>NC_060125.1:90589928-91811803 GCF_021461395.2 Schistocerca americana | reverse complement strand
ATAGGTGTCAAAGGTGGATCAGACATGGTTATTGGATGCATTTAATAGACCCCTTGCTTCAGGAGCTGTAATGACGGAATATTTGAGGGGAAACTTGAGGAATGCTTCACGTGATTTTCCTGGCTATGTTATACGAGGGGCGTTCAGTAAGTAACGCAACACATATTTTTCTGAAAGCAGGTTTGTTCTATTCATTGTTTACAATAAAACATATTGTTCCCAACTCTTTTGGCTACCAAAACTCTATTTTCCTATACAATCTCCATTGAATGCGACAGTCTGACACCACCTTCCTGGGAGGGCCCGTATGCCCGCATGGTACCAGTCTACTGGTCGACGTCGTAGCCAACGTCTTGCTGCATCAATAGCTTCCCAATCATCCAGGTACTGCTTCCCAAGGAGTGCATCCTCCATTCGGCTAAACATGTGGCAGTCTAAAGGTGTGAGATCAGGGCTGTGGGTGGATGAGGAAGGAAATCCAGGGTTCTGTGAGCTGCGCTATGCAGAGTTTTGTAAAGCCTTGCGTTGCCATGGGGCTGTTGACTTTCGTTTGCATTTTAGTGACGACGAACCTCGAGTCGTTTCTTAAATTTCCTGAGGGTAGCACAATACAATTCAGAGCTGATCGTTGCACCATGAGGACATCTAATAAACTACTGGCCATTAAAATTGCTACACCAAGAAGAGATGTAGATGATAAACGGGTATTCATTGGACAAATATATTATACTAGAACTGACATATGATTACATTTTCACGCAATTTGGGTGCATAGATCCTGAGAAATCAGTACCCAGAACAAGCACCTCTGGTCGTAATAACGGCCTTGATACGCCTGGGCATTGAGTCAAACAGAGCTTGGATGGCGTGTACAGGTACAGCTGTCCATGCAGCTTCAAAACGATACCACAGTTCATCAAGAGTAGTGACTGGCGTATTGTGACGAGCCTGTTGCTCGGCCACCATTGACCAGACGTTTTCAGTTGGTGAGAGGTCTGGAGAATGTGCTGGCCAGGGCAGCAGTCGAACACTTTCTGTATCCAGAAGGGCCCGTACAGGACCTGCAACATGCGGTCGTGCATTATCCTGCTGAAATGTAGGGTTCCGCATGGATCGAATGTAGAGCCACGGGTCGTAACACATCTGAAATGTAGCGTCCACTATTCAAAGTGAACAAGAGGTAACCGCGACGTGTAACCAATGGCACCCCATACCATCACGCCGTCCCTTTACTCCCGCAAACCAACCAACCAACCATCACGCCGGATGATACGCCAGTATGGCGATGACGAATACACGTTTTTAATGTGCGTTCACCGCGATGTCGCCAAACACGGATGCGACATCATGATGCTGTAAACTGAACCTGGATTCGTCCGAGAAGATGACGTTTTGCCATTCGTGCACCCAGGTTCGTCGTTGAGTACACCATCGCAGGCGCGCCTGTCTGTGATGCAGCGTCAAGGGTAACCGCAGCCATGGTCTCCGAGCTGATAGTCCATGCTGCTGCAAACGTCGTCGAACTGTTCGTGCAGATGGTTCTTGTCTTGCAAACGTCCCCATCTGTTGACTCAGGGATCGAGACGTGGCTGCACGATCCGTTACAGCCATGCGGATAAGATATTTGTCATCTCGACTGCTAGTGATACGAGGCCGTTGGGATACAGCACGGCGTTCCGTATTACCCTCCTGAACCCACCGATTCCATATTCTACTAACAGTCGTTGGATCTCGACCAACGCGAGCAGAAATATCGCGATACGATAAACGGCAATCGCGATAGGCTACAATCCGACCTTTATCAAACTCGGAAACGTGATGGTACCCATTTCTCTTCCTTACACGAGGCATCACAACAACGTTTCACCAGGCAACGCCGGTCAACTGCTGTTTGTGTATGAGAAATTGATTGGAAACTTTCCTCATGTCAGCACGTTGTAGGTGCCGCCACCGGCGCCAACCTTGTGTGAATGCTCTGAAAACGTAATCATTTGCATATCACAGCATCTTCTTCCTGTCGGTTAAATTTCGCGTCTGTTGCACTTCATCCTCGTGGTGTAGCAATTTTAATGGCCAGTAGTGTAGAATAACCCAATTCAGAGTCCCAGAAGACCGTCACTATGACTTCACGGGCTGAGAGTGTGGCTATGTCTTTTTTTTTTTTTTTTTTCAGGAGGAGAGATGGTTTAACCCCACTACATAGATTGTCACTGTTTCCGGTTCGAATTAATGAACACATGTTTCGTAGCCTGTGACGATGTTGGATAAAAAAGTGTCACAACCAGCATCATAACACGCAAGCTATTCAGCGTAGATGCTCCTTCGTTATTCTTCAGAAAAAAAAAAAATTAAATGATTGGATGGCACTGTTGGCCGGGAGGCGCCTTTCGGGGGAGTTCGGCCGCCGTGTTGCAAGTCCTTTTTAGTTGACGCCACTTCGCCGACTTGCGAGTCAGTGATGATGAAAATGACGATGAAGGACATACAACACCCAGTCTCCTGCCGGGAATCGAACCCGGAAACCAGGCCCCCCTGGGTGGTAGGTGGTCACACTACCTCTACGCTACGGACGTTATTTTTCTGTTAAGTGGCGAGGAGACTAACGGGCACACACCTTTTGGTACCCCAACTGGTGGACTACTGTGTCACCACTACCAACACAGACGTGCAGTTGAGCAGCGAGGTCTCTGGCTGCGATCCGTCGATCATCTCAAGTGAGAGAATACGCACGTTGCAACACTGCAGAAGTCAGAGCCGTCACAGCGGCCGGCCAGCGCGCAGGAGATCGGACAGGTTGGGGCGACCTCGATGCGATGATGATAGCCTCGTTGCCCAACGACTCAACGTGCTTTTGATCACTGCCGAGTCTCTGTAGACACTCTACACTGAAGCGCCAAAGAAACTGGTATAGGCTTGTGTATTCAAATACACAGGCAAATACGGCACTGTGGTCGGCAACGCCTGTCTGCTGTAGTTGTTGGATTGGTTAACGCTGCTACAATGCCAGGTTATCAAGATTTAAGTGTGTTTCAACGTGGTGTTATAGTCGTCGCATGAGTGCTGGTAAACAGCATCTCCAAGGTAGCGAGAAAGTGGCGATTTTCCCGTACGACTGTTTCACAAGTGTACCTTGAATATCCAGAATCCGGTAAAACATCAACATCACTGACATCACTGCGACCTGAAAAACATCCTGTAAGAGTAGGACCAACGATGCCTGAAGATAATCGTTCACCATGACACAGTTGCAATCCTTCCACAAGAGGCTGCAGATTTCAGTGCTGGGCTATCAACAAGTATCAGCGTGCGAAACTTTCAATTAAACATCATCGATCTGGGCTTTCAGAGCCGAACGCCCACTCATGTACCCTTGATGACTGCACGACACAAAGCTTTACACCTCGACTTGGCCCGTCAACACCGACAATGGACTGTTGATGACTGGAAACATGTTGCCTGGTAGGACGAGTTTCGTTTCAAATTGTATCGAGAGGATGGACGTGTACGATAATGAAGACAACCTCATGAATCCATGGACCCTGCATGTTATCAGGAGATACTTCAATCTGGTGCAGGCTCTATAACGGTGTGGGGCGTGTCCACTTGGAGTGATATGAGACCCCTGATACGCTTAGGTACGACACGTATGTAAGCATCCTGTCTGACTGTTTGCATCCATTGAAGTCCATTGTGTATTCCAGCGGACTTGGAATATTCCACCAGGACAATGCAACACCCCACACGTCCAGAATTGCTACAGAATGGCACCAGGAACACTCTTCTGAGTTTAAACACTTCCGCTGGCCACCAAATTCCCCAGACATGAACACTATTGAGCATATTCGGGATGCATTGAAACGTGTTGTTCAGTGGGAAAAGTCCCCCTGTATACATAGCACAAACATGATAACATGATAACAAAGCACACTGTCGTATGCTCTGCCATCTTGGATTCTGATGTCAGGGGCAAAACCCAGAAGAGAAAATAGCTATCGCTGATCGCCATCTTGGATGCTAAACTTACAACATGTGGCATGTGATATTGTAGAGGCTATCCTAATGTCAGCTGTCATGGATTCTTACATCGTTGAGTGTCTCCTATGGTCTGGTCTGGTCTCTTGAGTCTTAGAACAAGTGACATGGGAACCACGCAATCTGGACAAATACTGAGGTCCATGTTCTTGGATTGCCTTCTTGGAATCTGATATTATAGGGTTGGCGGAAAACCCACTAGGATGCCTGACGAGGTTTCATCAGATATTTGAATTTCCCATCTGAGGAATGGAGGGACAAGTGGAGGAGAAATGTGGCAAACAAAGCATGTTATTGATGACTTTAGAGTGGGGGAGTGGGGGAAATTTGGCAACGATGCAGAATGACCTAGAATGGGTACAGCCTCGCTACTATAAATGTTGTTGACTGATGAATCAGACACTTTGAAATACATTCAAATATCCAATCTAAGACACAAGTGCGGATCGTGTACAAAACCATAAACTGAGTACTACACTCTCGTCTTCATAGAGGGCAAGTTCCCATTCGCGCTGTAGCTGCCCTCTAGTCAGAATGTAAAACGCGATTTGTTAAAATTAATGATACTGTAACGCGTATACCACACAGTAAAAACAGCCGAGTACACTGGCCAGTTTAGATACCCATTTATCAAAACGAAATTCGATGTACGGAGTCTGTTTATGGTCGAAAAGAACAATGCTACGGTTGGGCAGGTGATTCTATGAACCACAGCTTATTGACTGCCTCTTGCTGCCGCTCTTCGTTGCAGTTGCTCTTGTGCTTCTGGCGGAAACGACATGCCATCTCGCAGCAAGGCAGCACACTTTAGTGGGCTCCCTAACAAGCTTCGTTAGCTGTTATGTCTGCCTCCTCGTTTCCTTCGGTCGTTCGTACACCCAGCGGAAGGCTACAATCGTGGCCATATTTTTTTCTTTTTCGTTTTTGTCTTGTTTTAGCAGGAGAAGGGTGGCACACATCATTTCAATCATTTTCTCTGTTGGGTACATTTTTCTAATTGCTCAGACCGCACAACAGCTACGGGAGAAAATGATAAAAGCCCTCTATGTGTCGTCCCTAACCTGCTGCTGTTCCCTCAGGATGGCAGATGGTTCTGAGTTTTATCTGGGAACATATCTGGTGGTCAGATGTTGAGAAGTGTAACGTTTTCCGATTAACGTTTTCCGACTCATCGGTGTGCACTGTAATAAATTTGCGGCGCTTATCTGAAATGTCTTGAATAAGAAAACTGCATAAGAATTACAGTCGGAGAGCTTTATTATTTTCCAATATGGCATATGTACAATTACTTCTCAGAAGCCGAGGAGGACATTCGTTCCATCTTGTTATACGACACCAATACTTGCTACTCCCATTTCTAAAAGATATTGCTTTGTGAGAACCTCAGATGTTGTTTTTCCTCACAAATGTTGTTAAATTGGTGAATTATTGACTGGAAAGTGACGGTGAGGTATTTGGTGATTCTGGGCTTCTGTAAATGTACAACTTGTCAGCACGAGGACGTGCCACCAGACTTATAATGACACTTCGCCGCTCTCCGGTCACAGCCTTTATCAACACGTTACGGAATTTGTCTGATAAATGAGCTTAACGCAAATCTCTCTTTGCTTTGGCAGCAGCTTGCTATCACGACCGTCTGTCCACAGCTGGACTTTCCCATTCCCCACAGGTTTCGTTCGACACGGTGGGTTGCACAATGAGCTCGACATTTGTTCACTGTCGGTCAACTTTTACAGCTTTGGAGATGAACGTTTTATTTTCAATCTGTTTGTTTGTGACACTTGCTAAACAGAAAGATCTTCATGTCTTTCTTTGTGGTTCTTTAGCAGTATTATCGTCAATGATTCCCTGTTCTAAGCAGAATCGAAAAGCTGGGGTCTGTTTGTCAGCAGCAGATCTAAGACGTTACCTTAAAGAGTCGGTTCTCTGATTAACTGCTCGTCGTACGTCTCTGAAAGGGCACTTAGAAAAATTTCACACGATTCCCAGTCCGTATTACCCAGTCTCATCACTTCATCTCCGCCTAATAAAACGAAGGCCGTTCAATAAGTAACGCAATACATTTCTTTTCTCGACCGGTTTCGGTTGAAAAAGATGTGGAACTTGTTGCGAGACATCATGGAATATTTCCGCTTCAGCTCCTATGGTTTCATGAAGTTCCGATAGGTGGCGGCGCTATACGTAGTCTTCCTAATGGCGTCTGTAACAAAACTGCGTTCCGAATAGAGATCTGCCATTGAGTTCCTTTTGTCGGAAAATCAGAGCATCTCAGTTATTCATAGGCCATTATGCACTGAAGAGGAAAGAAATGGGTACACCTGCCTAATATCGTGTAGGGTACCCCGCGAGGACGCAGAAGTGCCGCAACACGACGTGGCATAGATTCGACTAATGTCTGAAGCACTGCTAGAAGGAACTGATAGCACGAACACTGCAGGGTTGTCTATAAATTCGTAAGAGTTCGAGAGGGCGGTAATCTCCTCTGAACAACACGTTGTGGGAAGATACCACTCCGCGTAAATGTGCCCTCATATGTGAATACGATGGATAGCACAAATCCCAGAGTCGTGGTTACTTGCTAAAGAAACCAGTGACAAGACTGCTCCTGATGTGGGAAGTCTGTCGCTAGTAAGCCCTGCACACGCTGTAAGTGATAAGGGTAGTAACAATTGTAAGTAGGCTGTTCACGTTTTCTCTATGTAAGTAGGCTGTTTATGTTTTCTCTATGTAAGTAGGCTGTTTAGGTTTTTTTTTATTGGTAACGCCACCTCTGTATGAAAATCACTGGCTGTGCTGTGTGCAGTCTGTGGCTGCTTTGCATTGTTGTAATACTCGCCATTGTAGTGTTAGGCAGCTGGCTGTGAACAGCGCTGACTGGCTGTGCTGTGTGCAGTCTGTGGCTGCTTTGCATTGTTGTAATACTCGCCATTGTAGTGTTAGGCAGCTGGCTGTGAACAGCGCGTAGCGTTGCGCAGTTGGAGGTGAGCCGCCAGCAGTGGTGGATGTGGGGAGAGAGATGGCGGAGTTATGAAATGTGCGTAAATGCGTGACTGTATCACAATGCTGACGAATATTTTATTTGGACACTTATATTTATAGGATTTTCTTTCTACAGATTTGCAACGCTAATTCTTGACCTGTGAAATATTTTTATGTGAGACTGTCACTGTAGCGGAAACTGCTGTCGTAAATATTTCCGTAAGAAAGTTAAGTGACCACCTGCACGTAATGCGTCGTGGGCACCCAGCTGTGTCGGACGCCTGGAGAGAGGGCCATTGGCGCGTGCCTTTCAGAGCACAGGAAGGAAAAAAAAAGGGAGGCCATTATCCTGGCCATTGTCATTCCTTTAGAGAAAGCATCGCAAATCCGACACGCTAATTACTTGGAAACATATCGTACTTTCTGATATTTACTGAAATGCCTAATGAAATGACAAGAAATAGTTTGTCTACACACCTGACTATGACTACTGTCTTTCTAGATGAGAGATTTTTTTACTACTTATGAAATGCCACATGACTATTGAACGATGTTCTTACGCTTTGCTTTGTACATAGTTGCTTATTTCATTTGATATCTAGTTTCTAGCTGCACTGCAGCATTGGTTAAAATAAAATTTTATAGATGTACTAATATAAATATTTTCTGTCTACAGATCGAGTATATAATAATTTTTTTCAAAAAAATGAGGGAGCACAAAGCGACATTTACCTTCACAGGAACTGCATTCATAATTTTCTTTTCAAGTACTTGGTAATTTCTTTTGTAGAATAAATTGTGATGCATCACTCGAGTGTTAAGATGTGACATAGGTATTAGACATGGCCATTTTTAGTGTAATATTTTTTTTCTGCTTGAGCTATGTCATGTTTTGATATAAGTTATTACATTTGCTGCTGCTAGCTTTACCAATCTGTATTTTTTGTCATTGCTGCTTGTGTTAATTGTTTTGTGCTGCTGCATTGCCTCGTCCCTTAGTTTAGCATCTGAGCTCAGTAGATTTAAGTTAGCTTAAGATGGGGTAGGCTATATGAGAGAACGAGATGTGATGAATTGGAAGAAATGCATTGAGAAGCTATAAGAAAATGGTTTGGCCAAAAAAAGTATTTTGAAAGAAGATATGAGCAAAAAAGTAGGGTTTAGGGACAACAGGTTTACATAGGACTTTCTTGGAAATAAATAATGAGGTAAGAAATATGTGAACATATAAATACAGAAAGCATGCTTTGATAGGATTTTTTTGGTGGAAACAAATTTTGAAATAAGACGAAAGATCTATGGAATGAAGTTTTAGGTTGGACTGCAGTACCAAATGTTACACTGAAAACAAACCCTGCCCTTTCCCTTTTGTGTTATCCCACTATATGTTTGTGTACCCTTGTGTATTTGTTTTCTTCCTGTCTCTGTGTACTGTTTCATAGAACTTTTTTCTCTTCTAATACTAAGTTACATTCACTATGATGAGGAATACTGTTATCCTCAAATACAATTGGCATTAATAATGTGTTATTTACTTTGTAAAGATGTTTAGACATTATTTATTCTGTTTTGTGTTAATGCTCATGTGTGAAGTTGATGTTTCGAAAGTTATTCGATCTTTTATGTATGTACTCATGTCATAATTCCTGTAACACTGATGTATATGTCTATTTCTATTCTTTTGTAAAATCTGTACTACAAATGTTATCTGTATTATTATGTTCTTTAATGATGTATTTTGTACCTTTGTAATTGTATTTTCATGTTGTAAATTTATAAAATTGTAATTGACACCAGTTCATCTTATTATTAACTTGTAAGTTACATTTCACTGCACACGTTTCTGTTGGTCATAGTATATGGGCAATATGTGAGAAGTAGGGACTGTTAGTGTTTGCACGTGTGTTAATAATTCAGCAAGGGACTGGATAACAGCATTGCTGGTTCTAAGGACAATTCCAAAAACTTTGTGAGTGCACAAGTGGTGGTTTATGGACTTGCAATATTCTCCGCAAGACTCTTCGATGGTGAATGTGCACCTGCACAATCGCAACAGATGGCTGCTGGTCATCTCTACAAGGACTACAGTGGGTCTGCACCTCTGGTGGCCCACCAATACCATTATCTCTACAAGGACTACAGTGGGTCTGCACCTCTGGTGGCCCACCAATGCCATTATCTCTACAAGGACTACAGTGGGTCTGCACCTCTGGTGGCCCACCAATACCATTATCTCTACAAGGACTACAGTGGGTCTACATCTTTGATGATCCATCAGTACCATTATTTCTACAAGGACTGCAGTGGGTCTGCGCCTGTGGTGGCCCACCAATATCGTAATCTCTACCAGGACTACAGTGGGTCTGCTCTGTGATGACCTACCAATATTCATCAAAACTTCGACTGACTCTGCAGTGGGTTTGCTCTGTTGTGACCCAATACTTGTCTGCATGTCGAGAGTCAGCACTGTCTTTCCGTTGGAAGGACAACACTACTTCTTCAAGACTGCATGGAAATCCACTACTTCCGTGTGCATTTTCTTCTACTGCTCAGACTTTGAGAAAAACACTATATTTTACCGTAATGAATGATCAGGACTGTCTTTATGGACTGTGACAAAATTTTAGCTTTTGACCAACGTTGTATCAATAAGTGTGTGCATTTGATATATTTGTTATTGTAATTATGAAAAATTTTTTCAAATCTGTATTGGGCACTGCCCAAACCAATTTGTAAATTTTTTTTGTGGGGAGCATGGGGGCTATGTAAGTAGGCTGTTCATGTTCCCACGTTCCCCGATTGTCAGTGTCAATTTCCAATTCTTGTAACAGACCCTGAAAAGCTTCAATGTCATCTTTGCAACGTCCTGCTAAAATAATATGTCGTAAATGTTCAGGCAATTTGATTAAGCAAATGCGGATGAGTTCTGAGGGGCTGTATGGGTTTGAAAGATATTGATTCTTATGCAACATGTCTTCAAAATATTTCACAAGACTGGAAAATTCAGATTGTTCGAAATGTTTCATCATTATGATGCCATGTTTTACTCGGTTTTGTGTGGCTTGAGACCAATATGCTGAGAGGAAGGCATGGTAAAACTCTCCTTCACTGTGGCAATCGTGAATGACCGATCGCATTCTTACAGCTGGTTCATTCTCCAAGTAGCCACACACAAATTCTAACCTGTGCTCCAATGACCTGTTGGGAGGAAAACAATGGCGTGGACAGTGAAACAATTAGTGAAGAGGGAAGCATTATCGATCGATCGGTCGGCAACAGCTCGCCTCAGGAATCCGAAATGACAGGACATAATTTTGCAAATACTGTAGATTCAGGTTTTGCGTCCTCACCGTTTTCCCAAATGAGTCAAGACACGTTTTCCGCTTGTCAAAATGTGAATGTTGCCGGTGCAAATTCACTGCCGAAAAGCACTGAGGAACATGTTTCAGACACCAGTGCATTGTTATTACAGTTAATGCAACAAATGGGACAAAAGCTACAAAAGTTAGACACAACACTTGAACAAAATCAGAAACAAATGGGACAAAAGCTTCAAAAGTTAGACACAATGGAACAAAATCTTCAAAAGTTAGACACCACACTTGAACAAACACGTGAAGATTTAACTACTGAGTTACATAAAATCGAATCGAAATGTCAAAAAGTCTGTAACGACGTAAAAACACAAATTTGTGAGCATTTTCAACCTATTTTTTCGCGGCATGAAAATGCATTACAGAATCACGAAGCAGCCATAAAAGAACTGCAAATTATTGTTCATGAAAATCATGAGACCTTGCAAGCTAAAATTGACTCAGTTGCATCTACCGATTCGGTTACGCAACTTACAACAACTCAGGAAAACTTAAAGGACACAGTAGAAAGACATATGGAGGAAATTAGTTCATTATCAGAGAAAGTAGTTGAACTTTCGGATCAGCTAAATAATTTATCTACGAAGGTAGATGATAATCTGAATGACACAAAATCGGTAGTCTTTAATAACACAGAAGAGAGCGAACAAATTAGGAAACTGAAACAAAATCTGAATCAAATTGATACGCAACACCAAAGAGAAATCCGGGAAGTACAAGATCAGCTAACACAGGTAATACAAGAATTACGTATTTCAGAGGACACTCGCGCCCCAATAAGGGAAGAGGGACATAGAAATACGGAACAGCCACAAAATAATAACATAGGGCATTTCGGAAGTTATGAAAGAAATTGGCAATGTGCACCGAATTTTGAGTTGGAACCGCCGAAGCGACGTAACAATGACCGACATGCGACTCGCCGACATGATGATTTTGACTATAAGCTGTTCATTACTACACGTAAATTCAAAACTCCGCCATCTCTCTCCCCACATCCACCACTGCTGGCGGCTCACCTCCAACTGCGCAACGCTACTTAATATCTTTCATTTGCTAACTATCCCTATCAGTAGTTAGTGCCTTCAGTAGTTTGAATCTTTTATGTAGCTGGCAGTAGTGGCGCTCGCTGTATTGCAGTAGCTTGAGCAGCGAATATTTTTGTGAGGTAAGTGATTTGTGAAACGTATAGGTTAATGTTAGTCAGGGCCATTCTTTCGTAGGGATTTTTTTGAAAGTCAGATTGCGTTGCGCTAAAAAATATTGTGTGTCAGGTAAAGGACAGTCGTGTATTATTGTTCAAAGGGGACGTTTCACAATTCTCACGGAGGATGTCCCGCACAGTCATCCAGCTTACCCTGTACTGGCGGGTCAAATGGCTCTTATTGACACGTTGGTCGCCCTCCACAGTGTTAATCACATTTTCCTCCAAGTATGGTATATTTCGGGTATGTCTTTCATGATTTCCTGCTCCCTGAAACGACCCTGTTGCAGACAAATGGCGAAACACTGTTGTAAACACTGAATGCTGTGGTGGTTGTCGGAGACGTCTCCTGATATAACCTTGCTGACCACTGCCCATTACCATTTGCCTTTCCGTAAGTAAACATCACGTCAGCACGCTCTCAATTGGAATGCTGAACCATTGTGTACAACCTTGTATCACACTCACTAGAAAGTGAGTCAGCAAGAGAAGTGAATCGGACACAACATTACCAGTTACTATGGCAGGAGAGGCCGCTAGGGCATGACGTATCAGGAATAGTACCACCCTCTAGGAGGAAACCATGCACACTGTGACTGTGGCTGCATGTGCACTAGACTACACAAAGTATGACTGAATAAATAGTATCTAGCATGGAAACCATCCATTTCTGGGCATAAGTTCATTAGAGCTTTTTTTGTCCATATCCTCTCATCGATCGATGCCTGGAGTTTGCACATATTGGAAAAAATCACCCTAATCGAGTATGGTGGATTGTAGGACAGTATGCAGGGTTTCCAGGTCAGTTGTGCTAAGAGGCCAGCTTTCCTTAGTGTAAAATGGTGGGAAATTCAGAAATACATGTGATAGTACCGATTTCTGCCGATATTATGTTATTTGTGATGAAACAAAGTCGCCTCACCATTTCTCTCATGTCACAATCCAAGTATCATAATAAAAATGGGAACAATTTTGAAAAAGCAAGAAGCACACTTATGCTTTAGCCCTCACTGAAAAATAGTGGGGAATTATAAATTATTCGAAGCTTAAAATGGCCTATGGCTCATATTTACATACCATGTCACAGTGTTATTTCAGTTGTTCTGACAGGTTATTTGAAAACTCATTCACTCTTGCACCGTGAGACAACTTGTGCTATTGAATGTTCAGGCACTATGCTTTTTTTAATTCACCACCAAAAAATTAATGTGCGATAGGAAGTGGCAGCTATTAACCCAGCTGACCTTGTTCATAGCCAAGTCTTACACATGCATGCATTCCAAATAACACTGAATCGTTCTTCTTAGCAACACATTATCTACAGTATTGTATTTACCAGCCAATACTACAAAAATGGTTCAAATGGCTCTGAGCACTACGGGACTTAACTTCTGTGGTCATCAGTCCCCTGGAGCTTAGAACTACTTATACCTAACTAACCTAAGGACATCACACACATCCATGCCCGAGGCAGGATTCGAACCTGCGACCGTAGCAGTCCCGCGGTTCCGGACTGCGCGCCTAGAACCACTAGACCACCGCGGCCGGCGCCAATACTACGCCAGTGAGCTTAAATTAATACCCCTGTGTCAGAATTACATGATGTGTACGAGTTCAGGTTATAGAAACATGGATGGCATCATATGGAAGTTTGGGTCTGGCTGTGTATTATGCTCAGATAGTCAAAGAGGGTAAGGGGACCACTCCCGTGAAGTGAAAGACCTGGGTTCGACTCCCAGTTTGGCACAAATTTTCGTTGTTGCCATTCCATCACACAGCTGAAGGTCCACATTCGCAGCTCAAATACATTTCTTGCATTTATTTATGGCTTAGTCACCGCAGTGCCAGGAACGTTGTATAGTACTTCTTACCAACACAGGCACTGAAATATCCTATGAAAACGAATAGTTACCTTGATCTGCTAGATACGCATCTATAAGTGCAGTATAGAGAAAGGATGCTTCCATCGATTTTCTACATCATTTCTGATTAATGCCTGTATGGTTCCTTCTACAAGGGTGCTGGTAACGGTGGTCTTTTTTGCTGGTCAAGATTGTAAACGGTCATAATAGTGTTGGGGAATGTGTACTGAAATAGTCATGTGTGCCGACTTGAAACAATTCTGCAATTCTTTTAGGTTGTGGAACACTGAGATATGTTGGACTGTAGTTAGGCTTTGAAATGTTTCCAACAATCATCAAATCATGGCTGTGGGGATTGCAGTGTCAGCATATCAGAGTGACCAGTGATACATGATGTCGACAAGCAAGAGCTCGCTCCGTGTGGGCGAAATCTGTTGATGGAGACGTTATCTGTCTCCGTAAGGACATGACAACATGTTAGCAGCTAGCTCATCATATGGTGCCATTATAGACGTTAGAGTGGTTGTCTGTAGAATGGAATCTTGATCACGCAAATCTCACATACGTCTCAACAAAGCTTATGTTGTGGTGTGAAACACCCAAATGGTATTGTTATTTTCTGTGCAGTGCACGGAATAAGTCTGATTCGTTCTAAAAACCATCATTGTAGCTCTTTAGCCAAGGAATATTTAACTTATACAACGAAGTGCATGATACTGGATGGCAAATGTCCTTTATTCATATACAGGGTGTTCATTTTAACTGAAGACATTGAAATATCTCGAAAACCACATATCTGATCAGAACAAATTATAATTACAATTTGTTTGTCTCGGAGAGGGACATACAATGATACCACACTTCACACCCACCCCACCCACGGGAGGGTGGCGGGGGAAACTTCGAAATCTTCAAATGGGAACTCTCATTTTCTATTGCAGATTACAATTATACAGCAAAATCTACATACATTTTGTCTGAAGCATTTTCTTCCTTCCGTCAAAAATGGAGCTGTAATCGAAGGAACAGAAATGCGTTCTGTGGTGTCACCGCCAGACACCACATTTGCTAGGTGGCAGCCTTTAAATCGGCCGCGGTCCGTTAGTATACGTCGGACCCGCGTGTCGCCACTGTCAGTGATTGCAGACCGAGCGCCGCCAAACGGCAGGTCTAGAGAGACGTCCTAGCACTCGCCCCAGTTGTACAGCCGACTTTGCTAGCGATGGTTCACTGACAAAATACGTTCTCATTTGCCGAGACGATAGTTAGCATAGCCTTCAGCTACGTCATTTGCTACTACCTAGCAAGGCGCCATTATCAATTGCTATTTATCTTGTGATACATGTACCGTCAGACCAATGTTCACCAATTATGGATTAAAGTTAAGTATTCCAACAGATACGTACTATTTTTGCTAGTCTCATATCCCTGACCTGTTCCAGACCTCACGCCAGCCTGCGTGAGCTTAAACGCGTGCCTTTCGGCTATCACCTAGTGGCTTGGCCGTCTTGCCAAGTCACAACAGGTTCACAATCGTAATTTACGACATGCTACTCAATGACGCTTGAATATAAAACCGCACGTGGGACCTCATCTCCAAGCTGCAAGGGTAGGACAGGCTAGTATTTCTTAACGTCCAATTGGAAACCTCATTCGCAACATTGTATTCCTCCGACAAATTGAGCAGAAGACTACTCGACGCGCCACTATGGCCTTGGATAGAGGCGAACGCTACCCTACTCCAATACACTTAGTAATTCGCCTTCCAAATGACAGCACACAGGACAGACGCATATATGAGGGAATGTCAGCAGTCTGATGCGGTCGACCGTGTCTTCACTGCCTGTTGGCACTTGCTGCTACGCCTCATCTTTTATTAAATATCTCCACAGAAGAAATGCGGCAACGTCTAATCCGGTGACCTAGTGGGCCAATTAATAGGACCACTTCCGCCGATCCACCGACCAGTCTAAACACGGTCTAATAGTTACCATGCTTTAATTGAGTAATGCACTGGGCAACCGTCGTGCTGAAACCACATTCGTTGTCGAACGTTCAGGGCAACATCCTGCAGTAATACCGATAGTTCCTGTTACGGTGCTCGCTTATTTCCAGGTCCGTATCGATCTTAGTGCTGAGTTTTCACTCAGATGGCGCTTTGGCGTTAGGCGGTTGTTTCCGTGTGTGGGTTAGCTGGAGGCGTGTGAGGAGGTGAGAGGTGGCTGCCTTGGCGTGAAGACAGTTCGGCTCGGCGGGGGTTGTTTGCGTCTAGAAGACCGGACCGTGATTTTACGGTTAAGAGTGTGGACAGCGGTGTGGTGTGCCGTTTAACTTGATTCGCAAGGGGAGCAAAATCTCGCCTGTTGTCATTTTTCGAGCCTGAGTTTGAAATACCTTCTATGTGCGGCGGGATGTCATTTCGTCCTCCTGTCTCTCCGTCGCTGGGAATGCTATTCTCGTCTACCGTCCCATGGATGTATATCGATGGGCTACGCTGCTCTCCGTACTCTACTAGACGCTGGTGATGGAAATGCGTCATTCAGCGGCACGTTACTCTGGGTGCTTTAAGTTTGATCTTAAAGTGCACAGTCTTCGAGTGGCACTCCTTAGAGTTTGCCTTGCGCAGTTAGATTGGAGTTTATTTTGTCTTGTGATGCTTCCTCTTTCCGTCAACGAAGGCTAAGCTTGATTCGGCACTCCGTACGACGCTTGGCACCTCAGCAGGCGGGTCGGAGCCACCTTCGCGACTAAACGGAAGCCTTTGGACTGAGAGGTCTTGTGTTTTGCATAGTGTTCATAAATTGTTGTTTTGGTATTAAGTTTGCTGAGGTTTCTTATGGATTTCCCGGGATTTGGTCTGTTGTTCGGCGCGAGCTAGGTCTCGTTATTTTAAAGGTCGGTCCTTGTTTTGGCTTAGTACGATTTTGGTTTACTGCCTGGCGGTTCTGGTAGTACGCCGGGTCGCTGTGGTTGTGTTGCATTTTGTACGGGGCTGTGTGCTAGGAGCCGTGGAGTACCACTTGTGTGCACTGTTTCACTGGGCCATTCTTGGTTTTCTTTGTATGAAATAATTTTATTATTATTTTAAAGTGACATTATCACTTAAATGATTTAATTCTTGTTGCGTTAATCTCAACTAGGGTACTGAAAAATTTAGTAGCGTAATTACGCAAGATTTAATAGTGGCACATGCCCCTTTACCTTTCGTAATCTGTTAATTACCGAAAGACCTTAAGCTCATACTAATATGATGTGATTTTCTTCAATGATTGTATTTTATATCATGTTATTGTTTTTTAAATTTACTGAATACTGGTGTACTGTTTCAAGTATTAAAATGTTTCAGGCAGCTATTACTTGGGTGGAACGCGCGGAACCGCAACGGAGAGGGTAGTTGCGTGCCTTACGTGTCCGTTATTGGCGCGGCCTGGTGTCCGTTGTTTGTTTTGGTGCACCTGAGTTAAGTATTGTGTTGCCCCCTCCCTTGCGGCCCCGTCGTGTTCTTCTCATAAACATTTCCTTCAAGACACTTTAGTTAACTTTGTGCTAGTATTATTTTAATTTCTTACATTGGTAAAATTGTGCGGCCTTCATTATGCACACTGTTTGTCATAATGTCTCATATATCATGATGTGCGTGTGTAATGGTGCAATAAAAGGATGATTGTTATTTCTGTTGGCGCCCTTCATGCGTCCTTTCTTGTCCCTATTGGTACGCTATCCTTGTACTTGTGTTGGTAATCCACAACAGTTCCTGTTTCAAAAACGTTCGATATTTGCGTCCTTTATACGCGTCATCAACATTATGCGGATCAATGAGTTTGTTCCCTGTGATGCCACACCATACGTAAACGGACTAAGGACATTGACGGTCAGCTTGCCGTAGCCGGTGGGGATTGTCTGCACTCCAGTAATACATGTTATGCCCGCTGCACGGTTTGTGAATGTAGACTCACGTGAAACTAGTACCTCGGCAACGAACGTGGGGGCCATTTGCATTTGTTAACGCGCTCTTTCGAAAAACACTACCGGGTCACGGAAGTGGATACCATGACATTCTTGATGCAGTGATTCATGGTATGAATGTTACTTATGATGATGCAGTATAGTGGCAATACTATGGACACACCGGAATAGTGGTCTAAATGCCGGGCCCTTATCTGTGGCTTGTGATGCACTGCCGCTAGAAGCGCTATTTTCTTAGCTGTAAAACGTTTGCTTCCTTTCCTTACGACGGTCTCTACGCTGCCATAAAGGCGTTCACAAGATTGTAAAAGAACGAAGGAGAGAGAGCTATAACTGGGAATGTCTCGGCACACAAGGCAACAGCAGCCTCAACATTTCTCCTGCATTCTCCGTAAATCAGAATCATTTCATTTATTTCTTCTGTGTTTGATGCATTCATCGTCCACTTGCACGTCTGTTCTCCAAATGATAGGTAGGTGTGCAGGTAATAAAAACTGTGCAAGAATTTTTAATGCTTACAGCCGCTATCTGTCCTACGTCTGCACGATACGTGAGTTCCGGTAGCAGTCCACTGCCTGTTACGATACGTCAATAGTTCGCTACGTGGCCAAGCTGGTGCGTTGAGGTATGAAATACTGACCTGTCCTATCCTCGTAGCATAGAGGTGGGGTCCCACGTGCCTTTGGATCTTCAGGGGCCACTGAGTAGCATGTCATAAATTACTATTGTGTACCCTTTTCTATTCCATCTGTGCCGGAACGAAGAAAATGCTTCAGACAAAATGTATATAGACATTGCTGTGTGAGACCTGGTACTTAGGGAAAGGTAGGATTCGGTGTGGACAGGGCCCTAATAAGTTACCATTGGTTGCTCAGTTTTTTTTAAAAAAATCAGGTAGATTTTATTTGGAAACAATTGCAAATAAAGTTGACAGTAAGGAACAGTTATCAAATTTGACTGTTAAGATACAATGTCTAATTAAAAAATTCTTAAGCAAGTTGCACTCACGGTTGAAGGCCTTGTTGACCAGAAATTCAAATTATTTGCCAACTGAAGGCCCCAATAGTAATAAATCAAAAACAATTTGATGACTGAAGCCGCTACAGTCTGGAACCGCGCGACCGCTACGGTCGCAGGTTCGAATCCTGCCTCGGGCATAGTTGTGTGTGATGTCCTTACGTTGGTTAGGTTTAAGTAGTTCTAAGTTCTACGGGACTGATGACCTCGGAAGTTAAGTTCCATAGTTCTCAGAGCAATTTGAACCATTGTTTTGATGACTGAAGGTCTGGATAGCAGTTAAACCTTTCCATGAACCAGTTAAACCTTTCCAAGAAACACTAAAATATTTTTAAAAAACACGTTCATCAAATTTCACTATTCACTAATTAAAAATTCTTAAGACAAGTTGCTTTCACGGCTGAAGGCCTTATTGACAAGAAATTCAAATTATTTATCGGCTGAAGGTCCCAATAGTAATAACTGAAAAAACAGTTGGACGGCTGAGGGCTTGGATAGCATATGTCTGAGAAGCAATTAAACTTCTTCGAGAGATATTTAAAGAACACTCACCAACATTTCAGTGTTAAGTTGTTTTGGCCAACAAAAATTTCTTAAGCCAAGTTACATTCATGGCTGATGGCCTTATTAACAAGAGATTCAAATTCTTTGTCGGCTGAAGGCCCAAACAGTAACAATTCAAAATTAATTAAAAAAAAAAGAAAACAGTCATCACAATCTGACGAAATCAGGAGAGAAGTGGGCCTCAGACAGTGCTCCAAGGATTGACCTGGGAAAGTCGCTCAACTTCGTAAATGATGAGACTAACCCAGGCAAGGCGGAACTGTCGGACAGCACCGCGTCTTCAGGATCAGAAGCAGAAGGAACCACTGCAACCATAGTAGTCCAAAAGAAGCAAAATATCCGAACCACAATCACGGAGACTGTCGAACTACACGCCTTACCGGACAGCAGCGGCAAGGCGAGGAATGGTCCACTGCCGTTACATACACTAACCTCCAGGGCAGGTAACTGGGCCGTTAGTGGGTACTAGGCAGAAACATATCGCTGGTTGAGCTTCACCAATAATAACACAAGGAAATCAATGATTAATAATAAGATGTGGAGGACAGCTAATTAATTTCGCCAACTCCAAACACTCCACTCGTTCGTTTCAGCGACCCTGTGAACAACAACGCATGAACAAACGGCGTGATCTCAAAATAGTGGAGGTTTCACTCAACTTAAACGTCCTGGGTCCAGTGGGCGACGAGGTTGTGGACCTGCGTGCCACCAGCGGTCCTAGCATGTTCTCCGTTGCCGGACTTCACTGCTGCTCCGTCCCAGCCAAACTCCCCTGGCACACTCCGACCCGGAAAACACTTGACGTCCCTCCAAAGATGGTACCACTGTACTAGATATCGATAACCGCTGCTGCTGCCACTTGTGGACAGAAACGCTAGCAAACGTAGTGGCGCCAGTAAACACAAGAAGAAAACGAGACGCCACTATCCCTATTGCATGATGCCAACCTACCAAACGCACCAACGCGAACCGCAAAACGGGTCACCGTGCGAGCGTAATCTGCTATAAGAAACGGGATTTCACACTGAAGAATTCAAAGTTGCCGCCCGCCACCCACGCACGGGGTGGGTTGGGGGGGGGGGGGGTCCAGTGTTGTATTGTTGGATGTCCACCACGGAGAAAAACAAATTTTAATCATAAGTTGTTTTGATCGGATACATAGTTTTCGAGATATTTCAATGTCTTCAGTTAAAATGAACACCGCCGGCCGTTGTGGTCTCGCGGTTAAGGCGCTCAGTCCGGAACCGCGCGACTGCTACGGTCGCAGGTTCGAATTCTGCCTCGGGCATGGATGTGTGTGATGTCCTTAGGTTAGTTAGGTTTAAGTAGTTCTAAGTTCTAGGGGACTGATGACCACAGAAGTTAAGTCCCATAGTGCTCAGAGCCATTTGAACCAAAATGAACACCCTGGATACGTAAACAATTCAGCAGATAGGGTCAGCAGCGCTGTAAAAATGTTTGGTCACAATGCTATTGTGTAGAAGAAAGCATCACTTGTGGGCAGTTATAAAAGTTGTCCTAAGGTACAACATCTTGGATTGGTCTCCTGTATTCTATACCAGGGACAAATGATCCAGCAATCATAGTCTACCCAATTACTTCAGGTCTGACGTCTTGGAGTCTATATATAGAGAAAGTGACGTGGGAACCATGCTGGCTAGCCCAGTATCCAAGCAGACGTCGTTTGGATCGCCTTCCTGGAATCTGACAGTACAGGGCAAGGGGAAAACCCACTAGGGTAACTGGAATAGGTCATCAATTTGAGATATTTGAATGTCTCGTCGTTTTACACAAAGGGGGGAGGAATGACGGAGAAAATCATTAATATGGCACTGCGTCATTGTTGAGATTAGAGGGTGAAGCGGATATTTGGCAACAGCGGCAGAGTGGGCGATAATTGGTGTAACTCCCATAATCTAGACTGCTCTAGTATTTTAGTCATTTTACTCTCTTCAGTGAGAGAGAGAGAGAGAGAGAGAGAATGTGTGTAGACTTTATCAAAATAATTACGATTGTTTTGGTATAAATTTTTAATTTTTCGTTATTTTAGCTCTTCACGGTGAATACCCAGAGACATCGAGCATCCCTAAAGACCTCCTCATGGTTGGCATCATCATAAACTAACTAAAGCTTCTTATACTAAGACAGAGTGAAATGCAGTTATACTTCGTTTCTTTCATTTCAGCTCAGCTGCATTATATTTCTTATCGTCAATACATCATGAGAAAATGAAATTTTCTTACTGTCACGGGTTGCCGGCATTAGTGATAATAAACAAAGTGTGTTCACAAAGAAGTTCGGACGTTCGTTTGAGCAGTGCTGCTTCTCTTGTGTTACTGCAGTCATTTCATAAATTCACAATGCTCCAACAAACTATTTATGTTTTTAAGTAGAGACATCTATAATTTTTGTGATTTTGGCTCTCAGTAGTGCGCTTATTGATGTTAGGCTACCTTTAAACAAATTTTGTCTAGGAGCAACTTTTCTATTGGATGTACAGTAAAATATGTATCACTTCTGAGAATTTTAATGTGACGCCATGAGGTGAAATACGTTCAGCGGTGTTAGCGTTTTATTTGAGTGCTGTTTATGAATCACCTTCCATCTACTCATCTATTCCATTCGACAATTATTCGTCCATGTATTTTGTGAATATTGCAAATATTGTACTAATAACGTGCAGAACAAATGATTGAATGAATGTGTGATTGTTTTCAGGATCCAGGATGAAAACTATTTCCGGAATAACGGCTTGCCGACAAACAAATATCTACCATTTTCTTCATCTCACGCAGATCGCTACTAACGGTAGCAAACTTTTTCAGTGCCTACAGTTATTATTTCATTACGATTGCCAGAGCGCAAGCGCAAATAAAACTGGCGCACCTGTAATAATTAATATCCGCGCAGTTGCGAATTAGAAATTGCGAGTCTGTTATTCAAGCAACAGAGTACCAGTTAACATACTCTCACTCTCAGATATATGAATAACTTTCTTTGTCAGTGTAAATCTTCTTCTGAGTCGGAAAGGGAGAGTTATTTAGTCCTGCAGCACCATAGAAGAGTACGTGATTGATTAATTAAAGGAACAGAGAGATCGTTTGGCCAGTTTTGATGAGACCATCTTCAGATACTGCTGCATGTTCATTATGTTCATAACCTACCATAACTCTAACCAGTTGCCTTTGAACGCACGACGCAAAATCTACATCTTCATCCACATATGTACTCCGCTAGCCACAAAGCGGTGTGTGTGTGGGGTGGGGGGGGGGGGAATATGACTTTGGCGCTATTCGTGCCAAGGTCATATTCCCCCCCCCCCCCCCCCCCCCCCGGTTCCGTTCCCGGATCACGCGAGCGAAAAACGACTGTCTGAACGCCTCAGTACGAGCTCTAATTTCCCTTATTTTTGAATGGTGGCCATTGCGCGATTTGGAAGTTGGTGGCAATAATATATGTTCTACATTCTCGGCGAAGATCGGATTTTGGATTTTACTGAACAGCCCCTTCCGTTTAGCACGTCGTCTATCTGCAAGTGTGTCCCACTTCAAACCTTCTATGAGATTTGTAACGCTCTCACGGTGGCTAAACGTACCAGTCACGAATCTTGCCGCTCTTCTTTGGACCTTTTCAATCTCTTGAATCAGACCCAATTGGTAAGGGTCCCATATAGACGAACAATACTCTAAGACTGGACGAACTAACGTAAGCAATTTCCTTTGTTGAAGAACTGCATAGCTTCAGGATTCTACCAATACACCGCAATCTAGAGTTCGCCTTACCCGTTACTGATCGTTCCATTTGAAATCATTACGAATAGGCACACCCAGATACTTGACGGATGTTACCGCCTTCAAAGACTGTGCATTTATTTTGTACTCGTACATTAATGGGGATTTTCGCTTTGTTATACGCAGTAGGTTACACTTACTAATATTGAGAAATAACTGCTAGTCATTACATCATGCATTTATTTTCTGCAAATCCTCATTGATCAACCAGATTATGTAAATCGTAAAAAGCAGCGGGCCTATTACGCTGCCCTTTTGCACACCTGAAGTTACGCTTGTTTCTGTTGAAGTCACTCCATTCAGGACGACATACTGCACTCTGGCTGTTAGAAAACTTTCTATCCAACCGCATACGTCATCGGATAGACCGTAAGCGCGCTCTTATTAGGGCAAGCGACAGTGCGGAACTGAGTCGAACGCCTTTCGGAAGTCGAGAAATTTGGCATTAATCTGGGAGCCGCTATCTATAGCCTGTTGTACACTCCTGGAAACTGAAATAAGAACACCGTGAATTCATTGTCCCAGGAAGGGGAAACTTTATTGCCATATTCCTGGGGTCAGATACATCACATGATCACACTGACAGAACCACAGGCACATAGACACAGGTAACAGAGCATGCACAATGTCGGCACTAGTACAGTGTATATCCACCTTTCGCAGCAATGCAGGCTGCTATTCTCCCATGGAGACGATCGTAGAGATGCTGGATATAGTCCTGTGGAACGGCTTGCCATGCCATTTCCACCTGGCGCCTCAGTTGGACCAGCGTTCGTGCTGGACGTGCAGACCGCGTGAGACGACGCTTCATCCAGTCCCAAACATGCTCAATGGGGGACAGATTCGGAGATCTTACTGGCCAGGGTAGTTGACTTACACCTTCTAGAGCACGTTGGGTGGCACGTGATACATGCGGACGTGCATTGTCCTGTTGGAACAGCAAGTTCCCTTGCCGGTCTAGGAATGGTAGAACGATGGGTTCGATGACGGTTTGGATGTACCGTGCACTATTCAGTGTCCCCTCGACGATCACCAGTGGTGTACGGTCAGTGTAGGAGATCGCTCCTCGCACCATGATGCCGGGTGTTGCCCCTGTGTGCCTCGGTCGTATGTAGTCCTGATTGTGGCGCTCACCTGCACGGCGCCAAACACGCATACGACCATCATTGGCACCAAGGCAGAAGCGACTCTCATCGCTGAAGACGACACGTCTCCATTCGTCCCTCCATTCACGCCTGTCGCCACACCACTGGAGGCGGGCTACACGATGTTGGGGCGTGAGCGGAAGACGGCCTAACGGTGTGCGGGACCGTAGCCCAGCTTCATGGAGACGGTTGCGAATGGTCCTCGCCGATACCCCAGGAGCAACAGTGTCCCTAATTTTCTGGGAAGTGGCGGTGCGGTCCCCTACGGCACTGCGTAGGATCCTACGGTCCTGGCGTGCATCCGTGCGTCGCTGCGGTCCGGTCCCAGGTCGACACACGTGCACCTTCCGCCGACCACTGGCGACAACATCGATGTACTGTGGAGACCTCACGCCCCACGTGTTGAGCAATTCGGCGGTACGTCCACCCGGCCTCCCGCATGCCCACTATACGCCCTCGCTCAAAGTCCGTCAACTGCACATACGGTTCACGTCCACGCTGTCGCGGCATGCTACCAGTGTTAAAGACTGCGATGGAGCTCCGTATGCCACGGCAAACTGGCTGACACTGACGGCGGCGGTGCACAAATGGTGCGCAGCTAGCGCCATTCGACGGCCAACACCGCGGTTCCTGGTGTGTCCGCTGTGCCGTGCGTGTGATCATTGCTTGTACAGCCCTCTCGCAGTGTCCGGAGCAAGTATGGTGGGTCTGACACACCGGTGTCAATGTGTTCTTTTTTCCATTTCCAGGAGTGTATTTCATGCACAAAGAGGGCAAGCTGTGTCTCGAATGACCGCTGTTTCCTAAAACCGTGCTGGTTTCTGCAGGTAAGCTTCTCAGAGTCTAGAAAGGTCATTATGTCTGAACACAAAATATTTTCCATGATTCTACAACAAATCTGTATGGATAACCTCTACTCCTACGAAATGAAACGATCGTGTGGCCGGGAGGCCCCATCCGGGGAATTTCGGCCGCAGGGTTGCAGGTCTTATTTCAAGTGACACCACATTGGGCGACTTGTGTGATGATGATCAATAGATGACCAGGACAACACCACACCCAGTCCACGAGCGGAGAGTGTGCCTAATCCGGTCGGGAATGGAACCCGGAGCGGCTGCATAGTAGGCAAACACGTCATCACCCAGATAAACAGGCAAATTTTACTCCTATAACTTAAACATATCGCTGTGTGTATACAAACAGCTCTTTACAGGAGTGTTCAAATGGTTCAAATGGCTCTGAGCACTATGGGACTTAACATCTATGGTCATCAGTCCCCTAGAACTTAGAACTACTTAAACCTAACTAACCTAAGGACATCACACAACACCCAGTCATCACGAGGCAGAGAAAATCCCTGACCCCGCCGGGAATCGAACCCGGGAACCCTGGCGTGGGAAGCGAGAACGCTACCGCACGACCACGAGAGGAGTGTGTTTGGGCCTTGGTCGAGCACACATTCGTTGATACTTTGTCTATAATTGAAGTAAGTGTCGCAAAGTCACAAGACAAGTAGATATTTTTATGCGAGGCACACCTTTTCCGACGTGCTTAGAGAAAAAAGGGAGACCCACCTGTTGGTAGGGATCCAAACACTGTAGACTGCGGAACATGATTTGAGGCTGGTAAAAAAAATCCATATTGTTATGAGTACCCGATTGGTCTACTATTCCTAAAAGGTATACTTGTGTGTGACGACCTAAACTCGTCCTGTATGTACTGTTAAAAATTTCTGATGAATTAATTACAAATAATATAAATTTTCCTTGTAAGATAAACGATAAAGTGAATTTCATTCACTATTCAACTCCTACACCGAGGTTCTGTTCCTTTCCGTAGCTTAAATAGTTCGTTATATACGAAAATAGAAAATTCAAAATTTAGAAAATTGCAGTAACATTTGGTTAGTGATTAACATTCAGCACGACTGCTAAGAGACAAGGAAATTTCAAACACCAGGAAGTTCAATGGCATTATATTGCCACGTAAAGCACGTAATTATAACCAAGTGGCAAAACAACATAAGCAACATACTTGTGTGTCTGATGTCCAGTTTCCTCACAAGCGTTCTGCTTCTGAGCAACAAATAAAAAGGCAGAGATTATACGAGGTTCTCGCACCACCCCAACTAAAGGTGGTAGACCTCAGTCTATGACTTGAAATTGAGAATTAATAACAGTGTAGTAAAATTATTTAAAATAATTCATAATATTCCTGGGAACGCTGAAATGACTGATAGAGAAGGAATATTAAGCAGCTGATGTGCTTTGTTTGTTTTGTCGTATAAAGAACAAGATACCGTGGCGATGGAACCACAAGTAAGCATAGTTGTTGCCAGAAGCCACGATAAATGAGACTCGGTGGCATATACAGACCCTGAAGAGAGCACGCCACGGATACAGCTCACTCACTTTCGTCTGAGCGGTGTGCCGCTCAGCCCATTCAGCAGTCATCGGAGAAGACGACAGCATTGTTTCTCTACCGAGACACCAGTAGGATAATTGTATCAGACAAAACTATGCATAAATGTTTATTGTCACTCTATGACAAAAGACTAGTATCTTGTTCTGCATCTGCATCTGCGTCTACATCTACATGGATACTCTGCAAATCACACTTAGGTGCCTGGCAGAGGGTTCATCGAACCACCTTCACAACAATTCTCTATTATTCCAATCTCGAACAGCGCGCGGAAAAAATGAACACCTCTATCTTTCCGTGCGAGCTCTGATTTCCCTTATTTTACTATGATGATCGTTTCGATTTTCGTATTCGGAGGAGAAAGTTGGTGATTGAAATTTCCGGAGAAGATTCCGCCGCAATAAAAAAACGCCTTTGTTTTAATGATGTCCATCCCATATTCTGCGGTAATGCAAAACGAACTTTCTCGATGTACTCCGTCAATTCTATCTGGTAAGGATCCCACACCGTGTAGCAGTAATCTAAAAGAGGACAGACAGCCTTAGTGTAGGCAGTCTCTTTAGTAGATCTGTTACATTTTTTAAATATCCTGCCAATAAAAGGCAGTCTTCGGTTTGCCTTCCTCACAACATTTACCGTGTGTTTTTCCAATTTAAGTTAAAAAGTGGCTCTGAGCACTATGGGACTTAACTTCTGAGGTCATCAGTCCCCCAGAACTAAGAACTACATGAACCTAAGTAATCGGAGGACATCACACACATCCATGCCCGAGGTAGGATTGGAACCTGCGACCATAGCGGTCACATGGTTCCAGACTCTAGCATCTAGAACCGCTCGGCCACCTCGGTCGGCCGCAATTTAAGTTGTTAGTATTTGTAAATAGTAGGTCTCAGATGAATTTACGGCCTTTAGATTCATCCCTTAATCGAAGTTTAACGGGTTCTTTTTAGCACTCGAGTCCGCCGCTCGCGCTTTCGCGGTAGCGTTCTCACTTCCCGAGCACAAGGTCCCGCGTTCGATTCCCGGTGGGGTCGTAGATTTTCACCTGCCTCGAGATGACTGGGTGTCGTTGTGTCGTCTTCATCATCATCATTCATCCCCATTACGATCGGAGGAAGGCAACGGCAAACCACCTCCACTAGGACCTTGCCTAGCACGGCGGTGCGTGTCTCCCGTGTCGTTCCCCTACGCTCTGTCAAGAAGCATGGGACTTCATTTCCATTCCATTTTAGCACTCACGTGGATGACCTCACACTTTTCATTATTTAGGGTCAATTGCCAATTTTCGCACCATACAGATGTCCCTTATAAGTCGTTTAGCAACTTTTTTTCTTTGATCTTCTGATCAAGTGATACGTTAATGTTCAGTGACAGTAGTAAATACTCATGGCATCCCTGTGAACGTAGGTTGTTACAAAGTTAAGTATTTCACCTTGTTTGAGTTCTATTAAAGTGATTTAACATTTTATGTGTTGTAATATCATCTCTGCCTCCTCTAGGAGTAAGCTAAGAACCCACCACTCTACCGATGAGTGTCATTTCGTCCAGGACAACAAATGTCGATGAGCCTGATCGTCTGCATAGCCTTAACTATCAGATTACAAAGTTGGCTATATGTGCTCATTGTTCTAGAGCATTGTGCTCCCTGAGTTTCCCTAGTGTATTTTCATGTTTTCTGTGCCTCATACAAAGTATTTAATTCTGTCTGAGCCACCACAGGAATTATTATGGCTCTGAGCACTATGGGACTTAACTGCTGTGGTCATCAGTCCCCTAGAACTTAGAACTAGTTAAATCTAACTAACCTAAGGACATCACACACATCCATGCCCGAGGCAGGATTCGAACCTGCGACCGTAGCGGTCACGCGGTTCCTGACTGTGGCGCCTTTAACCGCTTGGCCACACCGGCCGGCTAGGAATTATTAGTTTCAGCTGCAGCAGACTGAACGACTGGTACTCAGTGTCCAACAGATGACTCAGTTACTATCGCTGCAGGCCGCAAGGCCACTGATTGCTGCACTCGAGTTTCGGCCATTCAGTAGTAACGAAAAGGATTGGTCAGAGTACTGGGCACAGATGGAGGCCCATTTCGCAGCCTACAACATTACAGATATGACACGCAATACCTTTTTCTTTCAACGGCCAGAGCCAAAGTGTACCGTCTGTGGTTAAACTGTACCCCGATTCTCGTCCAGAAGCTGTAGGTCATGACAAATATGTTCGGCTGCTCAGTGAATATTATGACTCTGAGGGGCACGTCGCTGCAACGAGGAGGTTTAAATGTTTTCCGTCTCAAGACGCAGCCTGCACAAATTTTAGAACAGTGAACTGTTGAACTAGAGGGCTTGCAAGAAATTGCATGTTTAAGTTGCCTTGCTAACTCAGTTATAGTGCAGCCATGTTACGTGATGCAATCACACAAAATGTGGGATACACCCGCTAAAGCCGCTGGGCAGAGCAGGTAATTAGTATTGTAGAGAGGGCCAAATAGGTTGGGGTCAGTTTCATTTTCTAATTGTAATTTATTGTAATTTAATAACACTTTCACAACCAAAGCGGCACACAGCCGGACCTTTACCGAATGCAGCTCTTTCAGGGCTGAAGGCCTCCAAATAAGAAATCTTAACAATCAACAAGATAAAAAATCCAATTAAGATAGCAATAAAATAATTTAAAAAATATCACAGCAAAGTAGATAGAACAACATATGTAAGGTGCAATACCAAAGTCTGAAGGACACAATTAAATTTCCAAATTCTAGAATATATTACCATAGACATTTAAAGGCAGAAGGCCACGATGTTTAAAAACAAGAAATCTTAAAAATCAACAAGATAGAAATGCAATTAAAAGGCAAAAGAAAACATATAACGGCTAAGTTGAAAGCTTCAAGGCAAAGCAGATAGAACAAACATATGCAAGGTGAAATAGCAATGGCTGAAGGCCACCATTAAGTCTCAAAATTTTAAAATATATTACCAAAATATTTTAAAGGTAGAAGGCCGCAATGTTTAAGCTTGAAAGATAAATTTAAGAATTGATTTTGCAAAATTTTTAAGAAAAAGAAGATATAACCATAAGCTTTAAATTTTGAATAGCTGAAAACAAATAATTAAACACCGGTGGCACTCAGAAGCCTCCAGGGGGGTCGGTCTGCCCTCGTTCACTTAGACGAGACAGGTGGTGAGCCCAACTACACTTTATCCGTGGAACCCAACCAAGGGACAGCCACGGACCGATCGACAAAACGACTTGCTTCCCGTCAATCAGTACATGAGAACTCAAACAGAAAAGGTTACAGACGTGATAATTCGCAATGGAGTATGTATTAGCTATCAAAATTACACACCATGCTGGACAGTGACAACAGGTGAGGAAAGGGCGCTGCCTGAATTTACGTCAGTACCCAGGGCAAGTAACCAGAACACTAACGGCCACAAGACAGAAAATTCCGCTGGTGCACTCGAATTGTAGTCAACCAAAATAGTTAATTGCACCGCATGGCGGCTAAATTTCAGCAATAGAAACACTCTGCGTTGCTCACAGGAAAACCTCCCCAACAGCAAACCACCGAAACGAGCCACCACAACATGAATGGACGTGGCTTGGGTAGTTGAAACCACTACTCAACTTTGACGTCCTGGGTCGGTGAACCACGAAGTTCGTAGCGATCGGACAGCTCCACACACGCTCTGACACTGTGCAGGGGCTGCCAGCCGCCCCAGCCGACTGCACCGCGCGGAGATAACTTCCCTCGTCCGCAACAACCAACAGACTCCCTCAGAATGCCGACAACATCTAAAATAGTTGTCAGTGAAGATAACACCAACTACACACACAACCTGGAAACACTTGCATGAAGACCTGAACGATACCCAACAGTAACTAAACACGCACGAAGACAAGTCGGGAGTCGATGCACACACACACACACACACACACACACACAGCCGACTCATGAACGATCGGCGAGCCAAAACGCGTCTTCCGGTAGGACGACCGACCGACGATCCACCAAGACCGTGGCCCGGCTCAAGTGATGCGTGGCGGCAATGGTCGGGCGAGCCATGTCGAAGCAGACCTCACAGCTCCAACCCGACTGCACTAGTTCCGCATTGCAACTCCCTGACTGGCAGGTCCGGACTGCGCTCCAGACACGTTCCAACTGACTGGCAGCCCGAACTCGCGACCCAAACTGGCGACCTGAACTCCCTTACGACAGACAACGACCGGGAAGTTATAGCAGTCGAGCAAAGATACTATCAGGGGGGGTGGGGGGGTATATAGATACGCGCTGCTAACGCAGCTCACAGTCAGACAAAGCAGCAATTCATTGACACTAGTAATTCAAATTAATGTAGTGAGGTGGGAGTACGTTAAAAACAGGGTGTCACATACATGATGGAGGGAACACGAGCCACGCACAGCTCAATGTGTAAGATGTATTTATTTCTGCTGCTATTCTCAAACTGGTGGATCCTGATCTGAAAAAAATTCTGCCTGTAGTGGAATCGCAAAATATTGCGGACACAACTGAACTTTATTTTGAGGGTCTGTGTATTTATGTTGTTAAAGTCCACAATATATTCAGTCTGAAGTTCACGTTAATGTTGAAGTGAATGAACGTAGAACTCAGACTAACAGTAAACGTAGAGGTAAAAAGTTTCAGCCTGATGTACACGATGTGTACTACAGAACCCAGAGAGGAAGTCTTGTCCTCAGTGCCTTTCAAACCAAGACAGAAAAGATTGTCTTTCTCGCGACACTAAATGTTTCCAGTGTGGTAGACTAGGCCATATTCAAACAGTGTGTTTACAGGGCAGCCATAGCTAGGGAAAGGACAAGTGTTGCAGAGCACGGCTTCAGCGCACCAGTCAACAAGTACAGTCGTCTCGGCACAGGCGGAGGCTCGCACTTCCACTTCATGGGACTCTTCTGCTGCAGTTCCCAGACGGCAGAAGAAACGTTTTGTCCAATTAAGAGTTGCTCGAAAGACAAATTTCAGTTATATTCAGGTGCTTCTGTTTTCCTTAACAGAGACTTATACGAAAGGATCAGTAGTCCACAGCTTTAGAACCCTTCTTTTGTTTTGTCTGCGTACACAAAATACGAGTACTTAGGGTGTACAGTTTGCCAGAGCCTTTTCCCCCCTTCATAAAATGTGTTTCGTTTCATGAACTCAGTTCTAGAGACAGTGCAGACACTTTTGATTTAGATGTGTTGCAAATCGGTGTTTAAGTGCCTCCCACTAATGTTTTTACTTGTGTAATAAGCACAATGAACTGTCTGAACCAGGTTTAGTTACAGCTAACTATTTTGAAGCTCACATTAGTATTAAATACAATGCACAGTGCCGGCCGGAGTGGCCGAGCGGTTCTAGGCGCTACAGTCTGGAACCGCGAGACCGCTACGGTCGCAGGTTCGAATCCTGCCTCGGGCATGGATGTGTGTGATGTCGTTAGGTTTAAGTAGTTCTAAGTCTAGGGGACTGATGACCTCAGATCTTAAGTCCCATAGTGCTTTGAACCATTTGAACACCCGAACAACGGCCTACACAAACTTGGCGAACTGGCGCCACAGATCCGTCTAATGGCCCTTTTCCGGGCTAAAAATATTCGCCAGAGTTGGTTGTTCTGGATGTATGCACCCAAATTGCGTGAAAATGTAATCACATGTCAGTTCTAGTATAATATATTTGTCCAATGAATACCCACTTATCATCTGCATTTCTTCTTGGTGTAGCAATTTTAATGGCCAGTAGTGTAAATTATTGATGAGTGAAGTTTCTGTTATGTGTATCTGTTACGTTTATGACAAATGAGGACGAGTACCTCCCAGCGGGATATAGGTATAAATTCGATAACCTCATTGCCGGCCGCTGTGGCCGAGCCGTTCTAGGTGCTTCAGTCCGGAACCACGCTGCTGCTACGGTCGCAGGTTCGAATTCTGCCTCGGGCATGGATGTATGTGATGTCCTTAGGTTAGTTAGGTTTAAGTAGTTCTAAGTTCTAGGGGACTGATGACCTCAGAAGTTAAGTCGCATAGTGCTCAGAGCCATTTGAACCATTTTGGAATGCACAGTCACAATTTTTTCGCTCGACGGCTGTCCCCCGTGCATTACACGAGTAAGGTGCTGAGCAACGCTGACGTAGGAACGGTACTGGGGTTATCTGACCCGTTTCTGTGAGTCGGTGGGCATCACGTTTAGTAATTCTGAAAGAGCCATCAGGAATTTTAATTCTGCGTGCTGGTTTTAAAAGGGCAGTCAACTCATAAACTGTCGATGATTCCTTTCCTCTCCATCGATAAAGTGAATGGTGCTATGGTGTAATAGTGATGCAGGTGACACTCAACAGTGAGCATCATTATGACGGAGGTGGAATGATGGGTATGACTATGGGCCCTACGGAACCGCAGGTAGTGGTTGAGAATCAGAGAAGTTGAGGAAGGGAGAGAGAAAATGGAAGGATGGCGTGAGATGGAGCATTGTGACCAGGGTGGAAAGACGGATATATGTCGGGATGGATTTCATCGTTAGGGAGTGGAAGTTGTGTGAAATTGCAGTGAGAAAGGAGGTGCATGGAACTTGGAATGCGGAGGTATTTGCACAGTAGAGTACCTGTATTGAGTATTAGCAGATGGGATATTGCGTGCGACCACTGGATTTTGTGAGTAATGTATTCGATCTGAAGGTGCTCTAGCAAGGGAAGTAGGTGTGGAAAGTGGATGAGTTGGTATACGATACGAGCTGGGGAAGGTAATCCGACGCTGAGGGCATATCTTTCCAGGGTTTCAAGGGTATAGTGGAATTTAGCGGAGCCGGATATCCAAGCAACATTCGTTTAGGCAAGGGTGGGGCATATGAGGGATTTGTAGGTAAAGGTAATCGAAGAATGCTGTAAATCCCAGGTGCGACGTGTCAGTAGTTTTGTGGTGCCACCGCCAGACACCACACTTGCTAGGTGGTAGCCTTTAAATCGGCCGCGGTCCGTTAGTATACGTCGGACCGGCGTGTCGCCACTATCAGTGATTGCAGACAGAGCGCCGCCACACGGCAGGTCTAGAGAGACTTCCTAGCACTCGCCCCAGTTGTACAACCGACTTTGCTAGCGATGGTTCACTGACAAAATACGCTCTCACTTGCCGAGACGATAGTTAGCATAGCCTTCAGCTACGTCATTTGCTACGACCTAGCAAGGCGCCATTATCAGTTACTATTGATACTGAGTCATGTACAGTCAAGAGCGACGCTCATCATTAATGGATTAAAGTTAAGTATTCTAGCAGCTACGCCCGTTTTTCTAAAGTCTAGTTTCCTTGTCCTGTTCCAGACCTCACGCCAGCCTGCGTGAGCTAAAACGCGTGCCTTTCGGCTTCCTGTAGTACGCTATGTTGGCTGTCCTGCCAACCCACAATAAGTTTTAATTCTTGAATTTGTATTGTATGGTAGGGAGAGTGCATTCAACGTTAGTTTTCTGTCGAGGGCTATTCCTCGATTTACTGTATTAGTCAAAGGGATGGATTGGTTGTAGATGGAAAGATGAAAATCTGGACGATGGAACCACCGGGAGGTGCGACCAAAGATAGTGGCTTGGTGACCTTGCTGTGGATTTAGTTCAAGTTCCGCATATGACCGGCCATTGACCAGGAGATTCAAGTGGCATAGGAGGGAGGCTTGGGAGAGAAGAAGGTCGTTGTGAGTGCCTGGGCAGAAGGTGTCGTCAGCATATTGCAGGATGTAGGTGGGAAGAGTGGGGGGGGGGGGGGGGGAGTTGAGAATGTCGGCAATGTACAAGAAGTGGGGTGGGGGGGGGGGCGTGGATTGGGAAAAAATTTGGGAATTTGTCGTAAGTTCCTATGGGACCAAACTGCTGATGTCATCCATCCCAAAGCCTACACATTGCTTAATCTAACTTAAACTAACAACAACACACAAACCCATGCTCGAGGGAGGGATTCAAGTGGCATAGGAGGGAGGCTTGGGAGAGAAAAAGGTCGTGGTGAGTGCCTGGGCAGAAGGTGTCGTCAGCATATTGTAGGATGTAGGTGGGAGGAGAGGGGGGGGGGGGGGTTGGGAATGTCGGCAATGTACAAGATGTGGGGGGGGGGGGGGGGCGTGGATTGGGAAATAATTTGGAAATTTGTGGTAAGTTCCTAAGTTCCTGTGGGACCAAACTGGTGATGTCATCCATCCCAAAGCCTACACACTGCTTAATATAACTTAAACTAACAACAACACACAAATCCATGCTCCAGGGAGGACTCGAACCTCCGGCGGGGAGAGCCGCGCGAACCGTGACAAGACTGCCCCAGACCGCGCGGCTACCCCGCTCGGCTCGTGAATTGAGCATGTCGCCAATGTAGAAGGGGGGGGGGGGCGATAGATCATAATCTTCAGGAAACCCTGCAGTGTCATATATTTGCAGGCTGAACAGTCCACAATAAATTACACGGTCAAGGGCCTTTCGGATATCATGTGTACATCTGTACATGTTGTAAATTAAAGTCTGTATGTGAGGCTTAATCTCGAGAACTACTGTCGCGATTCTGGTTTGGTTTTCAAGAGCTGACAAAGTGATTCACAGGGAAGGTATGCATATATAATTCACATTAATAGTAATGATGATTGTGTAACATACGTGTTGTTAGCTATTCCATATTTAATTATCATCTGAAGTGACATCTCGTGGCAATGATGAGAGCCACGAGCTAGGCAGCTACGATGGAAGTGGCGACTTTTTAGTATAATTTATTTTATTTCTAACTGCATTTATTTCCGATTTCAAGAAAATTTGTGCCGGCCAGTCCAGTTTTACACACTTTGACATCTTACATAAATATGGCACTAATTTTTTCCAAAGGCATGCTGCCTCTCTCGTTTCGAAAAATCTTTTGCAGATGTGTTTGTCTCATGAAACCACACTGGCATATGTTTGCAAGCAGTGTCTGTGGACACACCACTCTTAGAAGATTTTAACATGTTGCTCTGTTTGATCATATAGATACTGTGCATGTCACTTATTTTGCTTTTTGGATTATGTAAATCTAAACTGGGAACGTTTGACTGCATTTTTTACCCCTCTGTCATTAGAGCAGTCGTTTCTATGATTCCACAAACAAGGTCGCTCCCTGTCCAGTTCAAGAAACTATGCAGTTGTCGCTGACGACCATTTCCAGACACTTTCTGGTACTGCAAAACACAGACAGATCAAAATTACTGACACAAAAGCCCGACTATAGTGACAGTGCTTGAAATTCAGTCATGAGGTAGCTTTCTAATCATACTCTTGCTGGTGGGGGAATGAAAGTGGCATTACAGAGTGAAAGTAATTTAATTTTTGTGGCATGGTTAAAAGTTGTGTCACACAACTGACACCAGGAAAACCTGGAGTTTTCCACATGCAACTTTCATGACGCCACCTGAGTGGCGGCCTAGTGGCGTCACTTTATTTGCATGGGATCCCCAATATTCGTTGAGAAAATATGTCATATCTATACTAGCTTTTGTAACTTCTCTAGCTATAAGGGCAAGTTATGTTTAGGGTTGAGGGAGGAAAAGTGGCATGACAAACTAAAAGCGAGTTTAACTTTTGGTTGCACAATGGAAAGTTGTGGCACTCGGGGGCCTTGATGGGAATCCAAGTGTTTCCTCACGCAACTTTGATGACGCCACTTGAGTGGTGTGTGAGTTATGACACTTTAGTTGCATGTGGAAATCCAGTATGACACTGGTAGTCGATAACAAAATATACCACACTGATACTGGTTATGTAACGTCGCAAGTTATACGCGCAAGTTACGTTTAGGAGAGGGGCAGTGATTCCAGTCGCGATGAAATGGTGGCGACAGAGCTGTGAAATAGACGGGGAAAGGACGGAGTTGGTGTCGGCAGCCCTTTGCATGCTACACCCAGCTGAAGTTGCGCCGACGGAGTAATTACTGGCGATGCCTTACGCGCAGGTAGCAAGCAGGCGGGGAGGAGAGAGGCGTATCCCCCGGCGCACCTGCCCGCCCGGCTGCGCGGCTCATCTCCCGAGAGGCAGGCCCGTTAACGAGTTTGCCGCAGAGGAGCACGGCCCGCGGCCCGCCGCAGAAAACCGATACGGCGCGGCCCGGTCACCCCGCAACTTGCAGCCGACGCCGGCGCGGCACGTGCCGAGGCTGCTGACGGTGCCGCTCTACGGCCGAAACGCAGCCTCGCACAAGGAGGGGGAAATTTTGCCTTAGGGAACGGAGCATATCATCGAATATTTGTGTGTGTGTGTGTGTGTGTGTGTGTGTGTGTGTAGTCTACCTTGCCATATAGACAAACAGCATGGGTCTACAAAAGAATATTCTTTTCGCCTGTGAGAGCAACAAGAAATGTTCTCCCGGTATCAGTTTTCATGTAACTACACTACTGGCCATTAAAATTGCTAAACCAAGAAGAAATGGAGATGATAAACGGGTATTCATTGGACAAATATATCATACTACGACTGACATGTGATTACATTTTCACGCAACTTGGTTACATAGATCCTGAGAAATCAGTACCCAGAACAACCACCTCTGGCCGTAATAAAGGCCTTGATACGCCTGGGCATTGAGTCAAACAGAGCTTGGATGGCGTGTACAAGTACAGCTGCCCATGCGGCTTCAACACGATATCGCAGTTCATCAAGAGTAGTGATTGGCGTATTGTGACGAGCCAGTTGCTCGGCCACCATTGACCAGACGTTTTCAATTGGTGAGAGATCTGGAGAATGTGCTGGCCAGGACAGCAGTCGATCATTTTCTGTATCCAGAAGGGCCCGTACAGGACCTGCAACATGCGGTCGTGCATTATCCTGCTAAAATGTAGGGTTTCGCAGGAATCGAATGAAGGGTAGAGCCACGGGTCGTAACACATCTGAAATGTAACGTCCACTGTTCAAAGTGCCGTCAATGTGAACAAGAGGTGACCGAGACGTGTAACCAGTGGCACCTCATACCATCAAGCCGGGTGATACGCCAGGATGGCGATGACGAATACATCTACATCTACATCTATACTCCGCGAGCCACCTTACGGTGTGTGGCGGAGGGTACTTATTGTACCACTATCTGATCCCCCCTTCCCTGTTCCATTCACGAATTGTGCGTGGGAAGAACGACTGCTTGTAAGTCTCCGTATTTGCTCTAATTTCTCGGATCTTTTCGTTGTGATCATTACGCGAGATATATGTGGGCGGTAGTAATATGTTGCCCATCTCTTCCCGGAATGTGCTCTATCGTAATTTCGATAATAAACCTCTCCGTATTGCGTAACGCCTTTCTTGAAGTGTCCGCCACTGGAGCTTGTTCAGCATCTCCGTAACGCTCTCGCGCTGACTAAATGTCCCCATGACGAATCGCGCTGCTTTTCGCTGGATCATGTCTATCTCTTCTATTAATCCAACCTGGTAAGGGTCCCATACTGATGAGCAATACTCAAGAATCGGACGAACAAGCGTTTTGTAAGCTACTTCTTTCGTCGATGAGTCACATTTTCTTAGAATTCTTCCTATGAATCTCAACCTGGCGCCTGCTTTTCCCACTATTTGTTTTATGTGATCATTCCACTTCAGATCGCTCCGGATAGTAACTCCTAAGTATTTTACGGTCGTTACCGCTTCCAATGATTTACCACCTATGGCATAATCGTACTGGAATGGATTTCTGCCCCTATGTATGCGCATTATATTACATTTATCTACGTTTAGGGAAAGTTGCCAGCTGTCGCACCATGCATTAATCCTCTGCAGGTCCTCCTGGAGTAGGTACGAGTCTTCTGATGTTGCTACTTTCTTGTAGACAACCGTGTCATCTGCAAATAGCCTCACGGAGCTACCGATGTTGTCAACTAAGTCATTTATGTATATTGTAAACAATAAAGGTCCTATCACGCTTCCCTGCGGTACTCCCGAAATTACCTCTACATCTGCAGATTTTAAACCGTTAAGAATGACATGTTGTGTTCTTTCTTCTAGGAAATCCTGAATCCAATCACAAACCTGGTCCGATATTCCGTAAGCTCGTATTTTTTTCACTAAACGTAAGTGCGGAACCGTATCAAATGCCTCCCTGAAGTCCAGGAATACGGCATCAATCTGCTCGCCAGTGTCTACGGCACTGTGAATTTCTTGGGCAAGCTGAGTTTCACATGATCTCTGTTTGCGGAATCCATGTTGGTTATGATGAAGGAGATTTGTATTATCTAAGAACGTCATAATACGAGAACACAAAACATGTTCCATTATTCTACAACAGATTGACGTAAGCGAAATAGGCCTATAATTATTCGCATCTGATTTATGACCCTTCTTGAAAATGGGAACGACCTGCGCTTTCTTCCAGTCGCTAGGTACTTTACGTTCTTCCAGCGATCTACGATAAATTGCTGATAGAAAGGGGGCAAGTTCTTTAGCATAATCACTGTAGAATCTTAAGGGTATCTCGTCTGGTCCGGATGCTTTTCCGCTACTAAGTGATAGCAGTTGTTTTTCAATTCCGATATCGTTTATTTCAATATTTTCCATTTTGGCGTCCGTGCGACGGCTGAAGTCAGGGACCGTGTTACGATTTTCCGCAGTGAAACAGTTTCGGAACACTGAATTCAGTATTTCTGCCTTTCTTCGGTCGTCCTCTGTTTCGGTGCCATCGTGGTCAACGAGTGACTGAATAGGGGATTTAGATCCGCTTACCGATTTTACATATGACAAAAACTTTTTAGGGTTCTTGTTTAGATTGTTTGCCAATGTTTTATGTTCGAATTCGTTGAATGCTTCTCTCATTGCTCTCTTTGCGCTTTCAATGTGCGTTCACCGCGATGTCGCCAAACACGGATGCGACATCATGATGCTGTAAACTGAACCTGGATTCATCCGAGAAGATGACGTTTTGCCATTCGTGCACCCAGGTTCGTCGTTGAGTACACCATCGCAGGCGCGCCTGTCTGTGATGCAGCGTCAAGGGTAACCGCAGCCATGGTCTCTGAGCTGATAGTCCATGCTGCTGCAAACGTCGTCGAACTGTTCATGCAGATGGTTCTTGTCTTGCAAACGTCCCCATCTGTTGACTCAGGGATCGAGACGTGGCTGCACGATCCGTTACAGCCATGCGGATAAGATGCCTGTCATCTCGACTGCTACTGACACGAGGCCGTTCGGATCCAGCACGGCGTTCCGTATTACTCTCCTGAACCCACCGATTCCATATTCTGCTAACAGTCATTGGATCTCGACGAACGCGAGCAGCAATGTCGCGATACGATAAACCGCAATCGCGATAGGCTACAATCCGACGCCTATCAAAGTCGGAAACGTGGTGGTACCCATTTCTCCTCCTTACACGAGGCATCACAACAACGTTTCACCAGGCAACGCCGGTCAACTGCTGGTTTTTGTATGAGAAATCGGTTGGTAACTTTCCTCATGTCAGCACGTTGTAGGTGTCGCTACCAGCGCTAACCTTGTGTGAATGCTCTGAAATCGTGTATCTCACACGAAAAAAGTTCTGTTGTTTCTTATCAGACCACCTGACTTTCTGTCCATCAGTTAAGGCATCCTTTTTTCAAGAACATTTAGACGTATCAAAATGAAATTTATGTCACATACTAAGGTCTAAGATCCCTTGGTGGTGAAAATCAAAAGATACGGTCATTTATGTCACATCTTTTGGTACTCCCAAACTCACTCATCAAAACCTATATGCTACCTACAGTTGACCTAAAATTATCAAATTTCGCTGGAAGCAAGGTTTCAAAGTAAAAGTACAGGAAAAGTTTGGAAATTGTTAATTTGTATTTACGTCACACAAAAATACTTCTTTTGAAATTTATTACTTGACTTCAGACTTGCAATTAAAACATTGTCGGAAGTTTTGGGATTCCTCGGACCGACATCTTTCCAGTATCAGTACCGATAACAGGTAAAGGTCATCGAGATTCTCGATTCACGGGTTGGATGAATTGTCTGTATACATGGCTAAGTCTGTGCAAAAGCTTAGGGCATGAGGCCTACTCCTCATACACGGCCAATTGTTTTAGCACGGTTTCTGTGTCGCGTTCCAAGCGTGAGTATTGGTTGAGACTGGGCGACAGGGCCGGCAGAAGTGGCCGTGCGGTTAAAGGCGCTGCAGTCTGGAACCGCAAGACCGCTACGGTCGCAGGTTCGAATCCTCCCTCGGGCATGGATGTTTGTGATGTCCTTAGGTTAGTTAGGTTTAACTAGTTCTAAGTTCTAGGGGACTAATGACCTCAGCAGTTGAGTCCCATAGTGCTCAGAGCCATTTGAACCATTTTGAACTGGGCGACAGGGTTCGTGAGAAGGAAATTGGCCATTTGCCCTGTTTGAAAGACTGACCTGAAGTGGCTACGATATTAAAACCTTTACCACAAAAAGTAATGATTAGAAAGTGACTTAAAATAACCCCAACTGGAAGTATGTTGTAACGTCAAAGTTTATTCAGAAAATTTCATCTCTGGTTGTACCTACCTCGAAGGAGTTGTACCCATGAAGTGGCCTACTCTTAGTACAGAGACTGTGAGTGGATATCACTGTTCCGTCTGCTTTGTAACGACATCATACGTATAAACTGAGCCTGCACTATATGACTCATAGGTGCCCCCGAATATTTGCCTATGACTTCATTACAGCTGCAGATACTTCTCCCTAGCCCTGCATGGCTACTCTCCTGCTTCTCTCTGTCTCTCTGACTCCCCTTTCTTCACCTAATTTCCCTGCTCGGAGCTTCCTGCCTCCGACTTTTGTTTGCCTTTCCTCATCGGCCTCCCTCTGACATGACGGGTCGTCTTTCGCCACCTCGTTGGCTGTAACTGCGCATTGCTCTTCAGTAGTTTTCCAGAAGGTGACTGGAGGGAGAGTGGCGTCTCTCCCTATAAGGTCAAACGTTGTATCCTAGGCCTCCGTTGACTCTTCACGACGTACTGTCGTCCCTACCAAGGACCTCTTGTTCCACGCTCTCTGTCTAGCCATGAAACGCTGGCCTCATTATTATTGCCGATATTCTACCGAGTACACTTGAAGCTATGAATATCAATGATACTCTCTATAGTCATTTCATCACTCTGTACTTGTAGCTCATGGCATTATCGCTATGCGTGATGTAATGAAACTGGTCTGACTACGTCATGTTCTATGTACTAAATGTACTTTCCGATACAAGATGTTTTATCAAGCATTTTGCGACACCCTTCTTTCGTTGTAATAAATTTTGTAAATATTATCTATAAAAACTTGTTTTGATTATTTTGATGAATGTAAATGTCCGGGATGGCATGGACAAATTTAATCATCTTTGAACAATATGTTGTTATCTTTGAATTTAATAATCTATGAACAGTCAGTGGGGAAGGTAAGTGGGTTGCTGGGGAATAGCAGGCTGAGAGAAGTTGTGTATGGCCACATGTCTTCAGAGTTGGACGAGTGTTGCACGTTATGTCTAAATAACATCTCTGAAAAGTATTTTTTTTTTTTTGTAATTGTGAAGCATAAAGAAAAAGTGTTATTTAAAATTTGTGAAATGATTTCGAGAATATATCAACAAAGTGAAAACTGAAACGTGTTCATTGTTTGGGATTAGAAATAATACAACAAGATCGAACTCGCGAACTCCTGAAAATTCAAATATTTTGTCAGTATTCCACAGGAAAGCGAGAAAGAAGACGCCTAAACGTGAACCACGAGAAACGAAGAAGAATTTTACCAGATTATTTTGATCAATCATCTTTTCTGAACATTCCACCATGTTTGTTCAGTGTGCTATTAGGAAGGACGAAGTTTATGTCCCAAAATCAGCAGAGACAGAACTGAAATAATTAATTTCACTAAGTAGCCATAGGGTGGAGGATCAGAATATGGAGACTCTATTCCCAGATTAAGTGAAAATCACGTATCAATGACAAATCAAACAATACATTTTAGGCTATGTGGTTGTTGATGTTCTTTCCGGATAATACCACAAAAATTGTTATTCCAACTTGAAGTTGGATGAACCGAAATTAACAATTATCGGCAACGTCGTAGAAGACATTAACAAGTTTAGTATAAAAGTGTTTTTTTTTTTGCTTTGTAGTGAAGGGAAGTGAAAAATGATCATTTTATGGCCTAAAGAAAATTCAGAAGAGATGGGGACGGTCAACAGCACAACGATGGGGTCAATGAAATTTTTAATAACAGGGACCTAAGCGCAACAATGAAGGACGAAAATCCATCATCTGTGGAACCTCGATTTGTTGATGTAAAGATGGTGTAACGGAAGGATATGAACAATTGGGTTATGGTACTAGCGTGATAGCTAATTTAAAGGAATTAATGCTAGATACAGCCAGGTCGTTACGATCAAAAGATGGAGCATAAAAATGAACAAATGAATGAGAAGTAAGATCAAATGTCTACTAAATTGGGCATGGGTATGAGACACAAGTGGAGGAAATTGATACGGGGCTTGCTAGAAAAATTGGACAATAACATACGAACCTGCTAGTCATACGGAGAAAAATAAAAGTGTCTTTGATGAAGTACATTTGAAAATCACTACTGTCAATGAAAATCTACAGAACAATATTAACATTATTGAGGGAAATATGATTGTGAAGCTGTTACTATGACAAGTAGCGTAGAACAGAAAGTAAAATCGCTAGACGAAATAGTTGAACTTAAACATGAATCAGCAAAAATGGCATAAACAACTTAGAAAGTAAATTTTCTGATCTAGTTAAAAAAGAAGAAAACGTCAATACTGATACCGCCAATAGAAATCTAATTAGTAATACTAGTATGATATGGTGTAATACACCAATGAAAAACGTTACTGATGAAGGTGGCACGCATCCTGTAGACTTTATGCAGCACTGTAAAGATAATTTTGGGCCAAGCATGACCGACTGCATGAAAAGTTCATTGAAAAGTTTTTAGAGGGTGAAACATTTTCGTAGCCACATCTGAATTTTTGTACTGACATGTCATCTGAGGCCTTTGAAAGGAAATTTTAGAGAAACAGAACAGGCACGTATCAAAAATTGAAATTTTGAATTGATCAAGGTACAGAGAGGGGTGAGTCAGTATGGAATAAGAAAATTTACAGGAAACAGATACACAAATTAGCACACAGTAGTAAATCTTTTGGCAAAATCACAATGATTGATGCTTTAAAACATAGATTACCAGCTTAAATCCAGTGGAATATAGTTTATGGACTCTATGACACACCTTAAGAGTTTTTAAAGTATGTAGACAAGTTTGACAGCACTCTGGAAAGAACAGGAAAACAGCACCATGGTTACCACAATTTTTCACACAAAAATGGGAATCAAAACTGGGGAAATAACAATTATCACAAAAAAAAACCAACGTCTATCACCACCACGACAAGTTTCTACCAGAGTATCGCAGTAGTCACGGTGGAAACAATCAGTATCAGCAGAATAGTTATCGCATCACATTTTGGCAATGGAATGGCAATAAAAGTTTCTAACACAAAGACAGACATTGCCAACTGCACCCCAATTCTACAGAATACTAAAGTGCAACTGCACACGAAGAAAAAAAACTAAATAAGGCTTCATTGTTGGTCCACAAGCTAGGAGCAGAGAAATTTAGTAATAAACCTAATTATCCACAACAAACAAAGCCATCTGATGTAATGAGTAATTATTTGAACGAAGTGAATTATCCACTGTGCACCATTACAGTAGAGAAGAATGAATGCCACACACCGAAGAAGAAACACTCAATTGATAATACGCTTGATAACATCGAACATGAAGTATACATTAATTTAATAGATATTTATGAATGCGCAGAAAACAATGCTTTATCAGTATAGGTAAATGAAGCATGTAATGATTTTAGGATCAGTCAATTTATTTACGAACCAGGTAAGACGGAAGCACGCACTCAGAAAAACATACTGTGTTATGTGAAAGTGACTCACGAATCTGAATATGAGAGGGATGCTATGTTTTAGAGTGACTTGAAAGGTAATGATTTTTTAGTGGTGTTTGTGATAGTAAATTTGAAGATGATGACGATCTTGTGGGTAAAAGTGAGCAAGAGATGTATTTTGTATGTTTTAAGGAAGATGTTGAGGTATATGATGATAAGAAGGAGAATGACGTTCGTAATATGATTGTACAAATATTCAAATAGTAGTTGAGAAAATGTAAAAGGTACTGGCTTCCTGAATGTAATTTCCAGTAAAAATTTTTGTCCGAATGGTGAAGATAGTTTAGTTAACAGTTGTGAGACAAATGAATTTTTGGCTGAAATGACTAGTGATGAAATGTTCTTTTATGACTTGAGTTAAAAAGTGAGGCAGTTCGGAATGATGATAGTTTTAGAAAAATGTTAATCAATGTATCCTCATATTTGTGCCCAAACAGGTGGCATAAAATTAAGTACGATAACTGCTATCAACTAAAAGGTAAGTACATGAGTGCAGATCAATGTCAGTCGAATGAAATGTCTTGGGTAAGTGACATTCTAGGTGTCGATGGCAGTGGTAATGATTTTCCTGTTAGTGTGATTAAATGTTTTAATTCAGATACGACCACTATAAGTAAGATACAAACTATAGGTGACACTTTCAAAGAAATTGAAGATGATTTGTTACATGAAAATGTTAACCACAGTGATTAGGATGAAATGTATAGTCCCTTCATTGAGGTAAAGACAGGATCATGGGATGACAGGTGCCCTATCGACACAGGGCGCCAGGTATCAGGAGCTTCAGAGGTCTTAAGCAAGAAAATAAAAGGAGGAAGTGATCATGTAGAATTACAAGTGATTGGAGCTAAAATCAGAGGTGCTACAGGTGGGCGCAATAAAATGGTAACGAATTCGGCTTAGATTTTATACTGGGGTAAACTGGATAGGAAAAGTCACTGTAGATTTTGAGAGGAGGAGAACAGAATCTTTGTATTTCAATAGCAGATGGAAGCTGTGTTGTAACCAGTATTTTCAAATCACGGTTCAACTGTAATAGTAAAGTTAATAGCACTCTATTTTTGAAAGGAGAAGAGGAGGTATGCACTATGACACTTTTGGTACAGACACAAATGAGACGGAAGTTGAAGAACTTGTTGTTAACTCTTAAGTAGGAGAGCCTGGTGGGGTCAGTGAACAACAAAACAGGAACTAAGATCTTTACTTTGGAAGCACAGTGATATCTTATGTAATACGCTAGAAAGAGTAAAAAGTTACCAGTGTACCTTACGGTTGAAACATTTTTTGCAAGACTGTAGAGACAGACACTCCAGCATGCTGGAAGTTCGTAAACTCTGAAAGGTTACCGGCGCGTTTTTTTAGTTCAATGGGTATGTGGCCAAACTGAAAGTGTCCAGTCGGCATTGAGAATGCAGTTTTCTGTCGGTCCTTTGGCATCGCTTCCAACTGCTGGTAATCACTACTCAAATCCGGGGTTGTGAAATACCGACACTGATCCACGTTGCCCAATGCCTCTGTTATATACACATCCGACACTATTTACTAGTTGAGGAGCCGGAAGTTACAACAGAATCGATATGCCTTGCAACCATCTGGTGATCTTTTGCTTGTAGTTACAGTGGGAACAGACCCGCGACTATAACTAGGTTTTATGATGCCAAGTTGCTGATCTATAAACTCTTCCATAATCGTCTGTAAAGCCCTGGCATTCTATACGGTCGTTTCTAGTTGGGTGCTTCACTTCCAGTAGCAATCCGGTGCTGAACAAGTGGTGTTGCATGTAATGGACCCAATGGACTGTTTCTCCATTAAAGATCCATTCTGTGCTCCAAGATGTGCTACCTTACTCCTTAGCGCTGACCATTCGACAGACCGTCTTGGCATTCTGTAATTTGCTTTAAAATTATAGTGTAGTTCATCCTCATCTAACACTTCTAAATTCACAACCTGGGAACCGTACGACAACTTTACTTCCTTGGGACCAAAATTATCAATACTGACTGGCACTACCCTCCTGCCATCTACCACCTGAATGCAGGACATGCACGTCGTGTAAAACAACTAACTGCATCTAATATTTCGTTGTCCACCAAAGGTTCAACGATACGCATCGTCGCTGTATACAATCTCGTTGTATATGATCCTTTCGTCCACACCGAAAACAGTTTATGTCTATATTATACACTGCCCGACGTTCACTTGACCTAGCAACTGATACAATTTCCTTTAATGATAATACGATGTCCACTGCTTCAGTCAACTAGTTAGGAAATTTCAGACGAACGTTTCTTGACATTTCTGGCTGTAGCAAGTAGGGTAGGTCAGTTCCCTGCCTCGGCGACTGTCCCTGGTGGTGGCTGCCTGGTGTCAGTGGGTCAGGGTCCGTGACTCCAGACCCAGTCATGGTGTTTGTGAAGGGAGCACCCCAGGACAGTGGCGACTGTGTTACCACAACACACTCCTATTAACGTCAGTTGTCTGCTAATGGGGTCTGGCAATAGTGACAGTGATGACTTGCGGCACTCTGGCGCCTCCTAGGCGACGACGTGCATTACTTACGACAGTAGCTGTTAGGACGACTGGTGGAAATGCTGTCGCAGGCTCTTTGTCACTTCAACGCATCACTATGGGCGATGATGCGAGCTGGGTGTCGGTCCTTAAATACGGCTTGCTGGCGCTGTTTTTTGTGGTTCTTTCTTCCCAGTAGCTAGGTGGAATATTCTGGTGTTGCTCGGCTGGCGTAATTGACACGATTACCGCGCTCAGCGTCGACACGCTGGTGTGTGGCCAGCTACTTCTTGTCACATCCCCTGCTGGTCAGTGATACAGTCTTCTCCTTCGCGTTGCTAAACCTCGTGCTCTGCTGGCCCACTTGCTTCTTGGTACTGTACCACTGGGCTGTGCAACAGAATGTAATACACATACAACTTCTGGCTTTCAGTTTTGCTTCACATTTAACTAACGTCATTACTGTAAAACTCTTACCTTTAACTAAATGCTGTAATTGTTCGACCCTCTACAGTCTTGCAAAAAATGGCTCAAGTTACAACTGTAAAGTACACAGGTAACCTTTTACTGGCGCATTACTTAAGATATCACTGAGCTTCCAAAGTAAAGATAGTTCCTGTTTTTGTTGTTCACTGACCCCACCAAGCTCTCCTACTTTAGAGTTAGCAAGTTCTTCAAATTCTGCCTCATTTGTGTCTGTACCAAGAGTGTCATAGTGCATACCTCCCCTGTCTCCTTTCAAAAAGTGAGATCTATTAACTTTACTATTACAGTTGAACCGTGATTTGAAAAAAGGGATTACAATACAGCTTCCATCTGTTATTCAAATACAAACCTTCTGTTCTCCTCCTCTCAAAATCTACAGTGACTTTTCCTATCCAGTTCACTTTTTATTGTGACTACCTGTAACACCTCTGATCTTAGCTCCAATCACTTGTAATTCAACATAATCACTTCCTCGTATTATTTTCTTGCTTAAGGCCTCTGAGACTCCTGATACCTGGGGCCCTGTGTCGACAGGGCACCTGTCTTCCCATGCGCCTATCTTTACCTTAATGAAGGGACTATACATTTCATCATAATCACTGTGGTTATCATTTTCATGTAACAAATCAGCTTCAGTTTATTTGAAAGTGTCACCTATGGTTTGTATCATACTTGTACTGGCCGTATCAGAATTAAAACATTTAATCACACTAACAGGAAAATCATTACCACTGCTATAGACACATAGAATGTCACTTAACCAAGAAATTTCATTGCACTGACATTGATCTGCACTCACGTACTTACCATTCAGTTGATAACACGTATCATACTTAATTTTATGCCACCAGTTTGGGCACAAAGTTGTGCATATATTGATTAACATTTTTCTAAAATTAATTTCATTCCGAACTGCCTCACTATTCAAGGAACTCAGGTTGAGATTCATTGGGAGAGTGCTTAGAAAATGTAGTCCATCAACAAAGGAGGTGGCTTACAAAACACTCGTTCGACCTATGCTTGAGTATTGCTCATCAGTGTGGGATCCGTACCAGATCGGTCTGACGGAGGAGATAGAGAAGATCCAAAGAAGAGCGGCGCGTTTCGTCACAGGGTTATTTGGTAACCGTGATAGCGTTACGGAGATGTTTAATAAACTCAAGTGGCAGACTCTGCAAGAGAGGCGCTCTGCATCGCGGTGTAGCTTGCTGTCCAGGTTTCGAGAGGGTGCGTTTCTGGATGAGGTATCGAATATATTGCTTCCCCCTACTTATACCTCCCGAGGAGATCACGAATGTAAAATTAGAGAGATTAGAGCGCGCACGGAGGCTTTCAGACAATCGTTCTTCCCGCGAACCATACGCGACTGGAACAGGAAAGGGAGGTAATGACAGTGGCACGTAAAGTGCCCTCCGCCACACACCGTTGGGTGGCTTGCGGAGTATCAATGTAGATGTAGATGTAGAATTCATGAAAGAACACTTCCTCACTAGTCATTTCAGCCAAAAAATTATCATTCGTCTCACAGCTGTTAACTAAACTATCTTCACCAATTGGGCATAACATATTACTAGAAATTACATTCAGGAACCCAGTACCTTTTACATTTTCTCAACTAGTATTTGAATATTTGTACAATCATATTACGAACGTCATTCTCCTTCTTATCATCATATACCTCAACATCTTCCTTAAAACAAACAAAATACATCTCTTGCTCACTTTTACCCACAAGATCGTCATCATCTTCAAATTTACTATCACAAACACCACTAAAAAAATAATTACCTTTCAAGTCACTCTAAAACGTAGCATCCCTCTCATATTCAGATTCATGAGTCACTTTCACATAACACAGTATGTTTTTCTGAGTGCGTGCTTCCGTCTTACCTGGTTCGTAAATAAATTGACTGATCCTAAAATCATTACATGCTTCATTTACCTATACTGATAAAGCATTGTTTTCTGCGCATTCATAAATATCTATTAAATTAATGTATACTTCATGTTCGATGTTATCAAGCGTATTATCAATTGAGTGTTTCTTCTTCGGTGTGTGGCATTCATTCTTCTCTACTGTAATGGTGCACAGTGGATAATTCACTTCGTTCAAATAATTACTCATTACATCAGATGGCTTTGTTTGTTGTGGATAATTAGGTTTATTACTAAATTTCTCTGCTCCTAGCTTGTGGACCAACAATGAAGCCTTACTTAGTTTTTTTTCTTCGTGTGCAGTTGCACTTTAGTATTCTGTAGAATTGGGGTGCAGTTGGCAATGTCTGTCTTTGTGTTAGAAACTTTTATTGCCATTCCATTGCCAAAATGTGATGCGATAACTATTCTGCTGATACTGATTGTTTCCACCGTGACTACTGCGATACTCTGGTAGAAACTTGTCGTGGTGGTGATAGACGTTGGTTTTTTTTTTGTGATAATTGTTATTTCCCCAGTTTTGATTCCCATTTTTGTGTGAAAAATTGTGGTAACCATGGTGCTGTTTTCCTGTTCTTTCCAGAGTGCTGTCAAACTTGTCTACATACTTTAAAAACTCTTAAGGTGTGTCATAGAGTCCATAAACTATATTCCACTGGATTTAAGCTGGTAATCTATGTTTTAAAGCATCAATCATTGTGATTTTGCCAAAAGATTTACTACTGTGTGCTAATTTGTGTATCTGTTTCCTGTAAATTTTCTTATTCCATACTGACTCACCCCTCTCTGTACCTTGATCAATTCAAAATTTCAATTTTTGATACGTGCCTGTTCTGTTTCTCTAAAATTTCCTTTCAAAGGCCTCAAATGACATGTCAGTACAAAAATTTTGATGTGTCCACGACAATGTTTCACCATCTGAAACGTTTTTAATGAACTTTTCATGCAGTCGGTTATGTTTGGCCCAAAATTATCTTTACAGTGCTGCATAAAATCTAGAGGATGCATTCTACCTTCACCAGAAATGTTTTTCATTGGTGTATTACACCACATCCTACTAGTAGCACTAATTAGGTTTCTATTGACGACATCAGCATTGACGTTTTCTCCTTTTTCAGGTAGGTCAGAAAATTTACTTCTTAAGTCGTTTATGCCATTTTTTCTGATTCATGTTAAGTTCAGCTATTTCGTCTAACGATTTTACTTTCTGTTCTACGCTACTTGTAATAGTAACAGCTTCACAGTCATATTTTCCTCAATAATGTTAATATTTTTCTGTAGATTTTCATTGACAGTAGTGATTTTTAAATGTACTTCATTGAAGACACTTTTATTTTTCTCCTTATCACTAGCAAGTTCGTATGTTACTGTCCAATTTTTCTAGTAAGGCCCTTATCAACTTCCCCCACTTGTGCCTCATGCCCATGCCCAGTTTAGTAGATATTTGGTCTAACTTCTGATTCAGTTGTTCATTCTTATGCTCCATCTTTTGATCGTAACGACCCGCCTGTATCTAGCATTAATTCACTTAAATCAGCTGTCACGCTAGTGCCATGACCCAATTGTTCATTTCACTCCGTTACACCATCTTTACATCAAGAAAGCGAGGTTCCACAAATGATAGATTTTCGTCCTTCACTGTTGCACTTAGGTCTTCTTCGAGAAGACTTTCATTACTCCACGCTTCGTCAATTACGCGCCTCGTAAGAATAATAACACCACTCCAGTCCATTTTAGTATTTAGCCGACATTTTCTCAGCTTCACACACAGTAATTTTTAGTATTTTTGGGAGCAACGCATTCCTTCACTTGCGCCCAAATAAGTTCAATAGCGTTTAAGTGGCGGTAATATGATGGTGATCTCGTCGGTAACATAGGTTGGAAACTGTGGCTTGTGAAGTGACACGTGTTACTGCGTTGTCGTAACCACTGACAATGTCTTCCTTTCTAGAGGACAAGGTTGGAGTCTTATCGTTTAAAACTGAATGTTATGGGGCATTGTCGATAACAATTACTGAAGGATTTTCTAAACTTTGTAACAATGTATTTTCGAACTAATTTAAAGATATGTCATGACTTATTTCCTCAAGGTGCTCTGATGTTTCCCTGGGTCTGAAAATTAATTCCCAGTCTTGAATAGAGCCGTGGTAGGTACCGGCAGACAAAAGCATAATTATACTACCTTTTACATTGGGGAGTGGTGAGTGCCACACCTTCTCCTTTGTGCTCACTCCAACCTTTAGTAATAGTATTATGTGCTTCGTCCATGTTTCATAGAGCCAAACAATGTCCTCGAAATTAATATCTTTAATTTCACGAACAAATTTGCATCGTCATGCGGCTATCTCTTCCCGTTCCATCAACATTTTGCGGCCTGAAATATTGTTTTATTTAAAGCCGTTATTGCAGAAGCAGTCGCAACGACGGTCTACTGTCTTCAAAAAGTTCGGCCTCGCGCAGTGTTGTATGAACGTTATCTAACGTAGGCCAACTCCTTTAGAATAATAGTTGTATATGTGATGCGGATCGCGTCTTGTGTGGAAGCATCCAGATTTGTTACGCCTTTCTGGATACTTCTTTCCTTGCACGGCGTATAAAGGCAAGAGAGTGCTGCTTCGCTTCTTTCATTCTTGTATTTCTCTTTACTAATACTAAGTACCGTCGATTCACTAACCTTAACCGCGGCTGCTGATCGCGCGACTTCTTTGGAAACCCCATTTTCACCCTCCCTCTCAAAGTATTCCCGCACATTGCACACGACTTGTCGTGATTGTCCTTTAAATGCAATTCCTTGTCCGGCGTTCTTCTCCAACGTGTTTGCATCCCGGATTCTGCATTTTCCCCCTTTTCTTGCGGATTTCATGAGACATGATAAACCATGTGAGAAACACATGCACAACTATGGTAACGCACATTTTGATACACATTTTGATACACAGCACTAGCCAAACAATGAAAGTCTGAAGAGAAGTAGTTGTGGCAGTTTGGCAACGGCGAGAGGTTCGGGTGTGACGTTGAGTGCTCTCATTGGAGGAAACCAGCTCCAGCCCGTGAAGTGTCAACTATCAAGAATTTTAAAACGGACTACAGCGTGATGCCATCAACATACATAGGATCTTTGGTAGTGATAGGTAAACGTCATGTCGAGAGCTCGTCGTCATGCTGTGCACCAAGTGTGTTAAATTATACAGGGTGTTACGAAAAGGTACGGCCAAACTTTCAGGAAACATTCCTCACACACAAAGAAAGAAAATATGTTATGTGGACATGTGTCCGGAAACGCTTAATTTCCATGTTAGAGCTCATTTTAGTTTCTTCCACCTACACTCAATGGAGCACGTTATCATGATTTCATACGGGATACTCTACCTGTGCTGCTAGAACATGTGCCTTTACAAGTACGACACAACATGTGCTTAATGCACGATGGAGCTCCTGCACATTTCAGTCGAAGTGTTCGTACGCTTCTAACAACAGATTCTGTGACCGACGGATTGGTAGAGGCGGACCAATTCCGTGGCCTCCACGCTCTCCTGACCTCAACCCTCTCGACTTTCATTTATGGGGGCATTTGAAAGCTCTTGTATACGCAATCCCGGTACCAAATGTAGAGACTCTTCGTGCTCGTATTGTGGACGGCTGTGATACAATACGCCATTCTCCAGGGCTGCATCAGCGCATCAGGGATTCCGTGCGACGGAGGGTGGATGCACGTATTCTCGCTAACGGAGGACATTTTCAACATTTCCTGTAACAAAGTGTTTGAAGTCACGCTGGTACGTTCTGTTGCTGTTTGTTTCCATTCCGTGATTAATGTGATTTGAAGAGAAGTAATAAAATGAGATCTAACATGGAAAGTAAGCGTTTCCGGACACATGTCCACATAACATATTTTCTTTCTTTGTGTGTGAGGAATGTTTCCTGAAAGTTTGGCCCTACCTTTTTGTAACACCCTGTAGAGTTAAATTATTACTCAGCAGAACACAGTACATATAGGGTAACAATTGTTGAACTGTATAAAATAAAATCGCCATAACTTCTGAACGGTTTGCGTTAGGATGTTAAAATTGCACAGTTGGCCGCTGGGCATGGTGGGAATCAGTATGCACATGTATGGTTTGGTTTAGTATCGAAGTCCGCTTTCATTTGGATGGGTTGGTCAATAAGAAATTGGCGCATCTGGGGGACTGAGAATCCGCATTTCGCTATCGAGACATCTCTTCACCTTCAAAGGGTGACTGAGCAGTGTGCAATGTCCATCAGTGCGATATTCCTGGATGGCACAGTGACTACCGAACGGTATGTGAAGGTTTTGGAAGATGATTTCATCACCATTATCCAAAGTGACCCTGATTTCGACAAGATGTGGTTCATGCAAGACGGATCTCGACCCCATCGAAGCTGGAGAGTGATGTCCTGGAGGAGCGCTTTGGGGACCGCATTCTGGTTCTGGGGCACCCAGAGGCAACTGGCATGGACCTCCGTTGACCGCCATATTCTCCGTATCTGAACACATGAGAATCCATTTTATAGGGATATGTTAACAACAAGGTGTACAGAAATAACCACAAGGCAATTGCAGAGCTGAGAACAACTATTCAGGAGGTCATCAACAGCATCAATGTTCTGACACTTCAGCGGGTCATGCAAAATTTCGCCATTCGTGTGCGCCACATCATCGCCAATGATGGCAGGCATATCGAACTTGTCATAACGTAAATCCGCATCTCTGTAGTGACGCTTACATGTTGAATAAAGTGTGAGCACGCCTCAGTTTGTAACTCATTTACGTTTTTATTTCATGTAGTTCAATAACTGTTATTTCATATAGTTCAATAACTGTCATCCTGTAACAAGAACACACAATATAATGTATACAAGTCGTATAATACTAAACGCTGAAGCCAAAAAAAGGAAAAAATGAGGGTGTCAAAACGTTGTAGAAGGAGAACCACTTCGCAGAATGACGTCTCATTTGAACAGTGTATTACTGACACGCGGGGAAACGTCATGGAACAAAAAAGAGTTTAACGAAAATTTTACCAACAGCTGCCGCTGTAAGCGTCTTAACGTAAATAGGGTCGGCTACAAATGACATATGAATCGCAATACGACAGCTGTGGTCTGAGTTGCACATTACGTCATCTACGCAGTTCAAGGTACCTGACTGCACAAGTTCGGCAGTCAACTGTTGTGACACTGCTAGATAAGTCAGCCTATCAACTACAGCAATGTCGTACAACGTTGGGAAAAATCGGGTTTTAACTATCATGAGGCCAGAAACCGCATAAAAAACAAAATGACATCGCTTTCTAACCGGCACACAACGTGTTCAATATGCTGTTCACCTTCCTACCACACGGTGACACCGAGAAACGGCATGCTCCACGTCATATCGGACTGTCTCGGGGATCAAGTTCAGAATACGTTGAGCAATGCTTGCCATCAATTCACCTAGTTTCGCAATTGAAGCACTGAACACAACCTCTTTCAGATAATCCCACAGCAAGAAGTCACACAGTTTAATATCAGGTGATCTGGACGGCCAGGATGTGAGGAAATGAGGGTTGATAACCCTAGCATTTCCGAAATGGCTCTGCTACCTGCGGAGGAGCACCATCTCGCATAAAAATTGTCCTACCCAAACATGCACGCTGTTGATGAGTGTGAATGACGTTAGCGCACGGGAGACCCTCATCGTGTTTACCACCGACGATACACATAAGAGGACCCGTGAGACTCACCCGACAAAACACGGCCCTACGATTCACGATGCCTTCTAACGTACGAAGTGAAGTGGTACCGGTTGACGTGCTTGCGGATTTTGCGTTGCCCGTATTTTTCCATTCTGCGTACTGATATGTCCTTGTGGATTGAGATTGGCTACGTTTGGTCACAGAATATTCCATGGCCGTTCGTTGTCCATTACCGTGCGAGCAAGAAATTCCAGAGCGAACGTTTGTCTTGCTGGCATTTCAGCAGGAATCAACCGTTGGACATGGGTGATTTTCTATGGATAGTAATGCAGGATGTTTCGGAGGATTTTACGCACAGTGCTCGCGTACATGTCCAACGTGCACAACATTTTTGCACAACTCCGCTCGACCCCTTCTGCAATGTGCTGTGGCCACATCTTCCACAGCCGTTGGAGCAATTGTTTTCCTCCCTCTGCCAAACTGCGCTTCAGAAGAACCTGTTATTTTTTTTTTCTTTTTAATTTTGTACTCATTTTCTCCAGGTCCTTAGCAGACATTGGAGCAATGCCTTTTTTCGTACCCCTGAGTACCCGGAACTAGCGCAGGTCTACTGGCGGATAGTCACCGTTCTTGTAAAAAAGCTTTAGCATGGTGCAGCGATCTGTAACGGCCGATGGCCACTTGTTACGACTTCTGCACCTCTTGTTACGGCCATTTGCTGCTTGTCAGCAGCAGACACAGTGGCTGCGCCAAAGGCTCCGTCGTCTTCGCTGCCCAGCGCTGCGGATCCCTCCGCCTGGCTGCTGCTGTGTAGATTCTCCGACAATGCGCGCAACGCGCGCCGCCGATCGCACTCGGAGCCTCAGGCCAGCAGTGCTCCGCTGAAGTCGGGATGCCCTGTGGTTGAGATGAACTCGTCGCCGCTCGGTAGCCGCGTCGCCGTGAGGTCAGCTGCCGACGCCTCCTGCACCGGCGGCTGGGAAGCCGTCAGTCGCGATGTCCGCGAGGTCCCGTCATGGACGGACCACGCGGCGTGGCCGGGTTGCCGTGAAGTTCGGGCGTCAGTCCCCGGCGGCGCCTGTGACCGAGACCGCGCTGCGGCCGGTCCTGCTGGAAGTTCTCGCTGTAGAGGACATTTTTTACCCTCGTTGGTAGCTTCTTGTTATTACTCCCGCAGTATATTGCAACGTAACTTAGCGCGCTGGCCTCACTTCCCCTTACTCAGCACTCTCCAGGCTTCGCTCGGCGCTCGATCTGCGTGCGTCCTTGTGTCAGCCGGTTGGTAGACTGCAACTGTCAGCAACGCTATACGTGCCGCGCTTACTTCGCAATGCTGCAATCGCGGGCTGCCTCTCTTTTGCCATTCTCCCTGTGTGAAGCAACGCCTACTACATGTGGCCGCAACAGATCCTACAGCCATGTTGGGCGTCTCGGACGCAAATTGAGGAAGAGCTTCTGTTGGTGTGCATATGCTGAAGCTTACAGCGCCTTCTAATGATTACATTTTCGTTATATTTTCTCTTTCTACATCATTTTGGAACTGGAAATTTATCCTGGACACCCTGTACTTAGCCTCTTAGAAGCACTTGAGATAAATAATCATCAAGCTTAAAACCCCCATCTGGTTCTAACAGATCACTTTCTACTGAGCACACCCCCACCCTCAAAGGTCAAATGGTTCAAATGGCTCTGAGCACTATGGGACTTAACTTCTGTGGTCATCAGTCCCCTAGAACTTAGAACTACTTAAACCTAACTAACCTAAGGACATCACAAACATCCATGCCCGAGGCAGGATTCAAACCTGCGACCGTAGCGGTCGTGCGGCTCCAGACTGTAGCGCCTAGAACCGCTCGGCCACTCCGGCCGGCCCCCTCAAAGGTCTAGAAGATCGACCAACCAGCCAGCCACACAGTCCAAGACCTCAATCCCAACCTCTAAAGTTACGATTTACAGTTTGTTTCCATCATACGTGGTGCCCTATTTGACTCGTCGTTACAGTTGCAAGTACGCAACACGTTGATGTAACCGTATGGAGGATAATCACTGGAACTGCGATCTCTGCACAGTACAGCTGATTGCCCATCTGCTGTCGCTATATGAGCAGACAATAACACATCTCTGCCGAGCGCCTACGCACAACAAATCCGTCAGTGTCCTGGGCCGAGTAGGGGTCAGCTTTTGTCGGCCTAGAGCAGAAGCCAGGTCAAGCCGGCAGCCGCCAGGAGGCGTCAGATACGCCGCTGGATATCTCGACGAACGCGATGGAAAATAGTGCTCAGAGCATTCTCCGACGGACTGCCCTTTTAAGGACGCGCGCAGACCACAGAAGGCAGTGTCCACCAAGTAGTCCGCTGCTCGTGGTCTAGTGGCTAGCGTAGCTGCCTCTGGACTACGGGGTCCCGCGTTCGATTCGCTGCCAGGTGGGGCATTTTCCCCGCCCGGGGACAGGGTGTATGTTCTCCTCGCCATTGCATCATCATTCGTGAAAGTGGGGAGACTGGACTGCGTAAAGATTGGGAATTCGTACGGGCGCTGATAACCGCGCAACAAACCAAACGTCATCGTCATCATCATCCACCCAGTAAGCCGATGGACCAGCGCCGAGAGAAAGAGCTCCTCCACAATCAGATGCTTATGCGGTGCACCCACGAAGACGTGTCGCAGTCCACCGCCAACTATGCCACCGAGTCGTCCTTCCGAATGAACCGCAAGGCTCCGAACCGTTACCAGTGGACGTGTGGCCTGTGAAGCCTTATCAGCAGTTTGGACCTTTAATTAATACTAGTTGCTAACTTTGGCTACACCGAACTCCAATGTCACTCACTATCAGTGGACGTTGACCATCAGCGATTAGTGTACAACTCTAGTAACAGTTATTGACTTATCTGTTACAATCCGGGATAGATATGGAATCGGATGCTATATTACACATAGGAAGTGAAGAGGAGATAAACATACAAACATAGCAAAAGTAAGCAAAGTTCTACAGCACTAAATCGAATCAGTATGAAAATATAACTCTCTGTGTAGCTGTTTCTTATACCATTTCATAGCATCTAACACTATTTGAAGATGTGACGTTTCTTCTTCTTTCGCTGCATCAGGTATGACTGGCTCGAAGTTTAACCGAGCCCTCGAACCTGATGCAGCTAACTACAACATCTTAAATCAACTCTCAATCTCCACTGTTACCTTTTGTTCAGGAACACATTACAACCAACTGATCAATACATTAAATTGTTACCACTATGAAGACAACATATGTAACAGATTTAACGATACACATAGAAGGTATCACATCTAAGTCGAATTTCCAGCTCTTGTTTCTTCCACTAAATGCACTTTTGATTTTAATTTAAAATACGTCGATAACCTATTATGTATCTTATTTATTATCATTGTCTAAGATAGCACAACAAGTTTAAGCAAAATTATGTATATGCATTTCCACTTTTAAAACTTTCAACAAAAAATGTACTGGTGATGACACCGAATTTGTATGGTATAACATGTAAAATCACACAACGTACGACCCACTATACAAAAACAGGCTGCAGGTCTTTACTTGAAAAATAAATAAATATCCACTATTACATCCACGGCCGTCACCTTAATTTAAGTTGGTTTAAGTACTTTTCAATACCGGCCTTCCGCCAAAACTAATCAGTTGATGTATTAACTTAGAACTGACCTTCTGCCAAAAGTTTGTTTTTGTTTAGGTATTTAGTTAGAATTTATTTATTCTTATTTTAATTCGGTCTTACTGTCTCTTAATTAGGCCTTCAGCGTGCAGTGCATCACCACTGGAAAGGGATTCGTGTTTACTTGCACGAAATAAACTTTGCTTCTTTTATGGCCTGAGAATCGTCGTTGCACGCTGTCTGCGGAATTAGCAGACAGTATGAAGTGCGATCTTCAAGGACAGTTCTGGGTGATGCGGTCTCTGTGAATGGAGGGTGTATACATTGCTGATATTCACAGGTGATTGTTGACTGTGTGTGGAGAGTGCGCCGACACGAAAAGTATTCTCGCAACACGACAACGCTGGTTCCCACCTGAATCGGAAAACGACGGCTGCCATCGCTGAAAGGGGTTCCACATACTGCAACACCCACCGTAATCTCCTGAGGTGACTCCTTCTGATTACGACCTATTCGCAGATACAAAGAAACTTCAGTGTGGACAGCACTTCCTAGATTCGCAGTAGCTGCGAGCAGCTGCCCCGCGATGAGTGCGACAGAATCAAGAGAAGTGGTTAGAGGAGGGCCTGCAGAAGTTAAAGATATCAGGTCAAGACACCATGTGGGTGTGGCAGTACTTCCGTTTCAGCCGCGGTTTCCCGACCCTTCAGTGGTTGTTTGCTGTCGTGTTGCGTGAACACTTTCCGCTGGGGTAAGTACTCACCGCACTCTGCTAACAGTCGCTTGTCAACACGTGCAGCGTGTACACCCTCCTTCTACGGAAACCATGTCTCCCAGGTCTGTCCTTGATGATCACACTCGATGGAGTGCGCTCATGCAATGACAACAGTGGGAAATTGCCTGTACTGTGCAAAGATTACAGTTATAGTGATTGTCGTGCCACCTACAGCCAGAGTCAAATGGCGCACCCTGAATGATGGGAGAAAGGTGTAAATCAGTACGAACTGGTTGTTTGGTTTGGGGGAGGGGACCAAACAGCGAGGTCATCGGTCCCATCGGATTAGGGAAGGATGGAGTCGGCCGTGCGCTTTCAAAGGAAACATCCCGACAAGCTATTTAGCTAAATCACGGAAAATCTAAATCAAGATGGCCGGATGCGGGTTTGGACCGTAGTCATCCCGAATGCGAGGCCAGTGTGGTAACCGCTGTGCTACCTCGCTCGGTATTAATATAGAATGTCCCTCGCATGTTCATACGTCTTGTACACTTTCATATTTTGTATTTTTGTTATGTATTTCGTTTGATACTCTCCATCTTGTAAACTGTAGTTTAACACTGTCATATGCCAAGCTTCGAACTTAATAGGAGAGCAGTGGGTACCAGAGAAGTATGTGAGGTCAGTGAAGGAAATGTACAGAGGAGCAATGACACATGTGAGAAGTAGTGTAGGCATGACAAAGGAGTTTCCAGTAAAAGTAGGGTTACATCAAGGGTCTGCGCTTAGTCCCTACCTCTTTGACCTGATTATGGATGTGCTGCTGAAAGATGTGAACAAGGAAGCGCCGTGGAATCTGATGTTTGCGTATGATGTGGTTCTTTGTGAGCAAAGTATCAACGGACCTGAGGGAAATCTGGAGGATTGGAGGAAGGCACTAGAAGAAATAATGAAAATTAGAAGGATAAAGTCAGAATATTTATCACTGAAGGATGTGGGGATGAGCCGGCTGCAGTGGCCCTGCGGTTCTAGGCGCTACAGTCTGGAACCGCGCGACCGCTACGGTCCCAGGTTCGAATCCTGCCTCGGGCATGGATGTGTGTGATGTCCTTAGGTTAGTTACTTTTTTTTTTTAAAGGGACGGAGGACTGGAAAGCGAGGTAAAACACCGAATAAATTGCGGTTGGAACAACTGGAGGAAAATGAGTGGAGTGTTGTGTGATAAGAACGTGAGCATTGGGTTGAAAGGGAAAGTGTACAAGTCGGTGGTAAGGCGTGCTATGATATGCGGGGCAGAGACATGGCCAATCACAGTACCCCAGGAAAGGAAGAAGGAAGTGTCGGAAATGAGGAAGCTGAGGTGGATGTGTGGGGAGGATCAGAAATGAATTTGTTAGAGCAGCTGTGAAAATGGGAGCCATGGGGAAAAAGATACAAGAGAGCAGACTAATGTGGTACCGACACTTACAGAGAAAAGGGGAAGAGTATATCGGAAACAGAGCTGAAGATATAAAGATTGAAGGAGCGATTTAAGTTAATTACGATAGAGTTGTTATAAATAAAAATATTTGTTTGGGAATGATAAATACCGCATCAGGCTGGGCCACCCTCCCGCCTGTTTTCCTTAAATCAGTCCCGATCCTTGTTCTGTGTTTCACACAGCTCTCCTTCTTCGCCTTATTTTCCTGAGTGTAGTGTTGCCTTAGGCTCGAGCTACAGCGTTCTGCTGTTTATGGGCACCGTTTTTTTAGAAACAGCTGGCTATGGGCATCTCGTAGCTGGAGTTTGTCGCCCGCACGCACGACGACGGACTATGAACCCCAGGCTGCTGCTTCTAGCTGGCACGTCGCGCATCGAGGTGACGTGCAGACGTGCACTGTTGGTCGGTTTTGTTGCTCACGTAGGACGCGGCCTGGCGCATCAGGGTTACCAGGAAGCAGGTTCGAACCACCACTCATGACATTTAATTTAAGTGACATGTTCAGTCCCATAAGGTTCAAATGGCTCTGAGCACTATGGGACTTAACATCTATGGTCATCAGTCCTCAGTCCCATAAGGCGGTGTGATCTCATTGCCCTAGGATTTTCTCTAAAGGCCCTGTAGCTACTTGTGGAAGACAACCATTTTATTATTTCAACAGCGCTCAGCAAGTCAAAGATATTAGATATTTAGTCCCTCATTTACTGTCCTATAGTTATTCCTCCCACTATTTTTACTTCTCTGATGCTAGCATCTCCCGCCAGTACATGAATTCGTGTGGAGGTTTAACCAAGGCTTTCACAAAGCTTTTGTCAGGTGAAAACAACACTCTCTGTATGTCCATCTTTTCACAGATGGTTGCGGGACTCGGCTGTTCGCTACAGGATGTCAAATCAAACACCTTTCAGACATCTAATTTCCCAAACCTATTTTTTCTGGATACCAGTTTTAGCGATTTACTACGCCATCTTCAGGCCCCTGATCGACGTGCACGAAGATTCCACCTCGGTTCTGGTTAAAATAGGGGCCAGCATTCAAATACTGGTGTCTATAGATTTCTACTTGCTATAGCTTCCTACTGGTCGGTCAGGGGCCTCAAGATGGTGTAGTAAATCGCAGGAACTTGTAGCCGAATAAAATAAGTTTGAAAAATTTGACGGCAGGAAAGTTTTTGATTTGACGTCCTACAACAACAGTACGTAGTGTGTCCCATTGATTCCCTCCAATTCATGGGAACAGCAAAGGACCTTTTCACCAGCCTGTCAGGTGTGTCGAGCATGAGCAACAGCATATGTGTGTGTGTATGTGTATTGTGTGTGTGTGTGTGTGTGTGTGTGTGTGTGTGTGTGGAAGGAGGGGAGGAAGTGGAAGGGGGAACGGGGCAGAACCCAATTTATGTCCTGCTTGTCCATGTTACATCCGAAATAATGTTAATAGTACTTTTTCCACAAGAGGATTAAGTTTAAAATTTTTGAGATTTCAGTGTTAACTCTCCTCAGGTACAACAAAAAGAATGTCTGCCATTTACTCAGGTGCGAGGCATTTATTCTTCTGATTTAACACAAAACACCAATCCCAACCCTTACCAATTTAGAATAGCACACAGTCTGTTCCGACAGCTGTCAGAACTCTCAACGCTGATATACAAAACAACGTGATTCTACGTGTTCAAGCATGGTTCATGGGCAGTGCTGCCAAACCGTCATTTCCTACACATAGGTTTCTGAACTGAGAGTCGTATTTTTTAACAATTAAATCTACAGAGTATTTCAGCTGAGCCACAGGAGAATAACCATTATGCAGTGTTGTTAGGGATTTCGACAGACAGGGGTAATGTGCCACAAGACAACTGTGCCTCACAGCCAAAAATTTATTTCTTTCTCAAATTCAGCACCCACTACTTACCAAATAAGACCATTCACGTTCTAAGTAACAAAAGTGTTATTCTGAAGTGTAATGTGCGTGTGGAGTATTCCATTTAATTGTGATGTACTCATTTACATTAAAGATGAAGCTGTGGTTTTAACACCACTGTGATTGATTAGGTATGGTGTTGTTACAGGTGGTCCAGCCTTGTCTTCTTCCGGTTTTCGAACTCACTGACTTAGACACTCAGAGGGAACTTATTGCTTAAAGTGGTATTTGAACTCTCACATTTACCTTTTCAGCCACCGAACCACATATTTCGATATCGATTTCCTCTCCATCCTCAGAACTCAACATCGACCGTCGAGTGCACAGAGTAACTCAAACAGTGTTGGCTTGCATATAGAACATCCAATGTGCATGCTAACTGCAGAAGCAGATGATTCAAGAAGACACTAACAGCTGAACCATCTGCTTCTACGATTGGCTTGTACAGTGGATCTTATGTGTTTAGGCCTGTACTGTTTGAGTTGTTCTGCAGTGAAATAATTAGCACACCCATATGGTCGTCTAAGGACAGAGTTATGTTAGTGCAAAACTTATACAAAATCTAAATATCAACTTTGTAAATAATGGTAGATGGGTGGAATATTCCACAAATATATACAGCCCGACAAGAAGCATGCAGGAGACTTGGTCGGGGAGCGGATATGTAGGTGATTAGAGTTGAAATTCTTTGTGAGAGGTATGGCGGCCAGCAGAGTCCATGTTTAGTGTCATTACCACACCCGGTTGCCAATATAACGAGCGCGAAGCGAAAAATGAGAGATGTTGAGCGACCACTGTGAAGAACACGGAGATGCCTCATACTGGTTTTAGACAGTGTCATCGACCCCTGACAGTTTAAAACGGGCTTCATCGTGGGTCACCATTTCATTGACTGGAACAATCGTGCGATACCAAAATTTATGGTGTATTCTATTTTCAGATGTTGAGCTATCGGACCACGTCTAACATCCCCCCCCCCCCCCCCCCGTCCCCCAAGGGAGGATTACTGTACTGTGCACCTAGCACAGTGTGACCCCTTCACAAATGTGTCTGTTATCCTAGAATGAGCAATGGACTACCTAGGACATTCTGCGTTACCCTGCACCATTGGTTGGGGACTGGCAGCAGCTGTTCTAGGGAATTTCCGTTCCATACGTAGGCTGCCATTAACATCACAACACCAACAGCTTCGTTTGAAGTTGGTAGTGTGATGGGAAAGCATGCACTACGGATGAATTGCGTCACGATTAATCACCGTTTTGCACTGCACCAGACGACCACCGTCGCCTAGTATGGAGGTGACGTGGGGAAAGGTCCCATTCATCCCCTTATTTTGAACAGGCACAGCGGTGGTACCGTTGGCTTGGGGAGCCGTCGGATAATGCTCCACGTCACGGCTGGTAGTGACTGAGGGAACTCTGATAGCACATGGTACATGACGCTAAGCCTGTGCCTCCATGCGACGGTAGCGAACTGCGATTTTCTAACACGACACTGCTCGTTCACACATGGGACAATCCCTCTGAACTGTTTGCATGATGTTGATCCTAGACCTGCCCTGATACAACTTGTGTGGGACCAGCTAGGAAGTCAACTCCGCTCAGTGCCAGTCTCTAGGACATCATGTTACAACACTTGTCAGCCAGCGAGCCTCAGGAGAGCATATAACGGCTTCAGGGCGTACTTCCCAATCGAACCACTGCATGGATACAGGCCAGAGTTGGCTCATGGTGCGGAATTCTTTGTAAACAGTGAAATAACATGACCTACCCTCTCGAACCGTGAAGTTTTACTTCATTTCCTCCTCTCCTTCTGGGTGGTTCACTTTTTCGTGACTGAATGGCGTGTAAACATGATTGGGACCAGCAGGTACAGAAGTGCACCACGTTTCTGCTTACGATCAAATGCATGGAAACTTGACTGATCGTATAAGAGAAGCTGTATGATAGACCAGTAATAACAGTAGGTTGCTGTACCGCCTGCTGATGAGCATTTGAGATAAGTGAATGGAATTTAAGACAATTTAGAGGGCTTTGAGAAAAAGCTGTCATCCCCTGCAGAATACTCGCATTAATTTCCCGAATATCTTCATTAACACTAAAAATCAATTAATACACATGTCAAAAAAAGTTTTGCAACAGCCCGGTTCCCAGAACTCCTGAAGATAGACGTTGACTGTGGATATTGTATCACAGACACAGTCCCTTTGACTATTCAGAGTTGCCACTAAACCCACCCAAAGGTGTAGACAACCATGCATGAGCAGCGCCTACTAGACTCGTGAGTTCGACAGCCGATCAGTTCCAGTCATTCCACCAGGAAGGAGGTACACAGCTCGTGTTGTCTGTAATTCACGGTCAATACGGCGGTTCGATCGCGTCCGCATTGTTACTTTGTGCCAGGAAGGGCTCTCAACAAGGGACGTGTCCAGGTATCTCGGAATGAACCAAACCGTTGTTGTTCGAACATGGCCCTCCGGGGTGGCCGAGCGGTTCTAGTCACTCCAGTCTGGAACCGCGCGACCGCTACGGTCGCAGGTTCGAATCCTGCCTCCGGCATGGATGTGTGTGATGTCCTTAGGTTGGTTAGGTTTAAGTAGTTCTAAGTTACAGGGGAGTGATGACCTCAGAAGTTAAGTCCCATAGTGCTCAGAGCCATTTAAACCATTTTGTTCGTACATGGAGGAAATACTGAAAGACAAGAACTTAGATCACATGCCTCTCTCGGGCCGCCCAAGGGCTACTACGGCAGTGGGTGACCGCTACCTACGGATTATGGCTCGGAAACAGAGGATGAAGATTTTGCAAAAACAGACATAATGTCTATTGGGATAACAGCAATCAGTGATTTTATGTTACTTTAAATCCGTCTTGATTGCAAATTTTTTTTTATTATTCATATGACCGGTTTCGGTTCATTCAGAACCATCTTCAGATCTGATATTTAAGTTACAGGAGTAACCCGTCCAATTCAGCAACTTTCACATGCTACGTCACATTTATGACGGATTTAAAGTAACAGAGGATGAAGAGTTTTATGAAATTATTATGGAACCGATTTCACAGCTACATCTATGAAAATTTATATTTGGCTTTGCTGTTAAAAATAAAAAAAATACATGTTTCACTGCTGTTGCAATTTCAGCCCATAAGGGGATTAAAAATTTGAAGAAAACCATTTGGTGGATTCTCAGTATGTACGTACATAAACATGTAGATACAGAATCGTTTGTTGGTCAGAAGTAAATTTGGAAAAGGTCATGCTTCTTTGGCTTTAATTAGCAAAAAAAGTTTAGGAGTTGCAATCTGAGAACATAAAAATTCGATTAAAGGAAAACAAAACAAAAATGTCTGTGCGGGCTATATAGTCTACGGGGACAATGCAACTGTTTGAGCATGCGGGTGCTATTCTGTCATTCTGCGCAACGGATTAATCTGAGATGTACCCTTTACCCTGTCGCTCCTGCAAGATGCAATTTCCACCCCCACACTACTACAGAAGTCAGACAGACGCTCCTAACGTTCTAAAGAGAAATGCCTGAAAAACTTTCAGCAATAAATATCTTCTGGAGTCGTCTGCTGTAAGGAAATGGCACAAAAAATTCACAAAACTTCTTACGTAACTAGTGGGATACTTGGGTACTGGAGTAGTGCTATTTAGTGTAAGAAAAACATGAGACTAACGAAAATTATTATTTATTTTGCAAAAATTCTGAGAAATCACAACGGCACTTTTAGTTATGAACTGAACAAGTTATTTCCGGGTTCTTTTCGGAATGTGAAGTTACCTCTTAAGGATAGGATTCGCTAATGAAATTTCTATACAAAGTTTAGGATTGTTATTGACTTGGCAGAATGGCTGAGAGCTGCGCGTACTCAACTTGAATAATTATCCGTTAGAATGTTGCTAGGTACGGTCGAGGCTGTCGCGTGAGTGAAATGCAGTGAAGTGTACTGTTGTGGAGGAAATATGGGGCTCGCAAGAGCTGTAGCACACAATACCGTAAGCTGCGATGACTGCTGTCTGCGCCGCTCGCTGCTGACAAATAAGATAACTCTCGTTCTATCTGGATTGACCTTCGCCAATCAAACTCTCCCTACGCCTTGATGAAGTCAAGGACTTCTATTCACCCCTAGTCTAACTATTGGCATGGTACACCGGTCAGATAACCAGTCCACTGTGATGCCACTCAAAAATTCGCTCCCAGGCATTTAAGTATAACTCTGTCCGTTCACACTGCACACTAAGTGTGGCGGCCAACACAGTGAACAACGCTTAATCGCAAGGACTCAATATAGAGTCCCACTCCAATTCGCTCTCAACATAGGTGCTCTCCCAGTACTGAGGAGGGACTTGTTCCTCGCTCTTTGCTTACACGTATGAGCGCACACACTCTCGTTACATGTTCTCGCTCCAAGAGTGACAACGGAACGGCCCCTCTCCATGCCAACGCGAAGGGGTATATCTTTCGGTCTATTCCATTACTCCTTCAGCTCAAGGCGTCAGGAATATCGTCTGCCAATCAGCATTGCTCTTCTAAAACGGGAGAATGACGTTTCGTTTAAGGCGAACAATCCAGAAATCTGTAGCATTGGCGTTTGGCGTTCGCTGTCTCCCTGTGAAAACCTCTGAAACTGCGTGCTATGTTTGTAAAGAATGCATAGGCTGAGCGCTCCCACACAATGTAGCAGAATTTGCTTTTAAGATGAACACGGGGTCGTTCTGCCTTTCACTCGGGCAAACGGTGTCTGCTCTATGGGCGGTCGAGGTTGACTCGTCCTCTGAAGGGACCAGCCTCCCGGCGTGCGCTCTGCCTCTCCCAAACTAAAAGCTCCCGTGACCGTCGTGTCTGGAATGTATGTGTGTGCGCCAGCCTCGAGTGTTTCAATCTCGGTGCACATTTACGATTTACTAGTTATGATGTGCGGAATATGATTGTGAGGGCGGAATATGTAAGCAATGAAGGTCAGGAGACCATGATGTCTTACAACTGGTGCTGAGCTAGTATAATATAGTTTTAGTGTGTGGCTCAGGGTGTGCAAGGGGATTTCCCGTATCAGTGCAGTACACTATGCCTAGGAGGGGCAGCATCGAGCCATTGCTCGAAAACATGTTCCATGATCTAAAGCAGCAAAGTGCGGAATTTATCATTGACTTCAGTAATGGGCATGAACACACTCCTGTATTTGTTATGACACGGAAGCAAACAGCCTGTGACCGTGTCGGTTCACAGAGCCTGCTAGCTAGATGTAATACTTTCATACATCTTACTGTCACATCCCAGACATATATTGCAGATGGAAAAACATGAGACTGGGCTGCACGTTGAAGGGTCCGTACATATACCCAGATGCCAGTGGTGTGAACTGCAGTGTGGGTCATGCGTTATCCTACTGGAGCATGCCACTTTGTACCCTGCACATGATGTGTATGACAAAAGGGTTTATGAATCTCGTCAAACACTACTAAGCATTGATCCTATCTTCAACGATTACCAAATCGTTTCTGTTGTCATATCCAGTAGTTTCCCACCGCAGGATTCCAAGAGTTATAGAGTTATATGTCTCGAGAATCGCTGCTTCTTGTGATCTATAATAACGTCGTACATGGGGACTTCGTTGTCGATCTGAAACGGATGCGAGACTCTTCGGTGAACCCTACAAAATCATACTCAGTGTCCCAGTGGCTTAGGCTTTACAGTATGCAAGTCTCTGTTGCGTAGTGTCAATGGTAAACGACGAATGGCAACTCCAGAGCTCTAACTAGTTTCCAGTCATCTGTTCCAAATGGTTCATGGTGACAATCTGCCCGAATTTGTGTTGTTATCCAGATGTTGTCAGACCCAGTCGAAGTAATCACGTGACCTACTGCTGGTGTAGTCCATCTGATAGGACTTATGCTATGCATAATCATCCTACTGCATTGCTGCCAGAATCTGTGTTGTCACTACTTGTCCTGAAGTTATTGCACCATACCCAAATATATGCGGCATCTGTAGTGGATGATGTTCCCAAGTCCCTCATAACTATGATTCAATCTTTCTCGGAGTCCGAAATATGCAATAACCATCAAGTACACGTTCTGCGTGAATGTTGCGTTCCCATTTCCACCTGAAACTTTCCATTAACGTTAAACACTCTCAACAGTCTTCATCTGCTCACACTACGCTTTGCAGAAGCCGTCTTCAGGGCAATGCCCTCGAATTACTTATGTCGTTACGGCGTCTACACTTTCGTTGTTTGCTCTCATGGACGTGAAAAGTTGGGAGAATTCTTAGACTATAACAATATCCTACAACATTGACGATATAGGTAGAGACTGATGGTTGCCTCTCTTTTCCTTGACGTCCTAAAGTGCGCGTCATTTATGACGGCGGCCGAGTTTAGGTTCGTTCTGCGCATCTGACGTCACAAAACACAGTCAGCCAATAAACAGAGAACGACGTTGCCAGAGCTCGACTGCAGTGCAGAGCGCGGACGAGTGCCTTCAGTTTTAGAAACGTTCAGTCATAAATAAAGTAATTGAACAAAAGCAGTCTCTTGATAGCAGGGTTTCTTTCACAGAAAGTTTGGGAAAAGCATTCTTTACACCAATTGCTTCATATTCTATTAATTAATTAAACCAAACAAGCAATAAGCCTCCTAATTCAGGTAATAGCAAGGAAAGGTGTTTGTATCATTCTTACTAACCGCTTTTTCGCAATAAAGAACAGCGGTAATTGTTTATTTCCTATTGTACTTCGACGAAACGTGAGTAATTCATAGTCATACCAACAGTGTTTGTCGGTATTTTGCGTCATATTTTAAAGTCATCCGGGGAATATATTGAATGATGAGTTGCGTTACCGTAATGGTTAAAGTGTATGGCTGCTAAGCGGAAGGTTCTGAGTTCAAGCCTTGATCAGGGCTTAAAAACAATATCGAAGTGTCATACTTCATGAATTTTATTCATTTGAAAGTAATATTTTGAAATTTCTAGTGGCAACTAAAATCGACCAAATGGAGAGTGTACGCTATGGACTTTTACCTCTGCAAACTCTACAAAATTTCGTGCAATGGTTTACTACATCTAATGCTGCACAATAACTGCGTTGAACTTCGAAAGAAAATTAATTCATTTATGGGGGGAAGGTATCAGTCAAGAAGATGTGTAAAAATCAAATTTTTGGGCCAAATAGTTTTTGTGAAATCGAATGATAAAGTGTATCAAAGCAGTCGAAACACCATGTGTCTGCACAGGCGAGCAATTCAATGACGACAAAATCGCGCACATCGCGGAATGCGGGAAGCACATCTCTGTAGCAGCGAAAGGGTTAATGCGACCGTGGAGGCTTTACTTCATAAACTGCTCGCTCCGCCCTAAACGTAAGTTTGCGAACTATACTATGGCACTGCTTCTCTTGGCGCGTACAACTAGCAACGCAGCAATCTCCCGCGTCTGGTCGGGCATGCACGAACCGCCAAGATAAAAGAATTGAACTATAGTTCATTGTAATGTAAATGTCTCAACCACAGCATTTACCGGAAACCGACGCACACAGACCGATATCAGCATCCGTCACAGAAACGTTCTGTTCCGACGACCTTGGTGCATCGAGCTGAAGCCGCCTCAGACGCTGGGAAGCTGCTGAAGGAAATGAACCACTTATGAAAAGTGTTCAAGGAAAACGGCTACAACAACCGCCAGACCTCGCAAGCCATATTTACAAAAACACGGAATCAGAAGGATCCCGCAGAAGACTCTAAGAAGCTCGAGCTTTTGCCTTTCTGTGGCTCATTAACAGGAAAGAATAGCCGACTCTTAAAGAGGCATCAAATCGATTCTGTCTTCAGGGCTCCAACAAAAATATGAGGCCTGTAAAAGACGATGTAGGCCTCAGAATGCCAGGAATACATAAAATATCATATGAGTGTGGACACTTTTATGTCGGACGCACTGTGTGTACCATTGAACAGTCATGTGTGGAACAAGCGAGATCCTTTCGCCTTCGGCACCCTGAGAGATCAGCAGTACGCTTGCTCTAGAAAGCTGATGTAGTATCGCATTCTAAGAGACATCAGCTATTACACGGACTAGTAGTTCCTGGGATAGAGCAATTAAGCGATCGAGATAAAAATTTCTGACAACACATTCTGTATAGTCGGAGGCCTACAGCTAAGACCGCATCCTAAGTAAGCGACAAAAGTGACCGACAGCGCGTGACAGCTTCAAGCGACAAAAAACAACCGCAGGTATAGTTACGGATCGCTGCCTGTCTTCCGCTGCGACTGGCGACGTCTGAATTAAAACGTGTTTGAAAAATGGTTCAAATGGCTCTGAGCACTATGGGACTCAACTGCTTAGGTCATTAGTCCCCTAGAACTTAGAACTAGTTAAACCTAACTAACCTAAGGACATCACACACATCCATGCCCGAGGCAGGATTCGAACCTGCGACCGTAGCGGTCTCGCGGTTCCGGACTGCAGCGCCCAGAACCGCACGGCCACATCGGCCGGCAAACGTGTTTGAATCTTGTCGCTGTAGTACGCACAACAGAGAGCGACAGCCACGTGTCTTCTCGGCAAAGGAGCGGACGCGACGGCAGCTATGAAATACTTATCATCCGATTTTAAGAAAAGTATTCGGTGAAAGAAGCTGATTCTTCCGCATCTTATAGCTTGATATCTGTACTCGGTAAAGGTCTGAATTTATTTTCGTTATTCGTCATAGCTACTGTCCTACACGAAATTGAGTACATGGCTGCAAGAAATTTTTAAGATTTTAGCGAGGTAAAATCATATTGCGTAGACTTTCCGTATGGTTCATTTAAGGCCATACACTATTGCGTATGAAATGTAACCAATATATCTAAATTGTATTTAAAGTTGAGACCGGAATGATATCTCTTCATTCTCGAGATATTGCTTGTTATATCTGCGGAAGGGTCGCTATCGGCGCGTCCGCATCTTCCCTGCGCTTTGGGAATCAAGTGGTCGTAAAAATTGTGTCTCATAAACGGCTCAAGATATCGAAACGACGATTTTTGGAAATAACAGCACGCGGAAAGAAGTATTTTATCGTATGATTAACACTCGATACGTTTTTGTAAACGCGTGACCAGAGCGAAAACAAGACTCCCTATAAATTACACCATGAGGTTTTCTCCGAATTTTCATAGCCAGACAAAGAGAGAGAAACAGGTAAACGGGGTATCAAACTGACCAGCGTGAGGTCTAGTTTTGCGTGAAAATATTTAACTGCTTAAAAGTAATCAGAGTAATTAACGAACACTTAATTAATGAGTTGAGGAAAAATTGAAATATTTCACGAAAAGCTGCTGCCAAGCTATGTAATGAAGTGTCAAAAATTTTATCTGTTCAAGACCTAGCTATCTTGCACATAATAGTATACATTGGTGCGGTATGTAAGTGTCAAAAAGGCTTCCTTCGAATCAAGTGCCAGAGTTAGGATTTTCGAGAAAACAGAAAACGTTAGGAAGGCAACCCGCACTAAGATCATGCTTTCTTAATAAAACTTGAAAATAAATAAAGAAAGAAATCGGTAAAATATTTTATGAAATGATTTGTGAAACAGAAATAGGTATATGAGAGAAACGTTCTACATGCCTTTGAATGATGTGCGAAATCATGAACAGAAAATGAGGTGCCCCAAACGTTTCGCTAATATTTTTATGTCATACTCTTAGACAAATCATTTCACAAAACTTTTGACTTTCTTTTCAAAAATTTTGTATGCTTTACTTTTACAGACTATTTAGATTAATTGAGACGCTTGGCCTTAACACTGACTGCTGGTGAATTATGTTCGCAACATCAAATATCTGTAAAATTTCGTGGCTCATTTAATTTATTTGTTGTCTGATGTCCTTAGGTTAGTTAGGTTTAAGTAGTTCTAAGTTCCAGCGGACTGATGACCATAGTGCTCAGAGCCATTTTGTAATTTATTAGGAATTTAATGCCCGCATCTCGTGGTCGTGCGGTAGCGTTCTCGCTTCCCACGCCCGGGTTCCCGGGTTCGATTCCCGGCAGGGTCAGGGATTTTCTCTGCCTCGTGATGGCTGGGTGTTGTGTGCTGTCCTTAGGTTAGTTAGGTTTAAGTAGTTCTAAGTTCTAGGGGACTTATGACCACAGCAGTTGAGTCCCATAGTGCTCAGAGCCATTTGAACCATTTTTGAGGAATTTAATGTGTGTGATATACTGGGATAGGTGTGTATTCACTTAAAGCACAAGTTCTTTGGCAAGACCTTAAAAATATATTTAGCGATGCAGTGTAAACAGTATACATAAAACTTAGTAAATATTAAAAGTATCTTGTATCCAATCTAGCGTCTTCTTCAAGCAGTAATTACTTACAAACTGTAACGCTACCATTACACCATGCTATCTGATTCCTGTGATTGTCAATTTGTATATGTATCTCTTTATTTAGGGTGGTAAGTCATGTAGTCAGTCATTCTTCTGCATTAATTGGCTGTTAAAAGTTCTTGATCATGTAAAGAACATTCGTCTTTAATTTATTGATGAGATAGGTTAATGCTCCTCTGCTCATTAACGTGTATTCGAAGAATTTCTCTGGTGATCTTCGCAGTTGATGATATTTATGAAATTCTCCGTGGAGATTCCTCCCATTGTAAATTTCATGCACAACATTCCCTTTCTCTTTTTTTTCTTAAATAAACTTAATTTTGCAGCCTTAATTTCCAGCTACAGTATTCTACAGTTTAGGAGCGCCGTTTTCTACAAATAGCTGGTTGGCTATAAGCAGCCCTCTTGTAGCGCGACATGGTCTCTCGCGCACAGGACACCCGAGCTTTTCGCCCGATGCTGCTGCTTGTCGCTGGAGTGTCGCGTATCCAGAAGTCGCTCGCTTCTGTCGCTCACGTAGGACACGGCCTAAGCACGGCCTGAGTCTCAGCCATCGGGAGGTTGAAGCGGGCGCGGAGGTCGCGCGACGAAAACATTGCTTATATGGCACTGCAGTGGACACCAGTGACGTCACAGATGGTAGCACGGCTATGTAAGGACAGTAACAGTAACCAAAAAGCGATCACCACTTAACAGTGACCGATGAGTACTCGGCCAAAAGCTCGTGGATTCCAAACCACTTGATGCGGCTGGAAGCTCGAGAGAATTTTATCAAACAATGATTTTATTTTCACAAATTGATATTTTTGGTCCATGACTTATTAATTTCAGTAACCATTTACAAGCCCAGTCGGTTAGCTGTGCGGTCTAACGCACTGCTTTCCGGGCGGGAAGGCGTGACAGTCCTCGGCATGAATCCGCCCGGCAGATTAGTGTCGAGTTCCGGTGTGCCGGTGGATGCTTTTTAAGGCGGTTTTCCATCTGCCTCGGCGAATGCGGGCTGGTTCCCCTTATTCTGCCTCAGACACACTATGTCGACGATTGCTGAGCAAACACTTTCTCCACGAACACGTACACTATAATTACTCTACCACTCAAACATTGGGGCTACACTCGTCTGATGTGAGACGTTCCCAGGGGGGTCCACTGGGTAATTCAACCGACACATTAAAATACAGCCGAATAACCTGGGTTCGGTGTGGGGCGGCGGTGGTATGAGTGGATTGCTGTAGCCTGATGTGGGGTTGTGAACCACTGAGGGCTACAGCGGGGACGAAGCCTCTCCGTCGTTTCTAAGTCCCCTGTTCAGTACAATACAACCCTTTACAAAACAATGTTACAACACTGTTAATATCTCTCCATCAATACAAATAATACAACAATAAAAAACAATATGCCCATTATATTGACGATAATTATCAAACATTCAGTAATTGTCAGTGTGGGACAAACAGAAACTTGGCAAGTTGACGAATTTAGTTCTATCAGCAGTGTTGCTGTTGAGCAATGTTTACGCTGCGCTCTGGGGCAGAACAGCCATTACGGTTAGTGGCCGCCAAAAGTTGTAGCGGTTTCTGGTCTCTCACGAAGGCTAACTTCGTCCCACACAAGTATGATATCTAACTTAGTATTCTGCAACATTTCCATCTGATTGGCCACCTCAGACTATAACTCGCGTCTGAATTATTTGTTAGCAATTGTCATAGCTGTTCTGTAATAGACTTTTCTTTTTCCTTCTCTTTTTCGCCAACGCTTAAATAGACACACACTCACCTAGAAAGTTCGTCTCTGATAGCGTTCTCACTGTACTTCATTCTGATTGACTTTCTCTGGTAAAATGCAGGACCTGTTCCCAGTTCCTAGTCCAGTTTGCCATTTGTCTTCGATCAGCACCTTTGTTCTACAAATGTCTACATTCCTGCCGCCAACCAGAGCGCAGAGCGTGTACGCATCCTTCCTATCCCATAAACCATGGCACTCACAGGGCCTCCGTGGCGGTGGCAACCTTTTCCTTTTCATCTCCTACCTACAGGTGGCTAGAGCCGTCTATCAGGATAGCTGGATATGTCTCCTGGCCAGTATATTACCCGCCTGTTAATTAGTGTGCTACCTTGCTCGGCGAGGTACCGTAATGATTCCTTCAAGATGGCATTCACATTTCGATGTTCAACTGAATCAACAATGTCGAGATCTGCACATCAAAACGGGATACCAACGTAAACTTGAAGATAATCACAGTACTCCACAGTGAACTTTACTAGCAGCCACTACAGCTGTCTTCATATACTGATGGCACAACAGACTGGTTTTAACAACCAGTCGCCGGCCGCGGTGGCCGTGCGGTTCTAGGCGCTTCAGTCCGGAACCGCGTGACTGCTACGGTCGCAGGTTCGAATCCTGCCTCGGGCATGGTTGTGTGTGATGTCCTTAGGTTGGTTAGGTTTAAGTAGTTCTAAGTTCTAGGGGACTGATGACCTCAGATGTTAAGTCCCATAGTGCTCAGAGCCATTTGAGATAATTTAACAACCAGTCAAAAAAAATGGTTCAAATGGCTCTGAGCACTATGGGACTGAACATCTGTGGTCATCAGTCCCCTAGAACTTAGAACTACTTAAACCTAACTAACCTAAGGACATCACACACATCCATGCCCGACGCAGGATTCGAACCTGCGACCGTAGCAGTCGTGCGGTTCCGGACTGAGCGCCTAGAACCGCTAGACCACCGCGGCCGGCTAACAACCAGTCGATTGCTTTTTCATTCAGTAGTTCTTTTTCTTTTTCATTCGAATGAAACAACAAAACCAAACTAATCTCCGTGATCATGTCAGCTATATAAATATTTTCACTCATTCCCTGGGCTTGTGTGATTTCACCCAGCGTGAGACAAGAGACTGACGCAAGTCTCTGACAGTTGGGTCAGATATAGAATGTTTTCACTCAGTCGTCAGGTTAGAATGGTTCAAATGGTTCTGAGCATTATGGGACTTAAGAGCTATGGTCATCAGTCCCCTAGAACTTAGAACTACTTAAACCTAACTAACCTAAGGACAGCACACAACACCCAGCCATCACGAGGCAGAGAAAAGCCCTGACCCCGCCGGGAATCGAACCCGGGAACCCGGGCGTGGGAAGCGAGAACGCTACCGCACGACCACGAGATGCGGGCGTCAGGTTAGAGTAATTTCACTTACACACCGTACATTTTTAGATTTTTCTGTTACATAAAAAATGCTTAGAAACAAATAACGTATCATATTTTAAGGACAGATGAATAAAAATTATATTTCCAGAAAAGTTTTTTTTTAATGTAGTGGGAATCCCTCCACTCCCACACCAACATGATGGCCAACACAAAATGTCTACTGCCATCTCTGCACAAGGGTTAGTGTTCACTAAGCGAGGTGTTTACTCGGCGGCTGCAACTGGGTACCAGCGTTGACTTCTCGGTCAGCGTCAGCATACCTGTAATAGCTGGGTTCATCATCGGTTAGTGTCCGATGGGCGATAGGTCATATACCGGATGCACAGTGTAGGGTACTGTTGGTGGTTTGTTTGTGGGTCAATGTGCGAGCTTGTCGGTTCCCCTACTGTAGCCTGTTGATCGGCTTTAATAGCAGCTGGCATATCCAGTCAACGTTGCTGATGTGCAGGAGCTTGCCGATGTTGTCGCTTGTGTGTGTATGTGTGTGTGTGAGTGTGTGCGCGCGCCTTGCCTTAAGTGGCTATGCCCTAGCCAGTAGAGTATTTGGCCACTTATGCTCCCACCTGTGGTTGTGATCATAGTTCCCCAGAGTAAAAATGAAAGGACTGTGAGTGTGTCGAGTTCATGTACAGTCGTGTGACGAGTTTTTTGAATACTTACTTGATGGTTTCAAGGCAGCAATCACTGTGAAGACGCACGGTGCGATTGTAGCGTGGAGCGTTGCTAATGATGCGTAGCACTTCGTTCTGCATGATCTGCAGGCGGCGCAGGCGTACATGCATACAGGCGGATAGGAGCTGCATGTCCACAGACGGGAGCCGCGTACGTCATCAGTCTGATCAGTGCCATGTAGATGGACCTCGACACCCATATGAAGTATTTTAAATTGTATTTATTTACTTAAATACGAATTTTTCGTACTTGTGGAGTTAAATATGGATTTTCAGTTGTTTTCAAAACGTTAATAAGCGATGCTACATGATAAATTTATGCCTAAATAAATGAATAATTACATACACTCCTGGAAATGGAAAAAAGAACACATTGACACCGGTGTGTCAGACCCACCATACTTGCTCCGGACACTGCGAGAGGGCTGTACAAGCAATGATCACACGCACGGCACAGCGGACACACCAGGAACCGCGATGTTGGCCGTCGAATGGCGCTAGCTGCGCAGCATTTGTGCACCGCCGCCGTCAGTGTCAGCCAGTTTGCCGTGGCATACGGAGCTCCGTCGCAATCTTTAACACTGGTAGCATGCCGCGACAGCGTGGACGTGAGCCGTATGTGCAGTTGACGGACTTTGAGGGAGGGCGTATAGTGGGCATGCGGGAGGCCGGGTGGACGTACCGCCGAATTGCTCAACACGTGGGGCGTGAGGTCTCCACAGTACATCGATGTTGTCGCCAGTGGTCGGCGGAAGGTGCACGTGCCCGTCGACCTGGGACCGGACCGCAGCGACGCACGGATGCACGCCAAGACCGTAGGATCCTACGCAGTGCCGTAGGGGACCGCACCGCCACTTCCCAGCAAATTAGGGACACTGTTGCTCCTGGGGTATCGGCGAGGACCATTCGCAACCGTCTCCATGAAGCTGGGCTACGGTCCCGCACACCGTTAGGCCGTCTTCCGCTCACGCCCCAACATCGTGCAGCCCGCCTCCAGTGGTGTCGCGACAGGCGTGAATGGAGGGACGAATGTAGACGTGTCGTCTTCAGCGATGAGAGTCGCTTCTGCCTTGGTGCCAATGATGGTGGTATGCGTGTTTGGCGCCGTGCAAGTGAGCGCCACAATCAGGACTGCATACGACCGAGGCACACAGGGCCAACACCCGGCATCATGGTGTGGGGAGCGATCTCCTACACTGGCCGTACACCACTGGTGATCGTCGAGGGGACACTGAATAGTGCACGGTACATCCAAACCGTCATCGAACCCATCGTTCTACCATTCCTAGACCGGCAAGGGAATTTGCTGTTCCAACAGGACAATGCACGTCCGCATGTATCCCGTGCCACCCAACGTGCTCTAGAAGGTGTAAGTCAACTACCCTGGCCAGCAAGATCTCCGGATCTGTCCCCCATTGAGCATGTTTGGGACTGGATGAAGCGTCGTCTCACGCGGTCTGCACGTCCAGCACGAACGCTGGTCCAACTGAGGCGCCAGGTGGAAATGGCATGGCAAGCCGTTCCACAGGACTACATCCAGCATCTCTACGATCGTCTCCATGGGAGAATAGCAGCCTGCATTGCTGCGAAAGGTGGATATACACTGTACTAGTGCCGACATTGTGCATGCTCTGTTGCCTGTGTCTATGTGCCTGTGGTTCTGTCAGTGTGATCATGTGATGTATCTGACCCCAGGAATGTGTCAATAAAGTTTCCCCTTCCTGGGACAATGAATTCACGGTGTTCTTATTTCAATTTCCAGGAGTGTATTTACGTAAATTTATTCGGTCGCAGGTTCGAATCCTGCCTGGGGCATGGATGTGTGTGATGTCCTTAGGTTCGTTAGGTTTAAGTAGTTCTAAGTTCTAGGGGACTGATGACCTCAGATGTTAAGTCCCATAGTGCTCAGAGCCATTTGAACCATTTTTTTGTAAATTTATTGAAGCTCTGTAACTCCGTGTCTCTCTTCCCGTTGGTTTGCACCTACCACCGATATTTCTATTTCGGCAAACGATCTGGTAACGTGAACAGAAACCATATAAGATACAATGTTTTTTAATTGTTTGGCCACTTAACCACTTGCATCTTAGTCGTATTTATTGTTACTTATGGATCTCTTTTTTTTGCTACAAATATTTGTCGACATTCGTTAATTTTCTTTGCACTTCTTCCATTAACGTAGATACTGTATGACGCTTTGAATTTATCTTGAGGATAGCTTTTTACCCATTCATATGATTTCTACCGTTCCTATGCCACTCAGCGTTTCAGCATTATGGTTCAGATATAAAGTTCACTTTAAGAAAAATTGAGATGGACGAGAACTGAACTAAATGTTACTTACTAGCACTCAATAAAAAACAAATATCGGTTCAGCAATAACAGTGACTACAGATCGTAACAGAGTGCTGTCAACAATAACGATTTAACAATGCCAAAACGATAGAATGTTTTCGCTAAAAACTGAATGTGCCACAGTGCGTCGATTCTATTCATTCGTTTGCTCCAACACACTGGTTTCACTCGAAAGAATGAATGAGTAATTCAGCCGACACGTTAAAGTACAAACGAATGAGTCGATTGCTTTGCAACAGGTGTTTCAATTGGGTTGTTATCATCACTGTCTTCAAGCAGGGTCTGCCTGTGGAAGAAAGGTATCATTATCGTCTGAGACTAGCAAACTTGTCTGTTCCACTTACCGTGCATCCGCAACATTCTGAGCTTTCAGAGAATTTGCCGTTATTGTGAGAATTACGTCTGAAAAGGAAAAGTGAAATGAAGATTGAACGCTTTCGAATGCTGTGAAAGTCACACATGAGGAAGAAAAAAGCTTGTTTCATATTTAAAATGTCATCGCCCCTTCAGTATCTCGGTAGAGTCGTGTCACGAATATGGTACTTACTTGACTCTTGCGTACTGTCGTTTGGCAAGAACTTTGTCCCGATGCTTAGAACTGTTCATGAAATTCTTTCATCTCACGTAGCTTTGCCTTTTTAAAGACATTTGGAATTCTACACGAATAACGACTAGGTGTTCATGAAAGAAAGTTCAAAATCTTTGTACAACCTCATTAATCACTGATAAACGTGTGTAACCGCGTTTTTTAAATTAAACTATGGTCTGTTTTACTCCTGTACAGCAGATATGTGAGAGGCAAGTGATTCAATTACTTTTTTATATCTGACAAGAAAATACAGAGAAAAAATGCTTTAAATATGAGAATTTTTGTGTGGTCTTCGCCACCGTTTGAATCACGCGCCTTCGGACGCTGGCGCCATTTCTCAGAGTCACGTGTTTTGTGTCGAGAGTGTCGTAAACATCACGATACCTTGCGTCTGCGGCTTTCGCTCCTGTGTAGAGTAGGCCCTTTGAAACTACATCTACATCTTCATCTACATATCTAGCCACCAAGCGGTGTGTGGCGGAGGGCACTATTCGCGCCAAACTCATATATATATATATATATATATATATATATATATATATACACACACCCCTCCCCCGTCTGTTCCACTCGCGGATCGCGCGAGGGAAAAACGACTGTCTGAACGCCTCAGTACGAGCTCTAATTTCCCTTATCTTTGAATGGTGATCATTGCGCGATTTGGAAGTTGATGGTAATAATATATGCTCTACATTCTCGGCTAAGATCGGATTTCTGAATTTAGTGAACAGCTCCTTCCGTTTAGCATGTCGTCTATCTGCAAGTGTGTCCCACTTCAAACTTTCTATGAGATTTGTAACGCTCTCACGGTGGCAAAATGTACCAGTCACGAATCTTGCGGCTCTTCTTTGGACCTTCTCAATCTCTTGAATCAGACCCAACTGGTAAGGGTCCCATACAGACGAACAATATTCAAAGACTGGAAGAACTGACGTATCGTAAGCAATTTCCTTTGTTGGACTGCATCGCTTCAGGATTCTACCAATAAACCGCAATCTAGAGTTCGCCTTACCCGTTACTTGTGTAATCTGATCATTCCATTTGAGATCATTTCGAATAGTCACACCCAGATACTTGACGGATGTTACCGCTTCATTTATTTTGTACTCGTACATTAATGGGAATTTTCGCCTTGTTATACGCAGTAGATTACAGTTACTAATACTGAGAGATAACTGCCACCATTACACCACGCATTTATTTTCTGCAAATCCTCATTGATTTGTTCAAAACTTTCGTGTGATACTACATTCCTGCAGACTACAGCATCATTGGCCAACAGTCTAATGCCGCTGTCAATACCATCAACCAGATCGTTTATGTAAATTGTAAAAAGCAGCAGACCCATTACGCTGCCCTGGGGCACACCTGAAGTTACGTTTGTTTCTGTTGAAGTCATCCCGTCCAGGACGAGATACTGCACCCTGTCTACTAGAAAACTTTCTATCCAGCCGCATATGGCATCGGATAGAACATAAGCGCGCACTTTTTGGAGCAAGCGACAGTGAGGAACTGAGTCGAACGCCTTTCGGAAGTCGAGAAATATGGCATCAGCTTAGGAGCCGGTATCTAGAGCCTGTCGTATGTCATGCACAAAGAGGGCCAGCTGGGTTAGATACCGCTGTTTCCTAAAACCGTGCTGGTTTCTGCAGATGAGCTTCTCAGAGTCTAGAAAGGTCATTATGTCCGAACACAAAATATGTTCCATGATTCTACAACAAATCGATGTCAGAGAAATTGGCCGGTAATTATGTGCATGCGTTTTTCTCCCCTTTTTATAGATTGCTATGACCTGGGCCTCTTTCCAGTCCCGTGGAACTTACCACTGTTCCAATGATCTCTGACAGATGATGGATAAGAATGGTGCCATATTTGTAGCATAGTCAACATATAACCTTACGGGGATAGTCTGGGCCAGATGCCTTCCTGGCGTCTAAGGATCTTAACTGTTTTACAATCCCAGACACACTAAACACTATCCCAGCCATCCTTGCGTTTGTTCGATAAATGAAAGGGGGAATGGTGCTGCAGTCCTCTACAGTAAACGAGTTTTTGAAAGCTAGGTTTAGAATTTCGGCCTTTTGTTTATCATCATCCGTTACATTACCCGTACTGTCAGCAAGAGAAGGTATTGAATTATTTGTAGTGTTCATAGATTTTACGTACGATCAAAATTTTTTGGGGTTATTTTAAGAATCTACAGATAAAATACTGCTTTCAAATTCGTTAAAAGAATCTCGCATTGACCTTTTGACAGCTGCTTTCATTTCGCATAATTTCTGTTTGTCAGCGGGGCAGTGACTACGTTTAAAACGACTGTGCAAAATTCTCTGCTTTCTCAGCAACTTCCTAATATGTTTGTTGTGCCAAGGTGGATCCTTTCCCTCACCTATATTTTTGCTAGGCACATACTTTTCTAGCACGTGGGGGACAATACCTTTAAATTCCGACCAAAGATGCTGAATATATTTGTTCCCCGCAGTGAATGCTTGGAGCTGACTATGAAGATATTCATTAATGACACTTTTATTTGCTTTCCCAAACAAGAAAACACTACGCTGTTTCTATGATTTTTTTGCAGCTTCCACTGACATAGAAACCACAACGGCATTATGGTCGCTAATATCTTCTTCTAGATTGACTTTCTCAGAAAGATCTGGTCTGTTTGTCGCCAAGATATCTAATATGTTGCCATCTTTAATTGGTTTTCTAACCAATTGCTCAAGGTTGTATGTTGAGAGCGCTCCTACAATAACTTGACACGAGTCTTTGCTTCTGCCCCCTATGGTAAACGTGTAATTTTCCAAGTCAGTGGATGCCAGATTAAAGTCTCCATCTATAACTAATGGATAATTTGGATATTTATTTCCTATGTACTCAAGACTTAACCTGAAACGTTCTGCGACATTTGTTGCGGATGCTAGTGATCTATAAAAACATCCTAACACAATGGCCAATCCTTGTCCGATTGACAGCTTCATCCAGGCTATACCACAGTCCGACCCAGTATCGATCTCATCTTCGTTTAAACAGCTTTTAACTGCAATGAACACATCACCTCTCATAGCATCAGTGCTATCCTTCCTAAACATTGTCCAATCCGAGTTCAAAATTTCACTGCTATTTTTGTCTGGTTTCAATCAGCATTCGGTACCTAATACAATATTGGCACTGCTACTGTTTATTTCGGAGAGTAACTCGGCGATATTGCTACAGATACTTCGCCAATTTACTAACATGAATTTCAGCGTATTTAAATCCTTTGGAATGACCTGTATAGGCGAACTAACAATTTTTGAAGTTGTCATACCCACACCAGTCTCACGAACTGGCAATTGTTTAGGCCAACGGTTTGTTTCCCGTGGAGAGGAACCTAACCTAAAAAAAAAAACATTGCATGCCACAAGTACTGTGCTACCCCTGTAGCTGCTTCCTGTGTGTAGTACACCCCTGATCTATCGAGAGGCGTCCTACAACCTTCCTCCCCATAGCGTAGGTCGAGGAATCTACAACCATTTTCGCCACAGAGTCGACGTAGCCTCTGGTTTAGATTCCCCACTCGACTCCAAACTAGAGGACCCCGGTCCACCCTGGGTACGATGCTGCAGATCGTCAGCTTGGCTCCCACTCCTCGAGAGGCCGATTGGATTGGACTGAAGAGTTCCAAGATAACAGAACACAACTTGTCATTCTCAATGGAGAGAAGTCTTCTGAGGTAAGAGTGATTTCAGGTGTGCCGCAGGGGAGTGTCGTAGGACCGTTGCTATTCACAATATACAGGGTGTTACAAACAGGTAGGGCCAAACTTTCAGGAAACATTCCTCACACACAAAGAAAGAAAATATGTTATGTGGACATGTGTCCGGAAACGCTTACTTTCCATGTTAGAGCTCATTTTATTACTTCTCATCAAATCACATTAATCGTGGAATGGAAACACACAGCAACACAACGTACCAGCGTGATTTCAAATACTTTGTTACAGGAAATGATCAAAATGTCCTCCGTTAGCGAGCATACATGCATCCACTCTTCGTCGCATGGAATCCCTGATGCGCAGATGCAGCCCTGGAGAATGGCATATTGTATCACAGCCGTCCACAATACGAGCACGAAGACATTTGGTACCGGGGTTGCATAGACAAGAGCTAAATGCCCCCATAAATGAAAGTCAAGAGGGTTGAGGTGAGGAGAGCTTGGAGGCCATGGAATTTGTCCGCCTCTACCAATTCGTCGGTGACCGAATCTGTTGTTGAGAAGCGTACGAACACTTGGACTGAAATGTGCAGGAGCTCCATCGTGCATTAAGCACATGTTGTGTCGTACTTGTAAAGGCACATGTTCTAGCAGCACAGGTAGAGTATCCCGTGTGAAATCATGATAACGTGCTCCATTGAGCGTAGGTGGAAGAACATGGGGCCCAATCAAGGCATCACCAACAATGCCTGCCCAAATGTTCACAGAAAATCTGTGTTGATGACGTGATTGCACAATTGCGTGCGGATTCTTGTCAGCCCACACATGTTGATTGTGAAAATTTACAATTTGATCACGTTGAATGAAGCGTCATCCGTAAAGAGAACATTTACACTGAAATGAGGATTGACACATTGTTGGATGAACCATTCGCAGAAGTGTACCCGTGGAGGCCAATCAGCTGCTGATAGTGCCGGCACAAGCTGTACATGGTACGGAAGCAACTGGTTCTCCCGTAGCGCTCTCCATACAGTGACGTGGTCAACGTTACCTTGTACAACAGTAACTTCTCTGACGCTGACATCAGGGTTATCGTCAACTGCACGAAGAATTGCCTCGTCCACTGCAGGTGTCCTCGTCGTTCTAGGTCTTCCCCAGTCTCGAGTCATAGGCAGGAATGTTCCGTGCTCCCTAAGAGGCCGATCAATTGCTTCGAACGTCTTCCTGTTGGGACACCTTCGTTCTGGAAATCTGTCTCGATACAAACGTACCGCGCCACGGTTATTGCCCCGTGCTAACCCATACATCAAACGGGCATCTGCCATCTCCGCATTTGTAAACATTGCGCTGACTGCAAAACCACGTTCGTGATGAACACTAACTTGTTGATGCTACGTACTGATGTGCTTTGATGCTAGTACTGTAGAGCAATGAGTCGCATGTCAACACAAGCACCGAAGTCAACATTACCTTCTTTCAATTGGGCCAACTGGCGGTGAATCGAGGAAGTACAGTACATACTGACGAAACTAAAATGAGCTCTAACATGGAAATTAAGCGTTTCCGGTCACATGTCCACATAACATCTTTTCATTATTTGTGTGTGAGAGGAATGTTTCCTGAAAGTTTGGCCGTACCTTTGTGTAACACCCTGTATATAACTGGCCTTGTGGATAACATCAGAAGTTCGCTGAAGCTCTTCGCGGATGACGCTGTAGTATATCGAGCGGTTGTAACAACAGAAAATTGCACTGAAATGCAGGAGAATCTGCAACGAATTGACGCTTGGTGCAGGGAATGGCAATTGAATCTCAATGTAGACAAGTGTAATGTGCTGCGAATACACAGAAAGAAAGATCCTTTATCATGTAGCTACAATATAGCAGGTCAGCAACTGGAATTCCATAAATTATCTGGGAGTAGGCATTAGGAGTGATTTACAATGGAATGACCATATAAAACTAATCGTCGGTAAAGCAGATGCCAGACTGAGATTCATTGGAAGAATCCTAAGGGAATGCAATCCGAAAACAAAGGAACTAGGTTACAGCACACTTGTTCGCCCACAGCTTGAATGCTGCTCACCAGTGTGGGATCTGTACCAAATAGGGTTGATAGAAGAGATTGAGAAGTTCCAACGGAGAGCAGCGCGCTTCATTACAGGATCATTTAGCAATCGCTAAAGCGTTACGGAGATGATAGATAAAATCCAGTGGAAGACTCTGAAAGAGAGACGCTCAGTAGCTCGGTACGGGCTTTTGTTGAAGTTTCGAGAACATACCTTCACCGAGGAGTCAAGCAGTATATTGCTCCCTCCTAGGTATATCTCGCGAAGAGACCATGAGGGTAACATCAGAGAGATTAGAGCCCACATATAGGAATAGCGACTATCTTTCTTTCCAACAATACGAGACTGGAATAGAAAGGAGAACCGACAGAGGTACTCAAGGTACCCTCCGCCACACCGTCAGGTGGCTTGCGGAGTATGGCTATAGATGTAGATGTAGCGATGGAGGCCGCCTTCGCCAATTAAGCTAGCCGTCGAAAGGACCCAAGGATTACCTCGGAACCCCGGCGACTGGCATCGTTGGTGCCGACATGTTCAACAACCTGCAGCTGGCTGCACCCCAAACGCTAGATAGCCGCCGGAAGAGCCTCTTCCACATCCCGGACAAGGCCCCCTGGTAAGCACACCGTGAACGTTGGACTTCTTCCCCGCTCTAGCCACTATGTTCCTGAGGGACTCCATGACCTGCCAAACATTGGAGCTCCCAGTAACTAAAAAACCCCTTCCACCAAGTGCCTGTCTGGATCTTGTTGAAGGAGCGGCCACTATCTGACTCATCCTCCCCACCAGCATCAGATAGCACAATGAATCTATTCTCAAAGTGCATGGGAGCTTGTGTCCCCCGCTGCAGCCTTCACCTTGAGGCTCGAGACCTTGACACAGTCCGCCACCCACACTGAGAGTGGGCCGTCCAGCTCAGTCGCACCTTAGGTCGGCTCAGTGACAGAGAGCTGTGACAACCTCCCCCCCTCCCCTCTACATCTAGTATAGCAGAGGCTGCCCCAGGCACCACATACCCACCGCACCTCAAGGGGGCACTCTGGACCTTGTTGACTGTGGCCAACAAAGCTTCCAGCTGCTTTTGGGCTGACGCACAATAGCACGAAAAGTTCTTGATTCAATGAATTTTTATTGTGTGATTTCTTGATATAAATACAAAAGAGCTGTCTCATTGATCTTGCCTCACATACATCATTTAATGTAGTGCAGAAAGTACCTTGATTCCATAAAAAAGATACCTATGTAATGGTGACATGAAGTTGCTAATGCCGGCCGGAGTGGGCGAGCGGTTCTGGGCACTACAGTCTGGAACCGAGCGACTGCTACGGTCGCAAGTTCGAATCTTGCCTCGGGTATGGATGTGTGTGATGTCCTTAGGTTAGTTAGGTTTAAGTAGTTCGAAGTTCTAGGGGACTGATGACCTGAGATGTTAAGTCCCATAGTGCTCAGAGCCATTTGAACCATTTATTTTGAAGTTGCTAAAACGTGTTGGTCTTTGTTTTATGAACCCGTATTCAGTATTCACCTATGTTTTTTTACGAAAAAAACGTTATCTTCACACAACTGTTAACAATTTGCCCTTCGCAGTGCCAAACTGGAAGATGATCTGCAACGCAGACTGAAACGAATAGTCGGTAAATAAAAGGTTGTGTTCCAGGCGAGGTTTGTTCATTCAAGTCGAGGAATATTGGACCTGCAGGTCGACGTTGAATTTAAAGCTGCAATATTTACAGTAATTGCAAAATATATTTCTTACATTTCCTGAGGGGAATAGTTGAGCAAATTTCTTTAGCGTTTGTTCCTGTGGAACGAAATTGGTTCATCTTTGCTCCATTTATTATCTTCCTTGTCTTCTCTTTGTCCTACAGACCTCCTAAGAGTTTTACGCGGAATTTAGAAACACGTTTGTAGCTCTCAAATCTGGATAATGTTTGTCAAAGGCATAAAGTGTTCGTATGTACTACTGTTTGCTTACATGCCAGAATTATTGCGTCGCTGACTACACACCGGATGCCGTTGTGTGAATTGTGCTTATTAGGGTGAAGAAAGCAAGAAAATCCGGACGAGTTGGGTTTTATAAAATTATGCGTAGGCTGCTTTCAGACTCTACTTCGGTAGGATTAGCTCCCGGTTCAGTGGGCTGAGATTAACACAGATACCGTTGGTCTCTCTGCTGGACCAGCCAACAGTCATGAGGTCTCTTCAAGCTTTCCCGGCGGATGCCTTGTAATTAGTCTTCACCAGTGAAGACTATTTACAGCTCTGAGGTTCCTTGAAGAGATACTAAATCACTCAAATGAACAAAAACATGGAACAAGTATACGCCAAAACCGGAACAGAGACCAAATAAGAAAACGATAATAATGTAGAATTGTGCATTAGAAAAAAGTATTAGATCTATAATGAATTTGAAGAAATAAAAGGAACTAGTTCTGCGCAGGAGAGAGAGTAAGCGAAAATATATAATAGAAACTAGTAATGAATTTGAAGCATTGATGGGAAACAAGACTTCTTTAAACGCTAGACCTCATGAAAAACCCGGGTTCCCGGGTTCGATTCCCGGCGGGGTCAGAGATTTTCTCTGCCTCGTGATGACTGGGTGTTGTGTGATGTCCTTGGGTTTGTTAGGTTTTAGTAGTTCTAAGTTCTAGGGGACTGACGACCATAGATGTTAAGTCCCATAGTGCTCAGAGCTATTGGAACTCATGAAAAACCAAGCACAGAAAGTAACAAAGGGTGTCGTCATGTGTGAACTATTCCAGCATGAGCCCCATTAACCTAAAAAATAAAATAAAGAAGGTATTTCGTTAAAGCTTGAAAGCAGTTTGTAGGACTGATAGTGTCAGATAAAATTGTCATACAATTGACGACAACCAGGAAGCAATCACATTCTTGTAGGATAAGACAATATGTGTGTGTGTGTGTGTGTGTCTGTGTGGAGTTTTCTGTCTGTCGGTAGAACATTTAGATATCTATCAATGAAAACACAAATTGTAAGTGGTCTCTAATATTCATCTTGTGGGTCGTGTTCACCTGAGACTACTGCACTCCGCTCCGTTTTGGTCAACTTATAGGAATGGAGGGCACTCTTCTCAAGGCACACCAACTGTAAAAGATGAAACAAAGCTTTTGTGGAAGTGTATCTGTAATGAAAAGAAGAGAATCATTTGTTAAAGCAGACTTGAAAACCTGAATGTTATCGATCGCAGTCGAGTTGACAAAGGACATGTTACGAGTCCTGTGTCACAGCGGGGGGCTAAGTCGCGCGGCGACTTGGGGTCTGGAACAGAGAGATGTACTTTGGTGCCAAAGAGAAACGGGGAAACGATAAGGCGAAAGAGCGAACGGCGCAAAGACCGGCGGACAGCGTGAGAAATGGAAGCTATTTGGCGGGGGGAACGGATCACTTCGCAGAGAAACGCCGCCGTGTCGATAAAAGGAAAAGCGAAAGCCGCTTGTGTAAGAAATATTGCAGCAATGGAGCTGTTGTAAGTTAGGGGCGCACTCTTCCGAAATAAACTCAAAATTCACATCGAGCTATACCAACATTTAATGTCGCCGCAACGAGCATTCTCTGTAAGTAAATTCGAGATTAAGCTGTTTATTAAACAAAAGATTACACGACTATCCAAATATGACCAACTTTTCGGAACTTTTACTGTATATATAAGGTAAATTTGTTTCGTTGACTCTTCAGTAATCATAGCACCAATTCTAAAGAATTCAAATTCGATATGTAAGAGAATCATTCAGAATTTAACCTTCGTTCCACTATAAATAAGACGGAGTAGTTAAAGCGAATCAGTTGGGACAGTTCTAAAGCTGCCCAATTGTATTACATCTGCACATTAGCAGTATTCAGATTTAAGCGTTTATCATACACAGATGAGCCAAAACATTTAGACCACTTGCCTAATTACAAATTGGTCAAGCTTTGGAACGCAACACAACAGCGATTCTGCGTGTCAACGCATTCGACAAGTCTTTGGTAAGTCACTGTACAGGTCATGCAGTTCCCGTAAATTATAGGACGGTTGTTTGTGGGTGCAGAGTTGGCGCCTGGTAGAGCATCAGTCTTTTGTACACGGCAGGACACTATACATCGTTTGATAGTACTTAATCAAAATATATAATGTGCGATGCATTCATTTAGAACATCCTGTAGCACTGCATCCCCATTCACCTGACCTTGATCTCATGGATTCTTCTCTGTTACAGCACTCGTTTGCACACTGGTGTATGCTTAATCTATCAACAACGCGCCCACGTTACGAGAGCGTATGCCACACACACGCGATCATAGCGGATGACAACCAGTTGTGTTCGCACGAGTTCCTGCTTCTTTAAGGACTAGCAGATGTACAAGAATATGTGATGATGTTAGGTTTGTGGAGTGCTCAACTGCGCGGTCATAAGCGCCAGTACACATTCCCAATCTGTACACAGTCCAATCTAGCAACTTTCAAGAATGATGACGGAATGATGAGGACAACAAAAATACCCACTCCCCGGGCATAGAAAATCCCCAAACCGGCCGGGAATCGAGTGTGAGTGTGTGTGTGTGTGTGTGTGTGTGTGTGTGTGTGTGTGTGTGTGTGGTTGGATGTTATGGACGCCCATCCGCAGGGTTATCAACGCCCTTGTGCTTACTAAAACAAATTAATGTGGAGATGAACTAAAACTGTTGAACACACATGCACCCGAAATGATCACACAGTCACTATCTCACATGCACTAAAACCAGTTAGGAGGGAAGAAATTAAAACACAGAGGAAACAAAACTACGAACTAAAAGAAAAGCACAGGGAAATGTGACTGCCTGACAACTTACAAAAGCCTTGGATAAACCAGCCATCCTGCCGACACATTAAAAACACCTCCCTAAAATCTTGTTAAAAATGTTGGACAATTCACAAAACTTTTAAACTTGAACCACATTAGTTTGGTCATCACGTCAAATAGACTGCAGATCCGCTGGCAATTCCGCCGCAGTCAGCTGATCGACAAATAAAATGCAGTCCAATAAAATGTGGCGCACCGTGATCTGCACGCCACAAGCACCACACATTGGAGGGTCCTCTCACCAGAGTCATAGGGCTGTGGCCGATGCGAAGACGAGTAAGAAGGACCTCGTCAAGTCGACGTGGCTGGGGGTAAGTAGTCCAAGGCCGAATTGTGGGCTTAACGACACAGAGCTTGTTGTCGGTCACTTCCAGCCACTCGTTTCCCGTCGAACAGGTCTTTATACCTCAATAGCGAGGTGAGAGAATACCTGACGGTCACGACGCGCCTCCTTGGCTGCTCGGTCCGCCCTTTCGTTCCCCTCAATTCCCAGGTGCCCTGGTACCCAGCGGAAAGACACCTCCTTCCCCAGTCGTTGTAGTCGGAGGGGAGTATCCTGTATATTCTGGGTTACTTTATCTGCTAGGTACAAACGTTGGAGAGAGTGAAGGGTGCTCAGAGAATCTGAAAAGAAATCTAACACTGGGAGAACGTCTCATCTGCTCCAGTCCCTCAAGATCGCATATAATTCTGGAGGCAGTCTCACCTTTGTAAGACGTCGTGGTCTCCTGACCTTCATTTCTTACATATTGCGCCCTCACAATCATATTCCGCACATCAAGACGCTTCATTCGAACCAAAACTCGATAAGATAAAGTGAGTGTTGTATGAATTCATGTAAACGATATGCAAATAACTAGTAAATCGCAAGTGCGCACCGAGATTGAAATACTCGAGGCTGGCGTACACACATACATTCAAGACACGACAGTCGCAGGGGCTTTTAGTTCAGGAGAGGCAAACCACACGCCGAGGGGGGGGGGGGGCTCCCTTCAGAGGACGAGTCAACATATCTACGTTGGCCAGCAACCGCCTGTAGAGCAGACAACATTTGCCCGAGTGAAAGGAGGAACGACCCTGTGTTCGGCTTAAAAGCAAAATTCCGCTACATTGTGTGGGAGCGGCCAGCCTATGCATTCTTTATAAACATAGCACGCAGTTTCAGAGGTTTTCACAGGGAGACAGTAAACGCCAAACGCCGATGCTACAGATTTCCAGATTGGTCGCCTTAAACGAAACGTCATTCTCCCGCTTTAGAAGAGCAATGCTGATTGGCAGACGATATTCCTGACGCCTTGAGCTGAAGGAGTAATGGAAGAGACCAAAAGATACACCCATTCATGTCTGGCATGGAGAGCGGCCGTTCCGTTGTCGCTCTTGGAGCGAGAACACGTGTGCGCTTGTACGTGTACTCAAAGAGCGAGGAGCAAGTCTCTCCTCAGTACTTCACTGGGAGAGCACCTCTGTCGAGAGCGAATCAGAGTGCGACTCTATATTGAGTCCATGCGATTAAGCGTTGTTCACTATCTTGGCCATCACACTTAACTGTGCAGTGTGAACGGACAGAGTTATAGTTAAAGGCCTGCGAGTGAATTTTTGAGTGGCATCACGGTGGATTGGTTATCTGACCAGTGTACCACGCCAATAGTTAGACTAGGGGCGAATAGGAGTCCTTGACTTCATCATGGCGTAGGGAGTGTTTGACTGGCGAAGGTTAGATAATATGACAATAAAAACGGAAGCAAAAGTGTTATCTCTCCTGTACCACACCAAAGCTAAAATCACTCTGGGGGGCTGCAGTAACCAGGGCAGTAGACGGTTAAAACCCTGGATTTGGGGTCGTACTGGCTCCACACCGAGTGACTCCAGCACACGCCGCACATGGATCCCAGATGGCACAGTTGGAAAAAAGGCACTCCAGAGGTGGACGAGCAACAGTATGGTGTGCGGATGAAGTTGGAGCTGTAAGGAACTTACATACCTGAATCACCATGAGGAGCTAGCACTGGATGGTAAGCGGGGGTTCCTCTGCCTCACCACAGAGGCGAGGTACGGGACTGGTCCGATGAGTGCCTGTGCCCAGCTGATTCCCCTCATGGTGCACAGCATCAGTGATCTGTAAATAAGACGGCCTCTCTGGCCCATACACTGCGCCCCCATAGTCCAGCAGCGAACACACAAAAGCCCGATGAAACTGAAGGCGACGCGCCCTGTCCTGTGCCCAAGTGCTGTGGCTAAGGCATTTGATGTTCAGTGCCTTCAGGGTTCTGGCGTTCAGGTCTCGCAGGTGTGGCAACCATCACAATCTGGAGTCAAAATTGAGGCCCAGAAACCGCACTGTGTCTCTTACATGTATTATGGTGTACCCCATATTCAAGGCAGACAAGTTACGACGAGAGCGATTAAAGTCCACAGCTTGTGGTCGTGCGGTAGCGTTCTCGCTACCCGCGACCAGGTTCCCGGGTTTGATTCCCGGCGGGGTCAGGGATTTTCTCTGTCTCGTGATGACTGGGTGTTGTGTGATGTCCATAGGTTAGTTAGGTTTAATTAGTTCTAAGTTCTAGGGGACTGATTACCATAGATGTTAAGTCCCATAGTGCTCAGAGCCACTTAAACCATTTTTTAGAGCGATTAAAATGAACACACACACTTGTCCACAGAAAACTGAAATCTCGTTTTTGCAGTCCACTCCTCGAAGCTCTGCACTGTAAGCTGCAACTGACAGCTCGCCATGCAACACTAGAGGAGGAACAGAAAGCAGAAAAATCGTTCACAAATAAGCACTGTATAGGAATGCTTACCATAGATTTTGCAAAAACAGACATAATGTCTGATGGGATAGCAGCAATCAGTGATTGTATAATGTTACTTATAATCCGTCTTGATTGCAATTTTTTTTTATTCATATGACCGGTTTCGGTTCATTCAGAACCATCTTCAAATCTGATATTTCAGTTACAGGAGTAACATGTCCAAATCCAGCGTCACATAAACGCAGCATGTGAAAGTTCAAATCTGATATTTCAGTTACAGGAGTAACATGTCCAAATCCAGCGTCACATAAACGCAGCATGTGAAAGTTGCTGGATTTGGACGGGTTACTCCTGTAACTGAAATATCAGATCTGAAGATGGTTCTGAATGAACCGAAACTGGTCATATGAATAAAAAAAATTTTGCAATCAATACGGATTATAAGTAACAGCTTACCATAGACGTGATGCTGTTGATGGCAATGGCAAAGAGTGTAACAAAACGCTGAGGGACACCATTCTCCTGCTCAAATCGATCAGAGTGTCACCATCTCAGTTCCCAAAAAAATTGCTGAGACAAGAAAGAGCGTATGAAGATGGGAAGATGGCCACGAAAGCCCCATTGATACAGTTGTGCGAGAATACAGTGTCTCCAAGTAGCATGATATGCCTTACTTATATCGAAGAAAATGCTGATGGAGTGATGCTTATAGAGGAAAGTCTCCTGAATAGCCACCTCTAGGAGAGCGCACGCATGTCCTGCATGGCTGAATGGTACAGGTACAGGTACAGGTCACCTCTTAAGAGGGCTGAAAGACTTTGGTATGGGTAGGTCAGCTGCATGATGGATCACATGCGTCGTGTGATCCACCCATTGTTCAAACACACTCAGATGGCTGAGCAGTGTCCAGTTAGCCCTGCCAATCATCCATGTTTATGGCTTCTGTTCCAGCAACACACCATCCAGTAGGTGAATGCGGATGGGGAAGTGGTCGCTGGAATGAAGGTCATCAATGACCACCCAGAGAACAGAGTTGGCGAGGGTTGGAGAGCAGAAAGACCAATGGCTGAGGATGACCCAGTAGCAGCACAGAAATGAGTCGGAGTACCAGTGTTTAGGATGCACAGTTCTCATGATGTCAGGAACCACTCCAAAACTCGACCCCAAGGGCAAGTAGAGGTTGGGTCCCACAGGACATGGTGGGCATTGAAGTCTCCCAGAAGGAGAAATGGCCAGGGAAATTGTTCCATAAGATCAGTGAGAGTCTCAGAGTTTACTGCATCCAGTATAGGTAAATAAAGGCAGCAAACTGTATGTCTCCGACATGAATCAATTTCAACTGCAACTGCTTGCAGGTCGGTATCCAGGGGGAGATCAGAGGAGTGGTGCCTATTGTTGACAAACGAGGCGATCTCCCTTTGGCCCTTTCCCCAGTCATCCTTGGTTCAAAAATGGCTCTGAGCACTATTGGACTTAACTTCTAAGGTCATCAGTCCCCTAGATCTTAGAACTACTTAAACTTAACTAACCTAAGGACATCACACACATCCATGCCCGAGGCAGGATTCTAACCTGCGACCGTAGCGGTCGCGCGGTTCCAGACTGTAGCGCCTAGAACCGCTCCGCCACCCCGACCGGCGTCATCCTTGGGATATAGCGTATAGCCCTCTAGTACAGGAGCACAGGAGGCGTTGTTGTGCTAAGAGTTTCAGTTCCTCCACATGTGACCTGAATCCATTCATGTTCCACAGGAGGATGGGAGCCATCTGTCACGTTGGTAGTACCTTCATCCTGACTTTCTGCAGGAGAGGGAAGCCCACAATGGGTGGAGACTCCGTTTTGGGGCGAGAGGATTGACCCAGTCCGACATCGCCACTGAAGAAGATTCGAGAGACACGTCAGATAGAATGACAATCGACATCATTGAACTGTGTATCTTCTGCCTGCTTTCACTTCAATTTCGATTTTTTGGTCTGAGGCGGCTTTGAAGCCGCTACGTCAGATGTGGTAGTGGTGTAACAACAGCGATGGGTGGTGCACAAGACTTGACTTTTGAAGAGGCAGGAAGGTCCAGCCATTTCTGAAGTTACGGGAGGGGGGGGGGGGGGGGGGAGGACAGGCCTCAAAGGAACTGCAGCAGCAGGTCCTAGTGGTCACAGTGGTAACCTCCGTTTGTGTAGCGGCATCGGTTTTCAGGACTGGCTGTTTCAGAACGGAAGATGAGGGAGCAGCGAACGTGGGTGGTTGCATGGACTTGTATAATTTCTTGGCTTCACCATACGAGGTACGCTTTATGGTTTTGATCTCCTGGATCGTCCACTCCTCAAGGAAAACTCTGCAGTCCCTGCTCCACCCAGGGTGATCCTCAGAGCAGTTGACATACTTAGGAGGAGCAACAAGATCCCTTGTGGGCGGCTTTACCACGTTTCCCGTAAGTGTCTTCTCCTTTACAACCGAGAGTAGTGTGCCCAAAGCGGCATTTAAAACACCGCATTGGATTTAGGTAATAAGGTCGTAGACTGAGGTGTAGGAAACCTGCCTTCACATGCTCTGGTAGTCTGGTGCTGTTAAAAGTAAGAATAAACGAGTCTGAATTTACGAAATCGCCACCCACCCGTTTCATAACGTGTTGCATGTCAACAATGCCTTCCTGGGACCATTCGGCTTTCAGCTCTTCTCGGGGAATGTCAACTAGATCCCTGTAAGTTACAACACCTTTGCTGTACTTCAAGGTGTTCTGCATTTAAGTTTCTACCGCATACTCCCCAAGGCATTGAGCTTTCTGAAGGTTCTAGACTTTTTGGGAGCTAGATGTTTCAACCAACAGGGCCCCATTGCGCAAGCGCTTAACAGATTTTAAGGTGCCAGCAACGCCTTTCTGTATGTAAAATGGCGAAACATTTTCAAAACTATCCTCTTTTCTTTTAACTATAATAAACACCTTCTGCTGAACAGCATGCATTATGTGTAAGTAGTCTGTTTAAGTTTTTTTATTGGTAACGCCACCTCTGTATGAAAATCACTGGCTGTGCTGTGTGCGGTCTGTGGCTAGTTTTGCATTGTTGTCTGCCATTGTAGTGTTGGGCAGCGGCAGCTGGATGTGAACAGCGCGTAGCGTTGCGCAGTTGGAGGTGAGCCGCCAGCAGTGGTGGATGTGGGGAGAGAGATGGCGGAGTTTTGAAATTTGTCATGAACTGCTATATTTATATATGATGATATCAAGGTAAATACATCGTTTGTTCTCTATTAATATCTTTCATTTGCTAACTATCCCTATCAGTAGTTAGTGCCTTCCATAGTTTGAATCTTTTATTTAGCTGGCAGTAGTGGCGCTCGCTGTATTGCAGTAGCTTGAGCAGCGAAGATTTTTGTGAGGTAAGTGATTTGTGAAAGGTATAGTTTAATGTTAGTCAGTGCCATTCTTTTGTAGGGAATTTTGAAAGTCAGATTGCGTTGCGCTAACAAAATATTGTGTGTCAGTTTAAGGACAGTCGTGTATAATTGTTCAAAGGGGACGTTTCATATGTTACTACTGACTGAATCAGGAGGACTGGCTACATGAGCCCTCTTGTTAGACTGGATGTTGTTACCTTCCAGAAGCACACTCTTTCCGTTGAGATAGAGCAAAGAAAATTTCGGAGAATCCATTTGGTCCCAAGAGCAACTAGGGAAATAAGGGCCGATAGAGCCCTGCATGCCTAAGTAAGCCTTATACAACTGAGGTGCGGCAGGTTCCCCAGAGGTTGCCCGCTAACGACTGTTCCACCTGAACAGCCATGCATCCCATCAGCGCGCGGCACACCTTGAGATTTTTTTTATAGAGGTTTACTCCGTCATCGCGATCCGGGCGGTCAAGCCAAGATTTCCATTCCCTAAGACACACAACGTTCCATTGCCGCGCCGCACTTTGGTAGCTGAAGCATTCCCAGAGCTTACGGTGACAGAGGACTGGCGGCGCTTACCAGCCCCCAGTTCAGGAACCCCGAGGTCGCCAAGCCGGTGCTCAGCAAAGAAATGCTGAGCCTCTGAGGGCCCGGGAATTGAACCCGGGATCCCGGGATCCAGAGGTAGCAACGCTAGCCACCCCAGACCACGAGCTGCGGACGTAGAAGAATATGTGATAACTGCATCGAACACTTCCTGTATTGCCGACAGACAGAACAAAAGGTACCAGTACCGACAAGTTTTCGTTTTTGGATGTATCTTAAGAGAAAAATATTCCCTGTAATAATATAGAAAATTCTTTTTAACCATAACATGTCATCAGATGAGTTTTCTGTGGCGTTAGGGTAGACATTTGTAATTTTCTCTAGGGAGCTTGTAAGTGAAGCCATCCAAAAGGACAGAACTCACCTTGTGTTCCAAGCAACGCACAGCATCGACGTGGCTATGGCCGCACAACAGTAATTAACAGACTTTTAACTGGGAGTAGTAGTTTGAGCTATATGCATGGGACATTCCAATGCGGAAATCGTTAGAGAATTTAGTATTGTGAGCTCCACAGCGTCAAGAGTATACAAGATTTCAGGCATTACCTCTCACCGCGGCCAACGCAGTGGCCGACAGCCTTCACCTAACGATCGAGAGCAGCGGCTTTTTCGTAGAGTTGATAATATTAACACGCAAGCAGCACTGCGTGAAATAACCGCAGAAGGACGTACAACAAACGTATGCGTTAGGACAACGCGGCGAATTTCAGCGTTAATGGGCCATGTTAGCAGACGACCGACACGAGTAACTTTGCTAACGCCACAATATAACCTGCAGCACCTCTCCTAGGCTCGCGATCATACCATGTAGAACCTAGACGACTGAAAAACCGACCCGGTTTCAGTTGGTAGAAGCTGATGGTAGGGTCCGCGTGTGGTGCAGACCCCACGAAGCCATGGACCCAAGTTGTCAATAAGACACTGTGCAGCCTGCCGGTAGCTTCGCAATGGCGTGTGCTGTGTTTACGTGGAATGGACTGGTCTTCTGGTCGAACTGAACCGATCTTCGGCTACTTGGAGACCACGTCCAGCCATTCATGGACTTCATATTCCCAAACAACGATGAAATTTTTGTGGATGACAATGTGCCATGTCATTGGGCAGTAATTGTTCGCGATTGATTAAAGAACATTCTGCACAATTCGAGGGAATGATTTGGTCACCCATATCGCCCGACGTGAATTCCACTAACATTTATAGAACATAATCGAGATGTCAAGTTTTTTTGTCAAAACCCTGCATCGGAAACACTTTCGCTAATATGAACGGCTAAAGGGGCAGCATTGCACATTTTTGCAGGAGACTTCCACAACTTGTTGCTGCAAAATGCCTGGAAAAAATTTGTTCGAGACTATATTAAGAGTTATCCCAGTGACTTTTGTCAGCTCTGTCTATGTTGGCAAAAACTTGGGACTGTTTTTTGCAATCGAAGACAATATCCGTATACAGTCGAAGTTGAAAGGCATTTGGTTTTTGCTACCGTTAAGTTCCTGTATCTATTGTTAAAACTCACTACAAGTAAATAATGATTATTATAAAATTGGAATGTTTATTTTATCAACTGGAAATGGAAATGAGCGTTTGGCGTCATTGGCCGGGAGGCCCCTCGCGGGGCAGGTCCGGCCGCCATATCGCAGGTCTTATTACATTCGGCGCCACATTGGGCGACCTGCACGCCGGATGGGGATGAAATGATGATGAACACAACACAACACCCAGTCCCTGAGCGGAGAAAATCTCCGACCCAGCCGGGAATCGAACCCGGGCCCAGAGGACGGCAATCCGTCACGCTGACCACTCAGCTACTGGGGCGGACATTTTATCAACTATGCGTACCTCTTTCCTGATAACACTAATATATTTCGTATCACTAATCATCCTTCACTTTGTGGAGACAAATTTCCGAAGAGCAAAGTTCAATCGAGACCAGAGCACAAACCAGGACCTCTAGCAGACACGTCATCAAGAGATCAAAACAAGAGGAGAGTCGCCTAAAGACGTAAATATCTAAGCTAGTAAACACACAACCAACTTGAGTTGGCGGCCGCTCTAACTTGGCGCCTTGGAAACCAGAGGGTCTCTCCAGTACACCTGTCGGTGGCAATGGCTGACTGCCATCATTGGTCCTCCATCGTCATGATATTATCAGTAGGTGTGTGTGTACCAAGGCCCCCTCCCCCCCCCCCCCCTTTAACGAGCATATAAGAACGAAAGTGCCCAAATATATGTCTGGGGAAGGAAGAAGGTGAAACTGGAAGCCCGGACGTTGGTTCAAAATACAACACCTGTTCTTCAGCATGTTCAATGGGCTGTGGTGGTGACGTTGGTGGGAGCAGCTCAAACTCCACTGGTTGCTCTCAATGCGCTGTGGAAGGGGAACGCTGCTGTGATCTTATCGCCAGCCGCAGTGGTCGTGCGGTTCCAGGCTCTTCAGTGTGGAACCGCGCAATTGCTACGGCCGCAGGTTCGAATTCTGCCTCTTGCACGGATGTGTGTGATGTCCTTAGTTTGGTTAGGTTTAAGTAGTTCTAAGTTCTAGGGGACTGATGACCTCAGATGCTAAGTCCCATAATGCTCAGAGCCATTTGAACCAATTTGATCTTAAGTCATAATCAGAGTCGGTGTCTCTATGATTTGGGATGGGGGGGGGAGGGGGGTTGGAGGGGGAGACTGACGTCGTCCATAGAGTTTTTTTTGTTTTAGGGCACAAAGGTCATAAGCGCCCATGTCATTAAAAGCGACTACACGTTAAGCCCAGTCGACGGAAGAAAAGAGAGCTAAAAACGAAGACATCCTCTTGGAGAAATGTCCACAAAATACGCGGTAGAGACAGCGGAGGTCCGGAATCAAATATTAAATGTCTTTCGCCATATTGCTACGACGAATAAAAAGTAAAATCCAGTCGATAGCCCGAGCGTCGTTCGCTAAAACGGCCGACACTCTAGGATGTAGGCGGTTAAAAAAATGGCATTCGGTCAGGAAATGGCGAAACGTCAAATGTTGACGACAATGAGTATAGAGTGGTGGGAGACCACAAATGACGATGGCTAAAAAGACAGTGCTAATGCACACCCTCGCAGCGAGAGGGCCGAGGGGAGGTCGGCCAAGCCTCCAGGAGAGCTTGTGAAAAGGAGAACACTGGTCATGCCAAAGTGATACCAGTTGCTCGGCGCTAACACGGAAATCATCCGTAGGAATGTAAGAGCTAGCAGAGCGAGGTAGGTGGATGCAGCCTTGGCAACAGCGTCAGCAGCCTCATTGCCTGTCAGACCGACGTGACCAGGATCCCACATGACCATCACGATGGCTCCTTCAACAGCGAGCATGTGGAAGATCCATTGACCCGTTGCACTAAGAGATGGACTGTTTGCAGCACCCAGAGTTTCCGAAGGGCACTCAGATAACCGCAGCATATGATAATTATAAAGCGCGTGTTGCCCAAAGTACTGGGTGCCCTGATAAAGGTTGAAGAGCTCTGTTGTAAAAATCGAGCAAAGTTCTGGAAGCCGATACCGAAAATGGTCGGTGCCAATGACAAAGGCACAGCCGACACCATGGTCAGTTTTAGAGCCACCAGCGTACACTAATGTGCTGTCGCTAAGTTGCATGCGAAGGTCGAGAAACTTACAGCGATAGATCGAATCCGGATGCGAATGAAATCTAAGGTGAACACGGGCCACCACACGAAGATACGGTGGTGAAGGGTTCAGCCGGTCGGGAAAGTGTCAGATAGCGTGAACTTCAGCTGCCGTAGCAGTAGCCGAAGGCGAACTTCGGGTAATAACAGAGGACAAGGGCGCGCCCCTTACTGGCTGTCAGGGGAGTCATCGACGATGAGGGCGTAGGATGGATGGTCGGGCATGGCAGACAAACGTCAAGCATATTCACTGAGGATAACATCATGCTAATATGAGTGGTAGTACGGCAGCTTTTGCATAGAGACTCAACTGTACTAAAGTAAAAGGCGCCAGTGAGCAAACATATTCCACGATGGCGGATTGTATGAAGATGGCGAAAGATGGACTGTAGAGGAAGACAGAGAGTGGCATCCAACAAATAATTGAGGACGTAGGCTGCAAGTGGTACTCTGAGATGAAGAGGTTGGCAGAGGAGAGGAATTCCTGGCGGGCCGCATCAAACGAGTCAGAGGACTGATGAAAAAGAAAAAGACTGGCGTGCAGATAAATAAACGAAACGCCAATAGTGTGGTGTCACCGCCAGACACCACACCTGCTAGGTGGTAGCCTTTAAATCGGCCGCGGTCCGGTAGTATACGTCGGACCCGCGTGTCGCCACTGTCAGTGATCGCAGACCGAGCGCCACCACACGGCAGGTCTAGAGAGACGTACTAGCACTCGCCCCAGTTGTACAGACGACTTTGCCAGAAGGGGATCACTGACAATTACGCTCTCAATTGCCGAGACGATAGTTAGCCTAGCCTTCAGCTACATTTGCTACGACCTAGCAAGGCGCCGTATTCAATTGCTAATTAATATTATGAAGCATGTATCATCAAGAGCAATGTTCTACAATTATGGATTAAAGCTAAGTATTCCAGAAGCTACGTACTTTTCTTTATAGCATTCATTACGTATCCTGTTTCAGACCTCACGCCAGCCTGCGTGAGTTTAAGCGCGTGCCTTTCGGCTTCCTCTCATTGTGCCTAGGCTGTCTTGTCTAGACACAACAAATAGTCCAGTTTCGAACGAACAGGGGACCAGTACAGACGGAGGGGTGCTATCCCATCCGCACCCCAGGAAGTACCGCTGAGGAAACATAGGACATTGAGGGACTGGGTACTGCTTGCAGACAGGTAAGACACATCGGAGGAACAAAAAAGTTTTCTATCAAAGATGAGTCCCGGAATTTTGTAGTTCCAGATGACAGACGAGCAACAAGTCCAAGATGTAAAGATGGTGTAAGGAACCAGTTTCACTGCCAGAAATTCGTGCAAATGATTTTGTCAGTGGAAAGTGAAAGTAATTGTCGATGCTCCACTAGTAAAGACGATCGAGACATCGCTGAAGACGCCGTCCAAGGAGACAAATCCGTTCTCCTGGATGATGATGCCCAATAGTGCTGAACTCACACGTACTTTGAAAACTCGGTCTTTTAAAAATTCCTGAAGGAAATGAGGCAGGCAACCTCAGAAGCTCCACATGTATAGTGTACAGAGTAGTCAAGTATCAGGTATCGTAGGCTTTCTCAAAACCAAAAAACACGGCCACAGTCTGGTATTTTCGTAGAAACCAGCTCATGACATGGATTGACAATGTGATGAGATGGTCAGCTGAGGACGGCCTGCTCGAAATCCACATTTTGCGGTGGTTAGTAGGTTGCGAGACTCGAGCCACTCACCTGGCGATTGTGAACCATACCTTCCACCACCTAGCGAACACAGCTGGTGAGAGAAATGGGGCGGTAGCTAGAGGGAAGGTGTTTATCCTTACTGGGCTTAGGCGTGGGTATGACAGTGGCTTCAAGTCAGCGAACCTAACTAACCTAAGGACATCACACCCATCCATACCCGAGGCGGGATTCGAACCTGCGACCGTAGCAGCAGCGCTGTTCCGGATTGAAGCGCCGAGAACCGCTCGGCCACAGCGGCCGGCTCCTCATACTAAAGGCGGCATCGATACTGCGAACACACTTTCCCAAAAATATCTAAGACATGTTCTCCAAAGGAGGGGAAAAGGTATAGCAGGAGGATAAACATGCAGCACAGAAAGGGAAGGGGTGCTGCAAAAGACGGGGCCCATGGTAGCCAAGCATGAATCATCAAAGAGTTGTGAGCCACCTGGGGAGGGGGAAGGGGGCGGAAAGGGAGACGACCCAGTATGTGGTTCCTAATGCGCAGGCTGACTATGCTCCTGTCGCAGCTGTGATTGGTTTCCGTGCTTCCGACGCCAGCCTCAAAAAGTTACCAGTACCTGTGCTGCACTATCACCTCTTCTAACCACACCGGCAGACGCCGAGACTTGTATACCCAAATCAATGCACCCTTCCAAAAACAGGCGGGGCGTAAAACAAGACTAGTGGGGGCGGGGGGAAGGATGCAAAGGGTCCAACAAATTACGAGATCGTCGTCCATGCCCATTTTCCAGGGTTGGGCAGTACGAGGCTAAGTAATGCCAAAGAATCTCCCATAATGGCGTCGTTTGCATCGCCTTTCTCATTTGGGTCTTGAAAGACTGGAGCATCAGCTCCATCTCCAAGTTGGATGCTGGGTGCAGAGGAGCAATGGTCATGTGCTGGACTCTACTGCAGCAACAGAACACTGTAACTTGAGGTCACTCTCAGAGACCAATATGACTTGTACACTCTCTATCGTAAAAATAATTGTAAGTGCCCTGATAGTGGATATCGCTATTTTGGTGGGCATCCATGCTATATAAGGGTAACTTCACAGGGTATCCAACATATCAACCACACATCCTCACAAGAAAGGGACCAGTGAAATCCGTATGTAATCTAAACCACAGCTGAGTCAGTTAAGGGCGCGACAGAAACCTCTGGGAAGGGGCGCCTTGGTTCTGCGAACAGGTGTTACATTACCTAACTCCATGTTCGATATTGGTGCTTATTGCAGGCCAATGCACATGCCGCCGATCTAATGCTTTATGTGAGACATCCCCAGTGAGAAGAACGCAGTAAGAGAAGTATGCGTGGATAAAGTGGGCGAAACTACCACTTGGCACTCTTCGTTTTCTGTTGTGAACAACAACACTCACTGGTGTACATTGAGCCTCTCTTTCACAGAAATGAAATCGAAAATCGGGATTGGCGTCCCCAGGAAGGTGCACAAGCCATCCCAATTGAACCGCTGCAACAATGCAGTGCAACACTGGCTTGTGACTTGTTTCTACCACTACTTCCTTGGCAGTTATGGAAAAATCTTGAAACGATATGTCTAATGTATTGCGAAGCGAAAAATAAGCGGTTTCCCTCCTTTCTAACTCGAAATTGGGACCCATGGACAGCCTGGACAATGCATCAGCATTCACATGCTATGTGGTGGGGCCAAAACTGGATAATATAAAAAGAATTGCTAAGAAATAGCGCCCAACATAATGAGCAGTACAAGCCCTCTTGTTAGGATTGAACAATGATACCAACTGCTTATGATCTGTGACCAACTGAAATTTGTAGCCATACAGGAAAAATAAAACTTCTTATCAGTAAAGTCTATGCCGAGCGACTCCTTCTCTACTTAGGATTTATATTTCTTTGATATGCGAGAGAGTCTTAGATGTGAAAGCAGTCAGCTGCTCTGACCTATCTGGATTGTTGTGGGACCATATGGAGCCAATCCCATTCAGAAGACGCCAATATTAGGCTTTTCTTTGTATCACAGGTAACAAGATAAGCAGAACTGCATGAAGAATGATTTAGCCACAGGAAAGTTTGCTGACAAGTGTCAGATCAAACAAATTTCACACATTTCGTATGAAGCTGATTGAGAGGTTGAGAGACCTCCAATGCACTTGGCATGAATTTGGTATAGTAATTTACACTGCAAAAGAACTACTACAGCCCCCCCCCCCCCCCATATTCCGTGGGGCGAGCAATTTCTCAATCGCTACAAGATGAGCACTGAGTAGTTTAATTCCGTCCCTACTTAAGACAGGCCCTATATACTAGACAGTGGATGTAAAAACTTAGGCCTTCGCAACTTACAATGCTGATCACTGTCCTCCAGCGCCTGAAACACTGCCTGTAAGTATTGCACATGTTCCTCCTGTTGGCACCCATGACAGTTAAATCATCCATATAAGTTGCACACTTCGGGATATGGCTCTATAAAACGCTGATAATTTATTTCCTGGGGCTAACGCAACACCACACGGTAACCTAGTAAACTTGTAGAGGCCAAACGCTGTGCTAATAACAAGCAGCTGCTGTTGCCCATCAAGCGGCAGTGGCAATTAGGCGTCTCGCAAACCAGTTTTCGAAAAATGATGTCCACCAGCCAACCTGTTCAATAATTCCTCAGTATGAGGGGTTGGATAAACCTCCACCACATTGTGGTAATTAATTATTGATTTAAAATTGCGACACAGCCGAACTGCCCCATGGAGTTTTCTGGCCACAATCAATGGCGTTGCCCACTGTCTCAGTGCTACAGGCGAAATAAACATTAAGTCCTGGAGTGTGTTTAAGTCACCGTTTATGACATCTCTCATGGCAACTAGCAATGGTCGAGCACAGCAAAACTGAGGGGCTCATGGACGGCTTAAGCTGAAAATGAGGAAGAAAACTCTCTTGGTTTATGCAGCGTTAGGTAAAGCAGCTCTTTATGGGACGGCAAAGGTCGTGAAAAGGAATGACTGGCAATATTAAAGTAACGTGATTAACTTGGAAGTCAAATGCCCTAAAAGCGTTCAACACAAAAATATTCGATGCTGAGGTAAATCAACCACTATTAATGTTACCTGGCGCTCTACATTTTTACATTTTCCCGCCTCATGCTGATGACCCCTCAGTGGTTTGTAATGGCGACTATAGGGGACCACAGTTTTGGTAACTGCTTGTAATGGGCGACTACCTAACTTTACATACGTAGCCACATTGATTAATAAGACTGCATCCCAGTATCGAGCTGAAACCCAACGGAGCGTCCCAAAATAGGTAACGGCAGCACAGACATATGAGCCACTTTACAGATATGTGTGCTTCGCGTGGAAAGCGCTTGCTAGAGAACTGGACAATGTTACGAACGGTTCAGTGGATAGCAAAGACAGCAGCGGTATGACTTCTGCGGTTGCACATGAAACACACTTTATTTAAATGCGGTAATTTCCGCCAATTACGGTGCATGTGGCAACCGGAGCAAACCCTAGTGTCCAAGGAACCACCCGATTTCGAAGGGAGATGGCCGTTACTGTCTGCCATGTCGGAACAAGAATTCTGACTGCCACTGCGCGGTTTCCGACAAAGTCGGTCCGACGGCGGGGAAAACTGATTTCCGACATCCACTATGTTAACGTGTTTACCTGGGCGTCGGCAAGAACGCTTCCTAGCAACTGAAGGTGACCCACGTACGTCAGACCTCTGGATATGAGATCCTGGTGTGCCGCCTGAGCCGGCCGCTGTGACCGAGCGGTTCTAGGCGCTTCAGTCCGGAACCGCGCCCTCCTACGGTCGCAGGTTCGAATCCGCTTCGGGCATGGATGTGTGTGATGTCCTTAGGTTAGTTAGGTTTAAGTAGTTCTAAGTTCTAGGCGACTGATGACCTCACATGTTAAGTCCCATAGTGCTCAGAGCCATTTGAACCATTTTGTGCCGCCTGACGACGTACTACGGGAAGAACTGCAATCTACACTACTGGCCATTAAAATTGCTACACCACGAAGATGACGTGCTGCAGACGCGACATTTAACCGACAGGAAGAAGATGCTGTGATATGCAAATGATTAGCTTTTCAGAGCATTCACACAAGGTTCGCGCCGGTGGCGACACCTACAACGTGCTGACATGAGGAAAGTTTCCAACCGATTTCTCATACACAAACAGCAGTTGACCGGTGTTGCCTGGTGAAACGTTGTTGTGATGCCTCGTGTAAGAAGGAGAAATGCGTACCATCACGTTTCCGACTTTGATAAAGGTCGGATTGTAACCTATCGCGATTGCTGCTCGCGTTGGTCGAGATCTAATGACTGTTAGCAGAATATGGAATCGGTGGTTTCGGGATGGTAATACGGAACGCCGTGCTGGGTCCCAACGGCCTCGTATAACTATCAGTCGAGATGACAGGCATCTTACCCGCATGGCTGTAAAGGATCGTGCAGCCACGTCTCGATCCCTGAGTCAACACATGGGGACGTTTTCAAGACAACAACCATCTGCACGAACAGTTCGACGACGTTTGCAGCAGCATGGACTATCAGCACGGAGACCATGGCTGCGGTTACCCTTGACGCTGCATCACAGACAGGAGCGCCTCCGATGGTGTACTCAACGACGAACCTGGGTGCACGAATGGCAGAACGTCATTTTTTCGGATGGATCCAGGTTCTGTTTACAGCATCATGATGGTCGCATCCGTGTTCGGCGACATCGCGGTGAACGCACATTGGAAGCGTGTATTCGTCATTGCCATACTGGCCTATCACCCGGCGTGATGCGCGGTGGTCTAGTGGTTCTAGGCGCGCAGTCCGGAACCGCGGGATTGCTACGGTCGCAGGTTCGAATCCTGCCTCGGGCATGGTTGTGTGTGATGTCCTTAGGTTAGTTAGGTTTAAGTAGTTCTAAGTTCTAGGGGACTGATGACCACAGAAGTTAAGTCCCATAGTGCTCAGAGCCATTTTTGAACCCGGCGTGATGGTTTAGGGTGCCATTGGTTACATGTCTCGGTCACCTCTTGTTCGCATTGACGGCACTTTGAACAGTGGACGTTACATTTCAGACGTGCTACGACCCGTGGTTCTACCCGCATGTTGTAGGTCCTGCACGGGCCTTCCTGGATACTGAAAATGTTCGACTGCTGCCATGGCCAGCAAATTTCGTGATCCCTCACCAACTGGAAAGCCTGGTCAATGGTGGCCGAGCAACTGGCTCGTGACAATACGCATCGGCAGCTGTACCTGTACACGCCATCCAAGCTCTGTTTGACTCAATGTCCAGGCGAATCGAGGCCGTTATTACGGCCAGAGACGGTTGTTCTGGGTACTGATTTCTCAGGATCTATGCACCCAAATTGCGTTAAAATGTAATCACATGTCACTTCTACTATAATATATTTGTCCAATGAATACCCGTTTCTCATCTGCATTTTTTCTTGGTGCAGGAATTTTAATGGCCAGTAGTGTACTTCCGCTACGTGGCCCTCGTCAACAAAGGCCTTCTGAGCCGCCGCAGACAGCTGATGTGACTGTGCTACGAGTAGTACTAAGTATATAGGAAGTTTCACCTTTTCATTTGCAATGGTACGGGAGAAAATGTTTCTTATCCACTGAAAACTGTAATTTGCGGAAAACGCAAATTGGAGACTTTTTTAGGAGTCAAGCCATAAACAAGTTCCGAAATTTTTGCCATAACCGTATATTTGGTCTGCTTGGTTCTCGTGTAGCTCTGTTCTAGTCTTATTCTTCTGGTGTGCCCTTTTGGTAATATCCTTCACTCCCATTTCAGAACTAGCAACACGCATGCTATCAGACTTCTGCAACAGGTTCACAGTCATGCAACCTGCATCGGATCCTACGCTCTTAAGGGTTATAACGACACAGGTATACATCACACAGTATATGAATTGTTCCATTTCATTTCATAGAAGTTATTCTGTTATAACTTTAAAAAATAGGTTCAGAACCAGGGCAGTTGTAAAAACCTGTATAAATCAAGCAGTGAGATGATAGAGCACTGAGGACTGAGGATAAAGTAAGGCAGCTCGCCGCTAAGGTGCAGCCACCAGCCTGCGAAGTACGCAACGAATAATCTGTAACTGTGTTTTAAATGTATAGCTGTAAATAATGTCTTTTAATTAATTTCTATACAATTTTAAATAGATCTTAGGGGAAGGGTTGTGAAGTAGCGTGTGGTGCAATGCCCATGTACTGTATTGTGTGGTGGTTAGAGTGAGCACAATCATTGTTAAACGACCTCAGATGGACGGAAAACACCCCGCCTATCGCATCCGCCTCCCCTTCCCCACGCGGATCCTCCACGACTCAATTCCTTTCCCACACCTCTTCCTTTTCCTTGAACGGATACGGATCCTTTACACCATCCGCAAACTTGATCCCCCTCACCCACTTGTCACTCCCATCCTTTCCCATCCCTGTTCGCTGCCGTGCCCGTACTCCCACATCCCACCCGCTCTCCATCTCTCCACTCTCCATACCCTTGCCCAAGGTGGCTTCCGCCAACTCTGCCTCGCTGATGATGCTCTCATCTCCTCCATCTACCCCTTCCTCCCCCTGTGTTTTTCCTCCAGGGCACCCTCTTCCCCTTCTCTCCCTCCTCTCTTCCTCCTCCCTCGCCAGGCTTCCACAACCCCCCTACCCTCTCCCCCGCCCCTTCCTTCTTCTCACCCACTGGCATCTACCCCCTCCACCTCTCCCTCCTATCCCCTCACCTCTTCCCTCTGGCAGGCCCTCGGCTTTGTCGTGTGAACAGGTTCGTATGAGCAGTTGCCAGCGGGCTCGTGCGCATGCGCAGAGCTGAATTCGCGTATGAGCAGTGCCTTCCTCCCGCTTCTGGCTACTTGGAGCGTGGCTGTTTGGTGTACGAGCAGTAGCAGCAAGTAGCCAGACGCTACCCGGAAAATTTTTCCTGGCGCGCCCAAGCTGCCAGATTCGCGCATGCGCAGAGCAAGCTGAGTTATAGTGGGGGGTTCCTTCCTCACGTGACCCGTGGCCGTGTCTTCGTTTACAGCTCCCACGTCAAACGAAAACAAAACAGGTTTCTGTGGCCGGGAGCCATCAAGTGAATTAATATACATTCTCATAACCATGAAAGACCAAAATAAGTTAGTGGTTTCAATTTTCTGATTTTATATTATTTCCACGTTATTAGCAATCAAATATTAATGTCTTAATGAAGCTATTTCTGTCTGTTTTATAGAGAAATTTGCTTCAGTTAATTTTTTTTCCGCTGAGGCAGTTAGTTTATTTGAAACGAAACGAAGTGTTTCATTCCGCGCTATTGGCTACTTTCAACCTCGTTCAATTTAAAGTGCAAATTTTCATTTTCTGGGACGAATGCCGTTACACCATAATAAAGAACCAAATGTGAGAATACATTACTGGACCTCCAAGAAAATTTGTATCACGAGAACCACATGAAAAGCTGAATATCAGGAACTTCAGAGTCCATCTGGACATAGAAATGTGCAATTAGAGCGAAATGAAGCATTTAGTATGGTTTATGAAATTCCGATGCTGCTGGAGTAGTCTCTGATGTCCTGTTCCTTGTATGGCACTGTAAGATCTCTTAATGCTATATACGTACGAACATACGTAAACATTGACTTGAAGTTAAGTAGGCAAATTTGGTCAGTGGTTTTGAACTAAATATTTTGTTTCAAATATATTGACAGCTGTAGCAGAATTTTATAGATCTGCCTTCTGTGAAAGTGTTTTTCGATCACAAGGCACTTGTCTCGTACTTCCTCTGGGCCTGAAGTTATTTCTTAATTTGTTTTTACGTCTTAAATTTATAGAATGCCATTCTATGCTAAATTTTAGACTGGCAGCATACCATGTTTTATCGTTTTAAACTCCCCACATGGCTTCATATTTATTCCTAGAGTAGAATATAAACTGTCAGTTGTACAGTTTCTATCCCTCATAGACAACCATGTTAATTTTTTCACATTTTTAAATAGTCATGAAATTTATTGTCCTTTATTCCGGTGTAAGCTACACAAGAAACTCTCTCTTTTTTTGTTGCAAGTAATTTGTATTACATCCTAGTAGCTTTTTGCAGTGATGTGTAGATGTAAACGTGTTGGAAATGCTACATAACAACACTGCAGAGCACGAATTAAAAAAAAAAAAAAAAAAAATCTGTCAATAATTTTATGGTACTTCGAGCTGTGGAGTCTAATTTTGAAATGACTCAAAAGCCAAGAATTGCTTCCTTATTTGCATCCTTTATCTGTGTGGGATATGATAAAACAATTGCTCTAAGTATAATTCAGTATATCCTCTCAACAACATGCCGCAAGGCTGCACATGGTCACGTGATGCCACACCAGAAATACGACGAAAAGCGTATGAGCAGAGCAAGCACCAAGCACGGGCTGCCTACGTCATCGTAGCTGAGCATGCGCAGTACAGCCTGTTGTCTGGCGCATTCTGGTAACTGCTCAAACGAACCTAACGGTGCATCTTCGTGCGCCGGAGATCGTCACCAGTGTTCGTGTTTGTCTTTGCGTCGGTGCTTCAGTGTCTCTCCGTTCGTGCTCCTCCGTTCACGTGTGTAAATTCTGTCTTCTCCGTTGTGTACAGTGATGAACGTTTTTTATCCGAACAGTGCACCTGTGAACGGCTTCATTTGTTTTCCTATGTCTGTCTCCCGCTTTTATCCGCCATGTTTGTTTTTCTGTCTTTCTGTTTACTGTATGTATTCTCTATGGCCGAAGAGCGGCGTAGATAGGCCGCTGCCGACCTACCTTTGTTGTAAAGTTATCAAAATAACAATGAAGGAAAAAAAACAGCTATTTGTCAACCAAGCAGAAGTGGCAACGTTATTACGAGAGCCAGTGGGTAGTCTTTGTTTCCTGTGAAGAAGGCGAACATTATCCTGCAGCATTACCCATTGTTCTGGCCAATTATTACGATGTGAATGATGATTTGGAAGCCACTGTGTAATAGCTGCTAAACCATCCATCGGCAGCAAAGATCTTGTCAGGAAAAAGGAATGAAGTATTTATTTCTATGGTGAAGTTTATTATATTCTATTTTTCATAGTGACAGACATGAATCGCCGTCCTCTTGTACAAGTTAATACAAGATAAATGTTTGAAAGCAACAAGCTTTATCACAGTCTTATTATTTCTGTCGAGCCGGCCGGAGTGGCCGAGCGGTTCTAGGCGCTACAGTCTGGAACCGCGCGACCGCTACGGTTGAAGGTTCGAATCCTGCCTGGGGCATGGATGTGTGTGATGTCCTTAGGTTAGTTAGGTTTAAGTAGTTCTAAGTTCTAGGGGACTGATGACCTCAGACGTTAAGTGCCATAGTGCTCAGAGCCATTTGAACCATTTTTTTTTTTTTTTTTAATTTCTGTAGATGTTTAGTGTGTAACTTTCACATACTGTGATATTTAATCAGCAACATTTTCAGATCATAAATTGGATATGTATAGCCCCATATAAAGTGCTTAAAATTATTATTGCCATTTTAAGCAACGCATCAGATTGTGTACAAAGTACCGGCTATTTTATTACATTGCCAAGCATAATTAAAGCAGTTGCAGGAGAAGACAACAAGAGGTATTATGCACATTTTCATTACTATAAATTACTGTGGTGTTCAGAACATATGATTTTACTTATTCATGACGTGTTGCAAACTGAATTTATGTTTCAACAAAAGTACAGGAAAGTGTTTTTGCTACGTTGGATTGAAGTACTATCAGTTCAAAAACTCTTCACGTTGAAAATTATCAGGAAACATCACTGTAAAAATCCATTTTCAGTCAGTGGTCAGTTCTGTGTAAAGATAATGTTAACGAAAGATGTCTATTAGTTACAAAAACTACAAATAAAACCAAAACAGCAGCTACGCAACTTCAGTGCTTAGTAGTGTTATTTTACATAAAAGCTTCTCAAGAAAAAAAAATAGATTCATTCTGTACTGATGAAAGTGTCTTATGCTGCGGTAACGAAAGGAATACATGTGTAGGATCCATATTGTCCATATGCAGTGTATGTTGCTATTTCAAAGTGGTTATGACATATTGCGTGCTCTCCTCCACCTTGTTTGCTTGTCAAGTTACTATATCTGTTTTAATTATTAAAATTAAAGATTGTGTGGTAAGACCATTTACTGCAGTGCTTAGAGCGATTAGTGGAATCAACACTGAGGTCTTACTGCACGCGAGTGTTCGTCCATTACAATTGCGAATCACATCGTCAACCATGGTAATTTATAGGCGAAAACTGATCCATGTAAGGACAGAATTGGGTTGGCCGTCGCAGGATCCTAGCTCTTCTAGTGTTACGATCACTGAACACCAGACAACCATCGCATGAGGCACTTTCAACAATAGCAGATAAGCAAAACGTTGCCTTTGGGCACCTGTTCCAAATGAGGTTATTGAAGCTTTTGTTCGAGTTTTGTGTTCCATTAATCAATAGCAGCAAGGAAAAAGAGCTAACGGCAGGCAAAGGTAAACTCATTTACTGCCTTCTGTATGCGTCAGATGCTTCTCTGGCTGCAGGAAATAACAAGTCATCCCAAACAAGGACAGTGTACTATAGAACAGGATCCGTGGCACTATGTATTGACTGAAGCAAGATGGCTTTTACACAATTTGCAGTACGATTTAAAATCTGAAAATTGGAGACCAAATTTATGACATGCTACACGACTAAATGGTGGCAAAAAATTTCAACATTTTTCAGGCATTTTATGTACATCACCCCTTAAGGCGCACTGGCGTAGCATGGGATTTACCATAAACTGTGCAGTCAACGCCGCACGCGGCTCATCAAATCTCAAGGAAGCAGGCTGTGTTCGCGGATAAACCTCTTGCACCAAATTATGGCTCTGAGCACTATGGGACTTAGAACTACTTAAACCTAACTAACCTAAGGACATCACACACATCCATGCCCGAGGCAGAATTCGAACCTGCGGCCGTAACGGTCACGCGTTTGCAGATTGAAGCGCTTAAAACCGCTCGGCCACAGCAGCCGGCCGCACCAAATTATAAAGAAAGGAATTCGAAAAGAAAAGAAGTGCACTTGTATCTATAGATGGCACTTTTATTACCAATCAGTTGAGCAAGAAGCGTCGCGATAGTTGCCCCATCTCTCTGTACCTACGTCAAAAGGTCCAGAAGCCAGAGGGGTGGGCCGAAGTCGGCGGCGCCTGTTGCCGGAGTTGCTCTCGAGAAGCCAAAACCTGCAAAAATTCAACATTTTGTTGATGTAGTTGTTGCTGCCGCTGCTGTTGTTTCATTACAGCTGCTGCTGCCGCCGCCATAAAGCAATGGCGACGCAACACAGCCCATACACCCGTTAATCAGTCTCATCTCCACTTTACTATTCTAGCTGCACCAAGTAGTCACAGCTGGAATTATAACGTCCGATGGGCAAAATCCAGTCGCGACCAGAACTCGAGCCAAAACGTCAATCACGTACGTAATCAAGAGATCAAACAAGAATAGAGTCCCCCAAATACCCAAACGTCTGTGACCGCACATACGCACGTAGAGCTGGTAAGCTCGTAAACACACAGCTGACTCTAGACGGCGGCTGCCGTAACTTGGTGCCTCGGAAACCAGAGGGCAGTTTCTCTCTCTCTCTCTCTCTCTCTCTCTCTCTCTCTCTGGTACGAATGGCGCAGGCCCCTCCTGTCGACGGCTGTCGCACACAGTTTCCTGACTGCTAACATCGAGTCCTCTGTTGCCATGACAGATCGCAGGCACGGATAATAAAGAAGAGCCAAAACTTAAAATATCTACAGCAAAACCAGTTAATATACCACGTAAAATCTGTAATTACCAAACTGCTTTTGAACTGTGAAGTACATATTTGAAACGTAAATAAAAATCCGTTTAAGTCGGAGTACAACTTCCGCTCCAGAGGTTCCGTACAAACGTAAATATGTATGTAGGTACTTCATTCATCCTGGAACTAGATAATTTTAACGATTTTTGCCTGTTATCGATATCGATACTGGCAGATATCAAAGTATGTGTCATAAATGGCCATTTCTTTCGACTGCATTGGCGTAGAAGCTTAAATGTACTACAACGCTAAGGCACTGTGGGCTTTAGTGTGTGTCACAAAAATTTAAACTTGATACTTCTACCCGTTCCTGAGAAAAAAGAGTCTCCACAGTTGTTTATACTGTGGAACACTGTTTCCTTTCAAATTTCATGACTCTAGGTCAATGGGAGGTTTTGATGATAGAGTGTGACAATATGAAAATATGTGACGGAAATGGCCGCATCTTTTGATTGCATTGACTTAGAAGCTTACATTTATGACGCTGCCAAGGAACTGTAGACTTTAGTATGTTACATAAATTTCAACTAGATGTATCAAATGGTTCAAATGGCTCTGAGCACTATGGGACTTAACATCAGTGGTCATCAGTCCCCTAGAACTTAGAACTACTTAAACCTAACTAACCTAAGGACATCACACACATCCATGCCCGAGGCAGGATTCGAACCTGCGACCGTAGCAGTCGCGCGGTTCCGGACTGCGCGCCTAGAACCGCGAGACCACCGCGGCCGGCAACTAGATGTATCTACCTGTTCCTCAGAACAGGAGGTCTTAACAGACGGACAAACAGACTCGGATAAAAAAAAAAGATATATGTTTTCATTGTCATGTGATATAGTTACAAATTAACAATTTCCGGATTTTTCATTTGCTTGTACTGTGGAACATTGCTTCCTGCCATATTTCATAATTATAGGTGAATGGAAAGTACCCTACAGGCTTTGGTGAGAGAGCCTACGAGTGTCAAAATATGTGACGTAAATGGCGGTATTTAATTGCACTGGAGTAAGTAGTGGAATAAAACCGATTCTATTACAGTTTAGATATCATATTAATTGACTAATTAATTAAGTTCATCTATTAATTATTCGCCCCACCTCTCACACCCTCCTGGAAAAAAATTTTGTTGGTGGGGATGAGTTTTGTGTGTGTGTGTGTGTGTGTGTGTGTGTGGGTTGGTGGGTGGGTGGGTGTGTGGGTGTGTGGGTGGGTGTGTAATGTGTTCAATTGATGAGATGTTCATGTCGGACCATGCAGCTGAGGATTGTGCTTGTAGCTGCCTGCATAAGGACTGGAGAACTGGAAAGAAACGATAATGGAGGAGCATAAAAAGAATACTTTTCAGCAAAGTGATGCAGCGGGATTGCTTGAAATACATTTCACAGCTGATACAAACAGTTGCCGATGCTTCAACTGCCGACCTCATTTGCAACGTCTGGTCGGTCTACCTCTTCTACCAGCATGGCGCAAGTGAGTACTGGACTCCAACATACACAGCATCAATTGAACCACAGGACATTCCACTGATACCACAAGAACAGAGTGTGGATGTAGTGGATGAAAAGTTGCCAATTGCTCCCAGTACACTACTACTACCATTCACTTCCATATGTAACTTAACTGTTAGTGACACAAAGCACCTGAATATAAGCATAGAAGCAGGTGGTGACTGGCATGTGGTAATGGAGATTGAGAATGTGGTGAAAGGTGTTATAGTGCAGTTTATTCAGTCAGAATTGGGGCAGGTATGTCATGCAGTGGTGTACATCAATGCTCACATGATTGCAGAGTATAACCCACCTTTTTCTCCTCCTGACATTCACTGAGCTGGTCTGACACTATCTGTCACATCAATTTATGATGACCCAGTGGTCAGAGTGAAATCTGGAGACCTATTCATTTACTTACAGAACCCTACTGTTACGAAATTATTTGGATTATGGATGGCGTTATCTCTCGTGTCAGAGAGACTAAAGCGCTGTCTTTTGTGTATTCAAGCTGTGTACAATTACGCTGTGAACTATCTGTAGGTGTATAGTACAGATGTGGTTGATTTATAACAGTGCTTCTGTTCGTGTATCCAGCCAGGGCCAAAGTCAGCTGCTATTGTTTCAAAAGGTATGGAATCCATCCATGCTAAATTTAGAGGTGTAGTACCTGAGTTTTGTTATGCTCCTACCAGTTTGAGGGAAAGATGAGCAGAATTTAGACTACACAAGAATTAGTTATTTGAGAAATACTGCATTGCTGTAGATCTGGACGCGAAATTTGTTAAAGAACAAAATTGTATAATAAAGAAATGAAATGTATCTATCATTTATATAAATCTGAGATTAGTTTTGAACATGAGTGCATAGGAGGAGAGGAATAAGAAAGGAGTGGTGCAGTTTAAGATCGATTATAATAAGGTAGTTCCAGGCAGGACAGGACCAGGATAGGATCTGAATGTAGATCCACCATGCATTACAACCAGGATACGATTCAAACGAGGCTCCACCATGCATTTTGTCCAGGATAGCGTTCGAAGGTGAATCCACCAGCAATACTGATGTGTTGGTAAATGTGCCAACACCTTGTAGATAGAGGAGGCCTAAATGCACGCTATCTAACGCAGACGGGCGTGAATTCTGGAACAGGATAAGTAGTGAAAGCTAATAAGAAAAGTATGCAGCTCCTCGAATACTTAACTTTTATATAGTCCTTTGGTTTACAACGTTCATGAAGAGACATTTCATACGATAACTATCAAACTATGTAAGGCTAATGGCGCCTTGCTAGGTCATAGCCATGGACTTAGCTGAAGGCTATTCTAACTGTCTCTCGGCAAATGAGAGAAGGCTTCGTCAGTGTAGTCGCTAGCAAAGTCGTCGTACAACTGGGGCGAGTGCTCGTCCGTATCTCGAGACCTGCCTTGTGGTGGCGCTCGGTCTGCGATCACACAGTGGCGACACGCGGGTCCGACATGTACTAAATGGACCGCGGCCGATTTAAGCTACCACCTAGCAAGTGTGGTGTCTGGCGGTGACACCACAAATACATCTGGGATTGTGTCTGAAGGTGGATTCACCAGTGATATGTCCAAGGTTGCTTTTTAAGGAGAATCTACCTGTGATACGTCCAGGGTGGTGACTGAAGGTGGGTTCAGTAGAGGTAGGTCGAGAGTAGGGTCTGGGGGCCCCCATGTTAAATGCAGCTGTGCTAGGTGTTGACAACTGTACTACATTTACAAGCAAATTTAGAATACATGGCCAGATGTGAGGTCATGATCATGTGGTTAGAAGTGACATAAAATTTGTTAAATTAAATTGACAGAAAATATGTATAAATTGAGAGAAAATATGACAAAATGTGGGGAAAATTGTGGAAGGATGAAAGAGTACTTACACATCTGATTGATGCAGGAAAATTATTGTACATGGGAACAAGCGTGTACAGGAAGAGGAACATGAGAAACAATTGACATGGAAGCGCTGGAAACCAGGGTGGATCGTGGACAGCTGATCGCGGACAGCAATAAGACAGCTGGGATAGACTGTTTAATGTGGGTGACCATCGAATGTGGAGTATTAAATTTACATACGTCAGACCACAAGCTCAGGCGTCAACCTGAAATTATCAGCAATACCGTACAGAGTTTTGTAAAGTCTTCAGACGTGTGACTGCGATAAACTTCACATTCTCCTTAGCTGAAGAACATTGAATTACCAGGTTGGGAACTGCAATGTACAGCTACAGAATGGATCAAATTTTTGACCTGTGCAAGGCTGTTTAAGTGTTTTAAACTCTAACAAACGGTATTTACAATGTTCTTCTCAATAGTCTCCACCAATCACAACCATGCAATGTCAGCTAACAAATACCATACAGTGTAGTTTCTGCATGGTTTTTAACAACATTCTGCAACATTTCTACTGAGGTAATAGGAATACTTGCAAGTTGGCTGCAGTTATGGATGCTTCCCTAATGAACAGAACCATCTGCCTCTAAATTGACATAGATCTGCATTAAAGGATTATAGAAAGTAGGTGGAGTAATTCGCTGTAAGGGACTGTAACGAGGTAGGATTTAATAGTAGACTGATGATGCATTCTAGTGAGAGGGAGATGTTGTGGGAGGTCATTTATCGCATATTTAACCATTCTTCCCGGTGTTCTCTCAGGCTGTATCAGTTGTGTGCTATAACCTCTGTTTGACTCATATACAGCTGCATGTTCTGAGTGTGACTTAGAATGCTATCTCCCTGCAATCATTAACAGTAAACCTCTCCATACCATAGTCAGCAGACGACTTCCAACGCATGTGTGATGAATCATGTCCACCAGACTGATGGAAAACCTACTTCAGTACCCTCCTCTACCTGAATGAAAACGTATATGAAGTACTCAATTTCCCTGCCACATCTTGGACGTAAATCAAGTCTTCAGTTTCATAACTGCAGTGATTCTAAGTCAGTATAGGGATTTGTGAAGTACTGCAATCCCTGTGTATATATTTACTTGACTGATGTTATGTGTGTGGAAGAGGCTATGTTCTGTTAACAGAGTTAGTGCAGTGGCGTGTAATATCACATGTCAAACACTGCTGTTATGCATTCGTCTCTTTCCTTATAAGATGGCGTTGTTTCGTACATTTTCCGTCACTGATTTTCATTTTATACGACTGATGCAAGCATAGCATAATTTCTGAACCAATATCGGGCATGAACAATGAGAGCTACACAACTCTGGGAAGCTATTTAGTGCATGAATCACAAAGAATCTATGTTTTTCTTTTCATTTGGTGCAGAAGGCAGTAGTTTTATCATCTTAAAGTTTCTCAGCATGGTGAGTGGAATAGAATTCTTGCAGGGTGAATGTATGTCAGGTATTGAAAATATATTTCTTGCATTGGAGTATTAACACTGTTGCGTTCCATACTACATATATATGAGAGACCACACTGCTTTGACATTATAGCTTGTTTAAGTGCAGAACCACATAGCCTTAGGAGTATGTGTTTATGTTCTATGATCATTTCTCTTTCTCTCCAGTGCCTTCTTTATGTGGAATCCAAACACTTCAAAAATACTACAACATTCATAGCACAAGTGATTTACATAAAATGTATCAAATTCTGCCTGCCTGGAGCTCCATCATGCGTAAACCATTCGTTTCTTCTTCTTCTTAACCATCTGTTATATCGCCACAAAACTCTCAAATGTATCAGACTCGTATCTACTACAGACCACTCAGGAGTGCTAATCTCCTCAGCATCCCTGCATCTAGAGATATCGTGTGTAATCGGATTTGAATGGGTGATGTAAGACTAGTACGACGCGGTCTTCACAGAAAGGTAGTTAAGATACTGGAATGAGAATACCAGTCTATATCACTAGCGTCGGTCAGTTGTGCAAGTTTGGAACACATGTTATGCTCATTCTGAAAGTATTGATTACGTGGATGTCAGCTCATTCTGTTCCTTCACAAGTCATTAAATACAGCGAGCACATTGCCCCCCTACTTCCGGTCAGCTCCAAATTAAATTGGAGACAATGTTGCAGGGAGGGTTGGTTAAAGAGAGAGGACCAGTTATAAGATGCATAGACCATCTAGAGTCCTTTGCCAATAGGTTCAACAATATGGCATCCTGTTTTGAAACAGACGGCAGAGTGCTGCTATGGATATGGTTCGTTTGTTAGGGTGGTAATCATCAAAGGTGTTGACACATGGATACCTTGAAATGTGAACACAGCTGCCGGCATGAACTACGTGGGTGCGCGTCTCTAGTCCTCTCCTGGTTGGTGTGGCTGCAGTTCTCCAGCAGTTGGCAGATCGCACGTGCCTCATGACCACAACTGTGTTGGACTGGAGCGTTTTCTTTCTTTTTTCGCCATATACAGGGCTATTGCAAATGATTGAAGCGATTTCATAAATTCACTGTAGCTCCATTCATTGACATATGGTCACGACACACTACAGATACGTAGAAAAACTCATAAATTTTTGTTCGGCTGAAGCCGCACTTCAGGTTTCTGCCGCCAGAGCGCTCGAGAGCGCAGTGAGACAAAATGGCGACAGGAGCCGAGAAAGCGTATGTCGTGCTTGAAATGCACTCACATCAGTCAGTCATAACAGTGCAACGACACTTCAGGACGAAGTTTAACAAAGATCCACCAACCATTCGGCGATGGTATGCGCAGTTTAAAGCTTCTGGATGCCTCTGTAAGGGGAAATCAACGGGTCGGCCTGCAGTGAGCGAAGAAACGGTTGAACGCGTGCGGGCAAGTTTCACGCGTAGCCCGCGGAAGTCGACGAATAAAGCAAGCAGGGAGCTAAACGTACCACAGCCGACGGTTTGGAAAATCTTACGGAAAGGGCTAAAGCAGAAGCCTTACCGTTTACAATTGCTACAAGCCCTGACACCCGATGACAAAGTCAATCGCTTTGAATTTTCGGCGCGGTTGCAACAGCTCATGGAAGAGGATGCGTTCAGTGCGAAACTTGTTTTCAGTGATGAAGCAACATTTTTTTCTTAATGGTGAAGTGAACAGACACAATGTGCGAATCTGGGCGGTAGAGAATCCTCACGCATTCGTGCACCAAATTCGCAATTCACCAAAAGTTAACGTGTTTTGTGCAATCTCATGGTTTAAAGTTTACGGCCCCTTTTTCTTCTGCGAAAAAAACATTACAGGACACGTGTATCTGGACATGCTGGAAAATTGGCTCATGCCATAACTGGAGACCGACAGCGCCGACTTCATCTTTCAACAGGACGGTGCTCCACCGCACTTCCATCATGATGTTCGGCATTTCTTAAGCAGGAGATTGGAAAACCGATGGATCGGTCGTGGTGGAGATCATAATCAGCAATTCATGTCATGGCCCCCACGCTCTCCCGACTTAACCCCATGCGATTTCTTTCTGTGGAGTTATGTGAAAGATTCAGTGTTTAAACCTCCTCTACCAAGAAACGTGCCAGAACTGCGAGCTCGCATCAACGATGCTTTCGAACTCATTGATGGGGACATGCTGCGCCGAGTGTGGGAGGAACTTGATTATCGGCGTGATGTCTGCCGAATCACTAAAGGGGCACATATCGAACATTTGTGAATGCCTAAAAAAACTTTTTGAGTTTTTGTATACGTGTGCAAAGCATTGTGAAAATATCTCAAATAATAAAGTTATTGTAGAGCTGTGAAATCGCTTCAATCATTTGTAATAACCCTGTATGTTTAGTGTAAGATGGAAATGTTGTGGTGAAGGAGGATGCAATGGCTCTGAGCACTATGGGACTTAACTTCTAAGGTCATCAGTCCCCTAGAACTTAGAACTACTTAAACCTACCTAACCTAAGGACATCACACACATCCCTGCCCGAGGCAGGATTCGAACCTGCGACCGTAGCAGTCGCGCGGTTCCGGACTGCGCGCCTAGAACCGCGAGAAGCTTCAAAAAAATTTTGCATTTTCCCAGGATATCTTTCAGCGGCGCAGCGCATTAGACGACGTCGGGAGTTATCGTTCGAAATGAGCAGTTGACCGACTTTCAACTTCAAACTGAAACAAAGCTCTCCCATTATAAAAGTTACGAACCGTTTCGTTCCTGTTTTCAAAATGTGTTTCTCTTTAAAGGCTTCACAGAATCATCTTTTTGCAATAAATGTGCATTTACAGGAACTTAACTGAATGATCACGTGCTCATTTTTGGTTTCAGGATACACTTACAATATAATCTTGAAACTTCTATTCCAGTCACTTTATAAAATTTCATTTCATATTGTACTTTTCAGGAACATTCTTCATCGTCTTCGTCTTCGAACTTTTGTTTTAATGTGAGTGAAAAAAAATCACACATTTTCGTGTTATACACGAATTTCTGACATGCAATTTTTGCTCATTTCTTATGTTTCCTTGCTCCTTTTGGTGGATGCGCTCTTAGATGTGTGTGTTTCAGTATCTTTGCTAGTAAAATCTTAGTGATGCACTTTACGTCATAAGCAGTATGTTCACAGGAGGCTCGCAAAACCGGATTTCGTAAACAGATTTCCCGATACCGCATATGATGGGCTACGTATACAGTACAATATCGGTTCTGAACGTGTGGTTCTAAATTCATGATTTTCTCTTCCATAATCGGTTTCGCTCCAAAGAAAATGTTCAACCGTTATTGAATCCCGCGTAGGTTGTCAGGTTATGTCTTTTTTTTTAATTTTCCACTAATCTGGACGGACTGACGTTTTTGTACTGTGAAGGAGAGGTAACAAAACAGGGTGTTTATAAATGAATAGTGGGTTTTTAATACTGTATAATATTTATTACATTAAACTTACAGCTATAAATGATATGTCAAATGAAAGAGCAACTCAAACAGTTTTACCAAGAATCTTATAAATGTTCAATGTGAGCACCATTAGTCACACGGCACACATCAAGTTTATAGCCGAGTTCTTCCCAAATGTTGATAAGTGTGTCTCCAGTGATTGTAGCAACAGCTGTTTCAATCTGGATTCTAAATTCAGGGAGGTCTGCTGGTAGCGGAGGCACGTACACACGATCCTTGATCAATCCCCAAAGGAAAAAACCGCATGGCGGTAGGTCGGGTGAAAGTGGAGGCCATGCAAATCGAGCCCTGTCTTTGGGCCCCTTGCGGCCTATCCAGCGCTTGTGTACAGTGAAGTTCAACCAATCGTGTACTACGCTATGCCAGTGAGGTGCGCACTCGTGCCAAACACAACTGTTTGAGTTGCTCTTTCATTTGACATATCATTTATAAGTGTAAGTTTAATGCGATAAATATTATAAAGCGTTAAAACCCCGATATTCATTTATAAACACCCTATATTATGATGGAGCACGATGTTTTCTGCCTCCGATATTTAACTGAAGAGACACAGCCATTGCGCTGACTAGATCAGAAGTCGTGATACCTGATCTCCAGAGACCATTTTGAAACGGAACTTGTTGGGCCGTTCCATAATTTTCGCTTTAAATTTCCGGTACAAGAGAATTATTAGCGAGAGGGTTTTTACTCTGAAGAAATAAATCAGTTGCTAACAAGCAGTAAGTAATGGACCAAACGGCGTTTGGTTATTTATTTGTTGATTTTATTTAGTGTGTGCCACGTTTCCCTGCAACCATTCCCTTCTGCGACCTGGGCTGTACGAATGAGAAATTATGTGAAGTAGCAGAAAGCTTGAGTCAAAAGTTGTATGTAGCATTGCATGAGTAGAGTGGTTCTGTGGTAGGGTAGTACCAACCCCTAAACGCGAACAAGTTTGGCAAAGAGAATGTGTGCATCTCTTTAAAGTCAGTACCACCATTAGACTGTTTTTTATTTGCAGTGTTACATTTACACGATCATGATTTCGGCTTTAAAGTGCCATTATCAAGTGTTTTAATGTTATACAGTGCCTAAGATGGCGTACTGTCGTATTTAAAATACACTATTAGACACATTGTCTGTATTTTAAATAGGACAGTATGCTATCTTAGGCACTGTATAACATTAAAACCCTTGATAATGGCACTTTAAAGCCGAAATCATGATCGTGTAAATGTAACACTGCAAATAAAAATCACTCTAATGGCGGTACTGACTTCAAAGAAATATATCATGACTGTGGCCCCACATTACAAAAAAAAAAAATTAACAAAGTCAGGTCAGAGAGGTCCCGAAGGCACGAGTACAGACTCTGTCAGGTTGGCGAACCACCCCTGCTTTTAAACGTGCAACGGTTAGGCGATGTAGCCCGCAGGACACTGGTTCCTGTGTAGCGGCTCTGTGCAGACATTGAAGACTTAGTTCTCGATTTTATGGTAACATTATTAAAGGTATTAGAATGTTTCAAATTTGTTCGTAACGAAGGTCCAAATGTGGAAATCAAGTATGAGATTACCGCGAATCCGCCATAAGGGAGTTTGTATTCGTGATTTGATTAAATTTCTGTAAGAACTTTGAGTTTATTCCTTGGTCAGGCACGCACCATGCGCCTTAAGCTCACGGTCGTATTATTGCTCTGAGCGTAACAGAAGTTAACTCATTTAATATATTTTAATGTGGTGTTTTTCTCACAGTGATATTTTGGGGGATTTATTTATTTCTGATATGTTTTTTTTTTTTTGGATACTTGGTTTCCCGCCACGTGGTCGGTTGGAGCCAACGCCGTATTAGTAAAGTGTAGTTTCGTTCCAAAAATGTACTGTAGCTTCACTACAGTTTCGTGAAGCGCAATTCCGAATTAGTAAATCTGTGCGGAGAATTAGAACTCTGGATCATGAAATGCGCGCGTATTCACTTTGGCGCGAAACGATCGTTAATAGGAAGGTGGGCCAGGTCAGTTGATGCAAGTGACGAGTAAATAGTTATCCGGTAGTGCGTGAGTGTAAGATAGGGAAGAAACAACCTCGCGTGTCACAATTTTTGAATTTCTGTTGGCTACCCCAACTTGGTCACGTGTGTGAACTAGTCTCAAGGTGATAATAAATAAATGGATCTTGCCCCCCCCCCCCCCATGACTATTTGACTGGCTTATAATGAAGTTCGTTACATAAAATATATGGGTTAAACTCGTGTATCTATGAAAAGTTCAGATTTTAATGTCTATTGATGGGATGGAGACTTGCAAAATTTTCCCGCCATATGACAGAAAATGTTCTTGCGCCGCCAGCTCAGTAACGTGGTGTTGTTTCGGAACGCAGGATTAAACCAAAATTGGTAGTCATATTCAAGTGGACCACTTGCTACACCTCTTCGGCGCACGTTTCAATGAAATTTGAAATATTTAGGCAGATACTCTTCTGGCCTGACCGAGTTCGCTTGTAGTGTCTTTTACTGAACTTATTCTGCATGACCTATAGTAATTAAATGTAATACCAACAGGAGGCATGGGTTTAGATACAATTGCGTGCCTGCACAAAATTCCACTGAAGCCAAGTCTGCGCTCCCCTCTCCCTTTCCGTAATTACGTGGTGAATGTAAATCCTGTTGACTAGAGAGACCATATGTCATGACGTATAACATGATATCCCCTGCTGTTGTATAAGAATGTTTCCAATAGATACATGGCTAATTGTTCAAAATCCTATAAGTAGTCAATAAATATCAATTAATAGAGATTCTCTAGTGATTATTTCCTCCCTTTATCATTTACAACTTATAGAATAGTTAAACCCTAAAGTATGCATACCTCCCTAGAAAATGGAAGATAGGATTGATAAAATATCCCATAGAGATGACCGGCAAACTCCCACAAATCAGTTCCTACCTCAGTCGCAAAAAAATGGTTCAAATGGCTCTGAGCACTGTGGGACTTAACTTCTGAGGTCATCAGTCCCCTAGAACTTAGAACTACTTAAACCTAACTAACCTAAGGACATCACACACGTCCATGCCCGAGGCAGGATTCAAACCTGCGAGCGTAGCGGTCGCTCGGCCCCAGACTGTAGCGCCTAGAACCGCACGGCAACTACGGCCGGCCCTCAGTCGCATGCTGGATCAACAAATAAAAATAATTAAAAGATCTATGCTTCCTATTAAGCCTTGCATAGGCGCCTTCTGTAGCGGCTATAAAGGCTGCGTTATCTGTTGCCATCAAATTTTTACCGGTAAGTTAAACTCATCCGCTAAAAAGTATTAATACCCCAGCAGAAACTCGCAGGGGTCTGTAATTTCGTGGAGTACACGAGTTTCGTACACCAGTACTACAGAGGGTAACTTGCATTAGTACACGATAAGTGACTCTAAACGTCCTACCCGGTAGAATTTTGTCAGTACCATCGGTAGGATGGTTACGTTGCAATTTGTGTAAAACAACTGCCGATCGGGACCAGTCTAGCAAAATCAATCCCGGCCTTAACAAGTGAACACGACTGTGGAAAACGGTTTCGCATTCATAAAGCTATGTGTCACGTAAACGTAGCAAAACTTTATGAAATACCAGTAAGCTGTGAGACCTATGCTGTCCAATCAGAACACAGCAAGTTATGTTTCATTGGTAGAAGTTTCAGACAGTTTGAGTAGTTTGAATGTGGCACCTAGATGGTGACGGAAACCTGTGACTGGTTCCTGCAACTTGCAGTATTGCAATTTCCTAAAGTCAAGTTTAAAACTACTTAGATATTTCTGGACGGTTTTACATCTACATCTACATCTACATCCATACTCTGCAAGCCACTGACGGTGTGTGGCGGAGGGTACCTAGAGTACCTCTATCGGTTCTCCCTTCTATTCCAGTCTCGTATTGTTCGTGGAAAGAAGGATTGTCGGTATGCTTCTGTGTGGGCTCTAATCTCTCTGATTTTATCCTCATGGTCTCTTCGCGAGATATACATAGGAGGGTGCAATATACTGCTTGACTCTTCGGTGAAGGTATGTTCTCTAAACTTTAGCAAAAGCCCGTACCGAGCTACTGAGCGTCTCTCCTGCAGAGTCTTCCACTGGAGTTTATCTATCATCTCCGTAACGCTTTCGCGATTAGTAAATGATCCTGTAACGAAGCGCGCTGCTCTCCGTTGGATCTTCTCTATCTCTTCTATCAACCCCATCTGGTACGGATCCCACACTGCTGAGCAGTATTCAAGCAGTGAGCGAACAAGCGTACTGTAACCTACTTCCTTTGTTTTCGGATTGCGTTTCCTTAGGATTCTTCCAATGAATCTCAGTCTGAAATCTGCTTTACCAACTTTATATGATCATTCCATTTTAAATCACTCCTAATGCATATTCCCGGATAATTTATGGAATTAACTGCTTCCAGTTGCTTACCTGCTATTTTGTAGCTAAATGATAAGGGATCTATCTTTCTATGTATTCGCAGCACATTACACTTGTCTACATTGAGATTCAATTGCCATTCCCTGCACCATGCGTCAATTCGCTGCAGATCCTCCTGCATTTCAGTACAATTTTCCATTGTTACAACCTCTCGACATACCACAGCATCATCCGCAAAAAGCCTCAAGGTCATTTACGTATATTGTTAATAGCAACGGTCCTGCGGCACACCTGGAATCACTCTTCCTTCGAAGGCTTCTCTCCATTGAGAATGACATGCTGCGTTCTGTTATCTAGGAACTCTTCAATCCAATCACACAATTGGTCTGATAGTCCATATGCTCTTACTTTGTTCATCAAACGACTGTGCAGAACTGTATCGAATGCCTTGCGGAAGTCAAGAAACACGGCATCTACCTGGGATCCCGTGTATATGGCCCTCTGAGTCTCGTGGACGAGTAGCGTGAGCTTGGTTTCACACGACCGTCTTTTTCGAAACCCATGCTGATTCCTAGAGAGTAGATTTCTAGTCTCCAGAAAAGTCATTATACTCGAACATAATACGTGTTCCAAAATTCTACAACTGATCGACGTTAGAGATATAGGTCTATAGTTCTGCACATCTGTTCGACATCCCTTCTTGAAAACGGGGATGACCTGCGCCCTTTTTCAATCCTTTGGAACGCTACGCTCTTCTAGAGACCTACGGTACACCGCTGCAAGAAGGGGGGCAAGTTCCTTTGCGTACTCTGTGTAAAATCGAACTGGTATCGCATCAGGCCCAGCGGCCATTCCTCTTTTGAGCGATTTTAATTGTTTCTCTATCCCTCTGTCGTCTATTTCGATATCTACCATTTTGTCATCTGTGCGACAATCTAGAGAAGGAACTACAGTGTGTTTATGTCGGTAAAGCGTTTACGATGTTTTTCATAATTTAGGGCTCATTTCTAAATAGTGAAGAAAATTTTCTACAGCCTCAGTTACTGAACGACAATTTCTCAGCTTCTCAAATGAATTATATAAGTTTATTGCGAACGTGGAGTACATATTTTGACTCGTTTTAGTATGCGTGATCGATATTTAGTAAATTGATTGAATACAATCTCTGGATGGATTTTATAGACACATCCCCACTCCATTACAAGGCGAAGATACTGCGTTATGTGTTGGCAGCACGTTTTGATCCACTCGCGGTGTAAAGTTTGCAGCTCCCTCTCCGAGCAGAGATCCTCTTAAACAGGCCGCTGTTACGAGGCGACGCCACGCCTTCTGCTCGGAAGCACACACGCCGCTCTGCGGGAGATCACCGCCGCGTCCCGTAATCTGAGATGTGACGCAGCTCGGCAGGAAATGACGGAATTCGCCTTATTGGTCCATTTCCTTCCTTCGCTTCGTTCCATCCTTCCGCATAGCAGAAGGCGCCGTATAAACTCCTAAGCTCTCATCTCCTCTCTCCAACGTCATTACGGAGAATCCCATACCCAGCCGCCCAAGGCAAAGGGAAGTCTTCACTCACAGGGAAGAGTGTGTCGCCTTCGTAAGATTTAAGTATTTGGATTTTCTTGGCTACGTTTGCCTGTAGCCTCCATAATGGGTCGACAACTGCAGAAATTGATAGGTTTCAATCGGATCACCCTCAACATGAAAAAAAAAAAGAAATACCGATTGTGTGACTTTACGTTGGGTAGATTCACATTTCAGAGGTAGGCTCTCATAGATCGAATGAGAGTTATCAGAGAATTTTTTTTATTTCGTGAGCAAAGAAAAGTGCGAGGTCATCCACATGGGCCGGCCGGAGTGGCCGAGCGGTTCTCGAACCGCGCGACCGCTACGGTCGCAGGTTCGAATCCTGCCTCGGGCTTTGATGTGTGTGATGTCCTTGGGTTTAAGTAGTTCTAAGTTCTAAGGGACTGATGACCTCAGATGTTAAGTCCCATAGTGCTCAGAGCCATTTTTAGATACGACCTGTTTCCTAGCTCCGACTAACCAGTCAAGACATTAACCTGCGAGTCCTTAGAAAATCCATGTGCCAACAAAACTTCTTTCCCGGAGTGCTTCCACCCTCATAAAACGCGTTGTCTAAAACGCAGTTTTCTCTTCCGGACGTAACAGTGGATTTACGTTCCCTCTCCAATTACAAATAAGGCCAGAAAGCGATTCTCCAATGTTTCTCTGTTGTTTTTGGTCTGCAATCTGCATACAGAGAACCTGTAGTGCAGTCAGATTCTCCCTATGCAAATGAGGACACCAAAATACCGTTCATGCTAGATGTGTCTCACAAATCTTAATGTGGATATCTTATACCATAACATCAATCAAATATTACTCCAGAACAAAACTCAATCTGGTACTTGCATGTGTCAAATTCACAGCACTCATACTGATACATCAACGAGGGGCGTTCAGTAGGTAATACAACACATCTTTTTCTCGGCCAATACGCTTGAAAAAATGAATAATATGTTGTGGAACGTCGTGGAATATTCCCGCTTCAGCCCCTACAGTTTCATGAAATACCTATAGGTGCAGCGTTATAAGTAGCCTTAAAAATGGCGTCTGTAACAGATATGCGTGTGAAGCAGAGAGCTGTCACTGAGTTTTTATTGGCGGAAAACCAGAGCCTAGCAGACATTCGCAGGAGCTTGCAGAATGTGTACGGAGGCCGGGAAGTGAACAAAAGCACTGTGAGTCGTTGGGCGAGGCGTCTATCATCACCACGACAATGACACAGGAACCTATGCGATCTCTAGCGTGGCAACCGGCAGCGCGTAGCTGTGACTCCTGCAGTGCTGGACCGTGCCGAACCTCTTATTCGAGGTGATCAGCGGATCACAATCAAACACCTCGCTGCTCAACTAGACGCCTCTGCTGACACACTCGTACAGTAGTTGGGGTACTGAAATGTGTGAGCCCGCTCGGTTCCTCGGCTCCTAAATAAAGACCATAAAGAGCTTCCTTCTGTCTGGCACAATGAAGGATGCACTCCACAGACAGCAGCACATGGATGATGAGGAGATTAGTGATGCAGCAAGACGTTGGCTCCAGAGTCGACAGGTAGGGTGGTACCATGAGGGTATATAAGTTCTCCAGTAAGGTGGCATAAGTTGTTCTCATTGTTTATACTGAAAAGAGGGTTTTGTAGCCAAAAAAGTGAGGAATAATATTATGTATTTGAATCCTGAGTAAAACTAACTAGCTTTCAGAAGAAAAATATTGCAGTGCTTATTGAACATTCATCGTGATTTCATTGTCAAACAATGATTGGTACGTGGACCTATAAAGTGGGTTAACTGTAAGATAATCAATCGGCTCCCTAGTCCTGAATTAGTATAAGTCAGGAAGTGTTGGCCAATAATCATTTATTTCTGGCTGGAGCCTACATTAGCTAGCTGGCACTCTTGTGAGCAGACGTTTGGTGTGATGCACTCCCCTCACAAAGAGGAACATATTTCCGTTGACAGCAGTTGGTGCACTTGCATCTTCGACAACTTTGGAGACGCCGTATTGACTTGCATGTTTTGGCAGTATGCTGTTTGAAAGGCCCTAACGTCTGCTAGTATGCTGTTACACGGCAACAGCTCCTTGAAGATTTATCACAATCACATCACCTTTGTAATCAAAGATCAGTTAATGTCACACCAATGTTACAAGTTTTCAAGAGATACCACGATAGCCGACACAAAAAATGAAAAGCAGATGTATTCGGTTAAGCATAATGGTTAACGACATGGATTACGGAGTCTAAGGAAGTAGATTCGCATCCTGATGCATACTATATATACACTGAAGTCACAAAACTCATGGGACAGCGATATACACATATACAGATGCCGTGAGTATAACGTACACAAGGAATAAGAGACTAGGGCATTGGCGGAGATGTAATTTGTACTCAGGTGATTCATATGAAAAGGTGTCCAACTAAGGCCCCAAGACTGGAATTAACAGACTCTCAACACAGAATGGTAGTTAGAACTAGACGCATGGGACATTCAATTTCGGAAATCGCTGGGAAACCAATATTCCGCGACCCACAGTGTCAAGAGCGTGCCGGAAATACCAAGTTTCAATCATTACCTCTCATCACGGACACCCGCAGTGGCCAACAGCCTTCATTCAACGACTGCGAACAGTGGCGTTTGTGTACAGTTGTCAGTCCTAACAGATAAGCAACACTACGTGAAGTAACAGCAGATATCAATGAGAGACGTACGGTGAACGTATGCGTTAGGACATTGCGGCAAAATATGGAGTTAATGGGCTTTGTTAGCGGATGACCGAAGCGGGTACCTTTGCTAACAGCACGACATCGCACGCAGCGGCTGTCCTGGGCTCGGAATCATATCGGTTGGGCCCTAGACAACTGGGAAAATGGTGGCCTGGTCAGATGAGTCCACATTTCAGTTAGTAAGAGCTGATGGTAGGTTTCGAGTGTGACACAGGCCCTACGAATCCGTGGACCCAAGTTGTCAACAAGGCACTGTGCAAGTTGGTAGTGGTTCCATAATGTGGGCTGTGTGAGCCGTGCGTGGCTCGTGTTCCCACCATCATGTACTTCACGCCCTGTTTTTAACGTAGTTCCACCTCAATACATTTATTTAAATTACTACTGTCACTGAGTTGCTGCTTTGCCTGACCGTGAGTGGCGTTAGCAGTGCGAATCGATATATCCCCTCTCGTAGTATCTTTGCTCGACTGCTATTACTTCCCAGTCGTTGTCAGTAGAAAGGCAGTTCGGGTGGCGAGTTCGGCCGGCCAATAAGTTGGAACGCGTCTGGAGCGCAGTCCGGACCTGCCAGTCGGGGAGCTGCACTGCGGCACTAGTGCAGTTGGGATGGAACAGCAGTGAGGTCTGCGTCGACATGGCTCGCCCGACCATTGCCGCCACGCATCACTTGAGCCGGGCCACGGTCTTGGTGGAGCGTCCGTCAGTCATCCTACCGGACGACGCGTTTTGGCTCGCCTATCGTTCATGAGTCGGCTGTCTGTGTGTGCATCGACTCCCGATTTGTCTTCGTGCGTGCTTAGTTACTGTTGGGTATCGTTCAAGTCTTTATGCAAGTGTGTGTGTGTGTAGTTGGCGTGATTTCCACTGACAACCTGTTTTAAATGGTGTCTCCGTACTGGCTATGACAGGTCTGTCATCTCATCGGGCGACGTGTAACTGGTTCTCTGAGCGCTTCTGGGCCCCTTCAATTACCATCCTGTGCAACTTGGGCCGGTCCTTTCCTGGTGCAGGGATGTCGGTTCGTCAGTGGGCGTGTTTCCTCTGCGTGGTTGGGTCTGAGCCAGTATCTCCGCAGTCGTGTGTCTGGAAGTGAGTGGGAGACGCACCAGCAGTGCAGTCGCGACGCAGCAGCAGTCGCTGACGGACCAGCAGTCAGTCGGTCGGTTGCTGCAGACCAGGGAAATTATCTCCGCGCGGTGTAGTCGGCTGGGTCCGCTGGCGGAGCGCGTGTGGAGCTGTCTGATCGCTACGAGCTTCGTGGTTCACCGACCCAGGACGTCAGAGTTCCCGTGAGCAACACCGAGTGTTTGTATTGCTGAAATTTTGCCGCCATGCGGTGGAATTAACTATATTGGTTGACTACAATTCAAGGCACCAGCGGAATTTTCTGCCTTGCGGCCGTTAGTGTTCCAGTTACATGCCCTGGCCACTAACATAATTTCAGGCAGTGCCCTTTCCTCACCTGTTGTTGCTAGCCAACACAGTGTATAGTTTTGACAGCTTAATACATACACATATTTGATTGTGGATAATCACGCCCGTAACATTTTGTGTTTTGAATTCTCATGTACCGATTGGTGGCAAGCCAGTCGTTTGTCGGTCGGTCCGTGGTTGTCCCCTGGTTGGGTTCCGACGGATCAAGTGTAGTTGCGCTCACCACCTGTCTCACCTAAGTGAACGAGGGAAGACCGACCCCCTGAAGGCTTCTGAGTGCTGTTGTCTTTACTCCCTTTCCCACCAGTGTTTAATTGTCTGTTTATAATCTACTGTAGCCAATGATAAAAAATTCTTGGTTTTACTGTGATTTATGTAAGTAAGTTTGGATTCCTGCAACTGGATATTTGCTGAAAGGTTATTGCCATTGAATTGTCTTTTTATTTTAGTCCGGTTTCAGCTACTTAAAACTTAAGGCTTATGGTTATATTTTATTAAAAATTTTGGAAAAATGTGGGCCTTCAGCCTTGGAACCTTATTGTTAAATTTATCTTTCAAGCTTAAACATTGCGGCCTTCTGCCTTTGAAAGGTTATGGTAATTTATTTTAAAATCTTGAAAATTTTATTGGCGGCCGTCCACCGTTTGTATTGCGTCTTTGGCCGGCCGGTGTGGCCGTGCGGTTAAAGGCGCTTCAGTCTGGAACCGCGTGACCGCTACGGTCGCAGGTTCAAATCCTGCCTAGGGCATCGATGTGTGTGATATCCTTAGGTTAGTTAGGTTTAAGTAGTTCTAAGTTCTAGGGGACTGATGACCACAGAAGTTAAGTCCCATAGTGCTCAGAGCCATTTTTTATTGCGTCTTGTTTGCCTATCCACCACTGCCTTGAGGCTTTCAGCCTAGCTGTGGTAATAATATATTTTAATTATCTTTTTCGCTATTTTAACAGCATTTTTATCTTGTCGATTTTTAAGATTTCTTGTTTGGAGGACTTCAGCTGAGAAAGAATTGCATTTTGAAACTCGTCGTTGTAAAGGTTCGGCTATGTGCCGCTGTGGTTGTAAAAGTGTTATTAAGGTACAATAAATTACAATTTTAAGGTGAAACTGACCCCAGCCTTATTTGGCCCTTTCCACAATCCTAATCACCTGTTCTGGGTCCACTGGCCCAGCTGAACCGATCATTGACTTCATGTTCCCAAACAACGATGTCATGCCACCGCAGTTCGTTTGAAGAACATGTTGGACAATTGGAGCGAATAATTTGGCCACCCAAATTGCCTGATATGAATACCATCCAACATTTATGGTCATAAGCGAGAGGTCAGTTCGTGGACAACAACCCGCACCAGCAACACTTTTTCAATTATGGACGGCTTTAGAGGTTGCGTGGCGCAGTATTTCTGCAGCGGACTTCCGGACACTTGATGAGTCCATACCACGTCGAGATGCTTCACTACGCCGGGCAAGAAGAGGTCCGCCACGATATCAGAAGACATTCAACGACTTTCGTCACCTAAGTGTGTGTTTATTTTTTCGCCTAGCATTTTTAACACATTCTGGGACTTACTTATGAATGAAATACAAGTTCGTTCCGCAGTATTTGCTGTTATGTACATTTGCATCTGATTAGGAAACGAAGGTTGAAATAAGTGTTTGGCAGTCTGTCAGCAGAAATATGCTCCTCCTTGCGAAAGGAACGCATCGGGCCCCAACGTCTTGTCTAGCATGTGAGGTAGCAATTGTTGTCTGCAGTTTTCCTGTGTTCTAAAGCACTATGTTTCCTATCCTTGTGATAAGTGTACATACACTACTGGCCATTAAAATTGCCACACCACGACGATGACGTGCTACAGACGCGAAATTTAACCGACAGGAAGAAGATGCTGTGATATGCAAATGATTAGCTTCTCAGAGCATTCACACAAGGTTCGCGCCGGTGGCGACACCTACAACGTGCCGACATGAGGAAAGTTTCCAACCGACTTCTCATACACAAACAGCAGTTGTCCGGCATTGCCTGGTGCAACGTTGTTGTGATGCCTCGTGTAAGGAGGAGAAATGCGTACCATAACGTTTCCGACTTTGATAAAGGTCGGATTGTAGCCTATCGCGATTGCGGTTTATCGTATCGCGACATTGCTGCTCGCGTTGGTCGAGATCCAATGACTGTTAGCAGAATGTGGAATCGGTGGGTTCAGGACGGTAATAAGGAACACCGTGCCGGATCCCAACGGCCTCGTATCACTAGCAGTCGAAATCACAGGCATCTTATCCGCATGGCTGTAACGGATCGTGCTGCCACGTCTTGATCCCTGAGTCAACAAATGGGGACGTTTGCAAGGCAACAACCATCTGCACGAACAGTTCGACGATGTTTGCAGCAGCATGGACTATTAGCTCGGAGACCGTGGCTACGGTTACCCTTGACGCTGCATCCCACACAGGAGAACCTGCGATGGTGTACTCGACGACGAACCTGGGTGCACGAACGGCAAAACGTCATTTTTTCGGATGAATCCAGGTTCTGTTTACAGCATCATGATGGTCACATCCGTGTTTGGCGACATCGCCGTGAACGCACATTGGAAGCGTGTACTCGTCATCGCCATACTGGCGTATCACCCGGCGTGATGGTATGGGGTGCCATTGGTTACACGTCTACCTCACCTCTCGTTCGCATTGACGGTACTTTGAACAGTGGACGCTACATTTCAGATATGTTACGACCCGTGGGTCTACCCGTCATTCGATCCCTGTGAAATCCTACATTTCAGCAGGATAATGCACGACCGCATGTTGCAGGTCCTTTACGGGTCCTTATGGATACAGAAAATGCTCTACTGCTGCCCTGGCCAGCACATTCTCCAGAACTCTCACCAACTGAAAACGACTGGTCAATGGTGGCCGAGCAACTGGCTCGTCACAATGCGCTAGTCACTACTCTTGATGAACTGTGGTATCGTGTTGGAGCTGCATGGGCAGCTGTATCGGTACACGCCATCCAAGCTCTGTTTGACCCAATGCCCAGGCGTATCAAGGCCGTTATTACGACCAAAGGTGTTGTTCTGGGTACTGATTTCTCAGGATCTATGCACCCAGATTGCGCGAAAATGTAATCACATGTCAGTTCTAGTATAATATATTTGTCCAATGAATACCCGTTTATCATGTGCATTTCTTCTTGGTGTAGCAGTTTTAATGGCCAGTAGTGTAGTTGATCCAGCTATCTTGGATAAGCATGTCGGTACATAAGATGATTGAAGTTTCGATTAGGAACAACGCTTAAGATCTCCATTTGTGAATTCGCTTGTGGATCCATCAAGCACTGGCAAAGGTGCTTCCATTGCAGGAAGCAGGATGCACTGCACTTCACTTCCCCCCCCCCCCCCCCCACAGCTCTTCACACTTGCGCGGTCCATTTTGTTCTCGAGTTTTGAGTCCGCAGTCCCCCCCCCCCTCTCTGGAAATCAGCCAACATACAGTTAACACAATGTACAAATTACCGTGAGCTAAGAAACTAATGGACGGAAATGATTAGTTCAGGTGGTATGCAGTGTTATTGAGCAAGGAGGGTGGGGCAAGTGTCTCGACACTGATGATGTCTGACAAGAAACAACTGCCTGTCGCATCGACGATGGCGGAGCGATCTTGGAAACCAACACATACGTATCTGCAGCATGTCCGCTGTAGTGTTTAGCACTGTTCGCAGCACACGACTGGTTATCAATGATGAAGCATTTCTCGTTACATGGAGTCGCCGGCAAGCATTAATTGTACACCGCAAATGGCTTTAGTGCATGCAAATAAACTTACGCACTTCCTAGAATACAATGTGGAAAGTACTCGTGAAGCTATAACTAAATCTCCAATAGAAACAACGTTATCAAGCGATGGAGTAAAATGATGTTGAACTAAGAGTTACTTTCTGTTAGTAGGTTATAGAGCACAGTTCTATAGTGCCAGAACTCCTACAGTTTGTGTTTTTTTATGAATGAAATCTCTTTCAACAGTGATTTTGTGTTTTGTTTTTAACATTCGCAACAGCCGTCTCTGGCGTAACGGAAATCGATCGTTTCTAATGATCGACAATAATTATCTGTGGGCTCATCGACTGGAATTGTTGAAGATCAGTTAACAAGATCTTAGTTGCTGCTACCCAGGTTGAATGGCGGACAGGACGAACATAACGTTTGAATATAACGTTTTTCCTTGTTTATAAAAATTTATTTCTTTGAAACCGTGCTAGATACAGCTATGCAATTTGTTGCAAATGGTAGCTTCACTCGACGTTTCTCGTGGAGACACTTCGACCTGTCTATAGTATTTTTAAGGATTAGTTTAATTCATGAAGTTTTTATGGATACATTTCTGTATGTGCTCCGACAGCATCTGAGCATCTGATTTCTTCTCTGTCTCTCTCTCTCTCTCTCTCGTTTCTTCCTGCGTAATTTAGGAGTTTTGCTGTCACAATGGCGTCTTTGCAGGAGAAAGCGCTGCGTGCTTCGCGTTTTCATGAAACAGGTCGCCTATTACAGTTCCTCGACGGTTTCGAAGTCTTTATGGTCAAGCTCCGTCTGATGTGATGAGCACCGAAGGATGCTATGCGGAGTTTAAAGAGCCTGCCACGGTTGGTGACGAGGCAGGAAGCGGTATACATGGAGTGAGCGACGGCACTGTTGCGTACCGTACTTCAGTGAAGTCCGCGGGAATAGCTACGTCTTTTTTCCAATGAAACAGGCATACCTCAGTGCACTGTGGTGGATATTTTACACAAAAGGTTGCATTTCAACGCATACAAAGCGCAACTCCTGCAAACTTTGCAGGCAGATGTTAGCTCCAGACGTTCTGAGTTTCCCAGGAACATGTTGCAACAAATCGATGCAGACAATGACTACTTTAAAAGAGTTTGCTTTTCCTATGGAGCGGCTTTTCACTTCTCCGGGAAAGTCAACAGGCATTGAGACCTGATAGTCGAGGGAAGACAGGATTCGGTTACGATTCTGGACGGAGACATAGTCAGTTACCACTGGTTGCCTGTTACAGTTACACACAATTTATTTCAAACCAATAATTCTAGACTGTGCAATAAATAAAAAAAACACATTGTTAATGAAGTAATAAACAATGGTCTAAATAATAGTGTTTTTAGTGAGTTAAAATGCAGAAAATCGCCATTGAATACAGATACAACAGATAATGTTTTAAAAGCAAGAAACTGTGATCTGGGCAGAAGGCCTTACACGCCAGGAACCGCAATGATATTAAAAGGATTTTGAAACCTGCTCTGGAACAGCAAATACAATAGCAAAAGTTAATTAAAAACACAAGCAGTTGACCCAGACTGTGCTCCAGGAATCGACCTCGCAGAATGTCCGGCAAAAAACACTTTCGCGATTGATGAGATAGGCAGCCAAGAGTTGCATTCACTTCACAAGATGGTAACTCAGACTAGTGGCGCTATAACGAATGGCTAATGATAATCTTGCTGCAGCTACCTGTCGTCCGATAAACCAAATGCAACGATTGAACAATACGCCGAAGCCGGAACCGGCGGTCTGCACTACGTACCCAGAATACTGTGCTTAGAGCTTCCGGAACGAGAAAGGCATCAGTACCAGCAGAGTAGAAGAACCGGCAAACAACCTACAATCAAGAAAGCTGTCAAAGCTACACGCCTTACCGGACAGCAACGGCAAGGCGAGGAAACGTACACTGCCGTTACACACACTTACTGGGTGGTTAGCGGCCACCAGGCAAGAAAAATTACCGCTGGTTGAACTTAACGAATGTGACAAGTTTAACGCAGTAAATAGTAATAAGAAGTGGAGGAAAGCTAATCAGATCCGCCTTCGCCAAGCACTCCACTCGCTGCTCTTTGCCTCGGCGACACTACAAGTAACAACACGAACCCAATTCAGTGGAGAATCGCGAATATCACAATGGTGGAGGTTTCTCTACTTGGATTGAAATGCACTCATCTTAAAGGTTGTTGGATCCGGTTTACGACGAGTTCGTGCACCCCCGTGATCACAGCCCTTCCATCTGGCAGTCCATGAATACCACCAGCGGTCCCGGTGTGTTCGCGCACTGCGCGGACCTGGCTCCTCCTGAGTCCCCCCAACCAAACTCGCACACTCACACGACCCAGCAAAACAACGATGTCGATCCAAAGATAGGGCAACGATTGCCACATATCGATAACCGCCGCTGCTCCCACTAGGGGACAGGCAAAGCTTGCGAAACCGAGTGGCTCCAGTCAACACGAGAAGAAGACAGACAACCGCATCCATGCCAATTAAACGATGCCGTCTGGCCTCCAACAAAGCTTGCGAAACCGGGTGGCTCCAGTCAACACGAGAAGAAGACAGACAACCGCATCCATGCCAATTAAACGATGCCGTCTGGCCTCCAACAGAGGGCGGGAACCTACAGACAGCACCAACGCGAGCCGCAGCACGGCTCAGCCATAATATTCGGGCTTGGGTGTCAGAGAACCCACATATCGTAATATAGTAGGTAAGGGACAGCTCGAAAGGAAATGTGTGACGTATATTAATGCGCAATCCAGTTACTGAACACTTCATTTTCACTGAACCTATCTTTATGGCGACAGGTTGCCTGGACTTTACGTTGCGCCTCAGTTACACGAATTTCAGCCATAGATAGTGTTTCAAACAGACGGGTCACCGCCTTACAGCGGTTATTATTTTTTCGCCAGTTCTTACATGAAACCTTTCCGGACATATGGATCGGTAGAGACGATCCAACATTGTGGCCACAACGTTCACAGAATCTCTCTTGACTTTCTCGTGGGGTTACGCTAACAAGGGAACCTCCCCATCACACCCCCCTCAGATTTAGTTATAAGTTGTCACAGTGGATAGGCCTTGAAAAACTGAACACAGATCAATCGAGAAAACAGGAAGAAGTTGTGTGGAACTGTGAAAAAATAAGCAAAATATACAAACTGAGTAGTTCATGGGAAGATAGGCAACATCAAGGAGACTGAGAACGGAAGAGTGTCGTGGTCTCGTGGTAACGTGAGCAGCTGCGTAACGAAAGGTCCCTGGTTCAAATCTTCCATCGAGTGAAAAGTTTAATTTTTTATTTTCAGTTTATGTGACAAACTCTTATGTTTTCATCACTTTTTTGGGAGTGATTATCACATCCACAAGAAAACCTAAATCGGGCAAGGTAGAAGAATCTTTTTACCCATTCGCCAAGAGTACAAGTTAGGTGGGTCGACAACATATTCCTGTCATGTGACGCACATGCCGTCACCAGTGTCGTATAGAATATATCAGATGCATTTTCCTGTGGAGCAATCGGTTGACCTATGACTTTGCGATCAAATGTTTTCGGTTCCCATTGGAGAGGCACGTCCTTTCGTCTACTAATCGCACGGTTTTGCGATGCGGTCGCAAAACACAGACACTAAATTTATTACAGTGAACAGAGACGTCAATGAACGAACGGACAGATAATAACTATGCAAAAATAAAGAAAGTAAAATTTTCACTCGAGGGAAGACTTGAACCAAGGACCTCTCGTGCTGCAGCCGGTCACACTACCCCGGGACCACGGCGCTCCCGAGCTCCCATTTTCCATGATGTTGTCTATGTGGCCCATGGACTACTCAGTTTATATATTTTGCTTATTTTTTCACAGTTCCACACAACTTCTTCCTGTTTTATCAATTGATCTGTGTTCAGTTTATCAAGGCCTATCCACTGTGCCAACTTATAACTAAATCTGAGTGGGGTGCGTTGGGGAGGTTCCCTTGTAAGTATGAAGCGTTGAGCTCACCAATTTCTGACACGCAGACTCTTATAGTACGAATACGAGATGCTGTAGTGTCGATGGCGGAAGAGATTTTGACAAGGACATGGGGAGAAATTGAATAGCGTCCAGACGTTCTACGGGACACAAATGGATACACATGTGGAAGTGTATCCATAAATACTTTATGAAGCAAGCAGAGATATGAGTAAACCTAATACCTGAAACGAGCATACTTCCTTAGAAATACAGCAGCACTCCGTCTTCAGGCCACAAGTGGCCCATCGGGGCCACCCGACCGCCGTGTCATCCTCAGTTGAGGATGCGGCTAGGAGGGGCGTGTGGTCAGCACACCGCTCTCCCGGTCGTTACGATGGTTTTCTATGACCGGAGCCGCTACTATTCGGTCGAGTAGCTCCTCGATTGGCATCACGATGCTGAGTGAACCCCGAAAAATGGCAACAGCGCATGGCGGCTGGATGGTCACCCATCCAAGTGTTGGCCACGCCCGACAGCGCTTAACTTCGGTGATCTGACGGGAACCGGTGTATCCACTTCGGCAAGGCCGTTGCCCTCCTTAGAAATAGATTTTTGTAATAAGGGTAAGACCTGATGCTCATCCTGTAGGCTACATTATCTGCTGGCCCGAAACATCCATGGCCACTGTAAGGGAGCGCTTTCTCCACACACGGAAAGGCCCAGGCAAGAATGCGTTTGCTCAGTTGTGAGCAGGCGGACTGCAGCTCTTACACGCCTACACCGAAGTGTGGGTAAGGAGCGCTGCCACATAACAGCCCGTATAAATTTGACAGACTGCCAGAAGCACAGTTAAAGAACCAGGAGGCGAACGAGACTGGTGCTATTGTAAATTTGACAGAAAAGGAACAGGGTTCGACTGCCGCTTCGACTCTCTCAAAAGGGTTGAACTTCGCACCAATCCCGAGGACCATGCCGAAACGGGACATCATTAGTAGCGTGAAGGAAGCAGTTCGACGCCGGCCGAGAAGAGGAGGAGAGAAGAATAAGCGGAAAATCTGATAGGTCATCGACAGGTCTCGGTTTTCGGAAACAAACATGACTGCGGCGAAACGGAAGGTGTCGTCCGAAGAGTAGCGTGCCAAAGCAGGGCTGGCACCTCACAAGGAGACCACAGCACGCCGCACCGTCGAATCAGCGACTCTGCGTAGCCACGCCTCCTACAGCTTCTCCACGACACCGCAACGCCTCATCTACTCACGCTGAGCAGAGGGGAAACTCGGCCCAGACCGTAGTCAACGATCAAAACGATAGCATAGTGTTAGATACACCGCCAGCGTATTAAACGTCTAAGGTAGAGCTCTAAAACGAACATTATGTCGTTGAATGAAAAGTCTTGTAAACTTGTCTGTGTCAACAGCTACTTCAATATTCAGAGACAGTTGTGTAAGTACTGGAAACATTCCTGTGGAAATGGACCATACAAAGTTTAGTAAACCTTTATTCGTACACTACTGGCCATTAAAATTGGTACACCAAGAATAAATGCAGATGATAAATGAGTATTCATTGGACAAATATATTATACTAGAACTGACATGTGATTACGTTTTCACGCAATTTGGGTGCATAGATCCTAAGAAATCAGTACCCAGAACAAGCACCTCTGGCCGTAATAACGGCCTTGATACCCCTGGGCATTGAGTCAAACAGAGCTTGGATGGCGGGTACAAGTACAGCTGCCCATGCAGCTTCAACACGATACCACAGTTCATCAAGAGTAGTGACTGGCGTATTGTCACGAGCCAGTTGGTCCGCCACCATTGATCAGACGCTTTCAGATGGTGAGAGATCTGGAGAATGTGTTGGCCAGTTTTCTGTATCCAGTAAGGCCCGTACAGGACCTGCAATACGCAGTCGTGCATTATCCTGCTGAAATGTAGGGTTTCGCAGGGATCGAATGAAGGGTAGAGCCACGGGTCGTAACACATCTGAAATGTAACGTCCACTGTTCAAAGTGCCGTCAATGCGAACAAGAGGTGACCGAGACGTGTAACCAATGGCACCCCATACTATCACAGCGGGTGATACGCCAGTATGGCGATAACGAACACATGCTTCCAAAGTGCGTTCACCGCGATGTCGCCAAACACGGGTGCGACCATCATGATGCTGCAAACAGAACCTGGATTCATCCGAATAAATGACGTTTTGCCGTTCGTGCAACCAGGTTCGTCGTTGAGTACACCATCGCAGGCGCTCCTGTCTGTGATGCAGCGTCAAGGGTAACCGCAGCCATGGTCTCCAAGCTGATAGTCCATGCTGCTGCAAACGTCGTCGAACTGTCCGTGCAGATGGTTGTTGTCTTGCAAACGTCCTCATCTATTGACTCAGGGATCGAGACGTGGCTGCACGATCCGTAACAGCCATCAGGATAAGATGCCTGTCATCTCGACTGCTAGTGATATGACGCTGTTGGGATCCAGCACGGCGTTCCGTATTACCCTCCTGAACCCACCAATTCCATATTCTGCTAACAGTCATTGGATCTAGACCAACGCGAGCAGCAATGTCGCGATACGATAAACCGCAATCGCGATAGGCTACAATCCGACCTTTATCAAAGTCAGAAACGTGATGGTACGCATTTCTCCTCCTTACATGAGGCATCGCAACAACGTTTCACCAGGCAACGCCGGTCAACTGCTGTTTGTGTATCAACTTTGTTGAGCATTTTAAAAATATATTTTTAAAGAGATGTGCTTTCACCAACCCCTAGGCGCCTGCATGCAGGCGACCCATTGACACCCATAGCTGAGTAGCACTAAGCTGCTGCTTTAGTGCCTGCTTGTGGCTGTGCAGAATCTAATTGCTGTCCAAAGCATTGCATGCCTGCTCGTGCCTAGGACTCGATCAATTATTGTCTCTGTACAGGTAAATTTTTGAAGTGCTCAATAAACGGTGTATGGGTGTTATCAAGGGTGTTGCCAAAGTGTTGGGGGTTCTAGAGGAACTCTTCAGTCATGCATGTGTCGATGATACAAAGTGTTGAGATCATGCCACAGTAGTGCATACAACGAGTGCTGAAGAAGAATAAACTCCTGTTGCTGCTTTGGTTCACGCATATAATTGGTCGAATGGTTTTCAACGGTCCCTAGTGGTTCCACCTTATATACCAGGGTAAAAATTGTGGTTGCACTACACTCCAAAGGTTTCAAATTGTGTTCAATGGGGTTACAGCCCCACAATGTCCATAGAGAATGATGTCACCAGTGGCAAAGTTTTTCAAGAGCCAGAATGAAATTTTCACTCTTCAGAGGAGTGTGTGCTGAGATGAAACTACACTGTCTGATCAAAAGTATCCGGACACCCTCAAAAACATATGTTTTTCATACTAGATGTATTGTGCTGCCACCTACTGCCAGGTACTCCATAACAGCGGCCTCAGTAGTCATTACACATCGTGACAGAGCAGAATGCTGCGCTCCACAGAACTCACGGACTTCTAACGTGCTCAGGAGATTGGGTGTCACTTGTGTCATACGTCTGTACGCGAGATTTCCACACTCCTAAACATCCACTGTTTCCGATGTGATAGTGAAGCGGAAACGTGAAGGGACACGTACAGCAGAAAAGTGTACAGGCCGACCTCGTCTGTTGACTGACAGAAACCGCCGAGAGTTAAGAGGGTTGTAGTGTGTAATAGGCAGACATCTATCCAGACCATCACACAGGAATTCCGAACAGCATCAGGATCCACTGCAAACACTATGACAGTTAGGCGGGAGATGAGAAATCTTGGATTTCATGGTCGAGTGGCTGCTCATAAGCCATACATCACGCCGGTAAATGCCAAACCACGCCTCTACTGGTGTAAGTAGATAAACGTTGGACGACTGCAGAGTGCAAAGACTTTGTGTGGAGTGACGAATCACGGCACACAATGTGGCGATCCGATAGCAGTGGTGTGTGTACAGCTAATGTCTGGTGAACATCATCTGTTAGCGTGTGTAGTGTCAACAGTAAAATTCGGAGGTGGTGGTGTTACGGTGTGGTCGTGTTTCTCATGTAGGGGGTTTGCACCCCTTGTTGTTTTGTGTGGCACTATCACAGCACAGGTCCAAATTGATGTTTTAAGCACCTTCTTGCTTTCCCCTGTTGAAGAGCAATTCGGGGATGGTGATTGCATCTTTCAACACGATCGAGCACCTGTTCATAATCCATGGCCTGTGGTGGAGTGGTTACACGACAATACCATCCCTGTAATGGACTGGCCTGCACAGAGTCCTGACCTGAATCCTATAGAACACCTTTGGGATGTTTTGAAACGCCGTGCCAGGCCTCACCGACGGACATCGATACCTCTCCTCTGCGCAGCACTCCGTGAAGAATGGGCTGCCATTCCCCAAGAAACCTTCCAGCACCTGACTGAACGTATGCCTGCGAGAGTGGAAGCTGTCATCAAGGCTAACGTTGGGCCAGCACAATTTTGAATTCCAGCATTACCGATGGAGGGCGCCACGAACTTGTAAGTCATTTTCAGAAAGGTGTCCCCATGATTTTTGTCACATAGTTTACCTGGCAGATTAAAACTGTGCGCCAGACCGAGACTCGAAATCGGTAACTTTTCCTTTCGTGGGCAAGTGCTCTATCAAATGAGCTAGCCAAGCACGACTCACGACAAGAGCGAAAGGAGAATTTTTGTAAAGTTTGGAAGGCAGAGGATGACATACTGCCGAAAGCAAAGCAGTAAAGCTGCAAGGACGTGTCTTGAGTCGTGCTTGGGTAGTTGGATAGCTCAGTCGGTCAGTTAGTAAAAAAAAAAATAAACAGAGTCTGTAGAGCAGTTGCCGACGAAAAGAAAAGGTCTCGAGTCTGAATCTTTGTCCACAACACAGTTTTAATCTGACAGGAAGTTTCGCTATGAAGAACGTCATTCTACAGTACACCACACTGTAAACTGTCGTTTTAGACCGTAACGTGTATTGAAATGAACACCCCAAGGGAAGGGGCGGTTTCATTTACACCATTTTGCCAATTCCTGAGGCCTCTGAGCAGCGGTGTGTCTCAATCAAACGGTTCAAATGGCTGTGAGCTCTATGGGACAACCTCTGAGGTCATCAGTCCCCTAGAACTTAGAACTACTTAGACCTAACTAACCTAAGGACATCACACACATCCATGCCCGAGACAGGATTCGAACCTGCGACCGTAGCGGTCGCGCGGTTCCAGACTGTAGCGCCTAGAACCGCTCGGCCACACCGGCCGGCGTGTCTGAATCGTTTTGCTCTGTCAGCCATAAGAAAACCACGCAGAGTCGTAAAACGACGGGATGATATGTGGATAAGGAAGGGTGTGACGACATTCCTACCGTGTGGCACGTAGACGGTGACGTTGGGCAGAATTTTCGTGAAATTTGGTACCAATGTGACATCATGCTTCAAATGACTCTGAGCACTATGGGACTTAACTTCTGAGGTCATCAGTGCCATAAAACTTAGAACTACTTAAACCTAACTAACCTAACGACATCACACACATCCATGCCCGAGGCAGGATTCGAACCTGCAACTGTAGCAGTCGCGCGGTTCCAGACTGTAGCGCCTAGAACCGCTCGGCCACCCTGGCAAGCGTGTGACATCATGAAACCACCTTACGCCTCACAAGAACTTCTCAGCTCTGGCCTTCTTCCGCAAGTGTCGATACTCCGCTGTTTCAAGCGTCGTCGATCCCGAGGGTGATATCGCAAGGCCGTCGCGCTGTTGCGTCTGTATAGTGGAAGATTACAAGCGCCTTTGAGCCAAATTTCAAACTTCTACATTGCCATGTGGGAAACTGACGTGGTCAAAAATTTGATCCTTTAATTCTTTTGCGTGGTGTAGCTAAACTTTCTGAGCATCCATTGACTACCACCTACTTCGTATGCAACGGGGAGTTTTTATAACAAACATCTGGAGTGGCCATGGGATCTCCACTGGCCACTTTGATTGCAATTTTGTACACGGAGTACTTGGAGGAGGGGGAGCTTCAAACGGCCCGCCACAAATTAAAGCGCTTCTTCCTCTATGTCAACGATACGTTTGAGTTGTGGGAACTTGGCGAACGGACTCTGGATTAGTTACGGACGACCTGAACCGCGTCTGTCAAACCATCACATTCACTATGGGCGTAGAGGATAACGGATATCTCTCTAATCGCTCTAATAAAGGCATTGTCACGCAGTGTACAAGAACCAAACACACGCAACGAGCTACCACCGTAAAGTGGAGAGCCAAATAGTGCCGACCGCGCTGGTACAGAGGACGCACATCATCCACTCCAAAGGAAGCCTCCGAGCCATGCCACATCATGTCGAGGATCTATTCCACAGAGATGGGTGCAGCGAAGCACAGATTACAAGGGCGTTCCAGAAAAGAAAATACGCAGAAAACCAGTAAGAAGAGGAAGAACACAATAGACTTGGTTTCCTTCAATATCCTCTGGATGTAGATTATTGAACACTACTGGTTTCAACGCAGCGCATTTTCAAGTGCATCTATAACACATGCAGATTCATCCTCTTCGTCATACACTCGTAAAAATCGTGGACCGTGGACGATTATGAAATCAGGTTGTTCAATGTAAATGTGCTAATGATGACACAAAGTGTTATCTGCGTTTTCTAAATTGTGTTTATAATTCTGGTATACGTTTATAGTAATGTTATTGCGTATCTAACGGAAAATAATAAAAATGCAAGCCTTCAAAGCAGTCAGGACGCGTTCACCGGCACCACGGTACGCTAAAAACACCAAACATCTGATTATCAGTTCCCCCTGTGATGCAGCCGTCTGACAAAGTTCGAAACTGATAATAGCAAGGAATAATAAAATGCGTCAAACATAAAGCCTTTAAATTAGCACTTGTTCGTTGTTTTTATAAAAAGGAACCCTTGAATTGTGTTCTACAGACAAGATTGCTTAATGCTGTCTATGCCTAATTTGATCGCAAGTCTTCCAGAGCTCTGTCAAGCGCTGACTTGATCCGATATGTCTACCAAATCCATCATGTCAACAGCCTCAAACAATGTATGTCTACAATCATGTCCTGGTCGGCTACATCTTGCACAGGAAACCTCTGCTGCTCTTTCCACTGTCTGCAGAAAGCGGTGTACAATATCGTACCAAGGACAGGTATCATAGAGTATAGAAAAAACTTTGAAATCCTAAAACTATAGGAATTTCTGCTTTGTGAATAGCGCTGCAGGCCATTATATTTCTAATAACAAAGATTAGACTAATACTAGTCGGGTAAACAAAATTACTTGTCACCAGAATGAGATTTTCACTCTGCAGCGGAGTGTGCGCTGATATGAAACTTCCTGGCAGATTAAAACTGTGTGCCCGACCGAGACTCGAACTCGGGACCTTTGCCTTTCGCGGGCAAGTGCTCTACCAACTGAGCTACCGAAGCACGACTCACGCCCGGTACTCACAGCTTTACCTCTGCCAGTACCTCGTCTCCTACCTTCCAAACTTTACAGAAGCTCTCCTGCGACTCGTTTGGTAACACACCAACTTCTGCTGTATGAAGAAGTCCGTAACTGCCGGCTGCACATCCCGACAGGAATCGTCGGAGCTTCGAGGTATTTTTTTATGGACCAAAGGCGTTAAAATCGCATGGGGAGAGATGAGGACTATAGGTCGGATGCTCGAGTATCTCCCAGTTTAGCTGCTGTGACTTCTGTGTTACGCCATTTCCGATATGACGACTTGCATTACCATGAACGTGCAGCACCTCTTGTCACAGTTTACCTGGACGTTTCGTCTTAACTGCACGTCGTCGGATCGTTGCACAGTACCGTTCCTCAGTGATGGAGACACCAGGTTCCTTGAGATCAATAAGCTCGTTGTTGCTGTTTGGACGCATTGGGTTATAATTTCGCCATAGTCCTCATTTCCGCATTTGCGTCACGCACGTCGGAAAGACGCGAATACCAAACTATCTCATTGTCTACATGTCGGAGCTCATATACCTGCATTGGAGCCACGCAACGGTGCGTATGCACTGTAGCAACGCCCTCAAATAGAAAGCTTTCGACCGCTCCGTTATAGTTCTTCTTTTGCATAAAATTACTTCTTAATGGCCTTCTTTGCACCTGTATTCGTCTGTATAAAGTCTGGAAGTGCTCCTTTTAGAGATTTCTATTCTTCTTCAAGTGACTTGCCTACTGTGGTTCAAATGGTTCAAATGGCTCTGAGCACTATGCGACATAACTTCTGAGGTCATCAGTCGCCTAGAACTTAGAACTAATTAAACGTAACTAACCTAAAGATATCACACACATCCATGCCCGAGGCAGGATTCGAACCTGCGACCGTAGCGGTCGCTCGGCTCCAGACTGTAGCGCCTAGAGCCGCTCGGCCACTCCGGCCGGCGCCTACTGTGGTGTTCGTTACTGCAGTATCTAGAGCCTGAGAGAACTCCAATCTCAGTACTTCAGTATCCCACTTCTTTTCACTTTTATTTGTCTTGATGGTTCTCTTGAACTTCAGTCTACTCTTTACCATTATTACAGTGTGATCTGAGTCTGTATGTGGTCCTGGATACGCTTTACAGTCCAGTGTGTAACTTCAGAATGTCTGCCTCGCCATGGTGTACTCCAGCTGGCATCTTCCCGTTTGATAAGAATTTTCCAAGTATACCTCCCCCACCGGTGATTATTAAATAGCGTATTCCCTATTAGCAGCTGAAATTAGCTGCATAGCTCAATGAGTACAGGGTGACTCAAAAGTCCTTGGACACCTTCATAAGTTGGAAGATTAAAGGGAAAATTGAAATGTGATGACGGGAACATAGGTTTGATGTGGGACCGCAGCTTTTGGAGTGAATGTCATTCATGGCCGCCATCTTGAAAACCGCCATTTTGGATTCAAGTCTTTTTTTTTTAATGGGAAGGGGGTGTATGACACATCAAATAACACTCGCTTGAGCTCTGGATTTTAGTGGTGTAATTTGTTTTTGTCTGTCTTGTACAGTTTAGAGGTTATTAATGCTCAAAGTTGGGAAATTACCTTCATACCAACTGCTACAACATATGTTCTACGTGTTGTCCGTCCAGGTACCAAGGTAACTTTGAATATTATTAACTTCTAAACTGTACAAGATAGACAAAAACAAATTACACCACTCAATTCCAGAGCTCAATCGAGTGTTATTTGATGTGTCATACCCCCCCCCCTTTCCCATTAAAAAAAATGACTTGAATCCAAAATGGCGTATTTCAAGATGGCGGCCATGAATGACATTCACTCCAAATGTTGCGGCCCCGCGTCAAATCTATGTTCCCATCATCACATTTCAATTTTCTCTTTAATCTTCCAACTTATGAAGGTGTCTAAGGACTTTAGACTCATCCCGTATTTCTCTTGTCTCGTTCCTAGTACTAAAACCATGGATACGGAAATTTCTTTTGGCATTGTTGGCTAAGGTAAACCACGGGATGGGTTTTAACCGCCTGTCGGAATGGGTGTTCGTTATCGTTATCCTGCATGACCGTCTCCAACTCCTTCACGTACCACAGTGTTAGAATCCCCCCTTTATATACTGCGTTACTCGAGAGCTCGTAACTCTCTCTGTCTTTTCATCTTTTGCTAGTGTCGTAAGCATGTTCATCTCAGTTATTACGAGGGTGAGTCAAATGGAAACCTTAAATTTGTAATAACAAATCGAAGTTTCCCGCCGTTATCCTGTAAGTTCAAGAAGCTAAGATGGAAACCCAGTTCTAAGCAAAGAAGGGAAAGCAGAAAGGTGGAAGGAGTATATAGAGGGTCTACACAAGGGCGATTGAGGACAATATTATGGAAATGGAAGAGGATGTAGATGAAGATGAAACAGGAGATATGATACTGCGAGAAGAGTTTGACAGAGCACTGGGAATAGACAACATTCTATTAGGACTACTGACGGCCTTGGGAGAGCCAGTCCTGACGAAACTCTGCCATCTGGTGAGCAAGATATATGAGACAGGCGAAATACCCTCAGACTTCAAGAAGAATATAGTAATTCCAATCCCAAATAAAATAGATGTTGACAGATGTGAAAATCACCGAATTATCAGTTTAATAGGTCACAGCTGCAAAATACTAACGCGAATGCTTTACAGACGAATGAAGTAACTGGTAGAAGCCGACCTCGGGGAAGATCAGTTTGGATTCCGTAGAAATGTCGGAACACGTGAGGCAATACTGACTCTACGACTTATCTTAGAAGAAAGATTAAGGAAAGGCAAACCTACGTTTCTAGCATTTGTAGACTTGGAGAAAGCTTTTGACAGTGTTGACTGGAATACTCTCTTTCAAATTCTAAAGGTGGCAGGGGTAAAATACAGGGAGCGAAAGGCTATTTACAATTTGTACAGAAAGCAGATGGCAGTTATAAGAGTCGAAGGGCATGAAAGGGAAGCAGTGGTTGGGAAGGGAGTGAGACAGCGTTGTAGCCCCTCAGCCGGCCGCGGTGGCCGTGCGGTTCTGGGCGCTGCAGTCCGGAACCGCGGGACTGCTACGGAAGTAGGTTCGAATCCTGCCTCGGGCATGGATGCGTGTGATGTCCTTAGGTTAGTTAGGTTTAAGTAGTTCTAAGTTCTAGGGAACTGATGACCTAAGATGTTAAGTCCCATAGTGCTCAGAGCCATTTGAACCATTTTTTTTTGTAGCCCCTCCCCGATGTTACACAATCTGTATATTGAGCAAGCAGTAAAGGAAACAAAAGAAAAATTCGGAGTAGGTATTAAAATCCATAGTGAAGAAATAAAAACTTTGTGGTTCGCCGATGACATTGTAATTCTGTCAGAGACAGCAAAGGACTTGGAAGAGCATTTGAACGGAATGGACAGTGTCTTGAAAGGAGAATATAAGATGAACATCAACAAAAACAAAACGGGGATAATGGAATGTAGTCTAATTAAGTCGGGTGATGTTGAGGGAATTAAATTAGGAAATGAGACACTTAAAGTAGTAAAGGAGTTTTCTATTTGGGGAACAAAATAACTGATGATGGTCGAAATAGAGAGGATATAAAATGTAGACTGACAATGGCAAGGAAAGCGTTTCTGAAGAAGAGAAATTTGTTAACATCCAGTATTGATTTAAGCGTCAGGAAGTCATTTCTTAAAGTATTTGTATTGAGTGTAGCCATGTATGGAAGTGAAACATGAACGATAAACAGTTTATACAAGAATAGAATAGTAGCTTTCGAAATGTGGCGCTACAGAAGAATGCAGAAGATTAGATGGGTAGATCACATAACTAATGAGGAGGTACTGAATAGAATTGGGGAGGAGTTTGTGGCACAACTTGACAAGAAGAAGGGACCGGTTGGTAGGACATATTCTGAAGCATCAAGGGATCACAAATTTAGCATTGGAGAGCAGCGTGGAGAGCAAAAATCGTAGAGGGAGACCAAGTGATGAATACACCAAGCAGATTCAGAAGGATGTATGTTGCAGTAAGTACTGGGAGATGAAGCTTGCACAGGATAGAGTAGCATGGAGAGCTGCATCAAACCAGTCTCAGGACTGAAGACCACAACAACAACATCCCGTAAGTTGGTAAGCGTGCTACGAACAGGTTGCAGAATGGCCTGTAGGTGGAATCATAGTGCAGATGAACACATACCGTCGCAGTATCAGTATAAAGATGGCCGCCCCACTTGTCACTTGCACCAGGGAAGAACAGCGTTCTGTTAGTGGGTTTTTGAGCAGTGAAGGTGTGAAACCTATTGAAATTCATCGACGAATGAAGGTTCAGTACGGTGATGCATGTTTGTCACAGCACCAAGTCTACGAATGGAGTAGGAAGTTCTCAAATGGTGTGACTTGAGTGGAAGATGCTCCTCGTCCAGGTCAGACACAACGAGTTGTGACTCCACAGAACATTGCAGCAGTTGAAGCTATAGTGAAGGAAAACCACCGAGTGACACTGAATGACATTGCAGCATGTTTACAGATTAGTCAAGGTGAAACGTCCCCTTAGAAAAATTATGAATTACTGTGCTGGTAAACTTCTTACGTTATTTGATTTTCAAACCGCTGAGCAAAACTGAGCGTAATCAGACATTTCTCTCTTTACTTATTCTGATCAACACTAAACTGCCAGACAATATTTTTAGCGCAACGTAGTCTGACTTTCAATAATCCCTACAAAAGAATGGCCCTGACTAACAATAACCTATACCTTTCATGAATCACTTACCTCACAAAAATCTTCGTTACTCCAACTACTGCAATACAGCGAGCGCCAATACTGCCAGCTAAACAAAAGATTCTAACTACTGAAGGCACTAACTACTGATAGGCATAAAGTTAGCAAATTAAAGATTTTGATAGAGAACAAGCAATGTATTTACCTTCAATTTGGCAAATTTCCTTTTTCTGATGGACACACATCCAGCTCGTCCGATCATATTAACATCTCAAAACTCTCGCTTCTCTCTCCGCACATCCACCACTGCTGGCGGCTCACCTCCAACTGCCCAACACTATGCGCTGTTCACACCCAACTGCCCAACAGTACAATAGCAAATATTCCAACAATGCAAATCAGCCACAGACTGCACACAGCACAATCAGTGATTTTCATACAGAGCACTATGTGGCGTTACCAACATAAAAACTGAACAGCCTACTTACAATGGGTCATCACACCACACTGTGCATGATGTGCTCCAGTTTCACAAAGTGTCTGCAAGATGGGTGCCACGGCAGCTGAAATGAGAGAACGACGTGTTGATGCTTGTGAAGAACTTCTTCGGCGCTTTGAACGATAAGGTGATGGCTTCCTTGCAAGAATCGTTACTGGGGACGATACCTGGGTTCACTTTCACCAACCGGAAACGAAGAGAGCTAGCAACGAATGGCGCCATTCCTCATTACCAAAACCAAAGGAGTTTCGAACAGAACCATCAGCAGGGATTGTTATGCTGACTATCTTTTGGGACGAAAAAGGCGTCACTTTGGAGCATTACATGCCTAGAGGGACCACTGTCACCAGTGCATCAAACACAGCTCTCCTAAAAAATCATCTGCGGCCTGCAATCAAATCAAAGCGACGTGGATTGCTGTCAGCAGGTGTCCTTTTGCAACATGACAATGCAAGGCCCCACACTAACCGTATGACAGATGCAACAATCACAGACCTGCATTTTGAGTGTCTTTCTCACCCACCATACTCACCAGACCTCGCCCCAAGTGATTTCCATATGATTGGACCACTCAAAGACGCAATGGGAGGAAAGAAGTTCGGTTCTAATGAAGAGGTGCGCCACGCAGTGCATGCGTGGTTGCGCGGACTACCAAAAGAATTTTTTTCTAAAGGAATTTATGCACTTTGTAAGCGCTGGAGGACTTGCATTGAGCGTGGGGGAGATTATGTTGAAAAGTGATACAGCTTTGTACCACTTCTGCACAATAAATAATATTTAAAAAAATATTTAAGGTTTTTATTTGACTAACCCTCGTATTATTGGCGTTGATTTGTTGTCGAATCAGATAAGAATAATCTTATCAATAAAGTGAACAAAGTAACTCACTGTCTAATTTGTCTTCCTATTCATAATCTATCCTACTTCCTTTATACCATTTTCTTCTCTTTTTGGTGTTACCAAATATGACCAGTACTCAGTTACAGTTACTGAACCATTCACAGCGGGTCAGGTGCCATCGGCGTCATGCAGGTGATGCAAAATCTGATGACGGGCCGTAATTAAAAGACCGAAACCCGCCGGAAGTTAAATCAGTTCGATCAAGACTGCTTTTAAATAATTCCAATAACTTACGTAGTACTAGACGGAGCCGGAGAGGGCAGATGCTACTCCGAGCTAAAGAGGTTAGCACTTGAGAGTAAGTCGTGGCGGGCCGCATCAAACCAGTCAGAAATCTGATGACTAGAAAAAAAAAGTATTGTAATGTGTCGGTCAGTATTTGGGTGTTTCAATGAGGAAGAGGGGGGGGGGGGGGAGAGAGAATCCTGCGTCACTGGCCCCTTACTTAGTTTACATTTATCGCGAATCTCTCGCCCAGCGTCAAGTCGCAAGCGACTGCACAAAACGCAGGTAAGCGCCTTGTATAAGAAAGGTAAAATAACGAAGCAGCAACCTTGCAGTCCAATATCTTTAAAATCGGTTTGCTGCACATTCTGAGTTCGAATACAATGAGTTTGCTTGGGACAGAAAAGCTGCTGTCCACAAATCAGCAAGAATTTAGGAAGCATCGCTCCTGCGGAACTCAGCTTGCCCTTTTCTCACATGATATCCCGCGAAATATGAACGGAGGCCAACGGGCAGATTCCATATTTCCAGATTTCTGGAAAGCGTTTGAGGAGCTACCGCACTGCAGACTGTTAACGGAGGTACGAGCATACGGAGTAGAATGCCAGATATGTGAGTAGCTCGAGGACTTCTCACGTAATAGAATCCAGTGTTCATCAGAGACAAGGATATCGTCAGTAATTCCCCAAGGAAGTATGATAGGACAGCCCTTATTCTCTACACATAGGGTAAGCAGCAATTTGCTGATGACGCAGTGGTATGCGGGAGGATGTGGACGTTGAGTGACTCTAGGAGTATGCAAGATGCCCCAGCCAGAATCTCTAGTTGGTCTGATGTGTGGCAGCTTGCTGTAAATGTAGAAAAATGTAAGTTAATGCGGGATGAGTAGGAAAAACAATCCTGTAACGTTCGAATACAACATTAGCAGTGTGATGCTTCGCAATGTCGCATATATGAAATATGCACGCGTAGCGTTGCAAAGCGATATGAAGCTCGTCAGGTTGGTAGTGCGCAAGACGAATGCTTGACTTGATTTTATTCGAAGAATTTTGAGAAAGTGTGGCTCATCTATAAAGGAGACGGTGTATAGAACGCCAGTGTGGCCCATTCTTGAATACTGCTAAAGCATTTGGGATCCCCAGTAGATAGGATTAAAGGAAGATATCGAAGAAATTCAGAGGAGTGCAGCTAGATTTATTACCCGGTAGATTTCATCAGCATGCAAATATTATAGAGATGCTTCGTGGTCTCAAATGTCTATCGCTGGAAGGAAGACGACGCTCTCTTCTCTGGGAAATATTGTGGGAATGTAAAGAACCAGTATTTGAGGCCGACTGCAGATCGATTCCGCTGCTGGCAAAGAATGACCACGAAGATAAAATGAGAGAAATTAGGGATGGTTCGGAGACTTATAGAAATTCACTTTTCCCTTGCTCTGTTTGCGAGTGGAACAGGGGAGGAAATGACTGGTATTGGTACCCGGTACTCTCGGCCACGCACCATACAGTAGGTTCCGGAGTGTGTATGTAGGTGTAGATCACGTACAGGGTTGTTATAATTAAGCTTTCGCTACTTGAGAGGACCGTCATGGAAAACGAGCGAGTGGCCGGCCGCGGTGGTCTCGCGGTTCTAGGCGCTCAGTCCGGAACCGCGCGACTGCTACGGTCGCAGGTTCGAATCCTGCCTCGGGCATAGATGTGTGTGATGTCCTTAGGTTAGTTAGGTTTAAGTAGTTCTAAGTTCTAGAGGACTGATGACCACAGATGTTAAGTCCCATAGTGCTCAGAGCCATTTGAAAACGAGTGATGGCATGATAATAAAACTTGCTGGAAACATTTCTAAGGAAGTGCAGAAAGCAAATAAGGAACAAACCGTTCAAAGAAATACATTTTACTTATTTTACTAAGGTTTCAAGCTCCTCCTATCGTTCTTCCGTGTTTACATTTTAAAAACGGGGTTATTTTCGAAATCAGCCTTATGCACACACAATTAGTTTATTTTTATGTTTCCCAAGGCATGTTTCTACACCAATGTGTCATCTTCTGTTGGTTAAATTTTTATTTTCTGTAAATTACAATACCACATTTGTAATAATTTAACTACTGTAGGCGTAAGAAATACAATATTTGGAATTTGCTTCGTTTTGTTTGGACACTCACCTTAAAATTACATCGTTAATTGAACTATATTATTAAACATCGATTTCAGTGTTTGTTTTCGTCGTTTTTTTACATTTTTTACATTTTAATTTCCACATGAGAGGGTCACATTTGTTAATTGCGCGCCATGTTTACTTTCCAGGTCACAGACGTTGCTCAATGTGACTGCCATCTGAATCCAAGACAGCCTGCAGCTGCACTATTGATACCATTTCACAATTGTTCACAGCACTTTTCGAATGGTGGGCCATGAAATGTTCGGCTGTCGCGACACAACTTGTGAACTGCTCGAAGATCGCACATTGCGTCTAGCATTCTCAGCTAAGGCAACAGAAACTTCTTCAACAATTTGTTGCGCAATTGGCCAGCACTAATTCTCAAATCGCCATTTAAATCGAATTTCCGATTCATGATCTTCAACCCCGGTGCGAAAACAGCACCCTCCAGATTCCTGTAAGGCGACGATACTCGCGAAGATTAGCAGCACTGTTCACTGTTACTTTACGAGCAAAGCCCTTCTTACCTTTCCCAGACCGATGTTGACAGTCTTCAGCTGTAATGCCCACAGATGCTGGTGTATCAAACCTACGTAGCCGGACCAGTACCGGCAACACTAACAAATCCTGCAGCGCACAGTGTGGACATTATTCTTAGAATGTTGGGTAGCCTCACGGTAAATAGTTTTCCGGCAACACAGGCTCAAGTAGCGAAAGTTTAGTTATAACCATATTGTGGACACCTCTAGCTGACTAAGCCTGTAGCCACAGATAGATAGGACGATAAAATCACCACTGGAGAGCTGCAATCTTTATTGTATGTCCAGACGTTAACCCAGTGGGTCTTGTTAGGGTGCAAGGAAGCCTATGCTTGCACAGAAGCCGGCCGCTGTGACCGAGCGGTTCTAGGCGCTTCAGTCCGGAACCGCGCTACTGCTGCAGTAGCAGGTTAGAATCCTGCCTCTGGCATGGATGTGTGTGATAGGTATAAGTAGTCCTCAGTCCAGGGGACTGATGATCTCAGATGTTAAGTCTCATAGTGCTTAGAACCATTTGAACCACTTGAGCTTGCACGGCAAAGGGAAATAGGCCTATCAGCGGAACTCGGAGCACGCAGATATCGGAAAAACTTGACGCTACTAAAGATAATGCTGAATTACTTTCGGGCAGGAACGTTCTTGGCGAGTGTATGTGCCTTTCAGTATTGTAAATGAGTCCTCTACGGCACAACAACAAAAGTTTTTGCTCATTAACTGGACTGGCGAGACGGAGAACTTGAGCTAGACGATCAGATATACAGGTTGAACCAAATTCGCCCACTCGACGCCACTGTGCCTGTTCCTTCCACGCTAGCAGTTCAAAATTTCGTCCTGTGCATATTTTCGGTAGAAAATGGGCAGCTAGGAATGTGTCTATCACTGTGTAATTACGTTACCCAGTTAGGCGCGGCGTGGCCTTCGAGGCGTTCAGACACGCCTCGAGCGTCCGTGTTTGAGGCAGTACTTCCTTGTTGTTATTACTGTGGTACTGAGAAGCAAAAGTGGAATCTTGAAGTTTAGCTTCAGCTTCGGGCTCCTCGGTATACGTTTCTACGAGTTCGCGATGAAAATTGCGGCTCTGAATGTTTTATTTTATTCTCAATATAGGTCGAGGTATTACATGTCATGCGTATCAACTATCCCGCCTCGCTCATGCAATTTGCAACACTCTACATCTAGAGGGCTCCGAAATGTAGTGTGTAACATGGCAATGTCTAACGCAGCTATGCTGGTGCGTGAGAAACAGTTCAGAAAACTGAAAGCAAGAATTAGAAGAGTTAGTCCACACACGGAGGCTAATACATCGCCTGGCGATGGCAACAATACACAGTTGCCGTCTGATGTTGTCCCTGCTGTTAAGGAAACCCATTCCAGCGCGCCTCCAGAGGACGTACAGAGCACTTCACCAGGACAAGTTTCTCACTTGAACTGCAACAATTAGACAACGCTCAACACAGGGAAACAGAACCGAGTTTAGTAACAAATGACAAGGTCATGCCACAATCTACTCGGAAACAGAGCCGGCCCGTGTGGCCGCGCGGTTCTAGGCGCTTCAGTCTGGAACCGCGCGACCGCTACGGTCGCAGGTTCGAATCCTGCCTCGGGCATGGATGTGTGTGATGTCCTTAGGTTAGTTAGGTTTAAGTAGTTCTAAGTTCTATTTGCCTGTACACATCCGCCATCGGTGCCTTGGACTCCGTCGAATCTGGCTGAAAAGTGGTTCGCAAAATCAGGCGTTTGTCAATGACTGCAACGTCAACAACTTTCACACGAAATTTAGCCAAAGTACTGTAACTAGGCCAGACACCACCTGATAAACAAAGATCATAACGTGTAATCAGTGTCAATAGTAGTGAAACAGGGACACCGCTCTCTTTTCTTTTTTGCTCTGCTCTTTTGCTCTTTTATTTTTCTCAATGTGTGTTTTCTCTCTCGGTTACCTTAATTAACGTTACGCAATTAATCCTGCAGATGTGATGAATGGTCATAGGACATCTTTCTTGGACTGTTACTTAATTATTTGCAACTGTAACTGTTATTAGAAATCAGAATATCAAGTGTGTGCATTTTAATATCGCTTGTTTTATGCATAGTCTTTTGTTTTAAATACTACGCATAAAATGTTTACTGTGTGGAGTCGTGTAAGTTGACTTTTCTTTCTTCAAAATATATTGTTAAAGTTTTACCATATTTCACTAATAAACCTGTCCTTTCTTTACAGATCCAAAATCTTGTGTGTCCTCTTAAATGCGGACGCATTACTTTTGGTTATTATAGTTTGCGTGAGCCATTTAGTGCGCCGTAGCCTTTTGTTTCTGTAATACTACAGAACATGCAATCATTTCAATATTACGAAGTCCGATAATCAGTTTAATATTAATTTATGAAAGGAACCATATTAAATTCACGGTTGGTAACAAATTTTACCAAAAGATTTACTCTCCTATCCAAAACTGTGGGCCGTTGCTGCTTTCATAGGAAATTGCATTAACTTTCGTAAAAGTTCTGAATTAAGTGAGTCATTTAACTACAGAGGCTCCAGTTTCTTTTACCGTTGCCGCTATTGCTTTTCATTTTAATTTAACAAGAGTTAACAACCAAGAACTGCTTTCCATATCAACTGCAAGTAAAATAATTAAGTCTCAGTTAATGGGCAGTGACGTTAAATGACGTAAGCTATACCATGTTTGCAGTTCAGACACTTTATCCGCCCTTATATATCGAATAACTTATGGTTTATGGCCAGGTCGTGTCTCATTTATTGCAGTTTATGCACAGATAAATGGTTAGCCACATACTATAGTCGCTTGATGTCCTGCAATGTGTTTGTTCGAGTGCAGTAACCTAATACTAAAGTGACACTAAAATCCACGTGTGACAAACCAATATCTGACACAATCACAGAATTACACTCTCAAAACACTGTCTTTCAGATCTAGCTCTCAAATTGGTACGAAAACGATATTCACAGTGAATAATTATTAGAAGTAACACTGTTCATAGTCTGATACTGTTGACACAGGAAACATTATTGATTATTAACACAGTTGATGAAATTAACAACCAGTTCACTGTCAATCATTTAAGACAATCACTGAATTATTGAATAAACTGCCTGACACAAAATGTATACAAAACGCAGTATTTTTCCGGCTTGTAATTCGTACTACATCGTCTGGTGTACAGTACATTTCCGTGCATCGGTGGACATAGGTCTTGCTCCTTTCACACTCACAGCAGACTGTCTTAAGGATTCTGAGAAACTTTTTTATATATGTTTGCAGTAAGTGGAACTAATTTCAGCTCTTGCTGTTTGCAGTATTTTCCTAAGTTACAATTAATGATTTATGTTTCTGAATAACTGAAGAGTGCAGGGAGACTATTGTGAATTGGAACGTATAGGTACAATAATAACTGCTATTGAATTACATTGTCTAGTTCGCAAAATACGGTATTTAATTTCAGTAACAATGTTTTAACTACGAATACTAATTACTCCTAAACTAAATGAGTGAAAGATTCGCTAATAAACTTTTCTCGTTAACTGTACACATATTTCACATACTTACACAAATATATTTTTGATCTACTTTATCAGGACGTTAGTAATCAGGTCTATGTTTGCGTATGAACAATGATAACGAAGATTTATATTACTGGTATTTTTAATTAGCACGGTTTTGAAGTAAATTAATTGCATTTATAAGTTCTAGTTGACCAAAAGAATGTAATGGATAATAAAGTTAAGTTGGCTAAGCACTGAGTCAATATTTGATATTTTTAGATACTGCGCATGTGTCATAAAAATAACAATAGTGAAGATACAGGGAGACAATTATTGAGCTATACGAAATAAAATCGTCATAACTTCTGAACGATTAGCGTTAGGACTTTCAAACTGCACGGTTCGCCGCGGAGTGTGATGAAAATTAGTATGCGCTTGGACGGTTTGGTTTAGCGATGAAGCCAATTTTCATTTGGATGAGTTCGTCAATAAGCAGAATTGACGTATTTAGGGAACTGATAAACCACATTTCGCGATCGAGGAGTCTTTCCATCCACAACGAGTGACTGCGTGGTGTGTAATTTCCACTCACGGAATAATCGGTGCCATATTCCTTGATGACACAGTGACTACCGAACGGTACGTGAAGGTTTTGTTAAATGATTTCATCCCCATCATCTAAAGAGGCCCTGATTACGACAATATGTGGTTCATGACGCGCGACCCCATGGAAGCAGGAGAGTATTTGATGTGTTGGAGGAGCACTTTGGGGACCGCATTCTGGCTCTGGGGTACCCAGAGGCCACTGGCATGGTCCTCCGTTGGCTGCCATATTCTCGGGATCTGAACACATACGATTCCTTTTCTTAGGGCTATGTTAAAGACAAGGTGTCAAGCAGTAACCCCAAAACCATTGCTGAGCTGAAAACAGCCATTCAGGAGCTCATCGACAGCAATGATGTTCCGATACTTCAGCGGGTCATGCAGAATTTCGGTATTCGTCTGCACTACATCGTCGCCAATGATGGCAGGCATATCAAACACGTCATAACCTAATCCGAATATCTGTAGTGACGTTCACATGTTGAGTAAAGTGTGTGCACGCCGAAGTTTGTAACTAATTTACGTTTTCTTCCATATAGTTCAATATTTGTCACCCTGTATTTACGAAGAAGTAGTTTTGGAGGGAAGAAAAGGATAGTAGCTGGGTTTAATCCACATGCTTTATTGCATCCTAATAAGAAAAAAAGTCCGCATTGCGCGCTCAGATGCGGCCGAATCGCCTCATAAACTTTGAACGGAAGTTCAGAAATCGGTAAATGTTCTCAACGAGAGGGCAGATGATCTGCTGTCGTCAACAAAAATTTTAGATGAAGAACTAATGGAAACGGACGTCCGTCCATCTGTCACATAGTCAAACGTTCAGTGGTGGCTTGACAGTGATGGGAGGTGAGCGGAGGTCTGCCTACTAAAGCTTATTTTATTTAATCGTATGGCTAGGGCCTCCCGTCGGGCAGACCGTTCGCCGGGTGCCGGTGTTCCAATTGGACGCCACTTCGACGACCTTTAGTCGATGAGGATGATAGGATGATGCTGAGGACAGCACAACACCCAGTCCCTGGGCGGAGAAAAGGCCTCGACCTAGCCGGGAATCGAACCCGGGCCCAAAGGATTGACAATCCGTCACGCTGACCATTCAGGTACGAGGGGCGGACTGCCTACTAAAGTGTGATAGTCGTACAACTCCACAACGGTCAACGTGCACGGAATCTGAGGTATTGTAGAGGTGCGTGCGCTTACAGATTTCCTTCTATAATACCAAAGTAAATGCTACGCTGCTGCAGGAGATGACAGATGACATCTTTGTGTCCGGGTTTGTCTCGATTACCCAGACACGATGAGGCCTCAACTGGTAATGCTAACCTATTGTGAAAGGAATCCACTTAACGCAAGTGAAACGTCTCCTTGACGGCAGAGGTGTATCTTGCAGAGTGAAGGTCCAGTAGTATCCGTAGTTAACGTATACGCCACCTGGCAGCAACTTTAGACGCGACCGTCCAACCCTCTTGAAAAGTAAACTACCACTACTGCCTGATGTCAATCGCCAACGTGCTATAGCCTATCGGTGCCTGAGATATTGGAATTTAAACGTCAGTTCGTTAGAAGACTCTGGATGACGAAATTGACGAGGCTTGTGGACGGCTTGAGCGATGTGGAGGTCGCTAAGGCAATGTCGCTCAATGGTGGACACACAGCGCCAGACTGTCAGGTACGCGCAGCGAAAACAACCGGCAGAATGCTACTTTCACTGCCTACATTAGCTGCACAAAAGCAGCAATAAGCACGATACAAAATTGTAAAGGCTTTCGTGGCCACTTATTGACAAAGTGCCTATTGGCTTCTGTCTCGGGTTCTTCGGCCGACGTTCATCTAATGATTTTACTGACGTTTCGCCAGCATGAGTGGCTGGCATTGACAAAGCTTCACCCTCCATTGCCGGTGATGAACTGGAGCCGAGCTCGCGGCCTCTGACTATATGTACCTGGCGCGCCAACGTCCGAGCGAACAGCTTCAACAAGAAAGAGGAAAGCCGTAAGGTAAAACGGATCCTGGCTTCCCGTACTGCAGCGAACGACCGTCGCAGGTAGCAAGAGAAGAACCGCACCGGAATTGACCGCGGAGGAGCCCTCGGACGTTGGTGCGCCAGGTACATATAATCTACCCGAGACAGAAGCCAATAGGCAGTTTGTCAATAAGCACGATGTTGATACGTACCTCAATATTAAGAAGTGCAAGTCTAAAATTATAGCCCTTTACCGAAAACAAGTAGAAGGTAGCATCGAGCGATCGCGAACGACGAAAATTGCAGAGGATCAAACGGTGTCTCTTTTTCATATTCTCGGATCAAAAAGACGCCGTAATGCTCAGATACAAGCGTCATAGCTGAAACGGGGAATAAAATCACTGAAGAGCGTGACACAACATGGAAAATGAAGGATTACTACCACAATCTCTACAGTAGGATGTTTATAAGTGGATCTCTTCGTGATATGTGCCTGAAAAAACATCCCGCCATGTTGCTCATAAAGACCCTGAATCACTTGACCTACCGCTCATTAGCGAAAAAATTGACACTGTCGGCAACAGTGGGGCCAAACGGAAGTCTCCTAGGGCTAACGGCATTTGTGGTGAGTTTTACCAGCGTCATTGGACCTACTCTAGTCGGAATGACAAACTGTGGATCGACGCCAACATCGCACATGAACTTAAGTATGGTTTTATTATTCCCGTGTTGTGTCGGCTACTGTGGGAGTCAGCACCGAGACAAACGAGGAAGGAAAGAAGTTATGATGGCCGGCGCCAGAGATCCAAACCGATGTGTACATAAAGTTTTAAGATTAATTGATCATTCTTTAATTCTTCGAAGGAACAGACACCACGCATTCAAATTATTGATAAGCCTGGCTGGACAATGGATCTACTTCTTCAGTGCGAATGCACAAATACGTCAAACCTCCTCGGGAAACCTCTAAGCGGCGAACGGGAATATACATGGGCAGGGACGCCGGATAGGTGGCGCTCGGTGGGAATGTGGATCGGCCGTGATGCGTCCCGAGATCACAGTCCGTACAGTTGCGATGACAAGAGTGTCCTGATGGCGCAGTGCTTAACGCCCCTGCCTAATAAGCACGAGATATCGGGTTCGAATTCCGGTGCCGTACACATTTTCGCTTGCCGTCGCTGATTCCGCTTAATGTCCCGCTGCAGCTGAAAGCAGTGTTCCCCCTTCAATTTACACTACTCGCCATTAAAATTGCTACACCACGAAGATGACGTGCTACAGACGCGAAATTTAACCGACAGGAAGAAGATGCTATGATATGCAAATGATTAGCTTCTCAGAGCATTCACACAAGGTTGGCGCCGGTGGCGACACCTACAACGTGCTGATATGAGGAAAGCTACATACACAAACAGCAGTTGACCGGCGTTGCCTGGTGAAACGTTGTTGTGATGCCTCGTGTAAGGAGGAGAAATGCGTACCATCACATTTCCGACTTTGATAAAGGTAGCCTATCGCGATTGCGGTTTATCGCAGCGCGACATTGCTGTTCGCGTTGGTCGAGATCCAATGACTGTTAGCAGAATATGGAATCGGTGGGTTCAGGAGGGAAATACGGAACGCCTTGCTGGATCCCAAAGGCCTCGTATCACTAGCAGTCGAGATGACAGGCATCTTATCGGTATGGCTGTAACGAATCGTGCAGCCACGTCTCGATCCCTGAGTCAACAGGTGGGGACGTTTTCAAGACAACAACCATCTGCACGAAAAGTTCGACGACGTTTTCAGTAGCATGGACTATCAGCTTGGAGTCCATGGCTGCGGTTACCCCTGACGCTGCATCACAGACAGGGGCGCCTGCGATGGTGTGCTCAACGACGAACCTGGGTGCACGAATGCCAAATCGTCATTTTTTCGGATGAATCCAGGTTCTGTTTACAGCATCACGATGGTGGCATCCGTTTTTGGCGACATCGCGGTGAACGCACATTGGAAGCGTGTATTCGTCATCGCCATACTGGAGTATCACCCGACGTGATGGTATGGGGTGCCATTGGTTACACGTCTCTGTCACCTCTTGTTCGCATTGTCGGCACTTTGAAAAGTGGACGTTACATTTCAGATGTGTTACGACCCGTGGGTCTATCCTTCATTCGATCCCTGCGAAACCTTACATTTGAGCAGGATAATGCACGAGCGCACGTTGCAGGTCCTGTACGGGCCTTTCTGGATACAGAAAATGTTCGATTGCTGCCCTTGCCAGCACATTCTCCAAAAAAATGGCTCAAATGGCTCTGAGCACTATGGGACTCAACTGCTGAGGTCATTAGTCCCCTAGAACTTAGAACTAGTTAAACCTAACTAACCTAAGGACATCACAAACATCCATGCCCAAGGCAGGATTCGAACCTGCGGCCGTAGCGGTCTTGCGGTTCCAGACTGCAGCGCCTTTAACCAAAAAAATGGCTCTGAGCACTATGGGACTCAACTGCTGAGGTCATTAGTCCCCTAACACTTAGAACTAGTTAAACCTAACTAACCTAAGGACATCACAAACATCCATGCCCGAGGCAGGATTCGAACCTGCGACCGTAGCGGTCTTGCGGTTCCAGACTGCAGCGCCTTTAACCGCACGGCCACTTCGGCCGGCCGCACATTCTCCAGATCTCTCGCCAATTGAAAACGTCTGGTCAATGATGGCCGAGCAACTGGCTCGTCACAATGCGCCAGTCACTACTCTTGATGAACTGTGGTATCGTGATGAAGCTGCATGGGCAGATGTACCTGTACACGCCATCCAAGCTCTAACGCAATGCCCGGGCGTATCAAGGCCTTTATTACGGCCTGAGATGGTTGTTCTGGGTACTGATTTCTGAGGATCCAAGCACCCAAATTGCGTGAAAATGTAATCACATGTCAGCTCTAGTATAATATGTTTGTCCAATGAATACCTGTTTATCATCCGCCTTTCTGTAGCAATTTTAATGGCCAGTAGTGTACATATGAATTTATCATTTTATTTCTAAAAAGAAAATAAACACAACTTCACTTGCTTCCTGTGCCTGCTGTACCTCCAACATGCAATTACATTACTCACTATTACTACTCGCAGAACTCAAGCTAAGTATCGTCTTCCTAATGCTCAGTACTGATGCTCTCGAAGTACAGGGTGGCTTGTTAAGTCAGCTTTGACAGGGGGCATTGATCTCTGTCCTGCTGGAGGTGTGGCGCTCTTCCAGTTGGCGCGCTGGTCGGTGCCTTCTTGACGCCGTTTCTCGGCGCTGTGATGGCTGGTGTGCAGTCTGTTCCTTAGGACTGCACACCGAGAACCAATGAAAGGTAACATAAATAGAATTGGTAAAATGCACCCACTTATATTGGTGAACTGCGGTTTTAGATCATGGCAGGAATGATAAAGTTTCGAATGTAAAAGGTTTTGAAAGTTAGCCGGGGGCATATCAGTATAGTGCTGCGCCAGGACGAAGCATCGTAAGTGCGGCTTGTCCAATGATAGATACGAGGGGGTTCAATAAGTAATGGAAAGCATTTTTCTCAGCAGAATTTGGGTGAGAAACTTGGGAATTTGTTGTGGGACATCGTGGAATGTTTCTGAGACGTGCAGCGGCTCGCGTTGGTGTTTTTTGTAGGTTTCCGCCCTCTGTTGGAGGCAGGACGGTATCGTTTAGTTGGCATGGTTGCGGTTGTCTGTCTTCTTCTCGTGTTGACTGGCGCCACTCGGTTTTGCAAGCGTTGCCTGTCCGAATGTGGCAGCAGCGGCGGTTATCGATATGTAGTAACTGTTGCCCTATCTTTGGGGCGACGCCGTTGTTTTTCCGGATCGTGTGAGTGTGCCAGTTCGGTTGGGGACTCAGGAGGAACCAGGTGCGTGCAGTGCGGGAACACGCTGGGACCGCTGGCGGCACGCATGGACTGCCGGATGGAAGGGCTGTGGTCACGAGGGTGCACGACCTCGTCGTAAACTGGATCCAGCAAGCTTTAAGGTGAGTGCATTTCAATCCAAGTACTGAATCCTCCACCATTGTGATATCTCGCGATTCTCCAGTGACGTCGTTTCTTGTTGCTCCTCGCGTTGTCGCCGAGGCGAAGAGCAGCGAGTGGGGTGCTTTCTACTCTGGTGGTAATGGTTCCTTTTTCATTGCGGGCACTCTAAGCACGGTATTCTGGGGACAAAGTGCAGACTGCCGATTCCGGTTTTGGCGTATAGTTCCATCGCTGCATTTGGTTATTCGGACTTCAGGCAGTTTCAGCAACATTATCATTAGTCATTCGTTAGACTGCCACTAGTCTGAGTTACCATCTCGTGAAGTGAATGCAACTCTTGGCTGCCTATCTCATCGCTCGCGAAAGTGTTTGTTGCCAGATCTTCTCAGAGGTCGATTCCTGGAGCACCGTCTGTGGCCCCTTGATTCTTGTAAGACATGGGTGTTCTAAAAGGAGGTCTGATGGCCAGTAGCTCAGTGTAACGCTCCATCTGCCCACGCCTTCTGCGGGTATAATATGCCTCAGTACACTTTAAGAAACGTATTTACTGGTCCTTGTGTTTTATTATTGTATTATTTATTACAACATCTTGTAATGCCTACATTAAAGGTTATATATGTCTAATTAACATTTCTGGTCGCCTTATGGAATAAATCTAGCAGTGTAGTGTTCAGTGGATGTTAAGGGTTGTGTTAAAAAGTTTACCATGATCTTATTTCACCCGTTTGGTGATCAGTTGCTTGTTTTTTTTTTTTTTTTTAATTAATCTTTGCTGTTGTATTTGCAGTTTTACAGAAGGTTTCTAAATTTTTTATATTATTGCCATTCCTGGCGTGTAAGGCCTTCAGCCGTGATTGTGGTCATTTGCGTTAAAATTATGATTTGGTATTTGTATTTACGCAGTAAGCCTTTAAAACCCTATTTACTGCCATTCCTTGCGTATGATGCCGTCTGCAATGTTTGTGGCGACTTGCCTTTAATACTGTATTTCAATACCTGTAATTTGTAAGTTGCAGCGAGTTTTAAACAGTTCTTAATTTATTGCCATTTATGGCATGTAGGGCCTTCTACCCAGATCACAGTGGCTTGTTTTTAAAACATTATCTGTTGTATCTGTATTCATTGATTATTTGCTAAATTGTAGGTCACTGAAGACACTATTATTTACACGGTTGTTTATTACTTCATTAATAACGTGTGGTATTTTATTTGTTGTTGAGTCTGCAATTACTAGTTTAAAAATAAATTGTGTGTGTAACTGTAAAACGTTACCAATAGTAATTGATTACGGCCCGTCCACAGTCGTAACCGAATCCTCCCTTCCCTTGACTACCAGGTCTGAGTTTCCCCTTGGGCCCTTATAGATTCATGAAGTTTCGGAAACTGGCGGCTCTAGACGCAGCCTTCAAAAAGACGACCGTAACAGATGTGCATTCCAAGCAGAGAGCTGTCATTGAGTTTCTTTTGAAGGAAGACGAGAGCTTGCAGATATTCGTAAGCGCTTGCAGAATGTCTAAGAAGACCTAGCAGTGGACAAAATCACGGTGAGTCGTTGGGCAGGCGTCTGTCATCATCGCAACAAGGCCGCGCCAACCTGTCTCGTGTCCCGCTCGCCGGCCGGCTGTACCCAGCTGTGACTCCTGAAACGTTGGAACGTGCGGACACTCTCACTCGCGGTGATCGACGGATCACAATCAAACACCTCGCTGCACAACTGGATGCCTATGTTGGTAGTGCTTGTAACACTTTCATGTCGATGTGCTCTGTGACCATTTATTATCGTATATATACTTGCTTTTATCTTTATGTAAATTTATGTATACACGATGTATGAATTAGTTTGTTTATTTTGCTGTATAATCAATTATGTATATTATGTAAATATCGCTGAGTAATCGCTGAGGGAATGTTAGGGAAACGTTAGGTTTTTGTCAACGAATACGTATCGTTGGAGTAGCGGCGTCTCTGGACGCGGGAGGATGTTACGTCGGAGCGCGAGCTACACAGAGAGAGAACTCTGGTGTGCGGACGCATGGATGGGGTGCACTGTACTGGAGGAGTAATTTTTTAGCGGCACGTGGCAAGTGATGAGCGTGGGCGGTGGAAATATTGGCTGCAGCAACATCAAGAACCCGTCACGCCAATATCATTGTCAATAACTCCCGTGCTCGCTAATTATCATGGGAAGGATCGTCGTCAGCAACTTCGTCACGGCGAGAATGGACTGAAGTAAGATTGCTGCATCACAGCTTATTGTCAACTAGTTTTGTAACGGCGTTACTCAGCTTTGTGGTGTTTTGCGAGTGAATAATTACCACAGTTTAATCAAAACTGTTTACCCGTGATTCTCCTAAAATCATTCACCAAGTAGATTCCTCTCCTGTCCTATTGTTACAATAATCCGAGTACCGTTTATGAAAAATGAAAATTGCAGTGCCAGTTAATTTTGCTTATGAACTAGATGATTCAGTTAGATTAAAGATTTGAACTTAAAGCATTCAATAATTTCAGTCTCATTAACTTTAAATTTGAACTTTAATCTGAGGCGACGTAATTGTTGCAAATAGTAAATCAACTAATCAAATTAAAATGACTCCTGGCACTATGAACAAAAGCACTAACTAGAATTAATGAGTGAGTGAAAATACCAGTGATTATTGTAATTTGTTGTTAGTAAAGTTCTGGCTCACATTTTGACTTGCAGTCGTGCTAAAGTATAATAATTACCTTTTGATACAGTAATTATCAACTTCTACTTCCCTGTTCAGAAGTCAATAGAGTTTCTTTTAATTACTTTTTTGCAATTTTCCAAAATTCATATGAAAATAGTAGACGTTATTGTGAGGTAGTGCCATTGTCACTTACAACAGTAAGTAACCATTAATCTAAGTGTTATCTAGTATGTTTTCAAAATTTCAGCTCTATTAGTTAATGATATTTCGAGTGCAAACATTTTCTTTCTCACTTTATAACGGAAATGTTTCAATTGTTTTTTTCTAACGTGCGTGCAGCCCTCTGTTGCCACGCGTGTTCGAGTAATTCTTGACAGTGACTGTTCGACTCATTAATTCACCTACCGAATAGAAATTTTGCCAATTGGGCTGGCGACCGTATTTCTTTTAGCTATAATTATTTCAGTAACTCTTACTATTCTGTTCCGATCCACGTGGTACCCCTTCTCTTTGGCACAGTACGTGAATGATAGCACAAACCTTTCGAACAACCATACTAAATTTTACAGTAATTAAGTAGGCGGATTAAGTTGTCCTACAAGGCGTCTTGTTGTTAACCTCCCCCTCATTTACCGACTTTGTATTGAATCTTCGGAACGATAGCCCTTTTCAAAATTTTATTCCAATTGTTTAGGCACATGCTTACACGGTCGTATATTTCTAACAATGTCGATAGAAAGGAAGGGGTACGTTACATGCTGACGCACTCGTCCAGCAGTTGTGAGTACTCAAAGGTGGTTCCCCGCCGGATTTCTCGCAGCCTAACTGAACACTGTAAAGAACATCAAAGGACCATCTGTGCGGAATTTCTTGCGCGCTACGAGGCTGATCGTGACAATATTTTTCGAACATGATTATACAAACGCCCAAGAAGGTTTGAAGTGTTGTGTGATGTTGATGGTGTCTGTGAGGGTACTTGTTTTGGTATAGCCGTGCTGCCTTTCACCCGTTTCCATATGCATGATCTTACACAAACACCATCTCGGCTTGTTCCGGGCCATACTGCTGCTTACAGTACGCTGCGTCAGTCACACAGCCTACAACACCAAAGCAACACACGGCACGCGCTCAGAAGAACTGTCATTCGTCAGCGCCATCTACGAAGGCAACGATGCATTTCTGGACACATGTTCATAGCACCTCTTTCCCTCCAATGACAATCATGAATCCGTCCCTACAGTTTGTCGGTTTTATTAATGTTCTCCCTATATTCTTGGTATGGTTTATTAAAACCGAACAAGGCAGCGATAGAAAAATTGGACATGGGACGGTAGCAGGATCGAGCCCGAGTCGTCGGTTGAGCAGTCACGTGCCATCGCGTACTCTATGAGAACAACTGACGCTCAGACCGCTTCAATTTGTGAGCGCTACGCCCTGATTCGCTAATTCCGATGCTAATTAAATCGGAAACGGTGCAACGTGTCGAATTTTTTAAATAATTATTTCTCAGCTTATCCTACCCTGCATATCCTCAAAAGGTTTTCATACTGTTTCTAAGCAACCTGTATGTGTTCATATATGTATATGTGTATGTATGTACCTATGTATACAGGGTGGTCCATTGATCGTGAACGGGCCAAATATCTCACGAAATAAGCATCAAACGAAAACACTACGAAGAACGAAACTGGTCTAGCTTGAACGGGGAAACCAGATGGCGCTATGGTTGGCCCGCTAGATGGCGCTGCCATAGGTCAAACGGATATCAACTGCGTTTTTTTAAAATAGGAACCGCAATTTTTATTACATGTTTGTATATTACGTAAAGAAATATGAATGTTTTAGTTGGGCCACTTTCATCTACATCTACATACATACTCCGTAATCCACCATACGGTGCGTGGCGGAGGGTACCTCATACCACAATTAGCATCTTCTCTCCCTGTTCCACTCCCAAACAGAACGAGGGAAAAATGACTGCCTATAAGCCTCAGTACGTGCCCTAATCTCTCTTATCTTATCTTTGTGATCTTTCCGCAAAGTGTAAGTTGGCGGCAGTAAAATTGTACTGCAGTCAGCCTCAAATGCTGGTTCTCTAAATTTCCTCAGTAGCAATTCACGAAAAGAACGCCTCCTTTCCTCTAGAGACTCCCACCCGAGTTCCTGAAGCATTTCCGTAACACTCGCGTGATGATGAAATCTACCAGTAACAAATCTAGCAGCCCGCCGCTGAATTGCTTCTATGTCCTCCCTCAATCCGACCTGATAGGAATTCCAAACGATCGAGCAGTACTCAAGAATAGGTCGTACCAGTGTTTTATATGCGGTCTCCTTTACAGATGAACCACATCTTCCCAAAATTCTACCAATGAACCGAAGATGACTATCCGCCTTCCCCACAACTACCATTACATGCTTGTCCCACTTCATATCGCCCTGCAATGTTACGCCCAAATATTTAATCGATGTGACTGTGTCAAGCGCCACACTACTAACGGAGTATTCAAACATTACAGGATTCTTTTTCCTATTCACCTGCATTAATTTACATTTATCTGTATTTAGAGTTAGCTGCCATTCTTTACACCAATCACAAATCCTGTCCAAGTCATCTTGTATCCTCCTCGCTTTGTGATAAATGGCAATGCAATGGCCAGTGCCGTAAATTTTGTTAAACAGTTTGTGTAAGACGTTGACACCTTCTTCATCAAGTCGATAAGTAAGTTAGATTTGAATTTCATCAGGCCCTGTGGCTTTTATGGTTTATCACTTTCTGATGGCTTTCTCGATTTCTTCTTTCATGATTGGAAGTCCTCTTAAATTGTTGTTCCTAGAAGTCTCAACATTTGGTCCATCATCTGAAAAGAGGTTCTTAATGTAGTCTTCCCATATCTCTATCTTCTCAGTAGTATCAAGAACTATTTTATAATAAGGAGATGCTTTTTCTTCTATACATCCCAGCAGTTTCTATTAACTTTTTTAATTTTACTATTTTGAGCTTTCACTCATTACAGAGGCTTATCTCCAACATAACTTACTCGGAAATTACTATACAGAGAATTCTTAAACTATATTTTCAAAATATTCCTCCAAGTGTTTCAATCTTGTGCGTCCTCTTCCTCTGCGCCCATTCTCCTCATTGTGTGCTGTACATTTTGGAGCCAGGTGGTCATAGGTCGTCTTCTTCCTCCCTCCGGTTCCCACTCCAGTCTCAACTTTGGTATTCCGGCTTCCTCCATTCGTCGTACATGCCCGTAACACTGTAATTTCTTCCTATCCATTACGTCATATATTCTTTCGTTTCCATTCTCGTCGTTATTTCGGTGTTCCTTATCTTCTATTTCTTGGAGAGTCTTGCCGATCTTCTCCAGAAGTCCATCTCTAGTGCTTGTAATTCTCTAATGTGCTTCAGGTTAATTGTCCAGATCTCAGTTCCATACAGAACCACAATCTCTAATATAGATTTGTACATTAATATTTTAGTTCTGCTCATTACATTCCTGCCCCATAAGACTGAGCTAAGCATCCCAATGACCTTCCGTCCGCTACTAATACTTTTATTGATTTCTGACTCTGATTTTCACTCGATTTCTAAAATGGATCCCAAATAAGAGAGAGTGTTTATCCTTTTGATTTTCTTTCCTTCAATGTATAGCTCCTCTGAATCATTAATCAAGTATTCTGCTTTTTGGTAATTAATCTTCAAACTCCAAGTTTTGTATGCTATTGCTAGCTGATTGCACATGTAGTTAGCATCGTCCCCATCTTCTGCTACGACTGCTTGATCATCAGCAAACAATAAATGATGTAGGTAAACTCCATCTCTTATTTCTAATCCCATACTATTACATTCACGAGACCAAGTTCTAAGGCTAATATCTATAAGTTTTAAATAATGATAGTGACATGGGACAGCCCTGTAAAAGGCCTTTGCTTGTTCTAAATTTCTGTGAAAGTTTATTACCAACTTTCACTTGGCAAATGTTATCTTTATACAACTGTTGTATTATTTTAATGAAGGAAGGGTTTATTTTTGCCAAATGTAATGCTCTCCAAAGAAATTTTCTTGGAACAGTATCATACGCTTTTTCTAGATCTGTGAAAATTTATCCTATATTTTTTGATTTTCCCTATGTTTCTTCGAAATCTGTCGTAATGTGAAAATATGGTCTACACATGATCTCCCAGCCGTGAAACCACATTGTTCTTCTTGGGTTCAAAAACTTTTTTCCACTTTGTTTTTATATACTTTCGCAAAAATTCTCATTAATGTGTTTGTAACAAAAGTTCCTCGATAGTTTGAACAAATCTTGCGATCCACTTTCTTAAATATGGTATTAACGTAACCTAGCTTCATCTCGTTGTGTGTTGAATCTCCATGTATCATTCTGTTGAAGAGCTGTGTTATCAGTTTCATAATTTTGTCACCACCATATTTCAGACACTCCAGATTGATATTGCCTGGCCCAGGTGATTTACCATTCTTTCCTGCTCTCAATGGCTGAAGTACTTAACTTTCTAAACTCTGGATATCATCATCTTCATGTCCACTTTCTTCCACTATTCCTTCTTATAGATATTCTTCTCTGTCCTCATTTAATAATTTTTGGAAATACTCTTCCCATTCCTTTTGTGTTATAAGTTGCAGATTGGTTTTGCTTTTCGTATCCTGTCGACCACGCTTCTTTTGCGCTCCCAAATCCTAATTTGCTATTAACATTGGCAAATGTTCTTTCCCATGGTTCATTTTTTATGTAAATTAAAGTCGTCATGTGAAGCTTGCAAGCTTTCAATTTCTTCACATTCATGTTGTAGCCATTCATTTTTTGCAGCTCTAATCTTTGATCTTATGAGTTTCTGGATATTATTTTACTTAGTTTGATTTAACTGGGCTTTATACCTTTGCCGTTCATTCATCAGGCATCCATTTCTGTATTCGATCTCTTGTTTTATGTCGTATTTTTTCTCGAGCAGTAGTTAGCACAATGTTTTTCATCTCTTCCCATACTCTGGTACTGTTTTCTTGGTCAATCAGAGGTTTCATTATCTTTATTTTATTGTTGGTGTCCTTGCTAACTTCACTTTTTAGTTCAGGTTGTTTGAGTTTTCGTAATCTATCTTCCTTTGTTGACTTGGTTTTTTGTGTTTTACAAGTTTTGTTTTTAGAGCAGCTACTAGTTGTGTATGGTCAGATGGAACATCTGCTCCAGGATAAGTGGATGCTCTTGTAACTGAAGTTACATAACCCTTATTAATTAAAATATAGTCTATCTTGCTACGGACTATGTTGCATTTGTTACCATCTGGAGATTTCCATGTATAAAATCGTCTTGGTGCTAATTTGAACCATGTATTAGTGACTTTCATGTTTTCTTCTTGGCAGAATTGTAGCAGACGATCACCTCTCGTGTTCCTAAACCAAAAGGACCTACGAGGTCCTCATATCTGCCATTTCCCAGCTTGGCATTGAAATCTCCCATTATTATATTAATTTCGTGATGTTTTGTAAGAGACAAACACTTCTTTGACTTGGTCATAGAAAGTTTTGTGGCGGTGTTCGTAGCGACAAGCAATTCGCTGTAGAAACGGCTTACGAAGTCACCGCCACACTTTTAATAGCGGGCCGACCGGTCCGCTGGAACAGTGAACAGAAAGATGAAAACCCAAACACTCTGATTAAATAAAAGTCGGTACTTATCTTTATTATAGAAGATACAGAAACACCGTAGTGAACTCCATGTCTACAGAGATCTGTCTAGTTCGAGTCGGAGCGGCTAGGTCAGCGTCGGCTGACGACAAACAACAACTCTGCTGCGATGAACACACAACTGACTAGCAAGTACACAATTCGGTGGCGAGTATACAACTGAGCGGCGAATACAGAACTGTCCTAGCGCTCGCGACTCCAGCGCTTAAGAAGCCAGAAGCCAGCGGTGGCGCGCGCAGACTTGCGGCGATTTCCTGTCTCGCTGGCGCTGCTTATGCGGACGGCGTCCGGACTTTGATGCTGCCAACCTTTTGGCAGCGGGCTCGGGTGGCATTACTGGCTAGGATATAACACTCCTCCCCCCCAAATCGCCGCACCGTCGTTGAATAATGACGAGGCGAGCGTCGACGGCGGGGGAGGGGTCTGGCCGCAGGCGTAGCGGACGAGACCGGGGCGGAGAGTGTTGTCGGTGGCAGTCCCCGGCCCGCACCCCAGCATTGGCTGCGCGGGGCCTCGGGAAACACCGACTGAAAACCGAGGTCAGGGTGCACGCCTGTGACCACGGGCGCAGCTTCTGGTACTGGACGCGACGAGGCGTCGGGACCCACGAAGAGAGGCAGCGTCTCCTGACGCTGCGTCGACGGTTGCTGAGTGGGCGCCGGACAAGGCGCTGCGGGGTCAGACTCCTTGGGGGTGCCCAAGGAAAGCGGCTGCAGGACAGGCTGCACAGCCACCGCTTGGGAAGGCGGCCCGGCTGAGGGGTCGACGTCCATCAGCTCCGGAGGCGGTGGCGAGTGAAGAGGGACCGCAGGCGCCGGAGCGACCACCGGGGGCCCTCCCGGATGAAGCTGCGCGGGAGGCATCAACGGGACGGGCTGTCGGCGTGGTAGCGGCGACGGCTGCTGCTGCTGCCCTGGGGGCGGCAGCGAAGTCGGAAGGCGCGGCTGGAACCCGCCGCGGACCAAATCTGTGGACAAAGAACGAGCGGCAGAATCCGGGCGGCCAGCGCGGCGCAACTGGTTCTGATGCCTCCTGTGCACCCCAGTAGCACCTTGAACAGTATAAAAACCGCGACCCTGACACTTATCACGGTACCACGTTCCCAACGACGGCGACCGTGATAAACTCTGAAAAAAAACGGCGTCGTTGCGCTGAAAACGCGTGCGATGCTCAGAAGCGGCGGGTCGATCCGGGGGGGTGCAACAACCGTAGTAGGGTGCGATGACGACGGCCGTGGAGAAGCTCTGCAGGCGAAGGGCCGTCGCGTGGCGTGGTCCGGTACGACGACAGGAACGTGATGAGGGCCTGCTGACGAGAGTGCGTAGCACGAAGGCGGTCCATATGATCCATGAATGTGCGTACAAAACGTTCCGCTGCACCATTCGATTGAGGGTGGAACGGCGGAGTAAGAACATGGCGAATGCCATTGGCAGAACAAAAACTTTCAAATTCAGCAGAGGTAAATTGTGGACCATTGTCAGACACTAAAACTTCTGGAAGACCCTCAATACAAAAAATTGAAGTCAACGCCTGTATAGTTTGTGCAGACGTTGTAGACTGCATGGGCACAACAAACGGAAAATTACTAAATGCATCTATCACGATGAGCCAACGAGAATTCCAATATGGACCAGCGAAATCAATATGTACTCGCTGCCAGGGACCGGCAGGGCGTGCCCACTCAAAATAGCGTTGAGACGGAGCAGCTTGGTGTTCGGCACACGTCGAACAATCTGTAGACATCTGCGTAATCTGCTTATCAGTGCCCATCCATGTACAATGACGGCGGGCAAGCTGCTTGGTGCGGACCACTCCCCAATGACCTTGATGCAACAAGTCGAGGACCTTGGATTGGAGCACTTGGGGAACCACGACACGGAGCTGGTCATTCTCGGTGCGTAACAGCAAAACTCCGTGCGAAACAGACAACAGATGACGTTGCGGATAATAGCGACGAACCACAGGATCCGATATGTCCTTTGCCTTGGACGGCCAACCACGTTGAACAAAACGTAATAGTAAACTCAGATGAGGATCCGTAGCTGTCTCACGTGCCACCTGACGATAATCAATCGGAAAATCCCGGAGGGATTGATGCTCAGCGGCGTCAATCTGATGGCAAGAGTCGTCAGAGGAATCGAAGACATCATCCGCCGCAATCGGCAATCTAGAAAGCGCGTCAGCGTTTGCATGCTGAGCTGTAGGGCGATACAGTATCTCATACTGGTATTGTGATAACAAAAGAGCCCAACGTTGTAGTCTGAGCTGTCCGCTGAGGAACTAGTTTAGACGGATGAAACAGTGACGTCAGGGGCTTGTGATCTGTGACTAAATAGAATGGTCTACCATAGAGGTAGTGATGGAATTTTGTGACACCGAACACAATAGCCAACGCTTCCTTGTCCAATTGGCTATAATTACACTGAGCTTTGTTTAGCAATTTAGATGCGAACGCAATAGGACGTTCGGTGTTACCGACTCGGTGAGACAACACAGCACCGAGGCCGAAAGAAGAGGCATCACAAGCTAACACCAGAGGCTTGTTAGGGTCGTAATGGACCAGACAACGATCATTCAATAAAGTCTCTTTAAGCTGCTGAAAGGCTGATTGGCAATCAGCTGACCACACAAACGGAACATTCTTACGGCGGAGACGATGCAACGGTGCAGCAATCTGTGATGCATTAGGTATAAACCTAATATAATATGTCAATTTGCCAAGAACCGCTTGCAATTCCTGCAGAGTGCGAGGGGCGGGCAAATCACGAATAGCTGCTAAATGTGACTGGGAGGGATGAATGCCTTGAGCATTAATAACATGTCCCAGATACTCCATCTCCGTAAGGAAAAATGAACATTTATCGATGTTGCAACGTAGGCCTGCCTGAGACAACACTTTAAACAAACACTCCAAATTACGGAAATGTTCAGCAAGCGTCCGACCGGACACAACAATATCGTCTAAATAGTTGCAACACGCTGGCACATTAGCCAGAAGTTGTGACAAAAAACGCTGAAAAACAGCTGGAGCTGACGCACAACCAAAAGGCAAACGCAGAAAACGGAACAACCCCAACGACGTGTTTATGACAAAATACTGTTGTGATTGCTCGTCGAGGGGCAATTGCAAATATGCTTCACGGAGATCAATTTTGGAAAAGAAACGAGCTTCCCCTAACTTATCCATCAGCTCGTCCGGTCTAGGCAAAGGAAAAGAATCAATGACAGTCTGAGGATTAACTGTCGACTTAAAATCAGCACACAAACGTAACTTGCCAGACGGTTTCTTTATAATAACTAAGGGAGAAGCCCACTGGCTCGCTGAAACGGGTTGAATAACACCGTTGTTTTGCCAACGACGAAGTTCATCTTCTACAGGTGCCCGGAGGGCGTGAGGCACTGGACGAGCACGACAAAATCGAGGCTGAGCATTATCTTTTAACGCAATATGAGCGGCAAAGTTCGCAGCACAACCTAGTTCGTCTTTAAATATGGCACTGCATCGTTTACCCAAATCGGTTATGCTGTCTTGAGGAACAACAACAGAATTAATTTGCAGCACATTGTCTTGGATAGACAGGCCAAACAAGTCAAAACAGTCTAATCCGAAAATGTTTACACTGTCTGTAGCGCGGAGCACTGTGAATGAAACTGTTTTTGTATTGCCACGGAATGTGGCTGGCACGTTACATACACCTAACACAGGAATTTGTTCTCCACTATAAGTAGCCAAAGAATGTTTTGCCGCTGAAAGTTTAGGGCGGCCGATAGCCGCATACGTAGCACTATTTATGAGAGTCACAGACGCACCAGTGTCTAATTGAAAATTGAAGGTCTTATCCTGGATGCGTAGCTTCACAAATAGTTTATTACACTGTCGCTGGATCGGTGCAGTGGAGGCGGAAGACACAAAATCAGCGCGTTTAGCGCGTGTTCGCTGCTTACGACAACTCGCGGGTTGGGCGGGTGTAACAACAACTCCCGCTTCACTTGCAGTCTGTACATTACGTTTTACAGCGTTTGAATTACGCTTGGGTCGCATAGCAGAGGGCTGGGTGGGTGGCTGATTGCGAACAAGTTTAGTACCCACACGAACCGTGGAAGAGTCTTTAAACGCGACCTTCTGGGCGGGTTGGCTTTGAAGAACATGAATATCCATGGGCTGGGCAGCACTAGAATTGTTCTTGCGTTTACGCAAACAAACAGTCTGGATGTGTCCTTTCCTTTGACAAAAGTGACAAACCGCGTTTCTTAACGGGCAACGTTCACGAGGATGAGCCAGAACACACTTAGGGCAAGACTTAACTCTATCATTTTGCACACGCGGCTGACGAATGTGTTTAACATGACGCGGCCGGCTAGTGTTTACAGTCTGACTCTGCCGGTGGGGCCGCGGGCGTGACATAACTTGCTTAGCACAGGCAATTTGAGAAATACATGGCTGATCTAACTCACACTCAGCATAGTCAAAAGTATCTTGGGTTTCAATGATGTTCATCACAGTCTCTAATGATGGGTCAGGCAACTTTAAGATAGCAGCACGAATACGAGAATCTGCAATGTTTTGAGTAATAGCGTCTCGTAACATGACATCACTGTAGGAAGCTCCACACACACAATTAAATCGGCACTGACGGTTGAGGCCCCGTAAATCTGTTAACCACTGTTTATTAGATTGATGTGGCAGTTTCTTTAATCTGAAGAACTTGAATCTGGCTGCTGCCACATTAACTCGCGACTCGAAATACTCAGCAAGCTTGTTAACAACAACGTCGTAGTCTAAAGCTTCTGGCTGGGATTCCGGGAACAACTTACAAAGTAGTCGATAGATTTCCACGCCTGCAGTGGAAATTAAATAAAGCTGCCGCTCAGTGCCTGTGATTTTGTAGACTGTCATGTGCGCCTGCAACTGCGCGAAATATTCTCGCCATTCTTCTCGTGATGCATCAAAAGCACGGAACGGTGGTGCTGCCTGTGCTTGTTCCTTTTGTGTTGGAGGATTAGCCGCTTGTTTGGCGATTGCTTCCACCAGACTTTGTATTTGCTGACTCTGTAACAAGATCAACTGTTGTAAGTCGGCAGACATAGTGAACACAAATTAAACCAGCCCCCAAAATTTTATCGCTATAAGTAGTATAACCAGAAACAAGTTGAACCAGCCCTGCACACGAGTTCGGAAGTCCTCGTCGCCAGTTTTGTGGCGGTGTTCGTAGCGACAAGCAATTCGCTGTAGAAACGGCTTACGAAGTCACCGCCACACTTTTAATAGCGGGCCGACCGGTCCGCTGGAACAGTGAACAGAAAGATGAAAACCCAAACACTCTGATTAAATAAAAGTCGGTACTTATCTTTATTATAGAAGATACAGAAACACCGTAGTGAACTCCGTGTCTACAGAGATCTGTCTAGTTCGAGTCGGAGCGGCTAGGTCAGCGTCGGCTGACGACAAACAACAACTCTGCTGCGATGAACACCCAACTGACTAGCAAGTACACAATTCGGTGGTGAGTATACAACTGAGCGGCGAATACAGAACTGTCCTAGCGCTCACGACTCCAGCGCTTAAGAAGCCAGAAGCCAGCGGTGGCGCGCGCAGACTTGCGGCGATTTCCTGTCTCGCTGGCGCTGCTTATGCGGACGGCGTCCGGACTTTGATGCTGCCAACCTTTTGGCAGCGGGCTCGGGTGGCATTACTGGCTAGGATATAACAGAAAGAGTCCACTTCTTGTTCACCTGCATCTGCAGTTGCTGAATATACTTGAATAATATTGAGGTTAACTGGTTTGGTACTGAGTTTTAACAGGGCAACTCTATCGGAACGTGGCACAAAATCCGTAATGGTCTTGGAATAGCGCTCTGAGACAATAACGCCCACTCGTCTTCTATGATTTCGGTCCTGATTCCCAGAATAAAACAGTGTACATTCAGCTGTAGAACACGTGCCAATGTCAGGCCACCAAGATTCTGCTATACCAAATATATCAATACTTAGCCGCGTCATTTCTTGGATAACATTTGCTAATTTTCCTGCTCCATATATACTTCGAACATTCCAGGTTTCAATATTAATTTTCTTCCTTGTGTTGTTCTTTAACGTGAATCCAAATCAGAACTGTTATCACTGTAGATCCGACAGGGGAACTATTCAAAACTCCGGAACATCCATCTAGTTCTCCACGAATTCTGGCGGGTTGGTATTCCGTTGCCTTCCCCCCCAGTTGTCAGCCGCTCCTAACATGGAGACATACGGTGTTAGCAGCCGCCCACTGTGGATTAGACGCTGATGAGCCTGTTAGTCCGCGAGAGGTATTTTATTTCCCTCCTGCCACTCATATCTGGGGGGCATTCGGGGATGCGCCCTCTAGGGGTTACAGGCTCCCCCGAGGGTCTAGGCCAACACCCTACACTATTAGTAGTTCAACGAGAATTTTTACATAACTTTTATAATTTTAGCAAGACCTCTCTTGCTAAACTCATGACATCATCACTATCACCTCATTGCTTCCTTTCCTCTCCCCCTGTCACCTTCACCCCATTCCGCTTTCACTTCCCCCCTCTCCCCTACCTCCAGCATATACCTATTTAACATAGACCCCAGTTGCAAAGCACAGTACTCTGATATGATATTCTGAATAGGCGATACGGCTTGCTGACGCAGCTGCTTAGGTAAATCCAACATTTATAAACAATTCGTTTTTTCCTACGTATTGTAAAATATTAGGTAGTACGTATTTTACTTTATATTAGATCTTAACATGATCCTGAGTGATCGAAACATGTAATTTAATTAAAAATGTGTAACTGAAACTGAAGAATAATTGAGAATTATCTTAAAAAAACAAAATAGTTGGAATTGTGACTAATGTACATAATGGCGACCCTGCCCATAGCAGATATCCAAGCTACACGCGTGATGCATTTACCGATATGTAGAACGCCTGTTTCCATTATTAACGGCAACTGCGCTATCTCTCAAAAATTGTCGACACTGCTGTTTATGCTGAGGCAGTGCACCCAGCCTTCCTTCAGTCTCATGAGTGCGTCTACCCACTCAGACATCATCTAATATTCTTACGCCGTAATAAAGTCGACGGTGTACGCTGAAGCAAATGCTACGATGAGATCATTTAAACCGGTATATTAGTGTTACTACAATGTTTCTGTGAGATTTTGTCTATGGCTAATTAAATTATTAGCCTCCGTTGAATCAAAAAGTATGTTTCTGTTTTGGTCTTCTGTGAGAAGACTGGTTTGATGCAGCTGTCCACATTCGTACATCTTGTGCAAGTTTCTTCACCTCTTCATAAATACTGCAGAGTACATCGACTGGAGCCTGCTTACTGTAGTCAAACGTTGCGCTCTCTCTCTCTCTCTCTCTCTCTCTCTCTCTCTCTCTTTCTAAAATTTTTACCCGTCGTACTTCCCTCCCTTATCAAATTGACACTTCCTTGACTTCTTTTAGACAAGTTTTGCCAAAAATTTCTGTTCTCTCCATTTCAGTTTACCATGTCTTCAGTTATTATCCGATCAACCGATCTAATGTCCAGCAATCTCCTGTAGCACTGCATTTAAAAACCTTCTATTCACTTCTCATATGAGCTGTTTATAGTAAATATTTTATTTCACTTCAAGGCCACACTTCAGACAAATGACTTCGGAAAATATTTCCTGACATTTAAATTTGTATTTGACATTAATAAATTTCTCTTTTTCAAAAACGCTTTTCTTCCTACTCGTAGTCTGCATTTTATATCTTCGATACTTTATCAATCATCACTGATTTTGCTGTCAAAATAAAAAGCTCATAGACTACTTTCACTGTCTCATTTCCTAATCCATTGCCTCAGTACCGCCATGAAGACTAATGTTACAGGGTCGGATCAGTCGATCATCCTGACTGTTGTCGCTACAACTATTGAAAAGGCTTCTGTCTCTTTGCAGAAACTACGCGCCTGGCCTCTCAGGAGACAGCTGTCCAATATGGTTGCAACCGCAGTAAGGCCATCTTTATCGTTGAGGCGCGCAAGACATCCCATGGCAGCAAGGTCCGTGGTTTATGGAGGATGGAGAGTGGGATGGCAAACGTCAGAAAAATAATCGTTTCTACTGATATCTCTTCGACAGACTGTGGAAAGAAGCGAGTAGTAATTAATAGATGAAGAGCTAAATTGAGTTGAGCACGTAGCTGCATTGTATAATAAGGAAACAAGTATGATTTTATGTCCAACAAAAATATGAAACCCTATTTCCTTTTGAAAAAGAAACTTGTAGAAGGCATATTCTTGTTGATCACAGCGATGTTACTCTGTACGGTCTTCCTCCGGAAAGCTCACACTGGCTGGAACGGGTGATGAAAGTCTGCGTTCGATATATCTGTGACGTTCGACTCTTCGATCATGTTTCATCAACGTATGCACCACTAGAGAGATTCTCTATACTCCGTATCCTCCATTGTCTTAGCAACGTACAATGTGCCTCATATTTCTCCTCGGCTTCAACGCACTTTTCTGAGCAACAAATAACAGGTCGCGGTAAGATGCCCGAGCATCGGGATGAGATGGTAGTTATACCGGCAGCAGACTAGTTTTGTGGATTTATGATATAATGTTGCTAAATACATAATTCTGAAAGCAATTTAATAGATTATAAAGACTAAAATATGAAATAAACTAAAAAATGGGTTTAGCCGGCCGCGGTGGCCGTGCGGTTCTAGGCACTCCAGTGCGGAGCCGCGCTGCTGTTACGGTCGCAGGTTCGAATCCTGCCTCGGGCATGGGTGTGTGTGATGTCCTTAGGTTAGCTAGGTTTAAGTAGTTCTAAGTTCTAGGGGACTAATGACCACAGCAGTTGAGTCCCATAGTGCTGAGAGCCATTTGAACCATTTGAAAAAATGGGTTTAGGAAACTTGCAAATAACATGATTGCTTACACATTAAATCAGACCTTTTCTGCACAATTATTGCACAGGTATTTTCTTCTCTGCACGTTTCGTGCAACCACTTTTTGCACACTGAAACCAGTTTACCTGTGATCCATTTGTATTGTAGCAGTTTAGGGCACACTGAGCTAAATAATCACTGTCATTTTGTGAACTGCCTGGTTCGGTAATCATAGTTTGCCTTGTACTGGGTTTCTTGCTCTTAGACCTAATTCGCTATGAACTAGGTGAGCCATGCGTGGCTCATGTTCCCGCTATCATGTATTTTACACCGTGTTTTTAACGTCCTTCCATCTCACTACGTTAATTTAAATTACTATTGTCACTGAGTTGCTCCTTTGCCTGACCGTGAGCGGCGTTAGCAGCGCGTATCGATATATCCCGTCTCGTAGTATCTTTTCTTGACTGCTATTACTTCCCGGTCATTGTCTGTCGTAGATCAGTTCATCGGTGTTCGGGTAGCCAGTTCGCGTGGCGAGTTCGGCCGGCCAATAAGTTGGAACGCGTGTGGAGCGCAGTCCGGACCTGCCAGTCGAGGAGTTACAATGCGGCACTAGTGCAGTCGGGTTGGAGCTGCAGTCAGGTCTGCGTCGACATGGCTCGCCCGACCGTTGCCGCCACGCATCACTTGAGCCGGGCCACGGTCTTGGTGGATGGTTGGTCGGTCGTCCTACCAGACGACGCGTTTTGCCTCGCCGACCATTCATGAGTCGGTTGTGTGTGTATGCATCGACTCCCGATTTGTCTTCGTGTGTACTTAGTTACTATTGGGTATCGTTCAGGTCTTCGAGCAAGTGTTTGTCAGGTTGTGTGTGTTATGACTTGGCAAGACAGCCAAGCCACTATGAGATAGCCGAAAGGCACGCGTTTAAGCTCACGCAGGCTGGCGTGAGGTCTGGAACAGTTAAAGGAATTGAGTCTAGTAAAAAAAGTACGTAGCTTCTGGAATACGTAACTTTAATCCATAATTGGTGAACATCGGTCTGACGGTACATGCATCACAAGATAAATAGCAAATGATAATGGCGCGTTGCTAGGTCGTAGCAAACGACGTAGCTGAAGGCTATGCTAACTATCGTCTCGGCAAATGAGAGCGTAATCTGTCAGTGAACCATCGCTAGCAAAGTCGGCTGTACAACTGGAGCGAGTGCTAGGAAGTCTCTAGACCTGCCTTGTGGCGGAGCTCTGTCTGCAATCACTGATAGTGGCGACACGCAGGTCCGACGTATACTAACGGACCGCGGCCGATTTAAAGGCTACCACCAAGCAAGTGTGGTGTCTGGCGGTGACACCACAGTGTGTGTAGTTGGCGTTATTTCCTGACGACTATTTTAGATATTGTCGGCATTCGGAGGAGTCGGTCGGTTGTTGTGGACGAGGGAAGTATCTCCGCGTGGTGAAGTCGGCTGGGGCCGCTGGCAGCCCCTGCGCAGTGTCGGAGCGTGTGTGAAGCTGTCCGATCGCTACGAGCTTCGTGGTTCACAGACCCAGGACGTCAAAGTTGATAGTGGTTTCAAGTACCCAAGCCACATCCACTCATGTTGTGGTTTTCTGCTGGGAAGGTTTTCCTGTGAGCAACACCGAGTGTTTGTACTGCTGAAATTTAGCCGCCATGCGGTGCAATTAACTGTTTTGGTTGACTACAATTGGAGTGCACCTGTGGAATTTTCTGCCTTGTGGCCGCTAGTGTTCTGGTTACCTGCCCTGGCCACTAACATAATTTCATGCAGACTCCCTTCCTCACCTGTAGTCACTGTCCAACATGGTGTGTAATTTTGACAGCTAATACATACTCCATTGTGGATTATCACGTTTGTAATCTTTTCTGTTTGAGTCCTCATGTACTAATTGATGGGAAGCCAGTCGTTGTGTCAGTCCATGGCTGTCCCCTGGTTGGGTTCCGACGGATCAATTGTAGTTGGGCTCACCACCTGTCTCGCCTAAGTGAACGAGGGCAGACCGATCTCCATGGAGGCTCCTGAGTGCCATTGTTGTTTAATTATCTGTTTTCAGCTACTTAAAATTTAACGCTTATGGTTATTTTTCTTTTTTCTTAAAAATTTTGCAAAATTAATTCAAAAATTTATCTTTCAAGCTTAAACATTGCGGCCTACTGCCTTTAAAAGATTGTGGTAATATATTTTAAAATTTTGAAACTTAATTGTGGCCTTCAGCCATTGGTATTGCACCTTGCCTATGTTTGCTCTATTTGCTTTGCCTTGAGGTTTTAATTTGCCTTTTAATTGCATTTTTGTCTTGTTGATTTTTAATATTTCTTGTTTTTAAACATTGTGGCCTTCTGCCATTAAAAGTCTATGGTAATATATTCTAAAATTTTGGAACTTAATTGTGGCCTTCAGTCTTTGGTATTACACCATGCATATCTACTTTGCTGTGGCTTTTTTAAAATTATTTTATTGCTATCTTAACTGGATTTTTATGTTGCTGATTTGTTAACATTTCTTGTTTGGAGTCCTTCAGCCGTGAAAAGTTGCATTCGGTAAAGGTCCGGCTATGTGCTGCTTTGGTTGCAAAAGTGTTATTAAATTACAATAAATTACAATTAGAAGATGATACTGACCCCTATCCTTATTTGGCCCTTTCCACAATCCTAATTACCTGTTCTGCCCAGCGGGCGTTTCACTAGCTCTTGCCTCGTCAATTCGACGGTGGTTTGTGAGAATTTCAGCTGTTTTCTTTATGCGCTTAGATGGTAACAGATCCAAGATAAGCGCAGGAGTAATGTCTTCGAAGGATGTTCCTGGCATCGGGTCATTCTTAATCTCTGCTTCAAGGTTGCCGTTGTCTGTCGGTGGGAGAAGAACTCGACCACGTTCTTCGCTGTCGAGATTACCTCCATTATTCTTATCTGCCTCAACAGTAACAGCCATGTCAGAAATTTTAAATCCCTGGGTTCAAGCCACGAGCTTCAAACCCAGACCGAGCATTGGATGGAACCGCAGCTTTCTTGCATGCTTCACTGAGGAAGAGCGGGAACTGTGCTCTTGTGACTTAACGTCCAGGGTGAGACATTGCCCAGTTGAGCATTGCCCTGTAAAAAGCTTGTCTCAGTGATTTGAAACACACCTATCAAGAGGCTGAAGATAGTGCATTGAATGAGGAGGTAAAGCAATCAAGATCACATCGTTGTCGGTAGCAACCTGTAGCCTATCTGGATCAGTAGAGTGTGAGGTATGGCCATCGAGAACCAGAACCACTTTTCCTTGATGTTTGCTGGGACAAAAGTGGTCTTCAATCCATCTCATGAATATATCAGAGCTGGAATACCCTGATGTCCCATTCATAAATACAATTTAGTCATTCGGAAGTCCATCCTCCCATTCAGGCTTCTCTTTCTCTTATCTTTAACAATGCACGCCAGAGGAATGAAGTTGCCTTTGGAATTGCAAGTGATAACTGTTACGGTTTCTCCATTTCCTCCAGAAGTTACTTGACACAGTGTAGGAGAACTCTTTCTGCTATAATTTTTTCTGGCCAAGGATTCATCTGAAAGCCAGTTTCGTCCATATTATACAGGTGACCACGCTTACCCAAAAAGAATTTGCTTTTAATATATCGCGAACTAAAGAAAAATGAGCTGCACCTTCTTCCCTTTGCATTGCCATAACCCTGTCAATAAAGAGCCTAGCTGCTTTCTCGTAGTTAGCTGTGGGTAACGTTTTAGAAAGGACTGTAACCAATCTCAACCGGACATTTGATTTTATTTTTAAAAATCTAAGGCAAATTCCATTTGTTTCCGCGTGTGCGGGGTTTCTCCGGTTGGTGGAAGTCCACATATCTGCAACTTATTTATCCATATTAGTAATAATTTGTCTTTCCCTTCACTAAGACTACCTAGAAATAATAATATTAAAACTAATAATAATAAAAAGAACATGATCATTATTCGACACTGAGAAATGTTTGCAGAAATTGGATTTGTGCAGTTCGAGAACCATAGTTAATTCGAATAACCTTACCTTTCAATTGTTAATTTTTAATTTAGTAAAATATTACGCTTAAAAGCTATACTCATTTACCAGAACGAAATTTTCACTCTGCACGAGAGTGTGCGCTGACATGAAACATCCTGACAAATCAGTTTGGTATGCCGGACCGAGACTCGAACTCGAAGTCTTTGCCTTTCGCGGACAACTGCTCTACCAACGCTTTTTGATTTTTTTACACTGTATCTTTGTTTTTTCATTTACGGATTAAGGATACCTAGCCACAGAAAGCAAAAAAAAAAAAAAAAAAAAAAAATAAGAGGGCTGTACTAACCCTATGCTCATCACAACTTGTGACCCTACCAAACAAAAACAAAGTGATCCCTCTTCAGGCTTTGACGTCCTAATTGCACCTAAGGAAACTAAACTAAGGACAATCTTTCGAGCGCCAATCCTTAAGGACGATAGAAACATGGGTAGGAGATCCCAATAAGTGTGAAAGAGGATTTTTGTATTTATTTACCTTTGTTTTTACTTACTTTTTAATTTTTTGTTTTTATTTATATTTTATTGTTTAATTTTTATTATTTTTTATTCATTTATTTATTTCGTATTATATCCGTTCGTGTCCTGTACAAGATGGTGCAACGACTGGGGAAAGTGATCACCGATGTTTCATGAAATTGGGAGACAGGGTGAAGAAAGACGCTGTGGAGATATGCTGCGAAGGTTTATTGGTAATGGGTCGAACAGGTGGATGAACTGTGCGCGATCACAACCCCATTCCACAAGTCAAGAACTGTATGGGGACTGTCGTGAAAGAGGTACTCTGAAGCCTGTCCTCGAAAGCATATGAGTGCGTGGAATTTCGCAGGATGGTCGTGTGAGGTCTGGGGCAACAGCAGGAACTCCTGCGTAACCGTCACTGCCGGTGCACGAAGTTAGCTGCCCGTGGTGCGTTGGATGAGGAGCCAAACGTCCCACTTCAGAGGCCGTGTAAGACGATGCTCACTGCGGTCGTCGGGTTGGCAGTTATAGCAAAGTGGGGAAGTAGCCAGTCCTGTATAATGAAGTCGACAATTTGTCGGGATTTACCGTTGACAACGACGTATCAGAGTGTAGACAAGTTCGGTGGTGAAAAGGTTGAGTGGCTGCACCTCCAAACCGCCAGCCAGTTGACGTTTGGGTGCCTCTATGGGCGTGTGAGGGATGGACGATGTAAGCAAAAGTCCTAATAAAAATTCGATAAAATCTAGCGAGGTTATCACGGATTCCGAATGTGAATTAATCTGGGTGGAATTGGGTCAAAAATGGTGATCGGATAATTTTATAGACCAGCTGGGTGAGGATCTGTAGTTGTAGAGCGCTTCATACAAAACTTGAAGAATATCATTAGTAATTTTCCTCATCATGCCGTTGTAATAGGAGGAGACTTCAACATGCCAGGTATAGATTGGGAGTGTTATGTCATCAAAACAGGTGCCAGACGCAGGGATTCGTGAGATATTGTTCTGGATGTCTTGTCCGAAAATTACCTTAAGCAGGGAGAGAACCAACTCGTGAGGGTAACGTCTTAGACCTCCTGGCAACAAACAGACCTGAACTTATCGAACTAGTTAACGTAGAGGAAGCTATCAGTGATCATACGGCTGTGACAGCTGTGACGACGGGTTCTACAAGGAATGTTAAGAAAGGTAGGAAGATATATTTGCTCAGCAATGGTAACAGGATACAAATTTCAGGATATCTCAGCAGCCAGCACCAAATATTCGGTTATGAGGACGAACATGTGGAAAACAAATGGAAAAAATTCAAAGGTATCGTTCAATATGTTCTAGACAAGTAGGTTCCGAGTAAGGTTAAGGGATGGGAAAGATCCAGCATGGTTTAGTAGCTGTATTAGAAAAGCCTCCCCCCATGAACCATGGACCTTGTCGTTTGTGGGGTTTCGCGTGCCTCAACAATACAGATAGCCGTACCGTAGGTGCAACCACAACGGAGGAGTATCTGTTGAGAGGCCAGACATACGTGTGGTTCCTGAAGAGGGGCAGCAGCCTTTTCAGTAGTTGCAGGGGCAACGGTCTGGATGATTGACTGATCTGGCCCTGTAACACTAACCAAAACGGCTTTGCTGTTGTGGTACTGCGAACGGCTGAAAGCAAGGGGAAACTACAGCCCTAATTCTCCCCGAGGGCATGCAGCTTTACTGTATGATTAAATGATGATGGCGTCCTCTTGGGTAAAATATTTCGGAGGTAAAACAGTCCCCCATTCGGATCTCCGGGCGGGGCTATTCAAGAGGATGTGGTTATCACGAGAAGGAAAACTGGCGTTCTACGGGTCGAAGCGTGGAATGTCAGATCCCTTAATCGGGCAAGCACGTTAGAAAATTTAAAAAGGGAAATGGATACGTTAAGGTTAGATATAGTGGGAATTAATGAAATTAGGTGGAAGGAGGAACAAGGCTTCTGGTCAGGCGAATAAAAGGTTATAAATGCAAAATCAAATAGGGGTAATGCAGGAGTAGGTTTAATAATGAATAAAAAATAGAAATGCGGGTAAGGTACTACAAACAGCATAGTGAACGCATTATTGTGGCCAAGATAGACACGAAGCCCACGCCTACCACAGTAGTACAAGTTTATATGCCACGTAGCTCCGCAGATGACGAAGAGATTGATGAAATGTATGATGAGATAAAAGAAATTATTCAGGTAGTGAAGGGAGACGAAAATTTAATAGTCATGGGTGACTGGAATTCGATAGCAGAGAAAGGAAAAGCAGGAAACATAGTAGGTGAATATGGAATGGGGGTAATGAATGAAAGAGGGAGCCGCCTGGTAGAATTTTGCACAGAGCTTAACTTAATCATAGCTAACACTTGGTTCAAGAATCATGAAAGAAGGTTATATACATGGAAGAAGCCTGGAGATACTAAAAGGTTTCAGATAGATTATATAATGGTAAGACAGAGATTTAGGAACCAGATTTTAATTTGTTAGAGATTTCCAGGGGCTGATGTGGACTCTGACCACAATCTATTGGTTATGAACTGTAGATTAAAACTGAAGAAACTGAAAAAAAAGGTGGGAATTTAAGGAGATGGGACAGGGATAAACTGACAGAACCAGAGGTTGTACAGAGTTTCAGGGAGAGCATTAGGGAACGATTTACAAGAATGGGGGAAAGAAATACAATAGAAGAAGAATGTGTAGCTTTGAGAGATGAATTAGTGAAGGCATCAGAGGATCAAGTAGGTAAAAAAACAAGGACTAATAGAGTTCCTTGGTTAACAGAAGATATATTGAATTTAATTGATGAAAGGAGCAAATATAAAAATGCAGTAAATGAAGCAGGCAAAAAGGAATACAAACGTCTCAAAAATGAGATCGACAGCAAGTACAAAATGGCTAAGCAGGTATGGCTAGAGGACAAATGTAAGGATACAGAGGCGTATTGCACTAGGAGTAAGATAGACACTGCCTACAGGAAAATTAAAGAGGCCTTTTGAGAAAAGAGAACCACCTGCATGAATATCAAGAGCTCAGATGGAAACCCAGTTCTAAGCAAAGATGGGAAAGCAGAAAGATGGAAGGAGTATGAAGAGGGTCTATACAGGGGCGATGTTCTTGAGGACAATATTATGGAAATGGAAGAGGAGGTAGATGAAGATGAAATTGGAGATATGATACTGCGTGAAGAGTTTGACAAAGCACTGAAAGACCTGAGTCGAAACAAGGCCCCGGGAGTAGACAACATTCCATTAGAACTACTGACAGCCTTGGGAGAGCCAGTCCTGACAAAACTCTACCATCCAGTGAGCAAGATGTATGAGACAGTCGAAATTCCCTCAGACTTCAAGAAGAATATAATAATTCCAATCCCAAAGAAAGCAGGTGTTGACAGATGTGAAAATTACCGAACTGTCAGTTTAATAAGTCACAGCTGCAAAATACTAATGCGAATTCTTTACAGACAAATGGAAAAACTGGTAGAAGCCGACATTGGGGAAGATCGGCTTGGATTCCGTAGAAATGTTGGAACACGTGAGGCAATACTGACCCTACGACTTATCTTAGAAGAAAGGATAAGGAAAGGCAAACCTACGTTTCTAGCATTTGTAGACTTAGAGAAAGCTTTTGATAATGTTGTCTGGAATACTCTCTTTCAAATTCTGAAGGTGGCAGGGGTAAAATACAGGGAGCGAAAGCCTATTTACAATTTGTACGGAAATCAGATGGCAGTTATAAGAGTCGAGGGACATGAAAGGGAAGCAGTGGTTGGGAAGGGATTTTAATATGTATTCCGAATTTTTCTCCCATGCTACTCTATCCTGTGCAAGCTTCTTCATCTCCCAGTACCTACCGCAACCTACATCCTTCTGAATGTGTTTAGTGTATTCATCTCTTGGTCTCCCTCTACGATTTTTACCCACCACGCTGCCCTCCAATACTAAATTGGTGATCCCTTGATGCCTCAGAATATGTCCTATCAACCGATCCCTTCTTCTAGTCGTGCCACAAATTTCTCTTCTCTCCAATTCTGTTCAATATCTCCTCATTAGGTATGTGATCTAACCATCTAATCTTCAGCATTCTTCTCTAGCACCACATTTCGAAAGCTTCTATTCTCTTCTTGTCTAAACTATTTATCGTCCTTGTTTCACTTCCACACATGGCTACACTCCATACAAATACTTTCAGAAACGACTTCCTGACACTTAAATCTATACTCGATGTGAACAAAGTTCTCTTCTTCAGAAACGCTTTCCTTGCCATTGCCAGCCTACATTTTACATCCTCTCTACTTCGACCACCGTCAGTTATTTTTCGCCCCAAATAGCAAAATTCATTTACTACATTAAGTGTCTCATTTCTTAATCTAATTCCCTCAGCATCACCCGGCTTCATTCGACTAAATTCCATTATCCTCATACATTTTTATTACTTCTCCATGGATTTTAATTCCTACTCCGAATTATTCTTTTGTTTCCTTTACTGCTTGCTCAGTATACAGTTTGAATAACATCAGGGATAGGCTACAACCCTGTCTCACTCCCTTCCCAACCACTGTTTCCCTTTCATGTTACTCTACTCCTATAACTGCCATTTGGTTTCTGTACAACTTGTGAATAGCCTTTACTCCCTGTAATTTATCCCTGCCATCTGCAAAATTTGAAAGAGAGTATTCCAATCAACATTGTCAAACGCTTTCGCTAAGCCAACAAATTCTAGAAACTTAGGTTTGCCTTTCCTTAATCTATTTTCTAAGATAAGTTGTAGGGTCAGTATTGCCAACATTTCTACGGAATCGAAACTGATCTTCCTCGAGGTCGGTTACTACCAGTTTTTCCATTCATCTGTAAAGAATTCGTGTTAGTATATTGCAGCTGTGGCTTATTAAACTGATAGTTCGGTAATTTTCACATCTGTCAACACCTTGAAGTCTGAGGGTATTTTGCCTGTGTCATACATCTTGCTCACCAGATGGTAGAGTTTTGTTAGGCCTGGCTCTCCCAAGGCTGTCAGTAGTTCTAATGGAATGTTGTCTACTCCCGGGGCCTTGTGTCGACTTAGGTCGTTCCGTGCTCTGTCAAACTCTTCACGCAGTATCGTATCTCCCATTTCATCTTCATCTACATCCTCTTCAATTTCCAAATTATTGTCCTCAAGAACATCGGCCTTGTATAGGCCCTCTACATACACCTTCCACATTTCTGCTTTCCTTCTTTGCTTACAATTGGGTTTCCATCTGAGCTCTTGATATTCATGCAGGTGGTTCTCTTTTCTCCAAAGGTCTCTTTAATTTTCCTGTAGGCAGTGTCTATCTTACTCCTAGTGCAATACGCCTCTGTATCCTTACATTTGTCCTCTAGCCATACCTGCTTAGCCATTTTGTACTTGCTGTCGATCTCATTTCTGAGACGTTTGTATTCCTTTTTGTCTGCTTCATTTACTGCATTTTTATATTTGCTCCTTTCATCAATTAAATTCAATATATCTTCTGTTACCCAAGGATTTCTATTAGTCCTTGTTTTTTTACCTACTTGATCCTCTGCTGCCTTCACTATTTCATCTCTCAAAGCTACACATTCTTCTTCTATTGTATTTCTTTCCCCCATTCTTGTCAATCGTTCCCTAATGCTCTCCCTGAAACTCTGTACAACCTCTGGTTCTGTCAGTTTATCCCTGTCCCATCTCCTTAAATTCCCACTTTTTTTTCTGTTTCTTCAGTTTTAATCCACAGTTCATAACCAATAGATTGTGGTCAGAGTCCACATCAGCCCCCCGGAAATGTCTTACAAATTAAAATCTGGTTCCTAAATCTCTGTCTTACCATTATATAATCTATCTGAAACCTTTTAGTATCTCCAGGCTTCTTCCATGTATATAACCTTCTTTCATGATTCTTGAACCAAGTGTTAGCTATGATTAAGTTAAGCTCTGTGCAAAATTCTACCAGGCGGCTCTCTCTTTCATTCATTACCCCCATTCCATATTCACCTACTATGTTTCCTTCTCTTCCTTTCCCTGCTATCGAATTCCAGTCACCCATGACTATTAAATTTTCGTCTCCCTTCACTACCTGAATAATTTCTTTTATCTCATCATACATTTCATCATTCTCTTCGTCATCTGCGGATCTAGGTGGCATATAAACTTGTACTACTGTGGTAGGCGTGGGCTTCATGTCTGTCTTGGCCACAATAATGCGTTCACTATGCTGTTTGTAGTATCTTACCCGCATTTCTATTTTTTATTCATTATTAAACCTACTCCTGCATTACCCCTATTTGATTTTGTATTTATAACCCTGTATTCACCTGACCAGTAGTCTTGTTCCTCCTGCCACCGAACTTCACTAATTCCCACTATATCTAACTTTAACCTATCCATTTCCCTTTTTAAATTTTCTAACGTACTTGCCCGATTAAGGGATCTGACATTCCACGCTCCGACCCGTAGAATGCCAGTTTTCTTTCTCTTGATAACAACGTCCTCCTGAGTAGTCCCCACCCAGAGATCCGAATGGGGGACTATTTTACCTCCGGAATATTTTACCCAAGAGGACGCCACCATCATTTAACCATATAGAAATGCTGCATGCCCTCGGTAAAAATTAGGGCTGTAGTTTCCCCTTGCATTCATCCGTTCGCAGTACCAAAACAGCAAGGCCGTTTTGGTTACTGTTACAAGGCCAGATCAGTCAATCATCCAGACTGCAACTACTGAAAAAGCTGCTGTCCCTCTTCAGGAACCACACGTTTGTCTTGCCTCTCAACAGATACTCCTCCGTTGTGGTTGCACCTACGGTACAGCTGTCTGCATCGTTGAGGCACGCAAGCCCCACCACCAACGGCAAGGTCCATGCCCAACATGGATCTCGCTTATTCACCACGAGGAGAAAATTCGAGAAACTAGAGCCTAAACAGAGGCTTATTGACAATCATTCTTCCCATGCACTATTCGCTAGTGGAAGAGAGTTGGAGGGATCAAATAGTGGTACCAAAAGTACCCTCCGCCACACACCATTAGGAGACTTGCGGAATATGATGCAGATGTAGATGTGCTTCTCGTAGGGATACCGGGTGATCTCGAGATCGTTTCTAACGTAGCTTAGTCGACGAAGTAAGTTACGACATGGTACGATAAGGCTGAGATATGTGCTATATCGATTTGTGGTCAGAGAGAAGATATTTGGAGGACATTCAAGAGACTGCGTGTTAAAAGCGGGGAAGAACCCCCCCCCCCCCCCCCCCCGGTGCCGCAGCGTAGTATGTACAAAGAGCGTTGATTGGTGATCTGGACCATGGAGAGAGTAGGAAGCAATAACTAGCGAATAGGATCCACGAAGAGTTGTGGGAACCCCATATGTGTCACGATCATGAGCAGCAATGGGTGTCGAACATGATCGAAGGCACGCGTAAAATCAATGGTCACGCACAGAACCGCTAGACCGCGGCTACTGCGATGAGGTCACGGCATTCTCCCAAAGTCTTTGAAGGGTATCTCCACACCCATGTGCAGCAGTCTGTTCCAGTGAAAGGACCGTAAGTAAGACTGTGCATATGTGTGGCGCTAAGAGACGGGCCTAAATTTCATAATCGGCGTTCATTAATGTGCGGGGGTCGTATGCAGTGACATTTGTACCTCACGATAACTTATTCACCGGTAAAAAGCGCCAGTGATAAGTTCAGGCGGTATCGGGAGGGGCAGAATAAAGAATTCCTGAAGAATCTCCGTCCGACGAGGAAGCGTAAGGCTAGGCGCAAATTGAGACGCGTATAGCACATGTGGCGCGGCGCAGCCCAGACTCATGAGGCGTCCCGCCACCATACACTGTGCCGCACACGACTATCGAACTATTTAGGCGCATTATTCGAGGGTCCTCCTGCCCATTGGGGCGTTCCGAGTACTAGAAGACGCACTTGAAAATGATTCACGGCACACGACTGATCCTCAGAGCAGACAGTTTAGAGGGAGTTCCCCTTACATTCATTACGCGAAGACGACTCGGAAGCTTCTGGTGGCGGTAGTAGGATCCCGTTATATATATATATATATATATATATATATATATATATATATATATATATATATATATATATGTGTGTGTGTGTGTGTGTGTGTACAGGGTGAAAAATATTTAAACCGACAAACTCTGGGAGGTTGTATGGGACATCAAAACAAATATTTTTCCCTAATGTCATTTTTTCCTCCCAGGAGTATTTAAACCAGTAGAGGAAGATTTCTCTGGCGGCAAATTAATTAAATCAACAAACACTTTTCCATTTTTTATGACCAAGAGACAACACTTTAATACAACCCAATTCCAATTACAGTAGGTGATCAAAAATGCCTCCACTGACATACACTCCTGGAAATGGAAAAAAGAACACATTGACACCGGTGTGTCAGACCCACCATACTTGCCCCGGACACTGCGAGAGGGCTGTACAAGCAATGATCACACGCACGGCACAGCGGACACACCAGGAACCGCGGTGTTGGCCGTCGAATGGCGCTAGCTGCGCAGCATTTGTGCACCGCCGCCGTCAGTGTCAGCCAGTTTGCCGTGGCATACGGAGCTCCATCGCAGTCTTTAACACTGGTAGCATGCCGCGACAGCGTGGACGTGAACCGTATGTGCAGTTGGCGGACTTTGAGCGAGGGCGTATAGTGGGCATGCGGGAGGCCGGGTGGATGTACCGCCGAATTGCTCAACACGTGGGGCGTGAGGTCTCCACAGTACACCGATGTTGTCGCCAGTGGTCGGCGGAAGGTGCACGTGCCCGTCGACCTGGGACCGGACCGCAGCGACGCTCGGATGCACGCCAAGACCGTAGGATCCTACGCAGTGCCGTAGGGGACCGCACCGCCACTTCCCAGCAAATTAGGGACACTGTTGCTCCTGGGGTATCGGCGAGGACCATTCCCAACCGTCTCCATGGAGCTGGGCTACGGTCCCGCACACCGTTAGGCCATCTTCCGCTCACGCCCCAACATCGTGCAGCCCGCCTCCAGTGGTGTCGCGACAGGCGTGAATGGAGGGACGAATGGAGACGTGTCGTCTTCAGCGATGAGAGTCGCTTCTGCCTTGGTGCCAATGATGGTCGTATGCGTGTTTGGCGCCGTGCAGGTGAGCGCCACAATCAGGACTGCATACGACCGAGGCACACAGGGCCAACACCCGGCATCATGGTGTGGGGAGCGATCTCCTACACTGGCCGTACACCACTGGTGATCGTCGAGGGGACACTGAATAGTGCATGATACATCCAAACCGTCATCGAACCCATCGTTCTACCATTCCTAGACCGGCAAGGGAACTTGCTGTTCCAACAGGACAATGCACGTCCGCATGTATCCCGTGCCACCCAACATGCTCTAGAAGGTGTAAGTCAACTACCCTGGCCAGCAAGATCTCCGGATCTGTCCCCCATTGAGCATGTTTGGGACTGGATGAAGCGTCGTCTCACGCGGTCTGCACGTCCAGCACGAACGCTGGTCCAACTGAGGCGCCAGGTGGAAATGGCATGGCAAGCCGTTCCACAGGACTACATCCAGCATCTCTACGATCGTCTCCATGGGAGAATAGCAGCCTGCATTGCTGCGAAAGGTGGATATACACTGTACTAGTGCCGACATTGTGCATGCTCTGTTGCCTGTGTCTATGTGCCTGTGGTTCTGTCAGTGTGATCATGTGATGTATCTGACCCCAGGAATGTGTCAATAAAGTTTCCCCTTCCTGGGACAATGAATTCACGGTGTTCTTATTTCAATTTCCAGGAGTGTATAAACACACCGTCGGATCCTGTTCTGTCTGACACGGGCAAAAACCCCAGGATTATCCTGACTTGTTCCTGCTGCTGCTACTACCCGGGCAACAGGGGTTGCGTAAACAAGGTTGCGCATCCCTCCCCACACAAAAAAGTCCAGAGGGGACATAACTGGGGATAGAGCAGGCCATGGTACAGGACCACCTCTGCCAATCCACGTTTCTGGGAACCGTCAGTCCAGGAATTGACCCACACGACGACTGAAATGTGCCGTCGCCCCGTCATGTTGGAACCACATGCGTTGTCTTGTAGGGAGCGGGACGTCTTCCAGCAATTCTGGCAATGCTCTGGCGAGAAAATTGTAATAGTGCCTGCCATTTAATGGCCTAGGTAGAAGATACTGCCCAATTAAACAGTCCCCAACAACACCGACCCACACATTAACGAAGAACCGCACTTGATGAGCGCTAGTAACTGTGGCATGTTGGTTACCCTCACTCCAAACATGCGAATCGTGCATGTTGAACACTCCATCACGCCCGAACGTTTCTTCATCGGTAAACAACACAGAGGATGGAAATCCGGTCTCACGCAGACGTTGGTACACGGCAGCAAAGGTCGTATGATGCGGGATACGGCGATTAGGATATTGTTGTTGATAAACCCGCTGTGTAGCTCGTCCGTTGTGGTGCGCTACGTAGTACGCACCAACCATATCAGGGTAGTCAGTCCAAGTGTATCGCTCATGTTAGTAAACAGAGACAATGCAATACTACACTGGTGGACAGCAGTTGCCTACAACTGAAGAGCGTAATACGCCCTCTAACAACTGAAGATCGCAATATGGCCTCTAACAACTGAAGAGCGTAATATGGCCTCCACCGGTTTAAATAATCCTCATAGGAAAAAATGACATAAGGGAAAAATATTTGTTTTGATGTCCCCTAAAACCTCCCAGAGTTTGTCGGTTTAAATACTTTTCATCCTGTATACTTATAAATAAGTGAATTTGATCCAATTAAGTTCTCTAGATCCTAAAAAAATAGCGCGCGTTTTTGTAACGTCACATGTTCAAATGGCACCACGCAAATTTCCATACGAAGCGACTGGGACGCGACACGCGTCTGCGCCAGGTCGCGCGACGTTGTGGTTGCTGCACAGTTTCTCGCAGGTCGCGTTACGCGAGCACCTCGGGAGGAGTTAGGCGGGGAGCGAGAAGGCAGTCCTATCATATGCTCACTTCGGCATGGCGCATACGGGCAGTGGGAAGTATTGCCCATCCGAAAAATCAGCCTTACGGTATACTGAGTTTTATTGTGACAGAGTAGTGTTCAGTTTCTCGCCGTTTAAGCGCTCCATATCTTTTCGTTAGTTCGTAGTGGTTTTCAGTTACATATATTTGTATATTTTTTGTTTTGTTTTTTCTTTTGTCAAGAACAATGCGCAGTTCGATAACTGGTGTGCCATTAGTCACTGGAAGCATGTCTTCTGCCTCGACAATGTTTTCAGATCGTAAAAAGGGGCAGACGATTCATCGTGAGGGCAGTGAATTAGGAAGTAAGGAATATTATAAAATCATGTGATGTAGAAACGAGGCAGGGAAGTAAAACTTGGTTATCTACTTGCTGCCTATTATGCTGACGTATCTTCAGGAACTGTTACAAAAAATCGAAAAGACATTATTTCCACATATATGACCCCTTTGTGCTCCTGGAAAAAAGTGTCCGAGATATGAAGTACATAAGCTTCACTATCATTATGTGGATATTAGTCTAATAAGAGACATTATACTACGTACATGTGGACATGAAATTTCCATTGCAAGCTAGAAACAGTCGAGCAGCCCTCAGGAATAACGATGTTTTAACCGGCTCGTGACGATAAAAAGCATTTCAGTTGTTGCATACACGCTATCAGCATTAATAAACTAATTACACAACAAGCTACACAAATGAAGCAGTGGTCGGTATTATTCCAAAAGTGTGAGTATCCTGAAAGATTGTCGTTGAAATGCTGACAAAGGCAGAACTATTTTTATGACAATGTTTTTCAAACGACGTGAACTCTTCCTCCCACAAAGCACACTCGACTAGCTTCCCCATTGCTGTCGCGCGCATTATTCTCAGCTGCTGACGAGACACTGACTATTGTGTTGTGCTACATATGAATTGTTTACTTTTGTCAATAACAACCATTTTATTCGCGAATCACGCATTGTCAGTTTGGCAAGGCGTTGCGTTCATTCTGCCTAAAGAGTACGCTTGCCATTACTTTAATACTGCTCAAATGAAGAAAAGGAATAAAAACCTTTGGTAAGTTTCCATTCCAGTCGCTCAGTGTTAAGAATACGATGGGTTATGGGATTCAATCAAAATTCCAACAGAATTGGCGATTTATTTTTGTGTGAATTGTTAACCTTTTCTAATTCAAAGAAGCATCACCATTTGCGAGTAACGGCTACATTTCTCTTGTTGATGTGTTTGAGAGTAGCCTACTTCTTTTGCCAAACACTATAATTTGCACAAACTCATTTTTGCAGCAACTACTGTGACAGAATTCTGAAACACAGTGTCTCATGAAACAAGTAATTGGCGACCAGAGAGCTCAATAGCTTACAAAAAACCTCATTGTGTCGGTTTGTGGTAAGATAAGGGAAGAAATTTCATGTTTGTCTTCATAATAGGAAACTTTTGTCTCACTAGCTGTCGATAACTCTTAAAGAATTACAGTCATTGGAGCGAAAAAAATAAAATAGAAAGTACAACTTCTAGTATATCGTCATAGGTAAGAAAGTTAACTGTGTTTACGAACTGGCAAATTACTCTCCTCCCTGTGTGCCATCATTCGCCAAATAGTCGTTTCGATGTCTCGGGCGGTTTAGGAGATGGATGTAAGAATATTTCACTCCCCTGGGCGTGAGGTCGGGAGTGAATGCGCTACATAGGATCCATTTTATCGAGATCGGAGGCAGACAGAGACCTCCTCCCCAGTCTAAAGAAAAAATCAGTGTTAGCTAAATTTCATACGCAGCAACATATTATGGTGTAATATGCACCAATCGCAAAATCATAGCGACTCCTATTTTTCATCGCAGACTTTTTGAGTTTTGCATAGTGTCTTACTAAAATGTATATATCACAATAAATGGTTCAAATGACTGTGAGCACTATGGGACTCAACTGCTGTGGTCATCAGTCCCCTAGAACTTAGAACTACTTAAACCTAGCTAACCTAAGGACATCACACACATCCATGCCCGAGGCAGAGGCAGGATTCGAACCTGCGACCGTAGCGGTAGCGCGGTTCCAGACTGTAGCGCCTAGAACCGCTCGGCGACATCGGCCTGCATGTATATATCACAATAAGCATAACCATTAGCGAGTTGGCGAACACTTCGCCACGAAGCTGACATATAAAGCCAGAAGTAAAGCCAAAATCATATATTTTCATGGCAGTTTCTGTAAAATGGTTTAAGGAAGATAAAAGGGTGCACGCGCTTTGGTTCTGTCAGCGCAGAGCGTCGTCAATAGGCGCGTGCAAAGTACGTGTACGCGTCGCAATATGCATTGGACCACCGCGACTCGCGCGGAACGTGTGCGTCGCGCTGTAGTGTCGTGTCACGTCACACGTGCTATGCACGCCTCAATTTGCGCTTAGCCTAGGTGGTGAATGCCTGATAGAACTCAACTGGAAACCATCTGGTCCCAGCGACCTGTTCTTTGCCCCCTTATCGATCGTGTCCGCCAACTAATCCGTGGTGATCACAGACATCATTGGTGTCGACTCTGCAATGGTGAGTATCCGTTCAGTAACGGGGAGGAGGTCATCAGAAACTGGCGCAGCCGTCTGATTTTCCTCTTAAAAGTGACATTAGTGGTCAGCGAAGGCAGGTACCAACGCCCCTTGCTTTGTCTGGCGAGTATCATCGGATATAGTGATGGTAGAGACGTAAACTCGACGTCGACAACGATGGTCTGATACAGCGTGGATCATGGAGCGCTATTCCTCGGCAGAAGGTCCTGCCTTCGTGAAGGCGCCATGATGCCATACGATTTGTTGCCTTGGGTTGTGAGGAGATGGGCTTCAGTACGCCGACGTTTCCTCTTAGCAGTGTCCTGATGTCGTGCCGCTGCTTCCTTGCCACACTGCATGAACACCTTCGTGACTGCAGGTTCCACACGCTTGAACCACCAGTGTAATGTGGACGCGTACTGTGGAGACACTTTACACAGAACGCCCATGTAGTGGCAGTACGTTGTCAGCATTGTGGGTCTCCAAGACAGGAAGTGTTAAGCTATTGGAATCCTTTGCTGCGTCAAACCAACTGATATAGCAGAATGGTTGTGCCAATGATGGAGATATGGCCCAAAAACGCAGGGGGCCGTTTTCTGTTTGGGAGACTACATTTTCAAAGTGGACAAAGACGTCGGTCGAGTCTGCTCGCAGAAAGTGCTGTATAATAGATACAACTGGTACATCGTCATGAATCTTCTCCCAGACATCAACGAGATGGTGTGCCTGTTGGGCATGGTGTATTGCAATGTGTAATGGTAGTGACACACCGAAATCACAATAGTAATCCGTTGTAGTTGCTACATATTTTATTACAATCAAAAGCATTATAAAACCACAATTTCAATAATACAGGTGACTGCCTTACAAGGCCAGATCACTTGGACAAATAACAAACAGATTTCTTTAACCGGAACAAGACCCATAAAACTTGAAATTTGAATATGAATAGGTAAATATACTCAGGTAAAGCTTTAGTTAAATAGTATAAATGTCCATACAATTCCCATCAGAACTCTCATTAGGCCTACTTCCAATCAGCTGAGGAACAGATTTAGGGTAAGAACATAGATCTTTTAAGGTTTGGCTAGCCAACTTTCCTTAACAAAAGTATCTACAAATGACTAAAACAATTAAGAAGGTCCTTTAATTTTGACAAAACCTATCTTCAAATTTACTTACTGAGTTGATTAATCAACAATATTCTTAGAATGATTACAACTAGAACATGATCATATGCCAATACCCGTAAAATGAGGTTGCTTCAATATTGCGTGTGAATTAGAGATAGACGCAAGCAGACCAAGGATTCAAATCAATACGAGAGATCCACGAGACAGGAAATGACATAGAAATGTACTCATCTTTGCACTGAAATTGAACTTCAGATGCTATAATTCTCCACCGGATAGATGGAATCATGCAACAGTGACAACATAACTCAAATTTAAAGGAGAGGACAGGGCCTTAAATATCTCTCTGTCCCCCCCCCCCCCCCCCCCCCTTGTGCTCTGCTCCCAGTATGCTCGCGTCGACCACCGCCAATTATCTGTAACACAACACACATCAACGGCAGACATTATTCTGTGACATAAACTGCACAATCTTATCTAGAGAACAGGTGATCAATACAACTGAATAGAAACAAATTAGCCTCCGTGAGTTACTTGGCCAGTGCCAGCCCTTAAACTTTGATTAATTAGTTCGCTAAAAATCATGCCCTAAGGTTAAGATGACAAGAATTATCTCGGCGCACATTACACGCCAAACTACCAAATGAACTACAAGGTAGAATAGAGTACGTATCTCTGCGTGTCTTGAAACACCAGAGCCGAATTTACTCACTACTCGTTGCACTTCTAGCTACGCTTTAACCACACTTCATGTCGGTTGGTTGGGCTTAGCCACACTTCCTCTACTGCCGTCAAGATAGTTAGTCACGACACCGAGATAAGCGATAAACAACTAAAACAATTCCAAAGGATTTTTAGTACACAGGCATGTTCAATTAAGCCGCACGCAACCCACCGAAGCAACTCGGCGACTCCAATTCAATCGGCAGGCGTAGCTTATAACAGACTCGAAGGAGCTTGTCCTTCCGACCTCTAGGTAAACCAAATCACCATGGGCGGTGGATCTGCCCTCACGACTCAACACGCCGTAGCCGTTGGCCCCGCTCCTTCGTTGTCCGACTCGTCCTCTTGCCGTCCTGCCTACGTACATAGTACCACGTGACTGTCGCTCACCGCCGATCCCGACACACCTCCCCAGCAGAGCGCACTCGCTGCCGTTAAATCCGCGCCGCCATAAATGAGCAAAAGACAAATAAGTATCGAAGTCGACTCAAAGATCAAAATGACTATCGATGGTAACTGGCGCCAGAAACGCACCAGCTCATGTATAACCAGGTGTCTGGTCCTCCTGGTGGAGGACGCAGGTCAAATCACCACGCACAACAAAGTGATCATAGCTTCCAGAAACCGGGGGCTCACGTCATCTGCGAAAACCGTGGACCGCTGCCGACGATTCGTGAAGTCCAATGGGGCATAGGTGCTGACGACTTGCACGTGAGCCATGCACCATCCGCCCCATTCGGATGGGAGGTGTGTCATGCCTATGACTGGGATCCATTTGCATTTGTAAAAGGCCACTCCACATCCCGAGAGATCGCCTACAGGCGTGTATGAGTCACTGCTGTTAACTTCCTGAGAAAGGGCGACGTCAATGTCAGAGGCCTAAAGCATATCATCGAAGAACTGCAGCACTGGTGAGGTGCTGATTGATGCTCAGTGTGATGAACCGGTACGTCTGCGCTAGAGTGGTGGACTTGCCTCTACCACTGCTGGGAGCAGTGTGGGGTGAGGAACGCAACAATTGCCCATCCTGCCTTGCTTCGATTCCCCTCAGGGAAGGTAGACAGTGCCACGGAGGAGACATTTCGTCCTCCACGTCGTCACTCCACGCCCCCTGGGCGATTGTCCGTCCAGTGTAACTTTGTCTTTGTGACAGAGATCATGAGGCGTCGCCAGGGAGACAGCCGTGTCAACCTGCGCACCATCGGTACTATGTTTGTGGCGGCCTTTACAGATTGCGCATCCTGCACTTGTGGCATCGGCCGATTTCTGCATGAGACCGTTGACTGGCTGGGCCACTTCTCCATCGTCTTGGGTAAGAGTGTCGCGTGGATCTGTGGGAGAGCAGCGACGACGTTTGCGCCGACGCGGTGATCGTTATTTGCGCACGTGTTCCTCAGTGTCGGACGACGGCGAGGAGGAGCGTCGACCAGGCTCGAAGGCCATGGTTGGTGTACTGAAGGAGTCAAGCTTGTGCTGTGGAGAGGTACCTGTCTCCGTGGCGTCCGACGCTGGAGTCCCGGTGGCGGCTATGTCGTCGTGTAGAAGGTTGGTGGTGTGGTAGGGTGTGCTGATCGGAGAGATCATGCGACAGGCTGGGCGAAGTCGTAGGCGTGGCGAGGGCTGCCGTCTAAATTACTGATGGCGATGAGCGTGGGTGGCGCTGACATTTCTGACAGCTGGAGCTGCGCGACACGTCTGTGCACGCACTCAGACCGCAAATGGCCCTCCTGACCGCAACCGGAACACACGATGACATGGCAGTCTCCAATACGAAGGTAAGAGGGCAGGTGACTCTGCAGATCGATATGAACCTGCGTGTCGCCATTTTAAGATGGGATAGGTTCGGAATTGTACCCATCGTCCGGCAAAATGTTCCAGGTCGTTGCTACAGGGTCCGAGGGCCGCAATGACGGCATCCGCGAGTAGTTCAAGCGGCAGTCGAATATTCTTATAATTCGTACGCCGAGACTGGCGTGACTAACGGTAAAGGGCTCCCTACGTCGGCGTCGGAATGACAGAAACGTAGACCACGCTTGACTCCTGTCGCACACTGCCTCGTTAATTATTTCTGACGCACACGGTACTACTAACTATGGGTAGGTGGATTCCAATTATATCTTGTAGTGTGGAAGAAATCGTTCGATGTCAAGCGACTTCTGATGGTCAAAGACTGAACAAAACGTGAAATGTTAAGTCGTTTTGCGATAGCTGTGCAGCATGTTGGTCTGTAAGGGAGACGGCACTCAGCAGCGGCCGCAGTACGTTTGCACATTTGCCTCTCCTCGAATGCATCTAATCTTCTCTGCATCTCTAAGCACTCCTCATCTTTTCCCAAATTAAGTCTAACCATACGCCCTTTCCTGATCTTGGAGTCACAACTGTAATCTACCCAGGCTAGCAACTTTAGCACACTCTACCCGTTTCTCCACGCCTTTCTCCTGCCTAAGTAGAATTCTAAACATCTTCTGACACCCATGCCCCAGCTATGAGATTCACAATGTGGTCCATCTGTCCATCCTTTTTATGTAATACTCCTTTCAGTCCTATGCCCGTCAAAATACATATCTACCGTTACCAGGAATCTCAACGCAATCCTTGTGGTGTCACCGCCAGACACCACACTTGCTAGGTGGTAGCCTTTAAATCGGCCGCGGTCCGTTAGTATACGTCGGACCCGCGTGTCGCCACTGTCAGTGATTGCAGACCGAGCGCCGCCACACGGCAGGTCTAGAGAGACGTACTAGCACTCGCCCCAGTTGTACAGCCGACTTTGCTAGGAAAGGTTCACTGACAAATACGCTCTCATTTGCCGAGACGATAGTTAGCATAGCCTTCAGCTACGTCATTTCCTACGACCTAGCAAGGCGCCATTACCAGTTATATTGAGATTGTTAATAATGTCTAAACAAGAGCGATGTTCTCCAATTGTGTATTAAAGTTAAGTATTCCAAGAACTACGTTCTTTTCTTTATAGGATAGTTACTTTACCTTGTTCCAGACCTCACGCCAATCTGCGTGAGCTTAAAAGCGTGCATTTCGGCCTCCTCTAGCAACACGGTGTTGGCTCTTCTGCCAACTCTTCAATCCTCACTGTCGATTATAGAGCCATAAGCATCCTCAGCATAACGATAAGCACTTCGTCATCGCTATTTCATCATATGAATTACCTGTGTATGTGCATAAATTATCTTTTGCAGTGGCTCAGTATAAATGATACATAAAAAAATGAGGACACTGTCTCTGCATACCAAGGAATGGAAATGATGCCCAACAAAAGCTACAACGCAGTCCTCTCCTGTTCTCTACGGTAGGAACGCAGAGAATCTCAGCTCCAGAGACGTCGATATCGACAGAACGTTTAACGCCTGCCGCTTCATTCGTATCGCCGACCGTTGTGTTTGAGTAATGGCACAAAGTACTCTGCGCGACTACAATAGCCCCGCGACAGATACTGATGCGCATTTAACGACGTCCGGAAGAACCTTCCTACTGCTCCCGTACGTGTAACGTAGCAAATGTCCTCACTGTAATGTAACAGCTCTTAATTTCCGAACACGAATAAAGCTGGTTAAACGGACTCGTAGATACACCACACAGCACGGACCCTCAAAACTTCCGCAAGTCATTCTCAACTAAGTTCTAGCTAACACGGATTGAGATATCACCGAGCACTCAATTTATACGTCAGCATTTCTGGTCCATCGCCCGGACTGGGAGAAATGGTTGCCACTTCACACTGACACACAACTTGCGTAATATTAGTTTCTTAATAGATTATTTCATTCCAGAATGAAATTTTCACTCTGCAGCGCAGTGTGCGCTGATAAGGAAACTTCCTGGCCGATTAAAACTGTGTGCCGGACGGAGACTCGAACTGGGGACCTTTGCCTTTAGCGGGCAAGTGCACTACCAGCCTAGCTGCCCAAGCACGACTCAGGTCCCTTTCTCACAGCTTTACGTCCGCCAGAACCTCGTCTTCTACCTTCCAAACTCCACAGAAGCTCTCCTGCGAAACGTCCAGAACTGGCACTCCTTGCAGAGACATGGCCTTACCGCAGCCTGGGGGATGTTTCCAGAATGAAATTTTCACTCTGCAGCGGAGTGTGCGCTGATATTAAACTTCCTGGCCGTTTAAAACTGTGTGCCAGATCGAGATTCGAACTCGGCCCTTTGCCTTTAGCAGGCAGGAGCTGTACCAGCTGAGCTACCCAAGCAGGACTCACGACCCGTCCTCACAGTAGAGTTTCTGTGAAGTATGGTAGATTGGAAACGAGGTACTGGCGGAAGTAAGGCTGTGAGGACAGGTCGTGAATCGTGTTTAGGTAGCTCAGCTGGTAGAGCACTTGCCCTTGAAAGGCAAACGTCCCAAGTTTGAGTCTCGGTCCGGCACACACTTTTAATCCGCCAGGAAGTTTCAACTATTTCATTCCCCTACAATAGTAGAGGGGCACAGTGGGTTCTGGTAAAATTCAATGATGACATCAGCACGCTTTTGACATCATCATTCCAAGAATTTTGGCATCTCACATCCGGGAACGTACGCACAAGGCCATGACATCATCATTTCAGAAATTCTGACGTCGTCTCATCCCCAAGGCCGCGACCTCGTCACTCCTGGAATTCTGACATCATTGTGTCACTGTCCTATGAAAGCCATCCCGTCTCTTGCATCCTTGCGCCCCCCGCCCATCGACATTATGTTCCATCTACCAGTGGCGCGCCAGCTCAACCCCGATTATTCGAGCAATTTTTAGTTTGACTGCATGTGCGCTATCATTTTTTTGTCTGCACTTAGTCCAGTATGAAGTGCCAACAGTGGGAGCAGCAGCAGGAGCCATCAGCTGGACAGAAGAAGTCTCACAGTAAATATTGTGTCAATTCTTTTTTGTTACTAACAATGTCAGTTCCCGTGAGAGCAGTAGCTACTCTTATACTGCTTCCATGCAAGACTTAGGGAACAGTTCTATGTGCATTGTTGTAGATGTGCTGACCTGTGATGATCAATTAGTAATGTTATGACATAGCTTTTGTTGTCCCTCTTGCAGCCCACGATCCGGTGCTAGAATTTAGAGGCAATACAAGAGACGTGGACGGTGGTCTGTATGTCGTAAGATGCACACTATGTAATCTGAACGGTCACTGTGCCCTGGAGCGGCTTCAGTATTCACTGGAGGTGGTTTTCACGATGTGTAGGAAGTGAGGACACCTGGCGAGTGGTTGCCGTGAATGCGCGTGGCCGGCTCTGTGAAGAAGAGGAGAGCAGTAATAGCTAGGGAGAGTTTACAATGTACACTACTGGCCATTAAAATTGCTACACCAAGAAGAAATGCAGATGATAAACGGGTATTCATTGTACAAATATATTATACTAGAACTGACATGTGATTACATTTTCACGCAATTGGGGTTCATAGATCCTGAGAAATCAGTATCCAGAACAACCACCTCTGGCCGTAATAACTGTCTTGATACGCCTGGACATTGAGTCAAACAGAGCTTGGATGGCGTGTACAGGTACATCTGCCCATGCAGCATCAACACGATACTACAGTTTATCAAGAGTAGTGACTGGCTCGGCCACCATTGACCAGACGTTACCAGTTGGTGAGAGATCTGGAGAATGTGCTGGCCACGGCAGCAGTCGAACATTTTCTGGTTGGTTGGTTGGTTTGGGGAAGGAGACCAGACAGCGTGGTCATCGGTCTCATCGGAATAGGGAAGGATGGGGAAGGAAGTCGGCCGTGCCCTTTCAGAGGAACCATCCCGGCATTTGCCTGGAGTGATTTCGGGAAATCACGGAAAACCTAAATCAGGATGGCCGGACGCGGGATTGAACCGTCGTCCTTCCGAATGCGAGTCCAGTGTCTAACCACTGCGCCACCTCGCTCGGTAACATTTTCTGTATCCAGAGAGGCCCGTACAGGTCCAGCAACATGCGGTCGTGCATTATCCTGCTGAAATGTAGGGTTTCGCAGGGATCGAAAGAACGGTAGAGTCACGGGTCGTAACACATCTGAAATGTAACGTCCATTGTTCAAAGTGCCGTCAATGCGAACAAGAGGTAACCGAGACATGTACACAATGGCACCCCATACCATCACGCCGCGTGATGCGCCAGTATGGCGACGACGAATACACGCTTCCAATGTGCGTTCACCGCGATGTCGCCAAACACGGATGCAACCATCATGATGCTGAAACCAGAACCTGGATTCATCCGAAAAAATGACGTTTTGTCATTCGTGCACTCAGGTTCGTCGTTGAGTACAACATCGCAGGCGCTCCTGTCTGTCGTGCAGCGTCAAGGGTAACCGCAGCCATGGTCTCCGAGCTGATACTCCATGCTTCTGCAAACGCCGTCGAACTGTTGGTGCAGATGGTTGTTGTCTTGCAAACGTCCCCATCTGTTGACTCAGAGATCGAGACGTGGCTGCACGAACTGTTACAGCCATGCGGATAAGATGCCTGTCATCTCGACTGCTAGTAATACGAGGCCGTTGGGATCCAGCAGGGCGTTCCGTATTACCCTCCTGAACCCACCGATTCAATATTTTGCTAACAGTCATTTGATCTCGACCAACGTGAGCAGCAATGTCGCGATACGATAAACCGCAATCGCGATAGGTTACAATCCGACTTTTATCAAAATCGTAAACATGATGGTACGCATTTCTCCTCCTTACACGAGGAATCACGACAACGTTTCACCAGGCAACGCCGGTCAACTGCTGTTTGTGAATGAGAAATCGGTTGGAAACTTTCCTCATGTCAGCACGTTGTAGTTGTCGCCACCAGCGCCAACCTTGTGTGAATGCTCTGGAAAGCTGATCATGAAGCACGTCATCTTCATTGTGTAGCAATTTTAATGGCCAGTGATGTATATACGTAGACAAAAAATGTATCCTATAATAACTTCGCTTTTCACTCTTTTAACCCTGTCAGTCAATAACAACACGCAGTTTATAAAGTGCTAGGAGTTAAGCTTGTAGCACAGCGGAGTCTTCTATCTGTCAACTGTACCAAGTTTCTTTTTTTATTAAATTGATAGGAAACTGACAAATCTGGAGCAGGTGTCACTGAAAGTTTGGTAGGTTGGTAGGTAATTGGCACAATTGGCTGTAAAATTGACAACTTGGTAGGCCAGTTTATCAGAGTTGGTAAAATTGGTGAATTAGTATGACATCAACTCTGAAAATTGGTGAAACTGCTAAGGTACGCAAAAAATTGAACATCTTATGAGCATGAATCTCTGCCTACTGTGTAAATGCATCCATTCTTGCCGAAAAATATGCTTGCAATGTAAATAATTAGCTGCCTCGTGTTAAGTATATATCTTAGCCTTACAGCGCTTGAGCAAGAGCGACTCATAATGTCACAATTCCACGGTATCCATATGATTTGTATTATTTATTAATCATGTGCTACTGCTCTCAGCCAATAGCTTTAGGGCTCCACTGCTCTTAGGCAATTTACAATTTACTCATTGTACACCTGCGGACTGTCGTGAGAGTATTAGCGTGCTTGTATTTGTAATAAGAAATTAATTTTTTTTTATTATTCCAATTACACGAGTTTTCGTCATTCACTGTGGTGTGAGGTGGAGTTAAAGAAATGGTGAGGTGACATATTTTGATACTGCAGTGTGTGAGATGTCGTATAATGTTCTGCAAAAATTGTGGCAAATATTAATGAAGATACTTCGACATTACAATTTATGGTATCATGGTAAATTCTGCAAAATGTTAGTCTTCTCGGCGAATTATGTTTACTGTTAGTTCGGTGTAAACGAGCTTTGTAGCAGTGTTCCCAACCCATAGCAAACATAGGATGGGGTAAATAAAAGTGGACCGGGCGAGTGAATACGATTGGACGTGAATGCAATGATTGGACGTGAATGTAAGCAAATGACCATACTCACATTACGTGGTCCACAACGGTTCGGATCGTAGTGCGGGTTGTGTCAGTGTGAGTGGAGCAGTGCATGGGGGACGATGGTACTCACAGTGGAGCAGCAGGTGTTCGTTGTGGAAAGTTACGAAACAACAGTGTCGTGGAAACGGTGGGGTCAGTTGTTTGCTGAGAAGTTTAATGGTGTCAAAGAGTGCCATGCAACGCTTAGTGCGAAAATGATATCAGACAGGATCTGTTTTTAACAAGTCAAAAATGGTTCAAAGGGTTCTAAGCACTATGGGACTTAACAGCTGAGGTCATCAGGCCCCTAGAACTTAGAACTACTTAAACCTAACTAACCAAGGACATCACACTCATCCATGCCCGAGGCAGGATTCGAACCTGCGACCGTAGCGGTCGCACGGTTCCAGACTGAAGCGCCTAGAACCGCTCGGCCACTCCGGCCGGCCTTAACAAGTCAAAAATATACCAAAACGTGTCTGCATACTAGAAAACGTGGCCGCAGTTCTCTAGAAAATGCTTCAGACTCCTACCGAATCAACCCGACGTCTGTCGCAAAGGACTGCCATAACACGTCAATCATGCGGACGGGTACTCCATCTGGACCCGCACATGCATCCCTACCGAGTGTCTGTTGTTCGTGTATTAAAACCGGCAGATGCTCCTCAGCGCCTCCCGTTTTGTGAGTGACGGTTCGCTGGGATAACAACGAATGGCTTGGATATCGGTCTCTTCTTTATGGCTGATGAAGCCTGGTTTTACCTAAGTGCTTTGTCAGTTCACAGAATCACAGGTTCAAGGCAGTGGAGAATCCGCATAACTTCCACGAAACACCGTTGCATGGTCAGAAAGTTGGGATTTGGTGTGCAATGTCTGCACGCAGCAATATTGGACCCACCTTTTTCCATCACATGATGACTTCGAAGTGTTAAATTTCCAACGTTTTGAAGCATTTTGTGACTCTTTAACGGAGAAGGAAAAGACCTACAGTTACTTCCAACAGGACGGAGCAATTGCCCATACAGCTGGCCGAACCTTGGAGCACATTCACACAGTCTTCACGCCTGACAGAGTTGTAACAGAGGTCAGTCTGGTTGCGACCCTAGCTGGCCACACAGGTCGGCTGACCTGTCAGTGTGCGACTACTTTGTGTGGAGAGAGCTCAGGTCTAACAAGGACAGGTCAGGACGGTGGTATCACAGATTTACTTCAAACTTTGTACACCTCTAGTAGGCCTTTAAAACAGCATAATCTGCAAGTAGTAAGGTGAACTACTCTGGCAATTCCCAGAAAATCGCGAGAGAGGTTTCACGGGTCTATTATGTGGCTTATGTATCTTTGCTTAGGTGGCGGACGTTAGAGTACATGATGGTCAAGGTTGAGCCGTGCGTGGCTCATGTTCCCGCCATCATGTTTTTGACACCCTGTTTTTAAAGTACTTCCACGTCACTACGTTAATTTAAATTACTACTGTCACTGAGTTGCTGCTTTGACTGACCGTGACCAGCACTAGCAGCGCGTATCGATATATCCCCTGTCGTTGTATTTGCTCGACTGCTATTACTTCAGTGGTTGTCTGTCGTAAGGCAGTCTGTCGCGAGTTCGGGTCTGCCAGTCAGTTGGAACGCATCTGGAGCGCAGTCCGGACCTACCAGTCGGGGATTGCAATGCGGCACTAGTGCAGTCGGGTTGGAGCTGTGAGGTCTGCGTCGACATGGCTCGCCCGACAATTGCCGCCGCGCATCACTTGAGCCGCGCCACGGTCTTGGTGGATCGTGGGTCGGTCGTCCTACCGGACGACACATTTTGGCTCGCCGATCGTTCATGAGCCGGCTGCGTGTGTGTGAAACGACTACCTGTTGTGTCTAGACAAGACAGCCTAGACACAATGAGAGGAAGCCGAAAGGCACGCGCTAAGCTAAAGCAGGATGGCGTGAGGTCTGAAACAGGATACGTAATGAATGCTATAAAGAAAAGTACGTAGCTTCTGGAATACTTAACTTTAATCCATCCTTTTGGTACATCTGGAGATTGTGGCGATACAAGTGAGACTCTTTAGATACATGCAATGTTACTAATGGCGCCTTGCTAGGTCGTAGCCATTGACTTAGCTGAAGGCTATTCTAACTATCTGCTCTGCAAATGAGCCAGGCTTCGTCAGTGTGCATCGCTAGCTACGTCGTCCGTACAACTGGGGCGAGTGCTAGTCCGTATCTCGAGACCTGCCTTGTGGTGGCGCTCGGTCTGCGATCCCTGACAGTGGTGACACGCGGGTCCGACATGTACTAATGGACCGCGGCCGATTTAAAGCTACCACCTAGCAAGTGTGGTGTCTGGCGGTGACACCACACTACCGATTTATCTTCGTGATTGTACAGCCACTGCTGAGTATCGTTCAAGTCTTTGTGCAAGTGTTTGTCAAACTGTGTGTGTAGTTGGTGTCATTTCCACTGACGACTTGTTTTAAATATTGTCGGCCTACTGGCAGTGAGTCGGTCGGTTGTTGCGGACGAGGGAAGTATCTCCGCGTGGTGAAGTCGGCTGGGGCCGCTGGCAGCCCCTGCGCAGTGTCGGAGCGTGTGTGAAGCTGTCCGATCGCTACGAGCTTCGTGGTTCACAGACCCAGGAAGTCAAAGTTGAGTAATGGTTTCAAGTACCCAAGCCGCGTCCATTCATGTTGTGGTGGTTGGTTTCGGTGGTTTGCTCTTGGGGAGGTTTTCCTGTGAGCAACACCGAGTGTTTCTGCTGCTGAAATTTAACCGCCATGCGGTGCAATTAACTATTTTGGTTGACTACAATTCGAGTGCACCAGTGGAATTTTCTGCCTTGTGGCCGTTAGTGTTCCGGTTACCTGCCCTGGCCACTAACATAATTTCAGATAGCGTCCTTTCCTCACCCGTTGTCGCTGTCCAAAATGGTGTGTAATTTTGACAGCTAATACATTCTCCATTGTGGATTATCACGTTTGTAACCTATTCTGTTTGAGTTCTCGTGTACTGATTGATGGGAAACAAGGCGTTGTGTCGGTCGGTCAGTGGCTGTCCCCTGGTTGGGTTCAGACGGATCAAGTGTAACTGGGCTCAACACCTGTCTCGCCTAAGTGAACGAGGGCAGATCGACCTCCCTGGAGGCGTCTGAGTGGCGTTGTCTTTATTGTCTTCCCCACCGGTGTTAATTATCTGCTGTCAGCTACTTAAAATTTAGGGTTCAAGGTTACTATTCCTTTTTTCTTAAAAATTTTGCAAAATTAATTGTGGGCTTCCAGTCTTGCAACCTTATTCTGTAAATTATCTTTAAAGCTTAAACATTGCGGCCTTCTGCCTTTAAAAGATTATGGTAATATATTTTTAAAATTTTGGGACTTAATGGTGGCCTTCAGCCATTGGTAACGCAACTTGCATATGTTTCTTCTATCTGCTTTGCCTTGAGGCTTTCCACTTATCTGTGATATATGTTTTTTTTATTTGCCATTTAATTGCATTTTTTATCTTGTTGATATTTAAGATTTTTTGTTTTTTAAGATTGTGGCCTTCTGTCTTTAAAAGTCTATAGTAATATGTTCTAAAATTTTGAAACTTAATTCAAACATCAGCCATTTGTATTGCGCCTTGCATATGTTCGTTCTATCTACTTTGCTTTGAGGTTTTCCACTTAGCTGTGATAGATGTTTTTTTTTTTAAATTATTTTATTGCTATTATAACTGGATTTTTATCTTGTTGATTTGTTAAGATTTCTTGTTTGAAGGCCTTCAGCCGTGAAAGAGTTGCATTTGGTTCGGCTATGTGCCGCTTTGGTTGTAAATGTGTTATTAAATTACAATAAATTACCGTTAGAAGGTGAAACTGACACTAACCTTATTTGGCCCTTTCCACAATCCTAATTACCTGTTCAGCCCAGCGGTTTTAGCGGGCGTCTCAAAGGGATTAAAATGTCCAAATGTGTGTGAATTCCTAAGGGACCAAACTGCTGAGATCATCGGTCCCTAGACCTTACACACTACTTAAACTAACTTATGCAAAGGACAACACACACACACACACACATATACACACACACACATATCCATTCCCAAGGGAGGGCTAGAAACCTCCGACGGGAGGGGCCATGCAATCCGTGACATGGCGCCTCTAACCACGCTGCCACCCCGCGCGCCTCGAGTGATTAGCGTTAGAGCTTCGTAAAATGAACATGTATGAGGCGACGCCTCGAGTCCCGCTCAGACTTGATTATTAATCTATTTTTTCGTTACATGTCATATTATTTAATTTCTGTGACATTTGAGAGGAAATATAATGAAAAAAACACGTGTATTTGCATTAAGTTTCAATTTATGTTTTCCATGTCTGTAGGACAAATGCCATCCCACAGCACGTGATGTCAAGAGCACATCCGACGAGTAATTGTACATTACTCTCGTGATCAGGCACATAGTGACTTACTATATATCTGATTGTGAATAACGTAATTCGTATCATTATTTATCGGGGTTTGACTTGGGTTTCCCTCGACTGACTTTCGTTCTTGAAAATTTAATCACAGACAGTAAACAGTCACATAACATATGAAATTCACTACAACTTCATGAAAGTGCATGTGGGCTTTTTTCATTACATTACCTCTAAAACGTTATACAAATTAAATAATGTGGCCTGGAATTAAGTAGCTTGTTTCCAATGGAACACTGTCACTTTACTGTAACCCTCGCACCCCCAAACTGATGACTGACGACACAAATAACGTCGCGATTGATTACTACAGGCTCCATGATGACTTCTCTCCAAGGGTCTAACGCGGCTACGGTCACCGATAACAACTTCAGCTGGGAGACAAGTAGCTTGTTTGCGATGCACCGCTGCCAGTTTGCTGTAACCCTCGCACCCTCACATTGACCATGCAACACACAAATTGCGTCGCGATTGAATACTGCAGGCTCTGTGTCGACTTTTCTCCTAGCGACTAACTCGGCTACGGTCACGGTATGGAACTTCACCAAAGAGTCAAAAAGCTTGTTTACGATACACCACTGCCAGTTTACTGTAACCCTCACACCCTCTCATTAACGATGCAACATAGAAATTAAGTCGCGATTGAATACTACAGACTCCATGCTGACTTCTCTCCAAGCCACTAACTCGGCTACGGTCACCGAATGCAACTTCTCCTGGGAGTCAAATAACTTGTACCCACTGCACCACTGCCAGTTTGCTGTAACCCTCGCACCCTCACATTGTCGATGGAACACACAGACAGTGTCGCAATGGAATAGTACAGGCGCCAAGCCAGCTTATCTCCAAGCGACTAAAGCAGCTATGGCCACCGTACGGAACCTCCTTGGAGAGTATCTTGTTTCCAATGCATCACTGCCAGTTTACTGTACCCCGACCCTCACATTGACGATGCATCACACAAAGCGTCGCAATTGACTACCACAGGCTCCATGCCGACTTCTCTCCAAACCACATATGTGGCTACAATCATTGTATGGAACTTCTCCTGGAAGTCAATTAAATTGTTCCGTTGACCACTGCCAGTTTACTGTAAGCCTCACGTCCTCACATTGACGATGCAGGTCACAAAATAAAAAATGGTTCAAATGGCTCTGAGCACTATGAGACTTAACTTACCAACAATTAATTTTATATGATCATTCCACTTCAAATCGTTCCGCACGCATACTCCCAGATATTTTACAGAAGTAACTGCTAGCAGTGTTTGTTCCGCTATCATATAATCATACAATAAAGGATCCCTCTTTCTATGCATTCGCAATACATTAAATTTGTCTATGTTAAGGGTCAGTTGCCACTCCCTGCACCAAGTGCCTATCCGCTGCAGATCTTCCTGCATTTCGCTACAATTTTCTAATACTGCAACTTCTCTGTATACTACAGCATCATCCGCGAGAAGCCGCATGGAACTTCCGACACTATCTACTAGGTCATTTATATATATTGTGAAAAACAATGGTCCCACAACACTCCCCTGTGGCACGCCAGAGGTTACTTTAACGCCTGTAGACGTCTCTCCATTGATAACAACATGCTGTGTTCTGTTTGCAAAAAACTCTTCGATCCAGCCACACAGCTGGTCTGATATTCTGTAGGCTCTTACTCTGTTTATCAGGCGACAGTGCGGAACTGTATCGAACGCCTTCCGGAAGTCAAGGAAAATAGCACCTACCTGGGAGCCTGTATCTAATATTTTCTGGGTCTCATGAACAATTAAAGCGATTTGGGTCTCACACGATCGCTGTTTCCGGAATCCATGTTGATTCCTACAGAGTAGATTCTGGGTTTCCAAAAACGATATGATACTCGAGAAAAAAACATATTCTAAAATTCTACAACAGATCGCGTCAGAGATATAGGTCTATAGTTTTGCGCATCTGCTCGACGACCCTTCTTGAAGACTGGGACTACATTTGCTCTTTTCCAATCATTTGGAACCTTCCGTTCCTCTAGAGAGTTGCGGTACACGGCTGTTAGAAGGGGGGCAAGTTCTTTCGCGTACTCTGTGTAGAATCGAATTGGTATCCCGTCAGGTGCAGTGGACTTTCCTCTGTTGAGTGATTCCAGTTGCTTTTCTATTCCTTGGACACTTATTTCGATGTCAGCCATTTTTTCGTTTGTGCGAGGATTTAGAGAAGAAACTGCAGTGCGGTCTTCCTCTGTGAAACAGCTTCGGAAAAAGGTATTTAGTATTTCAGCTTTACGCGTGTCATCCTCTGTTTCAATGCCATCATCACCCCGGAGTGTCTGGATATGCTGTTTCGAGCCACTTACTGATTTGACGTAAGACCAGAACTTCCTAGGATTTTCTGTCAAGTCGGTACATAGAATTTTAGTTTCGAATTCACTGAACGCTTCACGCATAGCCCTCCTTACGCTAACTTTGACATCGTTTAGCTTCTGTTTGTCTGAGAGGTTTTGGCTGCGTTTAAACTTGGAGAGAAGCTCTCTCTGCTTTCGCAGTAGTTTCCTAACTTTGTTGTTGAACAACGGTGGGTTTTTCCCGTCCCTCACAGTTTTGCTCGGCACGTACCTGTCTAAATCCCTTTTTACGATTGCCTTGAACTTTTCCCATAAACACTCAACATTGTCAGTGTCGGAACAGAAATTTTCGATTTCGTCTGTTAGGTAGTCTGAAATCTGCCTTCTATTACTCTTGCTAAACAGATAAACCTTCCTCCCTTTTTTTTTATTCCTATTAACTTCCATATTCAGGGATGCTGCAACGGCCTTATGATCACTGATTCCCTGTTCTGCACTTACAGAGTCGAAAAGTTCGGGTCTGTTTGTTATCAGTAGGTCGAAGATGTTATCTCCACGAGTCGGTTCTCTGTTTAATTGCTCGAGGTAATTTTCGGATAGTGCATTCATTGGGAGAGTTCTTAGAAAATGTAGTCCATCAACAAAGGAGGTGGCTTACAACACACTCCTTCGACCGTAGCGGTCACGCGGTTCCAGACTGTAGCGCGTAGAACCGCTCGGCCACCCCGGCCGGCCAAGTCACAAATTGCGTCGCAATTGAATACTACTGGCTCCATGCCGTCTGCTCTCCAAACGACTAACGGTCACCAAATGAACTTCTTCTGGCAGCCAAATAACTTGTAACCGCTGCACCACTGCATGTTTACTGTAACCCTCACACCCTCACATTGTCGATGAAATGCACAAATAGTGTCGCGATTGAATACTACAGCCTCCATGCTGTATTGCCTGTAGTATTAAATCGCGACGCGATTTGGCTATTGCATCGTCAATGTGAGGTTGTGAGGGTTGCAGTAAACTGGCAGTGATGCATCGGAAGCAAGCTAATTAACTCCCAGCAGACGTACCATATGGCGACCATAGCCGCGTTTGGCGCTTGGAGAGAATTCGGCATGGAGCCTGTAGTATTCAATCGCGACGCAGTTTGTGTGTTGCATCGTAAAGGTGAGGTTCTACATCTACATCTACATCCATTCTCCGCAAACCACCTGACGGTGTGTGGCGTAGGGTACTTGGAGTACCTCTATCGATTCTCCCTTCTATTCCAGTCTCGTATTGTTCGTGGAAAGAAAGATTGTCGGTATGCCTCTGTGTAGGCTCTAATCTCTCCGATTTTATCCTCATGGTCTCTTCGCGAGATATACGTAGGAGGCGGCAATATACTGCTTGACTCCTCGGTGAAGGTATGTTCTCGTAACAAAAGCCCGTACCGAGCTACTGAGCGTCTCTCCTGCAAAGTCTTCCACTGGAGTTTATCTATCATCTCCGTAACGCCTTCGCGATTACTAAATGATCCTGTAACGAAGCGCGCTGCTCTCCGTTGGATCTTCTCTATCTCTTCTATCAACCCTATCTGATACGGATCCCACACCGGCGAGCAGTATTCAAGCAGTGGGCGAACAAGTGTATTGTAACCTACTTCCTTTGTTTTCGGATTGCATTTCCTTAGGATTCTTCCAATGAATCTCAGTCTGGCATCTGCTTTACCGACGATCAACTTTATACACTCCTGGAAATGGAAAAAAGAACACATTGACACCGGTGTGTCAGACCCACCATACTTGCTCCGGACACTGCGAGAGGGCTGTACAAGCAATGATCACACGCACGGCACAGCGGACACACCAGGAACCGCGGTGTTGGCCGTCGAATGGCGCTAGCTGCGCAGCATTTGTGCACCGCCGCCGTCAGTGTCAGCCAGTTTGCCGTGGCATACGGAGCTCCATCGCAGTCTTTAACACTGGTAGCATGCCGCGACAGCGTGGACGTGAACCGTATGTGCAGTTGACGGACTTTGAGCGAGGGCGTATAGTGGGCATGCGGGAGGCCGGGTGGACGTACCGCCGAATTGCTCAACACGTGGGGCGTGAGGTCTCCACAGTACATCGATGTTGTCGCCAGTGGTCGGCGGAAGGTGCACGTGCCCGTCGACCTGGGACCGGACCGCAACGACGCACGGATGCACGCCAAGACCGTAGGATCCTACGCAGTGCCGTAGGGGACCGCACCGCCACTTCCCAGCAAATTAGGGACACTGTTGCTCCTGGGGTATCGGCGAGTACCATTCGCCACCGTCTCCATGAAGCTGGGCTACGGTCCCGCACACCGTTAGGCCGTCTTCCGCTCACGCCCCAACATCGTGCAGCCCGCCTCCAGTGGTGTCGCGACAGGCGTGAATGGAGGGACGAATGGAGACGTGTCGTCTTCAGCGATGAGAGTCGCTTCTGCCTTGGTGCCAATGATGGTCGTATGCGTGTTTGGCGCCGTGCAGGTGAGCGCCACAATCAGGACTGCATACGACCGAGGCACACAGGGCCAACACCCGGCATCATGGTGTGGGGAGCGATCTCCTACACTGGCCGTACACCACTGGTGATCGTCGAGGGGACACTGAATAGTGCACGGTACATCCAAACCGTCATCGAACCCATCGTTCTACCATTCCTAGACCGGCAAGGGAACTTGCTGTTCCAACAGGACAATGCACGTCCGCATGTATCCCGTGCCACCCAACGTGCTCTAGAAGGTGTAAGTCAACTACCCTGGCCAGCAAGATCTCTGGATCTGTCCCCCATTGAGCATGTTTGGGACTGGGTGAAGCGTCGTCTCACGCGGTCTGCACGTCCAGCACGAACGCTGGTCCAACTGAGGCGCCAGGTGGAAATGGCATGGCAAGCCGTTCCACAGGACTACATCCAGCATCTCTACGATCGTCTCCATGGGAGAATAGCAGCCTGCATTGCTGCGAAAGGTGGATATACACTGTACTAGTGCCGACATTGTGCATGCTCTGTTGCCTGTGTCTATGTGCCTGTGGTTCTGTCAGTGTGATCATGTGATGTATCTGACCCCAGGAATGTGTCAATAAAGTTTCCCCTTCCAGGGACAATGAATTCACGGTGTTCTTATTTCAATTTCCAGGAGTGTATGATCATTCCACTTTAAATCACTCCTAATGCCTACTCCCAGATAATTTATGGAATTAACTGCTTCCAGTTGCTGACCTGCTATATTGTAGCTAAATGATAAAGGATCTTTCTTTCTACGTATTCGCAGCACATTACACTTGTCTACATTGAGATTCAATTGCCATTCCCTGCACCATGCGTCAATTCGCTGCAGATCCTCCTGCATTTCAGTACAATTTTTCATTGTTACAACCTCTCGATGTACTACAGCATCATCCGCAAAAAGCTTCAGTGAACTTCCGATGTTATCCACAAGGTCATTTATGTATATTGTGAATAGCAACGGTCCTACGACACTCCCCTGCGGCACACCTGAAATCACTCTTACTTCGGAAGGCTTCTCTCCATTGAGAATGACATACTGCGTTCTGTTATCTAGGAACTCTTCAATCGAATCACACAATTGGTCTGATAGTCCATATGCTCTTACTTTGTTCATTAAACGACTGTGGGGAACTGTATCGAACGCCTTGCGGAAGTCAAGAAACACAGCATCTACCTGGGAACCCGTATCTATGGCCCTCTGAGTCTCGTGGACGAATAGCGTGAGCTGGGTTCCACACGATCGTCTTTTTCGAAACCCATGCTGATTCCTACAGAGTAGATTTCTAGTCTCCAGAAAAGTCATTATACTCGAACATAATACGTGTTCCAAGTTCTACAGCCGATCGACGTTAGAGACATAGGTCTATAGTTCTGCACATCTGTTCGACGTCCCTTCTTGAAAACGGGGATGACCTGTGCCCTTTTCCAATCCTTTGGAACGCTACGCTCTTCGAGAGACCTACGGTGCACCGCTGCAAGAACGGGGGCAAGTTCCTTCGCGTACTCTGTGTAAAATCGAAATGGTATCCCATCAGTTCCAGCGGCCTTTCCTCTTTTGAGCGATTTTAATTGTTTCTCTATCTCTCTGTCGTCTATTTCGATATCTACCATTCTGTCATATGTGCGACAATCTAGAGAGGGAACTACAGTGCAATCTTCCTCTGTGAAACAACTTTGGAAGAAGACATTTAGTATTTCGGCCTTTAGCCTGTCATCCTCTGTTTCAGTACCATTTTTGTCACAGAGTGTCTGGACATTTTGTTTTGATCCACCTACCGCTTTGACATAAGACCAAAATTTCTTAAGATTTTCTGCCAAGTCAGTACATAGAACTTTACTTTCGAATTCATTGAACGCCTCTCGCATAGCCCTCCTCACACTACATGTTTGTTTGTCTGCAAGGCTTTGGCTATGTTTATGTTTGCTGTGAAGTTCCCGTTGCTTCCGCAGTAGTTTTCTAAAGGGTTACAGTAAATTGGCAGTTTCGTATCATAAAAAAGCATTTTGACTCCCAGGAGAAGTTCCATACGGTGACCATAGCTGTGTTAGTCGCTTGCAGGTTTGTCCGGATGGTGCCACTAATATTAAATCGCTACACAATTTGTATATTGCATTCTCAGTGCGAGTGTTCGATGGTTACAGTAAATTGGTTGTGCTGCATCGGAAACAAGCTACTTGACTCCCAGTAGAACGTCTTTATGGTAGCCGAAGGCCCTTTAGCCGCATGGAGAGAAGTCGGCTTGTAGCCTGTAGAATTCAATCGAGACGCAATTAGTGTGTTGCATCGTCAATGTGAGGCTGTGAGGATTGCAGTAATTTGGCTGTGGTGCATAGGAAACAAGTCACTTTACTCCCTGCAGAAGTTCCAGTCGGTAACCGTAGCCACGGTAGTCGCTTGGAGTGAAGTCGTCATGGAGCCAGTAGTATTCAGTCGCGATGCAATTTGTTTGTTGCATCGTCAATGAGAGGGTGCGATGGTTACAAAAACTGGCAGCGGTGCATTGGGAACAAGCTACTCGACTTCCAGGAGAAGTTCCATACGCCTTAGTCGCTTCAAGGAAAGTCGGCATGGAGCCTATAGTATTTAATCGCGACGCAAATTGTGTTATGCATCGTCTTTGTGAGGGTGCAGGGGTTACAGTAAACTGGCAGTGGTGCATCGGAGACAAGATACTTGACTCCTAGCAGAAGTTTCATACGTTGACTGTAGCCGCGTAAGTCGCTTGGAGGGAAGTTGGCATAGGGCCTGTAGTATTCAATTGGGACGCGATTTGTGTGTTGCATCGTCACTGTAAGGATGCAAGGGTTTCAGTATGCTGGCCGTGGCGCATCGGGAACTAGCTATTTGACTCCCAGGAGAAGTTGTATACGGTGACCGTAGCCGCATTAGTCGCATCGAGAGAAGTCTGGAGACTCTGGTATTCAATCGCGACGCAATTTGTGTGTTGCATCCTCAACGTTAGGACTTGTGGGACACAGTAAACTGCCAGTGATGCATTGGAGAAAAGCTACTTGAGTCCCAGGGAAAGTTCCTATCGGCGACCGTCGCCGCGTCAGTCTCTTGGAGACAAGTCGGCATGGAGCTTGTAGTATTCAATCGCGAGTCAACGTGTGTGTTCCGTCGACAATGTGAGCGTGCCACATAGTTACAGTATACTGCCCGTGGTGTATCGGAAACAACCTACTTGACTACTGGTAGAGGTTTCATACGGTGACCATAGCCGCGTTAGTCGCTTGGAGGGAAGTCGGCATGGAGCGTGTAGTATTCCATCACGAAGAATTTGTGAGTTGCATTGTCAAAGGGAGTGTGCAAGTGTTACAGTAACACTAGCAGTGGTGCATCGGAAACAAGTTACTTGACTATCAGGAGAAGTTCCATATGGTGTCTGCAACGCATAAGTCGTTGGTAGAGAAGTCGGCATGGAGCGATTAGTACTCAATCGCGACACTATTAGTGTGTTCCATCTTCAATGTGAGGGCGGGAGGGTTTCAGTAAACTGGCACTGGTACATCGAAAACAAAGTACTTGACTCCCAGAAGAAATTTCTTTCGGTGGCCGGAGCCACGTTTGTTGCTAGACGAACAGTCGGCCTGTAGACTGTAGTAATCAATCGCGACTCAATTTCTGTGTTGCATCGTCAATGTGAGGGTGCGAGGGCTACAGTAAACTGGCACTGGTACATCGGACCACAGGTATTTGACTACCAGGAGAAGTTAAATACTCTTACCGTAGCCACGTTAGTTGCTAGGAGAAATGTCAGAATGGAGACTGTGGTATTGTTTGTGTGTTGCATCATCAATACTAGGGTGCGAGGGATGCAGTAAACTGTCACTGGTACATACGAAACAAGGTATTTGACACCCAGTCGAAGTTCAATACTCTCACTGTAGCCGCGTTATCTGCTATGAGAAATGTCGGCATGAGACATGTAGTATTCAATCACGGCGCAATTTCTGTGTGGCGTCATCAATATGAGGATGCAGGGAATACAGTAACCATGCAGTGGCGTATAGAAAACACACTACTTCACTCAAAGGAGAAGTTCCATAGGGTAGCCGTAGCCTCGATAGTTGCTAGTAGATCTGTCGGCTTGTAGACTATGTAATTCAATCGCGACGCAATTTGTGTGCTGCATCTTCAATATGAGTGGGCGAGGGTTTCAGTAAACTGGCACTGGTACATCGGGAACAGGCACTTGACTCCCAGGAGAAGTTCCACACAGTGACCGTAGCTGCGTTAGTTAATAGGTGAACAGTCGATTTGTAGAGTGTCGTGTTCAATCGCGACGCAATTTGTGTGTTGAATCTTCAATATGAGTTCGCTTGAGTTTCAGTAAACAGGCCCTGGTACATCCTAAACTAGGTAAATGATTCCCAGGAAAAGTTCCATACAGTGACCATAGCCGCGTTAGTTGCTAGGTGAACAGACTTGTAGACTGTAGTGTTCGAAGCCAACACAATCTGTGTGTTGTATCGAAAATCTGAGGGTATGAGGGCTACAATAAACTGGCACAGCTACATCGGGAACTAGGTATTTGACTCGCAAACGAAGTTCAATACTCTGAATGTTGCCGCGAAAGTTGCTAGGAGAAATGTCGGCATGGAGACTGTAGTATCCAATCGCGGGGCAATTTGTGAGGTGCATCATCAATGTGAGGGTGCGAGGAATACAGTAACCAGCCAGTGGTGCATTGGAAACGAAATACTTCACTCTCAGGAGAAGTTCCATAGGGCGACCGTAATGGCATTTGTTGCTAGGTGAACAGTCAATTTGTAGAAGGTAGTATTCAATCGAGACGCAAAATTTGTGTTTCATCTTCAATACGAGGGCGTGAGCGTTTCAGTAAAGCTGCACAGATAGATCGGAAACACGGAGTTTGTCTCCCAGGAGAAGTTCCATACGGTGACCAAAGCCGCATTAGTTGCTAGCTGAATAGTCGGCATGTAGACTGATGTACTCAACCGCGACGCAATTTGTGTGTTGGATCATCAATGAGAGGTACATCAGGAACAATAACTCACAGGAGAAGTTCTATGCTCTGACAGTAGCCGCTTTAGTTGCTAAGGGAGCAGTCGGCTTGTAGACTGTAGTTTTCAATTTCGAAGCAATTTGCGTGCTTCATCGTCAATGTTAGCGTGCGAGAGCTACAGTAAACTACCGCAGATATATCGGGAACAAGGTATTTAACCCCCAGGAGAAGTTCATTCTCTGACAATAGCTGCGTCAGTTACCGGGAGAAATGTCGCCATGGAGAATGTAGTATACAATCGCGACGCAATTTGTGTGTTGCATCGTCAATATCAATGCGCGAGGGTTTCAGTGAACTGGCACTGTTACATCGGAAACAAGGTATTCGACTCCCAGAAGAAGTTCCATACAGGAACCGTAGCAGCGTTAGTTGCTAGGAGAACAGTCGTCTTGTAGACTGTAGTATTCAAACGCGACGCAATTTGTGTATGGCATCGTCAATGTGAGGGTGCGAAGGCTACAGTAAACTGCAACTGATACCTCAGAAACCAGTTATTTGACTCCCAGGAGAAGTTCAATACTCTGATTGTTGCTTTGGTTGCTACGAGAAATGTCGGACGCAGACTGTAGTATTAAATCGCGACGCAATTCGAATGTTGCTTTGCCAAAGTGAGGGTGCGAGGAATACAGTAACCAGTCAGTGGTGCATCGGATACCAACTGCTGCACTCGCATGAGAATTTCTGTAGGGTGACCTTAGCAGCGTTAATTGCTAGGAGAGCAGTCGGCTTGTAGACTGCATTATACAATCGCTACGCAATTTGTGTGTTGCATCGTCAAAGTGAGGTTACGAGGGCTACAATATACTGGCACTGGTACATCGGAAACTAGGAATTTGACTCCCAGGAGTAGTTCTATACGGCGACCAAAGCCGCGTTAGTTGCTAGGAGATCAGTCGGCTTCCAGACGGTAGTATTCTAGCGTGACGCAATTTGTGTGTTGCATTGTCAATGTGAAGGTGCGAGGGCTACTGGAAACTGGTACTGGTACATCGGAAAAAGGTATTTAACTCCGAGGGTACGTTCCATATGGTAACCGTAGCCACGTTAGTTGCTAGGAGAACAGTCAGCATGTAGACTGTCGTATTCAATCGCGACGCAATTTGTGTGTTTCATCGTCAATGTGAGGGTTCGATGGGTACAGTAAACTGTCACTGGTACATCGGAAACGATGTATTTGACTCCCAGGAGAAGTTCCATATGGTGACCATTGGCGCGTCAGTTGCTAGGAGAGCAGTTGATTTGTAGACTGTAGTATTCTATCGCGACGAAATTTGTGTGTCGCATCCCCAATGTGAGGGTGCGAGGGGTCCCAGGAGGAGTTCAATGCTCTGACTGTAGTCTCGATAGTTGGAGAGCAGTCGGCTTATAGATAGTAGTATTCAATCGCGGCGCAATTTGTGTGTTTCATTGTCAATGTGAGGGTGCGAGGGCTTCAGTCAACTGGTACTGCTAAATCGGAAACGAGGTATTTGATTCCCAGCAGGAATTCCATGTTCTGACCGTAGCCGCGTTAGTTCCTAGGAGAACAGTTGGCTTGTACACAGTAGTAATCAATCGCGACCGAATTTGTGTGGTGTTCGTAATTGTGGGGACGTGAATGCTACAGTAAACTGTCCCTAGAACATGCGAAACAAGGTATTTGACTCCCAGGACGAATTCAATGCTGTGACCGTAGCCTCGATAGTTGCTAGGAGAGCAGTCGGCTAGTAGAGTGTAATATTGAATCGCGGAGCAAATTGTATGTTTCTTTCTCAATGTGAGGGTGCGTGGGCTACAGTCAAATGGCACTGGTACATCAGAAACGAGATTTTTTACTCCCAGGAGTAGTTCAATGCTCTCACCGTAGCCTCGATAGTTGCTAGGAGAGCAGTCGCCTTGTAGGCTGTAGTATTCAGTCGCTACGCAATTAGTGTGTTTCATCATTAATTTTAGGGTGCGAGGGCTATAGTCAACTGGCACTGGTATATCGCAACGAGGTATTTTCCAAGATCTATAAAGGCAAGGGTGACATATCAGACTGCAGCTCCCACGGGGGCATTTCTCTTCTCTCAGCAGCGGGAAAAGTCCTTGCCCACATAATTAACACCCGGTTAACATACTTTGCAGAAAAACTGCTACCAGAGACCCAGTGTGGCTTTTGCCCAAACAGAGGCACAGTGGATGCCATATTTGTTGTCAAACAAATGCAAGAGAAAAGTTTAGAGCAACATCGGCCTTTGATCATGTGCTTTGTAGACCTGGAAAAAGCTTTTGATCGTGTCCCACGGGAAGCTCTCTGGATCATACTAAAGAAAACTGGGTGCCCTGACATAATTGTCAGTTTGACTCGGCAGTTTCATGAAAACATGATGGCAAAATCTGCCATGAGGACAAGCTCTCAGAACAGTTTCCCGCGACATGTGGTGTAAAACAAGGCTGTGTTCTGGCTCCCACACTCTTCTCACTTTACTTCGCAGTTGTTATGAGAGACGCGACCAAAGCCTGTAGTAATCAAATTAGTCTCGACACAAGGACAGACAAAAGTGTCTTCAACATCTCTCGCCTCATAACAAAAAGTCGCATAACCAAACTATCCATCTTAGAGATTCTCTACGAGGATGATGTATGCATGATGGCTAATTCTTGCGAAACTCTTCAGACTTACATAAATCTGCTAAGTGCCTCCTGCAGAAGATCTGGCTTAGCCGTTAGCATCACTAAGACGCAAGTTCTCAAACAGCCACTTAGAGGTCTTAATGCAGATGACTCCAGTATTGAGATAAATAACAAACCCTTGCAAAATGTGTCAAATTTCAAATACCTGGGAAGCCAAATTAGAAGTGACAACAGCCTGACAACTGAAATCGCAGCGCGTATAGCCAGCGCAGCCTCAGCCTCCGGTAAGCTTAATGACCGAGTATGGAAATCACATGATCTCAAACTACAAACAAAAATTGCAGTCTACAAAGCGGTAGTATTATCCACCTTACTCTATGCCTCGGAAACCTGGTGCTGTTACAAAGCTTACATTAAGAAGCTAGATAAATTTCATCTTCGATGTCTGAGATCAATTCTGCGCATCAAATGGGAAGACCGTGTCCCAAACACGGAGATTTTGCGCCGCGTGAAACTGGCTGGTATTGAAGCTTTAATAATGAAACATCAACTGAGATGGAGTGGTCACATAGTACGCATGGATGACAGTAGGCTACCTAAAGCGGTGTTCTCCTCGCAGCTCTCGTGCGGGAAGAGGAGGAAAGGTGGTCAACACCTGCGATATAAAGACACCATTAAACGCCACCTTGCAGCCTGTGGCATTCCAAGCAACCGTTGGGAGGAGCTAGCATTGCGCCGATCGGAGCGGCGATGAACTGTACATAAGATCATCGAACAATTCGAGCAAAAGCCTCTAATGAACCTGGATGCTAAAAAGAGAGCTCCGAAAATCTCAGCTCAAGCCTGTCTACACGTATACTTACAAACTCTGCTGGTCAACTTCACTGTGCTTCATGCAACAGGATATTCAAAGCGAAATTCGGATTCGCGAGCCACATCCGAGCCTACCACAACAAGGACAGAGAAGACTGACGGAGTCGCTGTCGCCGGACACGGCGAGGAGGACATCATCATCATTTGACTCCCGGGAGGAGTTCAATACTCTTGACCTTAGCCGCTTTAGTTGCTAGGAGAGCAGATTGATTGTAGACTGTAGTATTCATCGCGTCGCAATTTGTGTGTTGCTCCGTCAATGTGTGGGTGGGAGGGCAAAAGTAGACTGGCCCTGGTACATCGGAAACGAGGTATTTGTCTGCCAGGAGGAGTTCAATGCTGTGACCGTAGCCTCGATAGTTGCTAGGAGAGCAGTCGGCTTGCAGACTGTAGTATTCAATCTTGACGCAATTTGTGTTCAAAGGGTTCAAATGGCTCTGACCACTATCAGATTTAACTTCTCAGGTCATCAGTCCCCCAATTTAGAACTACTTAAACCTAACTAACCTTAGGACATCACAAACATCCATGCCCGAATCAGGATTCGAACCTGCGACCGTAGCGGTCGCGTGGGTCCCGACTATAGCGCCTAGAACCGCTCGGCCACTCTTGCCGGCGCAATTTGTGTATTTCATTGCCAATGTAAGGGTGCGAGAGCTACAGTCAAATGGCACTGGTACATCGGAAATGAGGTACTCGACTCCCAGGAGGAATTCACTGCTCTGGCCGTAGCCACGTTAGTGGATAGGAGAGAAGTCGATTGTACACTGTAGTATTCAATCGCTACGCAATTTGTGTTTTGAATCGTTAATGAGAGGGTCGGAAGGCTACAGGATACTGGCACTGGTACATCGGAGACAAGGTATTTTACTCCCAGGAGAAGTTTGATACTCTGACCGAGGCGCTATAGTTGGTAGGAGAGCAGTAGTCTTGTAGAGCGTAGTATTTAATCGATACGCATTTTGTGTGTTGCATCGTCAATGTGAGGATGCGGTGGCTACAGTAAACTGGCACTGGTACATCGGAAACGAGGTTTTTGACTACCAGAAGGAGTTCAACACTCTGACAGAAGCCGCGTTAGTTGCTATGAGAACAATCAGCCTGTAGACATTAGTTTTCAATTGCAACGCAATTTCTATATTGCATCGTCAACGTGAGTGTGCGAGGGTTACATTAATTTGGCACTGGTTTGTCTCAAACATGGTATTTGATTCCCAGGAGGAGTTCAATGCGCTGCCCGTAGCCGCATTATTTGCAAGGAGAGCTATCGCTTTGTCGACTGTAGTATTCAATCGCCGCGCATTTTGTGTGTTGCATAGTTAATGTGAGGTTGCCGGGGCAACAGTGAACTGGCCTTGATACATCGAAAACATGGCATTTAACTCCCAGGAGGAATCCAATGCTCTGACCATAGCCAAGTTAGTTTCTAGGAGAGAAGTCGATTGTAGACTGTAGTATTCAATCGCGACGCAATTTGTGTATTGTATCGTTAATGTGAGGTTACGAGGGCTACAGTAAACTGCCACTGGTGCATCACAAAACTGTTATTTGGCTCCCAGGGTAAGTTCAATACTCTGACCGTAGCCGCGTTCCTTGCTATTAGTGCAGTTGCTTTGTGGACTGTAGTACTATATCGCAACGCAATCTGTGTGTTGCAACGTCAATGTGAGGCTGCGAGAGCTACAGCAAATAGGTATTGGCACGTCCGAAACAAGATATATGACACTCAGGAGGAGTTCAATTTTATGATCGTTGTGCGTTAGTCGCTAGGGGAACAGTCTTCTTGTAGACTGTAGTATTCAATCGCGACGCAATTAGTGTGTTGCATCGCTAGTGTTAGGGTGCAAGGGATACAGTTAACTGGCACTGGTACATCGGAAGAATGGTATTTGATTCCCAGGAGGAATTCAATGACTGTCCTTAGCCGCGTTAGTTCCAAGGAGAGCGGTCGGCTTTTCGTACTGTAGTATTCAATCGCGAGGAAATTTGTGTGTGGCATCGTCAATGTGAGGGTGTGAGTTCAAATGGTTCAAATGGCTCTGAGCACTATCTGACTTAACGTCTGAGGTCATCAGTCCCCTAGAACTTAGAACTACTTAAACCTAACTAACCTAAGGACATTACACACACCTATGCCCGAGGCAGGATTGGAACATGCGTCCGTTGCGGTTGCGCGGTTAGAGACTGTAGCGCCTAGAACCACTTGGCCACCGCGGCCGGCTAGGGTGCGAGTGCTACAGTAAAGTGGCACTGGTACATGTGAAACGAGGAATTTGACTCCGAGGACTAGTCCAATACACTGACTGTAGCGGCGTTAGTTGCTAGGAGACCAGTTGGCTTCTACGCAATTTGAGTGTTGCATCGACTATGTGAGGGTGCGAGGGGTACAGTAAACTGGTACTGGTACCTTGGAAACAATGTGTTCTGTACATAGTTCCGCGTAGTCAGCGCGTACACAGCTTTCCCACTAGAGCGTGCCCCACTAAGCACAACAGCGCAGGCGCAGCTCTCGTCCGTCTCCGCACTACGAGTTGGCGCTGTCTTAGATACGGACCAAATTCCGCTTCCGCCGATCCGCGTATTAATACGTAACGCAGCCAATGAGATTGCTGCTAACACAGAACCTTCTCTCCTTGCGGATCACACTCGCGCAGTGATACATGAACGCGTGAGGTATTATAACAAGTGTACAGACCTCCGATTAGTCAGTCTGCATTTGTCTGCACCAGTCTGTACTAGTCTGCATTTGTCTGCATCACTCTGTACCAATCTGCACTAGTCTGTACCAGTCTGTACGAGTTCTACATTTGTCTGTACCAATCTATAGTCAAGTTTCAGTCTGCACCTAATAAGATTATGATATTCCTGTACGTAGCCATGAAGAGAAATGTATAGACACTTTGTCAAGTATCAGAGATACGTGAGAATAAGATTAACGTACCAAGACCAAAGGAACTTCAGATTGTCAATTGTAAATAGCATCCAGAATCAAGTTAAGTAAGGTTTATGATTGTCATTATTTTAATAAATGTGTGTGAAAATTAGTCAAGTTCTGTTTAAAGTTGGTTACCGTCAATCTGCTACTCTAAGCGTGCAATTGGCATTTCTATCGTCCGACCTAACGGCAGAAGATAAACACGCCATGATAAGACCACGAGACATATTACTGACACTCGGCTACTTCGTTAGAGCAACAAGTCAAATAATCCGATGGTGTGTGTACCGAAGGTCTTACAGTACGCACACCACACAATGTATTTGACTCTCGGGAGGAGTTCAATACTCTCACAGTAGCCGCGTTAGTTGCTAGAAGAACAGTGTTCTTGTAGACTGTAGTATTCAGTCCCAAAGCAATTAGTGTGTTGCGTTTTGGATCTGAGGGTGCGAGGGCTACAGTTAACTGGCACTGGTTCATCGGACATGAAAGATTTAGACTCCCAGGAAGAGATCAATACTCTGACCGTAGCTGCATTAGTTGCTAGGAGAGCAGTTGGCTTGTAGCCTGTAGTATTCAATCGCTACGCAATATACGTGTTGCAACGTCAATGTCAGGCTGCAAGGGGTAGAGTACACTGGCCCTTGTACATCAGAAACGATGTATTTCACTCCCAGGAGAAGTTCCATACGGTGACCGTAGCTAAGTTAGTTGCTAGGAGAAGAGTCGGCTTGTACATTCTCGTATTCAATCGCGACGCAATTTCTGTGTTCCATCGTCAATGTGATTGTGCGAGGGCTACAGTAAACTGGCCCGGGTACATCGGAAACAAGTTATTTGACTCCCAGGAGAAGTTCCATGACAATGACCTTAGCCGCGTCCTTAGCTAGGAGAACAGTCGTCTTGTACACGGTAGTATTCAATCGAGACGCAATTTGTGTGTTGCATCGACAATGCGAGGGTACGAGGGCTACAGTAAACTGGCACTGGGTCATCAGAAACTAGGTATTTGACTCCCAGGTGAAGTTCCATACGGTGACCGTAGCCGCGTTAGTTGTGTTACGACTTCTGCAGTACTTGTTAGCACCAGACACAGTGGCTGCGCCAAAGACTGAGACGGCCTGGAGTTTTACAATTATTTATTGAACTTTCTTTACAGTTTCTCCCTCGTCGTCGCTACCCATCCCTGTGGATCCCTTCACCTGGCTGCTGCTGTGTAGATTCTCCGACAACGCGCGCAACTTCGCCGCTGATCGCACTCTTGAGCCTCAGGCCACCAGTGCTCCGCTGAAGCCAGGATGATGTTGAGATGAACTCGTAACTGCTCGACGCCCCAGTACGGCACGCCCACGGAACTGCAGCTCCGTGAGGTCAGCTACCGACGCCTGCTGCACCGGCGGCTGGGAAGCCGTCTGTCGCGATGTCCGCGAGGTCCCGTCATGGACGGAGCACGCGCCGTGGGGCCGGTTTGTCATGAAGTCTGGGCGTCAGTCCCCGGCGCCTCCTGTGACCAAGACCGCGCTGCGGCCAGTCCTGCTGGAAGTTCTGGCTGTAGTTAGTCATCCATGGTGCCGACCGAAATCGGGAAGACCTCCAGAGCTGAAGTTGACATCTGGCGGTGAACGGATGACTCCTGCGAGCTGGAACAGACTTCCGGAATCGTCACCTACGAAGACTGAACATTCGGACACAGACCACGTCCGTCCTCAGATCCGAACTGCTTCCTAATGGCTTCTGTCTGGTGCTGCCTGCGCTCCACTATTTATATCCGTCAGGAGGACGTTTTTTTACCCTCGGTGGTAGCTTTTTGATATTACTCCCGCAGTATATTGCAGCGTAACTTAGCGTGCTGGCCTCACTTTCTCTTACTAAGCACTCTCCAGGCTTCGCTACTCGCTTGGTCTGTGTGCATCCTTGCGTCAGCCTGTTGGTAGACTGCTGCTGTCAGCAAGGCTATCTGTGCCTGCCTACTTCGCAACGCTTCGGTCGCCGGCGTGCCTCTATTTTGCCATTCTCCACTGCGTGAAGCAATGCTTACTACATGTGGCCACAACAGTTGCTAGCAGTACAGTCGGCTTGTATACGGCAGTATCCAATCGCGACGCCATTTGTGTGTCGCACCGTCAATGTGTGGGTTAAAGGACTGCAGTAAACTGGCCCTGGAACGTCGGCAACAAGGTATTTGACACCCAGGAAAAGTTCCATACGGTGACCGTAGCCGCGTTACTTGCTAGGAGAACAGCTGTCTCGTAGACTGTAGTATTCTATCGCGACGCAATTTGTGTGTTGCATCGTCAATGTGAGGGTGCGAGGCCTATAGTAAACTGGCCCTGGAACATCGGAAACAAGGTATTTGACTCCCAGGAGAATTTCCATACGGTGACCGTAGCCGCGTTAATCCTAGGAGAATAGTCCGCCTGTATACGGTAGTATCCAATCGCGACACAATTTGTGTTGCATCGTCAATGTAAAGGTTAAAGGACTGCAGTAAACTGGCCCTGGAACATCGGCAACATGGTACTTGACTCCCCGGAGAAGTTCCATACAGTGACCGTAGCCACGTTTGTTGCTAGGATAACAGTCGTCATGTACACGGAAATGATAAATCGCGACGCAATTTTTGTGTTGCATGGTCAATGTGAACGTGTGAGGGCTACAGTAAGCTAGCACTGGTTCATCAGAAACAAGGTATTTGACTCCCAGGAGAAGTTCGATACGGTAACCATAGCCAAGTCAGTCGCCTGAAGTGAAGTTGGCATGGAGCCCGTTGTATACAGTCCCGACGCAATTTGTGTGTTGCATCAGCAATGTGAGCGTGCGAGGGTTACAGTAAACAGGCAGTAACGCATCAGAAACAAGTTACTTGACTCCCAGGATAAGTCCTTACGGTGACTGTAGACGCGTTAGTTGCTTGCAGAGAAGTTGGCATGGAACCTGTAGTAAAGAACAGCAACGCAATTTATGAGTTGCATTTCCATGTCAGGATATGATGTTTACAATATACTGCCAGTGATGCATCGGTAACATTCTACTTGATTTCCAGGAAAAGTTTCATACGGTGACCGTAGGCTTGTTAGTCGCTTAGATACAATTCGGCAGGGAGTGAATAGTATTCAATCGCGACGAAATTTGTGTGTTGCATCCTCAACGTGGAGGTATGAGGGTTACAGTAAACTGGCAGTGATTCATCAGAAACAATCTACTTGACACTCAGGAGAAGGTCCATACAGTGACTGTAGTCGACTTAGTCACGTGGAGGGATGTTGGCATGTGAATGTAGTATTCAATCGAAACGCAATTTGTGTGTTGCATCATCAGTGTGAGATTGCTAGGGTTACAGTAAACTGACAGGGATTTATCGGAAACAAGCTACTTGAATCCAAGGAGAAGCTCTACGCGGTAACTGTAGACGCATTAGTCTCTTTGAGAGAAGTCGGCATGGCGCCTGTAAAATACAATCGCGGCGCAATTTGTGTTTTGCATTGTCCATCTGAGAGTGTGCGTGTTACAGCACTCTGGCAGTGGTGCATCACAAACAAGCTACTTGGCTCCCGGGAGAAGTTCCTTACTGTGACCATAGACTTGTTAGTTGCATAGACACAAGTCTGCATGGAGCCTGTACTATACAATCGCGACGTATTTTGTGTATTGCATTGTACATGTGAGAGTGCGAGTGTTACAGTAAACTGGTAATGTTGCATCGGCAACAAACTACTTGCCTCCCAGGAATTGTTCCTTAAAGTGACCGTAGACCCGTTATTTGTTTTTAGAGAAGTCTTCATATAACATGTAGTATACAATCGTGACGCAATTTGTGTCTTGCATCATCAATGCGAGGGTCTGAGGGTTCCAGTAAAGTGCCAGTGGTGCATCGGAAACAAGAATTTGACTCACAGGAGAAGTTGCTTACAGTAACCGTAGCCGCGATAGTTGCTTAAGGAGAAGTTGGCATGGAGCCTGTAGTAGTCAGTCGCTACGCAATTTGTGTGTTGCATCGTCAGTGTGAGAATGCAAGGGTTACAGTAAACTAGTACTGGTACATCGGAAACAAGGTATTTGACTCCCAGGAAAAGTTCCATCTGGTGACTGTAGCTGCTTCAGTTGCTAGGAGAGCAGTCGGCTTGTAGAATGTAATATTTAATCGCTACGAAATTTGTATGTTGCACCGTCAACGTGAGGGTCTGGGGGCTACAATAAAGTGGCAGTGGTACATCGGAAATAAGATACTTCGCTACAAGAAGAAGGGGCTTACGGCGACCGTAGTCACGTTTGTGCCTTGGAGATATGTTGGCATGGAGCCTATATTATACAATCGCGACGTAATTTGTGTATTGCGCTGTCGATGTGAGAGTGTGAGTGTTACAGTACTCTGGCAGTGGTGCATCAGAGGCAAGCTACTTGGCTCCCACGAGAATTTCCTTACAGTAACTGTAGCCGCATTAGTTGCTTGGAGAAAAGTTGGCAACGAGCGTTTGGTATACAATCGCGACGCAATTTGTCTGTTGCATCGTCAATGTGAGAACTTAGGGTTACAGTAAACAGGGAGTGGTGCTTTGGAAACAAGGTATTTGACTCCTAGGAAAAGTGCCTTATGGTGACCGAAGCCGCGTTAGTTGCTTGGAGACAACTTGGCAGGGAGCCAGTAGTATTCAATCGTGACAGAATTTGTGTGTTGCATTGTCAATGTCGAGGTATGAGGGTTACTGTAAACCTGTGTTACATCGTCAATGTGACAGTGTGAGGGTTTCAGTAAACCCGGTAATGGTGCAATGGTAACAAGCTCCTCACTCCCAGGAGAAGCAACTTGCAGTGACCGTAGCCGCGTTACTTGCTAGGAGAGATTTTGGTACGGATCCTGTATCATACAGTCGCCACTTAATTTGTGTGTTGCATCATCAATGTGAGGTTCTGACGGTTACAGTAAACTGGTGCTTTTGCATCGGAAGCAATCAACTTGTTTCACAGGAAAATTTCCTTACGGTGGCCATAGATGCGTTAGTTGCTTGGAGAGATAATGGCATGGAGGCCAAAGTATACAGTCGCCACGCAATTTGTGTGTTGTATTGTCCATGAGAGGGCGAGGGTGTTACAGTATATTGCAGTAATGCATCGGAAACATGTTACTTGACTCCCAGGAGAAGTTCTAGACAGTAACTGTAGAAGTGCTATTTGCTTCGAGAGAAGTTGTCATGGGGCCTGTAGTATTCAATTACGACGCAATTTGTGTGATGCATCTTTAATGTGAGGGTCTGAGGGTTACAGTAAATTGGCAGTGATGCAGCTCAAACAAGGACCTTGACTCCCAGGACAAGTTCCATACGGTGACCGTAGCCGCGTTAGTTGCTTGAAAATATGTTGGCATGGCGTCTGTAGTAAACAGTCGCGACGCAATTTGTGTGTTGCATCGTCAATTAAGGATATGAGGGTTATAGTAAACTGCAAGTGGTGCATAGGAAACAAGCTACTTGAATCCCAGGAGAAGTTCGCCACGGTGATTTGGACCGAAGTCGGCATCGAGCCTTCACTATAAAATCGTGATGCATTTTGTGTGTTGCATCGTCAGTATGAGGGTTTTAGGGTTACAGTAAACAATCAGTGTTGTATCGGAAACTAGCTACTTGACTCCCAGGATATGTTCCTTAGAGTGACCGAAGCCGTGTTATTTGCTTCGATTGAAGTTTCCATGGAGACTGTAGTATTCAGTTGCAACGCAATTTGTACAATGCATCGTCATTGTGAGAGAGCAAGGGTTACAGTAAACTGGAAGGAGTTGGGAAAACTAGCTACTTGATTCCTCGGAGTAGTTCCACATGGTGACTCTAACTGCGGTAGTGGCTTACGCAGAAGTCTACATGGAGCCTGTAGTTTAAAATCGAGTAGCAATTTGTGCGTTGCATCGACAATGTGAGGGTGTGAGCGTTACAGTAAACCAGAAGTGGCGCATCGAAAAGGCCACTTGCACAACAATGGCCACTTGCACAACATCTCGGTCCGTGTTTCAACCACATCTTTATAATCACCGAATTTAGTCCTTGACTTTCGTCCTTGGGTTATGGCAACCCTAGTTGCATCGTCAATATGAGGGTGTGAGGGTTAAAGCAAACGCAGTGGTGCATCGGAAACACTCTACTTGACTCCCAGGAGAAGTTCCATACGCTGACCATAGCCGCATTAGTCGTTTGGAGAAAAGTAGACATGGAGTGTGTAGTATTCAATTACGACGCAATTTGTGTGAGCAATGTCAGTGTGAGGGTGCGAGGATAACAGTAAACTAGCAAGGGTGCATCGGAAACAATCTACTTGACTCCCAGGAGAAGATCTATATCGTGACCATATCCTAGTTAGTGCCGTCTGCATAGCGTAGCGGTAGCGTCACCGCCTACCACGCAGGGGGCCTGGGTTCGATTCCCGGCAGAGTGTGTCCCTCATCATCATTTTCATCGTCATTGACTCGCAAGTCGCCGAAGTGGCATCAACTAAAGAGGACATATACGGCGGCTGAACTCCCCCGAAAGGGGCCTCCCAGCCAACAATGCCATACGATCATTTCATTTCACTTGTAGAGTAGCCGGCATCGAGACTGTAGTATTCAATCGCGACGCAATTAGTCTATTGATTCGTCTATGTGATGGTGTGAGGGTTGCAGTAAACTGGCAGTGGTGCATCAGAAACAAACCACTTGACTGGAGGAGAAGTTCCATACGGTGACCGTAGCCGAGCTAGCCGCTTGGACAGAAGTTGACATGGAGCCTGTAACATTCAGTTGTGACGCTATATGTGTGTTCCATCGTCAATATGAGACTGCGATGGTTATAGTAAACTGGCAGAGTTGCATCGTAAACAAGCTACTTGACTCCCAGGATAAGCTCCATTCGGTGACTGTAGCCGTGTTAGATGGCTTTGAAGAAGTTGGCATGATGGCTGTAGTATACAATCGCGACGCAATTTGTGTGTTGCTGCGACAGTGTGAGGGTGTGAGGGATACAGGAAACTGCCAGTGATGTATCAGAAACAAGATACTTGACTCAAAGGCCACAGCCGCTTTAGTTGCTCAGAGAAAAGTTGGCATGTAGCCTGTAGTATACAAACGCGAAGTAATTAGCGTGTTGCATCGTCAATGTGACCCTTTGAGGGTTACAGTGAATGGGCAGGGTGCATCGGAAACAAGCTACTTGACTCGCAGGAGTAGTTCCGTATGATGACTGTAGCCGTGTTACTCACTTGAAAAGAAGTCGGCTTGGAGCCTGTAGAATAAAATCGCGACGCTATTTGTGGGTTGCATAGTCAATGTGAGGGTGCGAGCGTTACATAGAACTGCCAGTGCTGCATCGGAAATAACCCATTTGACTCCCAGGAGAATTTCCAAACTGTGACCGTAGCCGTGTTAGACGCTTGGAGATAATTCGGAATGGAGCCTGTTGTATCAATCCCAACACAATTTGTGTGAGCAATGTCAATGTGTGGGTGCGAGGATTACAGTAAACTAGCAAGGGTGCATCGGAAACAATCTACTTGACTCCCAGGTGAAAATCCATATCTTGGCCATAGGCTAGTTAGTAACTTGTGGAGAAGTCTGCATCGAGACTGTAGTATTCAATCACGACGCAATTAGTGTGTTGCATCGTCAATGTGAGGATGTGAGGGTTACAGTAAACTGGCAGTGGCGCATTCGAAAGAAGTTAATTGACTAGCAGGAGAAGTTCCTTAAAGTTACCGTAGTTGTGTAGTTGCTTGAAGAGAAGTTGTCATTTAGGCTGTAATATAAAATCTCGACGCAATTTTTGGGCTGCATCGTCAATGTGAGGGTGTGGGGGTTACAGTATACTAGCAGTGGTGCATCGCAAAGCAGCTACTTGACAGCCAGGCGATGTTCCTTATGGATACTGTAGCCACATTAGTTTCTTGGAGAGAAGTTTTCATGGAGCCTGCAGTATACAATCGCGACACAATTTGTGTGTCGCTTCATCACTGTGAGGATGTGAGGGTGGCAGTAAACTGGCAATGGTGCATCAGAAACAAGCTAATTGACTCCCAAGATAAGTTCCATTGGGTTACTCTAGCCGTATAAGATCCTTGGAGAGAAGTTGGCATGGAGCCTGTAGTATACAATCGCGACGCAATTTGTGTGTTGTATCGTCAATGTGAGGGTGTGAGAGTTACAGTAAACTGGAAGTGGTGCATCGGAAAGAAGTTACTTGACTCCCAGGAGAATTTCCTTATAGTTACCGTAGTTGTGTAGTTGCTTGGAGAGAAGTTGGCATGGAGGCTGTAATATAAAATCTCGACCCAATTTGTGTGTTGCTTCGTCCGCCCTTGCTCCACTGGCTTTCTACCGCTAAGCATGCACTGTATAAGAACGGTGTGTTAATTACCGTCGATTGACTGTCATCCCATTTTTCATTACATACTGATAGACAAATTTGCTAATAACCGCCGAATTACGTGAAGGGGTGCATTGGGTGAAAGCTACTTGACTAACTGGAAAAGGTCTTCAAGGTGACTATAGACACGTTATACTCTTGGAGACAGGACAGCATGAAAGCTGTATTATTCAATCACGTTGCAATTTGTGTGTTGCTTCGTCAATGTAACGTAGCAAGGGTTACAGTTAACCGACAGATGTGCTTTGGGAACAAGCCATTTGACTCCCATGAGAATTTCCAAACAGTGATCGTAGCCGCGTTATGCGCTTGGAGATAATTCGGTATGGAGCCTGTTGTATCAATCCCAACGCAATTTGTGTGTTGCATCGTCAATATGAGGGTGCAAGGCTTATAGTAAACTGGCTGTGGTGCATCGGAAACAAGCTACTATACTCCCAGCAGAAGTTCCGTGCGGTGACCGTAGCCGCTTTAGTCGCTTCAAAAGAATTCGGCATGAAGCCTGTAGTATGTAATTGAACCCCAATTTATGTTTTGTATCGTCAATGTAAGGGTGCGAGAATTACGGTAAACTGGCTGTCGTGCGTTGGGAAAAGCTACTCGACTTCCAGGGGTAGCCCCACACGGTGACAGCAGCCGCGTTATTCCCTTGGAGAGAAGTGGGCATGGAGCCTGTAGTATTCAATCGCGATCCATTTTGTGTGTTGCAACGTCAATGTGAGGGTGCGAGGGTTGGAGTAAACTGGCAATGGTGCATCGGAAACAACCTGCCGACTCGCAGGACAAGGTTCATACGGTAGCCGTAACCGCGTTAGTCGCTTGTAGAGAGTCTCGCATGGATCCTGAAGCATTCCATTGCGACGCCATTTGTTTGTTGCATCGTCACTGTGAAGGTGCGAGGGTTACAGTAAATGGGCATTGGAGCATCGGATACATGCTACTGGATTTCTAGGAGAGTTACCACGCGCTAACCACAGCCGCATTTGTCTCTTGGAGACAAGTCGTCATGCAGCCTGTAGTTTTCAACCGCGATGCAATTTCTGAGTCGCATCTTCAATGTGAGAATATGGGCTTTATGCACTACTGGCCATTAAAATTGCTACACCAAGAAGAAATGCAGGTGTGGCTACGAAGGTTTTCCCGGCGTAATAGTTGATAATATTCTTCTCGGGTATGCAGCCGGATCATAACGTCTTCATGACACAATATTTCCGCGGTCCATCTGGCCGCCATCTTCAGGTGAGAGTGCTGGTGCACGAACTCGCCGGAACTGACTTCCTAGCGCAAGCTGCGGCCCCTATATAGGAATGTATGACAGCTAGAAGAATGCAGGTAACGGTCCGTGCGCGTAGGCTTTCGATAAACACTGTGTCCCAGTGTCCCATCATCCTTTCTGTACACCAGAACATCCAGAAACGGAAGCTTCCCATCACTTTCCACCTCCATGGTAAACTTGACGCTAGGATGCAGGGAATTAAAATGATCTAGGAGGCGGTCAAGAGCTTCTCTCCCATGATGCCACACCATAAACGTATCGTCAACGTACCTCCAGAAACAAACCTGGTGCTGCCGTGCCACCGAGATTATCGAAAGCCTACGCACACGGACCGTTACCTGCATGCTTCTAGCTGTCATCCATCGTTCCAGCGTACGGGGCTCCTGCGGACGTTGGCGAGAAGAGCTTATGCCATTTCAGATGGAGAAAGCTTGACACAAGAATTGGACCATCTTAAGGTTGTGTTCAAGCAGAATGGCTATACAGGTAAACAGATCCGTCGTGCTTTCCAGTATGGACCTTCGCTTGAACCACCAGAAGATACCTGCAAATCGGTAGCTTTTCTGCCTTTTGCTGGGAGCATTTCCTCGAAGATAGGAAGAATTCTGAAAAGATACCATATCAAAAGTATTTTTCGTCCGCCAGCCAAGATTAGAGCGCTCCTTGGCTCTGTAAAGGATGACTTGGGTTTGAGGAAGCCCGGTGTGTACAAGATCCCTTGCCACTGTGGCAAGGCTTATATTGGGCAGACAATCCCGTCCATTCAGGACCGATGTGTTGAGCATCAGCGGCACACACGGCTGCTTCAACCTGATAAATCTGCAGTGGCGGAGCACTGTCTCACCGAGGGACACAGAATGCTCTATGACAAGACACAAATGGTTGCCCCTGCATCTCGCTATTGGGACTGTGTTTTAAAAGCACTCTCACCTGAAGATGGCGGCCAGATGGACCGCGGAAATATTGTGTCATGAAGACGTTATGATCTGGCTGCATACCCGAGAAGAATATTATCAAGAAATGCAGATGATAAACGGGTATTCATTGGACACGTATATTATACTAGAACTGACATGTGATTACATTTTCACGCAATTTACGTGCATAGATCCTGAGAAATCAGTACCAAGAACAACCACCCCTGGCAGTAATAACGGCTTTATACGCCTGGGCATTGAGTCAAACAGAGCTTGGATGGCGTGTACAGGTACAACTGCCCATGCAGCATCAACACGATACCACAGTTCAACAAGAGTAGTGACGAGCCAGTTGCTCCGCCACCATTGACCAGACGTTTTCAATTGGTGAGAGATCTGGAGACTGTGCTGGCCAGGGCAGTAGTAGAACATTTTCTGTATCAGAAAGGCCCGTACAGGACCTGCAACATGCGGTCGAGCATTATCCTGCTGAAATGTAGGCTTTCGCAGGGATCGAATGAAGGGTAGAGCCACGGGTCGTAACACATCTGAAATGTAACGTCCACTGTTCAAAGTGCCGTCAATGCGAATAAGAGGTGACCGAGACGTGTAACCAATGGCACCCCATACCATATCGCCGGGTGATAGGCCAGTATGGCAATGACGAATACAGGCTTCCAATGTGCGTTCACCGCGATGTCGACAAACGCGGATGCGACCATCCTGATGCTGTAAACAGAACCTGGATTTATCCGAAAAAATTACGTTTTGCCATTCGTGCACCCAGGTTCGTCGTTGAGTACACCATCGTAGACGCTCCTGTCTGTGATGCAGCGTCAAGGGTAACCGCAGACATAGTCTCCGAGCTGGTAGTCCATGCTGCTGCAAACATCGTCAAACTGTTCGTGCAGATGGTTGTTGTCTTTCAAACGTCCCCATCTGTTGACTCAGTGATCGAGACGTGGCTGCACGACCCGTTACAGCCATGGGGATAAGATGCCTGTCATCTCGACTGCTAGTGATACGAGGCCGTTGGGATCCAGCACGGCGTTCCGTATTACCCTCCTGAACCCACCGATTCCATATTCTGCTGACAGTCATTGGATCTCGACCAAAGCGAGCAGCAACGTCGCGATATGATAAACCGCAATCACGATAGGCTACAATCTGACCTTTATCAAAACCGGAAACGTCATGGTACGCATTTCTCTTCCTTACATGAGGCATCACAATAACGTTTCACCAGGCAACGCCGGTGAACTGCTGTCTGTGTATGAGAAATCGATGTGAAACTTTCCTCATGTCAGTACGTTGTAGGTGTCGCCACCAGCGCCAACCTTGTGTGAATGCTCTGAAAAGCTAATCATTTGCATATCACAGCACCTTCTTCCTGTCTGTTAAATTTCGCGTCTGTAGCACGTCATCTTCGTGGTGTAGAAATTTTAATGGCCACTAGTGTAGTAAACGGTCAGTGGTGCATTGGGTACAAGGTACTGGACTCCCAGGAGAGGTTCCATGTGATGACCATAGCCGCGATAGTCTCTTGGAAAGAAGGCGGCATGGAGCTCGTAGTTTTCAATTGCGATGCAATTTCCGTGTCTAATCGTCAATCTGATGGTGTGAGGGTTACAGTAAATGGGCAGTGGTGCATCGGATACAATCTACTGAACTCCCAACAGAGGTTCCCTGCAGTAACCGTAGCCACGTTAGTCTCTTCTAGAGAAGTCAGCATGGAGAGTGTAGTTATCAATCGTGATGAAATTTCTGTGTCGCATCGTCAGTCTGAGGGTGATTGGATTACGATAAATGCATATTGGTGCATCAGATGCAATCTACTCCCAGGAGAATTTCCATGTGGTGACCGTACCCTCGAAAGTATCACAGATGTACACTAGCAAAATGGCTCCAATTACTTTCTCGACAATTATGCAATATCCCAGCCCCTGGCTACTGGCGAGACAACTCCTGAGGGCGCATTAGTCTTTTGGAGAGGTCAGAAAGGAGACTGTAATTTGCAAACACGACCGAATTTCTGTGTGGTATCATCGATGTAGGGGTGCAAGGGTTACAGTAAATGGGAAGTGGTGCATCGGATGCAAGCTACTGGACTCCAAGAAGAGGTTACATGCGGAGACCGTAGCCGCACAAGTATCATAGATACACACTTGTAGAATGCCTCAGACAACTTCCTCGACGCTTTTCCAAGAGCCCAAGCCCCACCTAATGTAGAGACAACTCCTGAGAGCGTCATTAGTCTCCTGGAGAGAAATCGGCAAGGTGCCTGTAGTTTTCAGACGTTGATGCAATATCTGTGTTGCATCTTCAATGTGAGGATACGAACATAACAGCAAATGGGCAGTGGGGCATTGGATACAAGCCTCTCGACTCGCAGGAAAGGTTTCTTGCCATAACGGTAGCTGGGTTAGTCTCTTGGAGAGAAGTCGGCATGGAGGCTATAGTTTACAGATGAGATGCATTTTCTGTGTAGCATCCTCAATGTGAGGGTGCGAAGGTTACAGTATACAGGAAGTAGTGCATCGGATACAAGCTACTGGACTCCCAGGAGAGGCCCCATGCAATGACCATAGCCATGTTAGTTTTTGGGGGAAGAGTCAGCATGGAGCCTGCAGATTTCAATTGCAATGCAATGTCAGTGTCACATCGTCAATGTGAGTCTGCAAGTGTTACAGTAAATATGGAGTGGAGCATCGGATACAAACTACTGGACTTCCAGGAGAGGTTCCATGTGGTGACCGTAGCCGCATTATTCTCTTGGAGAGCACTTGGAATGGAGGCTATAGTTTTCAATTTAAATACAATTTCTGTGTAGCGTCCTCAATGTGAGGATGCATAGGTTACGGTAAATGGGCAGTGGTGCATCGGATACAAGCTACTGGACTTCCAGGAAAGGTTCCATGTGGTAACCGTACACGCTCCAGTATCGTATATGAGCGCTAGCAGAATCACTCCGACCATTTCCTCGACACTTACGCAATAACGCAAAACCCACCTAATGGCGAAAAAAACTCCTGAGGGCGTAATCAGTTTTTTGGATAGAAGTCGGGATGGAGTCTGTAGTATTCATTGCCGATGTAGACACTGTGTCGTATCGTCAATGTGAGACTGCGTGCATTGCAGTTTATTTGGAGTGGTGCATCGGATACAAACTACTGGACTCCCAGCAGAGGTTCCATGCATTCACCATAGCCGAGGTAGTCTGTTGGACAGAAGTCAGCATGGGGCCTGTACTGTAGTTTTTAATTGCAAATGCAATTTCTGCATCACATCGTCAATGTGAGGGTGCTAGGGTAGAGGTTCCATGCAATGACTGTAGCCGTGTTCGTCTCTTGCAGAGAAGTCATCATGGAGCCTATAGTTTTCAATCACAATGCCGTTTCCGTGTCGCATCGTCAATGTGGCAGGGCGAGGGTTACAGTAAACGGGCAGAGGTGCATCGGATACAAGCTGCTGGACTCCCAGGAGAGGTTCCATGTGGTGACCGTAGCCTCATTAGTCTCTTGGAGAGAATTCTTCATGGAGCCCATAGTTTTCAGTCAGGATGCGATTTCTGTGTCGCATTGTCAATGTGAGGGTGCGAGGGGTACAGTAAACAGGCACTATGCATTCGCGAGCATTTTCGGTGTGTAGCATGGGTACGTTCTTTAATCTGGTACTATTGCTCTGCCATGTAAAACTGTCATGTCATGTCTCGTCAGTGTCCAAATTTGAAACTACTGACAGATAGTATGGGAAAGGGTGTCGAAATATCGATGGATGTCTCGCAGGTGTACTACAGCCATGGTTACATCAGACAGGGGGCTGTTGCTACAATCTTCTTGCGTGGGTGTTGGACTGATGTACATCTCCTGCCCAATAAGGGATAAACGCAGAACCAACAGAGAAAATATTGGAAACACTATCTTTGTTCTGTTGTGTAAAGATATACATCCACCTTGAGCCTAGGACAGCTCCAAAACTGGACCTATGTCAGGAGTGGAGTGACAATCCATATAACACATCATATATGGTATATAAGAGAATGTTTCTGATAGCATAGTGTGGGGTAGGATTCTCGGCTGATGAGGATGTTGTGTGGATGAAGAAGAGACAATGATGATTACAATGACTTCTTTATTGAGGCTTGTTTTCAATCATTAGTGAGTGGTGTGGGATATATGACAGTGCCTTCCCCATTGGCGACAGCCTCCAGCTGCTGACTGTGCATTCTGCTGCTGTACTGCCAATGCTTTTCGCCAGGTTCAAGTGTCTCTTTGCTGTTGTGAGTGTGGCTGGAGGCCATGGCTTTGGGAACCCTGGGCAGTGTCACACTCCACGGCTCAGAACGTAATGGTCTTCTGTTGGTACCCCAGTGAGAGCAGTGATGGGTCGATCATGGTGCTGCACTCCCATGGCAGCATCCAAGTACAGGGCTGCCCCTGGGGCCAAGAGGCTTAATTTTAGCGGTTCATATCCCATTTGAGTCAGGAGGGTCTGCATATCCACATGGTATAGAGTAGCACACACTTGCATCACATCACTGCCCAGCTGTTTGATGTTTTGCCTTTTGATATAAAGCAGTAGTCTGAAGTTTCTTAATGTGCAATAACCAGCATAATTGCTCCATTAAATCAAACATTAAGTTTATCCATGGTTCAGTTATTATTATCTCAGAGACTTCATACTTGGATATCCATTAGTTTACCATTGCATTTTCTACAGTCTCAGCCTGCTGATTCGGTATGGCAATCCTAGGAACAAAACGTGGAAAATGATGATTATCATCAAAACATACTGGTTTCCTGTCGGTGTTTGCACAAATGGCCCAATGACATCAAACCCTAAAATTTGAAATGGTTCATCTGCCTAAGGTAGCCTTTGTAACATAATCCTTTGGTGACTGAGCACTGTCCTTTGTGTGTATGGTACACAATTCTTTATGTAATGATCGACATCCTATTTGCGTGTTAGCCAACAGTAATGTTGCCTTAATCTGCATTCTGTTGCCCTGGAACCTGTGTGTTCCGCTAAAATTGAGCTGTGTGTCTGCCTCAACACTTCGCATCATAATCTTGTCTTCCTTTACAATACTCCATCCTCTGTGCTAAGTGTGGCTGTCAGATCAATTGTTGACAATCTGGGTCATTGTTTTGCGCTTTGATCCATTCAGCCTTTTCTATGCCAAGCACATGTAGTTTGCATCTCAGCATGGCTGCAGTTGAGTGTGTGATCTTCTGGGATTACTTTGAAATAAAGCTCTGAGATGCAATGCTAATCTAGTTAACCTACTGCTTGGAGCTTTAAGTAGTAATAACAATTTGAGTTCTGCAGGAACGATTATTGCTTTAAAATGGCGTCAATATAAATAACATTCACAATATATTACTCTGAATATTCATGCCAGACATCTTTCTCAATTGTTGAATAATTCGTTTCTGGCCGATTATGCTGTCTGGATACATATACTATGTGATATTCCTCTCCATATATTTCCTGAATCAAGGTGCAGCCTAAGGCAAAACTGCAGAAGTTACAGGACAGTATGAAATATTCCTAGAAGTCTGGACAGGCAAGAAATGAACTATATGTTTACAAATGCTGCTTCACAGTCTGGTGACCAATGGGAATGCCATGTGGCTGGGTCCTGCCGTCAGGATAAAAGGATGATGATAAGGACAACACAACACCCAGTCCCTGAGCGGAGAAAATCCCTGACCCAGCTAGGAACCGAACCCGGGCCGTTAGGTATGGCATTCCGTCGCGCTGACCACTCAGCTACCAGGGGCTGACTGGTGACCAATGAAGCTTTACCTCTTTCCTTAACAGTTGTATGACATATCTTGCAAGTTCAGCGAATTTTGAGATATATTTCCAATAAAAATTGACGAGACCTAATTGTTATTGCAATTCATTTATTGCAGCTGGTGTTAGAAATTTTTGCGGCATCATTTATAATTTTATCCATTTACAGGCGATTCCTAAGTGTACAATGTTTCCAGCGGTGCTCGGAAATGCTAAATTCGTTAATTAGAACCACTGGCAATCATTGCTAGAAATATGTGAGGATTTGTTCATCAATAAAAAAAAATGAAATAATCAAATCCCTGGAGGAGGGGGGGGGGGGGGGGCAGGTGCCCCCTGTGTTACTGTCTGTCGTGGATAGTTGTGCCTGGATAGAGACCCAAGAGCAGAGGTTTTGATGTAGCAGCAATAAATAAATGAGTACCAAAGTTCTTGTTTGTGTAGGTACCACACGAGTGATGGGACATACAAAGAGCAGTATGGTGATGAGGCAGACGGCGCTGTCTTGCAGGGTAGCTGCCAGTCCTTGTGGACAATGCTGGTGAAGAAGCTAGCCTCGTATACAGTCGACGACATGACGTCGCCAGTGTGCCCTTAAGCCCCTTCCGGTCACCACTGATGACATCACAGACTGGTGGGGGCACACACCACAGCCTGGAGTGAGGTTATCGAATTTATACCTTCCTCCCACTGGGAGGTAGTCCTCATCTTCCACGGGAATTTCAAGGGTTGCCGTGGTGGGAAATTCTTCACTGGGAGACAACATCCTGAACACCCTCACAGCGACACCTGAGGGGGTGTAAGGGCAGGTGTGGATTCAAGGAGGTGAGCAGTTTGATAGGGGTCATGCTTACTAGGAGTGGTTCATGTTTTTTTTTTTTTGTATATCAGTTTCTATGTTTAACAACTAACATTCTAAGAATAAAGTATCATGAATATTAAGAGGTAATGGCTACGAATTCTAGACATTACAAGCTATATTTAACAACGGATGCAATTGGCAAATCACAATAACTTTGAAAAAAATAGAAAACTTGACTTCCGAATGTGGGCAGAAAAGACTGATAGAAAAAGCTTTCCCCTCATTTACATTTTCATGTAGCCATATTTTGCAGACATGTGTTCACAGTAGTAGTTCTCCGTGAACTGCTGATAGTTGTGCGACACGCCTTGGTTTTATATTGCGTAAATCATGACATTATCAAAGTTGTGTAAGTTTATTGCTGCTGCAGTTCTTATATTAACTGTGTGACACATTCTCAAATTTTGGATACATACCTTCCAAAGACTAAATTTTTCTGAATTGCAGTTTCTTGCATGTTATGTTAAAGCAGTATACTATTCTCTGATGCAAACAAACTATTTTATTAATATATATTACATATTTTATGGTAATTAAACAATTCATTAGTATTATACATATTAAAGCATTTTACATACAATGAACCTCCACAGAAACAGGTATGGGCATGCGTACTCAAATGCACAGGTATGTAAACAGGCAGAAGACGGTACTGCTGTCGGCAACGCCTATATAAGACAACAAGCGTCTGGCGTGGTTGTTGGATCGGTTACTACAACTACAGTGACACGTTATCAGTATTTGAGTTCGAACGTGGTGTTATAGTCGGCTCACGAGCGATGAGACACAGCATCTCCGAGGCAGCGACGCAGTGGGGATTTTCCCGTGCGACCATTTCACGAGTGTACCCTGAATATTAGGAATCCGATAAAACATCAAATCTCCGATATCGCTGCGGCCAGAAAAAGATCCTGCAACAACGGGACCAACGACGACTGAAGAGAATCGCTCAACGTGACAGAAGTGGAACCCTTCTGCAAATTGCTGCAGATTTCAGTGCTGGGCTGTCAACAAGTGTCAGCGTGCAAACCATTCAACGAAACATCATTGATATGAGGTTTCGTAGCCAAAGGCCCACTCGTTTACCCTTGATGACTGCACGACACACAGCTCTCCGCCTCGCCTGGGCCCGTCAACACCAACATTGGACTGTTGATGACTGGAAACATGTTGCCTGGTCGGACGAGTCTCGTTTCAAATTGTATCGAGCGGATGGATGTGAAGTGGGACGGAGACAATCTCATGAATCCATAGACCCTGCATGTCACCAGGGGACTGTTCAAACTGGTGGAGGCTCTATAATCGTGTGGGGCACATGCAGTTGGAACGATATGGGGCCCCTGATACTTCTAGATACGACTCTGACAGGTGACATGTACGTAAGCACCTCGACTGAACACCTGCATCCATTCATGACCGTTGTGCAATTCCAGCAGAACATATGACACCCCACACGTCCAGAATCGCTACAGAGTAGCTCCAGGAACACTCTTCTGAGTTTAAACACTTCCGCTGGCCGCCAAACTCCCCAGACATGAACATTATTGAGCATATTTGGGATGCCTTGCAGCTTGCTGTTCAGAAGAAATCTCCACCTCCTCGTACTCTTACCGATTTATGGACAGCCCTGCAGGATTATTGGTGTCAGTTACCTCCAGTGCTACTTCAAACATCAGTCGAGTCCATGCCACGCCGTGTTGCGGCACTTCTGCGTGCTCGCAGGGCTCTACACGATATTAGGCAGGTGTTCCAGTTTGTTTGGTTCTTCAGAGTATGTTTCACATCTGTGGCACGTTAAAAGAGGTGTTGAGATGGCATGTTATACTTGGGGGAGAGACAGTAACAAATTGTTACCCTCCAGAACCGAACACTTGACACATGTGTGTACGAGAACTCCGGTTATAACCCACTGAAGGTGACACTGTTGATTGACGTATATGTGAACCACAACAGCACAGTGATTGACTGGTAAGCTCAGTCAAAGTGTGCATGTGGAGTATCGGTTAAAGTACATATTTTCGTAATACTCAAGTATAACTACAAAAAACACCGAACACAACACGTTAGCTTTGTAAACAATTAGATCAACATGTCAGCTGCTTGGTTCGTTTCTGTCAAAGACATTCCAAGTCTTTCCCTTATTTTAGTAGAATTTTCGTATGGAACTAAGTTTGACATTTCAGGAAACAAATGCTCGTTAAATATAGTTTTAAACTCTGAAAAATACTTTTATGTTGCTAAGTGCACAATGCTGAGACCACCACATTTGGACATAACGTAACTATCTATTTTACACAAATACAAATGGGAATGAAGGTTTATAAATAGATTTTCCTATGTCGTCTAACGCACTGAACGTCCTTGGGTCCATTATTTTCTGTTAGTACTCCAGTGCACTTTCTTTTAATGTGTACAGTAAGTGCTGATACTTTGTATTCTCCAGCGGTATCCAGATTTTTCCATATACCAGTACTGTGTTTAAAGTAATTTGTAAGCCTTACTTGCCTACTTGCAACGACTTGTTTTGTTTCCGACGGCAGATTAAATTATGCCTTTTGTGGGAATTGGTTTTGCATCTTTTTGACTTTGACGTTTTCCATTTTCAATTTTCTTCTTTGTAGATATAACATATTAGCTGCACTTAGATGAGTAATTTCTGTAATGGGGAATAGTTTAAATCTGCTTGAAACATTGCTCCTTTTTCCTAAAGACCTATTGAGTAACATTGTCTTGGGAATCACTCCTGATTCGGTATTATCTGAATTTGTTGATTCTGTGGAGGACAGTGACCTGGACTGAGAAAAATACGTTTTCCATCTTTAACATAACTTTTATGTATAATATTTACATTGTCTTTGAGGGAAGTTGCTGTTAATTGCCTTTGTAGGAAGTCAGGTAAATAATTAAAGCTATAAGCAGACAGAACATAGCTTACAATCTTTTCTCAGTGATGATTGTCTGGAATGTTTCCATTATACCGATCAAATTTCATGTATTCTCAATGCCCCAGTAGACATTTTGCAAAACACTGTTAAAGACTATGTAGCAACTGTTCTGTAAGCTGTCCAACAGTTTACACCACATAGAAGCAATTGATGAAGAGTACAATGGAGCACATTGTAAAAACTATTTGTTGGCGTTCAATACACTTAGACAGTCTTCATATGGTCGAACACATCACGCATTCTGCGGTTATAAATTATAGAGTGTTCTTTACCCAACAGAGACATAAGAGTATCTCGTGGATGCACATCATGAGCACTTTATAAAACAGATATGATTGTTTTCGACATCATTGGCATATAAATTTGTTGGATGTCTTTATTCTATAGTTGGGGCTCATCACTGAATATTCCAGCTACCTTATCGTCCTTGATGATCGCATTTCTGCTTCCTTGATAGTCCTCTTGCCTACAGAAATCATGGATCGAGGTTACGTAATAACACACCACTGTCTTATCAAAAATCCCAGCAGAATATTGCGTTATGTCCAGATCCGTAACATAGTAGTCTTCTACGTAGAGTTCCTACCATATCCTGGAGAATTTACCACGTAGATAAGCGTTAAAACGACACACACATCCTTCTTTAACATCCTATCCTTCCTCTAATTGTTCATGCCAGTCCAATAGTACACAGTTGACCCCATCTGGCAGAAAACTGATACATGTGTAGCCCTGCATGTCTGAGGCATGCGAAATAGCGCACCGAATAGTCCTATCTCGCCTGAGACCTTTCTGACTAAGCAGACACACACATCTTAGCGCAATCTCCGTGATGCTAAATGCGTGCAGCCCCGCCCACCCCTCTCCATTCCTTCCTCGTCACATCAAAGTGAAAGCGAATAATCGCAGGGAGCAGGCCTGCATGTGAACACATAAGGTAAACTGTTAATGTTTGGGACGCAGCACGTAGCACTTGTCCTGAAATGCAAGGGGACAGATGGTGAGCGACATGGATGGAGGACTGCATCAGACCAACCTTGGAGTTCGTTACAGAAACACAACAAGAGCAGTGATTTAATTACACTCGCCTTCACTTTATGGCAACACCGCCCAGTCAAGCCTCCTTTGAACTTCATTATCTCTGCAGGCTTGTTTTCTAACATCTATAATGTTGTCTTAAATGGTACTTTTAGAGCCTTTTGATAATTTTTCTTGGATTGCACCCTAGTTGGGTACCAATGCACGTAAAAATGAGACGCATGAAATTTTGGGTTATGGTGCCCATGGGCCTCCAAAATCTAAAATGTCGGGTTGGTGCATAAATTCGAAGCGTTTTTTCGTAAGTTTAATAAACATAACAGTAATTTCGGTAATCAATGATATATTCCCCCTCACCATTTACAACAGTCTGCCAACACTGAGTTACTTTTTAGATTCCGCGACTGAAGAAACCACGTGGTTTTGAGGCGAACAACTCGTGGAGCCATCTTCTGCGAGCATTTTCTTCCGGAAATTAAGTTATCTGAGGTTGTTCGGTAGAGAGCGGAGAAGATGAAAGTCTGAGCGTGGAAGTTCAGGTACATAAGGTGAGTGCGGAATGACTTCCAGACGCAACTCTTGGGTATTGTTTTTCGTCAGTACAGCAGAATGCGGGCGGACGTTACCGTGGATTAGCATCTCTTCACGCAGTCTTCCTGGTCGTTGTTCTTGGACTGCATCTGCAGACACCTCAGTTGTAGACAAAAAAAGTCAGCAGTGATGGCTGCACCTCGGGGAAGCAATTCGTAGTACGTCACACCGCCCCTGTTCCACCAGGTGCAAAACGGCAACTTTTATGGATGCGCGCTGGTCTTTGTACGGGGAGTTCCTGCTTTGTTTGGGCCCAGCCATTCCATTGTTTTCCTTAAGTTAGCAGGAAGACACCATTTCTCGTCACCAGTAATGGCACGAGATAGGAATGGTCGGAGTTGTTCACGAGCCAATGTCACGGTACGTCACATAAATGTACATTTGGAGAAAGGGAATGGAAGTTTTTGTTGTGAATTATAAATTATTTCAAGACTATGTACGTGTGCGCGATGTATAAGAAAGATTAAAAGAGTTAAATAATACCACCAAAAATCACATACAGCGATGTGATATAAAAATTAAAGAACATTCTTTTTATCTGTGTAATGAAAATGAACATGACCAGAGACTATTGCTTTATTGAAAGTGCTCCTGTTTTGTTTCGTCTAGCGGTAGGCTGCCATTGCAGTGCTGTCTGATAATTAACGCAAGTTTTATCTGTATTTTTCAAAAATATAATAGTAATAGTCATTGGAAAGTGTGTATTATTGACTTAATTGTCACCCGTAATGATCGCAACCATGAATTCTCATTAACAGAGTTTTTACAGAACTTCGCAGTGCACGGAGCTCATCTCCCCTAGCAGTATTAAGACGGCGATTACGTTGACTGTATTATTTAATTAAAATTTCATGTCATAATATTAAATGTAAATGTGAGAGGTTTCTCTACCTTGATCTTACAATAGTCTCAGAGTTAACAGAGTAAAAATAGATTTCGTTTATTAATATCTATAATACTGAATCAGTTCAGCATATTTCATTTTGGCCGCCTAACGGCAGATGAGATTCTCTCCAGTTTTGCCTTGCAAATAATAAACAAGAAATATTGAAAATCATTACATTCCGCAATATCTCAGTTAATCTTTGTGTAGTTTGGTACATAAATAACCAGTAGCCCCTGAGACCCATATTAATAATTACAGTTTGCGTTAGAATACGCATATTTTCTTTTCTAAATAGCAGTGCTCACGTGAACTATTTGTTAGAAGGCGATGAGTCGCGCGTTGTGTATAAAACATATTATATCGTACGTACTTCGGGGCAGCCGATGTCCGTACGAGGGTTATCGCGGTGTAAGTTAACTAAAAGTCTCATGCTAGCCCACAATATTTAAAGCCACACCAATCAAAATCATAAAATATATAATTATAGAAATAAATATATATAATTATCCCGTGATAAGTAGTCCCACACATCCCCATATACACTTATACCGTGATACCAACTGATGACGAGCAGAGATGCAAATACGACCACCCCTGATTTTTCTGATTTTGGCTTGGAGCATGTGGTACCCATACACGATTTTTGAGCTATCCCCCTTGCACTGACGTCGATCGTTGTGGATAAAGGGTTTAAATGAACTTCATAGAACCTTGGAGGTCATCCTGAAAGTGTAGCGTCACGAATGTCAAAACGATCCTCCTTAAAACACAAAAACCATTTTTTTACCATGCCCTGAACAAACGCTATAAACTGTGTAAATGACTGTATGAGAGCTGCCTCCGCTGCTGTCAAACCTCTACTGAATTCAAACAGGGGCATATGTCGTAAATGTCCCGATTTCTGCAGTTGGCAGTCCATTTTCTAGAATCCCCAGCTTTACTCACTATCTCCAAATGACAAAATGTAAGCTCAAATAGCAACAGTGAACTACAAATAAAAAATGACGAATAACAACATGCAAAACAAAAACGCTAAGAACTTATCCACTAACATAATAAAAAATAACAGTGATAATAATAGTAATCAAATAATGTCATAAACTTAGCAGAATCTTAGGTAAGTATGACAGATTCATTCATTACCCAATGCAGATTGTTTACCCAAAAGGTTAACTTTTTTCCCTATTTCTGAGTCTGTAAGTTAACTGAGCGTCAAAGCTGAGTGCGAAAAGTACGAATTCCGACAACGGAGCTGAGAAACTGAATACCAGAATTGGAAGCTTTTTATAAAAAAAAAAATTGAGGCAGCTAAAAAAGGATACTGTACCTAAGCGAAAAGGAACAACATTTTTTAGAAAACATGAAGACGTAGCACACGCTAATCCTTTAAAGATTATTACTATTGAGGAAACGGGCCACTCTTCGTGCATCAGTGCTTGAAAAGCGGACCATTGTTCTCGCACGGAATCCATCACCAGTTATTTGAGAAAGAGACATTCTGAACGAGCAAATTTAGCCATGAACAGGTAGAGACCAGAGCGAAAGCAAATTCAACAATTTCCTAAATTATGTACTTATGTACTTCTACTATAAACTTCATTACGCATTAAATGCTGATTTTTTTTATATTCCTGTAGTTTGACTTACTATGGGCAAGAAGAGGCAAAAGTTTGATGTGAAAATCTTAGTGAAAGGCATAGTTTTATAATTAACTGCAATCCCTTTCGATGAACGGCCATCAACTGTTGTATCTTTTCTGCTCTAGAGGTTATCTATCATGCAAGGTGGATGACAGAAACTATTGTTTTCTGAAATTTTTTTTGTGTTCGTGATAAATCTGTATTATGTCCACAAGAAGAGAATGCAATTTTTGTTTTGTATTTCATTCTGTATACGAACCTCTTCTGAAACCTCTCTGTCCTTTATGAAAACAAAGCGCCATATTTGCATTTCAGTATTCTTTAAGAACTATATTAATCTATGATGGTCGATTGTGATATCTCTCATAAGGCTTTACAAAAACTCAAAAATTACTTGTGGTATTTATTTGCTGTTCTGCAACTGTGGGCAAAATTTGAGCCTACGTAGTTTCCTAAATAAAAATGAGAGTAGTCAATCCATTAAATCATGAAACACAACCATCAGATCAAAATATTAAAAGCATTCCGGAAGAAAGACAACTTATTTAAGACACATTTCATCAACACTCGGCATACAATTATTAAACAGAGAGTTGTAAATGATCAGACTGAGAGTCATGTCAAGATAATGGGGGAATACAATAAATTATTTACGAAAAACTAGAAATAGAAGCAATATGTGCTGAACATTTTATCTGACTATCGACGTTACTCCGCAGTGCATGGAAAGAGACTTTAATAAAGAATAACAACTTTTACACTGCATCGCCAAAGAACCTGGTATAGGCATGCGTATTCAAATACAGAGATACGAAAACAGGCAGAATACAGCGCATCGGTCGGCAACGCCTACATAAGACAACAAGTGCCTGACACAGTTGTTAGACCGGTTGATGCTGCAACAATGGCAGGTTATCAAGATAGTTATAGTCGGCGCACGACCGATGGGACACGGCATCTCCGAGGTAGCGATGAAGTGGCGATTTTCCCGTACGACCATTTCACGAGTGTAACGTGAATATCAGGAATCCGATAAAACACGAAATCTGCGACATTGCTGTGGCCGGAAGATCCTTCAAGAATGGGACCAACGACGACCGAAGATGATGATGTTTGGTTCGTCGGGCGCTCACCTGCGCCTTTATCAGCGCCTGTACAAATTCCCAATCTTTACTCAATCCATCTTGCCACATTCATGAATGATGGTGAAATGACGAGGATAACAGAAACACGTAGTCCTCGGTCGGAGAAAATCCCCATCCCGGCCGGGAATGGAACCCGGGGCCACGGGACCCAGAGGCAGCAACGCCATCCTCTAGACCACGAGCTGCGGACGACGGCTGAAGAGAATCGTTCTGCGTGACGGAAGTACAACCCTTCCGCAAATTTCTGCAGATTTTAATACAGAACGATCAAGAATTGTCAGTGTAGGAACCATTCAACGAAACATCATCAATATGGCCTTTCGGAGCTCAAGGTCCGGTCGATCCAAAGCTTTACGCCACACCTGGGTCCGTCAGCAACGCCACTGGACTGTTCATGACGAAAGATATTGCCTGGACGAACGAATCTCGTTTCAAACTGTATCGAGGAATGGATGTTCACGGGTATGGAGACGACCTCATGAATCCATGGACCCTGCATGTCGGCAGAGGACTGTTCAAGCTGGTGGAGGCACTGTATTGGTGTGGGGCGTGTGCAGCTGGAATGATGTATGACTCCTGATACGTCTAGATACGATTCTGACAGGTGACTCGTACGTAAGAATCCTGATAACCTGCATCCATTCATGTGTATAGTGCATTCCGACGGACTTGGGCAATTGCAGCATGACAATGCGACACCCCAGACGTCCAGAGTTTCTACAGAGTGGTTCCAGGACACTCTTCTGATTTTAAACACTTGCACTGGCCACTGAAATCCCAGACATGAACATTATTGAGCATATCTGGGAAGCTTTGCATCGTGCTGTTCAGAAGACATCTCCACCCTCTCGTACTGTCGGATTTGTGGACAGCCCTCCAGGATTCATGGTGTCAGTTCCCTCCAGCACTACTTCAGACATTAGTCGAGTCCATGCCACGTCGTGTTGCGGCAATTCTGCGTGCTCGCGGTTTTCTACACGATATTGGCTCTTCAGTGTAAAAACCAATGTTATTTTATCGTTATATTGGCCTCGCAAGTGCTTAGTAGCTATATAGACTGTGGTACTGATGTTAACACAGCCATGTTAATGGTTTTAAAATAATAACGTTATTGGTTCATAATTAATTTTGCACAGTATTGTTTGAGATAGAATGTAATTACTCGTATGATTCTTACGTGATTTTTCGTTTTTTGACATTAGGGGCCTTCTGGCGCTACGTCTCCTTTTCCTACTGACTCTCGTACTAACACTCCGTCTTCAGGCCACAAGTGGCCCATCGGGACCATCCGACCGCCGTGTCATCCTCAGTTGAGGATGCGGATAGGAGGGGTGTGTGGTCAGCACACCGCTCTCGCGATCGTTACGATGGTTTTCTGTGACCGGAGCAGCTACTATTCGGTCGAGTATCTCCTCAATTGGCATCACAGGGCTGAGTGCACCCCGAAAAATGGCAACAGTGCAGGGCAGCCCGGATGGTCACCCATCCAAGTGCTGGCCACGCCCGACAGCGCTTAACTTCGGCGATCTGACGGGAAACGGTGTATCCACTGCGGCAAGGCCGTTGCCCAAATTAGGCTATAGGACAGAGATAAAAACCGATTTGAACAGTAATACCAGAACGACAAAACAATAAAACAAAACAGGTGAGCGCGTGGGGAGGCGCTGTACTTGGACAGAGTTCCTCGCGCACGCGCGCTCACAGCCAGATGCCGCCGTTGGCAGTGTCTGCCGCTACGACTGCGGCACCACGGGCTGGCGCTGTATCTTCGCAGGGTGGCGACGGCGCGGTGGGGTGGGGCGGGATGGAGGCACGCTTCCTGCCGCAGCTATCTCAGGCCACTCTGCTAGCTCCGTGCCTGTGAACTCGGCGACGGCTCCGGCGCTGACAGACCAGCAACACCCAGGGGCAGCTCCGTAAAGCCGAGCACCAGTAGGAGTAATAAGGCCGTCCAGGCAATGAATCAGGGACGAGCCTTTAAAAGATTCTTAATACTCCATTGATACGTACAGTATTCCCTACTCGTTATTTACAATATAGATCTCACTAATGCGACTTGTGAGCTAAGGAATACAGAGTGTAAAAAATTGCAGCTAAACAACCTGTGGCATTTATGCCTCATGTCGGCCTATATTTTATTAGATTTCGTCGTACAGTGTAGAAAGGCTTACTACGATGCTGTAAGTCAGCAAGCAGTTGGGACAGGCAGCAATCCCATCCCAAATAAACGACAGATGATCACGGAGCATGAGAATGACGGCATAAGTGGGAGGCACGTCGCACTGGAGAGTACTGGCAACGCGGTGATCCACACTGCCGGGCTTGGCGGCGAACACGTAACTTTGTTTGTTAATATTAACCGTTTCAATGTTTATACATAAATCTAACTGCACTGTCGACATTATCCACATTGTCAGCTTCCTAATCACGATTTCAAAAAGTCCAAAATCAAGCTCACCTTTCAATTAACATTTTGAAGAAACTTTCAGTGCCATTTACTCCTGATCTATGGTTTCAACAATTAATATCTTATCTTCTCATTTTCAAAAAATTTGTCGTTGTATTCCTTTTCCATTACGACTCCGCCACACACGCCATATTGACATGCCAGTGGGTAGTATATAGCACATTCCTCATAGACAAAAACAGTACACTTAAAAAGCACCTTGTGTTCAAAAAATGGTTCAAATGGCTCTGAGCACTATGGGACTTAACATCTGTGGTCATCAGTCCCCTAGAACTTTGAACTACTTAAACCTAACTAACCTAAGGACATCACACACAGCCATGCCCGAGGCAGGATTCGAACCTGCGACCGTAGCAGTCGCGCGGTTCCGGACTGAGCGCCTAGAACCGCTAGACCACCGCGGCCGGCAGCACCTTGTGTAACTAGGGATGTTCAGCGATACTTTTTAGATGTTGTGCGTAACAGTACATATCTACTTTTACGTGACGAGCCGCGCGGGGTAGCCGCGCGATTTGAGGTGCCTTGTTACGGTCCACGAGGCTCCCTCCCGTCGCAGGTTCGACTCCTCCCTCGGGAATGGGTGTATGAGTTGTCCTTAGTGTAATTTAGTTTAAGTTAAGTTAAGTAGTGCGTAACCATAGGGACCGATGACCTCAGCAGTTTGGTCCCATAAGACCTTACGACAAATTTCCAAAATTTACATGACGAATTAAATACATCATGAATCCATATCCTTTGAACTACAGAGTTCAACTGACTAACTCTGTCTTCAAAGACTCTGACTTGAGTCAGTCAGCTGAACTCCGTACTTCGAAGGATATCAGTCTATGATGTATTTAACGCGTCATGTAAGCAGGTAGACATATGCACTGTTACGCAAACATCAGTGGAATGTTATGTGTACGGGCATCCCTAGTGACGCAAGGCGCTTTTTACGTGTATTGGTCTTATTTTTAACAAACCTTCGTGGAAAATGCTACATACTGTTACGGCGTAACGTCAAGCGCCTGCACGCCAGTCGAGAACGATAGAGAAGAGATGGCTGTGAGAAGACGACAGCCAATCGCTCGCTGACCAAACCTCCCTCCAGGACGACAACGCGACAGCAGCCGTCCCTATGGTGAAAGGACTTTAGCGCCGCGACCGACAGGTGACGGCCCCAGATGAATGGCAGCTTCAAGATAGGGCATCTCTCCATTTTCATTCGGTGTTTATTGTCTCAGCGGTTTTTTCGGACCCGACTTGGGGCCACACTCTCTGATCGATTTGAGCAGGAGAATGGCGTCCCTCAGGGTAGTGTTTTAAGCGTTACCCTCTTTGCCATAGCCATCAACAGTATGACATCTACGGTAAGGAGTCCTGTACAGTGCTCCTTATTTGTGGACGATTTCGCTGTTTTCTGCTCCTCCTCCAGTGTTGCAACGGCGAGTCGTCAGCTGCAACTTACAGTGCGGCGGCTAGAGGAGTGGGCTGCAAAGGCGGGTTTTCGGTTTTCTGCTGATAAGTGTGTGTGTGTTCTCGTCGTTTTTTTAGTTTGCTTGCCTTGAAGATGGAGGACACCATCCTACATTTTAGAGACACAGTGCGGTTTCTCGGCCTCATTTTTTACTCCAGATTGTCGTGGTTGCCACACCTGCGACACTTACAAGCCCGAACCCAGAAGGCGCTGAACATCCTCAAGTGCTTTAGCCACAGATCTTGGGGAGCGAACAGGGCGCGTCTCCTCCACTCTCATCGGGCTTTTGTGCGCTCGCGGCTGCACTACGGATTCACGGTGTATGAGTCAGCGAGGCCCTCTTCTTTTCGAATCATTGATGCTGTCCACCATGAGGGAATTCGGCTCGCCACAGGCGCTTATCGGACCAGTCCCATACCCAGCCTCTGTGCTGAGGCGGGGAACCGCCACTTACCTTCCGGCGCCAGCTGCTCATGGTGAGCCAAGCATGTTAAGTTCCTCGCAGTTCCAGCTTCATCAGCACACGATACTGTTGTTCGTCCACATCTGGAGCGTCTTTTTCCTAACCGTCCACAAGCCACGATGCAATTTGGGATCCGTGTGCAGCATGTGTTGGAGTCACTCGGTGTGGCGCCAGTGCGACCCCAAGTCCAGGGTTTTAACCGTCTGCCACCCTGTGTACTGGAGCGGCCCAAAGTGATTTTACATTTGGTGCGGTACACGAGAGATAGCACTCCTGCCTACGATTTTCATGCGGCCTTTTCTGCAGTTTTACCTGAGCACCACGACCATGCAGCTGTTTTTGCAGATGGGTCTAAGCAGGGTGATTCCGTTGGTTGCTCTGTCGTCTTCCCGGATCGTGTTCTCAAAGTGAGACTACCTCCCGAATTTACTATCTTTGACGCAGAGTTATAAGCAATCTTGCGGGCACTGGAGCAAATGAGACATTCTCCCAGTGTTAGATTTCTCGTCTGTTCAGATTCTTTGAGCGCCCTTTACTCTCTCCTGCTTTTTTAACCAGCAGATAAAGTAACCCAGACTGTCCAGGACGCCCTCTTCCAACTACAGCGACTGGGGAAGGAGGTGTCTTTCTGCTGGGTACCAGGGCACTTGGGAATTCTGGGGAATGAAAGGGCTGATCGGGCAGCCAAGGAGACGTGTCTTGACCTTCAGGTCTTTCAGTGCGCTATCCCTCTCCATGCCCTCACCTCGCTGTTGTGGTATAAAGTCCTGTGTCGCTGGGAACATGAGTGGCCAGAAGTGACCGACAACAAGCTCCGTGTCGTCAGGCCCACAACTCGGCCGTCGTGCACTTCCTTCCAGCCACGCCGAAGGTACGAGGTCCTCCTAACTCGTCTTCGCATCGGCCACAGCCCTATGAAGCATGGATTTTTACTCTGGCGAGAGGACCCTCCGATCTGTGGTGCTTGTGGCGTGCCAAGACCACGGTGCACCACGTTTTATTGGACTGCATTTTATTTGCTGACCAGGTGACTGCAGCGGATTTGCCGGCGGATCTGCAGTCTATTTTATGCAATGATCAACGAATGTGGTTCGCGCTTTGAAGTTTTGCGAATTGTCCCACGTTTTTAACAAGATTTTGGAGAGATGTTTTAATGTGTCAACAGGGTGGCTGGCTCACCCAAGTTTTTTGCAAGTGGTCAGCCAGTCACATTTCCCTGTGCTGTTCTTTTAGCTCTTCTGTTTTTTGTTTTCCCTCTGTTTTAATTTCTTGATTAGCTGTCTTGCCTCCTCTTTGGTTCTAGTGCGTGTGAGAGTGCCTGTGCGATAGAGTAATTGTGTGGTCATTTCGTGCGCATGTGTGTACTACAGTTTTCGTTCTTATCCCCATTCGTTTATTTTAATCATTGTTAGGGCGCTGATAACCTCGCCTTTGGGCGCCCATAAGATCCCAAACCACACACGCACACACACACACACACACACACACACACACACACACACACACAAGATCGGACACTTGTATAGCAGCGCCAACGCTAGATCACTTTGCTTGTACTCTCTACGTAACACAGACTTGGAATTGTTTATACTGATATTGATTATTTCGTATGTCACCCTTTGCTTGCGACACATCTGTGTAATGGCAAAAGTTAAGTACTGTAATTTTATTTTTGTAATAAAACTCATTAACACGATTTATTCGAATGTTTGTCTAGCGAACCGAGTATGCAGGCTTCCTAGACACCACACATTGTATTCACTATAAAGCCAACATGGCGTGCGTGATAGAGTCGTAATGCAAAAGGACATATAACAACAACTTTTTTTGAAGATCACAAGATAACAGCTGCTCAAACCGATCATCAGAAACAAGTCGAATTGAATGCGATCTCAGCTATCAAAAGTTTCTTCAAAGCAAATGCATTTCACTCCTTCCGCTCTCTAATTATGAGATATTTCAATTAGAATTTCATTTAATAGTGTCAGTCATTGGCTGAATACACCGACGAATCAGAAACGTGCCCCGTGCAAGTAGGAGCGAGAAGCTGAAACCAGCTCGCTAGGCAGTTCGTAATCAGTGGTCATGCAGACAGTATGAGTGCTTTACAAATTCTGGTATCATGCATTCAAAAGTGATTTAGTAATTAATAGCGCCCTGGAGAACGTATATATGCGACTTCGAGGCTTCGAGCTGTCATGCAACTCTTGTCGAAATCCACAAATATTATAAAAATAGGTGTATGTTGCACCTCTCCTCCTAAGTCATTGGGCCTATTTCAACCAAACTTGGTACACGTATCCCTTACTGATGAACAACAATCGCTGTAGGTGCAAGCACCACCTAGCTATCATAGTTCAGGAGATGTAACGTCGTAAACAATGAGATGCGTGAATGACAGCCGCATCATGCGTGACCTTTAAATTCGTTACTTCTGTGCCACTATCTCTGTTCGCAACACACTTCGCCCACAGTATCCGCATATGCCGCTGAATGTATCTACACAGTCATTGTGCATCATATAGTTTAAGAGGTGTGATGCCATAAACACTGAGATGCGTGAAAAACTGTCGCATCATGCATGAAGTTTTAATATAATTTGTTCTTTACTACTAAGACATTCCTACAGTCGAACCAATTCAAGTAATGCCCTGGCACCTGTTAGCACTTTTGACAGCTTTCACCTGTGGAGCGTGAACGGCTGTAGGCGAGCACAATTGCCGTCTATAAGACTATGAAGAAGCGTTGCCATAGAGACGTTTTTACAAAATCGCGTTGTAGACACTGGAAGTAGTTGCACCCAACGTACAGAAACTGTCAGGGATAATACACTAGAAACAAAGTTCGATTTTTCTAATAGAAAATTTTCAAAATGAATTTCCAAGCAATGCTGGATTTGTCCGCTAGTAATTTTATGAGCTATAAATGGTGCTCGGTAGGTAAAAATTAGAATCCGCGAAATTAGTTTCAGGTATTATCTTTTATTACAGACAAGGCAGCATCCTACTGTTTCGAGACTTTCATTAAAGTAGCGTCGAAACTTTCCCACTTGCCACTTCATCATTAATAGTCGCTTTTACGCACGTTTGGAGACTCGACCAGCAGAGAAGAAGACCAATGCAATATCGAGTCAACTTTACAAGACACGAGGTAAGAAAACCTCTTAAAGGAGGATTAGAGAACGCGCAGGTCTGCTGGATAGTCTCGTTACAAGTTTTTCAACGTAGCCCTCCAACACGCGACAGTTCGCGAGGAACAAAAAAATGGTTCAGCTGGCTCCGAGGACTAAGGGACTTAACATCTACCGAGCGAGGTGGCGCAGTGGTTAGCACACTGGACTCGCATTCGGGAGGACGACGGCTCAATCCCGTCTCCAACCATCCTGATTTAGGTTTTCCGTGATTTCCCTAAATCGTTTCAGGCAAATGCCGGGATGGTTCCTTTGAAAGGGCACGGCCAATTTCCTTCCCAATCCTTCCCTAACCCGAGCTTGCGCTCCGTCTCTAATGACCTCGTTGTCGACGGGACGTTAAACACTAACCACCACCACCACCACCACTTAACATCTGACGTCATCAGTCGCCTAGAACTCAGAACGACTTAAACCTAACTAACCTAAGGACATCACACACATCCATGCCCGAGGCAGGATTCGAACCTGCGACCGAAGCGGTCTCGCGGTTCCAGACTGAAGCGCCTAGAACCGCACGGCCACACCGGCCGGCTCGCGAGGAACAACTTGCGCTGTTATCATGTCCGTTGCAGTAATGTGTCATCGTAGGACCATGGCTTATCTCACCCTAATTAATTAATTTTTTAGGTAGTGGGGCAAAAATAAGAGGAGCTGCTGCAAACCTTACCAACAGATTTTTCTTATGGATAACACAGGAGCAAAGGCAGCGGAAACGGCTCGAAAAATTGGTGCCTGTTGATGAAGAACGCCTAGTAATTAATTTGGCACTAAATAAAGTGTAGAGGACGCGGCTGATCAGATGCTCAAGCGAGAAAGATGCGAAAAAAGCGCTAGCTAGCCAGTCCAAGCCACAAGTTTCCGTATAATTTATCATCATTTATTAATCTACAGGAATGAAAGTCCGAAGTGCTAAATGTATTAGTATACGTTGTTTAAAAGCCACAGGCTGGATGGAAAAGACCAAGCCTGGTTTGGTAACTGTAAACCTCTTGCAGTAGCTGCCCGAGGTAAGGGAGCTGCCTACCTAATGAAACATAACAGGATGCAGCCCTGAATGGCGCTCGAACGTTCAGTGCGCGGAAAATTCCGTGCAAATCAGAATTGACCATTTTCTAAGTTTAAACGACCGACAGAGAACTAAGTCGGGCATCGACCACAACACCCTGACCCACAGCGAAGGCGATTTTATATCCTCCACAACAGGTGACTTCAGGAACAGACCTGGATGCAAACGTGTTTCAGTAGCACACACAGGAACTGTCTTTGGTTAGCGAGAAGTGGATCAGGAAAATTGTATTAGTTTTTGAACATCTTATGCATACTTGTAACTAGTGCAGTGATGTTTCCTAAATTTAGAACTGTAGATATAAGATCCTTTATCTTATTGCGATTACAGGTTAATCTACCACTACTAGTAGATCACTTGTGCCGGCATAATAAATTACTCATTAAAAAAGTGCATTTCAGTTGTAATAGCAGACTCAATCCCAGACTTGTTCATGTTGACTGATGAGATGTCCAGACAAAGTGTGGTGGCTACCTGTTAATGTTACCTTGTATTAATATGCTAAGTTCTGCAGATTATCCTACTGTCGAAGCGTTGCAGAAAACAGAGACTCAAAAGGAGATGCAGGAAATCTGAGGAGAAATATGTGAGGTGGCATACCAGGAGCTGACAATAATTATCGTACAAATACAAAAACGCAGATAAGAAGCCGCGAGTTACGCAGTACGATGTGGATAATTTCAAAAACTTAGGTCTGTCCTTTTAAAGTTTTCAGGACGCTGCACACATTTCATAGAGATCTGAACATTTTACTCGAGTATAATAACTCGTGTCAGCTGGGCTTAGGATTACCAGATGCAATCCACTACGAACCCTGTCCTTACCTAAAAGTAAAAGATGAATTTTTACGTCCAATCGACAGCAAGACTTACATCGCAAAACACTTTCGAGATGGCTGTCTTGGCTCCTCATTTCCACAGGTTGAGACACTGTGCGTAAGGCACTTGGAAAAAGTGTGCCCCAACTTTGGGCGAGACAGCGATGTCACCATACTCTGTCACATTGTCGGCCACTCAAGCTGCGATCATCTTCACGACGAGTGTGAGTTGAGACTAGGCGAAATTACTTTAGTTTGGCCATAACTGTTGGTTCTTTGAGTACTGTGGGAGATGGTTCATTTTTAGCTACAACAGATGAAATATTAATTCACTTTACTGCGTAAATGAACGAAATATTTACTTAACATTGACACATTTCTTTGCCACAGCAGTACTTGATAATGTGCAGTTGTCAATGACAACTACAGCATCAGCTGATACAAACAATCACAAACTGTTCTCTTGAAGTACGATGCTTGCAGCGAGCCCGCGCTAATGCCTGTATGGCATCACGATCTCTGTACAATACCGCACTGTATAGTTGAAGAAGAAAACACAACGACTATAACTCTGGTGAACCAGCGTTGCGACCACCTTATGAAAACTGTGGAACCCAGTAAATATACCACAGAAGCTTCATCCTTATGTGTTGTGGCGTAACAAGCTAGTTACGCCACACTGAGAAGGGAGCCGAAAGGCACGCGTACACACACGCCGACTGGCGTCAAGTCTGGAACAGGATACGTTATGACTGCTATCAAGAAAATACGTAGCTTTGGAATATACTTAACTTTATTCTTTGTTGGTTTACAACGTTCTTCTTGAGACATTTATACGATAACTCTCAAACTAGGTAAGGCTAATGGCGCCTTGCTAGGTCGTAGCCATGGACTTAGCAGAAGGCTATTCTAACTGTCTCTCGGCAAATGAGAGGAAGGCTTAGTCCGTATTGTCGCTAGCAATGTCGTCCGTACAACTGGGGCGAGTGCTCGTCCGTATCTCGAGACCTGCCTTGTGGTGGCGCTCGGTCTGCGATCACACAGTGGCGACACGCGGGTCCGACATGTACTAAATGGACCGCGGCCGATTTAAGCTACCACCTAGCAAGTGTGGGGTCTGGCGGTGACACCACATTATGACTATGTAAGATTGTCAGATAATGTAGAAACTGCGATACGATCCATAGGATTTAATCAGTGACATTCAGAATATGCACCATATGACGCAAACAACATTGCATCTACACTGAATCGCCAATGGAACTGGTATATGCATGCGTAATCAAATACAGAGATATGTAAATAGGCAGAATACGGCGCTGCGGCCGGTAACGTCTATATAAGACAACAAGACCGGTTACTGCTACTACAATGTCAGGTTATAAAGACAGTTACAGTCGGCGTACGGCCGATGGGACACGGCATCTCCGAGGTAGCGATGAAGCGGTGATTTTCCCGTACGACCATTTCACGAGTGTAACGTGAATATCATGAATACGGTGAAACATCAAATCGCCGACAGCGCTGCGGCCGGAAAAATATCCTGCAAGAACGGGACCAACGACGACTGGAGAGAATCATTCAACGTGATAGAAGTGCAACTCTTCCGTAAATTGCTGCAGATTTCAGTGCTGGCCCATCAACAGGTGTCTGTGCGCGAACCATTAAACGAAACGTCATCGATATGGGCTTTTAGAGCCGATGGTCCGTTCGTGTACCCTTGATGTCTGCACGACACAAGGATTTACTTCTCGCCGGGGTCCGTCAACATCGACATTGGATTGTTGATGACTAGAAACATGTTGCCTGGTCGGACGAGTCAGGTTTCAAATTGAATCGAGCGGATGGACGTGTACGGGTGTGGAGACAACCCCACGAATCCATGGACCCTCCATGTCAACAGGGGACTGTTCAAGATGATGGAGGCTCTGTAATGAAGTGGAGAGATTGCAGTTGGAGTGATATAATACGTCTAGATACGACTCTGACACGTGGCGCGTACGTAAGCGTCCTGTCTGATCACGTGCATCCATTCATGTCCATTGTGCATTCCGACGGACTTGGGCAATTCCAGCAGCACAATGCGACACCTCACACGTCCAAAATCGCTACAGAGTGGATCCAGGAACACTCTTTTTATTAATGTCTGAACTATTCGTCAACTTACCCTACAGGGAGGGTAAGATGACTTTGGAGTATGAGTAAAATGACGAAATGAACATTTTATTTAGAAAACAAAGACATGTTATTGATGGTTACCTGTTTATCACTAAAGTTACAAGTTTAAATTCTCCCGTAATTTCCCCGAAGTTTGTGCATGTACACTGAGCATGAGTCCACTCTTGGCATCGAGAACATTGATACCACACTTCTGTCTTCCCAAACTCACCACAAAGGATTCAGTCTCTTTCATCGACATAATCGGAATCAGTGTCGGCACACTCAATTCTGATGGATTAGTATAAGGATGAATCGCAGAAGTCTATTTTAGAAATCTTTCTTTGTCTCATTCCAAAACCTCCACTGAATGCAAGTTTACGTTTAGGGCCTTTGTTCTGTGCCTTTGCATTCGCATTCTCTTTTAATTTTTTAACTCTCTGCATTTTTCTTCCTTGTTTCTTCTTCTCATTGTCCTCTTTTTCTTTGTCTCTTTTCTTCCAGAGCTGTTTTCAAGGAGTTATTACTAATGTGTAGAAGTGGCAACTTTTTCTTTCGTTTTCTTGGATCTCCTTTAAGTGCAGCTTGTGGTAAGGGAGGCAGATATGGAGTTAGAGGTAGGTGAGGGCACTAATAATGCACCAAGTTCAGCATGGAGTAATGGAGCTAAAATAGTATGTTCAAGCTTGGATGAAGGCCCTGGTAGAGGCCCTTCTTGGGGTAACGGTGGTACAATAGAGATAGTTGTGGTGTTAAATGAAGACCCTGGTAATGCGTCAAATCCTGCATTTGGGTTTGCTGATATCCCAGGTAGAGCATCTGTTTCGGACAGAATTTAATTGATGGCATTGTCTTTGGTTAGTGATGGTGCCAAGTTTTCATCACTAAACGCCTGTGAATTTACTAGCTCAGCTCCTGTTTCTGTAAAGCTCTTGATCGCATTCTTTATTCAGCTTTGCTAAAGATTTTGTTGAACAATCTGACAATCTTTCAATGATCTATGTTATTAGCAGTTGTTTAGCATGCTAGTCAATACAAGCTTTACAACAGGAATCTTCAGAGATCCGAAAAATGACACATATGTGGCTTGTGTGCAGTGGGAAACGACAAAGTGCTATGAAGTTATCTCTGCAGAAAGTAACGGCTTTAAAAATGAGATGTGAAGTATGATTATCCGCAAACCTAAGGATTGGGTTTCTTCCTGATGGTGTTAGATGTTCAATTAAATGCTCCAGCCATTTTACAAATCTCTCAACATTCATCCAGCCAGACTCATAGCTACCTCCAACTGATATGGGTGATGTACCATCAAGATATGCTAACGGCATTCTAACCCGCGGATAAATAAAAAATGGAGGTATGATCTGACCTGTGGCGCTACGCAACAAACAGGTTGGCATTTATGCTTCTTTTGCCAGTAGGGCTCTGTTGTTGGTGGTGCCTTTGTGGGAACAGCTGAGCATCCTGTCTCACCAAACAGTACTCCAAAAAACCGATAACCTGTAGAAAAAATTTAATGTGAACGAATTCACTTACATCATTGTCTTCAATAAAAAATTGAAATCCTTAATTCGGTAGGTTATATTTCCAATAAGACACTAAAACACTGTATCCCTTTTATGGGCAGAAATACAGGGTGGTCCATTGATCATGACCGGGCCAGATATCTCACGAAATAAGCATCAAACGAAAAAACTACAAAGAACGAAACTTGTTTAGCTTGAAGGGGGAAACCAGATAGGTCAAACGGATATCAACTGCGTTTTTTTAAATAGGAACCCCCATTTTTTATTGCATATTCGTGTAGTACGTAAAGAAATATGAATGTTTTAGTTGGACCACTTTTTTCGCTTTGTGATAGATGGCGCTGTAATAGTCACAAACGTACAAGTACGTGGTATCACGTAACATTCCGCCAGTGCGGACGGTATTTGCTTCGTGATACATTACCCGTGTTAAAATAGACCGTTTACCAATTGCGGAAAAGGTCGATATCGTGTTGATGTATGGCTATTGTGATCAAAATGCCCAACGGGCGTGTGTTATGTTTGCTGCTCGGTGTCCTAGACGACATCATCCAAGTGTCCGGACCGTTCGCCGGATAGTTACGTTATTTTAGAAAACAGGAAGTGTTCAGCCACATGTGAAACGTCAACCACGACCTGAAACAAATGATGATGCCCAAGTAGGTGTTTTAGCTGCTGTCGCGGCTAATCCGCACATCAGTAACAGACAAATTGAGCGAGAAACGGGAATCTCAAAAACGTCGGTGTTGAGAATGCTACGTCAACATCGATTAAACCCGTATCATATTTCTATGTACCAGGAATTGCGTGGCGACGACTTTGAACGTCGTGTACAGTCCTGCCACTGGGCACAAGCGAAACTACGGGACGATGACAGATTTTTTGCACGCGTTCTATTTAGCGACGAAGCGTCATTCAGCAACAGTGGTAACGTAAACCGGCATAATATGCACTATTGGACAACGGAAAGTCCACAATGGCTGCAAGAAGTGAAACATCAGCGACCTTGGCAGGTTAATGTATGGTGCGGCATTATGGAAGGGAGGATAATTGGCCCCCATTTTATCGGTGGCAGTCTAAATGGTGCAATGTATGCTGATTTCCTACGTAATGTTCTACCGATGTTACTACAAGATGTTTCACTGCATGACAGAATGGCGATGTATTTCCAACATGATGGGTGTCCGGTACATAGCTCGCGTGCGGTTGAAGCGGTATTGAATAGCATATTTCATGACAGGTGGATTGGTCATCGAAGCACCATACCATGGCCCGCACGTTCACCGTATCTGACGTCCCTGGATTTCCTTCTGTGGGGAAAGTTGAAGGATATTTGCTATCGTGATCCACGGACAACGCCTGACAACATCCGTCAGCGCATTGTCAATGCATGTGCGAACATTACGGAAGGCGAACTACTCGCTGTTGAGAGGAATGTTGTTACACGTATTACCAAATGCATTGAGGTTGACGGACATCATTTTGAGCATTTATTGCATTAATGTGGTGTTTACAGGTAATCACGCTGTAACAGCATGCGTTCTCAGAAATGATAAGTTCACAAAGGTACATGTATCACATTATAACAACCGAAATAAAATGTTCAAACGTACCTACGTTCTGTATTTTAATTTTAAAAACCTACCTGTTACCAACTGTTCGTCTAAAATTGTGAGCCCTATGTTTGTGACTATTAGAGCGCCATCTATCACAAAGCGAAAACAGTGGTCCAACTAAAACATTCATATCTCTTTACGCACTACACGAATATGTTATAAAAATACGGATTCCCATAAAAAAAAACGCAGTTGATATCTGTTTGACCTATGGCAGCGCCATCTAGCGAGCCATCTGGTTTCCCCCTTCAAGCTAGACAAGTTTCGTCCTTTGTAGTTTTTTCGTTTGACGCTTATTTCGTGACATATTTGGCCCGGTCACGATCAATGGACCACCCTATATATATCAGACCAGTAACTAAAGGTCTGTACCTTTCCTCTCATAAATTGTCAAAATGTTCGAAAGTTGATACCATCAAGGATTGTCACCCATTTGTCCAATAATAGAACACCTAGAAAATCACATTTCGGATTTTAAATTTTTGAAGACTGTGTTCATCCGAGTACCAGGTTTAACTGCCTCTTTAAAAAAAATAGGATGCAAAATGCTGTATTGAGTAGTCAAGTAATTTGCAGTGTAGCACAGTATCTTCTGTAGCAGTACAGGTTTCAATGCATTTAAAGTGTTCATTCCTTGTCCCATCGCTGCATGTGCTTTGTTTTAAGAAATATTTCTCAGAAGGCAGAGTCCTTTTTGTAGATGACACAATAGTTTTGAGTAACGAAGCATCAACAGAGAGCCACGTAAATTATGTTGCTGTGAAACCTTACTGCTTTTACTCAAATGTGTTACCTTTACTTGTGAAATAGACACAGCTGACCCAAAGCTGAGTTCTAAAAATCGCACTATATTTTAGTAAAATACTGTATCAACAAGAGAAAATAAACACATTAAACACAAGGATAACTCAAATGAGTACTTACCTACACATTTATGAATAACAAAAAATTAAAACGTAAATCCGAAATATTGCGACGATAGAGTCCATCATGATATGTCAATGTATTCGTACGATTTTAGTCACAGAAATGTACTCCTCTGATTACACTGTGAGAGTAAAATTTTGTAAGTGCATCATTTCTCCTTTTCCTCCATCGTATTCTGATTTAGGAGTGGGTTTCTTCTTCTTTTTTTAAAAAAATATGCTGACATGCTGAACTATGAAATATTTTTAGTTCATAACTGTAAATTGCAGTCTTCTGTTGACCTACGTTTTGTAATACATGCTTACTCCCAGTACATACTTTCTACAGTTCATATGTATATCATAACCTGCACTACAGTTACATTGAAGTTTATATTGAAACACAGGCATCAAATTACTCATGATAATTAAATTTGTGACTTAGTCCATAGTGTGCAGCGCCTTCTCAACTTAATATATAGCTACATGTTTTTGTTTGGAACACATATTACATTGTATTTTTCTTTTTTTCAGTTGAATATTTTCGTTTATTTTCTCCAATTCATAACGCCCATGAACCATGGACCTTGCCACCGGTGGGGAGGTTTGCGTGTCTCAGCGATACAGATAGCCGTAACGTAGGTGCAACCACAGCGGAAGGGTATCTGTTAAGAGGCCAGACAAACGTGTGGTTCCTGAAGAGGGGCAGCAGCCTTTTCAGCAGTTGCAGGGGCAACAGTCTGGATGATTGACTGATCTGGCCTTGTAACACTAACCAAAACGGCCTTGCTCTGCTGATACTGCGAACGGCTGAAAGCAAGGGGAAACTACAGCCGTAATTTTTCCCGAGGGCATGCAAGCTTTACTGTATGGTTAAATGATGATGGCGTCCTCTTAGGTAAAACATTCCGGAGGTAAAATAGTCCCCATTTGGGATCACCAGGTCTGGACTACTCAGGAGCACATCCTTCTCAAGAGAAAGAAAACAGGCATTCTACGGATCGGAGGGTGGAACGTCAGATCCCTTAATCGGGTAGGTAGGTTAGAAAATTTAAAAAGGGAAATGGATAGGTTAAAGTTAGATATAGTGGGAATTAGTGACGTTCCGTGGTACGAGGAACAAGACTACTGGTCAGGTGAATACAAGGTTATAAATGCTAATTCAAATAGGGGTAATGCGGGAGTAGGTTTAGTAATGAATAAAAAAAATAGGAGCGCGGGTAAGCTTCTACAAACAGCGTAGTGAACGCATTATTGTAGCCAAGATAGACACAAAGCCCACGCCTACCACAGTAGTACAAGTTTACATGCCAACTAGCTCTGCAGATGACGAAGAGATTGATGAAATGTATGATGAGATCAAAGAAATTATTCAGATAGTGAAGGGAGACGAAAATTTAATTGTCATGAGGGACTGAAATTCGATAGTAGGAAAAGGAAGAGAAGGAAAAGCTGTAGGCGAATATGGAACGGGGATAAGGAATGAAAGAGGAAGCCGCCGGGTGGAATTTTGCACAGAGCATAACTTAATCATAGCTAACACTTAGTTTAAAAACCATGAAAGAAGGTTGTATACATGGAAGAGGCCTGGAGACACTGGAAGGTTTCATATAGATTATATAATGGTAAGACAGAGATTTAGGAACCAGGTTTTAAATTATAAGATATTTCCAGGGGCAGATGTGGACTCTGACCACAATCTATTGGTTATGAACTATAGATTCAAACAAGAAACTGCAAAAATGTGGGAATTTAAGGAGATGGGATCTGGATAAACTGAAAGAACCAGAGGTTGTAGAGAGTTTCAGAGAGGGCATTAGGGAACGATTGGCAAGAACGGGGAAAAGAAACACAGTAGAAGAAAATGGGTAGCTTTGAAAGACAGAGGCAGCAGAGGATCAAGTAGGTAAAAAAACGAGGGCTAATAGAAATCCTTGGGTACAGAAGAGATATAGAACTAAATTGATGAAAGGGGAAAATATAAAAATGCAGTAAATGAAGTAGGTAAAAAGGAATACAAACGTCTCAAAAGAAGAGATCGACAGGAAGTGCAAAATGGCTAAACAGGGATGGTTAGAGGACAGATGTAGGGATGTAGAGGCATATATCTCTAGGGGTGTTGTATAGCTAGAGAAGGCCGAAATGCACGCGTTAAACTCAAGCAGGCTGGCGTGAGGTCTGAAACAGGATACGAAATGAATGCTATAAAGAAAAGTACGTAGCTGCTGGAATACTTAACTTTAATCCATCATTTGTATACATCGTTCTTGATGAGACATGCTTCATACGATAACTATCAATTGCTATGGCGCCTTGCTAGGTCGTAGCTATTGACTTAGCTGAAGGCTATTCTAACTATCTTCTCTGCAAATAAACGAGGCTTCGTCAGTGTTGCATCGCTAGCTAAGTCGTCCGTACAACTGGGGCGAATGTCAGGACGTCTCTCTAGACCTGCCGTGTGGTGGCGCTCGGTCTCCGATCACTGACAGTGGCGACACGCGGGTCCGACATGTACTAATGGACCGCGGCCGATTTAAAGCTACCACCTTGCAAGTGTGGTATCTGGCGGTGACACCACAAGGGGTAAGACAGATACTGCCTACAGGAAAATTAAAGATACCTTTGGAGAAAAGATAACCACCTGTATGGATATCAAGAGCTCAGATGGAGAACCAGTTCTGGGCAAAGAAGGCAAAGCAGAAAGGTGGAAGGAGTATATAGAGAGTCTATACAAGGGCGATGTACTTGAGGACGATATTATGGAAATGGAAGAGGACGTAGATGAAGATGAAATAGGATATATGATACTGCGTGAAGAATTTCACAGAGCACTGAAAGACCTAAGTCGAAACAATGGAGTATACAACATTCCATTAGAGCTACTGACAGTCTTGGGAGAGCCAGCGCTGACAAAACTCTACCATCTAGTGAGCAAGATGTATGAGACAAGTGAAATACCCTCCGACTTCAAGAAGAATATAATAATTCCAATCCCAAGAAAGCAGTTGTCGACAGGTATGAAAATTACCGGACTGTCAGTTTAATAAGTCAGGCTGCAAAATACCGACACGAATTCTTTACAGACGAATGGAAAAACCGGTAGAAGCCGACCTCGGAGAAGATCAGTCTGGATTCCGTAGAAATGTTGGAACACGTAAGGCAATACTGACCCTACGACTTATCTTAGAAGATAGATTAAGGAAAGGCAAACCTACGTTTCTAGCATTTGTAGACTTAGAGAAGGCTTTTGACAATGTTGATTTCAATACTCCCTTTCAAATTCTGAAGGTGGCAGGGATCAAATACAGGGAGCGAAAGGCTATTTACAATTTGTACAGAAACTAGATGGCAGTTATAAGAGTCGAGGGGTATGAAAGGGAAGCAGGGGTTGGGAAGGGAGTGAGACAGGGTTGTAGCCTCTCCCCGATGTTATTCAATCTGTATAATGAGCAAGCAGTAAAGGAAACAAAAGAAAAATTACGAGTAGGAATTAAAATACAGGGACAAGAAATAAAAACTTTGAGGTTTGCCGATGACATCGTAATTCTGTCAGAGACAGCAAAAGATCTGGAAGAGCGGTTGAACGGACTGAACACTGTCTTGAAAGGAGGATATAAGATGAACATCAACAAAAGCAAAAGGAGGATAGTGGAATTTAGTATCAGTAAATCAGGAGATGCTGAGGGAATTGGATTAGGAAATGAGATACTTAAAGTAGTAGACTTTTGCCGTTTGGGGGGCAAAATAACTGATTATGGTCGAAGTAGAGAGGATATAAAATGTAGAAGTGTCAGGAAGTCTTTTCTGAAAGTATTTGTATGGAGTGTAACAATGTATGGAAGTGAAACATGGACGATAACTAGTTTAGCCAAGAAGAGAATAGGAGTTTTCGAAATGTGTTGCTACAGAAGAATGCTGAAGATTAGATGGGTATATCACGTAACTAATGGGGAGGTACTGGATAGAATTCGGGAGGAGAATAATTTGTGGCACAACATGACTAGAAGAAGGGATCGCTTGGTAGGACATGTTCTGGGGCATCAAGGGATCACCAATTTAGTGCTGGAGAGTAGCGTAGAGGGTAAAAATCGTAGAGGGATACCAAGAGATGAATACATTGAGCAGATTCAGGAGGATGTAGGTTGCAACAGTTACTTGGAGATGAAGAAGTAGCATGGAGGGCTACATCAAATCAGTCTCAGGACTGAAGACCACAAGACATTGTAGAGTCTGAAATACATAGTTCACTTTATTCTCCCTGTATGTACTCAGTTTTTTATTCATGACTGAAAAAACATTTTCCACTAGCAGTATGTTGATACATTTTAACTTGTGGTTTATAATATTTTGTTTATCATAACTGACTGTCCAATTTCCTTTTTTTATTACAATTTACTAGGAATGTTCGCAACCAATATTTCCAGAGTGCAAACACTTCTCTTATATAACTTGCTGTGGACGATATTATATTTATCTACCTGTTATATTTTTAATGAGAATGTCCCTGGATAAAATCCCATTATTACTAGAGACCATTATTTTTGTTATTTAAAGTAAAATACATGCAAATATATGACATCATAGTCGCCTAATGTTGCTTGCAGAGGTGGCATGTACAGCCCTATGTTCACTACGTGGCATTGTCTCTACCTAAACGGTATAGGAATTAATGAGTGTGCGACTGGTTAAACTTTACACGGTGATTCACAAAGTGAATGATCAGTTTTGGAGACAAGTCAGATTTATTACTGTAGAATGCTTCAAAATGAGAAATCAGCGAGTAGTTCTTATTCATAATGCACATAAATTTCATATTGCTGAAATTCGGTGTCAATTTTTAACATATGTTCAAATACAATATTTTGTTTATTTAACAGGCTGCGCTCAGCCATTGCTTATTTTCCCAAACTCATGTGCTTCGAGTGACTTTGATGTTCAACACAGTGATCAGTGATCGTATAGATTGACCCGTGTTTTAACATCTCGTCCCAGGGTATGGATTTGGAAGTATAAACTCGCAAACTGGGGGAATACATCGCACTCTTATCAGGCCGTACCAATTTGCCAGCAGCGAGCGTTCTAACATCTGAGGAACTAAACCACTCGGAACCTCACACAAGACAGAAACGTTAGCAGCTCACCTAATACATCAACAGAGCAAGCTGAGAGAGAGAGAGAGAGAGAGATACCCCTAAACAAGCAACCGTGCATGTGTGGCAGAATATTAGCGTGGTATCACGTGTCGATACCGCTCTAGAGGCGTCGATGTTGGTAGTGGAATTACTAGTTTGCGTCAGACGCCAGTAGCAGTCACGTGGGATCTAGCGAAAACAGTGGTGCTACGCTTCCAGTGGCTCTGGACTATGAGCGCGCGCTGCTGCCGCAATATAGGACCGCTGGCGGCAGCCCACTCACATTTGGAGCCCCTTCGTTCCATGATGCTACACAGACACTGCCTAGTCGTGGCCCCGACACCATCGTTCGTGGCTTAGTTCAGAGAGCCTCGTCCTTGTTGACACTGAGAATTAGACTCTACTTCTTGCTGTATTGTTTGTAAGGAGTCTTCATACATTGGAGAAATACAGGTTAAGTAAACTTTCTGTCCGTTGTGTTAACTTTTGCGCTAATCATTTCTGCTCCTGTCTAGTTTTCTTATGACGACAGCTGCCACACCACACCGTAGCCTAACTCCCCTTGCCATTGTGTACAAATTTATACACAATGATGAGCAATTCTGCTTTCTTAACTATCGAACACACAAGTCTCGCCTCGGAAACCGGAGGTCCTTTCTAGGAACACACGGCGAAGCCGGCTCTGCAGGCAGCCGCTTTGACCAGTTCGCTGGCTGAAAGTATCATTGGCTCTCCATCCTTCGTTGTCATGGCCTACTGGCAGTCTTGGGTACAAAATCCCTTTTCTCTTTAGTGCGCACGTAAGGTCGACAGCGCCCAGATCTATGTCGTAAACGTTTAAGGAGGAGAGAGAAATACGTCGGAAACTCACCCAGCAGTTCCACCTGAACGTCAGGTGTGGCTGCCGAGACCAGAGGAGGCTCAGAATATAGCAACTCTTCCTCGTTGTGTTCAACAGGTTGCTAAGGCGGCGATGGAGGGAGCTGCTCAACATCCATTGGTTCCCACGCTGTGGAAGATGAACAATGCCATGACCTTAAGTAACAATCATGGTGGACATGTGGCAGTCCCATTCCTTCATCTTCAGAGCGGTTCCTTAGGTGGCAGCTGGCTACGCTCTTGCTGCGGCCGTAATTCGTTCCTGTGACTTGTACACCCATTGTCTGTAACCGCAACCTCAAAAAGTAGTCGACCCTTGTGTGGGACTATCACTTCTGTCCACCCTGGTCAACACCCAGATGTATGGCTCCAAACCAACACAACTTTCCAGAAATAGTGTGTAAAACATGACTACCGGGGTGGGGGATAGAATGCAAAAGATCCAACAATGTATGTGGCAGCCCTCCAAGCAGGATCTCTGACAGACTACACCCCATTTACTGGATTGGTTCAGTACATGACTAAGAAGTGCAAAATATCATTTACTACCATGGTTTGGTCTGCCTTCCTCGTTTGGGTCCTAAATGTCCTGACCATCCTCTCCGCATTTGAGCTGGTTGCCGGATGGAAGGGAGGAGTAGTCATGTACTCGATACCATTACAGCGACTCTGATACCATTAAATGGCGGCCATTATTGGATATCAGTGTGACTGGTGCTTCCTGTATGGTAAATATGGATGTCAGCACACAGACAGTAGATCTTGCTGTTGCAATGACCATCCGTACTATGTAGGGGGAGCTGGACGGGGCGACCTCCTATATCAACCACATTTCCCCAAGAAAGGCTCCAGGAAATCCATGTGTAATCCATCCCACAACTGAGGTGGTTGAGGCCAATATAAACGTCGTCAAGCTAATGCTTTCGTGTAACACAAACCCCAGTAAGAAGAATGCAGCAACGGGAGGAAATATGGGCTGAGTGAAGGCCGAATTACAAATCAGCATTCGTATGGCCAACACTCCCTGACGCCCATTGAGCTGCTCTTTCATACTAAAATAAGTTCGAAAATCGGAAAGGGTGTCCTTAGGAAATTGTTTGGGCGATCCTGTTTGAACTGTTGCAACAATTCTACGCAGCACTGGCTCGTGACTTGTGGCTACTGTTACTGCTTTGGCAGTAATGGGAAACTTTTGCAGCGTTGATTCTAAAGCACAGTCAATCGCAAAAGAAACTGTTTCTTCCCTTTCAAACACCGTATCCAGGCCTATGGCCAACCTGGCCAATGCATCAGCAATAGCATGCTGTACAGTGGGTCGAAAATAGATGTCATAAAAATAATCGCTGAGAAATAATGCCCAACACTGTAGTTCTGAGCCATCTTATCAGGAAGTACAGCCTTAGGATTACACAACGATACCAACGATTTATGATCCATGACCAAGAGAAACTTAGTCATACAGGAAAATGTGAAACTTTTTAACACCATACACGATAGCCAGCATCTCTTTCTTTAACTAGGAGTAACTCTTTTGGGCGGGTGAGGAGATCTTAGATAAGAAAGCAGTTGGTTTTTCTGATCCACCTGGCTTTCTGTGCGACAGCATGGCGCCAGTTCCATAATGGTTTGTGTCATTAGCCAGAATGAAGCTTTTCTTTGGATCAAACATAGCAAAGCAACGGGTAGAGCGTAAACATTGTTTTAGCCTACAAATAAGCTTACTGGCAAGCATATGACCAAACAAATTTCACACCTTTCCTATGGAGGTAATTTAGAGGGTATGAGACGTCCGATGCATTTGGTATGAATTTGTTATAATACAAGGCTCACCTTGCCAAAGTCCAACTCAACCCCTTCGAGTTCCAAGGGATGGGCAACTTATCAAACGCTATGAAGTGGTCATCAAGTGGTTTAATGCCCTCCCGACTTGACACGTATTGTAAAGACTTGATACTGGATGCAAAAAAAAAACGTAGAATTTTCTAATTTGCAAAGCAGATCACTATCACCGAGAGCCTGAAAGACTGCCTGTAAGTCTTTCACATGTTTTTCCCTGATGGTACCTGTGATAAATCATCCAGTTGCGTACATTAGGATATGGAAAACTCGCTGCTCTATAAAATGTTGAAAGATTCTAGGGGCCAACACAACATCAGAAGGTGATCTGTTACACATGATATCATGTATCGATACCACACCACGAGCATCACAGCAATGGAACAGCAAGTTTCTGTCCAACGCTGATAGCGACCTTGCTGCGCTTGGTGGGGCCAGTGGTGCACGCACGCTGAGCCATGCCTACAGTGCCTCTGGACTGTGAGCGCCCTGTACCGCTGCAAAAGGACGGTCCGCGGCAGCTGCTCAGCCTACTTGCACTTGGAGCTATGTCGCTACAACATCAACATTTGTGCTTAACAGAAGCCTCACCCTAGTTGTTATTGTACGAGCTGGCATCTAATTCTTGCTGCATTGTTTGTAATGAGTCTTCATATCCTTGGAGAAATACAAGTTAAGGAAATAGTCTTCGTTGAAAACAGTCTTGGTTGCAGTTTTAGTTTTTTGTTTATCAACTACGCGTTTCACCTTATTTAGACATCTTCAGGCTGATCTTAATTTGGTATTTCTTAGGACGATCCTTTAGACAATGTAGCTAAAGGGCATCGTCTAGTACATCAGGCCAACATCGCCTTCGTTAACCTCAGTAAATACTTTCTAGATGGACGTGAGTGACTCCAAGACCTGCATAACGCGTACACGTTCACCAACAAGTACGTGTACGTGTACACGTTCACCAACATTGTGTACGAGTTATGCACGCCTTGGAGTCACGTACATCTAGAAAGTATTTACTGAGGTTAACGAAGGCGATGTTGGCCTGATGTACTAGACGATGCCCTTTAGCTACATTGTCTAAAGGATCGTCCTAAGAAATACCAAATTAAGATCAGCCTGAAGATGCCTAAATAAGACGAAACGCATAATTGATCAATAAAAAAACTAAAATTGCAACCAAAACTGTTTTCAACTAAGACTATTAAACACTGGTTTGCTGTTTCATGCCACAGATGGATTGGAAAAATCTCTATAGATAAGGAAATCTTCTGTTCTTTGTGTTAACGTGTTCGGTACAACACCACCTCCTCGATTCATTGTCAAAATGTCGTGAGTCCTGGGTTTGAATCCAGCCACTGCTTAAATTTTGAATAAAAATTATCAGCAATGGCGGCGGAATGCTTCTGGCATAAGAAATCGCCCTCTTTCAGGAAAGAGCCTTGTCAAAGAGGGTGGAGGAGAGAGTAAAGATTCAGGGCATTCTCTTGCACTTAAGACGGTGGAAGAATCATCAATGGTCAACGGCATTAGGACGCAGAAAGCAACGAAAACCACTGCATTAAAGACACGATGTGACGACGGGTATCCACAACACATGTCTGTAATTGAAAAGCGGTATAGTGATCTCTCCATTGGCAAAAGATTTCGGAATAGTTCCTCATTTGGACCTCCGGGAGCGGACTCCCGAATGGGAGGGGACCATGAAAAGAAGATCGAATAACCGACGAAATGATAACGTTCTACGAGTCGGGCCGTGGAATGGCAAGTATTTGAACGTGGCAGGGAAGCTATAGGGTAATATCAGCAGCTGCAGGAAACGTTATAACGGGGGTGGCAGCCGTTATGGTTCAAAAATGGCTCTGAGCACTATGGGACTCAACTGCTGAGGTCATTAGTCCCCTAGAACTTAGAACTAGTTAAACCTAACTAACCTAAGCACATTACAAACATCCATGCCCGAGGCAGGATTCGAAACTGCGACCCTAGCGGTCTTGCGGTTCCAGACTGCAGCGCCTTTAAACGCACGGCCACTTCGGCCGGCCAGCCGTTATGAATAGGGAGGTAGGGCAGAGAGTGAGTTATTGCGGACAGTTCAGTGATAGGATTATTCTCATCACAATCGACTGCAAACCAACACCGACAACAATAGCTCAAGTATACATGCCGACGTCACAAACAGAAGATGAAGAGATAGACAAAGTGTATGAGAATACTGAATGGGTAATTCAGCACGTTAAGGGAGAGAAAAATCTAACAGTCATGGGAGCTGTATTGCTGTTGTAGGAGAGGGGGTAGAAGAAAGGGTTATGGGACAAAATAGGCTTAGTATTGGAAACGAGAGTGGAGGAAAACTAATTGAGTTCTGCAATAAATATCAGTTAGTAACAGTGAATACTGTAAGAACCGCAGGAGGAGAAGCTATACATGGAAACGGCCGGGAGATATGGGAAGATTTCAGTTATATTACGTCACAGTCAGGCAGAGATTCCGAAATCAGATACTGGATTGTAAGGCATACCCAGGAGCGGATACAGAGTCCGATCACAATTTAGTAATGAAGAAGAGTAGGCTGAAGTTCAAGAGACAAGTCAGGAAGAATCAGCGCACAAAGAAGTGGGGTACAGAGGTACTAAGAAATTAAGAGATACTCTTGACGTTCTCTGAGACTATAGACACTGTGATGATGAATATCTGAGTAGGCAGTGTACCTGAAGAGGAATGGACATCTCTGATGAGGGCACTCACAAAATTTGGAAGGAAAACCGTAGGTACAAGGAAGACAACTGCGAAGAAACCATGGATAACAGATGGAATACTTTAGCCGATCGGCAAAAGGAGGAAACACAAACAGATTCAGGGAGATTCAGGAATACAGAAACACAGATCACTGAGGAACGAAATAAACAAGAAGAACAAGTAAGGCAAAATGATTGCATGAAAAGTGTGCAAACATCGAAAAAGAAATGATTGTCGGAAGCACTGACTCAGCATATAGAACGGTCAAAACAACCTACAGTGAAATTATAAGCAAGGTGGTAATATTAAGAGTTCAACGGGAACTCCACAGTTAAATGCGGAGGAAAGAGCTGATGGGTGGAAAGAGTACGTTGAAGGCCTCCATGAGGGGGAAGACTTGTCTGACGACGTGATATACAGAGAAGAGATGGGGGATCCAGTATTAGAATGAGAATTTAAAACAGTTTTGTAAGACTTAAGATCAAATAAGGCAGAAGCGATTGATAACATTCATCGGAAGTTCTAAAATCATTGGTGGAAGTGGCAACAAAACGACTATTCACGTTGGTGTGTGTGGAATGTATAAGACTGGCGATATACCATCAGACTTTCGCAAAAACGTCATCCACACAATTACGAAGATACCAAAAGCAGAAAAGAGCGAGAATTATCGCACAACCAGCTTAACAGCTCATGCATCCAAGCTGCTGACAAGAATAATATAAAATAGAATGGAAAAGAAAATTGACAAAGCGTTAATGACGATCAGATTGGTACCACAGAGACATTTCTGACGCTGTAGGTGACATTGGAAGCAAGACTAAAGAAAAAGGCACGTTCAGAGGATTTGTCGACATGGGAAAAGCGTTCGATAGTGTCAGATCGTGCAAGATGTTCACAACTCTGAGAAAAATAGGGGTAAGCTATAGAGAAAAGAGGAGAATTTACAGCATGTACAAGAAACAAGAAGGAAGACCAAGAACGAAGCGCTCGGATTAAAAAGAGTGCAAGACAGCGATGCAGTCTCTCTTCCCTACTGTTCAATGTATACACTGAAGAATCAACGAGAGAAACAAAATAAAGGTTCAAGAGTGGAATTAAAATTCAGCATAAAAGGACATCAATAAGATTCGCTGATGACATAGCTGTTCTCAATGAAAGTAAAGAAGAGTTGCAGGATTTGTTGAATGGAATGTACAGACCAATGAGTACAGAATATGGATTGAGAGTAAATCGAAGAAACACCAAGGTAATGAGAACTTGCAGAAATGAGAGCAGCGAGAAACTTAACGTTACAGTTGGGGACCACGAAGTAGGCAAAGTTAACGAATTCTGCTACCTAGACAGCAAAATAATCTATGACGGATAGAGTAAGGAGGACATAAAGAGCAGGTTAGCGCTGGCGAAAAAGGCATTCCAGGCCAAGAAAAGCCTGCTAGTGTCAAACATAACTCTTAAGGTGAGGGGATAACTTCTGAGAATATACGTTTGCAGCACAGCATTGTATGGTTGTGAGACATGGACTGTTGGGAAAACCAGAACAAAACCGAATCGAAGCCTTTGAGATGTGGTGCTAAAGATGAATGTTGAAAATTACGTGACTGACAAGGTAAGGAAAGAAGAGGTTCCCCACATAATCGGCGAGGAAAGGAACGTATGGAAAACACTGACAAAAAGAAGGAACAGGATGAGAGGACATCTGTTAAGGTATCAGTAGATAACTTCCACTTTTTTTTCTTTTGACAGCATGTCACCTGCAAAATTTCCGTCCTGTTTCGGGTCCCTGGTTGGTGTCTCAAACAGCTGCTATTTAGTGCATTGTTTTCACTCAATTTTTCACAAATTTCTGCTTATTACTTCACCTCACATGCACTTACATAAAATGTGATGAAATGTGATCTGAACAGACACTTCTGACAACACATTCAGTCACTGATTGACACACTGGTGTCGAAACGTGTCTGAGTAAATATAAAATAAACTAATTGTGTTTGCATAAGGCTGATTTCCAAAACAACCCAGTTTTCTCATTCTAATATTGGGTCCCATATCTCTCCTATATCGACTCCTGCTTATTCTTCTATCACGCCATCAGACTAGTCTTCCTGCTCATAGAGGCCTTCAGTGTACTCTCTCCACCTATCCACCCTCGCCTCTCAGTTTGACAGCCGAATTTCCAACCCACTCTTAACGTTACATCCCTTGTTTCTAATTTCACTGAAGATTGTTTTGTCTTTTCTGTGTGCTGAGTCAGCCCTTCCGACAATTACTTCTTTTTCGATATCCCTACATTTATCATGCCGTCTTTTCGCCTTAGCTTCTTTGACCTTCCCATTTATTTCATTCCTAACTGACTTCAATTTCTGTATTCTTGAATTTCTCTGAACATTTTTGTGCTTCCTCCTTTCATCAATCAACAAATATTTCTTGTGTTGCGCATGCTTTCTTTGCAGTTGCCTTCTGTGCATCAATGTCTTTCTTTCCAGCATCTACGATTGCCCTTTTTGGAGATGTCCATTTCTCTGCACCTGAACTGTTCTCTGGGCTGTTTCTTGTCTGTACCCTTGGAAACTTCAATCGTATCACTTCGTTCTTCAGTACTTCTGTATCTCACTTCTTTATACATTCATTCTTGCTGGCTTGTGTTTTAATGTTCAGTCTGTTTTTCATCACTGCTAAATTGTGATTTGAGTCTACATCCGCTCATGGGTACGCCTTACAATCCAGTATCTGATTTCGAAATTTCTGTCTGATTGTGGTGTAATCTAACTGAAAACTTCCTGTACCTTCCGACCTCTCCCAAGTATATATCTTGCTCTTGTGATTCTTGAACAGAGTATTCGCTATTACCAGATGATATTTGTTGCAGAACTCAGTTCTCTTTCTTCTCTCTCACTCCTAGAACCATATTCGCCTGTAACCATCTCTGCTACCCGTTCCTCTTCAACCGCATTCCAGTTCACCATGACTACTAGATTTTCATCTCGAATAGCAAATGGAAAATGGGAGTACGGCGAAACTTATGTGTCGCAGACGGATTAAGCTGAATTTGAGCCAAAAAACTCTTCCTTTATCCAACGTTGGCCGAAACAACTGTTTTTGGGACTGCAAAATTGTCTCAACGGCGTGAAAATGACTGAGTGGTGACACTAAATTATTGCGATCAACGAATTGGAAATGAAATGCTGTAAAACCTCCAAACCAAAAATACTTGATGCCGAAGCAGACCAGATCACTAATAATGTTACCTGCTACTCCACATTCTTATATATGATGTCCATAATTAAAGTTCCAGTTTAAAAACGCTGCATAAAGAGAAACATTACGCAGAATGACGCCAAATTTGACAGTATATTATTGAGACTGGGATAAACGCCATGGAACAAAGAAAAAAAGTAATGAAACGCCAGAATATGCAGACCAAAAGACGCACGGTACACAGGTGTTCCTCACTTTGGGTCCGAGACGCCTGTCATGACTATCTCCACGCTAGATCGCGCGCTGCTGGCAATGCTCTTTTGCAAAAATGGTGACTGTCCGCCAATAGCCCTTGTTACGTTATATATATAAAAATTATATATATTTTTTATTTTTAATTTATCAGGTGAATATTTTTTGTTATAGCGTGATTCTTTCTCTCAGGGATATTATCTTTTCTTATCCCTTTTACTTACGTGCATAAGTAAATATGAAACGAGTTCTTGAAGGGCCACTGTTATTAATGTACCAACTTTACATTTTGAACATTGTAACCTCCCCACCGTAATTTCAAAAGAAAGAAAATTGACAATACTTAATAGAAATGTGGAGCCAAGTGTAACCTCCCCACAAAAATTTTAAAAGAAAATAACGATACTAATTAGAAATGCTGATGGACATGGCTCTATGCGTAACCTGCCCACAATCAAATGTACTGACAATGGCAACAAATGTGAAATTCGCAATCTGACTCAATTATAATTCCTTCAAAAAATTAAAGTCCATTCAGTGACAAGAAAATTCAATTAAACCGAAATATCGGTCTTTGGCCCTGTGTAAAACAATCAGAATTAAAGTCTTACCTCAGAATAAATAGATGTCACATATCTGCTCTTGTTGTTGCGCACCGCTCGGAGGAACTGCATTGCAAATAATAATATTCTCTTTTTTTTTTGTGATTCTAGTGAAATTTTTTCTTCAAAAGAAGTGGAATGAAATGGGAAGTGCAACGAGATCTTTAGTTCAATAAAAAATTAAATTTTTGAAAAAATGCTTTTGAAATAAAAAATTATTATTGGGGAACTTGTTGGAGAATAATTACAATAAATAAATTTTTACATTATCTAATGATTATATTAATTAACAGTATACCTTATTCCTCATCTTGACCATTGTTGCCGACCGCCTACATCACACAACCGCACTGGGCTGCTACTACTGACCGACCGCTCTGCATGACGACTACATACTCAGTACTGCTCTCAACTAGACAGAGCTACAGACTCGCAACGACTGACTGACTGCTACTTTGCATAGCGACAACTAACTCGCAAAGACTACTACTGACTGAGAACCGCTCGCAACACTCGCGCGGTCAAGCGCATACTCTCTGGTCACAGATGCTACAATGCCTCGCCATCGCTGCTGCGTTACATACGTGTTTCATAACCCTCCACTCGGGGGGCAAAAATTTGGCAGCGATGGTGAGTCATTTGGACTTGCCAAGCGCGGCAAAATTTTTCTTTAATTAACAAAATCCTACAACTTACAGAATATTTAAATGTTGTGCACACGCACTAAGTACAAAATATATCAGACAAGGACAAAAATGTGAATACTAAACATAGTAGCAAATCAGAAAAAAGTATATACAAACTTTTTGACAGATAAAGTGCACAGGCACTGAAAAAAAATTTGTTAGCATATGCAGAACAAATAAACAGACTGGCAAGAATAATTAGATGTAGTACATAAAGTAAATGTTGTGCACACGCACTAAGTACAAAATATATCAGACAAAGACAAAATGTGATTACAAAACATAGTAGCAAATCAGAAAAGTATATACAAATTATTTGACAGATAACAAAGTGCACAGGCACTGAAAAAATTCTTTAGCATATTCAGAACAAATAAACAGACTGGCAAAAAATATTATGTTGACAAGTGTACATGCACTGAAAAATGTCTTTAGCATTTTCACAACAAATAAACATACTGGCAAAAAAAAAAAAAAAATTCATGTCCAAAGTGCACATGCACTGAAAAATGTCTTTAGTATTTTCACAACAAATAAACATAATGGCAAACATCATGTCGACCAGTGACATAAATGTACTCACACTGGAGTTTAGCGAATCGAAAAATGTATAACCTATGAACATAAATGATGTTACCAAAAAAAAAAAAATTTTTTTTTTATGTGACAAGAATCAGGATAGGAAAGGGAAGGATTGCATCATGGTTGTAGCACTTTAGATTGCACACAGCTGCTCTGAGAGTCCATATCTTTCCACAGTAGTACAACACCAAGTGACACAACTTGAAGTTCTTTTCCCATCAGAATTTATCAGTGTAGCCAAGACACTGAACTGTCGTAGTAATGTTCCATGTTTTCATTTTGGCAGTACATTAGGTACACCAAACAGTGGGACCATAATAATGTCTTCATCGCTCATGGTGGTGGACAGCATGTCGTGTCAACACCACACTCTTACAAGGCACACCAACGTAGAATTAGTGCAAAACCAAATATAGTGCTCCATGATCACTGGGATAAACAGGACAAATGGACATTGCAGTAATTCAGGGTAGTCAGCTTATGAGGTGAAGGACATCAAGTCACATAATATTGACAATTACAGTCTTCATTGATAGTTCGTGGCATTCATAGCCCAGTTATTGAACATTTCTGTACCAAGTATGTAGTATTACAGAAAAATGTTCATTAATTGTTTTACATAGAATCAGTAGCCTTCTTTTCCTGGTTACAAAATATTATGAAATAATCGCATTCTTTTCAGTTACAGAGTATAATTAAGAATCATTAACCTTCTCCTAATTACAGTTAATTAATCATTTGTCTTTAATTAATCATTTGTCTAATTACAGTTAATTAATCATTTGTATAATTACAGTTAATTAATCATTTGTCGTTAATTAATCATTTGTCTAATTACAGTTAATTAATCATTTGTCGTTAATTAATCATTTGTCTAATTACAGTTAATTAATTAATCATTTGTCATTTCAATATACTAAGAATTATTAGCCTTAATTAATTACAAAGCATTATTAAACAGTACCATAGTTAATTAATTATGTGTCATTCCAATCTATTAAGAATCATTAGTCTTTTCCTAATTACAAAGCATTATTAAACAATCACATTTATTTCCAACAACAAAGTATGAACATTGAAAACAAGAGTTAATTAATGGCATAATTAATAACAATTCGTGGAGTGACATTAATTATTGGCACTCAGTGGCCATCAAGTATTGAATAAAATCATCATTCAGTATTATTCAGATTATTACGAAGTCATTATTAAAAATCAGTTAATTACAGTCAAATCATTAGTAATCACAGGCATTACAATAAACAGTGGCAGTTATTAGCTAGTGACAAAGCATTATTTTGAATATAGTCTCATTAAGAGCTCATTACTCGAGTGACATGCTATTCAGAGTTGATCAGTATTATTCAGAATTATCATAAACTAGTGACATTATGTGGGACTGGTAATACATGTTTTTTGTTAGCAATGCATTGCGTTGGGATCGATAATTAATTGCTGAGGCATAATACTTTTTGCTTTTGACCTATTGCTGCAAATGAGGATAGGTAACGTCATTCGTCATGAGTCAGCTGTAGCAAGATTATGTAACAAGGCAGTACATGTGATCACATTTATAAATGATAAACACAAATGGGTAAAAAATATAAAAATGCAAGTACTAGAACAGGTATAATAAGTAACAGGTTTAGTAAGTGTCATGAAAAACTTCTCCTGGAAAAAATACAAAAACGGATTATTGACCTGAAAGAAGAAACGCACACTATGCTGAAAAGTAGTGAACTTCGAATTAACAAGTAGTGAAATGTGTATAAAATGTGTTCCATAGCTGTCCTTTCCAAAACTTTCCGTCATCCTACTATGCAATGTAACACCTGCTGTCAAAGCAAACTGCAACAAATACTTAAATAACTACGTAGCATAAATACATAACTTCAACATTATCCTCATCTGTAAAGAAAAAACTTCATTATTCATTATCCATATTATCATAACTTCACTATTATCATCACCTGTAAAGAAAAACTTCATTATTCATAACATCATATCCTTCATCATTATTCATCAGTATTCATTATCATCTGCAAAAAATCACTTCATTACTCATTACATAACTATTCCTTATCTCTAGCATATTTCATCACTAAAACTAAGATGTGTAGTTCAGTCTGACAGCCTGCATCAATCACCTTGTATTCTGAAAGAAAAAATTAGTTAAGACTGCTATTCTATGATGAGTATAGTATATTCTTGTTAATGTTTGTTAATCCTGATCCATTTACTCTTCCTCATAAAGTTATTGCATCTCCTTTCGTTTATTCCGTAGGTGAAATTCCCATTTATGTTAAATTTATTTCTTAGAATCATCATTCCTTTCTGAAATTGATGAACAAAGATTAATGTCTTGCATTTAAATCCTATACCCACTAAATAATGACTGGTTTATGGTGACACAATTAACCATACAGCATAACATGACAGAAAACGTAATATGTCCAAGACATTGACAGTGTTCGGATGCGAAAAAATGTACACAGAATAATACAATGCAGTAGCAAAAAAAATGTGAAACAGTCACGATGTTGAGATGTCATAAGGCAAAAAAAAAAAAATGTCAAAGTCGACTGGTGTGTGTTATATCTTAACTATTTCATAGTGCATACAAACAAAACTGGAGTACAGTCATATACACAAAAAAATGGAAAATGTGCACGGTCTGATGTGTAACGACAAGAAAAGCGACCTGCTAACCTTACCTTGCCGGGCACTTGCCAAGAAAAAAAAAATACGATAATCATCAATAAGTAGTCACATAAATATAATTGCAGAAATAGTCGTAAATGTGTAAATTCATCTGGAAAAATATGCACGGTCTGATGTGTGACGACAAGAAAAGCAACCTGCTAACCTTACCTTGCCGGGCACTTGCCAAAAAAAAAAAATACGATAATCATCAATAATTAGTCAGGTGAATTAATTGCATTAGTAAATGGCATCATAGTGTGTTGAATCATACAGTGGTTTCACTCAATAAACGGTTTAATGTTTGAGATATGGTGATTGCCTTTCGATTTTCTGGTTCTCAAAGTTTCGACGTGTACAACATTGGGGTGAGGGATGCTGCGAATCCGATACGGACCTGCGTATAGAAGTTCAAATTTACTGCACTTACCTTTTAATTTGCTGGATAAATAGTGTGTACGTACTAATATCTTCTGTCCAACGTGAAAGTCGCGGCGTGTACAAACCTGTTTTTGCTGTCTTCTCCGGCGCTCTGCGGCACGTTTGATGTTGTTCAGCGCAATGTCAATTATTTCGTGGTGTCGTAGGCGACGATTTTTGGGGAATTCTATTAATTCTTTAATTTTGTTCGGTGGTTCAACGTTTTTCAGTATAACAGTCGGAGATAGCATAGTGGATTCATTTGGAATGGAATTAATTACATCTTGGAATGAGAGTATGTGTGTATCCCAATCAATATGTCTTTTGTGGCAGTATATTCTGCACAGCTTACCAATTTCCTTCATTAATCTTTCACAAGGGTTCGAAGAAGCGTGGTACTTGGATATATAGATCGGAGAAATGTTTCTAGCTCGTAACATGCGTGTCCATACACTACTACGAAATTGAGATCCATTATCAGAAATTACTTTCATTACATGCCCTACATGAAATAGAAAATGTTTTACAAATGCTTTCGAAACAGTTTTAGCAGTAGCTTTGCGTAACGGAGTGAAAGTAACAAATGTTGAAGTGAGTTCAACAGCGACAAAGATGTAGCAAAAACATGGTAGTGAGGTCGGACATGTTCTTTTGTGTTCCGATTCTACTTTGTTACTATCCGTAATAGTTTGCACGTGTCAAAATTAATCATTTGCTGAAAAACATTTGTTTGTGTTTTGTGAGTGTCGTAAATTGGTAGTGACAGCAGAAGACAACACAGCTGACGGACAGAAGCATTAGCTCGTGCAGCTGACCAAAGCATGTGAAAGAAAAAAAAGAATACTATGTCTCGTAATGACGACGAAATGAAATTTTCAAATGCAACTTGTTGAATGTACATGACGCTGAAATTTGCTTTGCAGAAGTTGGTTGCGATGTCTTGCTGATTGTTGCCGAGAGAACGCGATAGTGCGTCTGCTATAACATTTTGTGTGCCGGGAATATGAACAATCGTAAAATTAAATTCCTGTAAATATAGTTTCCATCTGCTTAACCTGTCGTGAGTGAATTTAGCTGAAAGTAAAAATTGTATCGCTCTATGGTCTGTGTAGACGGTGGTATGTCTGCCGTAAAGAAAGTGCCTAAATCTCGTGAAAGCCCATACAACACATAATGTTTCAAGTTCTGTGACGGAATAATTTCGTTCAGCAGGTGACAAAATGCGGCTTGCAAATGCGATGTTTTTAATTACTGTAGAACCATCTTCTTCTATTTCCTGGAAAATATGTACACCTAAAGCGGTGTTGGAACTGTCGGTGGCAATGGAAAAATTTCTAGTAAGATCTGGGTGCGATAATAGTGGTGCATTCAACAGAGCATGTTTCAAATAACATTCTCGTGAGCAAAATTCTGCTTGTCAAAAGTAATGTTTGCGTTACTGTAGTATGCAATCTGTGCTGTATCTGGTTAAATTCTATCGTACGTGTTATTATTTACGGGAGAATGTTGTGGCATATCCACTGTATGAACTGTTCTGTTATTTCATACTGACGTGTTACGCTATGGATGACACCTATTGTCTGGATCATTCATGATAATGTGTTGTTGCTAATGTTCTTGCTGCTGAAAAGATCGACTGTTATTAAATGTACGCTGAAAATTGTGCTCATCATTTTTACGTCTGTCATGATAGTAATTTCTATACGGCGCATAGCGATGCGAGTTGAAATAGTGTGTTGTCTGTACGTAGTTATTTCTTTGCTGCCATGCGTTACTATTTGTTGGAGCTGAGACTATACATGCACGCGGCGAAACATTAAAGTTTGGTTGACCTTGCAGACTGCATTGTTAGTTAGGTATGCTAAGCGGCTGACTTTCATGCTATTGTGGTGGAAAACGTCTATTGTTACCAAAAATGCGTTTGCTGTTAATTTTACACATACTGATGATTACGATTTTATCTGTTATTAAAGTTACGGCGGTAGTTGTCATTACGGGAGTGCCTACTGAAAATTGTCACATTCGGTAAAAGATTTGTCACATCCGGTTTTCATTACATGTTTCTTAATACTACAAAGAGCAATAGTTAAAGAGCAGTTTGGATAGATATAAAGGATAGTAGAAGAGAAGGCAGCAGTGCAGAAAACTAAAGATGAAACAGCACTACTACAGCTCGGGGCCCTATGCTCGCTACGGCACATATTCATTAAAGCGTAATGAATCCCCTGAGGTCTTTTACGCACTGCAAATAAATTTTAGCTTTTGTGTTACAGGCAATAGCGGTAAAATTTCAAAGGCAAATTGTTGTATTCGTGCTAATTCAAATTTCTTCATTACAGGCAATGCTGATGAAAATACAATAGCAAATTGTCGCCTCAGGTTCAAAGCTAGTTTCTCCATTACCGATAATAGCGGTGAAAGTACAAAAATAAACTGTCGTATACAGTGCAAATCGTGTATCTGTGTTCTGTCATTATTAAATTCTTTACATTTGCTTACAAATGCAAATTGCTCGAAATCTACGTTCTCGTCACTCAGTTTGATAACACGTTCAGGTTTGTGTGTGAATCTGTTCGTCTGTGTCATTTCGGATTTCAAGTTGCGTAGCTTTTCAGATTTTAAGTCGCGTGGCTTTTCGGATTTTAAGTCGCGTAGTTGCTGTAAATTGCTCACATTATACACGCTGCGTGACTCTGACACATGTTCATAAAGTGGCGTCTGTTGTGTATTATTAACAGAAGTGTTTTTCATTTCTGTTACTTCTTGTTGTAAATTTGATAACTTCCTACGTAACGTGTTGTTAGATGAATCGATTTCATTAATTGTCTGCTGTAAATTTTGAAATTCAGGTGTTTGGATAAAAGAAACCGGTGCAGTATCGTCTGATTTATTGTCATTAGAATTTTCGATAACATCAATACGACTGGCCAATTCATCACATTTTTCAGTCAGTATTTTAACCTGATCATCGGTTTTAGAATCAGACGCATTAATCTGTTTTTGCAACTTGCGCGTAGTTTCGCTCAGTTTTTTAACATCAGCTTTGATGACATCACAATCCTGTGTTAGATCGAGTTGTTCGAATCTATCTGTCACTGTTTGAATATTTACTGTGTGTGTATCTGTTTTTGCTTTAAGATCAGAAATTTCATCCCGTAATTCCGCGTTCAACTGTGCTATGGTGTTAATTTTGTCGGACACTGTAGTAATATTATTGTCTACATACGTCTTCGCTTTCGCGAACATTTTACGTTTGTCCTCTTGTCTCTGTGCAGTGATTGTTTCCATGACTTGTCGTTTTACTTTGTTTTGATCTTGAATAAATCTGCGGAAACGCGTATCACTGTTCTGTATGTGCTGATTAAAGCGCTCGTTAATCTGAGTGTTCTGCTGTTCGAATTTCGCGTCTATCTTTGCGTCCATAGTGCGCGAAAGTTCTACCGTCATTGCTCTAAACTCGTCCCGTAATTGTGTAGCTTTTTCAGAGCACTGTTTGGCGACTCCGCTAATTTCGTCTCTGAGTGTATCTGTCGCGGCTGTTTGCATTTCCCTTAATTCTTGCGCAACCGACTTTATTTCTTCGCTATTCTTTTGTGAACAAGCCTCAATTTCCACGCGCAACTGTTCCTTAGTGTCATGGCACTGCGCGGCAACGGCTGTAATTTGTTCACTAAGTTGTTTGAAATTTTCGTCATTATTGTCAAGTTTTTCATTTAAGTGTTTGTTATCTTCCCTAAGTTGTTTGACCTGTTCATTGAGTTGTTGTTTGAGATTTTCGTTATCTTGTTTGTTATCTTCCCTAAGTTGTTTGAGATTTTCGTCATTATTGTCAAGTTTCTCATTTAAGTGTTTGGAATCATTATCCTGTTTTTCAGCCATTTGTCGTAAAAATGCCATAACTTGATCCCACCCAAAAGTAGCTGTTGCATTCTCAGTACTGTGTGGTGGTATATGTGCAATTGTCACGTTCTGTGCGACCATTTGGTCATTCTGCATTTTAGAAAAAGGTTTGCCAGTCAAATGTACATTATCAGTCATTGTTTCGGAATTAAATAAATCTGTCCTACTTTGTGTGATCTGTTCATTTTCATTAGACAGATTTGTCTGTACATTACTTGAGTTTTCCGAATCGGGTGTGTTAAGCTCTACAGCGCTCATTACCATAGAGCATTCTGCGTCATCAATTGTCGTCAAGTTAACAGACGAGACAATTGAGTTCGTTTGTTCATCATTAAGGTGAAAGTCATCATTAGTGGTTGGAATGCACTGATTGTTAGTGAACGCAGGATTGTCATCATTACGTTGCGTATCACAATTACTATCGGTCACGTTGTTTAAGTCGGTAATTTCATTCACAATACTTCGCGATACACTATTCACAGTCTTTCGCGGCATTTTTACAATAGTCAAAATTTTTCACAAAGCAAATAAGCACAATGCAAAAGCAACACACAAATACAACAAAGCAGCAAATTGCCGTTGACCTGTAGAAAGAAAGTCACAATATTATTAAAAGCGTTGCGCCAAATCCTAATTATCTAAGCAAATAAGAGCAGATATCTGACTGTCGCTCAAAAGACTCTCAACGAAATACGATCCTGGACTGGGTGTCGCCAAGTGTAACCTCCCTACCGTAATTTCAAAAGAAAGAAAATTGACAATACTTAATAGAAATGTGGAGCCAAGTGTAACCTCCCCACAAAAATTTTAAAAGAAAATAACGATACTAATTAGAAATGCTGATGGACATGGCTCTATGCGTAACCTGCCCACAATCAAATGTACTGACAATGGCAACAAATGTGAAATTCGCAATCTGACTCAATTATAATTCCTTCAAAAAATTAAAGTCCATTCAGTGACAAGAAAATTCAATTAAACCGAAATATCGGTCTTTGGCCCTGTGTAAAACAATCAGAATTAAAGTCTTACCTCAGAATAAATAGATGTCACATATCTGCTCTTGTTGTTGCGCACCGCTCGGAGGAACTGCATTGCAAATAATAATATTCTCTTTTTTTTTTGTGATTCTAGTGAAATTTTTTCTTCAAAAGAAGTGGAATGAAATGGGAAGTGCAACGAGATCTTTAGTTCAATAAAAAATTAAATTTTTGAAAAAATGCTTTTGAAATAAAAAATTATTATTGGGGAACTTGTTGGAGAATAATTACAATAAATAAATTTTTACATTATCTAATGATTATATTAATTAACAGTATACCTTATTCCTCATCTTGACCATTGTTGCCGACCGCCTACATCACACAACCGCACTGGGCTGCTACTACTGACCGACCGCTCTGCATGACGACTACATACTCAGTACTGCTCTCAACTAGACAGAGCTACAGACTCGCAACGACTGACTGACTGCTACTTTGCATAGCGACAACTAACTCGCAAAGACTACTACTGACTGAGAACCGCTCGCAACACTCGCGCGGTCAAGCGCATACTCTCTGGTCACAGATGCTACAATGCCTCGCCATCGCTGCTGCGTTACATACGTGTTTCAACATGATGACTAAAATATAGTTGCCGTTAAATGAACTGAATGCAATTTTGTTAATTTCTATTTATTGATTGCAAAGCAAATCTCGAGAGAATTTCGATTGTTGCCGTGGAGCGGCCAAGATAAAACTTACTGAACTCTCATGGAATCTGTATAATTTAAAAAATGAACTTTAACGTTAAATTAATTATCTGTTGCAATTTAGAAAGGTTCTTACAACGAAATCTCTCGCATTTACAGTTACTGTTAACACTTTGAAAAATAAATTAATACTTCGGCGCGTAATGGCCGACCAGAGGCTGCATCGGAAGATGAGCTTCCCGTAGCGCAAATAACTGAAAAAAATTCTTATTAAAAGTAATTAGCCACTGCGACCATTTGAGGTGACAACTATTACTAAGAAATTCATTTTGTGATAACAATAATTAGTTTATTTTAGCAGAATACAGAATAACTTCCATAAAATATGTGTTGCCGCTCAATGGCTGCCTTCCGTATCGCGAAACAAAACAGTGCGTGTACCATAAAGTACGTCCGTCCTCCTCGGCCGTGCAATCGCGTCCCTTAGCGATCCTTTTTTGTTTTCACAGACATCTTTTAAATAAAGATGCTACTTTTAAATTATCGCTGAATATCAGTTTTTTAAGAACATTAACTGTATCTTTTATACTGATTATGTTCATAAAATACGTTAAGTGTTTACAAATAATTTTTAGTTCACCCTTAACACTTCACAATATTGTTCACTGTTTACAACCGATAAAAATGTCAATATTTATGTGACCTACCGTCACACCCTGCAGAAGCCAGACACACTCAAGGATATGAAAAAATGCACTGGTCCATGTGTAGGTCTGGAGAAAATGATTACAGTATTTGAAAAGACAGGTGCTTTTGATGTGCAGTGTGGCAGAGGGAGAAATGCAGTTGGCCCACCGTCTGTCTAAGATATGGCCACAGCATTGCAGAAGGTGTCGAGCAGTTGTGTGCAAACCTGCAGGGCATGGGGAACTGCCCGAACGTTGGACATGCCATCGGGAGCAAAGTGCATTAAATCCTACGAAGCATCCTGCATTACCATCCCTGCAAAATCACTGGTGTTCAGGAGTTGCTTCCTGCTGATACGCTAGTGAGACAAACGTTCACCCTGAATTTTCTTGCTCACATGGAAGAGGACAATGAATGGCCATGGAACATTCTGTGGACACAGGAAGCCCATTTCCATCTCCAAGGACACGTCAATACGCAGAATTGCAGAATATGGGCAACGGAAAATCTACACATACATCAACGGATACCACCTCATTCCGCAGTGACGGTTGACGGCATCTGTGATCGTACGACCGTATTTTTCCAAGGGGACGAGTCCTGTGGGTCCTGTTACCTGTACTGTCGCTGGTAAACTGTCTGAGAGTCTTTTGGGCACCAACGTCCCGGCCGTTAAACAAGGTGGATTTTTACGGAAGATGGCGCTCCTCCATACATTGCACAACCAGTGAAGCAGCTGCTGCAGAGGCATTTCGGAAAATATATATACTAAGATGGTATCTGTTCTTTCGGACATGCCCGAAAGAACAGGTACTATCTTAGTATATATATATAGTTAAGGCTCACCGGCCACTTGACCATCTTCTTCTTCTGTGCGGATGCACAAACAGTGCCCGAACTCTTACGGGAATCGGCAACGCGCCGTGAGTAATGAGTATAATGGGCGGCGGCACTACGAATGTAGTGCGGGACAATACGTTGAGAATGTGGGTTTCGCGGGAGGCGTGCCAGAGATAAATCCCTGCAGTCGCGCTATCCTCTGTGTCCTCGATGGCTCAGATGGATTGCAGGCACCATAGCTCAGTGTGTTCGGCAGAGAGCTGCTTGGCCTCTGTAATAAAAAACTGAGAGAAAGGATCAACAACGAACTTCAATGGATGTCATGTGACGTCCACAGCGACCAAACACAACGATCAACAACGAACAAATAGAAAAAAAAAGATGGATAGAGCGTCTGCCATGTAAGCAGGAGATCCTGGGTTCGAGTCACGGTCGGGGCACACATTTTCATCTGTCCCCGTTGACGTATGTCAACGCCTGTAAGCAGCAAAGGGTGTTCATTTCATTGTAATTTCGGAAAAGCTACAATTATGGACCGTCATTTCCCTACAGCCTGGCCGTCCAAATCAGGTGATATTAATCTGTGCAATTTCTATTGGGGGCGGGGGGGGGGGGGGGGGGGAGGTCGGGTTATCAGAAAGTGCTGTGTTCAGTGCTCCACTTATGAATGAGCAACGCATTCTGAACGTGACCCCAGAGACACACTCATCTGTTGTTGAACTTTCTGCTTCTCGATTTCACCTTGTGGGAGCGTACTGAACATGTTTTGCGGCAGTCTCACGACAATTAGAGACCGATGTTGTTTTGCATTTATGCGATGGATGTCAGGACAATTAAAAACCAATTTTTCCCACCTGATGTGGTACTACCTTGTCGTGGTGCATGGGCTTACCTAACTGACAATGCCACAATTGTTGACTGCTGAACTGGGGCAGTCACCCACATTGAATGTACGGATGGTGTAATGCAAAACTCAAACCACAGCCGTCGTAGTGCGATTCACCTGTCATTTGTAATCAACGTTAAGAAGCCTACAGCGCTATCTATTGGTACAGTTTCCGTAAGTTTTTATATGACGTTTTCCCCTACGTCAATAGTAAGTTGTTCAAATCTGACGTCATTCTGAACAGTGATTCTCTTTCTACAGCGTTTTTAAACTGGAACTTTAATTATGAAGATTCTGTAATAGCAACAATGACCAGTTGGCCCCTTAATGGAATTAGTTGACGAAAATAAGAGATTACTGGGCCTACTGATCTCATGAAACGCAGCCAAAATGATCAACGAGGCTGCAGCTCCAGTATCAAGTTCAACTGAGCGTCGCAAATAGACGACTGGAGCACAAGCCTGTGAGCCGTTTTCCAGCTATGTGAGCTTGGAGAGCAAAGCGCGTTAACAGCCAACTGAACATAGCACAGACAGCAGCGATGTGACCCCTGCGGACGCACTTGAAACAAACTTCATCGAACTGCCGATGTTTCCACCACTTACGCTGTGTGTGGCAACATAATCGAAAGAACCGCCCGACGCCCAGGGAGGAGGGCCTCTCTGCCGAGCCGGACCAAGAACTGGGACGACCACAGCGCCTCTCGCGTAAGGGCAAGGTCCAATTGCGGGAAAAGTTTAACAGAGTGGCGGCGAGACCGATTCTTGGCAACTAAGGGTGACCCGGGCACGTCTGCCCCTAGTAAAGGAGACACTGCTGTGCCATCTGACGATGTAGTACGAGAACTAACGTCCACTTCCGCTATGTGGCACTCAGCGACAAAGACTTCCTGGACCGCCGAAGAAAGCTCATGCGACAGTGGTAACTGTGCCGCATCACCTAGACATCGGACAGACAACTCTAAGACGTACGCTTAAAAAGATTTCTTTGGAGCTAGCCGAAAAATTACATCGTGGACAATGGAATTGGCATAAGATACGCCACACCGACTCCCATAAAACTTACAGTCTCTAGAAAAATGGTTCAGATTGCTCTGAGCACCATGGGACCTAACATGTGAGGTCATCAGTCCCCTAGAACTTAGAACTACTTAAACCTAACTAACCTAAGGACACCACACACGTCCATGCCTGAGGCAGGATTGGAACCTGCGACCGTAGCAGTCGCGCGGTTCCAGACTACAGCGCCTAGAACCGCTCGGTCACAGCGGCCGGCTACAATCTCTAGACCACGGTGTCCGAAACTGTGTTCCGTGGAAGTCTGGTATTCCACGGGGAGTGAATAAGTGCTCCGCCAAAGAGAGATATTACTAACGTGGTATTTTAATTTCGACTTGTTTTTTTATTTTTCAAGATTTTGAAAATGTTCAAATGTGTGTGAAATCTTATAGGACTTAACTGCTAAGGTCATCAGTCCCTAAGCTTACACGCTACTTAACCTAAATTATCCTAAGGACAAAAAAACAGACCCATGCCCGAGGGAGGACTCGAACCTCCGCCGGGATCAGCCGCACAGTCCATAACTACAGCGCCTTTAGACCGCTCGGCTAATCCCGCGCGGCCTTAAAAATTTTATTATGACATCTGTGTTATTACTTACGATTTAGAACTAAAGTAATAACTGAATGAAACAAGTTTATTTCATTTTTCAAAAATTTTGTTACTTTCATTAACCTTCAAAATAAACAAGGTATTCCATCAAAGTACCACGATTCTCAAAGTGCTCCGTCACTGGAAAAGCTTGCGAACCCCTGTTCTGCACAAACCCTGTACCTCTGCTGTTCGTACTGCGTACGACTCATAAACCGATTTCGCCGTTGATTTTCCTTAAGGCGCACTTCCCTAACCTGTGATTTACGCTCAGAATGTGCTGTCAGCGCAACGCCATACACAACACATTAACTTTCAACGAAGGACGCGGCTGGGGTGGCCGAGCGGTTCTAGGCGCTACAGTCTGGAACCGCGCGACCTCTACGGTCGCTGGTTCGAATCCTGCCTTGGGCATGGATGTGTGTGATGTCCTTAGGTTAGTTAGGTTTAAGTAGTTCTAAGTTCTAGGGGACTGATGACCTCAGATGTTAAGTCCCGTAGTGCTCAGAGCCATTTGAACCATCAACGAAGGAGGTTTCACGCGCGGACAAAGCTACTGCGCCGACTTATGAAGAAAGGACGTAGCAGAAAGGATGAGTGCACTCATGTCTACAGTGTCAGCAACTTTCTTTACCTTGCAGTAGAACAAGAAGCGTTACTGTTAGTTGTCGCTCGTATCCCGAGGCCTACATCACAAGACGTGACAACTGCAGGTCTTAACGAGTGCAACCACCCGCCTCCAGTGGGGAGCGAGTAACTATGCCAGACGAGTTTAATAACTCTTGACTCCGTATTTCAATGCATTCAAGTTCTCGATATCACACGAAAAAATTGAGACCTTTAGCGGGTAGCTTTTCAATTAAATACTGATTTCCCGTGGATCCTGCACGGAGCTGAGCGTTCGCTGAGTGTGGCGGGCAAGCCGACTGGTGTGACGTCACAAGTTGTTATTGTTGCTGGTGATGCTGTTTTATCTGCAGCAGCTGCTGCTGCTGCCATAATACCATAAATGGGTCGCTAATGATGATGGCAATACGAGCACGTGTAAGTCCGACTCGACGCCACTTTTTACAACTCTTTCTCGGGATACTGGTTTAAAAGTATAAACTCGCAAACTGGGGGAATACACCGCGTTCTGTCTGGCCCGTATCAAGTTGGCGACAGCGAGTTTTGTAACATCCGGAGATCTAAACCAATCGAAACTGCACAAAACATAGTAATGTCAACACAACACATCATACGTCAAAGGAGCAAACCGAGAGAGAGTCAAGCAGCCGTCTATGTGTGGCAGCCGCCTATGCCTGCCTTGTAAACTCGCGAACACAAGAGAGAACAGTGTGGGCGGCCGCTCCGACCTTCTTGCCTCGAACACCAGATGCCCGTTCCAACATAAACAGCTCAGGCATTCCCTGTCGACAGCTGCAGTGACCAATCTGCTCGCTGACAGCATAGTTCGTTCCGCGCCCTCCGGTGCCATGACTCATCGGCAGGATACCAAACATGTAACTCCCGCCTCACTCCCACGGAATGGCCGCGCAGGAGTAGCCGACCGCTGCAGTCGTGGACTGTGCGGCTGGTCCCGGCGGAGGTTCGAGTCCTTCTTCGAGCATGGGTGTGTGTTTTTGTCCTTAGGATAATTTAGGTTAAGCAGTGTGTAAGGATAGGGACCGATGACCTTAGCAGTTAAGTCCCATAAGATTTCACACACATTTGAACATTTTTTTCCCACGGAATACTGTAAATCCATGGCACACTCAACCCGAGATTGTCTTCAACAGTTCGCAACATTTCCTTACGTTTCCTGGGTCGGTAGAATATCGGCTTCATTCCTTTCCTATTCAGAATATTTCCTATTTTCCAAGTTCTTTTATCACATAATGGAAGTCGCGCTGTGTCTTGGTCCTCATGGTTTTGTAGAATGGCATAACGTCTTGGTTTTCTCGACAGCGTGCACATCCGAAAATTACCTCGAGCAATTAAACAGAGAACCGACTCGTGGAGATAACATCTTGGACCTACTGATAACAAACAGACCCGAACTTTTCGACTCTGTAAGCGCAGAACAGGGAATCAGTGATAATAAGGCCGTTGCAGCATCTCTGAATATGAAAGTAAATAGGAATATTAAAAAAGGGAGGAAGGTTTATCTGTTTAGCAAGAGTAATAGAAGGCAGATTTCAGACTACCTAACAGATCAAAACGAAAATTTCTGTTCCGACACTAGCAACGTTAAGTGTTTATGGAAAAAGTTCAAGACAATCGTAAAATGCATTTTAGACAGGTACGTGCCGAGTAAAACTGTGAGGGACGGGAAAAACCCACCGTGGTTCAACAACAAAGTTAGGAAACTACTGTGAGAGCAAAGAGAGCTTCACTCCAAGTTTAAACGCAGCCAAAACCTCTCAGAAAAACAGAAGCTAAACGATGTAAAAGTTAGCGTACGGAGGGCTATGCTTGAAGCGTTCAGTGAATTCGAAAGTAAAATTCTATGTACCGACTTGACAGAAAATCCTAGGAAGTTCTGGTCTTACGTTAAATCAGTAAGTGGCACGAAACAGCATATCCAGACACTCCGGGATGATGATGGCATTGAAACAGAGGATGACACGCGTAAAGCTGAAATACTAAACACCTTTTTCCAAAGCTGTTTCACAGAGGAAGACCGCACTGCAGTTCCTTCTCTAAATCCTCGCACAAACGAGAAAATGGCTGACATCGAAATAAGTGTCCAAGGAATAGAAAAGCAACTGAAATCACTCAACAGAGGAAAGTCCACTGGACCTGACGGGATACCAATTCCATTCCACACAGAGTAAGCGAAAGAACTTGCCCCCTTCTAACAGCCGTGTACCGCAAGTCTCTAGAGGAACGGAAGGTTCCAAATGATTGGAAAAGAGCACAGGTAGTTCCAGTTTTCAAGAAGGGTCGTCGAGCAGATGCGGAAAACTATAGACCTATATCTCTGACATCGATCTGTTGTAGAATTTTAGAACATGTTTTTTGCTCGCCTATCATTTCTGGAAATCCAGAAGCTACTCTGTAGGAATCAACATGGATTCCAGAAACAGTGATCGTGTGAGACCCAACTCGCTTTATTTGTTCATGAGACCCAGAAAATATTAGATACAGGCTCACAGGTAGATGCTATTTTCCTTGACTTCCGGAAGGCGTTAGGTGCAGTTCCGTACTGTCGCCTGATAAACAAATAAGAGCCTAGGGAATATCAGACCAGCTGTGTGGCTGGATTGAAGAGTTTTTAGGAAACGGAACACAGCATGCTGTTCTCAATGGAGAGACGTCTACAGACGTTAAAGTAACCTCTGGTGTGCCACACGGGAGTATTGTGGGACCATGCTTTTCACACTATATATAAATGACCAAGTAGATAGTGTCGGAAGTTCCATCCGGCTTTTCGCGGATGATGCTGTAGTATACAGAGAGGTTGCAGCATTAGAAAATTGCAGCGAAATGCAGGAGGATCTGCAGCGGATAGGCACTCGGTGCAGGGAGTGGCAACTGACCCTTAACATAGACAAATGTAATGTATTACGAATACATAGAAAGAAGGATCTTTTATTATACGATTATATGATAGGGGAACAAACACTGGAAGCAGTTACTTCTGTAAAATATCTGGGAGTATGCGTACGGAACGATTTGAAGTGGAATGATCATATAAAATTAATTGTTGGTAAGGCTGGTGTCAGGTTGAGATTCATTGGGAGAGTCCTTAGAAAATGTAGTCCATCAACAAAGGAGGTGGCTTACAAAACACTCATTCGACCTATACTTGAGTATTGCTCATCAGTGTGGGATCCGTACCAGATAGGGTTGACGGAGGAGATAGAGAAGATCCAAAGAAGAGCGGCGCGTTTCGTAACAGGGTTATTTGGTAAGCGTGATAGCGTTACGGAGATGTTTAGCAAACTCAAGTGGCAGACTCTGCAAGAGAGGCGCTCTGCATCGCGGTGTAGCTTGCCGTCCAGGTTTCGAGAGGGTGCGTTTCTGGATGAGGTATCGAATATATTGCTTCCCCCTACTTATACCTCCCGAGGAGATCACGAATGCAAAATTAGAGAGATTCGACAGCGCACGGAGGCTTTCCGGCAGTCGTTCTTCCCGCGAACCATACGCGACTGAAACAGGAAAGGGAGGTAATGACAGTGGCACGTAAAGTGCCCTCCGCCACACACCGTTGGGTGGCTTGCGGAGTATAAATGCAGATGTAGATGTAGGCCTAGCACCACCGACGGAATACCCGTTCGATCTAAAGACCTTCGTCAGCTGGATGGTGCAAGCTGCGTTCGTTGAAATACTGGTCTGTACACAGAATGAGCGAGTCATCTACTTGCTCTACATTTAATGAACACATCTAAAAAAAGGCAACTCTGCGTCCTTCTCCATATCCACCATAAACCTGTATATACATCTACATCTACGTCCGTACTCTACAAGTCACCCTAGTCATTTCCCTTCCTTTTCCACCAGCAAATGCAATGAGGAAAAAACCACTGTCTGTGTGTTTCCATACGAGTCCTAATTTCTCTTAACTTGTATTCGTGGTCATTACGTGAAAAGTATGTTGGCGGCAGTAGGATCGTTCTGCAGTCAGCTTCAAATGCCGATGTCTAAATTTTCTCAGTAGCGTTCCTCGAAAAGAACGTCGCCTTCCCTCCAGAAATTCTGATCTGAGTTCCTGAAGAATTTCTGTAGTACTTCCGTGTTGACAAAAATTCTTTTAATAAACCTAACAGCCCACTTCTGAATTGTTTCGATGCCTTCCTTTAATCCGACCTGGTGCGGATCCCAAACACTTGGGCAGTACTCAAGAATGGCTTGCAGTAGTGCTCTATATGTGGTCTCCTTTACAAATGGAACTCACTTTCCTAAGACTGTCCCAATAAATCAAAGTCAACTAGTCGCCTTCCTTATTACAACCCTTATATGCTTGCTCCATTTCATATCGCTTTGGATTGTTTTCCCACCCATCTACATTAACTTAAAGTTTTCTGCATTTAGAGCCTTATGTTTGGATGCTCGCTCTTCATACGACCAGAGTAGCAGAGTCTGTTAAATAAACACAAGATTATATTTGAGCATACGAACATGCTTCGAACTATTGGGACTGTGTGATTCGAGAAGCAGCGGAAAGTAGACTCTGTGATAAAAACTTCAATAGCGATACCGGATACGCTCTTAGCAATCCATAGAAGTGTGCACTTGGTAAAGAAAGAGCACAGAAAGAGACTTCTTGTAGATTGCCGCCCAGAGTGAGTGATGGCTCTGCAAGCAACGGTGGATTTAGTGCGTAAACGTAGTCTATGGACACAGACGGTCCCACCTCAGTTCGCACCATTTCTGTGATGTCCCCATGGCGTAATACAGCCACCAATCAGATGCCGTCCTTTGGGCAAGAAAGGGAAACCCTCACCCGTTTCACGAAAGTCAGACGATGTTGATGAGGTAGTCATCAAAAGATTTTATCCTAATTTGACGCGGCAAGTTTACTGGGAACTTTTTATCCAATGACTCTGTCGCTAAAGACTTCGTTACGGATGAGCTCAGTGGACTGCTGAGTTAAACGGAAAACATGGTTTATGGCTTCCTCCAGAATAGGAGGGGGAAGGAGGATACAGCAGCTGAACATCTTGTTCAAAGTACAAGGGCAGCCACAAGCACACTAGGAAAAATCCCCGTGATTACTGGAGTCAGAGGCGCTCATGTTTCAGTTTATGGTAGAGTAAGGTTATAGACAGGAAGCCATGAAAGAAATTAGGTCAGTACAGGACCATCATTTATGCAACTGTTTCCAGAAAAGTGACTTTAGTTTGTTTCATCAGAACTTTAAGGACTGAAAAATAAGATATATGAGCTCCTTGTATGACCGGAAGAAATGGAAAATTCCGAAAGGATTGATGTTCCGTGCCTTTATGATCTCCAGGTAATCACAGCGACAGAGATTTTAACTATAAGGGATTATAGACTAGCATCATTTTTATGTAAAGTGAACATGGAAAAAGAAAAGTTCCAACATATCTAAATGTTGGACATACCTACATCTACAAGATTAACCTGCAGTTCACGGTTAAGTGCCCGGCAGAGAGTTCATCGAATCATCTTTGAGCTATCTCTCTACTCTCGAACAGCATGGCAAAATAACGAACACATAAAGCTTTCCATGTGATCTCTGGTTTCTCTTATTTAATATGATGATCGTTTTTCGTATGTAGGTGTGCTCTAACAAAATATTTTCGCACTCTGAAGAGAAAGCTGGTGACTGAAATTCCATGAGAAAGTCCTGTCGCGGCGAAAAACACTTTTGTTTTAACGATTGCCGACACAATTCGTGTAACATATCCTTGGCACTCTGTCGCTTATTTCGCGATAATACAAAACGAGCTGCCCTTCTTTGAGCTTTTTCGATGGCCTCCTCCAGCTCTATCTGATGGGGATTCCACATTCCAGAAAAGGGACAAGCGTAGTGTAAGAAGATTCTTTAGTACACCTGTTACATTTTCTAAGCGGTCTGCCAATAAACCGCAGTCTTCCCTTTCCCCACAACATTATCTATGTGATAGTTCTAATTTATTTATAACTGTAATCCCTAAGTATTTACTTGAATTTACAGCCTTTAAATTTGTGTGATTTATCAACTGATATTTAGAGGATTCCTTTCAGTGATCATGTGGATGACTTTACAATTTTTCATTATTTAGAGTCAATTGCCACTTTTTTCACCATACAGATATCTTATCTAAATCATTTCGCTACTTGTTTTGATAGTCTGATGACTTCATAAGATGGTAAATGACAACATCATCTGCAAACAATCTAAGAGGGCTGTCCCTGACGTGTTCACTGCTTCTGGCTCTTGCTTAAGTTGTGACGTCGAAAGGCGAAGTCATTCACCTATCATAAACGGTTTTATAAGGATTGAGCTGCGTGCTGGTGTGCGCATTTGTGTTGTGAGGCAGAAATGTGGAATACCCACGTAGTGACTCCTGATGAGAGTTTGGTGAACTCGTTCCGCTCGACCATTCCCCTCTGTATGAGCTGGTGTTGTCCTTCGTTCTCAATCTTCGATAACCTGCTGTAGTAAAGTGGAAGTGAAATTGGAACCTTCACCAATAATTATAGAAGACGGTGAGCCATATTTCACAATCCACTCTTTAACAAACATTCGTGCCACACTCTCTGCACTTCGGTCTGTCATTGGTGTCACTAATAGATATCTCAAAAAATGATCCAAAATGGTCAAAATATAGCGATTTCCATCGTTTGTTTTCGACAGAAGTCCTACGATGTCAAGTCGTATTCGTTCAAAGGAGCGCTCGTTTCTGGGAGTTCTTGCGGATGTGCTTTGTTTTTGCCCACATCATTCCGTTTTTTGCATGAGTCACAACGTGAGACGTAACTGTAAGCATCAGTTTTCCGGAATGGCTACCAACAGAGATGTGCTATTTGTGGGTTAGCTGCCTTTTTGCCACTATGAGCTGTCATGATATTCTTTTGACACTTGTTTCCATAGTACTTCAGGTACGAGAATGAGGTTTCTTTTGACAGTAATCTTGTACAGTATCCCATCAATGACTTCGAATTTAGGATCATGTTTCCATGCTTGACGCTGCATGTCAACCTCATGTGCATTTATTAAGTCCTCTTCCTGGTCGGTTGTGAAACATGTTCTCACCTTACTACTTAATCCATCCACAGTACTGTGCAGCTTCCAAGGTCGGTGGACTATGTTGAATTGATACACACTTAACCGCAAAGTCCATGTAGTTAATCTACTACTGGGGTCTTTTAGGTTGAGTAAGCACTCCACTGCGGCATGATCTATCACTTCCAAAAAGCTTTGGTTGTACTTTATGCCATAGACAAGACCATATACCCCCTTTCCTGTTGTCAAATAGCTGAGCTCAGCCTTCTTCAAAAGACGAAAAGAAAATGAAATTGGATGCTCTTCTCCGTTAATTATCTGCAAAAGAACCTCGCCAACAGCTAAATTGATAGCGTCAATTTCTAGGATGAAAGGTTTCAAGATATCTGGATAAATCAATACAGGAGTTGTTGTCAAAGCTGCTTTCAGTGCGTCCATCGCTTGTGAACATACAGAACTCCAATTAAAAACTGCTCCATTTTTCAGTAATTGAGCCATCGGCCGTGCTATTTCGGCATACCCCTGAATGTATCGTCGGTAGAAATTTACAGTGACTAGAAAAGACTGTCGTTCTTTCACATTTGTCAGTTCCAGATCTTCACGGCTTCCAACAATTTTGAATTAGATCTGACTCCATCTGCCGTTATCCAATGTCACAAATACTCTACTTCGGGTACAGCAAAATGACATTTTGTCATGGATAAGAAAACATTTGCTCTGCACTGTCTCTCAAATAGAGCTTCCAATCCTTCGGCGTGTTGTCGAATGTCTCACCTCAAAATGATAATATCGTTGAGGTAAACATTGAGTGTGAGTCAGTCCTCTTAAGTCAGTATCCACCAGACACTGAAATATCGTTGGGGCGTTCTGAAGACCGAAAGGAAGGCGGTTATACAGGATGTTTCAGAATGAATAAACGAGTTCTAAGACTTTCATCTGTCCCCGTTGACGTATGTCAACGCCTGTAAGCAGCTATGGGTGTTCATTTCATTGTAATTTCATTCTAACGAGCTGCTTGGTCACCGTCTTAGTACATATTCTAAGACTTTGTTGCGATTGTTACATTCAAATTACAACTACAAATAATAGATCAAATTAAAGAGCAACTCAAACAGTTTTTCCTACGAGTGTTCAATGTGAGCACCATTCGTCATATATCGAGTCGATGGGCGAGTTCTTCCGAAACTTTGATCAGTGTGTCTGGAGTAACTGTTGCGACAATGCTGTTTCTGAAGTCGGTTGGTAGTGGAGACACATACACGTGATTCTTTATAAGCACCCAAAGGTAAAAATCGCATGGCGTCAGAGAGTAAATATGAGTCGCACTCTTGTGCTACAGGTCACATCCATGCAGCGGGTTCACCTTCGAGGTATGCGCACACAGATTCTCGCCTGTGACCAAGAGGCCAAGTGGGAGGCAATGTGATCGAATTGCTCGATCCAAGAGCGTGAGTGTAACATGTTCTCGTTGTTCCTGAACACCAACAAATTTTGCGCTGATAGGAAGTGCCTGTAATCATACTTGAGGCATTGTATGACTGCCCATCCGTGAACGACGTTCATCAGTTTGCATGTGTTGAGCAGGAAAGTACTCATAGTTACAACTCACTTCCAAACTCGGTTCACGTCTTAAATTTTCTCAATCGCTTACTTGTACCGAATGCTTATTCCAGTGCCTCCTCTCACCGTTTGGCCTTATTGTTCGACTACCCCTCCATGACTAATCATGGGCTGGTTACTGTCTCTGCCAGTTTCTGTTCACATTCTTCTGACCTTTTACGAGCCTGCTCCTCTAATACATCCAAATTTCGCTGTTCTTTATCAATTCATTGCTCCCGCTCACTCTGAGACTGCCCAGCGTGGCTCATTTTTTCTTTTATTCTGAAAAACTGCACCAACTGCTTCTATGCTTCAACTAGTCGCTCCTCCATACCTCCTACGTCCTCTCCCTCGATATGTGCGGTCTCCTTCCACTATTTGTACTGTTATTTCCGCTCGTTCGTGATGTCGCTACTTTTCCTATCCACCCGGTCGATCTTACTCCAACTCTCTCTGATTTCTTGTACCTCTTTCTTCGTTTCCTGATCATTTTTCCCATGAATTCCATTTTTAAGTAGAGCTTCTCTTTTCCACATGATGATTCTGCCAATAAAGCAGTGGCTGGCTGGCTCAGTTGAGCATTACTATTTGAAGATCAGTCTAAAATGCCCTACGTCTCTCCTCTGTGCTTTCAAGAACAATCTGGTACGTGTTTGGTGAGACATTAGAGCATCTCCAGCTTTATTCTCGCAAGTAACTGATCCTGCGTCTCTCTCACATTTTTCCATGTTCATAAAGTCCCCCGACCAGATATTCCCCTCGTGTAAACGACTGAAATATCGGTAGTATTAACTGCACCTCATTTGGCCGTAATTGTTCTTCATTTATCATCTCAATACCTACAGAATTACTCAGGGATTACTCCTCTGATTTATCTTCCGCTATGCGTCCTAAGGAGCCTAACAGTTTAGCCAAAACCAGATTTTACCACTCTCTCGATAGCAGTTCACACACGCATACACAATTTCACACCCCATATATATATATATATATATATATATATATATATATATATATATATATAATTTATATATAATATATATAATTTCACACCCCATATATATATATATATATATATATATATATGGGGTGTGAAATTATATATATTATATATAAATTATATATAGAAACAGAAACGCAGGATTAATCAATAAGCAGCAGTCAAAATACTTAACAATTTCATTATATCTGTCCAAAAAACATGCCTTTTATTTTCGTGACCTAAGTGGTTCTCAACAGATGCCAGCTAGACGTTCAGACAGTCAGTGCTCCCCATTTACTGAGATACGCAATTGAAAGTTTTCGCAACAGTTTAAAACAAAAGAGGCACTTTGTAAATGAATAATGGGTGCCAGTTTTGTCAGATTATTGTATAAGAGAGACAGGGATTGTCTAGCCACAGAAGTAATAGGAAAGGCTAGTCTTTGCTCAGTTTATCTGACTGTAATAAGCACACACGTAAGAACTTGAATATAAAGAAAATTTACAAACTATCAATATATTAAATTATACTGATCATACTTTAGATGCTCACACCTCCAGGAACCACGTTTGAATCTACAGCCACTGAACTTGCGGAAGTAATTTCATTGCTTATGCTGTAAGAGGGGGCTGCCATTAACACATGCAAAGGAATTATAAATATACACTTGGCGTTGTTATGAGCAATCACGTTGAAGCATGTACACGATGTTTCACTACGAAGTTCACTCATGAATCTATAAAATTAAGGAAACCGTTAGTGTGGTAGGAAGCAAATCAAAAGTCACCATGAAGATCTTAAAATCTAACGATACTTTTTCGAAGTTACACACTCCTTTTTTTCGTTCACATCAGCTACACATACGGAGCGCCACTTACTGAACCAGCCTCCAGAGTCATAGTCTAGTGCCAAACTTTAGAGTGCCCAAAAACTTTGCTTCTTTCTCCTCTGGGTGTCCCTGTAAAAAAGATGCACCTACACTAGCGTCAGTCAGTCAAGGCTCATAGCCTGCTGTCTCCCTGTGACATGGGAGGAGTTCTCCCTTCCGAGAGAAAATTCGAAAATCAGGCCAAGCATCTCCATAAATAAAAGAAATGGGTTTGATGGTAACCGACATGTCAAGTGTCACAGTGTTGAAAAGTCCCTCTGCCCAGAAAATTTGAGATGTAAACGACAAGTCACCAATGTGAACGACAAGAATGCACTTGAAATGCGTAACAGTCAGCAGAGGTGCTAGACTGTTGTCAACCCATAGCATGAGAGTTGACTGCCTTCAGAAGTTCTTTACATCAGAAAATTCGGAATGTGACTGATTAGGCGCCTTTGTGAAAAACAGGAAAGATACCACCAACCAGAAGCGGTCGCGCTAACTGGTGATCCATATCTTTCCCGATGGTGTAATGAGCAACCACACTCTGGAGTCCCTCTAGCCAGGAAAATTCAGCTTATATTCCTTTAGTAAAAACCAATATTCCTTGTGCCTTGCCTTTACAAGGAATGCAGCTACTTACTGGAAGAACTCGTGACATGAATGGTAATGACTACTCGCCTTTTGTAATTGTTTCTGTTTCTCTTTGAAGTTGCTACATTCATCATTTTCATCAGAGTTCCAGAAAACAGTACCTCATGAGATGAGTAAACCAGACAACTGGTGAATGCATTTCATGTTTTGAGTCATCACATAAAATTTCAGCCAGAAGCAGTTTGTAGTTTTTGTAGTAATCTTGTTCAATCTGATATTTGTTGTGAAAAATTCCCATACCTGAAACGGAAGGACATGGTATCTGATGCAGGATGTGGAAAATGTCACAGACAGTCTGCTTCTAGATTAAATTAAAGTGAAGAAAAGCTTGGGATATTTGATTCTGTAGGAAGACAAGAATCAAGTTACTGTGAATAAATACAAGACTCAACAGATTTTCTGATAGCAGATGCTCCTGAATGTTCTAAAAAAGGGATACATGACACCAAATGAACACATAAAAAGCCAGGGAGAATGAAAATTAATGAATTCTTGATGTTAACACAAGTTGGTTATAATGAACGTAAAGATCCCAACTGATTTTCTGAATTATTGTAGTGAAATGAAAAGGAAACATTTATGCAAGCTACTACAAGAAATTGAATCACTAAAGAAAAATTATAGCTGGGTATTTGATAAACGTCATAAGTCATCACATAAAATTTCAGCCAGAAGCAGTTTGTAGCTCTAGTAGCAATCTTGTTCAATCTGATATTTGTTGTGAAAAATTCCCATACCTGAAATGAAGGGTCATTGTATTGGATGCAAGATGTGGAAAGTGTTGCAGACAGTCTGCTTCTAGATTAAATTAAAATGAAGAAAAGCTTGGGATATTTGATTCTGTAGAAATACAAGAATCAACTCACTGTAAATAAATACAATACTCAACAGATTTTCTGATAGCAGATGCTCCTGAATGTTCTAAAGAAGGGTACATGAAACCAAATGACCACGTAAAAAACCAGGATGAATGAAAAGTGATGAATTCGTTATGCTAACACATGTTGGTACCAATGAAAATAAAGATCCCAACTGTTTTTCTGAATTATTGTAGTCAAATGAAAAGGAAACATTAATGCAAGCTACTACAAGAATCACAAAAGAAAAATAATAGCTGGATATTTGTTGAGCATCATAAGAATGTCACCATATTGCACAACCACCATGTTCTCTGCCAAAAATCTGCTGCTGATGGAAGTAGTCTCTTTAAAGCTTTACTGGGTGTAAAAGGTTATCTTCAAAAGGCTACAAAAATTATGAAGTTACACTTAGTCATTTTGAATCTTATGATAACATTCAAACTTTGTTAGCTGTAGCTGCTTCAAGGAAAATGCCGGTAAAACAATTTTATGTGATGAGACCCTTTTAATGAATTATTTCAAAACTGATTCATCAATGGACAGAATCAGCTGGCTTATCGTCTAATGAAGCCACTTGTTTGAGTTCGATTTAATTGTGTGTGTGTGTGTGTGTGTGTGTGTGTGTGTGTGTGTGTGTGTGTGTGTGTTTGTGTGTGTGTGTGTGTTTGGTGCTTACAGGCACTCAATGGCGAGCCCCTCAGTGCCCTTACACATATTACAAAAAAAGTGGAAAAAATTATTAAAATGTGATAACACATTTTAGGACAAAGAGAAAAAATAAAAGATGCTATGTAGGAGACTAAAACACAAGTAAAACGACAAAGCAGCTAAAAGGAAGGCACAGGAAAATGTCACTAGCTGACCTCTTACATAAAATAGGGGCGAGTCAGTCACCCTGTGAACATATTAAAACCATCTTCCTAAAATATTGCTAAAATGTTGGACAGTTCACAAAACTTTAAAACTCTAGTCACATTCGTTTCATCATTACCTAAAATAGACTGCAGATCCGTTGCCAAATCAGCCACGACCCGGTGGTGAGAAAATAAAATTATCTGTATGGCAGAAGCACTGCACACTGGAGGGTCCCCTTGCCAGAGCAAGAATCTATGCATCATAGGGGTGTGGCCTATGCGAAGACGAGTGAGGAGGACCTTGTCCTGTTGATGAGGCTGGAAGGAGGTATGCCACAGTCTAGCTGTGGGCTTTATGGCATGGAGCTCATTTCGGTCACTTGCAGCCATTCATCTTCACACCGACGCAAGACTCTGGAGCTAAACAGCGAGGTCATAGCATACAGGGAGATGGCTCACTGAAATACCTGAGGATCAAGGCATGCCTCCTTGGGTGCTAGCTCCGCCCTTTCGTTTCACACAATTCCCAGGTGCCCTAATACCCAGCAGAAAGACACCCCCTTTCCCAGTCTTTGTAGATGGAGGAGGGCATCCTGGATATCTGGACTACTTTATCTGTTGGGTACAAATGTTCCAAGGAGTGAAGGGCACTCAGAGAATCGGAACAGACAAGATATTTAGCACTTGAAGAACGTCTCGTGTGCTCCAGTGCTCGCAAGATTGCATGCAGTTCAGCACCAAAGACAGTAGAGGCTTAAGGCAGTCGGAACTTGAGGACGCGATCTGCTAAAACAACAGAGTAACCAACAGAATCCCCCCTTTTCGACACATCCATAAAAACATAGACATAGTCGTAGTGCACAGACAAAATTTCAGAAAATTTCGCATTGAAAACTGATGCAGGAGTGCAATCTTTCCTGTACTGCACCAGATCTAAAATCACTCTGGGCCTCTCCAGTTACCAGGGCGGCAGACGATTAAATCCCTGGATTTCACGTCGTACTGGCTCCGCCATATTTAATTTATTGTATGCAGACATTGGATTAGTTCATCGTTTCTTCGTTCGATCAATTTTTCCTTTTGGAAAAAGCGACGTAATAAAAGGAAAATTACGTTTTGTAATGTGTGAAACATTTACGTTTGTAATGTGATTGAAATTTCGTAATGAGTTTTCTGCCACACATCTGTTAGAACGGGTATGGCATGTGTACGTGTATTTTATCCTGTCGCTTACGCACTTTGCTGTGTACTGAACTTTTATGACTGCGAGAATGTAAACTGACAATATCTTTAAACCAAACCAAAACTGCATGAATTTACCTAACACAAAAATGAATCTGATGCAACACTATTGATTAGAAATTGACCATGATAATAAAACAAAACTTGATAAATTTGAAAACAATGGTCCCTGTGCTTAATGAATGGTATTCCTGAAATAATAAAAAATTTCTTAGCTTTATCTGCACAATGATAACATTCTTCGCACTGCTCTCTGTTAATATTTTAAATTGTATAGTTAGCAAACAGCTATTGTGAAAGGCTGTTGCTTAGCATAAATTCTAATTAAATCGAATACAACTGAGAAAATTACTTGCTGAGAAAAATAGTTAATCAAAACGACATGGATCTGGGAACTGGTATTGACTTACGGTAACAATATGGCACTAACATTAAAACTTGTATTTTGACCCTCGAAAATTAATAATGCTCACAATTAAAACACAATAAACTGATTATATATTAACATTTAGCTTTACAAAATCATTAGATGCGAGTGCTATACATTGTCTCAGTCATCACTTATGAATATGCACATTGCATTAGCAACAAAACAACTTCCTTTACCTTAATTACACAGGTCAAAAAAAGTTTTGCATCATCCCAGTTCCAAGAACTCCTGAAGATAAGGCGTTGACTGTGGATATTGTATCACAGACATAGTCCTCCTGACTGTTCAGAGATGTCACTAAACTCGCCCAAAGATGTAAACAACCATGCATGAGCAGCGCCTATTAGGCAGAGGGGGTCCGAAAGCCGATCAGCTCCAGTCATTCAACCAGGAAGGGGGTACATGGCTCGTGTTGTCTGCAGTTCAACCATGTCTAGACAGTCAATACTGCGGTTCGATCGCGTCCGCATTGTTACTTTGCGCCAGGAAGGGCTCTCAGCAAGGGAAGTGCCAGGCATCTCGAAGTGAACCGAAGCTATGTTGTTCAGACGTGGAGGAGGTACAGAGAGACAGGAACTGTCGATGACATGCCTAGCTCAGGCCGCCCAAGGGCTACTACTGCAGTGGATGACCGCTGCCTACGGATTATGGCTCGGAGGAACCCTGACAGCAACGCCACTATGTTGAATAATGGTTTTCATGCAGCCACAGGACCTCGTGTTACGACTCAAACAGGCATGCATCAGTGCATGATGGGCAACTTCGCTCCTGACGTCCATGGCGAGGTCCATCTTTGCAACACAAAACCATGCAGCACGGAACAGATGGGCCAAGCAACATCAACATGCCGAATGGTCTGCTCAGGATTGGCATCACGTTCTCTTCACTGATGGGTGTCGCATATGCCTTCAACCAGACAATCGTCAGAGACATGTTTGGAGGCAACCCGGTCAGGCTGAACGCCGTAGACACAATGTCCAACGAGTGCAGCAAGGTGGAGGTTCCCTGCTGTTTTTGGGTTGCATTATGTGGGGCCGACGCACGCCGCTGGTCGTCATGGAAGGCGCGGTAACGGCTGTGTGATGAGTGAATGCCATCCTCCGACCGATAGTGCAACCATATCGGCAGCACATTGGCGAGGCATTCGTCTTCATGGACGACAATTCACGCCCCCATCGTGCATGTCATGTGAATGACTTCCTTCAGGATAACGACATCGCTCGACTAGAGCGGCCAACATGTTCTACAGACATGAACATGCCTGAGATAGATGGAAAAGGGCTGTTTATGGATGATGTGACCCGCCAACCACTCTGAGGGAACTATGCCGAATCGCCATTGAGGAGTGGGACAATCTGAACTTGTGGATAGTATGCCACGACGAATACAGGTATGCATCAATGCAAGTGGACTTGCTACTCTGTGTGAGAGGTACCGGTGTGTACAACAATCTCGACCACCACCTCTGAAGGTACCGCTGTATGGTGGTGCAACATGCAATGTGTGGTTTTCATAAGCAATAAAAAGGGCGGAAATGATGTCTATTATGATCTGTATCCCAATTTTCTGTACAGATTCCAGAACTCTCGGAACCGAGGTGATGCAAAACTTTTTTTTATGTATTTGCAGTATACTACCTTGTAGATAAAAAATTATTACTGCCCATAGTGAGTAAGTATATATCTAGCACATATGAGACAAAACATGTCTTTACACTTGAGTCTCCTCCATACATCCCTCTATCTAAAGTTACTATAACACATTACACATAACACCTTGAACCGAAGATCGCTGTTGAGCAGCGACGCTACTACACAATCGATATTACAGTTAGCCATCTCTGGTTCAATATAAAACTTTCTTACAAAATTTTACCTTGTGTGTACACCTTTCATAACCCTGTTGCCTCCTTCTGAAGGATTTTTCAGGGTTGTTATACACAGTCTAAAGGATGGAGTCCTGTTTTGTTATTGTGGATCATTTTGAACTTACATACTGACAAGATATGCTTGTAATCGAAACCATCGTGTCGGAAATTTTGTGTCGGTTCATTACTGTTAAAAAATGTGTTTTGCGGACGATGTTCCACTTCTAATTTTCTCACATGTCGTAATCTGCCAAGACTTTTCTCTGCCCCATTATATTGGAGGTTACTATGTACTTGATTGTCTGATGTCTGACCTTTTAATGTGGCAGTTTCATGGTGCAAACTGTTTACTTTACGATTCAGTGCAATGCTATGTGAGTTCAGCTCATTAATAGCACAGTTCATAGATCGAAATTGTTTAGACCAAATGAAACGAGAAGGCAAAGTGTCTTCAGATTTAGTATCAGTATTAGTTTCTAGATTTTCTACTCTGTTCGAAATGTAATTAAGTTTTTCTGTAAGTGATGAAATTTGAGCAGTATTGTTGGTGTCATTTTCGTCGACCTGTTTCTGCAGTTTCTTTGTATACTTTTTGAGTCTGCGTATATCAGATTTGATTATGATAGAGTCAGTATCAAACTCTAATTGTTCAAGTCTACTGATGAGTGTTTGTATGTCTTCTTGGTGATCTTTCGTATTGTTGACTCAAACGAGCTTCTACTTGCGTTTTATGCTCTTTAAAATCGTTTTGAAGCTGTGTGTTCATGTCTTGTAGGGTTTTAAGATCACCAAAAACTTTTCTGTAGCAATTGCCTACGTATTTTTCTATGTGAGCTGTTACATTCTTGCTGATTTCATGTTGCTTGTGAACTAGAGTTTGGCGAATCTGGTCGTTCTTTTTGTTTTGTTGGTTAATGGTCTCATTTTGCTCTTTGATTTCAAGTGTAACTTGGTCTTGAAATCGATTACATGCCTCTATATACTGATAGGCACATTCATAAGTTATGTTTCTTGTTGTTCAAAATATTCGTTAATTTGTTGTTGTATACTTTGTGCCAGTTCCTCTTGTTTTTGTGAGACTTTATTAACTTCATGAGTGAGTTCTTGTGTCTGCTGGTCATCGCATCACTAATTTGAGTTAAAGTTCGTCTTGTTTATGCTGTGACTTTTTATTGCTATGATTTGCTGAAACATAAACATAATGGTGTTATTCGATAATAGACCATCAGTATTTAAAGTATTTTGCGTAAAGTGTTCAACTGTGTCAGCATTTGGCATATGTGTTGAGGTTTGGGTATCATCATTTCGATTGGATTCTGAAGGTAAATGATTATAGTGCAAATTTTGTATATGGGAATTATGTGTATCAGCGGCTTCTGCATTTGTGGAATGTGCCATCTGATTAATTGTAACATCAGTACATAAAGGATAATTCAACGTAGTTTGACTGTTTGGCATCGATGATGCTTTCATTGACTGTCATGTGATGCACTGTCATCAGTGGAGTATTGTCAGAATTGGTGTTCATTGCAACAGAGTTTTTAACTTTGTCCATGACTGAGCTACATGTAGTACTATTAATTGTTTTACATTGCATGATGTGCAGACACAATGAAAGAACAAACAAATAGACAAGAAGTTAAGAGTAATTTTTCATTGACACAGGTTAGTAAATGTTCAGCACAAAATTGCTAACTACACTTACTAAGTAAAAGAGAGCAGAGTGTATTATTTCAAATGAGTATTATTTCAAACGATTCCAAAAGAATTTAGATCTGCACAATGTTATCACCAGTGAAACAAGTACATTTGAAGTAACATAAATGACAGTTCCCTGTGACACATATGTTAGAATGGGAATGACATACGAACATATATTTTATCTCCCTGCTTATACACTTTGCCCTATAATGAACTTCCCTGTCTGCAAGAATGTAAACTGTCAATAACTTTAAACCAAACCAAAACTGCATGAATTTACCTAACACAAAAATAAATCTGGTGCAGTACTATTAATTAGAAGTTGCTCCTGGTAATAAAACAAAAGTTGATCAATTTGGAAATAATGGTCCCTTAGCTTAATGAATGCTATCCCTGAAGTAATAAAATTTCTTAGCTTTATCTGTGCAATGATAACATTCTGCTCTCCATTAGTACTTTAAATCGTATAGTTAGCAAACAGCTACTGTGCAAGGCTTTTGCTTAGCATACATTTTAATTAAATCGAATACAAGTGAGACAATAACTTCTTGAGCAAAGTTGTTAGTCAAAAACGACATGAATCTTGGAACTGGTACTGACTTGTAACAATATGGCACTAACTTAAAAACTTGTGTTTTGACCATTAAAAATTAATAATGCTCACAATTAACACACAATAAACCGATTATACATTAACAATTAGCTTTACAAAATCATTGGGTGTGACTGCTGTACATTGTCTCAGTCATCACTTATGAATATGTGCATTGCATTAGTAACAAAACAACTTTCTTTAGCGTAATTATTTTCAGTATAGTATCTTGCAAATAAAAAATCAGTATTGCCCATAGCGAGTAAGTATATATCCAGCACATATCAGATACAACGTGTCTTAACACTTGGCAGTAATTCAATATCTAAAGTTACTCTAACACATTACCCGTAACATCTTGAACCAGCGATCGCTATTGAGCAGCGATGCTACTACACAATCAATGCTATATTTGACCATCTGTGGTTCAATATAAAATTATCTTACAAAAGTTTACCTTCCAAGAGTTAACTCTAATTGGAATGCTATTCCACAGTAATATCCTTGATTTTTATAAATGCTCTCAGTAACTCGTATGTAAAGCCGGGTTCACACATACACACAAATAATGTGATGCCACATCTTGGTGGTTTCTGTAGAGGCACTGTGAGCTATTATTCACACAGGATGCCACAAACTCTATGTAGTTGCACAGCTTCCAACAGGGTGTCAACTGAAATCATATGGATGGATACTAATGTTATAATGCATATAATGGTGTTATAGCAGTAACAAGAGTTAAATACAATGAAAGTGAACCCTAAATGTTAGATCAAAAAATAGGTTTCATGCAGGAATGAATCAGGGGCCTCAAACACATTTACAAAAGTAATAACACCCGAAGACGAAAATGCTGTCTGCTATGGTAGACTAACCACTAGTATGTAAATATCATCTGCAGGCACATCACTCTTCCAAAATGTTAGAATCTTATTGTATTCGTTGATCTAGACACTTCAAATAACTAATTTCTAGTTTAATAGCTTCCAAATCACACTCAGATGCTGTTTCTTGCATATAGTGACAGCCTGTACAATCTCTGGTTAGCAGCCAGTTAAGCTCTATTCCCCTGAATAGCACGAGGACACATTGTACAGAACCAGAATAATCCCTAACTTAACCGATGATTTTGGCTGGTTAGCAAGCTTAGGGTCAGTTGTACAATCTTTCGTTAAATCCAGGGATAGCTAAAAGAGGAATGAGCTAACTATTAGTTAACTTGGAGTACTCATTCTATGACACAATTTTATTCCCCAATTGGTTATTTCCACAATAGCATTCCCATCCTGTTAAGCAGGCACGAATTTAATAGGACACTGTGTATTTTCGCGTGCATTTCATATTTAGTTTAGTCATTGTCTGCAGAAATAGCGTCTCTCACGTGAGCAATAAGCATTCCATATCACAAAATAGATTGTATAAAAATGTTTTGAGGCTGGTGGATGCTGGAGTCGAGTTCAAGAGTGTGGTAGAAAATACAAAAACTGCTGTAGTCTCAATCAACACAAGAGATGGTTTTGTTAATTATTTCAGTTCTCTAATGTAATTAAGTGAAAGTAAAATGAACACTTGTATATAGAATAATATACTTTTGTTCTGAAGTCATTTGTTTAATTTGTATTTTTTGATCCTAAATTTGAACTTTATGTTCTATTTTTTCACCAATACAGTTCCTCCTCCCTTCCCTGGTTCTTGTTATACTACTTTTGAAGCAGCACCATCTGCAGCTCCGCTAATTCTTTCATATTTTAGAACATATATTTTTATTCTGAAAACAAAACTGACAGTTTTAAGCTGAGATGACTGTAGAAAAGAACGAAGAACACAGTGAAGCTGTCACACCTACAGGTACTTCCCCTACCCTCCCAGACTACACATGGCTACTGAACAAAATTATCTCTATGAAACAGTTACTTTTCCTCAAACATTCAGGGTGAGACACAATAACAGCCTCCAGTTTGGTTTTCACCATAGGTATATTTCTACCCCAGGATTATAAAAAAAAGATTATGGTTGTTTACTGTAAATGTCAGCATCTTATTCTTCCTATATAAGCACAATATAATTATTAATAATCACATCATAGAAACAAATATTATATATGCCCAATAACTGCAAAAATGGATGCACAATGTTCAATAATTCAGCAACGGTACTTTCTTTAGAAACATCTTGCTGCTATGATTAATCACTTTAAGTCATAAATACAACAGCAAGCTAGCCAGTAACACCTCTCAAGATTGTCAGTGAAATCAATCTCAATTATGTCTGTGTTCGCACAGTTGGATACTCTGAAAACTATTCCACAAAGCAGACTATCACAGTTGCCCCTACTTGGATTGTGGCGTTCTTCCCTTGACAACTTTATCAAATTGTAAATTTCATTGCACGTAACTTGGAATTTACGTTTCACGTATGAGGTGCCATTGATCTGTAGCCTCTGGCACCATTTCTAGGCTTAATATTTAGATGTTTCTTTCTTGGGGAACAAATTTTACATCTGCTGTAGCTGCTCTGTCGATTTGACTGAAGTTGTTCTTGAATAGGAACTATTGCTTATTTTTTCCCATACTTTGCTCTTAAATCTAGAAAGATCTAGTTACTGGTCAAAGAACAGATGATCCTTTAACTAATTTTACAATAAATACTGTCTTCTATTCAGCTAGAAACATATAAGGCTTAGCTGAAACACTATGATGTCAGGGAAGACTCAAAGCTACAGGTTCCATCAAACCTAGTAGACAGAGTGCAATAGGTAGATATATCCCAAATTTCAAATGGCTCATATTATATGGTAACGCATCTTTCAGATGAAGAATATCTGAACACTGCAGTACCTCAAGAGAACATGTCAGGCACTACTGTTTCTCATCCACATTAATGACTTCCCACTGCAGGTCACACTAGGAGAAACTGTGTTATTCGCTGATGACAGCAATAAAATAATTACAGATAGGTCAGCAGAAATATCGGAAGTAAAAGCTGTAAAAGCATGTATGGCAGTCCACCACTGGACAAATAAGAAAAACGTAACTAAGGTTGATTTTATAAAGCATTTAACCTTAGGTTAGGGCAGAAAATGAACTCTGATCAAACTTAACCTGGAAATCTGTGTTGCAGAAACTTTAACCCGAGATTATATTGGCGTGAAATCGGGTGATATTCGACTACTGCATGTACATAATGATCAGTCTCGTAATACCTCTTGGAAGACGACTTCTAATTTATGTGATTAGTTCAAAGCCACTTTATAGACACTTAGCAGCAGAGTAAGAAAGGAAAATTCGAACTATTTGCAGTCAACACTTAAACATTAGAATTTTTACATTGGACATTAACGATTCAACATCTCTTATATTCGTTCTCTTTTTGGCTAAAGTAGAAGTAACTATGCAATTTGAACTAAATTGTAACTACTGAACACGTCCTTTAGCTGCTATGACAATTCCACATGCGTGGATAAATAGAACATAAGCAAGTATTCTGAAAAAAAACCTAACCATGTAACATAGTTTTATTCTTTTCGGTGGCGCAGAGGTTCCGTTATTGGCTTCAGTGCAAAAGATGTTCGAACCTGCGTCAATTCTCGGAAATTCTTTATTCCACTTCCTACTACTTCCTCTACTTAACTGATCGTAAACAACATTAAACAACTTTACCATGCCACTCCATCCCATACCATTGAAACCATACTACATTCTCCGTTTTCCGAGCGTTCTGGTCCACTTGTGAACAAAATTCTGTGGGCAGCAGCCCTACACGATGTGAAATACATTGTTTCCTTACGTTTACTTTACAGATATGTGAGTATACAGATGTGTCCACAGAGGGCGACGACGACGAGATCCAGCGAGCTCTCGGCATGTTCCGTGAAAGGATGAGTCCATTCTTGCAATTAAATAAAAAGTCGTTTAAGCTGAGGTTTCGTTTGCAGAAAAGTACTGTTGAGCAGTTGGAGCTAAGCTCAGAGACTATCTGATGAAACTACTGACTGGAATGTGCATGTTGCTGTTAGCCTTAAGACATTATGCCACAGGAAGCTTTCAAATAGTGGCTGGTGATCTATTTAAAGTCGATATAGCAACAGCTTACAGAGTTGTCCATAAGGTATTGAAAAATGAATTTATCAAAATCCCAATGGATGAAAATGGGGTTAGCAACAAACAACGTGATTTTTACCAAACAGAGAATTTTCCTGCATTTTAGGCGCTATTGACTGCACTCACAACCCCATCAAATCACCTAATCGCGACAGTGCTGAGACGTTTAGAAATCATCACAGGCGATTTTCTATAAATGTACAAGCCATCTGAGACGCTAAGATGTGATGTTTAAATATCGTGGCGAGATGGCCAGAAAATGTCCATGACAGAATTATTTTCGGAAACTCTCACGTACATGCTTAGTTAGAACAGGAGAAATTCTGGAAGGCACACTTCTGGAAGACAGTGGTTATCAGTGTTGCAGGTATTTGTTGACAACAGTACTTCGTGAAGAAATGGTGGCTAAACGAACCTAGAATCGTGCCCACAAGAAAATCAGATCAGTATTTGAAAGAATGTTTGGAGTAGTAAAAAGACGATTTACCTGCCTGAGTTTAGAACTCAGAGTGAAAGTAAATCGTGCAGCGGTTATAATAGTTGCAGTATTTGTCTTGCACAATGTGGCTGTCAATCCATCAGAGGAGGAGCATGAAACTGAAGCCGATGTATTTGCTGGGAGAAGAGTGAACGCAGAAATTCCAGTACTTGCAGAATATGAAGCCAACAGAGGCTATAATGCAGTGACGATGACATTTATTAATGATGTATTTATGTAAGAAGTTAAAAAACTGGAATAAATTTACAAAGTGTCAAGTTTGAAAGCCAGATTATATTTTCCTTCTTTTAGTTTTAGTTGCTTCTCTGCCTCCTGCTTATTGAGTTCAGTATCAGAACAAGAATATGACGAATTATGTAATAAACTGCCTTTTACGCAACAAATTTGTCTCGAAACATTAATCAGAGCGTATTTAAATGTATACATAACACCTCATATAACTTTGGGATGAAAATCTGTCCATGAAGAAATTCCAGTAGGCTACATACCAACAGAAAACCAAGGAAACTGGAGTCATAACGCAATGAGTGCGAAATTTATTAACAGGATATTTATACAAAAAAGTACAAGACTGGAAGAAATTTACAATGTGCCAGATTAAAAGTCTGGTTGTATTTTCAGTTCTTCAAGTTCCAATTCTTTAATTTCTTTATCTATTTTGAGGATTTCCATTCTTATTTCATGTTCCGCAGGTAATCAGTATACTTTGGCTTTATATTCACACTCGAGGCTTACTAATCTTCTCTTGTATAACTGGCATTACTTATGGAGAACATTTTCTGTTCTTTTGTTTTTGGGACGAGAGTCTGACACCATTACAGAATTCTGGCTTGTGTGTTGGGCATCTACCTGTTGTTAGAGGTTATTTTCAGTGCAAATTGCGCGATGTTGTACTCTCACAATAAAGTTGTTACATTATTTTAGTGCATTACCCTTATTACCAACTCAATGTATACATTCTCTCCTTCGCCTTCGTTTTCATTCTCATCAACAAAAGCAATATTTTCGTTTGATGTTACAGCTCTTTCCTCGTTTACTGATGTTGTGAATGAACTACAGTCTGTGTTACCTGGGTCTGTATTAGAACAAGAACGTAACGAATAACATAATAAACTACTTTTTATGCAGAAAATTTGCTTCAAAAAATTTTGTGCAATCACATTAAAATGTTTACAAACCACTGCACATACCTTCAGAGTGAAAATCTGCATCGTCATCATAGACATTGGAAATAGGAAAAAACTGTGGCTTCAGGGCTGCAATTAGTTTTTGTCCACTTTCGGTAGGAGTAGACTTTATGAAACCATTGCCTCCAGTTTTTTGCATATACCTTGTGCAAATTCTTTCTTGGTCCTTTTCTTAACATTTTCATAACACGTTTTCATACTCTTTCAGTCACGATCTGTCCCAACGTTATGAGAATTACAGTCAACAACTACTGTCCATGCCTTTACCTTGTTGGCCGCAGTTACTTTATCAATATCTTTGCACTCAATTACATCTTTATACTGGCCCAGCACAATTTCTCACATTGAGAAAAGTTTGAGGTCGCTCCTTTTTCTGACTACCTGCTTCCATAGTTATAGCACGACACCTTCGATAATAAATATTGTATATCTGTGATGTATTATAAATATATGCGGTCGAAGAGCAAAGCAGCATACTATGCACACATACATTCCGCCATCAGTTCTGGCATAATATTCTGGGGTATAAATGCTCCGAATGTGAAAATGTGTTCCAACTGCAAAAACAAACCGTCAGAATAATGAGCAAGTCACGAAAGGGGCCACTACATTGAGTTATTCAAAAAATGTGGTATTACGACAGTTCCAAGTGAATACATACTTCAAACTGCAGTGTTTACACAAAAACCATTGAGCAGTAGGCAACAAACAGCTCAATACATAATCGTCAGACCAGATACAGCGATTGCTTGTACCTAGGTAGAAACAATAGAGCATAGACCCAAAGCACTGTATTTTACCAAAGAATCAAAGTAGACAAAGAGGACGTAGCATGCTTTAAGTAACACAAGTGTGTGTGTAATGAAAACATCTATACAAAGAAATTTGTCTATGGGTGAATAAATAAATAAATAAAATGATACTCTTACTTTGCATTTTGCCCAATTACAGCATGGCGGCCAAACCTTTAAAATACGCGTCATTCATAAAAAGAAGAGTAGTAAACAACAAATATGCTAACCGAAGCTGCCTGTGTTCGATTACCAGTCGGCTCGGAGATTTTCTCCACTCAGCGACTGGGTGTTGTGTTAACGCTCACGTTCGTATCCTGACAAGTAAATCGTCTCTGAGGCACTGTTGTATCTGGAAACGCGTTGCAGTTCCTATATTGACAGACCAGAGCTCCATATCTGCGTAGTATGGAGCTCACTTGGTTACTAAGAAGTTGGTGTCCTATGAAAAAATCGTTCTTACATAAGACTGTGTGGGTCACATTTATTTTACTATTTTATTATTATTATTATTTTGTAACGTATATGATAAAGTACGTCTTATCATGTGAGCATATTGCATGTATTACCAGATGGGAGATGAATATCTAAAATAGACGCTTTAAGGAGTGACGACTAAATTTACGCTAGAAATTAATACACTGTCTTCTGTTTTGGCACTTCTATAACGGACATTTGAGACAGAAAAAATTACTTATATTACAGTTCTTAAATGATTAAGAACTTTTACGTTAGATTTCAAACCTCTCAGTAAGGAGAAACTGAATCCTCGCATACTCATGAAACGTATACACTTGTGGTGCTTATTGCATCAGTTCCTAGTTTCAATGGGAAGGAATACGTAATCGTCGCATCTGTGAGCAATCGTAGGGGAACTACCGCGCGACATACGCAATAGCTGTTTGGAGAACCGATGGCAAAGATATTCCATATAGGAATATCTGTCAGTTTTGTTTACACACATCTTGTGGGAGCGTGCTTCAAACTTTTTCTCTTGCAGATGAGTACTTTTACAATGACTTCTAATGGTGAACAGTTTCCACGAACCCTGGAAGGATTTGGCTACGCATTTAATAAAGGTGCTGATGCCTGTCATGTTCGTGTGGCATGTTCTTAATGTATTGCTTGATTTATTATGTATATAGTGACTGTGCTGAAAATGTTTCTGTATCAACATACCTGCAGTAATGACAGAAGAATTGAGATCAGTGTGTCTGAATCAACGCAGTAATTAATAATACGAAGGTATTCAAAGTGAACTTTTTGTAATTAAAACGGAGAGCACAATATTTGTCCACCTTACGATTACCGAAGGTCCATGTAACAAAATAACTGGATGGTGTGTTGTATTGTGTCTGTGTCAAATTCAGCTAATTAAATGATTCAAAGTTCTTATGCATTTCAGGTAAAGCGTTCTTTCTCCTGACAGTTTTGCGAATACAATGGAAATATGTACAGCTTAACCTGTAACATGTGAGTCGCAGTGTTTCTGTGCAAGATAATTGTTTTATCTCACCAAGTTTTAAGGATTTATGTACGAAGTGTTGCGTATTGATGCATAGCAAACCGGCATGTGCATACATGATATTATTCCACGTGTTATAGAATGCTCTTCCATGCTTTTTTAGCCAAGAAATTAAAGTGAATGTGATTTTAAAGGCATATTTCGTGTAATTGCAACATGCGTATGTTTGTTTACTAACTCATTCATACCACCAGGCGTATGAATGCTTCAATTGTTATTGCTACATGTTGATACGTATTGTTCATAATTTTGCAGAGGGCAAACTTCGTAAAATATGCGGCAGCACTGGACAACCAGGCGATGATCCATTTCAGTTTAGTGTGAGTGAGGACCATTCTTTTAGTCAGAGGCACTATGAAGCTTTGGGAGAGGTATGATTTAATATTTATTTATGCCTAATGCTTAAAACGCTCGTTTTAAAAAACTCAGCACTTGGTGAATAAAAGTGTAAACATAATTAGGTAGTTGAAAGGAATACTGATGGTATTACCTTGTGTTTCTAATGCTGTGAAGATGTTGGAGTTGTTGTTATGGATGCATTATTTGTCCTTTAGTTAGTTAGTTACTTTCATGTTCCATGGATCATTCTGCACATAAAATCTCCATGATGTGGAATGAGTCATTTTATATTCATATTGCAAACTAATTTGTACATGTATTTCTACTATAAACATCAGAATATAATCCCCCCCCCCCCCCCCCCCCCCGAAATGAAAAGAAGATATACAGATTGAGCAGGTAATTATATTACAAATATAGAAATTCTTCTACAGTAGAGAAGGAGCTGTGAAGTAGAAACTTTTTCAATTTATTTTCAAATTGTATGTTGCTGTCTGTTAGACATTTTGTGTCACTGGGTAAGTGGTCAAAAATTTTTGTTGCAGCATTGTGCACCCGCTTCCTCTGCTAAAGACAACCTTAATGTTGAGTGATGAATGCCATTTTTTTTTTCTAGAATGTTTTATGTAACCTGTTGATCCTTTTGAACTGTAGTGGATTATTTGCAACAAACTTCATGGCGGAATAAATATACTGTGAAGCAGTAGTCAGAATGCCTAACTCCTTAAACAGATGTTTACGAGATGATCATGCATGAACACCACATATTATTCTTACACCTCATTTTTGGACAATGAAGACTTTCTTTCTTAAAGATGAGTTCCCCAGAACATTATTCCATAAGACATTGCTGAATGAAATAAGCAAAATATGTCAACTTACTGATTTCTCTCTCCCCAAAATTTGCTATGATTCTAAATGCAAATGTGGCTGAATTACGTTGTTTTAGGAGTTCCAAAAATGCTTTTCTTTCCAATTTAAATTCTCATCAATATGGCATAGTCCATATCAATTCAGGCAGGCTAGTAAAAAATCTTACCTTTATAGTCTTGGATGTTATTGAATTTAGCATTTGTTAAAATGAAGGACTAAGTAAGGAACACTTAATTTTTTTTTCTCTAAAAAAATTTCAGCTCAGAGATACAGCCCTCCAAAGATGACATTGTGCATACCATTTTGAAGATGTGAATTTTGGGAAAAAATTTAAAGTTCTGTATCTCTGGAACAGTTGTAGATATATTATTGTTATTTTGAAAGATAATTGCTTTATGATTACAAAGAAATCCTCCAATTGGACTTATCTGAACATTTTTTATAATTTATGGAACATTTTTTATTTTATTTTTTCAAAAATGACAATCCATAAAAATCTTGATTTTTTTTTTTTTTTTATTTATTTATTTTTTTTCCTCTGTTGATCAGTACCATATAGCTATACGTTCCCTGAAAAGGAGATTTTCCACTTTTAGGTTGAACAGGTTTTATAAACAATTGAAATTTTTGCCATGCATAAAAGTTGTTTTGATTTGTTTTTGAAAGAGGAGTAAGAGATTTATTTTTTAAGCATTTTAAATGTTTCCAAAATGTATGTGAAAGGTCCAAAGACTTAGTTTTCAATTCATACAACTTCTGTGCACTCTGTTTTGTACTGAAATTAGCCAGTCAATGAACTAAAAATGTGTTCCACTGGTTCAATATTTTCCTTTGGTATAGAGTGATGTCTTCCTGTTGAACCAATAGGAATTGGAGCACTTACAGTCTCCAAAACATTGTGAACAGGAAGTGAGAACTGATGGCATTGTTGCTGTCCTTCAGCTCTAAACCTATACCCAGCAGCTGGTCCATGAGGTAGTATAAAGTTCACTACAGTTTTGTGTAACTCATAACTGGTGTCTATAATCTCAGCAATCCACCAGCCACAGTCATACACACATGCCACAAACATCTCCCTTCTCAGGTTGTGAATCTGAATATTACCCTTCTTGGGGCGTTGGCAAAATGAACGAAATTTCTTCTTTCTTGCTCTTTAACGTGTGTGCAGTACGACTTTGCCCATTACTTTTGAGTCCAAAAATGTGTCTTCTGAATTCCTTTCACAGAAGTAGTTTGTTTGGACCTTTCTTCTGTTATCTGCTCACGGAATTCTTCAATTTCCTCTTTGGACAAAATGAGGGCTGTGGATGTGTAAGATTTCACACCTCTTGTAAAATACTCAGCATGCCTGCACCATCACAAGGCCCCTTCCCGTGATGAGTAGCACTGTATACCCAGTCAGTTGGCACAAGTGTCTTACTCAATTCAAACAGCTGGTAACAGTTTTTAAAATGACTAGGAGCACCATCAGAAATGATGGTGATCTTCTCTGGCCCTGTTTGCAGTTGAAGAATTTTGCGCATTGCTAGCAAAGCGTGCTGGGTCATTTCCTGTGTCATCACTTTTAACTGTAACACTTGTGGTCTTGTTTTGAAAATATGTCACTCCTGTAAAAATTGAAACCTGGTCATTACTCCAATGATACCCTTGTGCTTCTTGTGGAATAATTACTGACCAGTTATCAGCAAAATCACAGTGAAACACTAAATACAGTTCTTCAGCCTGTACACACCCTTTCACTTCTGCAATGTGTTGTTGCAATTTCTTCAGATGCTGATGTGTTACTGCTTTCACTGACCCATTTACTAAGTTCATCAATGAAACTGTCAAAGGCAACAGTTTCCATAATTAGTTTATTTTCCTCCCATGTCGCATATGTAATTTCTGCAGAGTCCACATTCTTGAAACAAACAAGTCTCTCTATTTATGTCACAGACTACTAATGACTTCACATGCCCAACCAAGGTGTCATATGTCACATGCCCCAGTAAGTTCTTCAAAGTTACCACACAAAGTCCAAAATTCGTGCAGTACACACATACAAAGACATCTCTAGGTGAGTGTGGAACTACCCACTTAGGTCGTAGTGCGTAAAATTTTGATCTTCCAATACGTGAAGTTGTATAGTTTCTCTTATAAATTGCAAAAGTTTCTGTAATAATGTGAGTCATGTACCTCATCACTTTCACAACTGTTTGACATTCAGCTGTTACAGTTATAGTGTCTCTTTTGTTGGCGCTCTGGTGAGAACAGTCCCATTTATGTTCCAGATAAAATGACTGCACTATTTGAACTCGAGCTGCTTCTACAGGATGGCCATAATAGGGATCTGGTCTTCCAAAGACTCCTTTTACAGACCTCACATTTCTTGATTTGTCTACCATGTACATTGATACTGATGGAATGTGGTTCAAAATCATTTTCTTTGAAAATATCTCTGGAATAGTAGTTAAAACTTGCACCTTTTCACTGTAGGATGCACAGTATTCAACAGCTAAATTGACATTTGTGAAAAAATTCCTGGAAAGAGTGCTTTGGTTCATTTTTTTCTGAAGATGAAATTTCTACTTTGAAGAGTGTAGTCAGTTTTGCTGTAGTAATTTTGCGTTAGTAATTTCTCAGCGCTTTCTTGATTCATAGAGCTTATGACTCAACTTCACTGACCACAATTTCTTAACAGGACTAACACCTACCTCTGTCATTGACTGATTCAGGGTATTTAATTCTACCTCTATTGATGCATCATCTGCGCTATGGGAGGCTTCACCTTGTTCAGATACTATCAGTGTTGTTATTGTGTCAAAACGTTTAGAACACAAAAAGTCATCACTGGAAACATCTTCACTTTGAAACAGATGAGAACACTTATTCCCAACCTGAACAAAGCCTGCTTTTTTGTTTGTCTTATATATCACTCTTTGATGGATAAGCAAATAGCACACTTCACTCTCCCGTGACCCCAGTCAGAAGAAATTTCAAACAGTCCTTTTCACAAAACACACTGCAACTGTGTCAACTGGCAAATTCCTCACGAAAACACAGAACTCACTTAATGGTCTTATATTTCTTAGAAGCCTCTTCAGTAAACAAGTCAGCACTGAACAACCACGACAAAGAAACTGACAAGGAACTACAACAAAAGTGAAAAGAAATAACTGCAACAAAGAAAGTGATAAGAAATAACTGCAGCACAGACAATAGAAATAAACATTGTAACAAAGAAATTAATTAGAAACAGCTTCATTGAAGACATACATTACCAGTGATAATTTAAAAAATGATTTTTTAAAAATAAAGCCTGTCCAACTTAAAAGTGGAAGCTCTCCTTTACAGAGAATGTAGTATTACATTGGTTCTTTCAATTTGACACCCGTTATTGATTTTCCTACTCGGGTGGTAAAGGATAGCAGCTCACTGATAGATAACTTCTTTATAGACCAAGATAAGTTTAACCAGATAAATGCTCAGCCTGTTGAGAATGGTCTTTCTGATCATGGTGCACAGCTAGTTACAATATATGAAATAGCTCCATTCAGCAATACTAAACAGTCCTCCAAAGTAGTACGTTCAGTCAACGATTTAACAATTGCAAATTTCAGGGAAAGCCTACAGCAGTTAGACTGGGATGAGGTGTACCGTGAACCTGATGCCAATTTAAAATATAATTTATTTCATGACATTTTTGTAAATGCATTTGAAAACTGCTTCCCCAAGAAAATAGTTAAATATACTCATAAGAAACCTTGTAACAAACCATGGCTTACTAAGGGTATAAAAATATCTTGTAACCGGAAAAGGGAAATGTATCTGACAGCAAGAAAGAGTAGTGACCCAGAAACTATCAAAAATTATAAAAACTACTGTGTTATATTAAGAAAAGTTATTAAAAAATCCAGGAGTATATGTATCATGTCTGAAATCAGCAACTCTGATAATAAAATTAAAACAATTTGGAATATTATTAAAAGAGAAACAGGTCAACCAAGAGCAGAGGAAGACAGTATTACCATCAAATTGAATGAAAACTTTATGAACAAAAAGTCAGAAGTGGATATAGTAGGATCCAGGTGTTCATTAGAAGATGCTAGGCTGTTAATGGAAGAGGCCATACCTATGCAATTTGATACAATTGAAATCTCACCCACTTCTCCCTCTGAAATTAGGAAAATAATAAACTTGCTTAAAAGCAAAAACTCACATGGAATTGATGGCATTTCCAGCAAAATACTAAAAGCTTGTTCTCAACAGATAAGTAAGATTCTCAGCCACCTGTGTAATAGCTCTCTGGAACAGGGCATTTTCCCTGATAGACTGAAATATGCTATTGTTATACCTTTGCATAAAAAGGGGGATAGATCTGATGTCAACAATTACCGTCCAATCTCCCTTCTAACAGCTTTATCCAAAATTTTTGAGAAAGTAATGTATTCAAGAGTAGCTTCACATATCTGTAAAAATGAAGTACTAACAAAATGTCAGTTTGGTTTCCAGAAAGGTTTTTCAACAGAAAATGCCATATATGCTTTCACCAGTCAAATTTTGAATGATCTGAATAACCGAACACCTCCCATTGGGATTTTTTGTGATCTCTCAAAGGCTTTTGATTGTGTAAATCATGAAATTCTGCTAGACAAGCTCAAGTATTGTGGCATGAGTGGGACAGTGCACAAATGGTTTAATTCGTACCTAACTGGAAGAGTGCAGAAAGTTGAAATAAGTAGTTCTCGTAACATGCAAAGATCAGCACATTCCTCAAACTGGGGAACTATCAAGAATGGGGTTCCACAAGGGTCAGTCTTGGGTTCTTTGTTGTTCTTATTATATATTAATGACTTGCCATTCTATATTCATGAAGAGGCAAAGTTAGTTCTCTTTGCTGATGATACAAGTATAGTAATCACACCTGAGAAACAAGAATTAACTGATGAAATTGTCAATACTGTCTTTCAGAAAATTACTAAGTGGTTCCTTGTAAACGGACTCTCACTGAATTTTGATAAGACACAGTACATACAGTTCCGTACAGTGAATGGTATGACGCCATTAATAAATATAGACCTTAATCAGAAGCATATAGCTAAGGTAGAATATTCCAAATTTTTAGGTATGTCCATTGATGAGAGATTAAATTGGAAGAAACACATTGATGATCTGCTGAAACGTTTGAGTTCAGCTACTTATGCAATAAGGGTCATTGCAAATTTTGGTGATAAACATCTTAGTAAATTAGCTTACTACGCCTATTTTCACTCATTTCTTTCATATGGCATCATATTTTGAGGTAATTCATCACTGAGGAATAAAGTATTTATTGCACAGAAGCGTGTAATCAGAATAATAGCTGGAGTCCACCCAAGATCATCCTGCAGACATTTATTTAAGGATCTAGGGATATTCACAGTAGCTTCTCAGTATATATATACTCTCTTATGAAATTTGTTATTAACAACCAAACCCAATTCAAAAGTAATAGCAGTGTGCATAACTACAATACTAGGAGAAAGGACGATCTTCACTGTTCAAGATTAAATCTAACTTTGGCACAGAAAGGGGTGAATTATACTGGCACTAAAGTCTTTGGTCACTTACCAAATAGTATCAAAAGTCTGACAGATAACCAACAACCATTTAAGAAGAAATTAAAAGAATTTCTGAATGACAACTCCTTCTACTCCATAGAGGAATTTTTAGATATAAATTAAGAAAAAAAAATATTAAAAAAATAAAAAAAATAAAAATAAAAACACACAAAAAAATAAAGTTGTTATATTAACTTAAGTATGTTGTTAAATTAACCTAATTATGTCATGTATTGGAAAATTCGACTCGTTCCACATCATTACGAAATATCGTATTCATGATCCATGGAACTAGTATTAATCTAATCTAATCAACGGAAAAAAATCTAACTTTTCTGGATTGGCATCTTTGAAAAAAAAAATTTTTTTTTCTGTAAATTATAAAAAAAAATTCAAAAGGCGACAGTAAAAGAACTTTGACAGATATGTCTAAATGGAGGATACCACTGTAATCATAAAGCAGTTATCTTTCAAGTAAAAAAAAAAACACTAAAAAAATCTAGAACTGTTACAGAGATACAGCATTTTAAAAAATTTTCTGAAATTCACATCTTCAAAATGGTGTTCGCAGTGTCATCTTTGAAGGCCTGTATCTCGGGACAGGATTTTTTTTTTGAGAAAACAAAAAAATACTTGTTTCTTTCTTACCCTGGAATTTTAACATATGCTAAAGTTAATAACATCCAAGACTATAATGGTAACCCCCCTGCCTGAACTGATATGGACACCTAAGACTTCTGAAGTTTCTACCATATGTATTATTTCATCACCATGTGTTAGACTTATCACTGGTGCAGTACCCCTAGAGGTGCAGAACTGAATGACGTGTCTTTGTGAAATTCAGGGCGAGACCATTTGCAGAAAACCAGTCAATGATACTTTTGAGAACTTTGTTCACCATTTCTTCAATTTCTGTATGTATACTGGGAGGGATTACAATACTGGTGTCATCTGCAAAAAGAACTAATTCTGCTAGTTGTACATTAGACGGTGGTTCATTTACATCTGTGAGAAATGGTAGTGGACCTAAGATACAGTCTTGGAGAACACCATATGTGATTTCTCCCCAGTCAGACCCTGTGTTCTGTTGGTCAGATTAATATTAAGTATAATTTTCTCCATTATTTTGGTTAGTATGACATGATCCATTGGTTGGCTATACCATCAATCCCATAGAAATGAAATTTATCGAGGAGTATACTATTATTCAAAAAATCAAATGCCTTGGATAGGTCACAGAAAATACCTACCGGTGCTATTTTGTTATTTAAGGCTTGTAAAATCTGGTGTGAGAACATGTAAATGGCATTCTCAGTAGAGCAGTCCTTCTGAAACCCAAACTGTGATTTGCTGAGGATATTATTGTTGCCAAGGTGAGATACTATTCTAGAATACATCACCTTCTCAAAAATTGTGGAAAATGATGTCAGTAGTGAAGTAGGTTGATAGTTACTGTTATGTCTCATCACTTTTCTTAAAGAGGGGTTTAATAATGCCATATTTTAGTCTCTATGGAAAAATTCCTTGAGTTAGTGATGCATTACATATTTTGGACAATACCAGACTTATTATATGGAGATAAATCTCTAGCGCTCTATTGGAAATCCCATCAAAACCAGAAGAGATTTTATTCTTGAGATAATGTATGACCCTCTTAATTTCAGAAGTAGAAGTTGGTGGTACACTCATATGATGTAATTTTGTGAGAGCTACTTCAACATATTGCTACAATCTTTTTCTTGAACTGTTAGTCCCTATGCTTTCTACTATGTTTAAGAAACAATTATTAAATACATTTGCCACCTGTAATCTGTCATTTATAACTCTTCCATTCAATTCAATAGTAAGTTTATCCTCTTCTGTGGTTGGTTGTCCTGTCTATTGGTTCAATATATTCCATATTGTCTTAACTCTGTTGTCAGACATACTGATTTCTGATTTTTTAAATAACCTTTCTTAGTAATTTTGAGTAGTTATTGTAGTGTGCAACTACTCCATGGAGTCGCCATCAATACTGCAGGGTCTCTACTTGTTCTTGCCAAAAGTTACATTTCCCTTTTCCTTTCACAAGATACTTTAATCCTCTTAGTCATCCATGGTTTTTATATGGCTGTTTAATGTCCCTTCTGATTAGCTTATGCGCAAGTTATTTTCAAATACTGATATGAATTTATCATGGAATAGATTAAATTTTACTTTTTGTGGAGGTATGAGGTGCTTCCAATATTGCAGCCCATTTTTATTCTTGGTTATTGATTTACTTACTACTATTCAGATGGTGGAGGAAGGCAAAATGTATAAACTATAGTAAATCCATTGTTATACTCTATTGTTAGTTTCCATAATTGTTAGATTTGCAGAAGGAATATGGACATCGACCGTATAATGGCTATGTTGTTGGTGCATTGAGTAGGTCCTGTGTGTCAATAAGTAATTCCTGTGAAACATTTTCTGTATGGCATTTATTAATGGAAGTGCTCAAAATTAATTGACTCAGAGATTTCTCCATAGGGAGGTTAGAGATGATTGCAGAATATTGTATATTGTTAGAGAAAACAGTGCCATACAACCTCTAACACTTTTGCAGTGGAGCAATGGGCTGGTAAGCTGGAGCAATTACACTATGTAAATGGCTTGCAACGAATGTAAAATTGGTGTGAGATATACTGCATGCCTGGAAATGCAAATTATTATCATTTTAGAACAACTGCACAAAGTAGATTGGGGAAACCTCACTTTCTGGTACAGTTTGTATACAAGCAGAAATTAGCTGCAGGTTTCTTATTCAAATCACAGTTTGAGTTCCAAAATTTGTGAAACTGAGTGAATATACTGAAGCTGTGTTTTGGTGCATTAGTGGGTGTATAGAGAGATATTTTGTAATTGTGGCAGCAAGTGGTGTAAAGTGTAGTGGCTGATTTAGTTCTGCACGGTGACATCATCTGTTGGTGTATGTGTCACAGATTAACTGCAGACGCACGGAAATGTATTAACTGTGACAGTGAAATAGTTCTTAAAGAGTCTAAGGTTTGTGTTGATGGAGTGTATGGAAATGTAGCAAAAGCAGCCACTTTAGGGAGCAAGTTAAAAATTAGCGCCATTTTGCAGTTTACATACTTATGGATGTACGAACGCAAATCTAAATTTATTTCTTGGGAACTAGATTGGGTGAAGTAAAATGTTGTGGACTGGCCGCAATTTTGTACAAAAGTTTGGATGGAAATCTGCCTAAGAACCAATGACAAACTTGGTGGCAAAGGATACAGCCTTGACATCAACAAATGTCATTTTAGATGATGATGATGATTGGTTTGTGGGGCACTCAGCCACACAGTTACCAATGCCCTTACAGTGTCCCAATTTTTACACAGTCCAATCTAGCTGCTGTCATGAATGATGATGATGATGATAACAACAACACAAATGCCCGGTCCCCAGGCAGAGAAAATCCCCAACCCGGCTGGGAATCGAACCTGAGACCCCGTGATCCAGCGGCAGCAACGCTAGCCACTAGACCACGAGATGCGGACGTGCCATTTTGGGAAGCAGTAGTTTGGCAGAGGGAGTAAAAAAGAAATAGGAGGATGGGTGTTCGGTACTGTCAAGCAAGAGACATACGAGTGTTTTGGTGTTGTGCTGAGGACCTCAAAAGCAATTCTTATTACAGAGAATACTTTATCAGGGACAACTATTGTTTCAAATTGTTTCTTGACATACAAACATTTGAAAAATGAAGGTTTCCAACACCATAAAATGAATCATAAATTGACCTTCAGAGATGCCGAGACGGGTACCCATACAAATACTATAGATGGCACATGGACTGCTATTAAATGGTCCTTCCATCACACAAGGCAGTGCAAGAATTTCTTTCACAGCTACCTCTTTGAGTGTGTGTAGGGGAAGCACAACCGACAAGAGCCAGACATGATTTCATGTATTTTGCAGGCTGCTGCATTAGTTTACAATCAAAATGAATAGAATTTGTTGCAGTTTCGTTATTGCTTTCTTCTCACTGATACCTATCATTCCTATTATGACCAGCAGTTATATTAATATTACTGCTTGCCACAAATATGTGACTATTTTTCGCAATTGACATTGGTATCTGTGAGGTTGTTGTTAAGTTTGGATGTGAAAGTGTGCTTGCAAGTTAACAAAGGCAGCAAATCTGAAACCAAACAAAAACATTCTTTTGGCAACAGACTAATCTGTAGCCTAGCTTGAGGTCTAGGTTAGGTTGGAAGGCAGCAGTTTGGTGGTGAATTGTCAAAGCCAGAGAATGTGAAAGCAAAAAAACTTTGGTTGTGGTGATAGGCTGCTTAGTGTGATGTCTAGGTTAGATGGAAGGGTCATTCCATCTCAGATCACCAAATATGTCTAGGATTTGTGACCTTCCATCTAAGATTTTCATTAAGCTATATGTGTTTGCTTATACCTGTACCATAAGAACTTCTTGAAATTGTTTTTGGTCTCAGGCTAAAACGTTTAAAAAATTGAATTTTCAATATAGTAATGTTTTGATGATTTAGCTCTGCAAAGATGCCCATGCAAAGTAGACTTGTCTACAGAAACACTTGTAACTCAGATGTATATGAAGCTTTTGATTTCGAATTTTTTTGGAAGTTAAGAGGTGCATATAGTTGACAAGAATGCATTTATTTAAGCAGTAAAGTTACAAAGAAAATTACAAAAAAATATTAACGTATTTCACATATCAAAATCTGGAGAAATTACAAGGACTTTTAAAAACACCTTACATCACATTTCTCCACCGTATAGGGAACCTAATTTTGATCATAAATATTCCTAAGTTTGTGAGCTTTCTTATAACATAAAAATATTACTGGGTTTTCTGTGAATGGACACACAAATAAATCAAAAATAAAAGAAACTTTTTACTGTGATGAAAAATAGTTATTCCAAGTAAGTTCTGCCAGGTCTAACACCCTCTGCGTCAGATACAGGGGTCGCAAATTAGCATATTCAAATACCATTTATTTGAGGCAGACAAATTAGTCATCAGTGTGACAAATATGTCTGCTTGTGTGTTTGTGTGTGTGTGTGTGTGTGTGTGTGTGTGTGTGTGTGTATGTGTGTGTGCGCGCGCGCGCATACCCGTCCTTTTTTCCCCCCTAAGGTAAGTCTTTCCGCTCCCGGGATTGGAATGACTCCTTACCCTCTCCTTTAAAACCCACATCCTTTCATCCTTCCCTCTTTCCTGACGAAGCAACCGTTGGTTGCGAAAGCTAGAATTTTGTGTGTATATTTGTGTTTGTTTGTGTGTCTATCGACGTGCCAGCGCTTTCGTTTGGTAAGTCACATCATCTTTGTTTTTAGATATATTTTTCCCATGTGGAATGTTTCCCTCTATTATAAATATAAAGAAATTTAGATACCCACCCCCATACAAAACCACACAAAACAACGAAAAAAACCAACATCACAAAACTCCCCAAATACCACTAAACACAATATCATCTGGAATCGGACACTTCCCTTGACCTATATAGCTCAGCAGCAGCTCCTGATCCCATAAATTAGGATCAAACACTTCCCTTGGCCTATATAGCTCAAAAACATCTCCCGATACCAATATCAACATACACAGCCACACACTGGGATCGAACACTTCCCTTGACCTGCGCACTGTTAATTTTATCCGTCATACTCATTCCTGAACAAAAACAACAACTGATTAATTTTACTAAAATTACCACATGATGTACAGTGAACAACACTAAATTAACCTTCACACAAAATCGTTAACTCACTGAAACGAGTTCCACTACAAACACAGCTGACACTCGAACAATTCTGGATAATGAGCAAAAGCAAACTGAGCCCGTTACACCACACAAACGAAAACCCTGAACATACCACCAGAGAGCACAACAAACCGCAACACGACAACATCTACAAACACGCCACACTCACAAACCAAACTCCCCGCCGTCATGACGTCACACACGACAACACCCTTACGTCACTGGTCAAAGCCGACGCGTGGGATCGGACACTTTTGTCGACCCCTTAACAGTTACTGTTACTTAGAGGTTTTTGAATGCCATCAAAGTACTTGCTGTGATCCCTTCAGGACACACAGGTAGACAGTTAAAATCATTGAGGTCAGTGAGTTTGTCTTTGTCTAAATGGTTAAGTGCTAGAAGAACCAATGTTAAACAAGACAAAAAGCTTTGTACAACATGTTGTAAGTTTTGTGAACAAAAAACTGAAATCAGTGATGTCAAGAATGCAAAGAAAACTTTAGATGGTTCAGTGTGCTCCCCCTTAAAACTTCATTCCATCCTAAATCACAGCAAGGCCTCTTATGCCGCACGGAAGCTAGAAAAAGTGAAGCATGTTTCGGAAGAACATGTGTGCCAGACAGTGGATTGTGAAATCTCTGACAGTAAGGAGGATAAAAATGAATTATGAAATTGTTAAGAAAGCTAAATATTTTGATGGCATTATACTGTTAATAAGAGAAAAAGTGGCTGGTCTAAGGAGATCTGAAAAAAATAAAGTTTTAACTTTAGCTCCTCCCTCTTGGTCAAAAGATAAAACAAAACAGAATTCAATGTCAGCGAGTATGTAGTTCGATGGGCAAGGAAACTGAAAATGGAAATGGGTATTTTATCAGTTTCTAAGACAAAAAGGGGTAAAATAGTCAATGGTGAAGTTGTAGTAAAGTTTGTCACTGATTTTTACCGAAAATGTGAATATACTCAAATGTTACCAGGAGCAAAAGACAAAAGTTAGCATTCAGAAGAATGTGTATGTGCAAAAAGACTTTTCCTCAGCAACCTAAGGGAACTATGTTATTGTTCTAAATGGGAGAATACGAACATTGACAATAGTTTCTTGTAAAATTTGTTCTCTAACACTGATGTGGTGTATTTTAGTTTGTGCTGCAGTCACTCATTCAGTGTGTATCTGTCATATCCACCAAAATGTAAAACTACATATGGATGTGGGACACGTTCAAGAAGCATATAACGAAAGTATAAAATTTCTTGTATGTGTCTCAGAAAACTATGACTGCATGCTTAATAACTGTTATGATTGTCCCAGTAATGACAAACCGTTTTTGAAAGAAAAATTATCTTACAAAGATGCTGATGATGAAATTGAGTACAGCCAGTGGATTAACACAGATCATCAAACTGAATTGGTAAAGCTATCTGCAACTGTTGATGAATGCAATGCTTAGTAACAAAATTATAGGCATTTAAACCACTGTCATTTATATCTAAGTGTTGGGTAAGGGCCCTGAAAAATTGGAAAGAAAATCTTAACTGCGGTAAAAGCAATTCTGTTAATGGATTTTGCTGAAAACTACAGAATTTTGTAATTCAGAATGAATTCTAGAGTTACCACTTGACAAGAAGCAGCTGTACAATCCAGTCACTTTGTGTTTATGTAATAAAGGACAAAAATACATTGATAATAGCAAACCATTGTTTAATCTGTGATGATATGGAGTGTGATGTGGGATTTGTAAATGCTGTTCAGAAAGAAATGGTTACTTGGTTGGCTGAACACTACCCATGAATTAAGAAACTGCTTTATTTCAAGATAGATGTGGTGCTCAGTATAAAAATAGAAAAAAAACTTTAAAAGCTTGTGTGAACACAAAAATGATTTTTCCATTGATACTGAACATTCCTTTTTTGGTACTAGCCATGGTAAATCTGCGTGTAATGAATTGGGAGGTACTGTAAAATGTGTAGTCAGAAATGTTAGTCTTCAACTAGAGGATGATGTAAAAAAAAAAAAAAAAAAAAAAAACTGTATCTGGTGTTTACAATTTCTGCAAGGCTAGTATTGACATTTTTTTTCTTTCATTTCTTTGAGAAAATCAATGTAGATTTTCTACAGAAGTATCTTGAAAAGAGATTTTTGACAACCCACACACTACTTGGTACCAGGAATTTTCACAATTATAAACCACTTTCCTGTCATTCATTTAAAGTTAGTAAAATAACTTGTTCCGGAAAGCTTTCCTTGATTTATCATTTAGTGAAAATTTCCTGCAATGGACACATACCTGTCTTCAACAAAACACTTTTGTGCCACTTGTATGTGATTGGTGGTACTTTGCCTTCATCAAGAATGTGTGTGATGAAGAGGTAAATTCTGAGCTACTTTTACTCCACCCTCCTGGACCATCAGTTCATTCTTTTGGCCTGAGAGGGAAGACTTCTTTGTGCCTTTATAAAACATTTAATGTACTGTTGGTGTACCTGAATTAAGCACATTAGGAAGAATGTCTTACTATAATGAAAACCATATGGAAGTAACAGACTCTAATTTCTCACAGTGGATTCAAAATACACAAACTATTTAAAAAATTCACTTGAGAACTCCAAGGATCTTCACTGCTGAACGTGTATGTTTTAAATTTAAGCATTTAGCTGTGTAGAATAATGTCCCTAAATGAAGTTAATATGAGTAATGAAAACATTTCAATTAAAATTATAGCTTTTGGCTCAGTACTTTTATTATTTTAACAGAACATGAGATATGTACTAAAGCTTAGCAGTTTACATAATATAGATCTCCTGAAGAATGTTACAAATACTTAAATGAAAATCCTGTGTCTGTCTACACCCAAGCTATTCTTTTTGTCATCGTATTTGACTTACAGTAAAAAAGAAAAGAAAAGAAAACTGGCCTGACACCAATTCTGTGTAAAAGTGTACTGAATATTAAAGAAATCATTGTTTGGGTCATAACAATTTAAGTTCTACAAGTCAAGTGGAGTTAAATATTTTTCGTATAGTGATACATTCTTTTTCTGGTATTCAGATACAATGTAAGTTTATGAAAACTTTACTTATTTCCTTCAAAAGCTATATGAAATATGTGGAAGAAATTTTAGACTGGTTATTACCATGGCAAAAGTAACAAGTAGTTTAAAAAAAATCGTGTAAATCTGATACAGTGTGCATCAGGCCGGGGTGAACTTACTAGGAATGACCCATTTTTCATCACAGTAAAAAGTTTTTTGATTTCCAATTTGTGTGTCCATTCACATAAGACACATTAATATTTTTATTTTCTTGGGAAGCATACAACCTTGGGAATTATTTAAGATTAAAACTAGATTCCCAGCATGTTGGGGAAGTGTAATATAACTATTTTTCCACATCCTTTGAAAATACCGTAAATTAATATTTCTTCGTAACTTTCCGGCTTAAATAAATGCCTTCTTGTTAATTATATAACTCTCTTAATTCCAAATCAGAAACTTCATATACTTTGAGTATTTCTGAAGGAAGCGGCACTTCGTATGGTCATTCTCACAGAGCTAAACTATTAGAACATCACTGTATTGAAAATTCAACATAAAAGAAAAGTTTTAGTCTGAGACCAAAAAGAATTTTCAGAAGTCCTTATGTTATAAGTATAAGGAACTATACAAAGTTTCATGAAAGATAGTGGATGACATGCCCAGGGAAATTTGAAGTAGAATGACCCAGAACACAGCAGTGTGGCTGTGATGACAGGCTGATCTGTAGCTTACCTGAGGTATAGGTTAGGTTTTAAGGCAACAGTTCAGTTGTGAGTTGACGAAGCCAGCAAGTGTCATAGCAAAAGTCCCTGGTTTTTGTGACAGACTGATTTGTAGCTTAGCACAATGTTTAGGTTATGTTGGAAGGCAACAATTTGGTTGTGAATTGATAAAGTTAGTGAATGTGAAAGGAAAAAAACTCTGGTGTGGTGACAGGCTGATCTGTAGCTTAGCCTGAGGTCTTGGTTAGGTTCAAAGACAACAGTTGGTTGTGAGTTAGCAGGACCAGTGAGTATGAAAGCAAAAAACTCTGCTTTTTGTGATAGGCTGGTCTTCAGGACTAGGATAAATTACATTTATAATATTGCTCTTAAGAAATATTTCATTATTTTTTTCTTCAAACATGTCACAAAATATGAGCTTACATTCATTTCTGCTAGTAAATGAGAGAATTGTGTGTATAATATTCGTCATCACAAGTGTTTCATTCCTCCTTTCTGAACATACTATGAATTAATAGCCTGTGTTTACATAGGCACCTAATAATGTACTTAATGATATGGCTATAATAGAAGGAAACATTCCACGTAGGAAATATATATCTAAAAACAAAGATGATGTGACCTACCAAATGAAAGTGCTGGCAGGTCGACAGACACACAAACATACACACAAAATTCAAGCTTTCGCAACAAACTGTTGCCTCATCAGGAAAGAGGGAAGGAGAGGGAAAGACGAAAGGATGTGGGTTTTAAGGGAGAGGGTAAGGAGTCATTCCAATCCCGGGAGCGGAAAGACTTACCTTAGGGGGAAAAAAGGACGGGTATACACTCGCGCGCACACACACACATATCCATCCACACATATACAGACACAAGCAGACATATTTAAAGAATATGTCTGCTTGTGTCTGTATATGTGTGGATGGATATGTGTGTGTGTGCGAGAATTTAAAGAATATGTCTCCTTGTGCCTGTATATGTGTGGATGGATATGTGTGTGTGTGCGCGAGTGTATACCCGTCCTTTTTTCCCCCTAAGGTAAGTCTTTCCGCTCCCGGGATTGGAATGACTCCTTACCCTCTCCCTTAAAACCCACATCCTTTCGTCTTTCCCTCTCCTTCCCTCCTTCCCTCTTTCCTGATGAGGAAACAGTTTGTTGTGAAAGCTTGAATTTTGTATGTATGTTTGTGTTTGTTTGTGTGTCTGTCGACCTGCCAGCACTTTCATTTGGTAAGTCACATCATCTTTGTTTTTAGATATATATTTCCTACGTGGAATGTTTTCCTCTATTATAACCACATCATTAATTTGAACCCAACAATTACGTTTGTTATTGTCGCTGTTGCATCTCGAAATCTTTCCTGTCGTCTTATTTTCTCTTTATAAGGTCTTTAAACATGTCTGCTTGTGTCTGTATGTGTGTGGATGGATATGTGTGTGTGTGCGAGTGTATACCCGTCCTTTTTTCCCCCTAAGGTAAGTCTTTCCGCTCCCGGGATTGGAATGACTCCTTACCCTCTCCCTTAAAACCCACATCCTTTCATCTTTCCCTCTCCTTCCCTCTTTCCTGATGAGGCAACAGTTTGTTGCGAAAGCTTGAATTTTGTGTGTATGTTTGTGTTTGTTTGTGTGTCTGTCGACCTGCCAGCACTTTCATTTGGTAAGTCACATCATCTTTGTTTTTAGATAATAATGTACTTAGTTTTTTGGCAGTGAAACATTCATCTATTACAATAACAACATATCATGTGATGCATGTTTCTTTCCTTTTTTCAAACTTGTCATCAATTACGATAATGTGGTTTTGTTGTGTTGCAACAGCACAGCATAAATTGTTGCTTGCAAAACAAACAGGAATTACTTTAGTCTTTTTCAGTGTCACAACAGTTTCATTGGCTTTACAGGAATATGTTAGAAATTACAAGGGTAGGGTTAGCTTTGAGGCTACAATGATATTTTAAATTGCTGCGACTGAAAGACACATCAGTTAGCCTACCTTTATACTTTCTATGGTCCAAAATTTGTCACTGTTTTTTCAAACATATCGTGGGTTATGACGCTGTCCTCAGTTTTGTGCCTACTAGCACAATTTAAAAAGAAGCAGCTCAAGCAACAAACAGTTATATAAAATAAACATAGCCACTCTTTCTGCAAATTTGCAAACCTGTCTGAATATCTAGATCCAGAGACAGTAAAGTTCTGTTAGCTGCATGGCATGTAACAATATTTTTTATAAAGCTATATGACAAGTAGTACTGTATTATAAATATTTTCTTTGGAAATAGCTTTTATAATAAAGTAAATCTAAACATTGTAGTCTAGTGACAGATAAACAGCAGTTAGCAGTGTCAAGTTTTTCCAAAATAACAGTACCTTATTAATTTAAATGGATTAATTTTGGATGGTGTAAGTGGGAATAGAATTGACTCCTTCGAATTGTGGTGTTGGAGGAAACTTCTTAGAGTTCCATGGACTGCAAAGAGAACCAACAGATCAATATTGGAGCAAATTAAACCAGATTTCTCCCTGGAAGGTCTAATCTTAAAACAATGAAATCCGGAGACGCTTGTTGCTCGGTAGACAGGCGATGTCAAACCTTGACAAGGTTATAAGGTCCAGAGATATAACACTAGCAACAAAGATCCGTATTGTGAGGGCTATGGTCTTTCCAGTTGTGATGTATGGATGTGAGACCTGGACCATTAGAAAGGCTGAACGGCGAAGAATTGACTCCTTCGAATTGTGGTGTTGGAGGAAACTTCTTAGAGTTCCATGGACTGCAAAGAGAACCAACAGATCAATATTGGAGCAAATTAAACCAGATTTCTCCCTGGAAGGTATAATCTTAAAACAAAAGCTGACCTACTTTGGACACACAATGCGAAGGCATGCCTCGCTGGAAAAAACATTAATGCTGGGGAAGATTGAAGGAACTAGAGGAAGAGGACGTCAGAGGATGAGATGGATCGATGGCATCACAGAAGCAATGTGTTCCAACCTGGAAGGTCTACGGGAGAAAGTGCAAGACAGGAAAAAGTGGCGTGATTTGGTTCATGGGGTCACGAAGAGTCGGAACCGACTAAACGAATAGAGAGAGAGAGAAGTGGGAATAGCAGTCAGCAGTATAGTGACAGTTTATTGCATACCTGACAACTCTTCCGATTTAGGCAGGACACTCCAACTTTCCCACTTTTTCCCCTGCCTCTTGATTATTCCATTATTTCTCCTGATCTTTAGCTAGTTATCATTATTATTTGTTTTGAAAACTCGCAAAGTGGTTTTGATAGAATTTAAAATACTCCTGAGAGCCAGTCAGTGGGCCTGTGTTTATATTTATCATGTGTGTCGTAAAACAATATGGCACGCACTGTTTTATGGCAACCATACATTTTTTATTTTAAACCAAAAAAAGTATCCCAACCTAACCCCTGGTCTAGGCTACAGACTAGGGGTATGGAATCAACATTTTGGGTAGTTCTGGTATTTTCATTTGTTTTTATAGCATTTACTCTTTTATAGCTTTGTGATGTCATAGGGTGAAGACTCAGATGACATGTCTTGGGATTTTATACTGAAAATGAGCTGTGGTTTTCAATCATTTGTACTTCCTGATTTTTAAAACTGTTTGTGTGAATCCAAGGGGGGAGTTTACATATGCTTGTGGTTAGCCTTAGGACTGAGTGAGATAAGTTCAAAATGAGAAGGTTGTTTTCTTTATTTATAGGTACATCACACTTTGTTGTACAAGCCATTGCACAGGAAGGCTCAGCATATCCCAAGGAGATCCATCTGACTGTGTGAATGAGAGTTCCACATGCAAAGAAATGTGGATTTGTTTCTGCAGTGCCCTAAACTTCATATGAAAGAATACAGTTATCTTCAGAGATACATAGTGCCTTTACATCTTGAAAATATCCGTCAGCTAAGAAAATAATAATATTGGTGTTGATATCAGTTTGAAACCTGTTTTGGAGTGCAACCACTTTGATAATCTGTTCATCTTTGAGCAACTACTGCACCAAACATCCATTTGAGACTGCTTATTTAATTCAAGCTTTGGTTTTCCTCTAAAATGTTTGTCCTCCACACCTCTGTCAATTACAAAATTCAATATTCCATGACGACTTAGGATGTGTCGTATCAACCAATCCATCTTTCAATCAAGTTGCACCATAAATTTCTATTATCCCTCCCCCCCCCCCCCCCCTCTGCCCCCCCCAATCCCACACACACACGCACACACACACACACACACACACACACACACACACACACCGATTTGAGTCAATATCTTGTCATTAGTTATCTGCTCTGCCCTATTTTTTGTAACACTTCATTTTAAAAGTTTCTGCTCACTTATCGTAGAAATTTCACTTCCGTGTAAGACTACATGTAGAACAGATATTACTAAAAAAGACTTTCTACCATTTCAGTTTATATTTGATGCTGACAAGTTTATTAAGAAGTATTTTTCTTCATATTGCCAGTCCTCATTTTATATCCCCTTCTGCTTCAGCCATCATCAGTTGTTTTGCTGTCCATATATCAAAACTCGTCTACAACTTCTAGTGTCTGATTTTCTAACCGAATTCCCTCGCATCACCTGAATTAATTCTACTAAGTTTCATTAACCTTGTTTTACTTTTTCTGATATTCATCTTATTGTTTCAGGACACTAGCTAAGCTACTGAATTGCTTTTCCAAGTCCTTGCTGTCTCTGGCAAAATTACAATGGCATTAGGTGACATCAAAGTTTTTATTTCTTCTCAATGAACTTTAGTTCAAAATTTCTCTTTTATCCAAAATACCTCTTCGGTTTCCTTTAATGATAGGTCAATCAGATTGAATGACACGGGGATAGCCTTGCCGTGAGGTATGATGGGAAGGAAAGAGTTTGTGTCAAGAGCTGAGTCTATGCGGTGGGCAGATGATGTATTTCAAAGGAATCTTGTCACATTCTCATGTCAATATATTCTCAACCTGCAAAATTGTAACACATTGGAAGAAACAGGCGAATTTTTTTGAAAACGAAGATTACTAATTTAATTTAAGCTGTGCTATTATGTCCCAACCTAACCACAACCTCAAAATTTACAACATATTTGGAAGAAATAAATATATATGACAACAATGATGATAATTTATTTTTCGTGAGTAAAACTGTCGTATGTCAACCTAAACTAAATGTTGGGCTAAGCTACAGATCAGTCGGTCACCACAACCAGGCTTTTTACCTTTCACATTTGTTGGTGTTGCCAACTCCCAACTAGACTAGCAAACATCCCAACCTAACCACAACCCCATAATTTGTTATGTAGTGGGAAAAAATAGTAAAATATTTGTGACAATAACGATTATAAATTTAATCTGTGCTGCTGGATTCCAGCGTAACCACACTGTTGGATTACAGCTTGACTACATCCTTGGAAATTGTCATAGTTGTTAAAAAAGTAACCAAATGTTTGCAACAAGCAATTTCACTGCTGTGCACACATGAAGGTATCACCCATTGCCTACATGAAACTGACACATTGCTCTTTAACTCTGCTTCTCCTTCATGTCCTTTCACTGTTGCAACTGCAATCTGGTTTCTGTACAATGTGTAAATAATATTTCACTCCTTGTATTTTATCTCTGCAACCTTTAGAGTTCCAGAGTGTGTTATCAACTCAACATTGAAAGTTTTCTTTTCCTTTTTTAAATATACAAATGTTGTAACTGTTGGCTTGCTATCTTTCAGTCTGTGTTCCAAAATAAGTCATAACATCAGTATTACTTTTCCCATTTCTCCAGAACCAAAAGCTGATCTTCCCCCATCTTGCTTACTACTAGTCATTCCATTTTTTGTGCCTAATTTGTATTTGTGTTTTCTAATCATGATTTATGAACCTGATGGTTCAGTAATACTGGCACTTGTTAGCAGGTCCCTTCTTTGACAGTACGAGTATTGTATTCTTCTTGAATCACAATGGTTTTTCGCCAGTCCCATATATCCTGGATACCCTGGGGTCAACTACTGTCAAGCTTGCTTCTCACAAGGGCCTTAGTAATGACAAAGGAATGCTGTTTGCTGTAGAGCCTTTTTTGATGTATATCTTCCATTGCTCTGTCAAATTCTTCTTGCTGTATTGCATTTCTCATCTCATCCCATTTCCTCTTCCTTTCATTCATTCATACAACATGGTCTACAGAGCCCTTCTCTGAAGGAGAGTGTGTAGGCATGCAGAGTGAACCAACTTAGAAATTAATAGGCAAAAGCAGCACAAATATCGCTATGGAATGTATGCGTTGGCATGTAAGTGTAAGAATCACTCACTGATGGAGCTTCTGCAAGATGTTTGGTTATCAACTTTCACAATATTCTTATTGTATGCTTCTGTAAGATAAATATCCTTTTTTATCTTGGCTGCATTGCCCCAGAAGTGACATATGACAGTATTGAGTGAAATTATGCAAAGTATGCTAGCAGTTGTGTCCACAGGTCAACACAATCAGAGAAATTTCAATGTGAGCATTTTGGTTAACTTATATACATTCTGGCAATACCTCAGATTATTATTTGTCTATTTGACTAGGAACTTCACACATGGAACCTTATCCGGTGTGTGCCCGTCAATCTCTACTGTCGGTAACTGTAAGTCATTCCAATGTGTTGTTGATGTTGTTGTTGTGATCTTAAGCCAAGAGACTGGTTTGATGCAGCTCTCCATGTTGCTATATCCTTTGCAAGCCTTTTTAGCTCTGAGTAACTGGTGAAACTTACATCCTTATGAATGTGCTTGTTGTACTCATCTCTTGGTCTCCCTCCACAATTTTTACCCCTTCCTCTTCCTCTCACCACTAACACACACTTCCCTCCAGTACTAAATTGGTGATACCTTGATGATGTCTCAGAACATGTCCTATCAACTGATCCCTCCTTCTCATTAGTTATGTGATCTACTCAACAAATCTTCTGTAGGATCACATTTCAAAAGCTTCTGTACTTTTCTTATCTAAACTGTTGATCATCCACATTTTACTTCCTTACATTGCTATACTCTCTACAAATATTCTCGGAGTAGAATTCCTAACACTTAAATCTACATTGATGTTAACAAATTTCTTTTCTTCGGAAATGCTTTTTTTTTTGCCTTTGCCAGTCTCCATTTTATGTCCTCTCTACTTTGGCCATTATCAGTTATTTTGCTACCCAAATAGAAAAACTCATTTACTACTTTGTGTTTCGTTTCCTTGTCTGATTTTCTCAGCACCACCTGACTCAATTCAGCTACCTTCCATTATCCTTGTTTTGCTTTTCTTGATGTTTATATCTCCCTTTCCAGATACTGTCCATTCTGTTCAGCTGCTCTTTTAAGTCCTTTGCTGTCTCTGACAGAATTACAATGCCATAAGCATTTATTTCTTCTCCTTAAACTCTCATTTTTTTCTGATTTATTTGGAACTAATTTGAATATTTGTAAGATTAGGAACTAAACTTTAGCTGTGAATCTGTTATAACAATGTTCCATTATTATCCTAGCTGTGCATTGTATGGCTGTGTTTTGAGTCTTTTATCATTATATTCCCCCCAAGCACCATGCACCTGGCCGTTGGTGGGGAGGCTTGCGTGCCTCAGCGATACAGATGGCCGTACTGTAGGTGCAACCACAACGGAGGGGTATCTGTTGAGAGGCCAGACAAACGTGTGGTTCCTGAAGAGCGGCAGCAGCCATTTCAGGAGTTGCAGGGACAACAGTCTGGATGATTGACTGATCTGGCGTTGTAACACTAACCAAAACGGCCTTGCTGTGCTGGTACTGTGAACGGCTGAAAGCAAGGGGAAACTACAGCCGTAATTTTTCCTGAGGGCATGCAGCTTTACTGTATGGTTAAATGATGATGGCGTCCTCTTGGGTAAAATATTCCAGAGGTAAAGTAGTCCCCATTCGGATCTCCGGGCGGGGACTACTCAGGGGGACATCATTATCAGGAGAAAGAAAACTGGCATTCTACGGATCGGTGCGTGGAATGTCAGATCCCTTAATCGGGCAGGTAGGTTAGAAAATTTAAAAAGGGAAATGGATAGGTTAAAGTTAGATATAATAGGAATTAGTGAAGTTCGGTGGCAGGAGGAACAAGACTTTTGGTCAGGTGAATACAGGGTTATAAATACAAAATCAAATAGGGGGAATGCAGGAGTCTGTTTAATAATGAATAAAAAAATAGGAGTGCGGGTAAGCTACTACAAACGGCATAGTGAACGCCTTATTGTGGCCAAGATAGACATGAAGCCCACACCTACTACAGTAGTACAAGTTTATATGCCAACTAGCTCTACAGATGACAAAGAAATTGAAGAAATGTACGATGAAATAAAAGAAATTATTCAGATAGTGAAGGGAGATGAAAATTTAATAGTCATGGGTGACTGGAATTCGATAGTAGGAAAAGGGAGAGAGGGAAACGTAGTAGGTGAATATGGATTGGGGCTAAGAAATGAAAGAGGAAGCCGCCTGGTAGAATTTTGCACAGAGCACAACTTAGTCATAGCTAACACTTGGTTCAAGAATCATGAAAGAAGGTTGTATACATGGAAGAAGCCTAGAGATACTGACAGGTTTCAGATAGATTATATAATGGTAAGACAGAGATTTAGGAACCAGGTTTTAAATTGTAAGACCTTTCCAGGGGCAGATGTGGACTCTGATCATAATCTATTGGTTATGAACTGTAGATTAAAACTGAAGAAATTGCGGAAAGGTGGGAATTTAAGGAGATAGGACCTGGATAAACTGACTAAACCAGAGGTTGTACAGAGTTTCAGGGAGAGCATAAGGGAACAATTGACAGGAATGGGGGAAAGAAATACAGTAGAAGAAGAATGGGTAGCTTTGAGAGATGAAGTAGTCAAGGCAGCAGAGGATCAAGTAGGTAAAAAGACGAGGGTTAGTAGAAATCCTTGGGTAACAGAAGAAATATTGAATTTAATTGATAAAAGGAGAAACTATGAAAATGCAGTAAGTGAAGCAAGCAAAAAGGAATACAAATATCTCAAAAATGAGATCGACAGGAAGTGCAAAATGGCTAAGCAGGGATGGCTAGAGGACAAATGTAAGGATGTGGAGGCTTATCTCACTAGGGGTAAGACAGATACTGCTTACAGGGAAATTAAAGAGACCTTTGGAGAAAAGAGAACAACTTGTATGAATATCAAGAGCTCAGATGGAAACCCAGTTCTAAGCAAAGAAGTGAATGCAGAAACGTGGAAGGAGTATATAGAGGGTCTATACAAGGGCGATGTACTTGAGGACAATATTATGGAAATGGAAGAGGATATAGATGAAGATGAAATGGGAGATACGATACTGCGTGAAGAGTTTGACAGAGTACTGAAAGACCTAAGTCGAAACAAGGCCCCGGGAGTAGACTACATTCCATTAGAACTACTGACGGCCTTAACTCTACCATCTGGTGAGCAAGATGTATGAGACAGGCGAAATACCCTCAGACTTCAAGAAGAATATAATAATTCCAATCCCAAAGAAAGCAGGTGCTGACAGATGTGAAAATTACCATACTATCAGTTTAATAAGTCACGGATGCAAAATACTAACGCGAATTCTTTACAGACGAATGGAAAAACTGGTAGAAGCCAACCTCGGGGAAGATCAGTTCCGTAGAAATATTGGAACACGTGAGGCAATACTGACCCTACAACATATCTTAGAAGCTAGATTAAGGAAAGGCAAACCTACGTTTCTAGCATTTGTAGACTTAGAGAAAGCTTTTGACAATGTTGACTGAAATACTCTCTTTCAAATTCTGAAGGTGGCAGGGATAAAATACAGGGAGCGAAAGGCTATTTACAATTTGTACAGAAACCAGATGGCAGTTATAAGAGTCGATGGGTATGAAAGGGAAGCAGTGGTTGGGAAGGGAGTGAGACAGGGTTGTAGTCTCTCCCCAATGTTATTCAATCTGTATAATGAGCAAGCAGTAAAGGAAACAAAAGAAAAATTACGAGTAGGAATTAAAATACAGAGACAAGAAATAAAAACTGTCAGAGACAGCAAAGGACTTGGAAGAGGAGTTGAATGGAATGGACAGTGTCTTGAAAGAAGGATATAAGATGAACATCAACAATAGCAAAATGAGGGTAATGGAATGTAGTCGAATTAAGTCGGTTGATGCTGAGGGAATTAGATTAGGAAATGAGACACTTAAAGTAGTAAAGGAGTTTTGCTATTTGGGGAGCAAAATAACTGATGATGGTCGAAGTAGAGAGGATATAAAATGTAGACTGGCAATGGCAAGGAAAACGTTTCTGAAGAAGAGAAGTTTGTTAACATAGAGTATAGATTTAAGTGTTAGGAAGTCGTTTCTGAAAGTATTTGTATGGAGTGTAGCCATGTATGGAAGTGAAACATGGACAATAACTAGTCTGAACAAGAAGAGAATAGAAGCTTTCAAAATGTGGTGTTACAGAAGAATGCTGAAGATTAGATGGGTAGATCTTATAACTAATGAGGAGGTATTGAATAGGATTGGGGAGAAGAGAAGTTTGTGGCACAACTTGACTAGAAGAAGGGATCGGTTGGTAGGACATGTTCTGAGGCATGAAGGGATCACCAATTTACTATTGGAGGGCAGTGTGGAGGGAAAAAATCGTAGAGGGAGACCAAGGGATGAATACACTAAACAGATTCAGAAGGATGTAGGTTGCAGTAGGTACTGGGAGATGAAGAAGCTTGCACAGGATAGAGTAGCATGGAGAGCTGCATCAAACCAGTCTCAGGACTGAAGACCACAACAACATCATTATACTAATTTCATCAGCAAATGACGCACTTTTTGAAGAGCCCTCCTGTGTTCCCGGTAAATCATTTGTTAGTTATGCGCATTCCGTGGGTCATAATCAAGATCTCTCCCTAAGACATGGAATTAGTCAGTCTTCCAATAATATTACAGTTTCCCACCAAAAAATATGGTGACATCCTGACAACTTAACTGCATTCCCAATATCACCCTTACTCCTTCATTCCATCTCTCTCCCATCACTCCCCCTGCCCCCCTCCCTCCCTATCCCTTCCTCACTCACTCACAGTTGGGAATGTACGGGGGTTAAATCATAGCAAGTCTTAAGTGCCCTTGATCGGCACTAACAGAGCTGAAATCTACACACATCAAAAAAAAAAAGTTTTGCATCACCTCATTTCCAAGAGTTCTGGAACCTGTACAGAAAATTGGAATAGAGATCAACATAAACATCATTTCCACCCTTTTTATTGCTCATGAAAATCATACAGTGCATGTTTTACCACCATACAGCGAGACCTTCAGAGGTAGTCGTCCAGATTGCTACACACACTGGTGCCTCTAATACAGAGTAGCACGCCCCCTTACATTGATGCATGCCTGTCTTCATTGTGGAGTACTATCCACAAGTTGGAGCCTTCCATGACCACCAGCGGCATATGTCGGCACCACATAATGCCACCCCAAAACAGCTGGGAACCTTCACCTTGCTGCACTCGCTGGACAGTGTATCTAAGGTGTTCAGCCTGACCAGGTTGCCTCCAAACACGTCTCCGACGATTGTCTGGTTGAAGGAATATGCGACACTCATCGGTGAAGAGAATGTGATGCCAAACCTGAGCGCTCGATTCGGCTTGTTGTTGGGCCCATCTGTACCGCATTGCATGGTTTCGTGGTTGCAAAGATGGACCTCGCCATGAACATTGGGAGTGAAGTTTTCCACCATGCAGCCTATTGTGCACAGTTTGAGTCATGACTACAACGTCCTGTGGCTGTACGAAAAGGGTTGTTCAACATGGTGGCATTGCTCTGAGCCATAATCTGTAGGCAGTAATCATCCATTGCAGTAGTAGCGCTTGGGCAGCCTGAGCGAGGCATGTCATCTACAGTTCCTGTCTCTCTGTATCTCCTCCATGTCCAAATATCATTGCTTTGGTTCACTCCGATATGCCTGGACACTTCCCTTGTTGAAAGTCCTTCCTGGTACAAAGTATCAATGCAGACACAATCAAACCATGGTACTGACCATCTAGGCATGGTTGAAGTACAGACAACACAAGCCATGCACCTCCTTCATGGTGGAATGACTGGAACTGATCTGCTGTCGGTCCCTCTCTGTCTAATAGGCACTGCTCATGCATGGTTGTTTGCATCTTTGGGTGCGTTTATTAACATCTCTGAACAGTCAAAGGTACTGTGTGTGTGATACAGTATCGAAATCAACATCTGTCTTCAGGAGTTCTGGGAACCGGGGTGATGCAAATTTTTTTTTTTTTTTTTTATGTGTGTATATTGAAATCTCTACATACAATTACTTCCGTGTTATTTCCTTTAAGTTTTATTATTATCTTCCGTAATTGCTTAATGAAGTTTAAAACATTTGCTATGGGGCTTGTGCACTGCCAGAGCCGTATATTGAAATCTCTACATACAATTAGTTCCCTGTTATTTCCTTTAAGTTTTATTATTATCTTCCTTAACTGCTTAATGAAGTTTAAAACATTTTCTATGGGGCCTGTACACTACCAGAGCCACTGTCTTTTATTTTTTCAAGAATGCATTTCAGATACAGCATTAAAAGAGCTTTTTAATGCAGTACTCATTTAAGTCTATGATCAGGGAATTCATTCTACTTTTTGTATATAGAAGACCACTCGGAAAGAAGGGGTTAAATCCATTTTATAGATTTTTCAGGAGTGGAATTCCAAAGTTTAAAATGTTACAGTTTCATTGGTTATTGAAATATGCTTTTGTAATTAATATAGTACATTCAATGACATCTTCTTTAGGATTCCTGAAAAGTGGAAAAAAATATTATTAAAAACTGGAGCCTGAATGTCTTTTTATCTGAATGTTTATTTTTTAATTTATTTGTATAATGCACTAATTAGATTGTACGAGTCAGAATGTAACGTGATACTGGGATGATACTTCACTATAATACTTCCCCGAAACTCCCTTGACAAAGATCTATTCATCTTTGAGTGTAGTCATTATTGTATAGGACGTTAATGACTAATCAGGTTTTAAGAACGATACTATTTATCAGTATTCTGTTTTTATTTGCACTCAACTCATGTAAATCATAATGATTAATAAGCCCAAGTCTCAACCCTTGTATCTTTAAATCACCTGGTATACAACTATCAACAATTATTCAATAAATTGTTACAACATGTACATTAAAATATAGTTAATAGGATGTAATTTCAGTTATCAGCATAAATCACAGTTTTTATAACCTAGAGTCTTCATTTCTCACTTTTTACTTATTATAAACAAATAACACAATGTTTCCAGAATGAGATTTTCACTCGCAGGAGGGCTTCTGTAAAGTTTGGAAGGTAGGAGACGAGGTACTGGCAGAAGTGAAGCTGTGAGGACAGGGTGTGAGCCATGCTTGGGTAACTCAGTTGGTAGAGCACTTGCCCACGAAAGGCAAAGGTCCCGAGTTCGAGTCTCGGTCCGTCACACAGTTTTAATCTGCCAGGAAGTTTCAATGCAAAATGTGTTTGTAAATTCACTGCCAGAAAGGAATATTTGTGTAGTACTCGTGGGCCCCTGTGTCACAGAACACCTTCAGTTCTTGCAGATCACGATACTTCTCCTTGGTGATAGGTAGCAGTCCTGAAACATTAGACATGCATGGGCTTATTATAATAAAGTAGGACCTGTTTTTCATTTAATTACTGTGACTAAAGTTTTACCAGATTATCTTCGTAACAGGTTGAAGGGAACAAAAACTCTCCTTCTGGTTCCTCTTCCATCCATCCATCCATCCAGCAGGAGCAGTAACAACTGATGTGATCCAAGATCCATTGTAAGTGTCACAATGTACGATAAGCCTTGGACGGTGACATTTTATCTTCATCTCCTTAATAATTCGTGATGGGAATGGACATTTTGGTTGGTATCTCGGTTGCAAGAAATCAGTCCAGTCACGTGTCATTGAGACATCAAGTTCAACAACCTGAAAAGGAATGGGTTTCGCATGCCCATCTTTAATTATGTCTGTCCAGTGCTTTGGTAACACAACTTTTGTTTTACAACTTATGAGGCCCATGTCTTTGTCACTTTCCAGGTATGAATGTCCTCTTACTGGGAATGTCACACGAATTGATTCAAATCGCTTTGCATGATGGACAAGATAATGGATGAAACTGGAAAGGGTTTAGTTTTTGTTTTGACCACCACATGAATATCCGGAAATGAAGTAACATAATGATGCCGGAAAGAAACTACTTCATTTGAACCTTTCTTCCCTATAGTTTCAGGATGAACATAAAACACTGCATTACTGTCTGAGAGTTGATTTATTTTAAATAGACATAAAGAAAGCTGTTGCTTATAGTAGACAATGTTGGTGCTGATGCTTGATATGATACTAATTTGTATTCATATAGGTGTGCCTGTTCTGTGGCTTCCAAGTGATGATCTGGTAAGTGCCACTCTAGAAATACCTTTAGATCTTTCAGTTTGCTGATGTAATAAGGAAGCTCACCATTTTCATTGAAAAAACGATGCGTGTTTTGGTGGAAAAGTCCAAAGGTATTGTTGTTTTACCATTTGTGCTGTCCAGGCCACCATTTTTTGTTTCTCTAATAGGTGTTACAACTGTGTTTGTAGTAATTTGGCAAACCTATCTTTAAGAAAAATTGACCCTAAAATGGGCCTAGTTCAGATATCAGAAACCACAGGGATTGGACAGACAGTGCTGTAGTTATCCTGAATGCTTCTGGAAATTAGCTGTGTAAGTAAACTCTTACTGAAAGCATTGAGATGTGGGCCATGCTATGTGTGATTCATTCACGTGAGGTTTGACACAGCAGTCGCTTCCAGATGTGAATCGTTCAGCTGTGTTGAGTGGCTAATGAAGCTTAGAATTGACAGTTTTGGCAAAATGCTTCAGCCAATGCTTGTCGCATCTTTCAAAGGGGAACTTAATCTTTACATTAATATGAGAAACATTCGGGCAGTGATATGCCAGATGTTGTCCACAGTTGTATTGTTGACATTATGGTCTAAGCAGTTCCCAGGACCCCCAACAACTACTATATAATGTTCTTTATCGAGACCTTTCCCCAGAGAGCTTAAATCACAGATAACATCACTGAGCCCTGCATTTGTCTGTAAAATAATAGTTATCTGGCATTCTCCGTCCAGGGAGTCCTGTGTTAACATGGACTTCCCCTCCCATAACAACTCCTTAGTAGGAGGACCTTCTTGGTCTTTTTAAACCTCTTATGCATACTACTAGCATTAACTTGTGTTTTTCCATGTCTTGACAGAATGTTCCTGAACTCTTTGGGTTTTTTCCGCACTTTTGTTCAGTCTTCAGAGCAATGAAGCTGTTTGAGGTGGCTGGACTGAAGCTAGCAGACTTGAAGCTTTTCTTAAACATTTTGCCTCATTTAGTCAGTTGGACCACAGTCCATTCATCTCCCCTGTTCGTAACCGTATGTTGTCAAATGCAACATCCAACTGTCCTTGCTCTTCCTGTGATCTGGCCTTAGCATCTCTGAGTTTTAAGAACCAACGTCACTTCTCCATAAAGGTAGAGTGACAAGGAAACTCTAACTGTGCCAAAGACTAGCCAAGCTGGTTGCTTTTAAGCATCTCTGTGCCAAGCCTCACTACCTTATTAAGCAGAGTAAAAAGGAAAGCTGGGAGTGCTTTATTTCCTCCCTGGGGATGTATGCCTCCTCATCACAGGTTTGGTCCAGGTTCCGTAGCCTTCTGGGTCACCAGCAACAATCAGCTGTCCAAGGTCTGATCCTACAGGGTGCTTTGTATACAGATCCATTGGTCCTTGCAGCACACATTCTGCAACAGCATCGGAGTCCTCCGCCTATCCCACTACTTTTCTCTGGTACAAACACTGAGTTGAACAAACCATTTCTTACTGCTCTGTGACAGTTTCCACATTTATTCATTTATTCATTGTGACCATATTTCTGTAGTGTAGACATTTGTTAGCGATAGTCGTTAAGTGAAAAATTGTGATTTTGTGACACTCTGATTTTTATTTAATCAAAAACATCTCGCATATGGTACTTATTGTGTGGGCAAAAAATGTGCATGTGATGTAAAAATGTTACTGGTTTAGACAAATTTCATGTTACTGAATATTTGTGAATGAGAAATGTTTTTTCCAGTCTGTGATGTAGCTACTACTGTAGCAGAGATTGAAATTAGAAGAAAGCAACTTCACTACATAAGTATAAAATGAACAGGCATTTTTAATGAAATATAGTACCTAACACAGTTATTTGTTCTTTCCTCTGAACTGACAAAAAGATTTTAACTGCTTTTAATGAGATAGTCGCTATGGTTTACTGCGGTACTACAGCACTTAGCTTTGTGGTCCTTAGAACAATAACCATCATCATCGTTGCTTAACTACTGTAAACACATACGTGCTAATGCTTCAGTAGCTGCAGATTCACTGAAACTATACTTCTATAGGTACTTTTTAGTCTCTGAAACATCATATTTACCTCTGCTTGCAAATCTCAACTATCTTTCCATTGTGAGTGTTTCCAACACTTCTTTTTCCACAATACTGTCTTCAAGTGTCTTACCTTTATACAAGGAGGAACCATCCTGGAATTCACATTAAGAGATTTAGAGAAACTAAATCAGAGGGCTGTCAAGATTTGAACCACACTCTTAAATGCAAGCTACCATGCCATATCTCTCATTTTATCCATTAAGTTGATGAACCTATTATTTTAAATATCCACAGCACTCTAATCGAGAAATTATGAATATCGTCGAGAAATTATGAATATCATCATGTAACAAGTGCAACGCGCTGCTCTTAATTACATGTTGTTGGGGTTCATCAGTTCTCTGTTGACATATACATCACTTAGATGCAATTCCTCATACACCTATTCATTCAGACGTTGATGTTTCATGAAAGAAATTTTCCCTATTGGGCAAATATCCTGCTGTAGAGTTGTAGACCACCATTTCTTTCAAAACTGGTTTTCAGTATGTTTAAAAATAATGTCGTTTTGAGCAGTTACTTACTGTACCAGCAGTTGTCAAATGTTTTTGCGTAAGAGCCAATATTGACAGTCAGGCCACATGGGAAGAGGAGGCGTGGGGGTGAAATGACCAGTGAAAGACAGGTTCAATTTTTACCAAACCTCAGTTATTGGTAGAAGCTTACCACTTACAGATTCTAAATCTACATATATTATATGGCATTGTACATCCAGACGTTACCACATTTGGGGGCACAGATGTGTGCTCCTTTGTATATGTTATGTCAGGCCTGGTGGTCTAGTGGTAAAGCACCTGCCCAGAAACTGAAAGATTACTGGATTGAATCCCAGTTAGACCATTGAATATTTCAGTCTGCATTTAACCTAGCCTTTATCGCTCAGTGATGGTGAAGATTCATCAATAATGACAAGTGGCTTGGATTCCATGTTAAACTGTAGGTTCTCTTCCCTCAGTAGAGTTACTGGGGTAGGTTAATGACACACAAAGCAAGAATGTGGCGTACAATTCAGAGACTCGCACCAAGCTGTTGAGGCACACAGAACTATTATTGTGTACATAATGCACCTCTTGTATTGACAACTAAGGTTTCAGAAGCAGACAATTGTTTTTTTTTTACATGACTCTTCAGTTCCATTAAATGATAATTATTTTCACTCTGTTACAACCAGTAGTGACACATTTATTGGTTGACATCAGTGAACCTGGTCCCAGATCATCCTCTTTACTCCCAAGCAAGCAAGCAGGGCACCATTTCATATGTTCTCAGAGCGTTTTTAACTTTGTACCATGCATAATCTGTCTGGTATTGCCATGGACATACACATAAATTTATCCAGGGGGGAGCAAAATTTTAAAATTACCATATCTCGATACAACTGATTCAGTGAGTCTATGAACATGCCTCTCTTTGCAACTGGTGCATTTAAGTCAATAGATATATAGAGGTACCCACCTATAGTATAGCATGGCCTTGATCCCCAAAGCCTACTACAGTAACTCTGCCGTGCAAAACTGGATGTATATTCAGGAAGCTGTCATGTATCTTCTGTGTCTACAGACATACAGCGAACTATTGTTGTGATCAAGTTGTCGAGTAGAGTGTGTCTTTTCCATATTTTTGTTGTGCTGGAATTATTGCCAAAATCCAAAATGTAGATTGTTTGGAAAACCTTTTTCTACTGTTGGATAAGGTCTGTACTAGGAATATATGAAGAAAATGATGGGGACTCTATTTTGGCTTTTTCCTACAAAGACAAGCATCCACCTTTACTGCAGAAAGTGCCAAAACTGCCACTGGGTCATGCAAATGGAATAATGACAGGGCTTCGCTCCTCCTCCTCATCCCTAATCAGAACCTCATCAGTGATCACCACTGACGCAGTGAGATGACATTCCCTTGGCTTCCATGTGTCTGTGCTGGATTCTAGCCACACAGTAATCCAGTGGTGCAACAGATATTACCATCACCTACCAGAAATTCAACAACTTGTTTCATCTTATTCTGCATTCTGCCTTGCTCTTCAAGAAACTCACTTCTGTGATTAGCACTCTCCAACGATTCCTGGTTATTAGGCATTCTGTTGGAACCATACCAGCCCTGGAGGGGTCTGCACTTTGGTTCACACTGATGTCATCTCCTTTCATATCAATCTGGAATCAATAGCAGTACAAGTGCGAACAACCCTAGCAATCACCATTTGCGACACCTACCTCCCTCCTGGTAGGCAACTTCTTTCCATTGACCTGCCATAGTACAGGAACACCAGCCCCCATACCTCCTACTCGGGACCTTCAATGCACACCACCCCCTGAGGAGGAGTACCACTTCGATGGGTACAGCTTTTCTAATTGACCAATTTCTTACAGACTTTGATCTGCGTCTCCTCAACAAGAGTTCCCGTTTCAATTTCAGTGCTGCTCACGGCACCTTTTCTGCTATCGACCTCACGGTCTGCTTCCCTGCTCTCATGGATTCCCTGCATTGATCACATAATGATGATCTTTGTGACAGTGACCACTTTCTGGTGATTCTATCCTGCTGCAACCAGGCCAACAGGCCCTCGTGTTAGGCATTCCATAGAGCCAATTGGCCTTTATATGTGTTTGCTGTGCACTTTGACTCCTCTCTGTTGGTTTGCATTGATGCAGTCATACAGTATGTCTGTGGCACTCATCTTCATGCCACTTGCACTGGTGTCCCCCTATTCACAGGTCCCCCTCATCATCGACCAGTGCCGTGGTGGACCAAGGATGTAGCAGTCGCTGTCCAGGACATCAGACGGGCACTGCAGCAATTTAAACGACACCCTTCAGAGACAGACTGCTCGCTTTTAAGCATCTCTGTGCCAAGGCTCACTACCTTATTAAGCAGAGTAAAAAGGAATGCTGGGAGTGCTTTATTTCCTTCCTGGGGATGTATACCTCTTCATCACGGTTTTGGTCCAGGTTCCGTAGCCTTCTGGGTCACCAGCAACAATCAGCTGTCCAGGGTCTGATCCTACAGGGTGCTCTGTTTACAGATCCATTGGTCCTCCTCCTATCCCACTACTTTTCTCTGGCAGAAACACAGAGTTGAACAAACCCCTCTCTGTTTAAACCCCTACTGAGCCAAATCCTATAATGAAACCTTCACTGGAAGGGAATTTTTGCAGGCTCTTCCCTCTTCCCATGACTCAGCCCCAGGCCCAGAAACCATACAGAACCAGGTGATCCAACACTTGGATTTTACTTGGAGGCAACACCTCCTCAGGATCTCCAACCTCATTTGGCTCACAGATGCCTTCCCCTCACAGTGGTGAGGCAGCCTAATTATCCCCATCCTTAAGCCTGGCAAGAACACATCTCTCTATAGCTACTGCTTGATTGGCCTGATGAATGCGCTTTATAAACTGCCTGAGAGGATGGTTAGCTTCCAATTATGTTGGGTGCTTGAATCTTGGGGCTTTTTGTCTCTGTATCAGTACGCCTTCTGGGAAACATGCTCAACGGCTGACCTTTACTCAGATTGGAAACAGTAATCCAACAGGCTTTTACTAACCACTAGCACCTTGTCACAGTCTTCTTTGAGCACAACACAGCTTGGTGCCATCACATTTTAGTTATCCTCCATGCTGGCCCCTTCCAATTTTTATCCAAGAGTTTTTATACCACTGGCTCTTCCAGGTTCGCGTTGGCACTTCACTCAGCACCTCACGGGTCCAGGAGAATGGTATCCAACAGGGCACTGTGTTTAGGGTCACACAATGGGCTTCTGACCTCTGGTTACCCAGATGTTGTAAGCCAATGATTTTTGCATCTGATGCAGCTCCCACTCAGTAGCATCTGCTGAACACCATCTCCAAGGTGCCGTCCAACAGGCCCCTCCATGTGTGCTCTCCCATGGCTTCCAGTTTTCTCCCTCCAAAACGTGGGTTACGCATTTTGCCATCGACCTACAGTACACCCTGATCCAGAACTTTATTTAACTAGCCAGTGCCTGGATGTTGTAGCACAATCCCGTTTCTTGGGCCTTATTTTTGATAAAAAGCTGACATGGCTGCCCCATATTCACCACCTGAAGACTGCCTGTATGCGGAAGATTAGTGCTCTGTGGCTCCCGGGTACTCTTCTCCAGCTTTATCACACTTGGTTTTGTCCACTTTCCACTTTGAAACTACATGACCCTGTTCATTATTATGGGGTGCATCTAGCTATCGGTGCCTTTTGCACTAGTCCTGTCAACAGTCTCCTCGCAGGAGTGGGGATTCCCCCTCTTCAAAAATGATGGAGCCAATTCCAGGTTTCTTACACAATCATCATTTGACTGATTCCCTGATCATACTATGTACCCTGTCCTCATTGATACCAAGGGACATCTCCCGCATGATACCCACCCTCGATTAGGATTCCCAGTTGGAATGTGTGTCACTTCCCTGTGTCAGGATCTCCATCTCCACTCATGGGAATGTGCCCCATGTATTTCCGCCCACACCCTTCTTGGATTAGGAAGAACCTATTCCAGGGCCCTAAGGTCTTTGTCACTCATATGATATTCTGGCATCTTGTATGTCTCACCCTTGAAGAGTTCCAGGGTGCTACCATCTTCTACACTAGTGGTTCTAAAATGATGGATAAGGCGGCTTAGGCATTTATATCTTCTATTGGCATGGAACACCATTTACTGCTGGAATAATGTAGTGTGTTCACAGTGGGGCTGCTAGCCGTAAACATGACCTTTAGTTTTGTTTCTCAGGCCTTCTTCCACAGTGTTTTAATATGTACCAACTCAAAAAGTAGCTTGGAGGCTCTAGACCAATGCTACTGTTGTCACCCTATGGTCTCTGCTATCCATGACCCTCTTTCTGCCCTTGGCTGCGCCATCTGCTCTGTTGTCTTCCTCTGGGTGCCAAGTCGTGGGCAGCCCAGGGAATGAACTGGCTCACTGTTTAGCTAGAGAGGCAGATACATACTTCCCATTCCTTTTCATGTTCCCAGATACAGATATGCGGATACACATCAAATCTCTCTTTGCCCAACAGTGGAATGACATCTGGTGCACTTCTGCTCTCGGTAATAAAATCCACACAATCAAGAGAACTACTGCAGTTTGGTGCTCTTCCTTCCACTCCTCTCAGAAAGAGTTCATTGTCTTATGCCATCTACACACAGGTCATACTAGGCTCACTGATTGTTTTCTCTAGTGCAATGAGCAAATGTTTGCTCTGAAGTTTCTTGCTCACATGGAAGTGGAAAATGAATTGCCATGGAACATCCTGTAGACAGATGAAGCCCACTTCCATCTTCAAGGACATTTCAGTATGCAGAATTGCACAATATAGGCCACGGAAAATCCTCACACACGCCAACCGATACCATTTCATTCTGCAAAGATGACTGTGTGGTACAGGTTGGCAGCATCACTTATCATAGGACTCTGTATTTTCGATATGAGTCTTGCAGGTCCTGTTACCTGTACTATCACTGGTAAACACTGTGAGAATCTTCTGCACACCTACATGGACATCTACATGGATAGTCTGCAAATCCCACTTAAGTGCCTGGCAGAGGGCTCATCAAACCACCTTCACAATAATTTTATATTATTCCAATCTCGAACAGCGCATGGAAAAAACAAACACCTATATCTTTCCGTGTGCACTCTCATTTTCCTTATTTTATTATGATGATCATTTCTCCCTATGTAGGTTGGTGTCAACAAAATATTTTCGCATTTGGAATAGAAGGTTTGTGATTGAAATTTCATGAGAAGATTCTGGTGCAGCAAAAAAATACCTCTTTTTTAATTATATTCACCCTGTGTCAGTGACACAGTCTCTTCCCTATTTTGTGATAATACAAAATGTTTTGCTCTTCTTTGAACTTTCTCGATGTACTCCGTTGATCCTATTTGTTAAGGATCCCAGACCATGAAGCAGTACTCCAAAAGAGGACATGTAAACATAGTGTAGACAGTGTCTTTAGTGGACTTGTTACAATTTCTATGTATTCAGCCAGTGAACTCAGTCTTTGATTTACCCTTCCCACAACATTTTCTGTGTGTTCTTTCCAAGTTGTTCATAATTGTGATTTCCTGTCAGAGAGGTCACAGTTCATAGTAACTGATGAAAAGTCATAGCTTAAAACATAAGTGACTTCTGACATCCCCCAAGGTAGTGTTATAGGCTCTGTGCTGTTCCTTATCTGTATAAACGATTTTGGAGACAATCTGAGCAGCCATCTTAGTTCGTTTGCAGATGACGCTGTCGTTAATTGACTAATAGTCATCAGAAGATCTAAACAAATTGCAAAATGATTTAGAAAAGATATGTGAATGGTGCAAAATTTGGTTACTCAATAAATAAGTCAAATCTAAAAGCCGTAAATTCAACTAAATACCTAGAAATTATAATTACAAACGACTTAAATTGGTAGGAATACACAGAAAATGTTGTAGGGAAGGCTAACTGAAGATTGCATTTTATTGGCAGGACACTTAGAAAAAGTAACAGATCTACTAAGGAGACTGCCTACACTACACTTGTCCATCCTCTTTTAGAATGCTGCTGTGCGGTGTGGGATTCTTACCAGATAGGATTGACAGAGTACATCAAGAAAGTTCAAACAAGGGCAGCACAATTTGTATTATCATGAAATATGGAGAGAGTGTCACTGAAATGATACAGGATTTTGGCTGGACATTATCTTTCGTTGCGATGGAATCTTGTCACGAAATTCCAATCACCAACTTTCTCCTCCAAATGTGAAAATATTTTGTTGACACAGACCTACATTGGGAGAAATGATCACCACAATAAAATAAGGGAAATCAGAGCTTGTACGGAAACGTATAGGTGTTCATTATTTCTGCGTGCTGTACGAGATTCGAATAATAGAGAATTATGTAGGTGGGTTGATGAACCCTCTGCCAGGCACTTAACTGTGGTTTGCATAGTATCCCTGTAGATGTAGATATTCTTTGGTGATGGAATTTCATAAGCTGTGTTTAGTAACTCTAATTTGGCAGCACTGTTGTTGATAGTATTTCCATTGCTATCATGCAGAGAAGGCATTGATTGTCTTGCCACTATCTTACTTTACATGCAACCAGAATCTCTTTGGATTTTCTGCTAGGTTTCCAGAGAAAGTTTCATTGTGGAAGCTATTATAACCATCTTGCATTGAAGTCCATGCTAAATTTCGAGCTCTGTAAAGACTGCCAATTTTGGAGATTTAACGATCGTTTAAATTTGGCATGCTTTTTTTTTATGTTTTTGCGGCAGTGTTCTGACCTGCTTCGTGCACCAAGGGGGATCGGCTCCATTGTTTGTTAATTTATTTGGTATAAATCTCTCAGCTGCTGTCAATACTATTTGTTTGAAGTCTGGCCACATCTGGTGTATACTTACATTGTTAATTTGGAAGAAGTGGAGATTGTCTCTCAAGAAGGCGTCAAGTGAACTTTTATCTACTTTTTTGAATAGATATATTTTTTGTTAATTTTTGGATGATTTGGTGATTACAGTATTTAATCTCGCTATGACAACCCTGTATTCACTAATCACTGTAGTCGTTTTGACCCTTGTGATTAGTTCAGAATTAGTTGTTGTTAAGAAGTCGAGTGTGGTTCAAATGGCTCTGAGCACTATGGGACTTAACATCTTGGGTCATCAGTCCCCTAGAACTTAGAACTACTTAAACCTAACTAACCTAAGGACATCACACACATCCATACCCGAGGCAGGATTCGAACCTGCGACCGTAGCAGTCCCGTGGTTCCGGACTGCAGCGCCTAGAACCGCATGACCACCGCGGCCGGCAGTGGAGTGTGTTTTCACAACCATTTGCTATTCACATGGGCTTGTGAACTAACTGCAAGAAATAATTTTGAGAGAATGCGTTTAGCACAATTTAAGATGGTGTTCTATGTATACCTCTGGATTTAAACATGTATTTTTGCCAACATACTGAGGGTAAATTAAAGTGACCATCAACTATAATTGTATGAGTTGAGTACATACTTGAAATTAAACTCAAGTTTTCTTTGAATCTTTCAGCAGTAGTATCACCTGAATTGGGAGCTTGGTAAAGGGATCCAATTATTATTTTATTCTGGTTGCCAAGAATGACCTCTACCCAACTACTCACAGGAACTGTCTACTTTCAATTTCACTACAAGATAAACACATCACCAGCAACCGAGTGAGGTGGCGCAGTGGTTAGCACACTGGACTCGCATTTGGGAAGACGACGGTTCAATCCCGTCTCCAGCCATCCTGATTTAGGTTTTCCGTGATTTCCCTAAATCGTTTCAGGCAAATGCCGGGATGGTTCCTTTGAAAGGGCACGGCCGATTTCCTTCCCAATCCTTCCCTAACCCGAGCTTGCGCTCCGTCTCTAATGACCTCATTGTCGACGGGACGTTAAACACTAACCACCACCACCACCACCATCACCAGCAACTGTATTTAGCCTATCCTTTCTGAACATTGCCAGATCGTTCGCGAAAATTTCACCTTATCTCCAGATTTAGCCAGCTTTCAGTGCCTTTAACAGTTTGAGCATCAGTGGTTTCTATTAGTGCTTGGACCTCTGGTACTTTCTAAACACAATTATGACAATTTACAGCTATTATACTGGTGATTCCTATATCTGCGTTCTTCTTGTGTTCAACCTGCTCCCTTTGAGACTGGAGCCCTTTTTGTGTTTTCCCAAAGCCCTCAAACCTAAAAAACTGCCCAGTCCACAACACACAGCCCCTGCTACCCATGTATGTCACCTCCTGCAGAACCCAAAGCTCAACCACCCTAAGCTGCCAGCAGAACCCGAAACTCAACCACACTGGTGCAAGTCAAGGAATCTGCAGTCTACATTGTCACAGAAGCATCTGAGCCTCTGATTCAGACCCTCCACTTGGCTCTGTACCAGAGATCTGCAATTTGTCCTGTCAACTATGCTGCAAATGGTTATATCTGCTTTCATTTCGTAAGTGAGATTGGCAGCCTTTACCAATTCTGTTAGCCTCTCGAAACCAGAGAGAATCTCTTCTGATCCAAAGGGACACACATGGCTACCGATATGAGCCTCCCCCTGCAGTTTGCTGAACCATGTGCTCTTCATGGCATCTGGAAGGACCCATCCCACATCTGGAGTGACTCCACCCTGTATGCACACAAAGTGCACATTGGCTTTTTCCACTCCTTGACAGCCATGTCTCTAAGGAGCCCCTTAATGCATCTGATATTGCAGCTCCCAACTACCAGTAATTCCACCCTCTGTGATTGCCCGGATCTTGGAGGCTGAGAGGTTTCCTCTGAATCAGGACAAGTGACTGCATCTGGCTGAGGGACAGTGTCAGCCACAGACAGCACCTGGAATGTGTTTGTAGACTAACCAGGGAGGTCCTAAGTGCGGCCCACCTGCCATGCCCGAGGTGATCTCCCACTCGACCACAGGCGAGGGGTCAACCTCAGTGCGAGCAGTAACTGGGCTGGCCTGTACGGATCAATCGGCGGACTCAGATGTCCATTGAATCTGCACAGCTGGCCCACAACCTTGATGCCCTTCCACTGGGGCTTCAAGCTGTGTAACCGAAGCCATCACAGCCTGGAACTAAGAGTGAAGTGTCACCAACTCAACTCACATCCTCACACAGCAATCACAGTCTCTATCCATACCGAATACCATGGAAAACTACACTTCACAGACAAACAAGGTCAGTTGACACATGCTATGGAACACTACAGTAGACACAAAGGAAAATGCAAGAACTCTGTCCAATACGTTAGATCAATACACAGAGATTCAAAAACTGAACTATGAAAGCACACAAGTGAGACGAAGTGATTCACTTCTGATTAGGAACTTGTGATATACCACAAAACTGTGTGATAACTGTGACTAATAAATTTACACGAAGAAACTCAAGAAACAAAATTACCAAAGCACACAGGTGAAACTACAATTCGCTCTTGGTTAGGAACTGGGCAGATGCCACAAAATAGGTTACTTCCTTGCTGCCTCCTGATTAGCTGTCTAATGCCAACAAGCAGTCACTAGCTTTCAAAACAAATGACTGTAGACTTGTGCTAGGGAACATCACTGTAGACACGGAGGGAAATGCAAGAACTGTGTCTAATAAATTAGATTAACATGCAGAGATTCAAAAACTGAACTACCAAAGTGCTCATGTGAGCCTGTATAAAGTGCTCCAATAATATTATGAGAAGGAAACTTGCTACTCACCATATACTGGAGGTACTGAGTCGCAGGTAGGCACAACTTGTGACAGAAATCCATGAACAGCATATTGAACATGTCTTGCAAAACTGATGTCATTTTTCTTTTTATGTGATTTTAGGCCCCAAGACAATTAAAAACCAATTTTTCCCACCTGATGTAGTTGTTGGGCTTACCTAACACTACCACAGCTGTTGACAATGCTGAACTTGTGTGATCATACACATTGAGCACTATGGATGGTATAATGTGCAATTCAAACCATAGCTGTCATATTGCGATTCATGTGTAGCCGATGCCATTTACAGTAACATGCTTACAGCACCATCTATTGGTAACATTTTTGCTAAAATCTTTTGTTCCATGATGTTTCCCGATGCATGAATAATATGCTGTTCAGATTCCTCATACTGAGTGATGGTTCTGTTTCTACAGTGTTTTCAAATTGGAACTTGAATTATGGGCATTGGGTACATTGTTGTTTATTTTTCTGTATTATTCAAACATTGTCATGGTTTCAACATAACACAGTATTGTAGATGAACAATTTTATACAGGACACTTGTGGTTTATCAATTTGTAAAACTACCTTAACTTGGTCTACAAAAGCTATGTAAGCTACAGTGTGAGCACGTCACGCAAGATTTTCAATATTCTCGCACTCTTTCTCACACGAACTATTAGCCCTAGAGGAAAAATGAATAGCAAATTTTTGTAGGAAGTTTAATCGAGTTTAATTTTGTACTGTGACACGTTTTCACTGGAGGGTGCAGTTTTCAAGTTATTCAAGAAAAACGTACAGAAGTGATATTGAATGTGTTCTATCTCAGAAACCATTCAGAGTAGGGCATATGTCCATATGAAGGTTTTTTTTTTTTGTTTAGAATCACAAATGCTATCATCCCTCAAAGCACGTACCTCTCCTCCTGACTCACCCTGTACTTTAGAATTTTTTTCCTGTCTATAATACTTGTTGTGCCATGAAAACTAAGTATGGCAGTATACATATTAAACAGCCAACAGAACTAGAAATTCACATGGCAAGGAAAGAAAATTACAATAACTGAGAAAGATTGATTTGTAATAACAGGAATATTGTTTTGTACTATGGAAAATAGTGTAAATCAAAGGAAACAGCTACTTGATAAATGATGATAGGGAGGTTGCAAACATTTTTTATTATTGTTTCTTAAAAATACAAGTAACTGAAGGAATGAAGGTGTCAGCTGTCTGTATTGTTAGGCATTGAGCAGTTGGTAGACCTAAAAACAAGACTGGAAACATTCCTACACTTTTGGACAATGTCTTTATTCACTAATAAAATGTGCGCACATGGATGCGCGCGTCAGTGTTTGGCCTGTTGTTGTGGTCTTCAGTCCGAAGAGTGGTTTGATGCAGCTCTCCACACTACTCTATCCTCTTCATCTCTGAATAACTACTGCAGCCTACGTCCTTATGAATCTCCTTACGGTATTCACCTTTTGGTCTCCCTCTATAATTTTTACCCTCCATGCTTCCCTCCAGTACTAAATTGGAGAGCCTTTGATGTCTCAAAATGTGTCCTATCAAGTTATCCCATCTTTTGATCAAGTTGTGCCACATATTTCTTGTCTCCCCAGGTCTATTCAGTGCCTCCTCATTACTTATAGGATCTACCATCCAATCTTCAACATTCTTCTGTAGCACATTATTTCAAAAGCTTGTATTCTCTTCTTGTCTAAACTGTTTATTGTCCATGTTTCACTTCCACACATGGCTACACTCCGGAAAAATACTTTCAGAAAAGACTTCCTAACACTTAAATCTACAGTCATTCTTTCTAAATTTCTCTTCTTCAGAGATGCTTTTCTTGCCATTATCAGTCTACATTTTATATTCCCTCTACTTCAGCCATCCTCAGCTATTTTGCTACCCAAATAGCAGAACTCGTCTACTACTTTAGGTCTCATTTCCAAATCTGATTCCCTTGGCATCACATGATTTGATTCACCTATTTCTTCCAAGTTCTTTGCTGTTTCTGATAAATGAATAGAATTAAAATGTCATTTCTTTTTTCCGGAACTTTAATTCCTATTCCAAATGTTTCTTTGATTTCCTTTACTGCTCGTTCATTGTACAGATTGAATAACATCGGAGATAGGCTACACACACCCCGCGCCCCCCTCCCCCTCTTGATCACTGCTTCCCTTTCATGCCCCTCGACACTTAATACTGCTTTCTGGTTTCTGTACAAGTTGTAAAAAGCATTTTACCCCTGCTACCCTGCTCTTTTATCTCGTCATACGTTTCTTCAATCTCTTCATCATCTGTGGAGCTAGTTGGCATACTGTGGAGGCTGTGGGCTGCATGTCTATCTTGGCTACAAATATGCATTCACTAAGCTTTTCGTAGTAGCTTAATCACTCCTATTTTCTTATTATTATACCCAGTCCTTTATTAGCCCTATTTGACTTTGTAATTATAACCCTGTGTTCATCTGACCAGAAGTCTTGTTACTCCTGCCACCAAATTTCACAAATTCCCACTACATCTAATTCAACCAGCCAATTCCCCTTCTTAAATTTTCTAACCTACCTCTCCAATTAAGCGACCTAACATTCCATGCTCTGATCTGTAGAAAACCAGTTTTTTTTAATCCTGATAGTGACATCCTCTTGAGTTATCACCCCCTCCCCGGAGATCCGAATGTTTGGCCTATATGACCTGTTTACAGCCACTAATTTCTTGCACGCCCCGTGAACCATGGACCTTGCTTTGCTGGGGTGGCTTGCATGCCTCAGCATACAGATAACCATACTGTTGGTGCAGTCACATTGGTGACGTATTGGTGGAGAAGAGTAGACTAACCTTCAGTTCCTGAAGAAATGCAGCAATGTTTTCTGTACCTGAAGTTGGAAAAATGTGAATGATTGAGTGATGTGGCCTTGTAACATTAGCAAACATGGCTTTGCCATGTTGATACTCTGAATGACTGAAAGTATCATCTTGAGAAAAAAATTTTGAATGTCAAATAGTCTCCTGTTTCAATCTCTGGCTGAGGACAACCAAGGATCATGATGTCACCAGAAGAAACCAATCGATATTTGTTTGTTCCCACTACAGTCTTGTCATTCTTTCCTAATGGTCGCACATTTAAGAATTAATATAGTATTCTAGGTTCAAAAGGAACCTTATCGTCAAGTTAGAGGATGGGCACCAGTAACAGTTGATTGGGGCTGCCACTGATAGCAGTCAACATGTTAACAAATAAATTATTTGTTTGTATCTAATACCAGAAACTTTTACATATATTTAAAACAGAAAGACATAAACCATTTTCAGTTAATGCAGTGTCATTTCATTTCCATACATCACTGATACATTTGACAGTTGCACAGTTATGCATACACCTTATTGACGTGGAAGTGAGATGGAGTGCCTCTGTTCAATCTGAAAACTATCTTACAGCTGCTACACTGCTGCACATTGTTAGGTAACAAAAACCACACATTCTAGGGTGGGGTATCTAATGTTAAATCGTTCAGTGCGGTAGGTAGAGAATTCGAAAAGAGAAATGGGTAATTTGAAGTTAAATGTACGGATGTAAGTGAAGTGAAATGGCAGGAGAACATGATTTCTGGTCAAATGAGTGCACAGTTGTCAACATAAAATTAAATGGAAGTAATGCAGGAGTAGGACTAATAATGAATAAGAAGATACAGGGAAATGTAGAGGAATTTCTATGAACAGCAAACTGAATGCATTGTCATATTCAAGATAAATACAAAGCCAAGACTAACACGGGAATATAAGTATGCCCAGCTGGGCAAAATGTTACAACCATTCACCATCATGAGAGTGAATGCGACCTGGTGGAGCTGTGGGTATATGATGTGGCAAGTATATAAGCAGAGCAGAAGTGAAAAGGGAATCAGTCTAATGATGGGAAAATCTACTGACAGAAATGGCTTTTACAAAGGGCACCTTGTTACAACCCAATTCTTTGGAAAGTGCATCTTGGAAACAGTGAAACTGGTCATCTGTGTACTGCTGTTGTGAGCATATATGGAAAGTAGTTGAATTACAGTGAAACCTTGATCAGGCGACAAAATGTTGAATGTCCACATCTCGTCACAGAACTTGGTCAGAGGTCTGTAAAGCAGGTCAGGTGGATCTCCATAGTGCAGTCACTAGCATTTAGGAACACACCATTCAGCACATGTTGTTGAATGTGTGCCTCCATTGCAGACAAGCTCTACATCTTCTCATGTTGACCCAACAATATTGTGACTTATGATTGCAGCGAGTACAGGATCATTGAGACTGGACTATGGATCAATGGAAAAGTGTCACCCAGTTGGGAGACATCACGTATCTTGGTACATCAGGTCAGTATCGCGTCCAGATATGTCATTATTGAGGCGAACGGTCACTTTAAAAATGTGTTGGGGCATGCGTGCGGACCTTCATCCTCAATATGTTATCTGACAGCGATGGCATCCTACCACAGGCTAACTGTCCATGTCACAAGGCAAGAACAGTGCTGCAGTGTTCTCAGGAGAATGATAGTGAACTCACATTGATGCCTTCTCCATCAAATCTACCTGTTCTGCACCTAATGGGGCAGTAGTGAATGCTATAGCCCACCTGCCCTGTGCCCATAATTTAGGAACTGCATGGCCATGTGTGTAAGCACATGGTGTGACATACCTCTGGAAACCTACCAGAGGCTTGATGAATCCATGCCATGCAGAATCACTGATGTATTGCATATTGTACACGAACATGCTATTAACCTTTTAAGTGGGCATGACAGATATATCCATCCATGCTCTGCTATTGCATAGTGGGTTCGACGGATATATCTGTCCACTGCGTTCTGTGGCTAGTAGCTAGTGGGAATGACAAGTTATCGGCCTGCCGTTGACACTATGGTATTAGTTGAGCTTCGTCCACTAGATGGCAGCTCTTGTCACGCAACGCAGCGTGTTCTAGGCTAATTATAACATTGTCCTCACGAGCGCGCGTCGAGAAAATGCGTCTTGTGAAGCAGCCGCAAAAGTGCGCCTTTTTCATTCGTGTTTACCGCAGTGTTAGTGAGTGATCTTTTGCAATGGCGAAAAGAAGTCATTTATCAGATTCTGAGATTGAGAAGCTGCTTTTAGAAAGTGACGATAATTTCAGTGACAGTTCTGAAAGTTTTCAAGATACAGATGTTGAGGCTAGTGAAAGTGACTTCGATTCAGAAACATCTGACGACGAGACACTACTGCAGCAGACGGTACCTAGTAAATTTGTGCGTGCTAGTTCAGTTCGTATTCAATATTTGTTCAGTGGTAATAGTAGTACAGTTGTGCCTCTAAAACAAAACGATGTGGTGAGTTGTTTTATGTGTTTTGTGGATGATGCTTTGTGCACAATTACAGCTGAACAGACGAACTTATATGCAGAACAGTTCATAGCTTCTCGTCCCAATTTAGCAGCATGCTCCAGGGTTCACAGTTGGCAGAATACTACACGTGACGAGGTAAAAACACTTATTGGAATGCTTGTACTTCAAGGAATTCTTCACAAACCAGACCACAACATGTACTTTTCAAAGAGGGAATCAGTTGACACACTTTTCTTCAGGAAAGTGATGAGTGAATCCTCCACTTTGCCCCCAGGGGCTCAGCATTCATTTGCTGGGTACGGGCTTGGCGACCCCGGGGTTCCTGAGCTGGGGACTGGTAAGCGCCGCCCGTCCCCTGTCACCGTAACCTCTGAGCATACTTCAGCGACCACCGTGCGGCGCGGCGGTGGAACGTTGTGTGTCTCAGGGAATGGGGATCTTGGCTTGACCACCCGGATCACGAGGATGGAATAAACCTCTATAAAAAAAACCTCAATCTCAAGGTGTGCTGCGCGCTAATGAGATGCATGGCTGTTGAGGTGGAACAGTCGATAGCGGTCAACCTCTGGGGAACCTGCCACACCTCAGTTGTATAAGGCTTGCCTAGGCACGCGGGGCTCTGTCTAGGTGGACTTCTAGTTCCCTAGCTGCTCGTGGGACCGCGATGGATCCTTCGAAATCCTCTTTTCTTCCTCCCAGCAGAAAGGGTGGGCCGCTGGAAGGTTCTAACACCCAGTCTCTTAAGAGGGCCCGTGCAGTCAGTCCCCCTGACTCTGGCGCTTCTTTAACAAGTCCAGTCTTATGTAACAGAATGCATTCTGGTAATCCGAATGTGTTTCTCATTGTGAAACGGAAGGAGGGTAGTTTTGAGAAGGTTTCGCCCTTCTATATACAATAGGGATTGGAGGGAATCTGTGGCTCCTTAAAATCGGTGAAGCGCTTACGTAATGGGACCTTGCTAGTGGAAACTTCCACTTCCCAGCAAGCAACTAACCTCCAATCTGCTAAATGCCTTGGAGAGTATGCCATAGACACTGAACTGCACAGCACCTTGAACTACAGCAAAGGTGTTGTGACATGCCGGGATCTAGTTGATATTCCCAAGGAAGAACTGCAACGTGAGTGGGCTCCAGAAGGTATCGTTGATGCCCAACACATCATGAAGAGGGTTGATGGCACTCTTGTCAAATCTGACTCCTTTATTCTAACCTTCAGTAGCACAAAACTTCCTGAACATGTTAAAGCTGGCTTCCTTCGCCTTAGTGTGAGGCCTTATTTCCCGGCCCCGATGCGCTGTTTCAAATGCCAGCGTTTTGGGCATACCACCCTCGGCTGTAAAGGCAAAGCGACTTGTGGAAACTGTGGTCAGGCTGCTCATGAAGGAGTTGGTTGCTCGTCTCCGGCTAAATGTATTAAATGCTCTGGGAACCACCCTGTTTGGAGTCGGGACTGCCGCATATTTTTAGAGGAACGCAAGGTCCAGGAAATAAAAACGACCAAGCATATCCCCTATGGTGAGGCCAAGAAGATTTATAAGTCGATGCAACCTCCCACATTTTCTACATCTTTTGCATCCCTGGTACAGAAGCCTACTCCAAAAGTCGATGCCTCGACGCAGACTGAGGTGGTGAGTGTTGGCACCAGCACCTGCAGCTGTCAGTGCACTTGCACCGCAGCCAGTGTTTCAGAGCCAGTAGCCCCTACTCGAACGGCAGACAAAGGTACAGTGGCGAACTTGGTCCAGCCCCTCGCGCCTCCAACAGCTGAGGTTGTCCCCAAGCCCAGTGCGCCAATTACCACTCTCACATCACCTCCCTCAAAGTCCACCAAACCACAGAAAGCTACTGCACAGCAGCAACAGCGGGTCAAATCCCGTGGTAAACCATCTGACCATGCGGATGTTGTTTTACGCGAGGCTTCATCTGACTCTTCCCCAGAGTTGATGGAATACAATGTATGTGTGGGGCACTCATCTCGTCCCACGCTTGCCCCTCCACCTGCTGCGGTCTCCCCGCCCCGTTGGAGAGACAGGATGAAGGTGCTACCCCCAACATAGATGGCTCCCATACTCCAGTGGAACTTGCAAGGGTTCAGGACGCATGTGGAGGAACTTCGTCTACTTTCTCAGGGTAGACCACTGTGTCTCTGTCTCCAGGAGACGTATTTCCATCCATCCTACTCCCCTGAGATACGAGGCTATACACTCCACAAAAAGGACGACCTGCGTGGAGAGAGAGCTAGAGGAGGCGTAGGTATTTTCGTCAGGACGGACTACCTCTCCTCGCCTCTCTCACTTATGACGACTCTACAGGCCGTCGCTGTGTCCGTGCACGTGCGTCATCCATTGACTGTATGTTCACTTTACTTGCCCCCACATGATGCTCTTGATGAAGCGGCCCTCACCGACCTTCTTACACAGCTCCCCCAGCCATTCATTATTTGTGGTGATTTTAATGCCCACAATGTGCTTTGGGGCTCTGCAATTACCTGCCCCAGGGGTAGAGCAATTGAGAGGCTTCTCCTGTCATCCTGTGCCTACTTGCTCAATGGAGGACAGAGTACTCATTTCTGCACGGCGACTGGGTCGTTCTCAGCCATTGATCTCTCGCTTTGCTCTCCAGCTCTTGCCGCCAGTGCTCACTGGGAAGTGGTCGCTGACTTGCACGGCAGTGATCATTTCCCAATCTGGATTCACCTGCCAGATGGCGTGGGCCCCAAAAGGAGACCACCACGATGGGTGCTCAGTGGAGCTGACTGGACGGTTTATAGCCAGTTGGCCCAATTCGAACACTGTGCGAATGTTGAGATCATATTACCAACACAGTCCACCAAACCGTTGCAGCATCCATTCCACAGTCCACAGGCCACCGGAAAATGCCACCTGTGCCTTGGTGGAGTGCCGACTGCCGCTCTGCACTCAGGACCAGGCGTGCGGCTCTGCGTCGGTTCAAGTGTCGGCTGACTGCTGAGAATCTTGCAGCCTTTTGGGTGGCGAGGGCAAGATGTCGCCGCATTATTCGTGAGAGCAAGAAGAGGTCGTGGCAAATGTTCCTGAACACCATTAATCGTTCCACCAAAAGTTCCATTGTGTGGGAGACCATCCGGAGAATTTCTGGCAGAGGAAGGAGGTGCCCCATAGCTGCTGTAATGACTAACGGCACTCTCCACACGGAGCCGCGAGACATTGCCCAGACTATGGCAGCGTATTTTGCCACCGTTACTGCAACAACCAGTCAGAATCCAGGTTTCCAGCGCCATAGAGCGGTTGCTGAGAGATGTAGTCTGAACTTCCAGTCCACCTCTCATGAAGCTTACAACTGCACATTTTCTATGTGGGAGCTGGATTCTGCATTGTCTGGAGCTCATGACACATTCCCTGGTCATTACAGTATGCTATGGCACCTCACAATGCGCAACAGAGAACTCCTCCTCGCACTTTTTAATGACATTTCGGCGTCGGATAACTTTACTGACGCGTGGCGTGAGGCAGTTTTAATCCCTTTTTTAAAACCTGGGAAAGACCGCACGAGCCCCAGTAGCTACTGTAGTATTGCCCTCACTAGTTGCATAGGGAAGACCTTGGAGCGGATGGTCAACCGCCGCCTTGTCTGGATGTTAGAATCCCGGCAACTCCTTAGTCGCCTACAGTGTGGGTTCAGGAGGTTTCGTTCCATCTTCGATAACCTTGCCCTCTTGGAGGCGGCTATACAACAAGCTTTCCTCCACCGTCATCACCTTCTAGGTGTATTTTTCGACATCGAGAAGGCCTACGATACCACATGGAGGCGTCTCATCCTGGCGCAGCTTCACGAATGGGGTTTTCTTGGTTGTCTTCCTCTTTTTATTCAGTCTTTCCTCTCGCCACGATATTTTAGATACCGAATTGGTGACGTCCTGTCTGATCACTTTGAGCAGGAGAATGGTGTCCCTCAGGGTAGCGTTTTAAGTGTGACTCTGTTTGCCATCGCTATTAATAGCATTACGTCCATAGTGAAAAGTCCTGTCCAGTGTTCTTTGTTTGTGGATGATTTCTCTTTGTTCTGCTCTTCTTCAAGCCTTGCAACAACAACTCGTCAGTTGCAACTTACGATTAGGCATTTGGATGACTGGGCGCAGAAGAGTGGTTTTAAGTTTTCCACCGAGAAGTCTGTATGTGTTCTTTTTAACCGTTCTTGTTCGATTTTAACCTTTCCTGAGTTGCGCTTGAGGGACACTATTCTTACTTTTAAAGACACGGTGAGATTTCTGGGGCTCATTTTTGACTCGAGGCTCACGTGGTTACCTCATCTTAAAGACCTGAAACAGCGGTCGCTTCAGGCTTTAAGTATTTTAAAATGTCTTAGCCTCAGTGCATGGGGAGCTGACAGGACTTGTCTGCTCCAGTTTTACAGGGCGTTTGTGCGATCTCGGCTCGATTATGGGTGCACGGTGTATGGGTCTGCGAGGCCTTCGTACTTAAAGATTTTGGACGTTGTCCACCATGAAGGGCTTCGGTTGGCCACTGGGGCATTCCGAACTAGCCCCATACCAAGCCTCTGTGCAGAGGCAGGTGAACCGCCACTTCATATGCGGCGATGGCTACTTACGGTCCGCCAGGCGTATAAAACTTTGTCCACACCCTACACACCTGCATACCATACCGTTGCTCAGCCTCCTCTGGCACGGTTATTTTATAACCGGCAACGTGCGACGCAGCCCTATGGGATTCGCGCACAGGATTGCCTCGCTGCGATGTCTGTGGCTGGTCTTCGTGTTTTACGTTGCGGTTGGAGCAGATCTCCACCTTGGCTCCTCCGGCGTCCCAAACTTATTTTAGATTTGTCTCGTTTTAAGAAGGATGGCACACCAGATTTTACATTCCAGTCACTGTTTTTAACATTTTAGATGTGCATCACGGTTTCACTGTCATTTACACTGATGGCTCCAAACAGGAGAATTTCCTTGGCTGTTCTGTGGTGTTCCCTGATCATGTTACCCGGATTCGCGTCCCTGCTGAATATACCGTTTTCGCAGCAGAGCTCCACGCGATCCTGAAGGCACTGGAGCAGATGCATCGTGTTCGGGGCAATCGATTTCTTCTCTGCTCCGATTCTCTTAGTGCCTTACAAGCACTGCAGAACCTATACCCGACTGAGGAGATGGTCCAGCTGATACATGACCAACTGTACTTGCTCCAACAGCGGGGTAAAGAGGTATCCTTCTGCTGGGTGCCTGGTCATGTCGGCATATGGGGCAATGAACAGGCTGATCGGGCTGCCAAGGAGGCCTGCAGAGAGCAGGATGTGGTCCAGTGTCCTATCCCCTTGCAGTCAGTCATCACTGCACTCCACAGGAAGTGCATGGAGTTGTGGGAGGACGAATGGCTGGCGGTGACGGCCAATAAACTGCGGTCGGTAAAGTCAACCACTCGGCCATGGCGTTCCTCCTGCCGGTTGCTCAGGCGGGAAGAGGTGGCCCTCACACGTCTTCGGATCGGGCACTGTCCTCTCACACATAGCTTTTTATTACGGCGGAAGGATCCTCCGTTTTTTGATGCTTGTGGTGTGCACATCTCTGTCCGGCACATTTTAACAGACTGCATTTTATACCGTGATGCACGGGCAGAAGCACAAGTTGATGGGGATCTGCCTTGTGTTTTAGCTAACGATGAGGCGTGTGTGTCTAGGGTTTTTAAGTTTTGTGATGTGTCTGGACTCTGGCCTAAACATTTAGGCTGGAGGTTTTAGTGTGTTGCAGAGTGGCTGACTTCTCCCTTTTTTCCTTGCAGTCAGCCAGCCACTTCCATCTGCTACATTGTTTTAGCTCCCTCTACCATTTTCTTCCTGTGTTGTCCATGTTTTACTGCTGACACCCTGCTTCATCCCACGCTTCGGTGTGGGTGAGCACATTTTTTCAATGATTGTTCCCCGTGTTTTATGTTCCGTTTTATGTCAATGTTCTGAGGTTTTTTTCTTGACACCCGTCTCACTATGATACTGAACGGGCGCTGAAGGCCTTGCTGGCAATACCTCATATGATCCACTAGGCACTATCAGCAGAAAACTATTCAAAATTCACCCCATTATGGAGCATCTGCGGTGTAAATTCAGATCAGTGTACATGCCAGAAAGGAACATCACCGTTTACGAATCGTTGTTGCTCTGGGAAGGACGGCTTGGATGGAAGCAATATATTCCATCAAAGTGTAACAGATTTGGCATCAAATTGTACGAACTCTGTGAAAGCAGTTTTGGGTATGTATGGGGCTTTATTGTTTACACTGGAAAGGACACTAATTATGCTAGCCACAATCCAGACGATAAAATAACCTCTCGAATTGTTTTGGAGCTTGCACACGATCTACTCAGGAAAGGCCACTGTATTTATCTTGAGAACTGGTACACCAGTACAAATTTGGTGGACAAACTAACCAGCAATAACACCGATGTTGTCGGCACAATGCAGCAAGACAGGAAGGGGTTTCCTGACTTTGTAAAACAGAAAAAACTGAAGAAAGGGGAGTACATAACAAGGTACAAAGGCAAGCAGATGGTAATGAAATGGAAAGACAAAAGAGACGTTGTTATGGCTAGCGCCTTCCATGACAATACATTTGTAAATGTAAACTCGAAGAAGGGAATCGTTCAAAAGCCACAAGTTGTCGTTGACTACAACAAGAATATGGAGGGCGTGGACAGGTGCGATTCTCAGTTACAAAGTTACCAGATGGCCAGAAGCAGGCTGAAAAAATACTATCAGAAGCTTTTCCACCACTTGTTGGACATTGCATGCTACAATGCATACATTCTGTACAAGAAGCATGGTGGCGAACAAAGTAGAATGAGCTTCCTGATTAGTCTTGGTGAACAGTTGACCATATCTTCACCACATCAAGGGACATCAGTAGGACGCCCACCTCGAACACCAAAAGCAACACGCCTTACAGCCAGGCATTTTCCAGACCCTCTGCCACGCACAATGAAGAAAAGACCAACAAGGAGATGTGTGGTGTGTGCGAGAAAAGGCCTTCGCAAAGAGACTTCATACTGGTGCACAGAATGCAAAGTTTCCTTGTGTGCAGCACCTCGGTCACGGTGGTCAAGCGGTTCTAGGCGCTTCAGTCCGGAGCCACACAGCTGCTACGGTCGCAGGTTCGAATTCTGCCTCGGGCATGGATGTGTGTGATGTCCTTAGGTTAGTTAGGTTTAAGTAGTTCTAAGTCTAGGGGATTGATGACCTCAGATGTTAAGTCGCATAGTGCTTATAGCCATTTGAACCATTTCTTTTAATTTGTATGAATGAATGTTTATTTTTCAGATTTTTAAATTACAAATTTTTTTTTTTTTTTTTTTTTTTTTTTTTTTTTTTTTTTTTTTTTTTTTTGGCTAGTTTTTCTTTGAAGATTATATATTTCTTCCCCTCTTTGACTTATTGTTGTCATGTTGGCTAAGTTTAACTGTATGGTGCAACTCATAAAACAACTGGCCCCTCTTCTAGCAATTTTAAACTGGTCACCAAAACAATGTGTGTAGCATGTTATCGTAACTATCTGTGTGTGTGTGTGTGTGGGGGGGGGGGTTTTAAGAAATCTTGAGGTACAATGCCAGTTGCTTGGGGAACTATGAAATATATTTTATATTCGTTTTTGTGAGTATGCCTCTCCTCTTCCCCCCGCTCCACCCTCTCATAGGTCATACAACTGTTTTGCAATTTATCACATATTTGTCAGCAAGGATTGGGTGAAAACCAAATTGCAATTTTTGTTGCACAAGATACAGGACGCTGCAGATGGCAGAGCCCAACTTTATAATGTGTTTAGAGCATACACAGACTTTTGATGTTGTATAATATCATTGATGAGTACACAAAGCACACATTTACAGAATTTCAGCACATAAGTGTAGTTGCTTTGAAGATTCCTAGTAACTGTAACTTAGGCATTTGTTCCTTATGGGGAGCCATCATCAGAAAGGAAAAGATCATCATGTGTACCTCAGAAAATTTTGATAGTACCATTATTGTTCACCATGGATGTAATTAACCTCACAAATGACACTTTGTATTTCTTGGGAGCTGTTCATGACCTCTACCTTGACAGTAAAGTTTAGTATTTCTTTAGTTATGCATTTTCACATTGTTCAAACTATTTTTGTATAACAGTAACCGAAAACTTGGGGTATTTTACATTTATTATTTGCAGAGCTACAGTAAAAATTTCATTTTCTGATAGAATAAATGTATTGTAATCAGTTATGTTTTACAGGTGATAACAGATTATGTTTATGGGCTGCTGGAAAATGACTTAAATCTCCATAGACTTAATGTGCCACAGAGTGGCAGTGGACCAAAGTCCTTCATATTTGCAACAGAAGATGCCTTGCAGAATCCAGATAAACTACTTCTGCTAATACACGGCAGTGGGGTTGTTAGAGCTGGACAGTGGGCTCGCAGGTAACAATCAAGATATCTTGAGATTGTAACGGTTATTGAAATTTGTAACATGTAGACATCAAGATTGCTTTGACGAGTTTATAAATTTTTCTTTTGTGCAGTGCTGAGCTTAAGGTTTGCATTTTAATTATCATATAGGGTGTCAAACGAACGAGTGCCTTATTTCAGAATTAAATATCTTGAAAACTAGCATTGACAGATGATTGCAATAAAAGATATGTTTTTTGTGAAAGCCAATGAATTTTATACAGAAGTTTTGAAATAGTTGGAAAAGCTGCTAACAGATGGTGCCATACACTGTGCAGCCTGTACATCATTACTGTGCATAATTAAACTTGCCCTCTACAAGCAGTTTTTGCAGTTGCATCACAATTTATTTAGAAATGTCCACCACTCACAGTACATAGGTGGCACAAATAAACAATGAAATTTGCCATCGCATCCTGCTGTGTCTCAGTGGAAATGGATTCAGGTGCCACACAGCTCACCAATTCAAGTTTGTCCAGCTTGAATGGGTTGTTTTGGTAGACAATGTCTTTCAATGTGCCCCACAACAAGTAGCTCCATGGTGTCAGATTGGGCGAATATGGAGGCCAATCCATTCGTGAACCAGTAAATTTGCTATAATCCAATACAGTGACTCTGTTCTTGAAATATTCATCAATAAAGTGCAACATCTGTTTGATGCAGTTTAATCTGGTGCCATTTTGCATGAACCACTGGGCACCTGGTCTCTCCTCCAGTGCTAGCTGTGTGGCAACAAATTGCTCCAAAAGCAATGTAATGTTCACTAGTGATTGCATCTTGCCTTAAAAAAGAGTCAATAATGTGTCTGCTGCATAATGCAGCATAAACAGTAACTTTGGGAGAATGCAATGGAACTACAGTTTACCTGGTAACAACATTCCCTTGCAAATCAGCCACACTGCCTGTCCATTGGAATTTAGCAAGAGCTTCACAATGGCTTTCACATTGGGTCCTTTTGAAATATAAAATTGTGTTTGAAAACTGTGCCTTGTTGCCATAGGAATGTGTTGTAATCTGTGGTATTCCAGCATCATAAAAACAAATTCAGTGGAATACATGACAGTCTTTTCCTTTGATACGGCCACCTCCTTTCATATGTCAGTTGTGGAACTGATCCCTCTGAGTTGCAATGCACTATTTATAAGTACTATGTACTGCAGTTACAGGGCCATCTGTTAGCAGCTTTTCGATCTATTATGAAACTTCTATCTAACTTCTGCATAAAATTCATATAGTTTCCGCAATAAACATACCGTTTGTTGCACTCGTCTATAAGTTTTACTTTTTGATTTATTTACTTTTTGATGTATTTACTTTTGAAATCAAGGACTCCTTCGCTGAACACCATGTATGTGATAATTTCTGAAATGTCTACATGAAATCTTCATTGAATCATTAAAACTTCTACGGGTTTAATTTGAAGAAATTGCAAACATTTGCTACATTTAACAACTCATATGTCTAAGTATTTCCCTTCTTTTGTAATTTCCTTCTTAGAAATAAGCAGTGCTGACACTGTGGTTCAAAGGTATAAATTTTATTTTCCCAAAATCTAGTCTTATTTTACATGAATGTCTTCATATATTTTGCAATATATTGTTGAGTTTATTCTTTTATGCCAATTGTAGAGATCATGGATACTTCATGTATTCACTGTTCATTGTTCCATCTGCCACAATTATTATTTTCAACAATTATGAAAGGAATAGATTGCTACTCAGCATGAAGATGACATTGAGTTTCAGACAGGTACAGTGTAAAGACTGTTACACACTAGCCTTCGGCCAAAGCCTTCCTAAAAAAAAAATAAAAAAAAAAATAAATAAATAAATAAATAAATTTGAAAACACACACACATTTACACAAGCAGGTCCACTTCATGCACACATTTGGTATCTCCGGCCTTCTGGCTGGACTCCCTGGACTTTTTTTTTTTTTTTTCATAATTGTTCATATTCCAACATGGACTTTTCATTGCACAATTATTATTTTGTGTTCAGGCTGAACATTTTTACTTAAACATCTGTAATGTTGCCAAAAATGCGTAAGACATGCAGTCTTACAAGATACTCTACAAGATGGTGGTTGGAAGCAACAGGCTTGATAGAAGTCACGCAATAGTGTAACATTTCACACCAACATTCACTTATTTGCCACCACCAATTTAAGTTTCGAGTACTCAAATGGGTATCTCTGGAGGGAAGATGTTCTTTTCAGGAAATTGGGAAATAGTATTGGGAAGTTTAAGGAACTGGCATTTGCAACAGATTGCAGAGTAATACTACTGCCCCCTCCATTTGGTAATATACATATTGTGATGGTGCAGTTAGAATACCTAACACCTTGAAGAGCTGCCTACATGTATTATTCTTACTGCTTGCATTTGCACAGTTAATACTTTGGTAAACTACCCCAGAAAATTATTCCATAACATTCATGATACTTATCTGTTTGTTTCCAAGACTAGCATTTACACAAAGAGCAGAAGTAGTGGAACTTTATTGTTTGAAGAGCTCAATATTATGTTTGTTCCATTTCATATTTTCATTAATATGTACACCCAAAATTTTGGAGAATTCCACTCTGTTTACTGGCTCCACTTCATGTGCTACATCAACTGTTGGTATGATGCTTTTTTTTCTACAGAGCTGAATATAATATGCCCTGAATAGAATACAATATGTTTCCTCATAACTTAGGGAGAAAGTATTTTCAGAGAACCACTTAACAATACTTTGAAAAACATTGTTAACAGTCTCTTAAGTTGCTTTCTCACGAAAGGGATCTATTATAACATTAATATTGTGTGCAAAAACTTTTGTTACTATATTTATATTATAGATATGTGAATGACCTTATGTTGGTATTTATAAATTGTCATGTTCTCAATGAAAAGAGAGATAAAAAAAGATGTATTTTGCGAGGAACTAGGGACAGTCTTGGACAGTGTACCAGTAGAACACACCATTTGAAGACACAAAATCATTGTGGGAGATCTTAATACAAAAGTTGGGAAAGAAGCAACCTTCAAAGAAACCATTGGAAAACACTGCAACTTCACGTGAGCAACAAAAATGGCATTATGTGGACTAATTTAGCCACTTCAAAAGTGAAATTCATAAATCGTACTGACTTACGTAAAGGAACTGAGGAATCTCTGGATGCAAAACAGTGACCCACATTGACCATGTTGGCCATGTATTGGTACAGACAAGAATAAACAAGTGGATGCAAAATATCAATATTCTAAGACGTGCTGAATGTGGATCGGACCACATCATTCTCAGAGTAGTGATAAAGGCAATGTGGAGACCCTAAAAGTGCACACAAATGCAAAAAATCACTTCATATGATCATATAATGTGCATGGACAGATAAAAAAATCTACTCACCAAGTGATGGTAAGGGAACACACACACACACACACACACACACACACACACACACACACACACACACACATACACGAAACGATTAACTTTTTCAAGCTTTCAGAGCCAGTGTCTCCTTCTTCTGATGAAAGAGTTGAAGGGGATGGAAGAAAGGTGAAGGAAAAAGTACTGGAGAGGTTTAGAGAAAGGGGTACAATGTAGAAAAGTAATCCAGAACCCCATGTCAGGGGAGACTTTCTGGATGGAATGAGAAAAGACTGATGTTGGGGACTGCACCGGACGAGATTTGAAAGCTTGAAGGTGGAAGACAGGATAATATAAGACAGAGATTTCTGCTAAAACATTGTGCACAAGTTAATAAGAGTGAGAAGCTAAATGCATAGTATGTAACAGAGGTGGGAGGGGGGAGGACGAAAAATAAACAAGGCAGAAAATGAAAGATGTAGAAAAGTACAATGGGGTGAAAAAAAGTAGTTACTGTGAATAAATGCTGAGACGGAAGGAATAAATGCAAATTAAGGCCAGGTGGATGGTGAGAATCAAGGGCATGTTGTAGTGCTAGTACCCACCCACGATGTCTTGAGAAACTGGTGTCTGGGAGAAGAATCCATATTGCGCGTGTGGTAAAACAGGCACAGAGGTCATGACTGTCATGTTGTACTGCATGCTCTGCAACAGGATATTGTGTGTTGCCTGTGCACACACTCTGCCTATGCCAATTCATCCTGACTGGTTACTAGGTGATAGTCATGCCGAAGTAAAAGGCTGAACACTGTTTACATAACAGCTGGTAAACAATGTGTTGATTCACAGATGGCTCTCCCTTTGATAGTATATGTTTTGCCAGTTATGGGGCTGGAATAGGTGGTGGTAGGAGAGTGCATATGGAAAGTCTTGCACAGGGGATGGCCACTGTGGTAGGAACATAAGGGTAGGGAGGTGGGTACAGAAGCAGCATAGGGTCTGACAAGGATATTGCGGAGATTGGGAGGGCAACGAAAAGCTACTCTAGATGTGCTGTGCAAAATCTCAGGCAGAATGGATCTCATTTCAGGGCATGATTTTAGGAAGTTATGGCCTTGTCGAAGTAACTGATTGATACATTCAAGACCAGGATAATACTGGGTGACAAGTAGTGAGCTCCAAATTTGTTTTTTTGGAGGAATCAGCAGTACTAGGATTGGATGTGATGGCTCGGGAAATCTGCTTTTGAACCAGGCTGTTTGGATAATTATGTCCAGTGAAGGCTGAAGTGGGAGTGGTGGTGTATTGCTGTAAAGAGTCTGCACCCAAACAAATGTGTTTGCCTCGAACGCCGAGGCTGTATGGGAGGGAACGTTTGACATGGAAAGGATGGAAACTGTCAAAATGTTACATTAGTACTGTTGTTTGTTTGTGGGTTTCATTTGGACAGAAGTTTGTAGGTGGCCTTCGGTGAGGATGAGATAACATCTAGGAAAGTGGTATGGGATTCAGAATAGGACCATGTGAAATTTAATTGGGAGAAGGTATTTAGAGGTTCCAGGAATTTTAACAGGTCAGTATCCTCTTAAGTCCATATGGCAAAGATGTCATCAATGTATGTAAACCAAACCAGGAAAGCCCTCTCCAAGTGACTCATGAAAAAGTTGGCATAGGAAGAAGCCATCCTGGTTCCCATGGCCATACCCCTGATCTGTTTGTAGGTCTGCCCCTCAAAGGTGAAGTAATTGCTGGTAAGTATAAAGATAATTAAGGTGAGCAAGAAGGTTGTCATAGGCTTGGACTCAGTTGGGTGGTAACTGAGGAAATGTTCAGCAGTAACAGACCATGTGCGTGGGGGATGTTGATATAGAGGGAGATGGCATTGATGGTGAAAAGCAGGGTGTGTGGTGGGAGTGGAATGGGCACATATTTCAAACAATTTAGGGAATGGTTGGTATCTTTAATGTAGGAGGGAAGTCTTTGTACTATGGGTTGCAGGTGTTGATCAACTAAGGCAGATATATGTTCGGTGCGTGCTTTGAAGCCAACTACTATAGGATGACCAGGATGATTGGGTTTTTGGATCTCAGGAAGAGGGTAAAAGGTGAGGGTGCACAGTTTGGGTGGGGTAAGAAGTTCTACAGATTGAGATGTAAGTCCTTGTGAGGGACCTAGGGTTTTCAGGAGGGGACTGCAGGTCAGTCTGACCCTGGTGGCAGATACTATATGTAGGTGTGTCAGACAGCTGGCGTACACCTTCACTAACATAACATTCAATAACAAAACACATTAATTTCTTTTTTTATACATTTTAACCTGAAATATAATACATCATATACAAAATCATATGAATTCTTTTAATGAAACACTTGAGATAATTTTAACCTATGCGAGATTCAAGGTTATACATGGTATCGATTATCTCTATAAAGAAAAAGTAATGTTAGAAGAGGATGATTCATTACAAGTTGGATCATGTCATGAAATCCTGATGCAGCATCTTGGAATGCATCTAGTTGCAGCCAAGTTTGTTCCACGGCTCATGAATCAAGACCAGAAAGACATTCACCTCACATGTAGTGTTGACAGATTGCCAACACTACGCACATTATTTAAGGGAGGCGGCCATTAAGCAAGCAGGCGGACTTGATGGTCTGAAACAGGATACTTATGAATGCTATAAAGAAAAGTATGTAGCTGCTGGAATACTTAACTTTAATCCACCATTTGTATACAGCGTTCTTGATGAGACATTTCATACGATAACTATCAAACTATCAATTGCTATGTAAGGCTAATGGCGCCTTGCTAGGTCGTAGCCATGGACTTAGCTGAAGGCTATTCTAACTATCTGCTCGGCTAACGAGCGATGCTTCATCAGTGTAGTCGCTAGCAATGTCGTCCGTACAACTGGGGCGAGTGCTAGTCCATATCTCGAGACCTGCCTTGGGGTGGCGCTCGGTCTGCGATCCCTGACAGTGGCAACATGCGGGTCCGACATGTACTAGTGGACCGCGGCCGATTTAAAGCTACCACCTAGCAAGTGTGGTGTCTGGCGGTGACACCACATCACAATCTGTGAAGAGGTTTTGGATCGCACAAATGAGAACGAGATGTTTCTTGAGAGAATAATAACTGGTAATGAGACGAGGGTGTACGGTTATGATGTTGGGGACCAAAGTTCGATCTTCGCATGGGATAGAGAAAGATTCTCCAAGACCAAAAGAAGCTCATCAGGTCAGGCCAAATGTCAAAGCCATGCTGATAGTTTTCTTTGACTTTGAAGGATAAGTTCATCATGAACTTGTGCCAAAGGGACAAACATTTGATCAATAGTACTATAGAGATGTATTGTGATGTCTGCAAGAAAATGTGAGAAGCGAATGGCCTGAAATGTTGCAAGCCAATTCATAGCTCTTGCATCACAATAACGCACCCGCACACTCATCCCTTTTGGCGTGTAACTGTTGCACGAGAAATGATACCACTGTGCTGTCTCACCCTCTGTACTCTCCAGAACAAGCCCCTGCAGACTTTTTTATTTCCAAAGTTGAAAACACCATTAAAGGATGAATATTTGCAACGATAGACGAGATAAAAGAAAATTCACAGATGGCACTTTGTGCAATCCAGCAAGATACGTACCAAAACTGCTCCTGGAAATGTAAATGGCATTTGTAGCAGTGTATCAATTGTGAAGGAGAGTATTTCAACGGAGACCATGCACAATAAGTAAAAGGTAAGCATAGAAAATTTTGTGGACAGAATTCCGGAATTTTTTGAACAGACCTTGTATACTTTCTTATCCACATTGCAAGCTCCCAACACGGTTGGCAGGAGTCATTATGTTTTGGTTCACCAGTTTAGAAGACTATAAGGAAAGAAGAGAGATGGCAGTTAAGTCCAGGACACTGTCAAGATGCAAAAATGTATCAGAGGTCAAGTTCCCATTTCAGAAGTTCAGGGGATACTAGTATTGGGCTGGATAATTCAGGCAGCCTGTGTGGTGCGGAATAAACTCGGGTCCATTGATTCATGTTGTAGAGCATGTTCAGCAACTGGATAATTGGTGTCCCCAAGGTCGACGGTTCCCCTAAGCCTTTTGTGTTCACCTGGTTTGGTGGTAATCATACGTATACAAAATATTGTGCAGTCACTATTAGTTAATTGATAAACAATGTGCCTGAATTTGGAAGTTGCTCTGCCAGTAATATTGTAGTATTTACTGGAGGTAGGGTTTGAAAATGTGGTGGTAGGATGATGCATGGGGCAGATTTTACAGGGAGCATGATTGTGTGGGAAGGAACCTTCGGATAGGGCCAGTGGTTTGTGATTATGATAGGGTGTGATCAGCATGCCACGGAAGTTAGTAGGGTGATGGAGGGTGACAAGTGTGTGGTGTGGGGAGGGTGTTAGAGACAGAGAATCTCATTTCAGAACCTGGCTTGAGATACTCGTTTTCTTGGTTGAGAAATGTACTGAGCATGGACTTATGAACTATTAAATTATTATATCGACAGTGGCACTTATTCTTGCAGAATACAGGGCTATTACAAATGATTGAAGCGATTTCATAAATTCACTGTAGCTCCATTGCCATATGGTCACGACACACTACAGATGCGTAGAAAAACTCATAAAGTTTTGTTCGGCTGAAGCCACACTTCAGGTTTCTGCCACAAGAGCGCTCGAGAGCGCAGTGAGACAAAATGGCAACAGGAGCCGAGAAAGCGTATGTCGTGCTTGAAATGCACTCACATCAGTCAGTCATAACAGTGCAACGACACTTCAGGACGAAGTTCAACAAAGATCCACCAACTGCTAACTCCATTTGGCGATGGTATGCGCAGTTTAAAGCTTCTGGATGCCTCTGTAAGGGGAAATCAACGGGTCGGCCTGCAGTGAGCGAAGAAACAGTTGAACGCGTGCGGGCAAGTTTCACGCGCAGCCCGCGGAAGTCGACGAATAAAGCAAGCAGGGAGCTAAACGTACCATAGGATGGTGCTCCACTGCACTTCCATCATGATGTTCGGCATTTCTTAAACAGGAGATTGGAAAACCGATGGATCGGTCGTGGTGGAGATCATGATCAACAATTCATGTCATGGCCTCCACGCTCTCCCGACTTAACCCCATGCGATTTCTTTCTGTGGGGTTATGTGAAAGATTCAGTGTTTAAACCTCCTCTACCAAGAAACGTGCCAGAACTGCGAGCTCGCATCAACGATGCTTTCGAACTCATTGATGGGGACATGCTGCGCCGAGTGTGGGAGGAACTTGATTATCGGCTTGATGTCTGCCGAATTACTAAAGGGGCACATATCGAACATTTGTGAATGCCTAAAAAAACTTTTTGAGTTTTTGTATGTGTGTGCAAAGCATTGTGAAAATATCTCAAATAATAAAGTTATTGTAGAGCTGTGAAATCGCTTCAATCATTTGTAATAACCCTGTATATTGTCTCCTATCAACATCTACAGAACACCTTAATTTTCTACCTGTATCAAATTTCACAACTTAATCAGAGCTAATGATATAATAGAAACTGTTATTAATGATTTAAATTGGAATGGCATCTGGTAAGCAAAACTGAGTGAATGAAATTTGTGCTAAAGGAAAATGAGCCATGTGTGAAGTGTGGGTAGTGATTAACACATTATTAACATTCGGTACTCCGACGTGTCATTGAATGTGTTTGTCATGACTGACAGAAGTGAAGAGACTAAGCATTAAAACTTCTCATTTGGCAAGCCATGTCAGTTTGGTCATTCATTCTGAACTTTTAATGACTTTCGTCACTGTCATTGTCAACAGGGAGGTGGGAGCGACTACAAAAAAGAATAAAAACTGCTAGAAAAGGTGTATAGTCATTTCAACTTGCCTCCAGTCATCAGTAGAACAGATAATGGTGGTGGAAATTGCCACCTGTGATGTACTAAACAACAGAGTGAAATATACATGTAAATGGAAGGAAGGAAGGTAGCTAGGTAGGTAGGCAGGCAGGCAGGAAGGAAGGAAGGAAGGAAGGAAGATTAGAGTTTAATGTCCTGTTGACAGTGCATCCATTAGAGACAGAGCAAAAGCTTGTATTGTGGAAGGACAGGGAAGGAAATTGGCCATGCCATTTTCAAAGGAACCATCCTTTCATTTGCCTGGAGTGATTTAAGGGAATAATGGAAAACCGAAATCTGGATGATCAGATGGGGATTTGAACAGTTATTCTCATGAATGCAACCACAATATGGTGCTCCACCATGCTTGGTTTGTATCAGTAGAACAAGGCACTATTTAGGTTAGGTAGTGGCAAGCTGATAAATATTATTGCTGTATTTTATTTTTTGTTGTCTTCAGTCTGAAGACTGGTTTGATGCAGCTCTCTATCCTCTTCATCTCTGCATAACTATTACATTCTAAATCCATTAGAACTTGCTTGCTGTGGTCAAGCCTTGGTCTCTGATGATTCCTCCATGGCTCAGGATGTGTTCTGTCAACCAATCCTTTCTTTTAGTCAAGTTGTGCCACAATTTTTTTTTTCTTCCCAGTTTGACTCACAGCCTCCTTGCTGATCTCTCTCTTTAATCTTCTGCATTCTTCTAGCATATATTTCAGAAGTTTCTTTTCTCTTCTTGTTTGAACTCTTTGTGAATTGCATTCCATTTCTGTGCAAACACTTTCTGAAAAAGATCCTTTGAATACTTTGTTTGATGTTAAAAAATTTCTCTCATTTCAGAAAAATGTTCCCTTTATTTTCCAGCCAGCAATAATATCTTCTCTAATTTGGACACTGTCTCTATTTTAGACACTGTAAGTTAACCACCACCACCACCACCTTGTAACCTCTTTTCAGTACACCACCAACGTCATTCAAGTGATCATCAAAATACATTGCACTCTCTGATCGAATTAAAATGTCAGTGGCAAATGTCAAGTTTTTATTTCTTCTCCCAAACCCATCTCCCCTTTCCAGGTTTCTCCTTAGTTTCTCTTGCTGCTTGTGCAGTGTACAGACTGATAACATCAAGGATAGGCTACAACCCTGTTTTCACTCTCTTCTGAACTATTGCTCTTTTACCATGTCCTTTAACCACAGTCTGCTTCTGTACAAGTTGGAGATAACCTTGCACTCCCAGTATTTTATCCCTGCTAACTTCAGAATTTCAGAATATTCCATCAACAATATCTATAGGACTCTCTCTAAATCGACAAATAACACTACATAGTTCGCCTTATTTTCAGTCTATCTTCTAAATAAGTCATAAGACCATTGTTGCCTTCCATTCTTCTGTAATAATTCCTGTCAGTATTTTGCACCTAAGACATACTAAACTGACGGTTCGATAATATTTACACCATCTCCCTTCTTTGGAATAGGAATTATTACATTCTTCTTAAAGTCTGAGGGTATTTCATCTGTCTCATATATTCATATCTTGTCTCACCATGTGGAATATTTTAGCCATGGTATGTTACTCTTAAGATGTCAATAATTCTGAGGAATTGTTGTCTACTCTACATGACTCAATTCAAGTTAGTTCATTCACTGCTCTATTGAATTCTTCTTGCAGTGCCATATCTATCTTCTCTCCTTTGCCTACTTACCATTCTCTTTCCGTAATACTGCAGTCTAGTTTGTTTGCTATGCGTAGGCTTTCTATATATTCCTTCCACTTTTCAGTCTTTCCTTCTTTGCTTGCCATCTGAGCTCAACTTTCACTCCATTTCCCCTCTAGCCATTCTTGCTATGCCACTTTGCACTCACACTTTTTCTACATATGTATTCCTTTTTTTCCCTGTTTACTTGCTAATGTTTTGCATGTTCTCCTTTCATCAAATTAAATCTCTTGTACATTAACTAAGGATTTCTGCTGGCCATTTCTTTTTACCTATATGATCCTTTGCTGCCTTCACTATTCCATCTCTTAAAGCTATCCATTTGTCTTTTATTACATTCTTTCTCCTTTTTGTCATTGGTTACCCAATGTTGTCTCTGAAGCTCTCAACAACCTCTGGTTCTGTCACCTTATACAGGTTTCATTTCATATCTTTCCACAATTTCTTCAGCTTTCATAAGCAGTTCATTACCACGAATTGTGGTCAGAGTCCGTAATCATCTCTGGACCTTTTTTTTTCCCCCACCTTAAAAGACTGGATTTTGAAACTTTTATATATTTTTCAGTCCAGTAATCTTGAGTACAAACAGTTTGCTAATCATATTAAGTCAGCAGGTTTGAAGGTGGTCATTACTGGTTGAAATTAATAACCTGATATATAAACTTTTTTGTGACACATAAGTGGATTAAAAATACTTATATCTTCCTGGATCACTACGAAAATTCTACAGCAACTGTGTTACAACTTTTGAATACATCTGTATTATTTCGTTTATCTTGTCATACATTCTTTCAGTTGCCTCTTCACCTTCAAACCTAGTGGGCATATAAGTATGTACTATTGTTGTGAGTATTGCATGTACATGTATTTATTATGGACACAGAGTTACCAATATTGATTATAAGTTATTTCTTTCTTATTACAGTATATTGATAATTTTTACTTATGGACTGTCTGACAGCAACTGAATAAAACACAATTTTATGGCACTAAAATTGTGTTTTATTCAGTTGCTGTCAGACAGTCCATAAGTAAAAATTATCAATATACCGTAATATTACAAGCAACTGAGGAAGACAGGACTACAAAATTTGAAGATATTTATTTCTTGTCTATTGAGTTATACATTGACTGAGCTGTGTACCACATCACACTACTATCTAAGTGACTGGTGATGACAGACAGACAGATAAAATTTAGAATTCTGCGTCATGAAGTTACATGTATGTCAAACATCAGGTGCTAATGTCCCGAGAGGATTTTAAAACAATGGTTGTAATGCAGATCAACCCAGTATGACAAGGTTGCAATGATGCCTCATGAATCATATGTGTGATCTTTAAGTGCCTTTGTGGCTAACTGCAAAGAGTGTATCACAGGCTGCAATAAATTAAGTTTTACTGTTGGCTGCAGCATTCTGTTTGAGAGAATGATGAAAATTTCTCAGCCTCACATTGAAACTCTACTCTGTTAGGTCAAAAATTCACTTCATTTTTATGCATAGTCCACTTTCTGATTTATACTCTTTGTTCATTGTTTCCTCAGCAAGCGGATTCTATCTTTAAAGTGTGATCATGTAAGATCTGCATAATACAGCATGATAGGGAGCCAGAATGAATGGCCATTATTACCTTCAGAAGATAAAATTTCCATACTGCTGATAGATTTATTTAAAGTGAGAAAAAACTATTCATACCTTTCAGAACTATTAGTTCTTTTCTTAGGGAGTAAAGCTGAATGGGTTGGGAAAGGTTAGAAAGCAAGACGGGTCATTGAGACAACATGATGAGAGGAACCCACCTTGTCTCCCTCCTGAGGAAGGAACTAGTTTTTCTAAAAGCTACGGTTAGATTTTTTATTTTTATTTTTATTTATTTATTTATTTATTCCCCCCCTCCCCAAATGAGGCTATCAGCAGTACTGGAATTTCATTTCTGTAGGGTAATTACAACAAACTAAAAGAACCAGAGGTAGCTGGGAGTTTCAGAAGCAGTATTAGACAATGATTCCGTGAAACAGAGAAAGGGAATTTTCACCATATAGTGGAGATGTTGAGCTGCAGACAAGCACAACGAAACAACTATTAAACATGTAAGCTTTTGGCCAGAAGGCCTTCTTTTGAAATAGACAAAACACACACACACACACACACACACACACACACACACGACTATTGTCTGTGGCTACCGGGGCCATACTGTTTGCCCCGAGCAGCTAGAGACATGGTCATGTGGATATGAGTTGTAATTGCGTGAATGTGTGTGTGTGTGTGTGTGTGTGTGTGTGTGCGTGCGTGCGTGCGTGCGTGCGTGTGTTGTCTATTTCAGAAGACCATCTGGCCAAAAGCTCACGTGTTTAGTAGTTGGTTTGTTATGCCTATCTGTGACTCAGCATCTCCACAATAAAGTGAGTAGCCATCTATCCTTTTCATAATATTGTCATTCTACCACCTCGTTAGTTACATAATCTACCCATGTGATCTTCAGCATTCTTCAGTAGCACCACATTTCAAAAACATCTATTCATTTCTTGTCTACACCCATTCATGTTTCACTTCTATACATGGCTACACTCCATACAAATACTTTCAGAAAAGACTTCCTAACACACAAATCTATATACAGTGTTAACAAATTTCTCTTCTTCAGAAACACTTCCCTTGTGATTGCCAATCTACATTTGATATTGTCCCTTCTTCAGCCATCATCAGTTATTTTGCTGCCCAAATAACAGAACTCACCTACTACTTTCAGTGTCTTGCTTTGTAATCTAATTCCACCAGCATCACCTGATTTAATTAAACTATCCTAATGTTGATATTCATCTTATATCCTCCATCCACGACATTGTCCATTCTGTTCAACTGCCCCTCCAAGTCCTTTGCTGTCTCTGACAGAATTACAGTGTTATCAAAAACCTCAGAGTTATTATTTCTTTTTGCTGAACTTTAATTACTGCTTCAAATTTTTCTTTGGTTTCCTTTACTGCTTGCTCAATGTACAGATTGAATGATGTTGGCAATTAGCTACAACCCTGTCTCACTCCCTTCCCAACCACTGCTTCCCTTTCATGCCCTTGCCTCATATAACTGTCATCTGGTCTCTGTGCAAGTTGTAAATAGCCTTTTGCTCTCTGTATTTTACCCCTGCTACCTTCATAATATGAAAGAGAGTATTCCAGTCAACATTGTCAAAAGCTTTTTCTAAGTTTACAAATGCTATATATATGGGAACCCATCTTCTAAGCTAATTCTTAGGATCAGTATTGCGTCGCATTTTCCTACATTTCTCCGGAATCCAAACTGATCTTCCACAAGGACAGCTTCTACCACTTTTTCTATTCCTATGTAAATAATTCGTATTAGTATTTTGCAACCAGAAGTTATTAAACTGATATTTTGGTAACTTTGCACTTGTCAGCAACTGATTTCTTTGGAATTGGAATTATTATATTCTTCATGAAGTCTGAGGGTATTTCATCTGTCTCACACATCTTGCTCACCAAATGGAAGAATTTTGCTATGACTGGCTCTCCCAAGGCTACCAGTAGTTCTGAGAGAATGTCATTTAGTCTCAGGGCCTAGTTTCAAGATAAGTCTTTCAGTGTTCTGTCAAATTCCTCTCGCAATATCACATCTCCCATCTCATCTTCATCTACATCCTCTTCCATTTCTATAATATTGATTTCAAGTTAATATCCCTTGTATAGACCCTCCATGTACTCCTTCCACCTTTCAGCTTTCTTGTCTTTGCTTAGGACTAGTTTTCCATCTCAGTTCTTGATATTCATAGGGCTACTTCTCTTTTCCCCAAAGACCTCTTTAATTTTTCTGTAGATGGTAACTATCTTTCCTCTAGTGAAATATGCTTCTAAATCCGTTTGTGCATACCCATTTTGAAAATCCTGTCAGTCTCATTTTTTAGACATTTGTATTCCTTTTCACCAGCTTCATTTTCTCCATTTTTATATTTTCTCCTTCCATCAGTTAAATTCAGCGTACCCTGTGTTATCCGGTGATTCCTACTAGGTCTTGTCTTTTTAGCTATTTTACCCTGTGCTGGCTTCACTTTGCTAGTCAACCATTGCCTAATACTCACCCTGAAACTGTCAACAACCTCTCGTTCTTTCAACTTATCCAGGTCTCATCTCTTTAAGAATAAAAATAAGAATCTTTATTAGCGATTCAGTATGGGCTTCATCAGTAAGTTCAATTACAGCATAAAGGTGGTCATATTCTCATAACAATGTATATATAAATCATATGAATGTTAGTGTAGTACAATAGCAAACATTTGGAATTTTGTATAGTGCTAGTTTCACAATAAAAAAGAAAACATTATACAAATTTATATTAAGTGGGGAGTATTCTTGTTGATGACACTATGTCATTATCCTAAGATATTGATACAAATATAGAGCACTCGAAATAGGTCTATGCCTATATGTTAGATATTGTTTTTCCACATTTAGATCCTACTACAGGCAGCGGTGCCTTTCCCTATGCTAAAACAGCAAATCTGCCATGTTACAATCTTTATATTGATCAACTGAGTAAAATGCTTTACCTTTGAGCCATTGACCCAATGTTGTCTCAAATTTATTTTTAGATACTGTTTGTACAATTTTAGGGAGCATATTAAACAGTTAGAGGTCTACATATTTATAACTATTATGTATCTTGGACAATCTAGAGTATGGCAGATCAATTGTGTGGTTTTGTCTTGTATAATGGGTGTGGACAGATGACCTAAGGGGATATTGAGCTGTTTTCTTTTACGTGTAATGAGCAATGATAGATGTACAAACAAGGCACTGTCATTATGTTAATTTTTTTAAAAATGTTCCCTGCATGTATCCCTAGGAGATAGACTCACTATACATCGAAGAGCTTCCCCCCCCCCCCCCCCCCCCCAAAATCTAAAACCTGATACTGAATTGGGAGAATTTCCCCAGCAGAATACCATATGGAAGATGGGAGTGGATATAAGCAAAATATGAATGCAGCAGTAAGTTTTGGCTGATAAAGTTTTGGCTTATAAAGTAAGAACATAGCACGTGCAAGTTTAGAACAGACGTATGTGATATTTTTATCCCAGCTAAGTTTCTGGTCAATCATCATTCCTAACAGTTTAACAGACTTATTTTCTTTATTACTTTTTTCTCATACAGATTCAAGAGTCTGTCCTGAATTAATAAAAGTTGTATCGTTCACATAGAGGACTGTTATTCAGGGTAAATACTGTGGCATATCATTAACATACACTACAAACAGGAAGGGCCCCAGTATGGAGCCCTGTGGCACACCTCTTTTTATTGTTTGTTGGTTTGACAGCTGCCCATTTACACTAACAAATTGTACTCTTCTGCTTAAGTAGGATTCTAATAGTTTCATTGTGTCCTCTTCCATGCTGTAGTGTCTTAATTTCATGATCAAAGTACTATGAGATACAGTGTCAAATGCTTCCCTCAGTCCATATTAACCTTTCCTTCTCTTCCTTTTCCTGCTATTGACTTCCAGTCCCCCATCATTATTAAATGTTCATCTCCAATAACCATCTGAATAATTTCTTTTATCTCATCATACATTTTTTTCAATCTCTTCATCTGCAGAGCTAGTCAGCATATAGGCTTGTACTACTGAGGTAGGTGTGGGCTTCGTGTATTTTGGCTGTAATAATCCATTCACTTCACTGTTCATAGTAACTTACTCACATTCCTATTTTCTTATTCTTTATTAAACCCATATTTGACTTTGTATTTATAACCCTGTATTCACCTGACCAGTTGTCTTGTTCCTCCTGTCACCAAACCCCACTAATTCCCATTATATCTAACTTCATCCTATCCATTTCCCTATTTAAATTTTCTAACCTACCTGCCCAATCTGTGGAATGCCAGTTTTGTTTCTCCTGATGATAACATCCTTCTGAGTAGTCCCTGTCTATAGATCCAAATGGGGGACCATTTTACCTCAGGAATATTTTACCCAGGAGGATGCCAACATCATTTAACAATGCAGTAGAGCTGCATGCCTAGAGGAAAAATTATAGCTGTAGTTTCCCCCTGCTTTCAGCCGTTCACAGTACCAGCACAGCAAGACCATTTTGGTTGATGATGAATGAAATACACTCTTTGAAATTAAATTCTGCAGGTAGCAGGTTTCATTCACAGGGAGCATAAGGATATCTGCAGCTTGTACAGAAACCAGAGTGCAGTTATTATAGTTGAAGGGCTTAAAGGGAAAGCAATGACTGAGAAGGGATTGAGACAAGGTTGTAGCCTAGAGCCGATGTTATTCAGCCTGTACATTGAGCAAACAGTAGAAGAAACCAAGTACAAATTACACTTTTTGAGAGGGGATTATAGATCTGGAGAAGAGATTTTAAAAACTCAATGTAACTGATCACTAATTTTCTTTTTCAATATAATATTGAAAAACAATTAAATAATACTAAAATAAGGGACATACAGTATTTCAGGAATAAGCCATCATAAACTAATACCAAAGTCAGCAAAATACACCAAATGTTGTGGAAAAAACACCAAAATTGATAACAAATAACATTGAAATTGGCAAAAAATAATGACAAAATTGTTCAAAAAAGAAAACTGTATTTCCATGTCCTTAACATTTGTCAGTTCACCAAAGAAGAGAATTGAGGCATTTGAAATGTGGTGCTACAGAAGGCTGCTGGATGGTGAAATTGAGTAACTAACAAGGAACTACTGAATTGAATCGGGAAAAAAAGAAATTTCTAGTACAAATTGACCAAAAAAAAAAAAGGAATCAGTTGGTAGGACACATCCTCAGGCATGAAGGAATTATTAGTTTGGTAATGGTGGGAGGTGTAGGGGGTAATAATTGTAGAGCGGGACCAAAAGATGAACACATTAAGGAAATTCAAATGGCTGTAGGTTGCGGCAGTTACTTGGAAATGAGGCGGCCAGTAAAGGATAGAGTAGCTTGGAGAGCTACATAAAACCAGTATTTGGACTGAAGGCAGCTAAACAACAACAACAAGACAAATACTTTCCAGCCATTCTGTCTCTATAGTTTCCTCATGGAAACTTTTTCTTTTGGTACAATTAATATTCATTAGTACCTGCCATAATCTTTTCAGAGGAGTGTGAAATCTTGTAGATCGCCATATGCTGCTGTTAAAATATAATTCATGGGGCTCAAAACATTTTCCAGTCACGTTTTCAAAATTCTTGACTAGGTTAAATGTTCCAACAGTTTGTACTTAGTCGTTCAGTTTTGCCATTGCAAAAGCCTCATTGTGAGCATGTAATATGTCTTGCAGTCAGATGACTTGGTTTCCTTTTGGAGTGCGGGAATCAGTACATATTCTCTTTAACTATGTTGATGCAGAGGACGTTGTAATATTTGTCAGTTGTTTTACCCCTTTTATTCACTTGGAAGAACACTTTTGCATGCAGGACACAGGGCTTTACCTCTCATCTAATATAAGAAAATGTGTTTTTTAAAAAACAAACCCATACTTTCCTTTGCAGTTATTCTGCCTTTAGTTGCATTCAATGACAGCAACGTCATCCGTAATAGCACAAAACTAAGCCGAATTCACGGTGATAAGCTGACTGTGGTGATCATTATGTAAAAGAATTTTTTTTGAACACATTTTTATAATTTTTAAGTAGTTTTGTAGACTTATAGTTGACATTTCCCTATGGTCACACCGAGCGAGGTGGCGCAGTGGTTAGACACTGGACTCGCATTCGGGAGGACGACGGTTCAATCCCGCGTCCGGCCATCCTGATTTAGGTTTTCTGTGATTTCCCTAAATCGCTCCAGGCAAATGCCGGGATGGTTCCTTTCAAAGGGCACGGCCGACTTCCTTCCTCCCCGTCCTTCCCTAATCCGATGAGACCGATGACCTCGCTGTCTGGTCTCCTTCCCCGAAACAACCAACCAACCAACCAACCTATGGTCACATTTACATTAATGACCTCTTACTCTGAACTTATGGTCATAGCTGATTTAACAGATTCTCTTGTGGTTATATGCTTTTGTAGTGGAATAAGCGCAACTCATCTCAGAATATTCCTTTAGTTTTACGTAGTTAGTGTATTTTAATTTGGTTAATTTATTTGACCAGGAGTGGAAACTGTAAGAGGTACCGTAGGAAATTGAGTAGTGGTACTCTTTGTGAGGGTTGTAGCGAATGATAGCAAATGGTTTCAGTGTGAGAAGTGTAATGGGGATGTCATTAAGGCACTCTTTTGAAACTGCAAAATATGTAGTAGGAACAAATTGATAGAGGACCAGGAAAAGGAAGATGTGTCCCCTTCAGGCAGAGTTGGAAGAAGCTAACAAAGAATTAGTGAGAATGAAGGAAAGTCATGGTGAGGGGCCTAGATGGGAGCCAACAATTGGTAGGAAGGCTGGTAGGAGGAAGACATGGTTTGTTAGTTTTCTTGTGTCTACCTGTAACAGGTCCAGCTGCCAGAGTTGAAGGGAGAGGAGCCATAGTGAGCAGAATTGAACACTACTGGCACCGACTTGAGAGCACGTGGTGACTGGTCAAGTGGCCGAGGGTGACAACCGCGAGCCACCGGAGAGAGAGGACAACAGTGAGAGAAATACAAACAATGGAGGTGGGCGACATTGCAGAATACCAAGTCCAACAAGTGCAATAAGATCAAAAACCTGAGATGTAGCTAATCCAGAACCAAACAACAATGTGTAGTGAGATCAATGGTTTAGTGCAATGAAGTCACAACTTACAAACTGAGCAGTTGCGCTGCTGCCTTTAAGGCCAGCCACAAATGCTGATTGACTGGCAGGATGGGTGTGTCTTCGTAGCCAGCACTGCAGAGGCAACAACAGTGCTTGCAGATTATAGCAGTGCCAGTGCTGTCATCAAGGTCCATGCCTTCCAGCAGGCTTTCAGACTTGCCGGGCCAGGACACTAGATCTCTCCCCCCTGAAATGGGTACATATGGGCAGAAGTACCCTCGACGATGCTTAGGAAGGTGAACTGGCAGCACGGGAGGAGTCTTGGCACTGATGCTCACCAGCTGGAGGGAAATCTGGTAGTGTGGTGACGCAGGCAACAACGGTGCCCGTGATGATGGTATTGATCCCGTGACGATGGCATTGATGACAATGGTCGAGGGGTCGGTGGCTGCAGAGAGTCCTCTATCTCCATGCCTGCATCCATGGAAATCGTCACTGGTGTCCTGGAGTACAAGTTGCACCTGTGTGGGTGGGCATTCTAGGTCTGATTGCACCCCTGATGGTGGTGCAGTCGACAGGTGTGGATGGAATTGATTGGTGCGATAGCATTCCAAACCCTCCCAGAGTATCAACCATCATAAGGAACTGCCTGTGGGTGGCAACTACTGTAGCTGGCATTCACAACGGTTTCGCTCGATATGAGTGTGCCCGCACGACTGCACCCCTGTGTGCTGGGTGTGACCTTTATTGGGCTGAGAGGCTAGGAGATGGAGGAGAGCACACGGCTGCCACCCATTTAGGAGCTCTGTGAGGCTGCAGTCTTGGACAGGTTTTTGTTCTGTATTTGTGCAGAAACATCGTTAGTGCAGTTGTGGTGGTGGAACATTTCTTGCTTTAATGTATGCACTATGCACTCCCCTTCTACATTGGAGGAGAAGTGATGTGGCAGACCAAACACGTGCCCGATGCCATTGGAGGTGCAGAACTGTTCAAAAAGCATTGCCATGAATTGGGACCCATTGTCCGATATGATGATATGGGGAAGCCCTCCGATAGCTAGAATCTGGATGAGTGCGTTGAGAGTTGGGTCTGTAGTAGTGCATACCATGCTGACCACTTATGGATAATTAGAATAGATGCCCATGACAGTGAGCGACGTAGTCCAGAAAGAGGCCAGCAAAGTCAAGATTAATGTGGTTCCAGGGGCTACAGGTGCAGGGGGAGGGGGGTTTGGGGGGGGGGGGGCAAAAGACTGGGTGGAGCAGTCCAATGCTGGCCATGAGCAGAACAGCTGCACACCACAGCCTCCACATCTTTTAGTGCTGTCCCGTAGACATTTGGTGTGCAAGGATTTTCATTCATGATGTACCCACTGCCCACAATGGGGTTGCAGAACTAGTGGCACAGGGTAAGTGGGATGATGTAACAATGAGTATCCACCTCCACGTCAAGCAGGAGAACTTTGGAGAAAACTGACAAATAGTGGGGAAGAAGCGAGCCCAGGCTTGGAGCTCTGGATTGGAGGTCTTTGAAAACGGAGTGGGCCACTCATCAAGCACAAAGTGCATGAAGCACTGTAAGACAGGATTACGTCACTTGTATGCAGCAATGTGAGTAGCTGTAGTGGTAAACCCATACAAGATATGCTGTCATTCCACGAGGATGTGGATACAGGAGATTTCCTGTGAGTCTTAATGCCAGCTCTAGCCCTGAGGGGATCAGGGGGAGCATCGACATTTGCATGTTGTGCTGTGGGCTTGTACTTTATGGTATAATTGTAGGGGCTGAGGAAAAGTGCCCAATGTTGTGTCATCCACTCCGGAAGCTGAGAGCAGGGCTTAATGAGTGCTGCCAGTGGTTTGTGATCTGTAATGAAGGTAAAATGTACAGACAATTGGTTGCTCAGTTCTGTCATCATTCTTATGTGCCAGTGCTGCACCAGTGCCAAGGGAGAAGCATCGGTGGTCGTAACCAGTGGACGCAATGGAGAAAAAGCTGTATGGCAAGGCACCAAGAGCAGCAGATGGTTCAGCTGTATGAGAACATGCTTGCAGTCAGCTGCCCACAGTACTGAATGCCCTTCTTTTGCAACTGGTTGAGCGGATGCATAATGTAAGCCGCTTGTTGAAGAAGCTTCGATTAATATTTAATCTTCCCCAAAAAAGTCTGAGCTCCAGTAAGATGATAGAATTCTTGCTTAATTTATTTTAGTTATTTGTTGCTTATTTAGCTTGACCAGATTAGGACCTTAAGGCCCCCTCTCTTACATCTGACCAGGAACGACACATAACAAAGATTTCACAAAAAATTTCACAGTTATAATAATCATAATAATTAACGACGATGATGATGATGATGATGATGGTGATAAAAGTAAATGGCATAAGGAATTATATAAATTATTGTAGTAAGTTTGAGTCTATGATTAGAGTTATCAGGAGTAAAAAGAATATAGATGAAGAATAATGTTGAAATGATGGTGACAGTAGAAGATAGGAAACAATGAAGTACAAATTGAGAACTCTGCTGACAAGGGGGAGGGGTAGAGAGAATTTGTGAGACTAGATAGAAGGCTGTTGTGATAGAGGGGGGGCCATTAGCTGTATTTTGAGGTTTGGAAGGGATTTGGCTTCTCTGATATTTTGTGGAAGACTGTTCCAGAGTCGGGTTCCTATAGAGCATGGCAGTGTTACGTTCTGGTACAGAGAGGATTTTACTGTGTTGAGAGTGGGTGTTTCTGCTGGGCTATTTGAGTGGTAGTTTAAAAGTTGACAATAAATAAGAGGGAGTGTGGTGATTGCGAAGACGATAGAACAAGCATGGGGTGTGATAGTCTCTACACTTATTGGCATATAGCTGTGATAATTGTTTATAGGCAGGAGTGATATGGATGAAAATTAGAATGTCACAAATGTATTGTGCACATGCATTCATTCATTGCCAGTTCCAACGTGCGTGAGATTTCATATGAAAGTCCTTGGAGAATAGTATCATTGCACTCAAGTAAACAGTGTATAAGTGACTCTAACAGCTTCTTTTTAAACTGAAAGGAAACACTTTTTTATGTTTCTGTAGTGAGTGAAGTGGCACTGAAACCTTCTTACAGCCTGAAATTGTGTGTTCAGTACAGTCTAGGTGATGGTCCAGAATTATTCTGAAGTTCTTTGCAGAAGAAGAAAAGGTAATTTCTGTGCAGTTTAGGATTAATGGCAATTCTCTGTATTGAGGAGTAATAAGTCTTTTACAAGTGACTAAGATTGTTTGTGTTTTAGATGGGTTAAGTTTCAAACCTAATTTCTGCGCCCAGTCTGACAAGGCAAGTAAATCAGCATTTACATGCTGGATGGCTGTATATACGTTTGTCGTATTTGCACTTAGATGTAGCTGGAGATCATCAGAGTAAGTGATATTTGCAGTGCGAGAGAACAGTCGAGACATTATTAGTATATAATGAGAATAGTAGTTGGAGCAATACTGATCCTTGAGGGACCCCTGATACTACATTCCTCCATGGTGATCTTTTTGTTCCAGTCATTATACTACTGCAGCCACAATGAAAGGTATGAGTGAAACCATTCTACAGTACTTGAAGAAAATTTGAAGTTTATGCTTTTGTCTTCAGCAAGAAAAATGTCAAAAGTCCACAGTGTTGAATACGTTGCTGAAATCTAAAAAGTACATAACAGTCGCCTGCTGATTGTTCATGGCTTGTTTTAAATCATCAGTCACTTTTATAAGAGCAGTCATCATGCTGCAATTTTGCCAGAAACTAGACTGGTATTTGTGTAAAAGGTTACATGATTATTACATGATGATAAATAATCAGTGTGCTGTCCATAAACTATAATATTCTAAAGCGTTGGATAGTGCCAGTAGTCAGAGCATTCTTTGGCAGGTTCCCTCTTGGTAATGGTTTTGTGAGTTCCTGCTTCCAGTCTGATGAGGAGGTGCAAGAATTTAAAGAATGTCGCATATTATTGGCAGCAGTGGAATGGTGAGAAATTTGGTAATTTGCACTGTAATATTATCATGTCCTGAAGCTGCAGAATGAATTCGCACAGTTGACTTCCTGACCAGGTTATGGTTTACAGGCTGCAAAGCAAATTTCTTGTGTCCATTAACCAGTGATCCATTAAGGGAATCAATAGTTCATGTCCTTGTATGTTGGTCAAGTATAGATGTCAGCATTGTGGAATACCCATTTAGGTCTTCAGTTGGAAGTAGAGGTTCAGCTACAGATTTGGAAGTGCCTATTCCTAGGTAGGCCTCATAGAGTTTTCCACAGTACGACAGGCCTGTGAAAGTCTTCAGTTAGCGAGTGGATGTATCTGAGATTTGCATTCCTAACGGATTTATTTACTCAGTTGCGTAGCTGCTTGTATGTGGTATGATTATCAGATGTCGGGTTCAGCATGTATTTCCTGTGTGCCGCGTCTCTGATACTCATGAGGTTTGAGATGATCTGTGAGCCATGATGCAAGTTTTCTCCTTACTCTTACTGTTTTTAGGGGAGCATGTTTATCTTATAAGTTAATGAATCTCTCAGTGAAATTAGAGACTTTGCTGTCTATCTCAATATTATTTCCTGCTGTTGTCTGCCAAGAAATGTCATGAGTATTCAGTGGTAAGTTCAGATAAATTTATGCACTTAAAATATCTAAAGGTTGAAGTTTGCCGTTTATTCTTTGCACATTACAGTGAGTAATTCATGAATATTACCCTGGGAGCCGACAGACCTTTTTTTTTTTTTTTTTTCTTTAATAAAGGTAGAGCCCCTCCACTCCCACAACGGCATGATGACCAACTCAAAAGGTCTACTGCCATCTCTGCATAAGGGTTAGTTTTCACTAGAGTGAGGTGTCACAGGATGTGGGTACTGCAATGTTTGCATATGTCTGGTTAAGGTTAACCATTAATAGGCACTCATCTGGAGATAGATTGGGTCGAAGTCGAACGAAGGGTAGCAGTTTGAAGGGCAGAGGAAAAAAAGTGCTAAGGCAAGAGCCAAGGGGGAAAAAACCTCTGATAGTTAGGTTGGGTGGTAAGAGCAGCAGTGGATGTCCTGCTGCCTGCGATAGGTCGTGCAAGGTTAGGCTTTGTTAGTAGTGGGTATCATGCATGTCGATACCTCTGACGTTGTGCGGTGCTGTTTGCTCGGCGGTTGCCGCTGGATGCTGGTGTTGATCTCTTGGTCAGCGTCAGCATGCCTGTAACAGTTACATTCATCATCATTTTGTGTCCGATAGGTCATATATCAGATGCACAGTGTAGGGTGATGTTGACGATTTGTTTGTGCATCAGTCAGCGAGCTTGTCAGTTTCCCTGTTGTAGCCTGTTGGTCGGCTGTTATAGCAGCTGGTATATCCAGTCAACGTTGCTGATATGCAGGAGCTTGCCGATATATGTCGCTTGTTGGTGTACGTTAGCTTGCAGTAGGTGGCTATGCCCTAGGTAGTAGTGTCTATGGCCACTTGTGCTTCCACCTATGATTGTGATCTTAGTTTCCCAGAGTAAGGATGAAATGATTGTTTGAGTGCCTCGAGTTCCTATATAGTTGTGTGGTGTGTTTTTTGAATACTTCCTTGAGGGTTTCAAGGTGGTGGAGCATTGCTAATGATTCGTAGCACTTTGTTCTGTATGATCTGCAGGTGGCACAGTCATGTAGGAGCTGCTTATCCCCAGATGAGAGATGCGTATGTCATTAGAGGTCTAATCAGTGTCATGTATATGGACCTCGACACCCTCCTATTCAGGGTACCCCTGTTGAGCATTGGGTAGAGTTGTTTGAGCCCCGCATGCGCTCTGTTGGCAGCGTATTCAATGTGGTCGCCCCATGTAAGTTTCCAGTCCAGCCAGACACCAAGGTATCTGACGTTCTCTCGGAAATGTACTGGGTGTGTATGTAGCATTATCTGTCTATTGTGTTGACGTTTGCGCAGTAGTTTCGGTCTGTGTGTAAACAGAACTGCTTCGCACTTGTCGACGTTTACTTTAATATGCCATCACTCCAACCAAGGCTCGGAAGTTCTGAGTGCTGTCTGTATTCGTGAATTAATATTCGCCGGTTTCCAATCTTGCGTAAGGATGGCTGTGTCATCCACGTAGATGGCTAACATCATGTTTTGTGTTGCTGGGAAGTTGTTAATGTACAGGTTGAACAAGATGGGCCCTAGGATGCATCCCTGGGGTACTCCAGCTTGGATACCATGTTGTGTTGATTGTTTGCCCTGCACATCAGTGCTGAAACATCTGTTTGTGAGATATGAGTGTATGAGGCCATGTGGGAAACCAGCTTCGCATAGTTTGCGTATAAGGCCATTGTGCCAGAGACAGTTGAAAGCTTTTTCGATGTCCAGGAACACAGCCCCTGTGCCTTCGTTCATGTTGTAACTGTGTGTTATATGTTCGACTATGTGGAGGAGTTGTTGTGTTGTCGAGGTGTGATTCCTAAAGCTGAATTGCTCCAGTCTTATGGTGTTATTGGCTATGCAGTGCCTAGTGATGCGTTTTAATATTACCTTCTCAACAATCTTGCTGAGCGAGCACAGCAGACTGATGGGTCGGTAATTTTGTGGGAGGGAGTGGTCTTTCCCTGGCTTCCTGAGCATCAGGACTTTGGCCACCTTCCAAAAGTCAAGGAAGTGTTGGTGTTTTAGTATGGCATTCATTATGTGTTTAAGGTATTCTACGGCTCTATCTGTGAAGTCCTGGAGGACATGGTTTTGAATGCCATCAGGCCCAGGGGCTTTTTTCTAGCGTTGGTATGCTTGATAGCCCGTGTGATTTCGTTTGCGCTAGTGCGTCTAATTTCATCGCGCATGGGCTGGGCTACAAGTCATGTAATCTCCTGATCCATTTCAAGTGTGAATACTGGATCTGAGGGAGCCATATTCGGCATGAAAGATGCTGCAAGTGCTGTGGCTATAAGCTCTGCCTTCTCCATTGTGGAGTAAGCTGGGCCGTCTGGTCCCTGTAGCACGGAATGTAATGTTTCTCCCTGGCGAAGTGTCTGGCTAGTTTCCACACACAAGGACATGTAGTATCTAGCCCAGCGAGTTTCTGCCCCCATTCTTCATTCTTAAATGTTTGTATTTTATCCCGTATTATGCCCTGGAGTCTGTTGACATGGAGTTCATAGAATGGGTGCCTGGTACACTGCCAGTATCTCCTGAGGTGGTTCCTCATTGAGACAAGGCCCAGGGTCTCCTGGGGCAGGGACATCGAATGTCGTTTTGGTGTTGTATGTGGAATGGCGTCGGTCATTGCATCTTGGACGGCGGTAGTAAGAGCCTCCATAGCCTCATGGATTTGCTGTATGTTGTTAATTTCATGGGTGTCAGGAATATGACTATCAAGCGTTTCCTTGAACAGTGTCCAATTCTTGCACTTGTAGTTCAGTATCCTGTGTGGTTCTGTGTCCTGTAGTGTTTCTTCTGTGTGCAGTATTACAAGGAATTGGTCTGAGTCCAGATTGTTTTCAACCGTAAGGTTGACTGTGCATGTGATGCCCCTGATGAGGGCTATGTCTAACATGTCAGAGCTGTGTAGGCACGAGCGTGGGGACGTCCGGCCCAAGTATAATGTAGTTTCAGCCTAGTGTGTGTTTGTATAGTTTCTTGCCATTGGAGGTACGTATTCATGAGTTCCAATCAGGGTGTTTTGCATTTAGGTCTCCAGTGGTGATTACCCTCGGTGCTATGTTGAGGACTGTGCTGATATCGCGTGTTACTATGTTTTTAGGAGGATTGTACGTAGATACCAGTGCGGTGTTGGCTCTGTTGAACTTGGCCCTGATAGTGGCCATGGCTTCTAGTCTCTCAAGTGCAGGGAACTCAATGTTCGTGTGTTCTATGTCTCTGTGTATGATGATTGGTGTGCCGCCTCCCCTCCTGCTGTCCGCTCAGTCAGTACAATAAACATAATAGCCAAGGATATTTAGCTGCTTGCGAGGTGTAAGCAGTGTTTTGTTCACTAGAGCGATTCAGATACCCTTTCTCTCCATGAACGCGACCATTTCGGCTCTTTTGTTTGTGACAGACATGGTGCAGAAATCTGATCAGCGCAAATTACTCTGTTTGGTGATTTGGTTGTGAATATATCGATGAACGTATGAGTTTTCGCTGTATGGTGAGTGGGTCCAAGTGGAATAAGTGTGATGTTTGAGCAGGAAAGTATGTGAGTGAATTTTGATAGGGAAAGGACTCTTGTTCAGAAAATTCACGTTGATATCTCAGGCTAGAATAATGTGTTCATATAAAGATTCAAGATTTGACAGTGCAGACTGACAGTTGGAGAGCTGTCTCAAGTTTAGGTGAATTGTATATTATGCAGATGAGACACTTTCTATTTAAAGGTTTAATTTCAAATAACATGTATTCAGGCTGTTTGTCTTCGTTATTAGACATGAACATTGTCTTCGTTATTAGACATGAACATGGGCTTTGGGTACAGATTTGCCCAGATATATCCCGCCACACGGCCGCCTCATCTGTTGCATTTGTTATGTCCCATAAGAATGTAGCCATCTAGACTGACACAACTGAAGGGGATGCTAGGCTTCAGCCATGCCTCCGACAGGAGTGTGACTTGAAATCTGAGGTCCAGAAATATGCAGCGGAACTCAGTAAGGTGGGCTTCTGAGGACTGCACATTTGTGTGCGTGATGTGTAGCATAGAGGTGTCGTGAGTCATTTCTGCTGTTGGCATAGAAGTGGAAGGGGCAGCTGCCCCAGAGAAAGATGTGGGCCAGTGCCTTGTGGAATGCCAGGAGGAGGGGTGCACGGAGCTGGACGCAGGTGGTTATGGTGATGGAAACGGAGTAGGAGGTTCAAGGTCAGGCAGACTTGCCTGTCACAAAGCATGACACATAAAGGTGCAGGGTTCGCCTCAGGACAGCACAGCATGACCGCAAAACAAGCAGAGTGTAAGAGTATGACAAGTGATTATGCTAAAGCAGTATGATTATGCTGAATCATTAATGTAAGAGGAAGGTGGTGGTCCAATAAATTATACTTAAACAGGAAAGGAGAAATAATATTACAGGGAAACAGAAAAAGCAGCAGAGAAACAGTACTCCAAAGAAGAGTTAATGGCATACATAAGCAGGCAGGAATAAGATGTGCCCAGCAGGAGCAGGGCGTTGTGTCTGGATGTAAGTGGATTTGAGTCTGGAAATACAAGGCGTACCCCTGGCCAGGTTTGGATGGTGGCATGAAGGCAGTATAGAGGTTGTTGATCTCCTGGAAGGGACAGTGTCTCAGATGACCTGAACCTTGCCAGTGATAGAAAACCCAAACAGTGAGAAGGCATCCAGATCAAAAATGTTGCCAGCTGAGTGACCATAAGTGACAGAGTTGTGAGCCATGCTACCTTTTTGTATGCAGCGTTGATTGTGAACTGACCTTGGAGGGGAATCAAACTGTCACCATACATGATTGACATAGGGTAGGGAGGCGCCAAGTTGGCAACAAAGATAAGCATTTGTTTGGAGTTTAATCAAAGAAACGGTAGCTCCTGTGTCCATTTGGAAATGGAATCCTGGTTTGTGCTGTTGTGAGGGTGGTAAACAACTTGGTGGTAGAAGGATCGCGTTGAGAAATAACTGCCTGAAGTGCGTACACCACCTGTTGATGAATGTGGAGAGTGGCATCAGATTGATGACAGATGGTTCAGAGATGTCCGTCTTTCCCACAATAGGTGCAGTGCAGCCAGTGATCAGGACAGCCCACACGATTGCACCATGTAGCGGTCAGGACGCAACGGGAAACCTTGCTGCTTACATGACTGGATGTTCAGATGCCATTGACATGTCCGAAATTGATTAATCACAGCATCCACAGACAGCTGCTGTCCCGGACCACCGCTACTTGTATTTGAACCATGAGGAGTTCATTTGCTGCCTATATGGTCTCAAAAGAGCGCACAGTTTTCAAAATAGCACCCCAGTAAGGATTGTCTAATTTTAGGGCTGTGCAAAGTCGACTCAATCCTTGCAAATTCGTCACCCATGAGCGGTACAAATGACCATGTCGCTTGTGATACTGATGGAACTCAAGGCACGGTGTGACCACATGGAATTGTTATGAATAATAATTTACAGCAACCAAAAATGTGAATGTGACAAGATTCGATAGTGGAGCCAAATTGTTACTAAGAACAACAGCTCACGGGAAGCCCAAGAAAGTAAGAGCCATCTATTGGAGAGCATCGTCAGAAACCCGAAAAACCTGTGACGTGCTGTTACAGCCACTGTAAATGTGTGTCCCAGTCCTTTTTGGCATTGTTAAATGGCAGAAGTGAGGGTTGATGGCTATCCTCGTGGCAAGTGATCACAGATTGGATGGCTTGGGAACCCTAAACCTATAAGCGGTCCAACAGAAGCTGAGTTTCCTGATGCAGCAATTCAGTTTGTTGTTGAAACTTGTGTGTAGTTGCTGCTCCAGGAGCAGCTGTTATTGTTCCACAAATTGTATGAGCTTTTTACCCAAACGGCATTGCTAACGTTTTACCTTGTCACCAATTATAGTGACCAGAATTGAACAAGAGGAGGAACAACTCAAGAACCTGCGGAGATACTCCAACTGGTTGATGGCATCAACTGTGAGCTGCCTGAGAGTGGACAGTGAGAGAAAGACAAACAATGGAGATGGCACAGCAGAATAACAAGTCCATTGAGTAAACCAAGATCGAAAACCCACAAATCCAGAACCAAACAATGATGTGTAGTGAGATCAATACAGTAGTGCAGTGAGATCACAACTGACTGACTGACTGACTGACTGAGTGGCTGTGCTGCTGGCTTTAAAGGGAAGCCATGAGTACTGTCAAACTGGCTGTACCAGCATATCTCCATAGCCAGTACTGCAGTGGCAACAGCAGCGCCAACAGTTTATAGCAGTTCCATGTAGCTTCTATCATCAAGGTCCATGCCTTCTGGCCAGCTTTCAAACTCACCGGTCCCCTTCCACTTAAAACGGATATGTATGGGTGGATGTAAGTGCTCATTACATTGCTTGGGTAGGCGAACTTGCAGCACAGGAGGAATCCCTGCACTGGAGCCTGTCAGCTGGAGGGAAGAACCCAGAGCATCTGGCAGCACACAGGGGCATGGTGGTGCGGGTGACAACAACTGAAGGAGTGGTGGCCACAGTGAGGCCTCCACCTCCATGCTCATGTCCAAAGGAATTGCCATTTGTGCTGTGGAGCCTCAGGGTAGGTAGGAGTAAGAAATGTGCAGCAGGCTCTGCCCTTGAATAGAAAGGACAGGAAAAGTGCAAATGTCAGGAAGAAGAGATAACTTCCGCTAGGTAGCAGTCATGGCAGAGGTGTGGGCCCTCGGTTACAGGAGAACTTTGGGAAAGAGTATCAGGTCATCATCATTCTCAAGCCAAATGCTTTACTGAATCAAGTGAAAGAGAGTTTAGGATCTTTGTGAAAGGACTTCCTGGATGATAATCAGATAATGACATTGCTTGTGTTAGGGAACAACTTAGATAGGGACAAGGCCTACAGTATAGGTGATATACAATATAGTTAGTGACCTGTGCAAGATAGCTTCACTGACTGCTAGCACCATTGTGCTCTAGTTGCTCTGTTCTGTGTCTCGGCAATGCTGTTTGGTGTCTTAATGTAGAGCTGAAAATGGGACCAACGACTGCCGACTGAACATATATTGCAGTGGTGCTGGCGGGGACACTTGGGAGATGAGGTTTTGCTATGGATGATCTGCACCTCAATGAGATTGGAAAGGGGAGGATGATGGTGCCAATTAGTGAGAGTATAACGTGTGGGTGTGGGATCCCACATGGTCAAATACGTGTTGTCATTGTTAGGCGAACTGGACATTTTTAAGATAAGTCATGACATTGATCCCTTAAAAGTGTCTCGTCCTGTTTACATGAACTCAGAAGACAGCATTGGAGTACACACTCTCCAGTTATCAGAGAGAAAAAGTAATCATAAGGACAAACACGACAGAAATTTTCTCAGAATTTTCTGTTCTTCATCAAAATATGCAGTACAAAGAGATATACAGTTGGGTCGTGCTTGCTGCAGAAAAATATCATTAATTATTTTGTTTAGTGCAGAAAACAGAAGCAAAGTAGTATGGAATGTTCTAAAAACATGAAACATGAAACAGGAAAAGGCTAACCACAAGTATAATGAGATACAAATCAAAAATTGGAGCAGAGTAATAGAAAATACCCAGGAATTGGGAAGTTTTATTATTATCTGTTGTTCTGGTATTACAGAAAAACATTAAAATCTTCTTAAAACATACGTAGCTCCCACTATGAATTCCACAACAAGCACAATGATGTTTTTTCCTGCAGTAGACTTGAAGTCAGGAAGAGACTACAGAAATTGAAAAATAACAAATCAGTGGACATAGATGAGCTTCCAGTTGCCATTCTCAAGATTTTCATAGGTAGCTTATAACCCCCATTAACAAAGTTAATGAATGAGCCCTCAGTTCATGTATTTTTCTAGAGTACCTAAAGCACATCTGACTTGCACCATCACTAAAAGAAAGGTCATTTGGAGAGTAAAGAAAACTACAGGTCATTTCCTGTTCCTTCGGTATTCTAAAAAATAATTGAATTGAGCGTGAAAGAAAAACTGATAAGTTATCTGAATTAATACAACATTATTTACACAGCACAGTTTGGTTTCCAAAGTAGAACAAGTACCTTGATATGTAGAGAGATGTGAGGAAACAGTGCAGAACTATTTTGTATATTGTAAATTTTTGCACAAATTGTGTATGAATGAAAGAACGTAGAACAGAACAGTAGGGACCATCCAGACGAGGCAAGTAATTGTTAAGACACAGATCTCATATTCAGGATGATGGAGTTTACTGTATGTGGCCATTCTAATTTAGATTTTCCATGGTTTTAAATCATTTCAGGCAAATTCTGGTATGGTTTCTTCCGCAATGGCCAATGTGTCATATTCTTTTAAAAACATCCATATATATTATATGTGTCTATATATTTGAGCTATTTATTTTCATTGTATTGTGATAACAAATCCTATATCATTATCAGATGAACCATCAATGAATGAATGAATGAATGAATGAATGAATTGCCTGAGCTCCGTTATAAATAATGCTTATTTAGGGAAGCTTAATCTAGTGACGGTTGCATAAAATGTGTTGAAGCAGAAGTAGTTGTAAATCACTGTCATTTCATAGGTTGATAACAGCTAGTAGGCTGCGGTACATTCTGTAATTGCAGTTTTTTAAATGCCAGTAGACTACTAGCAGGATCTCACATGTATGGAACAAACAGGCAGTATGTCATGTTGAAACTGGATCAGTTGCTGGCTGTAGTAAAAATCAAAATGCATAACACATTATTCTTCCGATGCTGAAAACAAATTGGCCATGGATTGAATTATCTGAAGTTGAAGATATTTATAAACAGGAACAACCCAGTATGATCAAGTGTGAACTGTTGTAGGTTGAAATTAACATCTGATACAGTGACATAAGAAAATGATATTTGTTAAACTTTTCCTGCTGTTTGGGGTGCCTATTACCGAATCTGTAATCATCTGCAGACTATGAGTCACTGTTGGTTTGAGTTCAGTCCCTGCCAGTGTACAGTTCTAGGGCCCCTGCAAGCATGCAGAAGTGCTGCAGCACGATGTGGCATGGATTTGACTAATGTCTGGAGTGTTGCTGGAGGAAATTGACACCATGAATCCTGCAGGGCTGTCCATAAATCCACAAGAGTACGAGGGGGTGGATATCTCCTCTGAACAGCACATTGCAAGGCATCCCAGATATGCTCAGTAATGTTCATGTCTGGGGAGTTTGGTGACCAGCGGAAGTGTTTAAACTTGGAAGAGTGTTCCCGGAGCCACTCTGTAGCAATTCTGGACGTGTAGGGTGTCACATTGTCCTGCTGGAACTGCCCAAATCCATTGGAATGCGCAATGGACATGAATGGCTGCAGGTGATCAGACAGAATGCTTAAGTATGTATCAACTGTCAGAGTTGTATCTAGACATATCAGGGGCCCCCATGTCACTCCAACTGCACTCACCCCACACCATTAGAGTCTCCGCCAGCTTGAACAGTCCCTTGATTACATGCCAGGTCCATGGATTCATGAGGTTGTCTCTGTAGCCATGCACATCCATCTGCTCAATACAATTTGAAACGGGACTCATCCAACCAGGCAGCATGTTTCCAGTCATCAATGGTCCGATGTTGCTGTTGATGGGCACAGGCGAGGTGTAAAGCTTTGTGTCGTGCAGTCATCAAGGGTACACGAGTGGGCTTTTGGTTCCGAAAGCCCATATCGATGATGTTATGTTGAATGGTTCACTTACTGACTCTTGTTGATGGCCCAGCATTGAAATCTGCAGCAGTTTGTAGAAGGGATGCAATTCTGTCACATTGAATGATTCTCTTCAATCATTGTTGGTCCTGTTCTTGCAGCATCTTTTTTCGGCTGCAGTGATGTCAGAGATTTGATGTTTTACCAGATTCCTGATATTCACAGTACACTCATGAAACGGTCATATGGGAAAATGCCCACTTCATCGCTACCTAGGAGATGCTATGTCCCATCGCTTGTGTACTGACCATAGCACGACATTCAAATTCACTTAAATCTTGATAACGTGCCACTGTAGCAGCAGTAACCAATTTAAAAACTGCACCAAACACTTGTCTTATATAGGCATTGCCGACTGCAGTACCGTATTCTGCCAGTTTACATATCTGCGTGTGTGAATATGCTTGCCTGTTACCAGTTTCTTTGGCGCTTCATTGTAGATGCATGGTATAAAATGTCAGGGACATGTTGGTGTTGTAACATCAAATGTGGCAGAGATGGAGTCCATTCACACCACACCCCGTCCTCATCTCTCTTCTCCCAGTTGGAGTTTCTGCTTGTGTTAGTGCTTTGTGTATGTGGTAGCTTTCTTGAAAATTGGGGAGATGTCTGTTTTTACTGATTTTTATGGTGCTCATATCTTTCTCTGTTGTGCTTGGCATATGATATCCCTCTTTAAGATGGTCTCCAACTGTTGAGTAAATTGTCCTGTGTATCCATCTTGTTATTAGAAGTATTTGCATCTTACAGTTCTAGCTGTTTATGTGCATAAAGTTCTTACTTTGAATTGGAACTACAGTAAAACAGTGCCAAACACAATAAGTTCTTCCACATAACTATATTAATTTTGTGTATCAGATTTTGCAAACGTCAGTGTAACTATCATCATGAATATCTGATGTTTTTCTCAAAAAATTTCTGTGTTTGCATAGAAAATTGCCTTGGATGATTGTGTGACAAGTTCAAACTATGTGCTGAGTCAGGACTCAAACCCTGGGTGTTCTCATCAACTGACTCAAAGCCTCAACCTGCCACAGGCTTGTTGCTATTCATTTCCTATGTTTGTTTCTTTAACATTAGATGCCACTGTTCTTATTGTACTGATAAATGACAGTTAAAAAAAAGATTGACTGTACTAACCAATGCAACGTTTGTTTTCTTCCAGTTTGATAATAAATGACAGTCTTAAAACTGGTACACAGATTCCTTATATCAAGAAAGCCATAGAATGTGGATATGGAGTGATAATTTTCAATACTAATGACAACACAAGAGAGATTGATGGCAAAGAAGTTAAAATAAAGGTGTGTATGCTTCATTTATTTTTAAGCTTGTGATTGTGCTGCATATTTCTCAAAATGCAGTGTCTGCATTATCCCTCATGGGCTGCTTTGAGATTTCATTTTTGTTACTGTAAAAAGTTGGAAATCTAAAAAGTAAGTACATTTTGCAAAATAAAGTGTTTCATTTATATGACAATTTTTTTAAAAAAAAAAGAAAAGAAAGGAAGATATAAATTTCTTTACTGATTAAAATTGTGTGGCAGACTTGAACTTTATCCCGTAGCCTTGCCTTTGAAGGTGTGCCTGAATAGCTCAGTCAGAAATACTTCTTATTGATCTGCCCACACCGTACTGCTACATCATAGAGATTTGGAAAGTAGAAGAGGAGGATTGGGAGACTGCATCTGTGAGACGGTGCATAAGATATACCTGAATTGTTCAGCTGGTAGCTCTTATTCCATGGAACTTCCCTCCTTCCTTCCAGCAGGCAAACATTGCCTCTGGTATGGGGCTGAAAGTATGCTGTTGGCTGACCTTTTCATTTAAAACTGTAATAAAAGCAATTAACCTGCATAGATGACACTTGAAATTTGTTTCCACAATAAACTTGACATAAACACCTGAAATACTTATGGAATCATAAACTGGCAAATAGATAAGTTCATCAGACACTAAGACAACAACTCACAAGATGAAAACCGGTTAGTTACAATCCAGTGGTAGTAGATACAACCAAAGTCTGAATGGCAAACCAGACACAGTGCAAAGGTTTATTACTTCTTGTTATTAAAAGCACATTGAGATCACAGTGGAATTTCTGGTTGATTGATTCACTGGTTTGCTCTTTATTGGCATTCACTCTGTTGAGCATAAAATTATCTTCTGAGTGAACATTTACATAAAATACAGAATAAGAATGACAAATTTCAATTAAGATCCCAATCAAGTAAGTAACAGCAGTGAGTACTTTATTGCAATTTTTGTGGTAAAACAAATAATCATAGCTGTGGAAACACATGATGAGATCATAATCACTACACTAATAATATTGTTATGAAAAGTGTTCTTCACTATAAAGATGACATATTGAGCTGCAGGCAGGCACAATAAAAAAGAATGTTATACGTGTAGCTTTCAGGCGAAACCACCTTCAGAAAAGAAAAGAAAACACATACATTCATACAAGCAAGCATTCCTCAAGCATAAGTGATAGCTCTCTCCAGCTACTGAGTCGGAATGCAATGTATACGATCCATGTGGAAGACATAGGTGCAAGTGCTACTCAGTCCACCCTCCCAGCACTTCCTGTTCCAGTTCTGTTGAAGGCTGTTCCTACCCCATAAGAGGCTGTGCAGTCTGTGAAAGCAACCTTGTCATACCAGCTCTATTGAAATCTGTACAGTTTTTTTTTATATTGGTATGGCTAAGAACTAGCTGCCCATCAGGATGAACAGCCACTGCAGCCAAGGACAAAGTTGACCACTCTGTGGCAGAACATGCAGCTGCACATAACATGTTTGATTTCAGTGGCTGCTTCACAACCTAGGCCTTTGTATCCTCCCCTCCACTACCAGCTTCTCTGAAATGCTCAGAAGGGAGTTACACTGACCATACATTCTCTACTCATGAAATCATTCCAGCCTCAACATGAGTTAACCTACTGGCCCTACACCCTCAACCAGTTTCCGATCCCTCTGTCCTATCATCTTCTCCCAATTTTGATCTGCTCTTGGCCAACCCCAATGTTCGTTTCCCATCTCTGCTGCTCTCCTTTGCTCACTCCCTGTTCCTTTGCTCACTCCCTGTTCCTTTGCTCACTCCCTGTTCCTTTGCTCATTCCCTGTTCCTTTGCTCACTCCCTGTTCCTTTGCTCACTCCCTGTTCCTTTGCTCACTCCCTGTTCCTTTGCTCACTCCCTGTTCCTTTGCTCACTCCCTGTTCCTTTGCTCACTCCCTGTTCCTTTGCTCACTCCCTGTTCCTTTGCTCACTCCCTGTTCCTTTGCTCACTCCCTGTTCCTTTGCTCACTCCCTGTTCCTTTGCTCACTCCCTGTTCCTTTGCTCACTCCCTGTTCCTTTGCTCACTCCCTGTTCCTTTCCTCACTCCCTCTCCTGCAGCCTCCTGGCCTCAGCAGCTCAAAAGAGTCATCATGCACATTGATCAGCCAGGACGTTATAACTATCTACCTAATAGCCGGTACGACCACCTTTGGCACAGATAACAGCAGCAATGCGTCATAGCATGGAAGCAGTGAGGCCTTGGTAGTTTGTTAGAGGGATTTAGCACCACATCTGCACACCTAATTCCTGTTAATTTCAGGAGGGGGCTGATGAGGTCTGACGCCACGTTCAACCACATACCGGATGTCTCTGATCAGATTCAGGTCTGGCAAGTTGGCGGGCCAGCTCATCAATTGGAACTGTCCACTGTGTTCCTTGAACCACTCCATTGTACTCTTGACATTGTGACATGTTGCATTATCGTGTTGAAAAATACCACTGCCATTGGGAAACATCATCGTCATGAAGGTGTGTATGTGGTCTGCAACCAGTGTAAGATACTCCTTGGCCTTCATGGTGCCTTGCACAAGCTTCACTGGATCCATGGATGCCCACATTAATGTTCCTGATAGCATAATGAACCCACTACTAGATTGTATCTGTCCTGCAGTATAGGTATCAAAGAGCTGTTCCCTGGAAGATGATGGATTTGCGCCCTTCAATTGGCATGATGAAGTTATAAGGATTCATCAGACCCTGCAATGCTCTGTCACTGTGCCAACATCCAGTGCCGATGGTCACATTCCCATTTCAGTCGTAGTTGCCGATGTTGTTGTGTTAACATTGGCACACGCGTGGGTCGTCAGCTATGGAGGTTCATCATTAGGAGTGTTTGGTGCACTATGTGTTCAGACACACTTGTATTCTATCCAGCATTTATATCTGATGTTAGTTTCGCCACAGTTTGCCACCTGTCCTCTTTTACCAGTCTGCCTTGCATACAACGTCCAGTATCTGTAATGAGGGGTGCCACCAATGCCACAATGTGTGGGCATTGTTTCATCTTGGTTTCCCCACATGTTGAAGGCACTCACCACTGCACTCCTCAAACACCCGAAAGTCATACAGCCTGCGGACCATCACAATCTACCCTCAGTGAAACTCGGATAGATCGCCCACCTTCCCCATTCTACACACATACGGCACGCTCACCAATGCTGCATGCACCGTGCATTTGTCTGACTAGCTATCAGTCCTCATTAGATGACGGTCTGATCAGTTTTTATGTGAGGTTTGATAGCTTGTGTGAATATATGTGTCTTTACCTTTATTTTCTGAAGAAGGCTTTGGACAAAAGATAAGTGTGTAAGTCTTTTCGTTTCGCTCGTCTACAACTCAATGCATCGTCTTTATAGTGAGTAGCGGTCTACCCTTTTCATAACATTGTTTATATCCCACCTTTAACTGCCACTGTTTCACTGCAATAATAATTTTACAAAATGAAACTTCCTAACAGATTAAAAGTGTGTGCTGGACTGAGACTCAAATTCATGACCTTCCCCTTTTGGGAGCAAGTACTCTACTGACTGAGATACCCAAACACAACTCACAGCTTGTCTTCACAGCTTTACTTCAGTTAGTACCTCATCTCTTACCTTCCAGACTTCACAGAAGGTCTCCTGCAAACTGTGCAAGAACACAGGAAGAAAGAACACATCAGATATGTGGCCTAGCCACAGCTTGAGGGATGTTTCCAAAATGAAATTTTCACTCTGCAGCAGAGTGTGCTCTGATATGAAACTTCCTGGCAGATTAAAACTGTGTGCGAGACCGAGCCTTGAACTTGGTACCTTTGGCCTCTGTCCCGAGTTCGAGTCTCGATCCAGCACACAGTTTTAATCTGCCAGGAAGTTTCGTACCGGAGCCCGTTCCACTGCAGAGTGAAAATTTCATGCTGAGAATAATTTTACAAGTTGTTCAGATCCATTGTTTTTGCATTAATTGATATCTATGTCTTCAGGTACTGTTTGTTAATATGCACAAAATATATAAATTAGCTTTGAGAGATAGTTCATGTCTAGGTCACAGACAACTATTTTTTATCAGAATAGAATGCTGCTGGAAAAGGGAGGGTTGCATTTTCCTTAATTATTCTTTTCTTTAGCTCTTGTTGCATAATTCTTTATAGAACTACGAGCAAGTTTGGGTTGGGTGACATTGACAATTGCTTCATGTTCACAGTCACGGTAAGGTTCTTCATGAAGTCCAAGACAGTAAAAGTGCTTGGGAAAATCCTCGTGATTTAGCCTCATCCATATTAAGCTTGAGACACTTTTTTTCGCTATAGTTGGTTTTGTGGAACCAAGATTTCACTGGGATACTGTCTTGAACAGGTCTGTAGAAAGAGCTTTTTAATAAGCTGTGTGATACTTGCCAAAGGAGTTTAATGTGAGATTTAGTGATGTTATAAAAGACTATGTGGGGTTGTTTTGTATTTAAATGTATCCCTTTTAATATTGCTTCCTTCATAATTCTTGGCTGTATCTGACTCAATAGTGTACTTTCACTCTACTCAATTGTGTGAGTTTCTCTTGTCTGATACATAGAATGCATTTCCTGTTGTGTCGATAACATACTCAGAAGAGGAGGGCACTGGACAGAGCTCACTGATTTGGCTCAAACTGTGTGAATGGAAGTGGGAAGATGCCCCTTTCAAGTTTATGGAATGTGTGACCAGAGTGGTCAATAAGAAAAGAGAAAACAACCTCTACAGACTTTAGAGTTCAGATTGAGGTATTTTTTTTTTAGCAACGTTGATGAAGTAAGTGGTACAGCCCAGTGATTTAGCACACCAACTATCAATTTACCAAGTCAGATTTTATTCTCACTGCTACCATGATTGTTTCTCTTCTCTCCCCTCTCTCTCATGAGGATGAGGATTGAGAGTAGTGAGGCCAGTGAGACGTGCACTGGGTTTTTTTATTTAGAAGCAGAACTTAGGAGGCGCCATATGGGATTAAGCAATTTGAGTTAGAAATTTATATCAAGTGAATTTTTTGCTATAGCATCTGTGCTATGAATATAAGCTGCTTCAAAGCATCGGCACACTGAGAGTGTCTTTAAAATATGTCTTTTTTGTGAGATTGGTGATAATAAAGTGACAGGAAACTAAATATTGATAGTTAAAGGCTTCTCGTATTTGATGTTTTTTGTATGATAACATGCGTACTATGAAAGTACGCCACTCAGTGCTATGGTGCAGTGATGATTTGTCAAAAGTGCTTCATTTTTGGTACAATTTTTTATAGTTAAAAATCAAATATGGAAATCTCTGGTTTCAGCCTTTAGACATTTGTATAAAATGTGTAACATATAATTAGATGCTGCTGTCATTTTAGGACCATAGCATAGTCGATACTTGTGAACTGTGAAGGAAAAGGTAACAGTTCACATCTGGATATTGCCTTACCTTTTTATCTTATCTTATGTTATGTAAAAGTTGCTAAGATTTCCTTATTAATTTAATAGAAATATGATCTGCAACACTTGATGTTAAATGTATCTGAATACTTATCATTGCCCGCTTATGTATGTACTTTAGTTCTGTTATTAGTCAGTATCCTCTTGCCCCACTCTCTGTCCATCTGCTACTCCCCCCCCCCCCCCCCCCCCCCAATCGTTCATCTCTTGTTGCTCCCTCTCTCTCTCTTCCCCCTTCCTTTCCATGTCATCTCTGCTTCCCCCTCTCCCTTTCCATCTCCTCATCTTCCCTTTCTCTGCCCATTTTCTCCTTCTTCTCTCTGTGCCATGTAATAAGCGATAAAATTACATGAAGTATGAACTCTGTCTGCAGGTCAACATAATGAGAGGAATTTCTCAGTGAGAAGCAAACAGAACTTAGATTTTTGGCTAACTAATTCACATGTTGGTCCAATCTCAGTTTACTGTCCCTTTGAACACCCTGGAACTTCCCTGATGGAACACCAGTAGTTATTCATTAACTTGTGACTATAATGTAGGGAAAATAGTTATTATACTATTTGATCACAGTAGATAATGAGACTACACTTATGATTACTAGACGTCAAATAATTAACATTTTGTGTAATAATATTTATCTTCCAGTAGCTTTCTTCATAAATGGAGCTTTACTAAAAAAGCGTTGGTTTGAAATTGTTGTCATTCCTCCTGACCGTATCCTCATGCATGTAATGTGAAGATAACAGGTCAGTGGTATCACAAACTGTAGCTGTATCAACCAAAACATTACCTCCTCAAACATCAACTGAGCTAGAAATCACAGTGTCCAAATAGTTGGACTGACAATACCTTGATTTGTCTCTCTTAAATTTATTGCGACCGGAAATTTTAAGATAACTGAAAACAGGAATACTCCACTTTTTCTCAATTTAACTGAACATTACACTCTTGCATGGAAGTAATTACTCAGAAACTATAACATTACGATTGATCACCCGTTAGCCCAAATCAAACATATCATACCTGTTAAAATATTCTCCTAAAGAAACAGAAACTCATGGCATGTGTCCACCTTTGAACGTAATGGCGGATAGTGCACAGTGCACACAGACTTCAACAACACAATGCAGGAACTTACGTGAGATTAAATGCAGAATAATAAAACATACAAAGGTGGATAAACACTCACAAACTACATAAATAAAGAAACATTGGCAATTAAAAGCAGATGAAAAGAAACAAAACTGTTTAACTTTTATCTCATTAGTATTGGTAACTACTATTTGCAAAATTAATGTGTTTGCAGAGTTAATATGATATGAAAAGAAATAATTCAATGATTGAAACTAAGTTTTATCTACTGTTCTGAACTATATTGAAAATAAAACTGAATAGCAATACAATATGACAGTTTACAAATACATAGAATGAATGACCAAGAAAAGTTAGTGTTGTTACTATATAAAGAGTTTTTAAGTCACTGATAAGGACAATGTGGATCACGGTGTGTCTTAGCCAACGCCCCTTCAGAACAGTTTCCAATTAGCTATGCTGCGAGCGAGTCATTGACGTCCACGTCATTACTCCATGATTCTTGAGCGTATAATCCAATAATTGGTATTGTCTTCCTGAGCTCCTTGATGATGGGTACCTCTTGCGAATCTAACAGAAATGCTTGGTGTTTGCACAGTTAATCCCAGTTTATTTATCAGCATGCAAGAATGAACAGGGCCACAAACACTATGTGTAGCAGTCCATGTGTGGCATGACTGTCACCTCCACTCTGTTCTTCTCACTCCCGACTCTTTCTTGATGCTGTTGCTGTTGACTTAGCCGTGCAGGATTAGACGAGCCGTCCAAGGCGCTGAAGTCATGAACTGTGCGGCTGGTCCCGGCGAAGGTTCGAGTCCTCCCTCGGGCATGGGTGTGTGTGTTTGTCCTTAGGATAATTTAGGTTAAGTAGTGTGTAAGCTTAGGGACTGATGACCTTAGCAGTTAAGTCCCATAAGATGTCTCACACATTTGAACATTTTTTTCTCTTGCCTTGTTGATATGGTTCTACACCAATCGGGTGTATGTCTTGGTTGACATAACACTTTCAAAGATTCTGACTACAGTGACACCCTTTCAGTGTATGATGAAAATAAAGCAGGAAATAAGTAAAAGGAAATATAGAAAAAGGGGGAAAACCTATATATGTCTGTAATGTTATTTTCACATGTGCCTCCATTTTATCATGTGATGTTCTCTCAAACCTCTTATGATACAATGTCTCAAACACAAATGAAATACGTTGTTTGTATTCGTGTAAGCCATCATAACTTAAAAACTACTATTATCTTTTGAACTTGTACCAAACTTGTTTACCAGTTGTCATTACGAGAGATAAACATAAGAATGTAATTTACATTCCTCCTAAATTTCTAAATTATCCTATCAGTAACAGAAATAACATGGCACAGTCTGCAAAAGAACTAACTTCATCTATTTTCACTGGAATACAGTATAATATAATAATAATTTGCATAGAATCCCAGATAACCACCTTTCTGTCTCTTATTGTTTTAGTCCTTTTATGTAAGTTTTCATTTCTTAATTCCTCATGTACCAAGTCTCCGTTTCCTTGTACTTATTCCTTTAGGTAGAAGTGTTATGGAAATCATTGTTGTTACTTTGTTCATCATACAGGTAGTCATTCAACCTATTTCTTATTATTAAACTTTGTAATCAGCTGAAAATTACATATTGTTGTGGCTCACCGATCTTTCAAAGTGCCGCCGCGCAGTTACGCGCCTCCGCTACATGTAACGCTGTCTGCCAGCCATGCAGCAGCTGCGCCACCTAAGCGGCCAGCCAGCGGCCGCTAGACTTGGACTCAGTGCTGATTTGAATGTTACCGTGTACACATGTCTTACTTTGTCTACTTGCTCTGTGACTTACATGTGTTGTGTCGTTTTTGAAATATATGTGTTCAACTTGACGTTATAACAATTGGCGACGAGGATGGGATTTTTCCTTTTCATCATTGACCCACAGGTTTCCATGGCTACTTTAGAGCAACTATTGCAAGGTCTCATTGAACAGCAAACACTTCCCACATCGGTGATTCGCGATTTCGTCACGGCATCCAATGCGGGGCATTTCTCGTCGTTGTTTATACCTCCTTTTCATCCTTACGACAAGACGACGGAAGATTGGTCTGATTACAAAAAACGTCTTCGACAGCGCTTCTTGGCATTTCATGTCACGGACGAACAAACATTTAAGTCTCTGTTCCTTTCATGGATTTCACCTCAAATGTATTGGTTGTTGTCGCAGTTGGCTCCTTTGAAAGATCCTGCGTCTTTGTCCTTTGCTGAAATGTGCTCACTTCTGTCCGTCTGTTTTCAAAAGCAAACGCATGTGGTAGCCTCTCGTGTTACCTTTTATTGTTGTCAAAAACAACCGAATCAATCTTATCACGCTTGGGCTGCTGAACTTCACGGCCGCAGTAGAAAGTGTCAGTTTGTTACTGAAGTTCACAAAGAATCCTAGGCCGATTCCATGGTACGGGATGCTATTATCCGGTCGGTGCCTGACAAAGAAGTTAGGCAATGTGCCCTTCAGTTGGCAAATCCAACTCTAGATGAAGTCCTATCCATCGCGCACTCGTTGGAAATTTCTCGTGCCGCTGGAGCGCAAATAGAGGCGTGAAGTGACGTCGGGGAAATACAACCTCTGTGTGCTGTTGACGACGCATGCGGCGTGGCCGTAGTACGCTCCTAAGCGCAGCCTCAGCCTAACCATAAACAAACCTCTAAGAAACTGCAGCAAAACCCCTGGCAACTTCCTTCATGTCCGCGGTGTTTTACGAAACATTCACGGGAGGATTGCCCCCAATGTTGGGCCGTGTGTCACAATTGCGAGAAGAAGGGTCATGTGTCATCTGTTTTGCAAATCCGACCGCATACCTGACGTTCATGACCGTGACGCTGATTTTGCTTCGTTGTCTGTCAGTGGTACTTCTTCCCTTTCAGGGAAGTTATTCCTCACTGTCCAAATCCTTGATCAGGATGTTCGCATGAAGGTGGATACTGGTTCTGCTGCCACTATCATCATTTCTCAGACGTATCTTCAGTTGGGTTCTCCAGTCCTATCACCTGTCACTCGGCAATTACAGATATACAATAAACAGAAGATTTCTCTCTTGGGACAATTTAATGGTGAGATATCTTACAAATCCGTCGTTCGCTCTGTTACCATATTTGTGGATGACCATAGTAATGTGGAAAATCTTTTTGGTTTCGATGCCTTTCGCGTTTTTGGGTTCTCCATAGATGACTGTCAATATTGTCTCCGATGCCATTCCTTATGCTCAATTGGATTCCTTGTCGATGACATTTTCATCCCTTTTTTCTCCTGGGTTAGGCCGCGCAAACGACTTTGAAGCTCATCGCGCTCAGACCCACTGCTCGGCCTAAGTTTTTTCGGGCTCGGCCCATTCTTGTGGCCCTTCGTGATCGGGTCAAATGGGAGCTGGATCGTCTCACTGCTTCAGGGGTCTTGCTTCCTGTCACTTCCAGTGAGTGGTCCTCCCCTGTCATTGTTGTTGCTAAGCCCAATGGTGATATTCGTCTCTGTGGCAATTTCAAAGTCACTGTAAATGCTCAATGCCTCATTGACTCTTACCCTATGCCCTGACCTGAAGAATTGTTCACTGAACTTGCTGGAGGCCAGTATTTCTCTAAAATTGACCTGTCAGAAGCTCATCATCAACTTCGTCTCGATGCTGCTTCCCGGCAGTTTCTGGTCCTTAACATGCCTTTCGGCCTCTATCAATACCAACGATTGCCATTCGGGGTTGCCAACGCCCCTGTTCTCTTTCAGCGATTCTTGGAACAATTATTGCTCCCTGTCCCTGGGTGTATCAATTACATGGACGACATTGTTGTCACTGGCTCCACCACTGACGAACATCTTCAGAATCTCCGCACACTTTTTCATGTCTTACAGACTGCCGGTCTTAAGTGTAATCTGCAGAAATCACAATTTTTTTAAGGCATCTATCACGTACTTGGGGTTCCAACTCTCTCGGGATGGTATTCGTCCGCTTCAGCAAATTGTCGCTGCGATCAATGCCCTTCCTTGCCCTACATCTGTTAAAGAACTGCAGGCCTTCTTGGGGAAAATAGCATGCTATCACAAGTTTTTACCATCTGCAGCTTCGATGGCTCAGCCGTTGCATCGCCTGTTGCATAAAAACGTGCCCTTTCACTGGTCCGTGTCATGCGATGCGGCTTTCCAGAAATTGAAGACTATGCTGAAACAGGCCCCGTGCCTGGCTACTTATCGACCTGGCCAACATCTTGTTCTTGCCACGGACACCTCTCAATACGGGGTCGGTGCAGTCCTTGCGCACCGTTTTTCTGACGGTTCTCAACAACCCATTGCTTTTGCCTCCAAAACGCTCACGGATGCCCAACAAAAGTATTCTCAAATTGAAAAAGAAGCTTTGGCCATTATTTATGCTCTTGATAAGTTTGGTGTTTTTCTCTATGGATCCAAATTTCATCTTGTTACGGAACACAAACCACTTGTTTCCTTGTTTCATCCGTCAACGTCACTTCCCGACAAGGCTGCACACCGCCTCCAGCGTTGGGCTCTTTACTTGTCTCGTTTCTATTATGAGATTCATTTCCAGCCAATGGCTCAACATGCAAATGCTAATGCACTGTCTCGCCTTCCCATGGGTCCTGATCTGGCATTCGATAGAGACGAACTTTTGTGTTTCCACCTGCATGTTGCCGAGCAGCGGGTTGTGGACGGGTTCCCCATCACCAGGGACCGACTGACAGCTGCTACGGGTTCTGACCCTACCCTCTCCTGGATTTTACGCTGTATTCAGAAGGGTTGGCCAGATCGTCCATCCGCTAAGACTTCTGATCTGTTGCGGAACTACTACGCTTTGCGCTACCGCCTCATGGCTAGGGATGGTGTTATCCTCCTCTCCACCGACAATGCTTCGCCGCGTGTTGTGGTACCTAGTCTTTGCGTGCATTGGTCTTGCGCCTCCTTCACCAAGGGCACTGGGGTGTGTTTCGCATGAAATCTCTGGCGCGCTGTCATGTGTATTGGCCCGGCATCGACTCTGAAATCGCACACATGGTCACTGCGTCACAGGCCGCCGCCCTGAAGTCATCTGTGTCACCGTGGCCTTCGCCTGAGAAGCCCTGGGAGCGTCACCTACTACCGCGGCAACCACAAATGCTCTAGCTCGCATTTTCTCTTTGGAACGACTTCCCTCTACTATTGTTACTGATAATGGTCCGCAATATGCCTCTTCTGAATTTGCGGATTTTTGTGCCCGTCACGGCGTCATGCATGTCACAGCCCCTCCGTTCCATCCACAGTCGAACGGTGAGGCTGAACGTCTGGTCTGCACATTTAAGGCTCAGATGAGGAAACTCCTGACTTCTTCTGCTGCTGATGATGCACTTCTCCGATTTCCTGCTTCTTACCGTTTCACCCCCATGGGCGACCACAGCCCAGCTGAGCTCTTACATGGCCGACAGCCCCGCATGCTACTTCATCTTCTGCAGCCTTCCACCTCACGGCCGCGGGTGCCTTCGCTTGGCCGGTTCACTGCCGGCGACCTTGTATGGGTACAGGGATATGGCAGGCACCCAAAATGGAGTCCTGGCCGCATCTTATGTCACCGTGGCCGACGCCTGCATGATATCCAGATGGAGACGGCTGTTGCAGTGCATCATTTGGACCAGCTTCGGCCTCGTGTGCTGTTAACGCCTGTTCTGAATGCTGCTACACCACCTTTGGCTCTACCTGATGCTCGGGATCTTGGCATTTCTCATTACTCACAACGCAGCCCTCTCACCATCATCGCGGTGCCAGCACAAGAACGGACGCCACAGGGAGACGTGCCCATGCAGGAACCGGATGACCATCATCTGTCGGAGCAACTCTACTCTCGTCCTTCTCCTATGGACGCCGACGCATCGCCCATATCTCCTGTTATAATAACCGGACTTGCCGCAACGGGCAGATTGGGGCCCCAGCAGATTCAACCCCTACGTCTCCTGTCATCTCGACCCGTTATCATCGGGGACACTTCCGTCCGTACGGGAAGCCACCTCCTCGAGACTTTACGGTCAGTCAAACAACACCTATGGACGTTAGCAATCTACAGGCCACCTCCATCAAGACCAGTGCAAAAAAATCAAAGGGGGGGAAAAGTGTTGTGACTCGCCGGTCTTTCCAACTGCCGCCCTGCAGTTACGCGCGTCCGCTATGTGCAGCGCTGTCTGCCAGCCATGCAGCAGCCGCGCCACCTAAGTGGCCGCTAGACTTAGACTCAGTGCTGATTTTAATGTTACCGTGTACACACGTCTTACTTTGTCTACTTGCTCTGTGACTTACATGTGTTGCACCGTTTTTGAAATATATGTGTTCAGCTTGACGTTATAACACATATTTTCACAAATTCCAATTCTATTTACAACTTAACCTAACTCCTTTCTGTTGCTACTTTTCCTAGTGTTATTTCTCCATTTGCTTGTTGTAAACAAATTTATAAACATTGTACTACTTTTAAATTAACACCCACCATGCTATGAAATATCTTCTGCCTTAAATGGCCTTGCAAACTTATAGAATTAAAACTTTCAACAATGTAGAAAAAGATAGATTGCTACTTACTATAAAGATTACACATTAAGTTGCAGACAGGCACAATTAAAAGACATTTACACATAAGCTCAAAGCAAACTGCCAAAGTTGGCGTGAGGTGAGCTTGCTAGTGTGAATGAATGGTGTGAATTCTCTCTTTCTGATGAAGGCGGTGGCTGAAAGCTTACATGCAAGTGTCTTTTAATTGTGCCTGTCTGCAACTTAATGTGTCTTCATTATGGTAGCAGCAATCTATCTTTTCCTACATTGTCGATATTCCTACCTGGGGATTCCATTTCTAGAAATGAAACTTTCACTTTTATACTTCAAAAAACGAAATTATATGCTCCCTACACCTCCATTCATTTCTCCTCCTGCATTCCAAGTTTTGCATTGAGAATTTATTGCATTCATTACATTCACAGTTTTTATTGGTGCCATTCTTGCTTTGTAAGGCTTAAGCTCTGCTACATTTTTAAGGGCTCTTCAATTCTGGATAAACCAAATAAAATATAGCTTCTGACACTTCCCCAGTGCTTTTCTTCTTCTAATAATTTTTGGGTGAATGGCTGGTTTCTATCGACATTTTGTCACAATATTTTGGCTCAGAGATATCTGGCCATCTCCAGGTGAGTAGACCACTACTGAAGAGCACAGGTGCATTCACGGTATTTATGGCAAATCTCACACACGCAAAATGTGCTGGTGTCTTTTGGTGCATTCATCAGGTGGTGACATGCTTGGGGTAGCTGGCTTGTGTACGCTCGGTGGTGGAAGTTAAGAGATGATCTAATAATTGAGAATTCAATGACGCCACCGATTCCACTGTGGCCAGATAATTTTAATTATAGGATCCCAATTTTTATTCTGTTGAGAGGTGTCATGACGGTTTATAAGATTTTTGGCAAGAAGTATTTCAACTGATTCTTTGATTACTGAATCCCAAAAACTGGAAACTGGAGCTACAATTTTTGTTCCATTGTGGGTCCCACAGAAATAGTGTTCTGATACTGCTGATTTTAACAGTCACCAAAGACAGGTGTATCTTTCGTGTTCTGTACAATGCTCCTGGACAGCTCATGTCGTCTGGTCTATATATATGCAGCACCACACTCACAGTGAATGAATGTTGTAAATGCCTGCTTTTTCCAGTTGTAAGTCATCTTTAATGGATCCAACAAGGGCCAAGCTCTTCCCTGGTGGACAGAAGATAACCTTGATTTTATTTTTCCTGAGCAATCTGCCTATTTTAGGAGACACATTCCTGGCAAATGGAAGGAACACAGTTGATTTATAGTCATTATCAGTGTCCGCAGTGTATTTCTTCTTGTTGTTATAGCTGTGCATGGCCTTCCTTATTTGGCATAAAGTGCAGCCATTCTCTTTAAAAACTTTATCCAAGTGTTCTAATTCTGCATGGAGGTTTTCATCTGGACATGCTGGTACACTGTAAGGATGTTGGGTCACTGGGACATTCTGAGTACAGAAAACCCATACATCCTGATCTATATCTCCAGGCGTCTAGGTGCCATCACCCCGCATTTAATACATCGGGCACACATATTATGGGATGATGAAAACCTCCACACAGAATTGGAACACTTGGGTAAGATTTTTAAAGAAAATGGCTACACTTCATGCCAAATAAGGAAGGCCATGCACACCTATAATATCAAGAAGCAATGTACTGAAGACACTGATGATGACTATAAATCAATTGTGTTCCTTCCATATGCTGGGAATGTATCTTCTAAAATAGGCAGATTGTGTAACAAAAATAAGATCAAGGATATCTTTTGTCCGTCAGCAAAGAGCTTGGCCATGGTTGGATCTGTTAAAGACGACTTAGAACTGCATGAAATGGGTGTTTAGAACATTCCCTGTGAGTGTGGTGCTGCACATATAGGCCAGACAATATGAACTGTCCAGGAGTGTTGTACAGAACATTAAAGATAACACTGTCTTCGACAACCATTAAAATCAGCACTAGCACAACACTGTATTTCCATGGGACATTCAATGGAATACAATAGGACAAAAATTCTGGCTCCAGTTTCCAGTTTTTGGGATTCAGTAATCAAAGCATCAGTGGAAATAATTCTTGCTGATAATCTTATAAATCGTGACAACGGCTTTCAGCCAGATACAAATTGGAATCCTATAATTAAAATTATCCAGCCACAGCAGAGTCGGCGGGGTCATTCGATACTCTGTGATTAGCTCATCTCTCACTTCCACCACTGAGGGTAGCACATACAAGTCAGTTATCCCATGCATGTCATCACCTGACGCATGCACTGAAAGACACCAGCACATTTAGCATGTATGAGTTTCAGCATAAATACTGTGAATGCACCTGGGGTCTTCAGTACTTGTCTATTCACCTGAAGATGGCTGGACATCTCTGGGTCAAAATGTCGTGCCAGAATGTCGATGGGATCCAGCTGCACACCGAAAAATTATTAGAAGAACAAAGAGAATGTGTTTGGGTGAGATATACTGGCTACTTCAAATGGTTCTTTTTACACTTCAAAAAAACTTCGATATTTAATTATTTATTTCTTTTGCTTTCTTTTATGTACTAATAGGTCCTCAACTTTAATATCAACACCTTTTAGTTTATCATCATGTTATTTCCTCTTCTGTAACAGTTTCTTCTGTACCAGTTCTCTCATTCTCTTCTTTTTCTCGCCCCAACTTAACTCGTTCTTAGAAGGGAAAGATATATTCTCCTCCACCAAATTCAAAGCTCTCCCACCTTTCATTATTCAACACATCCTCAATGTCTCCCAACAATATCACCCCATGAACTTTGGTTATTGCCACAGTATGTGCGGTGTAGCCTGCTGACTTCCTTCATATACTGTTCTGCAGGATTTCCTACCAGATGAAAAGTTGAAGTATATATCACTGTTACGCCATGGTTGGCAGGGTCCTCCTTCCATTTCTTACAGGTAAATTGTGATTCATTATCAGAAAATGCGGCCTTAGGTTTCATAAATTTCACAAAATATGGAGTTGTTTTCTATCTTAGTGCTGATTTCTCTACTAGTTGCTCTCCATAAAGGATACAGATTTTGTAAATTTAGAAAACACCTTGAACACTACAAAAATATAAGCAAAACCTCCATTTGTCTTTGCAAAGGGCGTTAGAGATCTGCTGCAAACAATTCCACTAAATCTCTCAGTTTCACATTTTGCTTGGGAAGTCTGCAAATATGATTTTAACATTGACTTTTGACACTTGTAACACCTCCGATTTATGTATCCCACTCGATTGGGATCTGGATAGCAGCCCAAATAAATATTAATTAATGTGACCGTGTACCTAATGGGGCTGGCAATCGGATTTGACTGCTACGGAGTTGTTGCATTCCATTTTGTCCTTCTCAAATGCTGTAATAATGAAATATCTGGTGACAAGAAGAACGCCAACACAGCTTCACTAATCAAGACCTATATTCATCTCAAAAACACAAGAAAATGGAGACAGCCACTGCCTTCGTCATACATATTTAATAACGGCTAATCTCAGCTCAGGCTTCTTCGTTATTCATAATTGTCACACGCTAATACAATCCAACACTGCAATCCAAATGCTACCGGCGCGGTAGACGCGAAACCAAAAATATCGGCACAGAATATCACTGATCACTCTCGCAGTTATATTTCTTCACTTCCCCGTATTATTCTAACACAGAGGGGTTAAACCGCGGCGATGGCCACTCCCTTTGTCGGTAAGCCTTGTATCACAGCAACCGGCCTCCGCACGGCTTGGTCCGCAACCTGGGAACTGACTCAACTCCACACTCGCTCTCGCAACACGACACACTATCGATTGTTTGCCCTGTCGAACTGTGCCAAGTGCAAACTTATAGTAAGAGCCTACGGACCCCTTACATCCCCGCCCTCGAAAACGTCTTTGGAGCCACTGGCATAAAAAAATCGGCAAAGGAATTAGACATTGCTACATCTGAACAAAACACATAGTGTAAATAATTAATGAAATTACAATTCACCAAATAATCCCTCGTCTCCGGTAGTGGGCTGCCTCCACAATAATATTCTACAAAAGGTTATTACACCTCATAAACATGGCATTGTCCAAATTACAATTTTTTATCAAGCAGCGATAATCCTCTATAGTCCAATATTGAATGAAACACACAACATACAATCAAAAATTATTACTTGAACACATGACATATAAATTATTATACGACAAACTAGTTGTTACAGGTTTTATACCCATTCTCAGGTAATCGTCGATATGAAATATGCAATTCTAATTATAATACATCAGAAAACATAATGTAAATAAGCATTTTCCTTTTTCAAATGTCCGTTTAACAACTAAATGTTCTAAACATGTACTACCCAACTACATCAAGGAGCTTGAACACTCTCATTTCCGACATTCGCCCTAATCGAGTTCCCCTTCCTCATCTGGGTTATCCCTGTTCTCGTGTGAGTAGTACCTTTTTATGTTTTCCACATGTTCCTTACCATGCACTCTGTTTGTCCGTGCATATTCCAACTCCACAGTGTTAGGATGACCAATTTTTATAATCCTGTATGGTCCCTTATAAACGTGGTTGAATTTATGTATTTCAGAGTTTATTTTCTTTGATTTTGCATGAACCTTCACTAGTACCAAATCTCCCACTCGGTAAGTTATCAGTTTCACTAGCTTGTCATGTCTTTCCTGTCTTTTCCTAGCCTTCTCCTTCATACTTAATTCCACTAGCTCCAATTTCCTTTCCCAAGTCAATGAACTTCCTGGTGGGTAGACTAGCAACTCACGAAAAATACTGTCGGGTTCTTGATTGAGCAATACTTCACATGGTGCAAACCCTGTAGAATCATGTGGGAGGCGATTCCTGACCCGCTCAAATTCTTCCAGATATTCTTTCCATGAACCATGCTTCCTATGACAGTACGTTCGGCATAAACAGTTCAATTCCTTCATTGTTCGTTCTGCAGGGTTAGAAGCTGGCCTATACCTAGAAATGCCAATTTGTTCTATTCTGTGCTCATTTAGCATCTATGTCCACTCCTTTGACCTAAATTGTGACCCATTATCACTCAAAATTCGCTTAGGAATACATACCTTTTGAAAATAGTCTTTCTCAAAATGGTTAATGATGGCTCTACTAGTAGCTTTCTTCAACAGATAAAATTTTGTGTACTTGGAAACCAGTTCTTCCACTACTAAGATTTGTGTGTAATTCCCTCTTGAGGCCGGAAGTGGCCCAGAAAGATCCACTGCAACTATGTCCTTAATTGCTGTTGGTACAATTGGATGCATATATCCTTTGTGCTGTACTGTAGTCGTTTTAGATTTTTGACAGGTGTCACATGTACTCAGTATCTTACGTATACGCCTTCCCATGTTGTTGAATGCACAATCTAACTTCAACTTTCCAGACACTTCTTCGGTCCATAATGCGCATTACTATAGCGCGTATACCAAATTAATTTTTCTACTGCATGCTCAGGCACACAGAGTCTCCAGTTCTCCTCACTCTCCTTGTTTCTTTTATAAAGTATCCCATTATGAATATAATAAAATGTGCGAAATCTTTCCTCTCGTGCACACCTGTATTTGGTTTTAATTGTCTTTAATTTCTCGCCCTCGTTCTGTTCCCTGCGCACATTCTTTAGGAACTTCCTTATGAATTCTTCATACTGTACTCCTTTCATCAGGTTAATTCTAACTCCTTCTCCCTCTGGCCTATCCACCAACATTCCTCTCGAGTCAGCTGGTAATCTTGACAAAGCATCAGGTATTATATGTGTTGCTCCTGGTTCATAAATTATCTCGAAGTCATAGTCCTGTAATGCCAGGGCCCATCGCGTTAGTCTGCTATGCCTCAACTTGCTTGTAGTCAGAAATGTAAGGGCCTTATGGTCAGTCACTACTTTCACATGCCTCCCGGCCAAATAATACCGGAAACGCTTAAACCCCCGCACAATTGCCAATGTCTCCCTTTCAGTAATTGAATATTTCCTTTCCCAAGCATTTAAACTTCTGCTACCGAACGCTATTGTTCTTACACTCTCACCATTTCCGCTCCTCTCTATTTGGTACAAATGTATTCCTAGTCCATAGTCAGAGCTGTCTGCTCCTAAATAAAAATCCTTGGAAAAATCCGGGTGGTACAATATATCTGCACTATATAGTGCTTCCTTGATATTCTCAAACTCGGTTTGGCACTCTGCACTCCAATGCCACGGCATCCTCGCTTTGGTCAATTCCCTCATACTCGGGGCATTAAGTACAGATCCTTTGACAAATTTTCTATAAAACTCACAAACCCCAAAAAATGCTCGCAACTGCTTCTTACTATGGGGGGTCAGAAAATTTCTAATAGCCTCCATTTTACTAGGATCAGGATAGATACCCTCCTTGGATATTATATGGCCCAGGAATTTTATCTTTGATTTGCCAAATTCCGACTTTTCCAGGTTTACAGTTACCCCTGCGGTTTCAAAAGCTGCCAAGATTGCATCCAATCTATTCAAATGTTCTTCCCATGGTTCGCTTGCTATCAAGAGGTCATCCACTTAGACGGTGACCCTTTTAAGTAACTCCTCGCCTAGTATCTTATCCATTGCTCTTATGAATTCAGACACTGACACATTAAGCCCAAATGGCAACACTCTAAATTGATAGCACCTTCCTCCATAAGTAAATGCTGTATACTGGCGGGACTCTGTGGCCAATGGTATTTGCCAGTAACCAGCAGTTAAGTCGATACTACTAAGCACCTTTGCTCCTCTGAATTTTTGAATCAGTTCTTCTATAGTCTCAGGTTTGTCCCGCTCCGGCTCGATGATTTTGTTCACTGTTCGTGCATCCAAAACTATCCTCACCTTTCCATCCTTCTTATCAACAACAAATAGGGGGTTGTTATATTGACTGTTGGCCCTTTCTACGACACCAAGGTCCATCATCCTCTGTATCTCTTCATCTACTGCTCTTCATTTCGCCTGGGGAATGGAGTACTGTTTTATATTGAACGGTTTATGGTTCTTTATCTTTAGTTTAAACTCCACCCCTTTCATAACACCTGGCCGTTGAGAAAATACCTTACAACGCCTGTATAATACTGTGGCTAATTTCCTCTTAGTCCCCTCATCTAGGTGTGTCATGTCTTCCAACTTTTTACTGATTTTATCCTCTTTATGTCTATCCTCTCGTGCTAATCACTCAAGGCATATCAACACTTCTCCTTCTAGTTCCTCTTCCCCGTATCCCATGGTGGGTTCCTCTTCATGACAAATTTATTCTTCTGAATTCCTCCTCTTCTTCGATTGCACTCCCCTCAGCAAACTTTAACCTCTTCTCTTCTCCCTTTCTTCCTTTGACCTTGATAGTACCTTCATCAAAACTCACTACTGCATCAACTTCATTCAACCAATCTATCCCTAAAATAATTGATGTGTTCAATCCAGCCACCACCAAAAATGTTGCTTCGTATTCTTCTCCCTCTATCTCGAAGGTAATCAACACTTGTTCTTTAATAGGTTTACTCCTTGCACCCAACGCATTCACAATTCTCACTCCACTCACCGGGAAACTAGGCAAGCTAATGTTTGCTTTTAGTACCTGTTCATATAACCTCTTGGATACTGCACATGCTTCACTTCCTGTATCGACTAATGCCTCGATATTCAGTCCACATAGCTTGATCCTTATCATGGGTAGTATGGGTTCTTTGGGAATCCTACTTCTTTCCTCCAGTAGATCTTCTCTCAGATCTCCACCATTGTCGTGTCTTAGCAGGTTTACTCTGGTCCTTGTAGTTCTCACTCCTGACCGGGCCTCATCTGGAGTGTCATTCAGTTTTCCGGTCTCTCCGCCTCTTCTATATGCACTGTGTCATTCAACCGCCTATCCCATCCTCTCTCATGATCTCTTGGTTCTTCACTCCTTCTCCAATCATTTCTCCTTTGCCGTTCACCACCATGGTTCCTGTACCTATGGCCACCACCTCTTCCTCTATAATTAGACGAATTACCAAAATGATTCCTTGGGTCATTACTTCCCCCTCGGTTTGGATCATTAGCTTGATTGTGTTCCTGTGATCGAACAGATTCCAACTGTTCCAGTATTTCCATCAAGGCCTCCCTATCTTTAATTAGGCTCCCGGATACAGTTTCTTGCATTCTCCGGCTCATTCTTCTTTTTATCGCTGATATCATTACGTCATCACTCAGGGGTTGTTCCAAGGTCTCGTTCAATTCCCACAAATGTTTGGCAAACTCTCTCAATGTTCCTCTCCATGTACTAAGTGACTTGCGGTGGAGTAGGTCCTCAATTGCTGCACACTGATGACTTTTGGACCAGTATTTCGTCAAGAATTCCTCTTCAAACTGATCATAACTAGTAGTCCCTTCCTTCTTCCTGACTCCCCAAGTGAAGGCCTCACCTTCCATTCTATCTATTGCAAATTGAATCTTGTCTGAGTCTTTAAGATGTGCTGGGAAAACTCCTTTTAACCATTTCATAAATATCATTGGGTGCAACCCTCCTTTCGGTCTAAATTTCTGCCCTGTATTATTTTGGACGTACCGATTATCACTGCTCATCAAGGTAATGACTTTACCTTCCCCAACGGTTAAAGTGGCATTGCTAATTCGTTTATCAATTTCTTCTGTCTTGCTCTCCAATTGCTGCACTCCCTGTTGTAATTGCCTGACCTCCATTGCAACCCTCTTGTTATCCTCTTCTCGTTGCATGGCTATAGCATTTCTCAGATTGACAGCCAGTTGGTTTTGCCTATCTCCTATCCCCTTAACCGCATCATTGCATTGTTTCTGCATCTGCGTCACCTCGGCGATTCGATGATTGCAATTTGTTTCCACTTCGTTGATTCTTTCTCCCAATTCGGCTTTCGTTTCTTCAATATCGTCTTCCATCTTTTTTGTTAACTTTCCTTCCATCTTCTCCACGTCTCCCTGGACTTGGTCTATGCTCTTCTGGAGCTTCCTCTCTCTCTCGTCGATGTCCATCTTCAGTCGTTCTTGTAACTCCTGCATTTCCTTCTTCGATTACATTCCATCTTCATTTGCGATGTTTTGATCTCTTGTAAACCTTTCTCTAATGATGCGTTAGTTTCTTGTAAACCAATTTAGTGATTCTCTTGTTTCTTGTAAACCTTCCTTTAATGATTCTCTGAGACCTTTCTCTAATGATTCTCGGGATATTCTTCCCTCTTCTCTAGTTTCCTTAACCTCCTTTAGCAAGTCTGCCAACACTGACCACATATCGGCACCCTCTGAAACTGACTTATTTCTCGTCGTTTGTCCCGGTGTCTCGGGATAACTAGTTGAATGTGCTAATGGGCTATCTAATGACAATCCATCACCACTGATTCCTGAATCATCTCTGTCTTCCTATCCTATCCTTTTCCTTTCAACTACTGCCTCACAAACCTGCTTATCTTCAGTAGACATGTTTGGTTTATTTTTAATGCACAGGCAAGTAATACAGAATAACCTCTAGTAACCCAAAACACTCCTAATTATCGCGAAACTAATCAAACAGTAACTGCAGTATCTTCAGTTAATCCCAAATTGATACACTACGTATGAATACTGAACATAAGAACTCTCAAAAACTAAATAATTTCAAATATCAATTCTCACATACACAGCTTATGTAAAATGTTCTAAATAAGATAAATCACGCCACTCGTAAAATCTATAAATGTAAAATCCCCAAAAACAATGAGCATATCTGTATAATTACCATTTAGACAACGCAGTATGCATAAATAGGTACGCTATATTTCAGAGTATGTTTCGCAAACTTTTCGGAAATTACTGTAATTGGGCACTTTCCCTAACACGAAACTCAGTTTACAAATGTTTATTTACCGCGAAGACTGCACACTACAATTTAATGTTATGTCAACCAGTCGTCTTCACTCACCAACTGACGTTACCATGAGTCGTGATGTTTTGACGTTTGAAGTGGGCGTGGCGCTTTACTGCTGCCGGAGCCGCGTGAAGTCGCTCTGAAGATCTGTGGCGAGTCGTCGTAGTTCTCCGTCGGCCGCTCCGTGGCGCTGCAGGCGGGCGTAGTTGTAGTTCGGCCGCTAGATGCCGGGTTGGCGCTCGGTGTCTCGAAGTCGCGCTGCTCGCTGTGGCGGGATGTCGTAGTTCTCAGCCGGCCGCTCCGTGGCGCTGCAGGCGGGCATAGTTTGTAGTTCGGCCGCTAGATGCCGGGTCGGCGCTCGGTGTAGTGCGTCTGTGCTTGAACTACTCCTTGCACAGGTAGTTGGGATGACGTGTGAAATCACCTCGCAGATCAAAGCTCTTTGGCGCAACTGCTACACGGGTCTGCGTGACGTCACTCAACAATTGCGCCGCCACACGAATTGTCGTCCACATAACAGTTTATGGGTCCACAAGAAGCTGTCCGATTTTCACTATTTAAAAAGCAATTCCAGTCAAAATATTACCACTAAACACTTCTTTAAAACTTTCGTGACGAATTCTTGGCTCGTTTTGATATTTTAAAGTTCACACGTGTCTTTCTTTAGTGTTCACTTTTCACAGTTTTTCGCGTGGATTTACGCATTTGCACATTATACCACAGTTTATCGACACTATTATTCTTATCTATTACAGCAAGAAAAGAAAGTTTAGTCACAATTGTAAGATGCTATTACTTCGTATTGTTCAAAATGCACTGTTCCTTGTCGCGATTTGAAAGTTTATGCTCTTTCTCGATTCAACATTGAAAAATATTTTCTCGCGTTAAGCAAGGTAAAATTACCTATTATTCTTTACGATTTGTCCGAAAATTGCACTTGTCCTTTCACGGTAAGCCAAGGGTGTAACACCTCCGATTTATGTATCCCGCTCGATCGGGATCTGAATAGCAGCCCAAATAAATATTAATTAATGTGACCGTGTACCTAATGGGGCTGGCAATCGGATTTGACTGCTACGGAGTTGTTACATTCCATTTTGTCCTTCTCAAATGCTGTAATAATGAAATGTCTGGTGACAAGAAGAACGCCAACACAGTTTCACTAATCAAGACCTATATTCGTCTCAAAAACACAAGAAAATGGAGACAGCCACTGCCTTCGTCATACATATTTAATAACGGCTAATCTCAGCACAGGCTTCTTCGTTATTCATAATCGTCACACACTAATACAATCCAACACTGCAATCCAAATGCTGCCGGCGCGGTAGACGCGAAACCAAAAATATCGGCACAGAGTATCACTGATCATTCTCGCAGTTATACTTCTTCACTTCCCCGTATTATTCTAACACAAAGGGGTTAAACCGCGCCGATGGCCATCCCTTTGTCGGTAAGCCTTGCATCACAGCAACCGGCCTCCGCACGGCTCGGCCCGCAACCTGGGAACTGACTCAACTCTACACTCGCTCTCGCAACACGACACACTATCGATTGTTTGCCCTGTCGACCTGTGCCGAGTGCAAACTTATAGTAAGGGCCTACGGACCCCTTACACACTCCTCACATGTTTTAATACAGTTATTTACCCATTTTACCATATTGTCAAAACACGCACTCTCTTAACTTTTGTGTACACTTTTTAGCACCTACATGTCAAAAACTCAGATGAATGTAAAAGATTATCTCATCTGTGTTCTCATTGGGCCAGTATAACTTTTCAGTCTCCCGGATTTTCATTGGTTCACCTGAACAGTATCCCACCATATACCTTGTAATATTTGGACAATTTATTTTCACCATTCTTCTTATCAACTTCCATATCTCATTCTGACTCTGATACTTTATCAATTTCCTGCATATACTTTCAGTCTTCTTCTCTTCTTGATCTCCCTCTATGTAAAACAGTTTTATTTGTTCCTCCTCCTTATCATGTCCTATTTCTTCACTTCCTTGTATTGACAGTCTGAATGAAGCATCTACCATCTTATTCTGAATACTCTTGACATATTTGATTTCAAACTGAAATTGTTGCAGAAAACAATGTCCACTGTATTAAATGTGAATGCATTAGTTTAACTTATTTTAAAAATGTAAGCACACTGTAGTCTGTGTAAAATATTGTTCATTTCCCCAACAGGTAACCTGTGAACTTTTTGAATCCCCAAACTATTGCCAGTGCTTCTCGTTCAGTCACACTGTATTCTTTTCATACCTAGTTAATGATATGCTGCCGAAAGCTATTGTTCTGTGATCTTCCTTATCTTCTTCACCAAATTTCTGAAACAGTTCCACTCCAATGTCATACTGATTTTTGACATTAGTTTAACTGCATTATGTTACTATATTAATAGTTTACACATATATTAGTGTTCCACATAACTTTAGTGGCTCTTGTGATCTGTAGTTAATAGAATATTACTGTTATTGCCTGGATAAATTTTGTAAAAATATGGTAAATAACCCTGAGTGAGAAGTGTTTGAGCTGTCATAGGAAAGTCAGTTCAGGGGTTCTGTACACTGAAACTCATGGGAGTACTTTTTTAGGCTAAGATCAATGCCCAATCATTCTACATTGATAGAAATTAGGCTTCATGAGAAGTTCAGACAGGCAGATGCTAGAGATGTGAAAATATCACAAGATTTTCCTAATAGTACAGTGAATAGTAATGTTAGTATGTCACAAGATTCACATAAAAGCACAGTGAAAAATAATGTTAATATATTGCAACAGAATATCAAGGGATTAAAAAACAAGTTAGATGAGCTTCTTGTATGCTTAGAAGTTTTAGAAACTGAGGGCGGAACAGATGTACTATGCCTGTCTGAACGTCAAATAGTCACAGGTATGGAAATGGTCAATGTAGGTGGATATAAGCTTTTAGCACATGTAAGTAGAGACACTATGGAAAGAGGAGGAGTTACCATATATGTTAAAATCTGTCATAGTGTGAAAAATTTGGAAACTAAAAATTTTGCATAGAGCAACATATAGAAGCATGTGCATGTGAGCTTAAACTAAATAATGGCACTTTCATAATTGTAGCCATGTATAGGTCCCCATTGGGGAATTGTCAACTATTTTTGAAAAACTTGGATTCTTTGTTGTGCTATCTATCAGACAGAGGAAAGCAAATTATTGTTTGTGGGGATTTCAATGTAGATTTTCTGAAAAAGTCTGATAGAAAGCCTGACTCTGAAGTATTACTTGGTTCCTTCAATGTGACATCAGTTATTGATTTTCCTAATCGGGTGATACAGGAAAGCAGCACACTGATAGATACTGTTTTCATAGACCAAGATAAATTTAGTCAAACAAAAACTTTTCATGTTTAAGAATGGTCTGTCTGATCATGAAGCACAGCTAGTTACAGTATATGATATAGCTGCATACAGTAATGCAAAACAGTCCTCCAAATTAGTGCATTCAATTAACAATTTAACAATTCAAAATTTTAGGGAGAGCTTGCAACACTTAGACTGAGATGAGGTATACAGGGAACATGATGCTGGTTTCAAGTTTAACCTATTTCATGATACCTTTGTGAGAATATTTGTAAACAGTTTCCCTAAGAAAACAGTGAAATATAATCATAAGAAACCATCTAAAAAGGCATGGCTTACTAAAGGGATAAAAATATCTTGTAAACAGAAAAGGGAAGTGTATCTTATAGCTAGGAGGAGGAATGATCCCAAAACAGTGAAACATTACAAAAACTACTGCACTGTATTAAGAAAAGTTGTTATAAAGTCCAGAAGTATGTGCATTATGTCTGAGATTAGCACATCTTATAATAAAATTAAAACAATTTGGAATATTGTTAAAAGGGAAACAGGGCAACCGGGAGCACAGGAAGACTGTATTTCTATCAAACACAATGAAAAGTTTGTTAACAAGAAGCCAGAAGTAGAAAACATTTTAATAATCATTTGTAAGTGTTGTAGAGAAAATAAGATCCAGCTATTCATTAGAAAATGCAAGGCAGTATGTGGAAGATGCAGTACCTATGCAATTTGATAAAATTGAAATTCGACCCACCTCTCCTACTGAAATTAGGAAAGTAATAAATTCACTCAAAAGTAAAAGCTCACATGGAATTGATGCCATTTCCAACACAGTACTAAAAGCTTGTTCCCAACAAATGTAGGATTCTCAGCCACATATGTAGTAGCTCACTGAAACAGGGCATTTTTCCAGATAGACTGAAATACACTATTGTTAAACCATTGCATAAAAAAAAGGGATGTATCTGATGCTAACAACTACCGCCCAGTCTCACTTCTGACAACTTTATCCAAAATTCTTGAAAAAAGTAATGTATTCAAGACTAGCATCATATATTTGTAAAAAAGAAGTACTAACAAAATGTCAGTTTGGTTTTATGAAAGGCTTTTCAACAGAAAATGCTATATATGCTTTCACTGATCAAATATTAAATGCATTGAATAACTTAAAATCACACATTGGGATATTCTGTTATCTCTCAAAGGCTTTTCATTGTGTGAATCATAAAATTCTTCTAGATAAGCTTAAGCCCCCCCCCCCCCCCCCCCCCCTGCCATGAACCATGGACCTTGCCGTTGGTGGGGAGGCTTGCGTGCCTCAACGACACAGATAGCCGTACCATAGGTGCAACCACAACGGAGGGGTATCTGTTGAGAGGCCAGACAAACGTGTGGTTCCTGAAGAGGGCCAGCAGCCTTTTCAGTAGTTGCAGGAGCAACAGTCTCAATGATTGACTGATCTGGCCCTGTAACACTAACCAAAATAGCCTTGCTGTTGTGGTACTGAAAATGGCTGAAAGCAAGGGGAAACTACAGCCGTAATTTTTCCCGAAGGCATGCAGCCTTACTGTATGATTAAATGAAGATGGTGTCCTCTTGGGTAAAATATTCTGGAGGTAAAATAGTTCCCCATTCGGATCTCCGGGCGGGGACTACTCAGCAGGACGTCGTTATCAGGAGAAAGAAAACTGGCATCCTACGGATTGGAGTGTGGAATATAAGATCCCTTAATCGGGCAGGTAGGTTAGAAAATTTAAAAAGGGAAATGGTTGGGTTAAAGTTGGATATAGTGGGAATTATTGAAGTTCGGTGGCAGGAGGAACAAGACTTTTGGTCAGGTGAATACAGGGTTATAAATACAAAATCAAATAGGGGTAATGCAGGAGTAGGTTTAATAACGCATAAAAAAAAAATAGGAGTGCGGTTAAGCTACACCAAACAGCATAGTGAACGCATTATTGTGACCAAGATAAACACGAAGCCCACGCCTACTACAGTAGTACAAGTTTATATACCAACTAGCTCTGCAGATGATGAACAAATTGATGAAATGTATGATGAGATAACAGAAGTTATTCAGGTAGTGAAGGGAGACGAAAATTTAATAGTCATGGGTGACTGGAATTCGACAGTAGGAAAAGGAAGAGAAGGAAACATAGTAGGTGAATATGGATTGGGGCTAAGAAATGTAAGAGGAAGCCACCTGGTAGAATTTTGCACAGAGCATAACTTAATCATAGCTAACACTTGGTTCAAGGATTATGAAAGAAGGTCGTATACATGGAAGAACCCTGGAGATACTAAAAGGTTTCAGATAGATTATATAATGGTAAGACAGAGATTTAGGAACCAGGTTTTAAACTGTAAGACATTTCCAGGGGCAGATGTGGACTCTGACCACAATCTATCGGTTATGAACTGTAGATTAAAACTGAAGAAACTGCAAAAAGATGGGAATTTAAGGAGATGGGACCTGGATAAACTGAAAGAACCAGAGGTTGTAGAGTGTTTCAGGGATAGCGCAAGGGAACAATTGACAGGAATGGGGGAAAGAAGGTCAGTAGAAGAAGAATGGGTAGTTTTGAGGGATGAAATAGTGAAGGCAGCAGGGGATCAAGTAGGTAAAAAGACGCGGGCTAGTAGAAATCCTTGGGTAACAGAAGAGATACTGATTTTAATTGATGAAAGAAGAAAATATAAAAATGCAGTAAATGAAGCAGGCAAAAAGGAATACAAACGTCTCAAAAATGAGATCGACAGGAAGTGCAAAATGGCTAAGCAGGGATGGCTAGAGTACAAATGTAAGGATGTAGAGGCTTATCTCACTAGGGGTAAGATAGATACTGCCTACAGGAAAATTAAAGAGACCTTTGGAGAAAAGAGAACCACTTGCATGAATATCAAGACCTCAGACGCAAACCCAGTTGTAAGCAAAGAGGGGAAAGCAGATAGGTGGAAGGAGTATATAGAGGGTCTATACAAGGGCGATGTACTTGAGGATAATATAATGGAAATGGAAGAGGATGTAGATGAAGATGAAATGGGAGATATGATACTGCGTGAAGAGTTTGACAGAGTACTGAAGGACCTGAGTTGAAACAAGACCCCGGGAATAGACAACATTCCATTAGAACTACTGATTGCCTTGGAGAGCCATTCCTGACAAATCTCTACCATCTGGTGAGCAAGATGTATGAGACAGGCGAAATTCCCTCAGACTTCAAGAAGAATATAATAATTCCAATCCCAAAGAAAGCAGGTGTTGACAGATGTGAAAATTACCGAACTATCAGTTTAATAAGTCACAGCTGCTAAATACTAACACGAATTCTTTACAGACGAATGGAAAAACTGGTAGAAGCCAACCTCGGGGAAGATCAGTTTGGATTCCGTACAAATGTTGGTAAACGTGAGGCAATACTGACCCTACGACTTATCTTAGAAGAAAGATTAAGAAAAGGCAAAACTATGTTTCTAGCACTTGTAGACTTAGAGAAAGCTTTTGACAATGTTGACTGGAATACTCTCTTTCAAATTCTGAAGGTGGCAGGGGTAAAATACAGGGAGCGAAGGGCTGTTTACAATTTGTATAGAAAGCAGATGGCAGTTATAAGAGTCGAGGGACATGAAAGGGAAGCAGTGGTTGGGAAGGGAGTGAGAAGGGTTGCAGCCTCTCCCCGATGCTATTCAATCTGTACATTGAGCAAGCAATAAATGAAACTAAAGAAATGTTCGGAGTAGGCATTAAAATCCATGGAGAAGAAATAAAAACTTTGAGGTTTGCCGATGACATTGTAATTCTGTCAGAGGCGGCAAAGGACTTGGAAAAGCAGTTGAACGGAATGGACAGTTTCTTGAAAGGAGTATGTAAGATGAACATCAACAAAAGCAAAACGAGGATAATGGAATGTTGTCGAGTTAACTCCGGTGATGCCGAGGGAATTAGATTAGGGAATGAGACACTTAAAGTAGTAAAGGAGTTTTGCTATTTGGGCAGCAAAATAACTGATGATGGTTGAAGTAGAGAGGATATAAAATTAGACTGGCAATGGCAAGGAAAGTGTTTCTGAAGAAGAGAAATTTGTTAACATCAATTATTGATTTAAGTGTCAGGAAGTCGTTTCTGAAAGTATTTGTATGGAGTGTAGCCATGTATGGAAGTGAAACATGGACGATAACTAGTTTAGACAAGAAGAGAATATAAGCTTTCGAAATGTGGTGCTACAGAAGAATGCTGAAGATTAGATGGGTAGGTCACATAACTAATGAGGAGGTACTGAATAGAATTGGGGAGAAGAGGAGTAGGAGTTTGTGGCACAACTTGACTAGAAGAAGGGATCAGTTGGTAGGACATGTTCTGAGGCATCAAGGGATCACCAATTTAGTACTGGAGGTCAGCGTGGAGGGTAAAAATCGTAGAGGGAGACCAAGAGATGAATACACTAAGCAGATTCAGAAGGATGTAGGTTGCAGTAGGTACTAGGAGATAATGAAGCTTGCACAGGATAGAGTAGCATGGAGAGCTGCATCAAACCAGTCTCAGGACTGAAGACGACAACAAACAACAACACATGCTTAAGTATTGTGTTATGAGTGGAACAATGCACAAACAGTTTAATTCATACTTAGCTGGAAGAATGCGGAAGGTTGAAATTAACAGTACAGATAGTCTGCGAAAACCAGCAAAGTCTTCCTACTGGGGAGGTATCAAGAATGGTGCCCCCACAGGGTTCAGTCTTGGGTCCCTTATTGTTCTTAGTACATACATTGACGACTTGCCACTCTATATTCTTGAAGATACAAAGCTAGCTCTTTTTGCTGATGATACAAGTATAGTAATTACACCCAACAAGCAAGAATCAGCTGAGGAAATTGCAAATGTCTTTCAGAAAATTATTAAGTTGTTGTCTGCAAATGGACTCTCACTAAATTTTGAGAAAACACAGCTTACACAATTCTGTACAGTAAATGGCATAACACCATTAATAAATATAGACTATGAACAGAAGTTTGTTGCTAAGGGAGAATACTCAAAATTTCTGCGTGTGTGCATTGATGAGAAATTTAATTGGAAGAAATACATCGATGATCTGCAGAAACGGTTAGGTTCAGCTACTTATGCTATTAGTGTTATTGCAAATTTTGGTGATAAACATATCAGTAAATTAGCCTACTATGCCTATTGTCATTCACTGCTTTCAAATGACATCATATTTTGGGGCAATTCATCATTAAGAGGTATTCATTGCACAAAAGTGTGTAATCAGAATAATAGCTGGAGCCCACCCAGGATCACCTTGCAGACATTTATTTAAGGAATTCGGGATATTCATAGTACCTTCGCAATACATGTATTCACTTATGAAATTTGTCATTAATAACCCATCTCAATTCAAAAATAACAGCAAAGTGCATAGCTACAACACTAAAAAAAGGATGATCTTCACCATTCTGGATTAAATCTCACTGTGGCCCAGAAAAGGAGTGAATTATGCTGCCACAAAAATCTGCCAAATAGCATTAAAAGTCTGACAGGTAGCCAACCAACATTTAAAAGCAGATGAAAAAAATTTCTGAATGACAACTCCTTCTATTCAATAGATGAATTCTTAGATATGAGGTAGTAACTATAAAAATAATAATAATAATAATAATAATGATGATGATGATTATTATTATTATTATTATTATTATTATTATTATTATTATTATTATTATTACTATTTTGTGTCAAGAAAACTTAGGTTAAAGTGACACGTTCCACATCATTACGAAATGCTGTATTCGTGATATATGGAACAAGGATTTATGTATGTATGTATGTATCCATTTGAATCAAATTCATTAAAAGCCTTTTGACACTCATTTGTCCAACAGAAGCTACATTAGGACCCAATAATTTATTTAAATTAGGGTTGTTAAAAATTGTGTCAACATAAAATTTTTTAAAAATTACACAGATATAGAAAAGAGCATATTTTCTTCCAATGTGTTGGAGATAGTCATTCCTAGATCGCTTTCATCTTTTCCAAATGACCTCCAATACCAGCAATGGACAAAATTCTACCTAAAAATTTTATCTCTTTTTGAACAGACTCGCACTTCTTAAGACTAAGTGTCACGCCGCCTTTTTTTTTTTTTTTTTTTTTTCTCTCTCTAAAAATCTTGAAACAATTTGTTCAGCAGCTTACGATGTTCTTCCCATGATTTAGTTGTTCTCAACAAGTCATTCTCATATACCATTATTTTTGGAACTCGACTCTGATCCTAGTGCTTTGTTTTCTTTTCGTTTCTTTGTACAGTACTTTTCTTATTGCTAATGGTGTAGTAAAAGGTTTTCTTCCAGAGAGCTTGTGCAGTTCTATATCTAGCTTGCATTCAAATTTATTAGCTTTACCCGGTTTGTCAGAGAAAAATTCTCTATTTACCCATAGCTTCTCTTAATTCTTCTTTCTGTTGTTCATTTAATCCTTCAACTGTTACCGTTTGGTTCTCTAATTCTTCTACTCACTCTCATCTTTATCACAGGCATAGTCCAGGTTCAACTCTTAATCCTCCAAAATCAGTTCCTGTTGGCATCATCCTTATTACCAGGTGTCCCAATAAACTGTTACTATCTTACTACCAGATCCTCAAATTCACACTCAGTTTTGAACCTTCACTCTCAGAACAAACAAAAACTGTCACCACATTTAATTTCTGCTTTACACTCCATTAACCAATCCATAAAAGGTACACTCAAACCATGAACCACAAAAAAGTTGTGCAACAAACTTATACCCCCAATTTCAGATTCCAAAATTATTTGTCACTTAACAACTATATTTAATTTACCAGTAGCACCCATTATTTATAGTCACACTACTGGCACATCTATTGGATCGATATGCTCGTTTACAGTAATAAAATAGCTCTCAACAACTGCGCTAACTTCGCTATCAGTGTCCAAAAGAATTGTCTTTTCTCTGCCATAGATACCAGTTTTCTCAAAAGATTATCTGACTAATATCGTCACCATCACCTATCTCATGTAATAAGTCTTGCTGAGTATTGCTGTGTCCAGCTTAGTTTTAGATTTATAACTTCTTCTGTCTCCTTTTGTATTGCACGTAAACTTATTTCCTTGTCATTATAAGTTACCGTATCCCTGTCTTTACTAATAACGAAACCATTAATTTTCTCCTCATTAGCTACATATGTTTCATGGTTCAGAGTGTGTGTGTGGTAGTCTTCTCAACAGTTTCTAATTTCTGCAAGCTATTGTGTAATAGAAATGCATCACCTTGTAACATTTCATCTTCCTCTTCACCAATACTGTTATGACAAATATTTTCTTCATCACTGTTATTATATTTTTATTTTATAACACCACTTTTTCCTCCCTTCTTTCTCACTTCTGCTCCTCATATTCTCTAACACCATCATGCACCTGGGAAAACATTTCCGTACATGACCCCACTGATTCCACATCATTTCCATAATCAGTTTCGGGCACAATCTCTTCAATCACCAAGTTCTAATTTCCACACATCATATCGCCATAATCAGTGTTACTATCACTAGAAATTACTAAGCCTCCGGTTTCACTATGGGAACTTATAACATATATACGCCTGAAAGTTTGACCCACCCCAGAAAGAGCCCTCACAGTTCCAGGAGTCTGTTTCTCATCTAGGACTCTCTCATTCTGTAATGACCTCTTGTTGTTACCCCTGTAACTGTTTTGACCTCTTCGTCCTCTGCCTGTCACATTTATTTTATTTACTCTGTTTGTATAATCTCTGTTTTCATGGTACCACTCAGAGTCTCTGGTTTCTTGAAATGAACAATTTGTTTGCTACCATGTACACCCCTCACTGTATTTGTAAAATCTGTAACATTATTATTATGATGATGACCTATCAATCCACATTCTTATTACGAGATAACTTCACACTTAATACCTCTATAATATCCCTTTCACTCTGGGAACCATCCAAATGTTTCAACTTACTGATCCAACTTTCAACAATCCTTTTTCACACTCTCCCTATTTCTCCTGTCACACCATGCAGCCTTTTTAAAAGCTTTATAATATCACTTTGTTTTCCTTTGGACCAGCTGTGTTCCAGAAATGCTGACACAAATTCCTCAAAGTCTCATTGTTATCTGGTTCATCCGTTCCCCAGCCTAAATTTTCTCCCTTTGAGCAAGCACACACCCTTGTCAGTTTGTCTTTCTGTATCCAGTCTGCTGTAAAATGACATTTCAAACTACTTATAAAAGACACAGGATGCACATTTCCACTGGGATCAGACACTATATTATTAAAACTACTGCCATCCTTTACCTGCACTCTCACCAATGACACTATATAACTTTTATCTTGTACTATTCTCTCTAAATTTCCTACCTATTCACAATAACAGAAGTAGCCTCTTCAATTTCTTCCACTTTGGCTTTAGTCTTTTTACTATGTGCCTGAGATATTGATTGCAATAGCCTTTAAGTTCAGTATTCCCATGTTTACACTCATTAGCTTGGGCTTCAGTATCTTTATCCAAGCATTCTACTCATTCTGTTGTAACAATCTCAAATTTTTTTATTTGTCATTTAATTGAAGTTCTGTTCCCTTGAATGTCTCTTTAGCATTATCTTAGAAGTTATCAGAATCTTGACTTGCCTCCAACTTGAACTTCAGTATTTTCTTTTCTAATTCATCTTCCAACTCCATTTTAAAGTGCTTCAAGCATTGTTTGAATTTTTTGTCTAGCTACAGGGGCAGTGGCAAGGGCAGGGGGGGGGGGGGGCTATAGTCCCCCCAATGGAGTATTGTATTACACTGAATAAAATTACTTCAGAAGTCAGTGAATATATAACTCCAACAGATTCAATCTTTTTTTATAATTTTTGTATTTCAAACACATTTTAACAAAAGAATAAGAGCGGCAAATAGCTTACTATCTAAACCAATAAATATCATTTAACTTAAAATGAGCATCTTATTATTTAGTAATACACATTTTTTACACTGCACTGCAAAACAGTTATCAAAAACTACTTTAAGTAACAACAGATTTCACCAATTTGTCGGTGGAGGACCCCAACTCTCCTTTTGTTAAGTGATATTCCATTACCCCAAACCCCCTCCCCACCTCCCATTAGGCCCCCCCCACCCCCCCACCCCCCTGCTGGACCGACTTCTAGAGTCGCCCCGTCTAACTACATTTTTGCGAACAGTTACTATCTGCTCATTCTGTTGTTTCTTCAATTGTTTCTGCACTTCCTCCATTTTCTCCTCCAGTTTCTTCTGCCCTTCTTTCATTTCTTTCTGTCCATCTTTCATTGTTTTCACTTCCACTAACAGCATTGTTATCATACTTTCAATCCCATCCTTCTCATTTACCTCTATTTTGACACCTGGTTCTAATTTAGCGATTGATCCTCTCTCTACATTTTCCATTACAGATCCTGTATCTTTACCTACCACCTGTTCACTTCCCCATGTCTGGAAACTAGCTACCTGTTCATCTTCTTTAATTTTCATGTAGTAAACCCAATGAATACAGACAAATTAAAAACAAATTACACTTTCCACTAAATTTCGAACTTCGATCCAAAAATTTACAGGTTCTATCAGGATAGCACTAAAGTAACACTCTCCTTTCACAGTGTCATCAGCATATGTGAAGGTAATGGATCTGCATTAGTATCACAAAAATGTAGCTGTATCATGCAAAATAGTACCTCCTCAAACATCGACTGAGCAAGAACCAACTGTGTCCAACTAGTTGGAGTGGCAATACTCCAGTCCGTCTCCTTTAAATTTACTATTCTCAGAAGTTTTAAGATAACTGAAGCCAGGAATACTCTACTTTTCCCCAATTTACCTGAAAATTACACTCATGCATGCAAGTGATGACTCAAAAACTATATCATTACGAATGATCACCCAATAGCCCAAATCAAACTGATTACCACCGATATAATATTCTTCTAAACAAACTGCACAATTCATGTCATGCTTCTGCCTACTAATGTAATGGCAAATAATGATCAGTGCACGAACACTATCTGCACAGCACAGTAATACGCATGACGTTAAATGCAGAACAATAAAATATGCAAGTGCAGGTAAATACTAACAAACTACATAAATAAAGAAAAATTGGCAATTAAGGACAAATGAAAAGAAACAAAACTTTTACCTCACTAGTATTGTTAGCTATTGTTTGCAAAAATGACTGTGTCAGAAATTAATTAGTTTGCAAAGCTATTATGATAATAAAAAGAAATAATTCAGTGAATGAAATGGAATATTATCTACTGTTCTGAGTGCTATTGAAAATAAAGCTGAATAGCATTACAATAATGTAAAATGAATGACCAAGAAAAGTTAGTGTCATTTCTATGTAAAGAGTTTTTTCATCTCTGATTAGAACAATGGGGTTCGCAGTGTCGCTTAGGCAGTATTCCTTTAAAATGGTTTCCACTTAGCTGATGCTGCTGGCGAGTGATTGACATTCACATTGTTAGTCTATGATCCAATAATTGGTATTATCTTCCTGAGCTGCTTGATTGTGGGCACCACTTGCGAATCTAAAAAGAATGCTTAATGTTTTCAGAGTTAATCTGAATTTGGATATTAGCATCAAATGAAATGACAAACATAAAATATGCTTCTTTCCACTAATGTGGGACGTAACCTGCCATTATAATGCTTGATACACAGTTTAGCCACAGTTCTCAGATTTATAATTTATTATTATGGCATCGTTCTTTTCACAGTAAATCCATCCGGACTATGAAAGTAAATCAAGTCAACTGCACTGTAAATCATCAGCCCGTAATTTAAACCAAGCAAAAAGTGCCATGCACAATTGTCTTCGTAACCAATTTAATCACACTGTGATCGGCACACCATACATTCACAGTTAAAAGTTTTTTGTATTGTTATATAACACGAAAACGTGTTACCATATTTTCCGTTTCATTACACAATACGTGGTATGCACTAAACACACTAAACAGTTTGTGCTATCTACAATCAAAAACAGTATCTTTACAGGGTGACAAATCTTATCAGCCTTAAAGAATGAAACCGCGGTTCTGGCAAATGAGCAACGCGATATGTAAAGTCACTAGTTCTTTAAATCGCTTCAGCAGCCAGAGACTGTGTGTGTGTGTGTGTGTGTGTGTGTGTGTGTGTGTGTGTGTGTGTTTTGTCAATTTTTGACAAAGGCCTTGTTGGCCAAAAGCTTACTTTCTGACAGTCTTTTTGTTGTGCCTATCTTTCACTTGGCATCACTGCTATATGGTGAACAGCAACTATACTTTTCATAAAATTGTTAAAGTCCATTCTGGATTTTCCTTTGTTTGATTTAGTTCTTTATTTACTGTACACATAGAGATCATAAATGTGGGACTGTCCAAACACATACTTTTCACCGGCCATGAACATAGTATGTAGCAGTACATGCCCAGCACAACAGTTACCTCATTACTTGAATGGAAACATAATTGTACCAAGAATTCAATTTACAAAACATATCCTGGGAGAACCTTTTCAGTATATCATGAAAATAAAGCAAGAAATAAGTAAAAGAACATACAGAAAAAGGGAAAGATGTGTATATTAGCCTGTAGTATTATCTTCACATTATACTCAGGGTGTATACGACCCGAGACAACCTGGAGATCCGGGGAAAAACCCGGGAATTTTTTCATGTGGGAGAAAACCGAGAAAAACCTGAGAATTTTTCATTGTTTTAGTTTTCGGTTAAATTTTTGTAATTTTGACTGGTAAGAACCGATACTCTAACATAGGATATTACTGTATCCCGTTACTGCAGAATAATACTTCAACAATAAAACATAAACGAGAGAAAAAAATGAAAATAATTTAAATTGCAAAGGAAATGCGCCATATACAACAACGCCCCACAGTGCTCATGCAAGCGTCTGCCAATTGAAAATGTGTCAAAGGCTTTAGGAAGATATGCAGTGCTTCGTAACAATAAATTGCCTAAAATGAGCGTGAAGTTGCAACTGTTTACATTTGATTTGTTTTAGCAGTTACGCGCGGGCTCATGCGCATGCGCTGTTGAGTCACGTGTGAGTAGTAGCACAGTCTAACATGTTAGATTATTGATATGATTTTGAAATGCTTCCCTGTTGGTTTTTGAACATTTTTGAACACGTTATAAGTTGAATTCTAAATGAATCATAAGTTGACTTTTGAATTCATGCATAGTGTATGTGATGTCTCTGTCATGAGAATCCTCATCGCATCTAGAAATACTTTCCCCTGTAAAAAGGGGACGGGCCTATACGAGCTGAGGGACTAATGCCGAATGGATGAATGCCAATCGCTGTCTGATTATGTGGTTGATTGGGTTTGCGAATGATCAGCATTGTTATAATTACTAGCGAAATCCATAGATTCAAACTACCAGAATGGAAATAAATGACTGGCAGGAATAATAGGTGAGAAAGAGTACGTATTATCTTCTCGGTGTATCCAAGAAAATGAAATTTTGACAAAAAAGTTTTGGCCAGATCGCTACACTAGTAAGGACCAGTATTACAGTCCCCGGACAGCAGCCGCTTAAGTTCTATTCTGGAAGTAACGTGGAAAACGTGTTGTACAAACACATAATAACGCCTAACCGGAAAATAATCGCGGGGTAACTAAACCTGTGATTCTGGCAGGATTAGTGAAGTTAATCGGCGAACAAATTTTGACATGGCAGGAATAGCTGCAGAATTGTTGATGACAAGATTGTTTGTTAGAACGAGGAAGGAGAAGAAATGGGGACATCACACAAATTATGGAAGAGTAAGATGATTCCAAATGTATATAAAAATTTCGTTATACTACTTTTCGATCTCATGCTTGAGAAGCTGGTGCGTATGAATGAAATGTGAAACTATTTTGTAACATAAAGCTTTTTGCTTGTAGTAGGCCTAATAGGCATTTGATACTGGTACTTCGTCGATTATATTCTGTCGTGTTATAAAAAATGGCCATTTGTGCCAAAACAGTCTTGTTTATTTGGTATGTGTTACAAAAGGCCTATTTTGTTTTATCTAGCAGACAGTGACAAAATAGACATAATCAGATCGAGAAACCACACCAGTCTTGGGTATTATTTGTATTAACAGCTTTTTCAGTGTTATCTCCGGAATATTTTATCCAAGAGGATACCATCATCAAATTACCCTTGCTGTCAGCTGTTCACAGTACCAGCACATCAATGCCATTTTGGTTAATGTTATAAGGCCAGATCAGTCAAACATCCAGACTGTTGCCACTACAACTACTGAAAAGGTTGCAGAAATCACGTTTGTCTGGCCTCTCAACAGATTCCAATGGTTGAGATTATCTTTGATTTAAACTAGTAAGTTCTTCAGTTTGGTAGATAGATGAAAGATGTGTTTAATGTTGTATCTGTTAACAATTCTTCTGATTGTTGAAGAAGTGACGTTGAATTATAGCAAAAAGGCTGTGAGTGAAAGTGAATGCCTCCATTTCTTCATTGTGTTCACTGGGCTGGGCTAGACTATTGTTGGTTAAAATGTGTGAGAACTAGTTTCTCTCAATAGTCACTCTGTCAGAAACAAGTCGGTGTCAAAAAATCTCTTCCTTACAGCCTTGCCACCTAAGGATGGTGCATCAGCAGTGGAAAGCAGGAGTTGTTGAAGTATAGTGATGAGCCTAAAGAGAGCTGTTGCTGTCACAGTATCTTATCCAGCTCATCCATAAACAAATCTCGTGTGCCATCTGCTCCTTTGCCACCAGTAAACTTATTAACCAGACACTAACCTGTACTTCTCTGATCACCCAATATCAGCATGGCATTGAAAAGTTGAACCACATTCTCCACCAGGCCTTCCAATACCCTCATAATGCCCTGAGATGAGAGTCAGCCAAAATACAGGGTGTACATAAAGTCTGGGAACACTTCCAATTATTTATTACACAAGAACCGAACATGGTACAGATATTATACATATGTCACCCTGAAAGTTGTTTTTTTTTTTCCACATATACTGCCACAGCTTAGTTTGGTAATTTGTCGATAGTCAGTGCTAGTCGCAAACATGGCGAGTTCAGGTGCGGAGCGAGCTTTCTGTGTGTTGGAGTTCGACAAAATCAAGTGTGCCACAGCTGTTCAACAGATGTTTAGAACCAAGTACAGTAAGAAGCCACCAACAAGGCAGGTCATTTACCTCTGGCGCAACAAATTCGTTACAACGGGTTGCTTGTGCCTGGCAAAGAGAAGCGGACATCCTAGTGTGAGTGAAGTGAATGTGGAGCGCATACAAGAGACATTCATAAGTAGTCCAAAGAAATTGGTGCATTGTGCATCCCATGAACTCGTAATAGCTCCAGTGACAGTGTGGAAAGTCCTGTGATAGAAGCTGTCTATGAAACCATTCAAATTGGAGCTAGTGCAGAACTTTTTTTGTGCCTTGTCATGTCGAAAACTGTACAGGCCTTTCTTCTTCGCTGAGAGCACTGTCACTGGATATCCCTACTTGGACATGTTGCAGCAGTGGCTGATGCCTCAAATCCAATAGGACTCTCCGTTCACCTTTCAGCAGGATGGGGCTCCACCCCATTTTCATCGTGAAGTTCGTGGGGATCTGAACACGTAGCTGCCACATTGATGGATTGGCCGTGCTACAGAAGAGGACTCCTGTTTCATGAAATGGCCTTCCCGGTCCATGGATCTCACTCCGTGTGACTTTTTTCTGTGGGGACACATTAAAGATCTGGTGTATGTACTCCCTCTACCATGTGATGTAGCAGAGTTCCAGGAGAGAACATGGGAAGCAACTGCCACAGTCGACGATGCCATGCCGGGACGGGTATGGTAAGAATTTGATTACCGGATTGATGCCTGCCCCCCCCCCCCCTCCCCCCTCCCTCCTTAGTTGGAATCAGACAACTCATACAAATACTTGAGTGCAACAATTTGTAGGGATGTGAAAGAGAATGATAATGTAGAATTATGAGACAGGTTTGCTGGCCAATTCTCTCCTTTGGGAGAAACATCAATACTGCCAATAGACACACTTAAAAATACATCCCTATTCTAGCTCTCAAAACTAATTGTCGTTGTTGTGGTCTTCAGTCCTGAGACTGGTTTGATGCAGCTCTCCATGCTACTCTATCCTGTGCAAGCTTCTTCATCTCCCAGTACCTACTGCAGCCTACATCCTTCTGAATCTGCTTAGTGTATTCATCTCTTGGTCCCCCCCTGCGGGTCCGGGGATTAGAATAGGCCCGCGGTATTCCTGCCTGTCGTAAGAGGCGACTAAAAGGAGTCCATCCCCCTCACGGGGGTAGTTCGCGCCTGCGTCCGGAGACGGACGGTTCCACGACCTATCATCGTGGTCCTTTTGGTTTTTTCACTTCTCGTTTCTTCCTTCCTTTTGTTGGTTCCTTTCTTTGCTCTTCTCCACCTCACTGTCTTCCTTACTCTTTCCCTTGCCTTCTCCTTGCCTTCTCATTGCCTTTTTCTCCTTGCCTTCTCATTGCCTTTTTCTCCTTGCCTTCTCATTGCCTTTTTCTCCTTGCCTTCTCATTGCCTTCTTCTCCTTGCCTTCTCATTGCCTTCTTCCCCTTGCTTTCTCATTGCCTTCTTCTCCTTGCCTTCTCTGGTCTCCGCCTCGGCGTTTGAGACAGTCTGTCCTCTTTCTCCCTCTCTCTCTTCTTTTTCCTCTTCTTCCTTCCTCCCTGTGCGTGCCTGAAGGCCGACCCACGCGTTCGCACGCGTAGCCGGTGACGGGGTAACGCGTAAGTCCCCGCCCTGGGTAGACATGTAAGGCACGCGCGTACCCCCTGGTAAAGGCCAGGCCCGGGGAGGGGTGATTGCCTGAGCTGATACCTTCTGACCATGCCGATTGGTCCCTCCATCTGTTTCTCGGGAGGTGTGACCTGAGGTGTAAACATTCACCTAAGGCGGGAGTGCCCTCTGAGAGGGTCCCCACAAGGAAGGAGCGCGCCATCGGAGACGCTGGCAATCATGGGGGATTCCTCCGCAATGGATTCTACTCCATCTCTTTCGACTTCGACCCAAAAACGGAAACGTGACCAGCCAACAGTGACAAAAGTACTACCGCCTGCCCCACAGTTCCTCGTAGTTTCTCGAACTGAGGACGGAAAGGATTTTTCCTCTGTCAACCCTTTCGTTATTCAGAAGGGCGTAGATGCCATAGCCGGATCTGTCAAATCCTGTACCAGGTTGCGTAACGGCACCTTATTACTAGAAACTGAGAATGCCTTTCAGGCACAAAAACTGCTTCGGGCCACCCTCCTGTACACGTTCCCTGTCCGGGTGGAGGCCCACCGAACTTTGAATTCGTCTCGTGGTGTGGTCTATACTGGCTCCCTCGACGGATTGACTGACGAGGAGCTTCAATCATTCCTCGCTGAGCAGGGCGTGACGGCTGTCCATAGGGTCATGAAAAAGGTCAACAATGACCTTGTACCGACCCGGACAATTTTCTTGACCTTCGATAGTGTTAAGCTGCCATCGCGCATCAAGGCGGGCTACGAGGTTATTTCTGTTCGCCCCTATATCCCGACACCTACGCGCTGCTACCAGTGTCAGCGTTTCAATCACACTCGACAGTCTTGTTCCAATGCGGCTAAATGTGTCACCTGTGGCAGGGATGCCCATGAGGGTGACTGTCCACCTCCGTCTCCTCGTTGTGTGAACTGTCAGGGTGACCATGCCGCATCCTCCCGCGACTGTCCTGTCTATAAGGAAGAACGCTGTATCCAGGAAATTCGGGTCAAAGAGAAAGTGTCCACCTCGGCTGCTCGCAAGCTATTGGCTAGTAGGAAGCCCACGCTGCTCCCAGCGGGGGAATACAGTACTGTCCTCGCCTCTCCTCGGACTACCCGGGAGGTAGCAACCCAGACATCCGATCTGACCTTCAGCACCACGGTCGTCCGTTCGGCCAGTGCTAAGATCGCGCGGTCGACGTCTCCTCTTCCTCCCATCACCCCACAGACACGAGCACCTTCCTCAGCTTCTGCTAAGACGAAGACACCGAAGTCAGATGCACGGGCCTTCAAGAAGGAACCATCCCGTGCAGACTTCCTCCGTACCTCGACCTCCCAGCCTTCGGCTGGTACTTCCACTACACGTCCTTCCAAAAAGGCGCATAGGAAGCACAGTTCTCCTTCCCCGCCACGGCGCATTTCTTCTCTTGCGCCACCCAGCGGCTGCCGCCCCAGGCCGTCATCCGTTTCGCCTGGCCGCACCGCTGGTCGCCGTACATCTGGCCGTTCACTGGCGGAGGAAGCTCCCCCTCCCGGCCATCCTCCCGAGATGGCCGATGACCCTATAGACCCAATGGACGATGACTGTCCGCCTACTGATAGCGGCGGCAGTGCTCGCTCGAAGCCAGGCCCTAAGCGGCCTTCGAGGTGACCACTTCTCTCATCTTTCCTTTCTTACGATGGCACTTATTCACTGGAATATTCGCAGCATTCGCTCCAACCGAGAGCACTTGAAGTTGCTGCTCCGCTCGCACCGTCCGCTTGTCGTAGCCCTCCAGGAAACGAAGCTACGCCCATGCGATCAAATTGCCTTGGCACACTACACCTCTGTGCGTTTTGACCTACCCCCTGTGGTAGGTATCCCAGCTCATGGAGGGGTTATGTTGCTGGTCCGGGATGATATTTACTACGATCCCATCACGTTGCACACCGGCCTGCAGGCAGTTGCCATCCGCATTACTCTCCCCACTTTTAAGTTTTCCTTTTGTACCGTTTACACTCCATCGTCATCTGCCGTTACCAGGGCAGACGTGATGCAACTTATTGCTCAGCTACCTGCACCATTTTTGTTAACTGGAGACTTCAATGCCCACCATCCCCTTTGGGGCTCTCCAGCATCCTGCCCGAGGGGCTCCTTGTTAGCAGACCTTTTCAACCAGCTCGATCTTGTCTGCCTCAATACTGGCGCCCCTACTTTTCTTTCGGACACATCTCACACCTATTCCCATTTAGACCTCTCTATATGTACTCCCCAACTTGCACGCCGGTTTGAGTGGTATGCACTTTCTGATACATATTCGAGCGACCACTTCCCGTGTGTTATCCATCTCCTGCAGCATACCCCCTCTCCGTGCTTCTCTAATTGGACCATCTCCAAGGCAGACTGGGGGCTCTTCTCTTCCAGGGCGACCTTTCAGGATCAAACCTTTACAAGCTGCGATCGTCAGGTCGCACACCTCACGGAAGTCATTCTCGCTGCTGCTGAATATTCCATCCCTCACCCTCCTTCTTCTCCACGTCGCGTACCGGTCCCCTGGTGGACCGCAGCATGTAGAGACGCTTTACGTGCTCGTCGACGTGCTTTACGCACTTTTAAACGCCACCCTACAGTGGCGAATTGTATCAATTATAAACGATTACGTGCTCAGTGTCGTCGTATTATCAAAGAAAGCAAGAAAGCCAGCTGGGCTGCTTTCACAAGCACCTTCAACAGTTTTACTCCTTCTTCTGTTGTCTGGGGTAGCCTGCGCCGGCTATCTGGCACTAAGGTCCACTCACCAGTTTCTGGCTTGAAGGTCGCGAATGACGTCCTTGTGGCCCCTGAGGCTGTCTCCAATGCCTTCGGCCGCTTTTTCGCAGAGGTTTCGAGCTCCGCTCATTACCACCCTGCCTTCCTCCCCCGCAAACAGGCAGAGGAGGCTAGGCCACCTAACTTCCGCTCCTCGAATTGTGAAAGTTATAATGCCCCATTCACCATGCGGGAACTCGAAAACGCACTTGGCCGATCACGGTCCTCTGCTCCAGGGCCAGATTCTATTCATATTCAGATGCTGAAGAACCTTTCTCCTGCGGGTAAAGGTTTTCTTCTTCGTACATACAATCGCATCTGGATTGAGGGACATGTTCCCGCATGCTGGCGCGAGTCTATTGTTGTCCCGATTCCTAAGCCGGGGAAGGACAAGCACTTGCCTTCCAGTTATCGACCTATCTCGCTTACCAGCTGTGTCTGTAAAGTGATGGAGCGAATGGTTAACTCTCGATTGGTTTGGCTGCTCGAGTCTCGACGCCTACTTACCAATGTACAATGTGGATTTCGTAGGCGCCGCTCTGCTGTTGACCATCTGGTTACCTTGTCGACCTTCATTATGAATAACTTCTTGCGGAAGCGCCCAACCGCGGCTGTGTTCTTTGATTTGGAGAAGGCTTACGACACCTGTTGGAAGGCGGGCATCCTCCGCACCATGCATACATGGGGCCTTCGCGGTCGCCTCCCTCTTTTTATTCGTTCCTTTTTAATGGATCGACAGTTCAGGGTACGTGTGGGTTCTGTCCTGTCCGACACCTTTCGCCAGGAGAATGGGGTGCCACAGGGCTCAGTTTTGAGCGTCGCTCTCTTCGCCATCGCGATCAATCCAATAATGGATTGCCTCCCAGCTGATGTATCAGGCTCCCTTTTCGTGGACGATTTTACCATCTATTGCAGCGCGCAGTGTACACGTGTCCTGGAGCGCTGTCTTCAGCGTTCTCTTGACCGTCTTTACTCCTGGAGTGTCGCCAATGGCTTCCGTTTTTCTGCCGAGAAGACGGTCTGTATTAACTTCTGGCGCTACAAAGAGTTTCTCCCACCGTCCTTACGACTCGGTCCCGTTGCTCTCCCATTCGTGGAGACGACAAAATTTTTAGGTCTTACATTTGACAGGAAACTTAGCTGGTCTCCACATGTGTCATATTTGGCCGCCCGTTGTACCCGTTCTTTAAATGTCCTCCGTGTTCTCAGTGGTCTGTCGTGGGGAGCCGATCGAACCGTCCTACTTCGTCTATATCGGTCGATCGTCCGCTCCAAGCTGGATTATGGGAGCTTCGTATACTCCTCTGCACGGCCATCCATCTTACGCCGCCTCAACTCCATACAACATCGGGGTTTACGACTTGCGATCGGAGCATTTTATACCAGTCCCGTAGAGAGTCTTCATGCTGACGCTGGCGAATTGCCACTCACCTACCGGCGCGATATACTGCTTTGTCGGTATGCCTGTCGGCTACTGTCAATGCCCGACCATCCGTCTTATCGTTCCTTTTTTGACGACTCTCTTGACCGTCAATACGGGTTGTATGTCTCTGCCCTGCTACCCCCTGGCGTTCGCTTTCGTCGCCTCCTTCAACACCTTACTTTTTCCCTCCCTGCAACCTTTCGAGTGGGCGAGAGCCGCACGCCACCTTGGCTCCAGGCTCAGGTCCGCGTTCACCTTGACCTCAGCTCGCTCCCAAAAGCGGTCACCCCCGGTTCGGTCTACCACTCCCGTTTTTTGGAACTTCGTTCGAAGTTCATCGACATGACTTTCATTTATACAGATGGCTCTAAGACCAATGACGGGGTCGGGTGTTCCTTTATTGTCGAGGCACAAAGTTTCAAATACCGGCTCCATGGCCATTGTTCGGTCTTCACAGCTGAGCTCTTTGCCCTCTACCAGGCTGTTCTTTACATCTGCCGCCACCGACATTCTGCTTATGTCATCTGCTCAGATTCCCTGAGCGCCATCCAGAGCCTCAGTGATCCGTACCCGGTTCACCCTTTCGTACACCGGATCCAACGCTCTCTTCAGCAGCTGGTGGACGTCGGTTCTCCAGTTAGCTTTATGTGGGTTCCGGGCCATGTCGGTATCCCTGGGAACGAAGCTGCAGATGCCGCGGCCAAGGCTGCGGTCCTCCAGCCTCGAACAGCTTCTTGTTGCGTCCCTTCGTCCGATTTTAGCAGGGTGATTTGTCGGCGCATCTTATCTCTGTGGCATGCCGATTGGGCTGCACTTACCAACAACAAGCTTCGGGCCTTAAAACCTCTTCCCGTGGCTTGGACGTCCTCCTCACGCCCTTCTCGGCGGGAGGAGGTCGTTTTAGCCCGGTTAAGAATTGGACACTGCCGGTTCAGCCATCGCCATCTGCTGACGGCTGCGCCGGCGCCGTTCTGCCCATGTGGGCACTTGCTGACGGTTAGACACATTTTAATGTCCTGTCCAGATCTTAACACACTGCGCCTCGATCTTAACCTGCCAAATACTTTCGATGCCATTTTAGCGGATGACCCACGAGCAGCTGCTCGTGTTCTTCGTTTTATCAATTTGACACACCTCGCTAAGGACATTTGATGATGCTGTTTTTTAATCCTATGCCTGTCAGTCTGTCTTTTATCGTGTTTTCCCTTTTAGTTGTTGTGGTCAACTTGTGCCTCGCGGTGCATTCTTAGAGTAGTCAGGGCGCTAATGACCATTGAAGTTGTGCGCCCTAAAACCACAAAAAAAAAAAAAATCTCTTGGTCTCCCTCTACGATTTTTACCCTCCACGCTGACCTCCAGTACTAAATTGGTGATCCCTTGATGCCTCAGAACATGTCCTACCAACTGATCCCTTCTTCTAGTCAAGTTGTGCCACAAACTCCTACTCCTCTTCTCCCCAATTCTATTCAGTACCTCCTCATTAGTTATGTGACCTACCCATCTAATCTTCAGCATTCTTCTGTAGCACCACATTTCGAAAGCTTATATTCTCTTCTTGTCTAAACTAGTTATCGTCCATGTTTCACTTCCACACATGGCTACACTCCATACAAATACTTTCAGAAACGACTTCCTGACACTTAAATCAATAATCGATGTTAACAAATTTCTCTTCTTCAGAAACACTTTCCTTGCCATTGCCAGTCTACATTTTATATCCTCTCTACTTCAACCATCATCAGTTATTTTGCTGCCCAAATAGCAAAACTCCTTTACTACTTTAAGTGTCTCATTCCCTAATCTAATTCCCTCGGCATCACCGGAGTTAACTCGACAACATTCCATTATCCTCGTTTTGCTTTTGTTGATGTTCATCTTACATACTCCTTTCAAGAAACTGTCCATTCCGTTCAACTGCTTTTCCAAGTCCTTTGCCGCCTCTGACAGAATTACAATGTCATCGGCAAACCTCAAAGTTTTTATTTCTTCTCCATGGATTTTAATGCCTACTCCGAACATTTCTTTAGTTTCATTTATTGCTTGCTCAATGTACAGATTGAATAGCATCGGGGAGAGGCTGCAACCCTTCTCACTCCCTTCCCAACCACTGCTTCCCTTTCATGTCCCTCGACTCTTATAACTGCCATCTGCTTTCTATACAAATTGTAAACAGCCTTTCGCTCCCTGTATTTTACCCCTGCCACCTTCAGAATTTGAAAGAGAGTATTCCAGTCAACATTGTCAAAAGCTTTCTCTAAGTCTACAAGTGCTAGAAACATAGTTTTGCCTTTCCTTAATCTTTCTTCTAAGATAAGTCGTAGGGTCAGTATTGCCTCACGTTTACCAACATTTGTACGGAATCCAAACTGATCTTCCCCGAGGTTGGCTTCTACCAGTTTTTTGATTCGTCTGTAAAGAATTCGTGTTAGTGTTTAGCAGCTGTGACTTATTAAACTGATGGTTCGGTAATTTTCACATCTGTCAACACCTGCTTTCTTTGGGATTGGAATTATTATATTCTTCTTGAAGTCTGAGGGAATTTCGCCTGTCTCATACATCTTGCTCACCAGATGGTAGATTTTTGTCAGGAATGGCTCTCCAAGGCAATCAGTAGTTCTAATGGAATGTTGTCTATTCCCGGGGTCTTGTTTCGACTCAGGTCCTTCAGTACTCTTCCATTTCCATTATATTGTCCTCAAGTACATCGCCCTTGTATAGACCCTCTATATACTCCTTCCACCTATCTGCTTTCCCCTCTTTGCTTAGAACTGGGTTTGCGTCTGAGGTCTTGATATTCATGCAAGTGGTTCTCTTTTCTCCAAAGGTCTCTTTAATTTTCCTGTAGGCAGTATCTATCTTACCCCTAGTGAGATAAACCTCTACATCCTTACATTTGTACTCTAGCCATCCCTGCTTAGCCATTTTGCACTTCCTGTCGATCTCATTTTTGAGACGTTTGTATTCCTTTTTGCCTGCTTCATTTACTGCATTTTTATATTTTCTTCTTTCATCAGTTAAAATCGGTATCTCTTCTGTTACCCAAGGATTTCTACTAGCTCGCGTCTTTTTACCTACTTGATCCCCTGCTGCCTTCACTATTTCATCCCTCAAAACTACCCATTCTTCTTCTACTGACCTTCTTTCCCCCATTCCTGTCAATTGTTCACTTGCGCTATCCCTGAAACACTCTACAACCTCTGGTTCTTTCAGTTTATCCAGGTCCCATCTCCTTAAATTCCCATCTTTTTGCAGTTTCTTCAGTTTTAATCTACAGTTCATAACCGATAGATTGTGGTCAGAGTCCACATCTGCCCCTGGAAATGTCTTACAGTTTAAAACCTGGTTCCTAAATCTCTGTCTTACCATTATATAATCTATCTGAAACCTTTTAGTATCTCCAGGGTTCTTCCATGTATACGACCTTCTTTCATAATTCTTGAACCAAGTGTTAGCTATGGTTAAGTTATGCTCTGTGCAAAATTCTACCAGGTGGCTTCCTCTTTAATTTCTTAGCCCTAATCCATATTCACCTACTACCTTTCCTTCTCTTCCTTTTCCTACTGTTGAATTCCAGTCACCCCTGACTGTTAAATTGTCGTCTCCCTTCACTACCTGAATAATTTTTTTGATCTCATCATACATTTCAGCAATTTGTTCATCATCTGCAGAGCTAGTTGGCATATAAACTTGTACTACTGTAGTAGGCGTGGGCTTCGTGTCTATCTTGGCCACAATAATGCGTTCACTATGCTGTCGGTGGTAGCTTACCCACACTCCTATTTTTTATTCATTATTAAACCTACTCCTGCATTACCCCTATTTGATTTTGTATTTATAACCCTGTATTCACCTGACCAAAAGTCTTGTTCATCCTGCCACCGAACTTCAATAATTCCCACTATATCCAACTTTAACCTATTCATTTCCCTTTTTAAATTTTCTAGCCTACCTGTCCGATTAAGGGATCAGACATTCCACGCTCCGATCCGTAGAACGCGAGTTTTCTTTCTCCTGACAACGACGTCCTCTTGAGTAGTCCCCGCCCGGAGATCCGAATGGGGGACTATTTTACCTCCAGAATATTTTTCTCAAGAGGATGCCATCATCATTTAATCATACAGTAAAGCTGCATGCCCTCGGGAAACATTATGGCTGTAGTTTTCCCTTGCTTTCAGCTGTTCACAGTACCACAACAGCAAGGCTGTTTTGGTTAGCGTTACAAGGCCAGATCAGTCAATCATCCAGACTGTTGCCCCTGCAACTACTGAAAAGGCTGGTGCCCCTCTTCAGGAACCATACGTTTGTCTGGCCTCTCAACAGATACCTCTCTGTTGTGGTTGCACCTACGGTACAGCTATCTGTATTGTTGAGGCATGCAAGCCTCCCCACCAACGGCAAGGTCCATGGTTCCTTCGTAATGGAGGAGAAATTGATGGATTTAGGAACCCACGATTAGGGCAGACATTCTCTTGTTGGGATGAGGGGAAACAAAGATGAAGTGGGAAGGGAGGCACATCAGAATGATTAGGAGGTTCTGGATAGTATGTTGTGAAGTCAATCCAGAGATGGTGATGGTGATGAGTAAAAAATGGATTAAGAGGAAGAGGAAATCAATAGTATGAGTGGGGGATGTAGATGAAAAAGTAAAGGGAAAAGTAAATCAAGGGAATAGTGAGATAAACTATGTATCATAATGAAAAGGTGGTGGTTGGTGGTGGTGAAAAATGAGTTGAAGGGGTGGGATTGTGTTAATGGAGATTGATGATGTAGAGATGCAAGCATGTGTTGGATTGCATGTTCCCTTCTCTGGAATTCAGGGTAACTGGTATTGGGTAGGGTTATTCAAATAGCTTGTGTGATATAGCAGACAGTCAATTCATGCTGTAGAGCATGTTCTGTAACTGATGTGGGGTGATCCCAAGGTGAACAGTGCTTCTGTACTCAGCCACTTTAGTTGCGATCATTTCTATATAAAACCCTGTGCAGTGGGCACATGTCGTTTATAAACCCATGGTTTTTCAAGTTGCTCTTCTTTTGATATTGTAGGATTTATCAAAAGTGTGGCTGCAGTAGCTGGTAGTGAGAGTATTCAGGGAGTAGGTTTTACAGCAGCTACAACTGCAATGGTTGGAATCTTGGGGCTGGTGTAATGGTTTGGGAATTTCATATGGTTTGACTAGTATGTTACAGAGATTAGGAGGGTGACAGAAGGTGAATGGAGAGGATATCAGAAAGAAATTATATCATTACAGGGCCTGGCTTGAGAAATCATAGCATATCTTTGATGTCTTACTCTCTCTAATACCTCCTGCCCTTTTCATCTTTATCTCTTCTCTTATTTCTGACAGGTGGCTCCCACCCTTCCTCAGACATGAGCGACCTGCCCTTTTTCCGTAACCTACCCCTGACCAATTCCTCCTCCTCCCTCAAGAACCTTATTAGTTCCAAAAACTAGAATAGTGTGTGTACCTCTGTGGATGTATGTCATTTGCCCAGGAGGAATGAACTGACCAGCAGTTCTATCTGATAATTTTATAGTTTTCTTGAGATAATTTTCCTTTCGATGCAGTGATCACATAGGTTCAGTTGAAGGTAAAACAATTGGCAGACTCAGTTCATTGGTAGGATATTGGGCAATGCAGTCAGTCTTGTCTACAAAGGAGATTGCGTATAAAACACTCGTGCAGCCAATCCTAGAATACTGTATGGGTGTTGGGATCCATACTATATAGGACTGAAAGGGATATTAAACTAGACTAAGAAGGGCAACACAAATGAAATGGTCACAGGTTTGTTTGACTTACGTGAGAGTACCACAGACATGCTGAAAAACTAGAATTGGCAGATTCTTGAGGACAATTGTCAACTATTATACAAAAAACTACTTGCAGAATTTTAATAACCAGCATTGAGTGAGGAATCTAGGAATATAACATTAGGCTCCTAAATCAAACAGTGGAATATACATGATGGAATGTAACAATATTATGCGAAGGATAGATGCTGCTCACCATGTAGTGGATATGAGAGTCGCAGAGAGGCACACCAAAAGAACTGTCACAAAATAAGCTTTCGGCCAACAAGGCATTTGTTGAAAATAGGCAACACACACACACACACACACACACACACACACACACACACACACACACACATGCAAATGCAACTCACACACATGAGGCCACAGTATCTGACAACTCTGGCTTATTTTGTGGCAGTCTTTTTGTTGTGGCTATCTGCAGTCACCATCTCCGCTATATGGTGAGTAGCAGCTGTCCTTTTCAAAATGTTATAACCTCCTAAATACTATTTCTGTAGGTACTGTGAAGACAAGATTAGACTAATTACAGTCACACAGAGAAATTAAAGCAATCATTCTTTCTATACTACATACGCAAATGGTATGGGGAAAAGCCGTGGTAAGTGGTTCAGCTTCACAGCGGTTAGTAGAGAGTAGATATTGATGCTGAATTAGTTGCAATAATAGAAGTAAGTGTATGTCAGTTTGTTTTAATTGTAACTCTTAGAAAGAGTATTTTAAAAGTTTAGGTAAGTCATCGTCTTTACTATTCGTGCATTCATCCATTTTCTCAAATGTGGCTAATGGTCTGTTGTCTGTCATTCATTTTTTCTTGAAATACCTTCTGATATTTGCATAGAAAAACCTGTAAATGTATGAGAGTGATTTGATAAGCATGGTAAAAAAGCAAGAAGGAATGTTTTTCATAATCATCTCACCTTACTTCTCTGAGTAATCTCCTTTGAGGGCTGTACACTTAATCCAGCGATCCTCCAATTTTCCACATCACCGGAAAAATAGGTTCTGTCAAATTCTGAAAAATACTCATTGACTACAACTATAAGTTCCTCATTTGATGAAAATTTGTTTCCAGAAAACCAAAGTTTCAAGTTAGGGAACAGGAAGATGTCACTTTGAGCTAAGTGTGGTGAATAGGGTGGATGAGAAACCAATTCGAGGACCCATTTGTACGCTTTCATCATTATGATCTCTGGTGTGTGGAACGGTGCATTATCCTGATGAAAGAATGCGTTTTTGCATACCAAACTTGGTCTTTTTCCACCCAACACAACTTTTAAAATGGTTCAAATGGTTTTGAGCACTATGGGACTTAACATCTTAGGCTATCAGTCCCCTAGAACTTAGAACTACTTAAACCTAACTAACTTAAAGACATCATACACATCCATGCCCGAGGCAGGATTCGAACCTGCGACCATAGCAGTCGCACTGGTCCGGAGTGAGCGCCTAGAACCGAGAGACCACCGCTGCCGGCAACACAATTTTTTAACAAGACAACAATTAAGCATACTATGGTTCTGTCTTTTTTCAATTAACCTATGAGGTTTATTCCTTGGGAATCTCAAGAAACAGTGGCCATCATCTTACCAGCAGACAAAATGGTCTTTGCCTTCTTCGTTACACTTTCACCACCCTCTGTCCATTGTTTTGAGTGCTGTTTTGACTCCAGGTTTCTTCAACAGTCACAAATAGGTGTAAAAAGTCATGTGGATTGCATTTAAACTTCATAAGACATTGTGTCGAAATGTTGTGCTTGATGTGCTTTTGGTTGAATGTGAGCAACTGCAGCATCCACCTCGCACCTAGCTTCTTCATAACCAGTCTGTGCAACATATTATAAACTCGTTCAGTTGACACGCCTGCAGTCTCAGCAATCTCATGAATAGTGATTCAGCAGTATTGCATTTCCGTATCATGAACTTTGTCAGTGGTTTCCTCAGTTGAACAGCTGGAGTGTGCCTGTCTGCCCACATTTAAATTCATTAAAAAGTAAACGGCATTGAGTGGTGATGCATAGTCCACGTGAACTTCATCCAGTTCTGTTTTGATTTGGGGTGACTGTCCAACCCTTCAAATGAAAATGTTTTATAACAACACAAAACTTGGTTTTCGTTATTTTCATCCACAGTTGACTCGCTGGATAATTCAGGTGGATATCAACAATGAACTGTATGCTGTATTTTATTAAAATTCTTTATATGGTCCTTGGAATAATGAAGCTTACCAACCATAAAGGCGCAACAAAAATGTTCCATTCTTTCATTGAAATTTACCAGACTTATCGAACCACCCTCATGTGCCATTGCTTAAAACATACACTGTTGTTCAAGAATGCCCACATTTAGCAGTAACCTCCTGCTACCCCCTATTATTTAAAGAATTAAACTCCCATACATGCCCAAATGTGTGATTACTTTACAGATGTGACACGGACATTTAGTAAGCGATACACTGTTTTCCTTTCATTAATTTGTAGGGGTGTAAGTGAGAAAATATGTAGAAAAGGTTTGAAACTATGTTTAAAATATCTTGTAAGTTGCTAAGTGCTCTTATGATGAATATAGTCTGGATAATTTGTACGCATTGAGTTACACTGCCTCATGACATATACACTTTCTAACTTTAATGCTTGACCTGCACTGAGGTGACATAAGTCATGGGACACCTCTTAATATCATGTCGGACCTCCTTTCATCCAGTATTGTGCAACAACTCCATGTGACATGGACTGAAGTCATTAGAAGGCCCCTGCAGAAATATTGAGCCATGCTGCCGCCTTAGCCATCTATAATTGCAAAAGTGTTGCTGGTGCAGGATATTGTGCATTAACTGACATCTCGATTATGTCCCATAAATGTTTGATGCGATTGACATCTGGTGGTCTGGGTAGCCAGATCATTCACTTGAATTGTCCAGAATGTTCTTCAAACCAATCACGAACAAATGTGGCCCATTGACATGACATCATTGTTCTAACATGAAGTCCGTGAATAGCTGCAAATGGTCTCCAAGTAGCCGAACACAACTATTTCCTGTTACTGATTGGTTCAGTTGGACTATAGGACCCAGTCCATTCCATGTAAACACAGTACACACCATTATGGAGCCATCTCCAGCTTGCACAGTGCCTTGTTGTCATCTTGGTTCCTTGGCTTCATGGGACTGTGCCACACTCGAACCCTACTATCAGCTCTTAACAACTGAAATTGGAAATCGTCTGACCAGGCAATGGTTCTCCAGTTCTCTAGGGTGCAAACGATATGGTTCCAAGCCCAGGAGAGGCGCTGCAGGTGATGTAGTGCTATTAGCAAAAGCATTCGCGTGACTCATGTGCTGCCATAGCCCATTAATGCCAGATTTCACTGCACTGTCCTAAGGGATATGTTCGTTGTACATCCCACATAGATTTATGCAGTTATTTCACAGAGTGTTGCTTGTGTGTTAGCACTGACAACTCAGTGCAAATGCCACTGCTCTCAGTCAGTAAGTGAAGGCTGTTGGCCACTGTGTTGTCTGTGTTGAGAGATAATGCCTGAAATTTTGTATTGTCAGCACATCTCTTGACACTGTGGATCTTGGAATATTGAATTCCCTAACGATTTCCGAAATGTAATGCCCCATGCGTCTAGCTCCTACTGCCATTCCACATTCAAAATTTGTTAATTCCAATTGTGCAGCTATAATCACATTGGAAACCTTTTCAAATGAATGGCCTAAGTACAAATGACAGCTCTGCCAATGTACTGCCCTTTTATACCTTGTATACACGGTACTACAGCCATCTGTATGTGTGCATATCGCTATCCCGTGACTTTTTGTCACCTCAGTGTATATTGTCAAACCTTAAATGTAAGATTATAGCTCTTAATGAGTAGATTATGGCAGCAGTTTAAATTTTTAAAATCGTTCAATACGTACATGAAATACTGAAAATTTTTGCCCCTGTAAGCCGTTAGAAAGGTAACCTGCAACTGGGACGGAATGACCATTTTAGCTGTTAAGTAATACAGATTTCACGTCTCCTTTTTTTTAATTACAGAAGGTTGTGGCTCTTAATTACCAACAGCAACACACTCATTTTAATTCTTTATTGGCAGAGTTTTTTATCTTGTCATTTAAATCTTTTGTTTTCTTTATTTCATAATTTGTAACTTTATTCGCAGGGTAGCAGGGATCCTAAAGAACATGCTGATTATGTGTGGAAGCACTATGTCAAGGAATCAAAAGCAAAGCACATAGCAATTGTCGCCCATAGTTACGGAGGAGTGGTTACAGTTGACCTGGTAAGTGTTATGATAGTATTTGGGTGTTCCTATATAATATGCCCTACAGTCTCTGAAAAATAAGGACTAAATATGCATACATGTGATAATAACGGCTTGCAATATGTAACCTGATCTTTCTCTGTTGCTTCTTCTGCTGATTTCCTAGACTTGGGCCATTTATGACTGATTTGTCATGTCCAACAGTAGTAAAACTTTCATAAGAAGCTGTGACATGATTAAAAGGAGTTGGACTATGAGTTGAACCACAATCTGTGCCTTTCTTGGTCTAATTTTTTTTAAACTTGAAAATGATACTGGACTAGAGAGAGTTGTTTTTTCATCCCTCTATCCTTCCAGTTACTCATTTATTTATTGCCACGAATATCATATGAAAAATAACTCTTATGGAACTGGGATGAGTCATAGTGTATGTTTATAAACAACTCCATTGTGCCATCTGAATGGCTGAATACTCAGTGCTGGGACAGCAGTTTTGCAGATAGACTGGGATTAGGGGTTGTGCCCGTTGGAGTGGGAGAGGGAAGAAAGGCAGCAAGGAGCAAGTGGGAGGGTTGAGGAAAGGTGAATGGTGGTTCAGAGGGAGGCAACATGTGTACAGGATAGGAGTGTGATACACCGAGACAGGCAACAGTGAGTCCATTCAACACATAATGACAATGATGTAGAAGAATGGATTGGGAAGGGTGACAGGTCAGAGGGAGAGAAGTCAGTGATGGAGGTGGATGTGAGGTAAGATGCTAATGGAGAGTGAGGCCAGGAGGATTACTGGAACAAAGAATGTGCTGGAGGGGTAACTCTTTGTTTATTTACTTGAGAAAAACTGACATTGGGAGGAATAATCCATATGGAACAGGTTATAAAGCAGCCATTGAAACACAGCATAATGTGCTCGACACACCAATTCTACTCTACAGTTTGGCCCTGGGCCATTTGTTGGGAAGGATAGCTGGTCATTGGTCATGCCCACACATCTGTGGATCAGGTTTGGGTGACAAACACTGTGTGTGAAGTCCTTAGCGAGACATACATCATACTTGGCAAGGGGCTTCTCATCACTTCATAAGTGCTGTCCACAGGTGGTCAGACTACATGTTGGTGATTTTTTGGTATGGAAGGGATAACAGCTCTAATACACTGGTACTGTTGATGGACAGCAGTATAGATGGAGCCATTGGAAAAGTGCAGCTCAGTGTCCAGGTAGGCGACACATTGGGGTAACACAAATCAGGTGAAGTGAAAGGAGGAGAAGGTGTTGAGTCTGTGGAGGAGAGAGGAGAAAGACACCTCAGCCCTGGCTATAGATCATGAAGATATTAATGAACCTGAACCAGACAACAGTTACGGGAGTATAGGAAGGTTTCTTCTAGATGGCCTGTAAACTGGTTAGCATAGAAAGGTGCCATGCTAGTGCCCATGGCTGTGCCACAGATTCATTTGTATATCTTCCCCTTGAAGGCTCACTTGCATGGCATGTTTAAGAAAATTTGCAGAGGTATTACGTTTGCATAAAGTTGTGTACAGGCTAAATATTTTAAATAGGTTTGCTTGTTGCTCAGTGAATTAATTGACATCTTTTTACCGAATTATTGTATTAACATGATTGAAAAATGCCATAGAATTATTAATTCTGGGGTACAGTGTGATGGATGCTGTAGTATCTTTCCATTGTGGTGACTGGAGTGGTATGGGAATTGGGGAAGTAAATGATGTTCTTCAGTGATTTTGTAGGATGTACAGTAAAGGTAGGAAGATAGTGGAACAGTAGGGGGAAACTACTGTTTTTCAGCCTGAATTAGATAAACCTGGTCACATTAAGGAGGGATAAGAATAAAGATGCAAAGTGGACACAGCTAATAGAAGGAACAGTGATAGAACATCATGTGGCAGCTTTGTGTTTAATTTGAAAAAAATGTAGAAACACATTAACCTCAACAGTCTAGGAAAAAATAGATTGCTACATGCTGTAAAGAAGACATATCAAGCATAGCTTTCAGCGACAGCCTTCATTAGTAAAGACACACACACACGTATCCACTCCTCACACACATACGACCACGAACTCCAGCATCTTGGGCCAGAATGCAGCATCACATGGGCTTGCAAGCAGCAATCTGGAGGGGGTGGGGAAGGAGAAGGGGAAGGGATAGTAGTGTACACATAGGGAGAGAGGCGAACACTGCCTGGTGGAGCATGCAGGGACTAGACTGCCAACAGGTGCAGTGTCAGGAGGCTGTGGGGCAGTGAGGTGGAGGAAGAAAGGAACAAAAAAGGAGATGAGTGGGGAAAGACCGGTGGATTCTTTGGCAGAGGGCTGCAATCATTACACAGCCTTTTATATTGATACAACTACCAATCAGCTGTCCACCAGGATGAACAGCCACTGCCAAACTGTGCCCAAGAGCAAAGTAGACCACCCTGTGGCACAACATGCAGCTGAACATAGCACACTTGATTTCAATGGCTGCTTCACTACCCAAGCCATCTGGATCCTTCCCTCCACCACCAGCTTCTCTGAACTGCGCAGATGGGAGTTATCCGTCCTACACTTTCTCAGCTCCCGTAATTATCCCGGCCTCAACCTACCCCACGCCCTCCACCCAACAGTTTCCACCCTGTCATATCATCTCCTCCTCATTCTTGTCTCCCACACTGTGATGTGTGTTCTTTATGGTAAGTAATAATCTTTTCCTACACTGTTGGTATTCCTAATTGGAGTACACATTAACCTCAGGCAGACGTAGTTATAAACACACCACACCAAACTGTCAGCAATAAATAAAATGGTAAGAATGTATGAGAGTCAGTAAAGAGGGAAAAAATTGTTAGCTGGTTCTCATGCTAGAGTTAAAATCACCTAGTACTTGTTTGAGTCAGGTAACTGAGGATTTAGGATCACTTTGTAAAGGCTTCAACCAAGAAGAGACCTTGGTTATAGTGAATGGACCAGGCAACTGTATTAACAGAGATCATGGGCAAAGATTGTGTCAGTATTTAAAGGTACCAATTTTGAGCTGATTTCTATTCTGAGACATCATGACTGACTTCATTTGAACTCTTCCATCAGGAGAGTAAATTTAGAGTTAGTAGGACTGCTTATGTCAGCTGCAGGGTTATATTGGTGTGATTCTTGTTGATTCAGTCAATAGATGGGATTGTACTAGATATGTCCTGCACCTCAGGAGGAAGGTAAGCGGAAACAGGGTGGATTAATAGCAGAAGACCATGAGGGGTTGGTGGGGGGGTAGGGTGGGGGTGGGGGTGGGAGGGGAGGGAGGCACTCTCGGGCAACAGCTTCTTTTTTAAGGTAGGGAGGACAGAAGCAAACAAAGTTGTATAAGAGGTTAAAATTGAAACAAACGTTCGGTTTGAGAAAGAAACTAAAGAACATAATTCTAGCATACTGCATCAATACCAACTGCTATTGGTTGAATATTTTTGATAATTGCCAGAAATTTTATTTTATATCTCAGTCACTGTGAAGTTCCAGCTATCTTTATTGCAGCAAAATGTTAGAAGACGGATGAGTAAAATGATGTAACTACTTATTTGGTTTTCTAAATAAGTCATCAAACCCAGTTGACTCAATGTGTCCCTCTGAACATCATGTGGCAACTGGTATAGATGTGTTATAGGACTTAGGTAGCATCTCATCTGTAGAGCAGAAATGGAGGAAGGAGGAGTTGCCACGTTCATCAGCATTGAAGCATTTGCAACAGCATTAGAATTTCATAAGAAGTCCTTTACAACAGTAGGTGTATACTGAGCACCTGCAGATAATTTTAATGTGCTCATAAATAATCTGGAAGCTCTGTTGGCCTAGGTAACAGTAAAACTAAAGAAATAAAAGTTTCTGGCAGTTTTAGTATAGATTTTATTAAAATCTCTCCCAGTAAGAACTTTATGATACTATTGAATTATCATTCAACAATATTATAAAGGAAAGCTCTTTCAAATGTTCTGAAAAATTATATTTATTTGGTCACAAACCAGCTTTCGGCTTCTCAGGCCATCTTCAGGTGACAACTAAACGTGGCAAACAGATAAACACAATGTGCAACTCTTATGTCACATACATTATTTGTACAAAAGATACAAAATTGACGAAGTGTTTGCATAGGAAAATATTACAATAATTATATTAACTAAAAAGGGCAAACAAAGTTTTTATATGGAGATACATATAACAAATGATGAGAAATAAAATGGGTTTACAGTTTGAATCTAGTATCTGTAATGAAAACTTAAATTAACGAGAGGGGGACTGGAAACTGATTCTGATCGTTTAATACTAGGCTGGCATTTTGTGTCATGTGTTTATTGATTTCCAGTAGGGTCATCTTTATGCCTTTTTTTATGGAATGTAAAATTTCACGTCCTACATCATATGGATGGTTTTCTGTGAAAATATTATCAGCAAAGGTTGTATCTTTCTTTCTTCCTTCATCACCAGCTTCTCTCAGGTTGACATAACCTAATTGCCACATCTCAGCCTGACTGACCGATATACACTTTTTCACATTGGTTGCAGGTGATTTTATATACAACACACTGTGTCAAGGGTTGCATTTTGTCTTTACTATCAAATAAAAATTTTGGTATGTTCTTTGTGATATACAATGCAGATCTAGAGTTGTGAGATTTTTACTTTTTTGGAAGGTTATCTGAAATATTGCCATTCTGTGAAATTTTGTACCAGGATTTGTAAGTACTGAGTGACTGCAGTTGGCCAGTGTACAGAAGTGGTGCAATTTTATCATCAGTATAAATTATTATTTATACTGATTATACAGTATAAATAGATAATATTATCAATCAGGGCAGGCTATAGTTATTGCTGGAAGTGATCTGTTCGATGGTTTGCAGTCTTATTGAAAGGCTAATTTGGAAGTGGGAGAGATATGAGGTGGTGCACCATTCAGTGGAAAGCTACAAGTTTGTGGCTGTGTGGATGCTGGAGCTTGGAGGGATTACTGTATCAGTAGCTGTGGTTTTTTTTTTTTCTGTAAATGCTTTAAATCACTAGTAAGTAACATGGAGCAGAAGGAGATGATACTAGTGGGCATATTGCAACACTGTCTTTATAAATTTTGGATAAGTGATAAAATATAGAAGCAGTGGGATTCATGTTAATTTAGCATATGGCTGTTTATTTCTCATTATTTGTTATACTTTTTAGTTAATGTAATTATTGTAATATTTTCCTGTGTAAACACTTTGTCATTTTTGTATTTTCTGTAAAATAATATCTGTGTAAGTTGCAACATCATATTTATCTCTGTGACATTCAGCTGTCACTAAAAAATGGCCTGAAAATCTGAAAGCCAGTTCATGACCAAATAAATATAATTTTTGCCGAACTCTAGGAAGTGTTTTCTTTATAATATTATTATCATGTTTTGCCAATCACTGATTGGAAATTCAGTTAATATTATCTTTCAACATAATTCATACTGAAAACTTCCCAATTAGGGTAGGTAATTGCTCAAAAATTGCCATTGATAATTTTTTTATAGAAATTTCTAGTGAACAAAATTATATTACAGAATCAATAATCAGTGATCCCTCAGACAATGGCATGCAGTTCCCTATGTTGCATGTTAATATTGATCAGAATATGAAACCTACAAAATCTTGAATTCAGGAGGCTAGTCAGAATGCCAAATAACTGAGCATTTTAGGAAACTCCTGAAAGACATGAACTGGAGTGCTCTATACTGTGCTCATAACTAGAATAAAAAATATGACACTATTATTAAAATTCGTACCCTATTTGAAAGTTGTTCTCCCCCCATAGTAATCCAAATTAGACCAAATAGTACATAAAATCCATAAAATTACTAAAGGAATAAGGGTATCTTCTAGGATGAAAGTTTATCAGTCCATCAGAAGCAGCTTTAATGTTTATGCTGTAGTTAATTACAAGACATACTGCATAATATTGAAGATAATACAGACATCAAAGCAGATGTATTATAAGAAAAAGATATAGTCACATAAAGTATCAAAATAAAGACCTCGTTATAGGCGTAGCAAACCTTTGTAGATCTGTGTCTCATTTTTTGCAAAGAAGTGTTTAATGTGCCCACGATATGCCATCATACTCATCATAGAACTAAATTTTGATACCACATATTACAGTACTCTTTCTTTTTTACTGATTTATTGCATATTTAGACATACGCTTAAATGCATGTGTGTTTTGATAGTAGATACAAATCTGGGCTCTACTGATTAATGAAAAAAGAAAGTAACTGCTTCCGTATTAATACTCTTTATTTGCAATCAGAAATACAGCTTTCATATAGAAATCATAAAATAAACATATTTAGTTCATCCAAGTTAACAAAAAAAAAAAGATGATTTCTGCTGTGGAAAATGTAGTGCCAGTAATTTATATTGTGTGTGTACTTTGTAACTTGTAGCAGAATGCAAGCTGAACTCAAGTCACCTCGTGAACAGTCTCTTAGCGAGCCTTTAATGTTACGCATTTCACAAAATAATGACTCGCAGGAGTAGGTAGACGAAAATATTGTCAAGCTAGCAACCATCACCTTCTTCTACATGTCTCAGGAATTGGATTCCAAGTTTCCATAATTTTAGTGGCAAAATTTTTGCTCTTATTGCCTGATAGTTTTTTCTAATTTGTTTCAGTCAGCTGCATTTCAGTTTCTTGAGTTACCAAACAAACAAATCTAGACAAGTTCATTTTATCCAATGGAGTCACATCTTTATATGTAATAAATTTTAGTGTTCCAACAACAGTTTGAACTCCCAAAACCTCGAAGAAAATTCTTCAGTTGAAGACTATTTCCAGAGAAAATTCCTTAGTGACTTTTTCTTGGTCTTATTTTTTGTTTAAATCCAAATTGCTGGTAGTTTTTTTTCAAATTTGGGAAATACAAATAGTCATTGGAAGCAATATCATCATTACAAACTTACAGTTTAACCTTAAAAGTGTAAATAAGATCTATCATAACAATCACTGTTCTTTTTGTGCCTTGAAACTTTATGTTCAAATCACTATAATATGCTGGCATATGTTCATAAAAAACAGAAATTTTGTAAGCCACATAACATCCATTAACTGTGAATTGGTCTCAGTTTTTCCCCCACTTTGTAAAAACAGCCTGATTCCTACCAAACAATCCACAAATCTTTGAAGTAAATTGCTGCTGCTCAACCAGTGAACATTGTTATGCTTCAGGAACCCATTGTACACCAATATCAGTTTATCCAACAGCACTTTGAACTTCCTTTTATGAGAAGCTTGTGATGATACACAGTTTTGTATTTTTGTTACTGGCCATTATACTGTAAAACTTGACCAAAGCAGAATGTGTATAATTCGCAGGTCTGGTCAAATCGTACAAATATTTTATTCACAACACATTCGTACACTTTTATATGCAAATTTTTCATATGAAGCAGATCAGGCTTAAAGCAGAAATGGAAAGCAAATTTTAGAACATAATAATTCATTGTAAAATGCAGAATGGAAGCCAGTATGGTACTACTGTATTAGAGTACACCTTAGTTATTCACATAAGACACTACTTTTGCCACAAAGACTGTACAGCCCTGACAATGCCGTTATGTGCAAAATATGATTCTTGTTCCGTTAAACAATGATTTTACCTGGCAAGGTCAAGCATTCCAAAGAAATACACTATGTACATTATCTCCTGCCAGTTTCAGTTGACTTTTAGAACCCTACATGACCACATGGGATCGAACAAAAAGTATGTGTTGTTAACAATTAACAAAAAGATTAAGATTTGTTTTTGGAGAGGGTCCACCTTGATCAAAACACAATATCTTATTTTTCTTTTTATTCCCCAGACATGTTTCACTGAAGTTAAGCCATCATCAGTGGGTTTTATGTCATCTTCTACAAAATAGAAAAAAATGCTTTTTACTCTTAGTACACACAAGTAATTTGAGTTTCATAAAGTCAGTATTTACATATTTGAAAAATGGAGGAAATTTTGTATGTATAAATAGTTTGTTAGCACATGCTATGGATTTCCTGGGTTTTATGTAAATCAGTTTAGTTCTTTTGTTTTACGATTTGTCATCATTCTGCAACGATATAGAACTTAATGTAGAACAGTTATTTATTTCAAAAATTTACAGCAGTGTTTGTTAAGTTTATGCCTACCATTAACTAATACCATGTGGAATATTGTGTGTGTGTGTGTGTGTGTGTGTGTGTGTGTGTGTGTTTTTGTGTGTTTGTTTGTGTTTGTAAGGGGTTTGGGGTATTAATGGTTTCGTGTTGCCTGATAGTTCTTTGAGGGCAGAAACCAGAGTTCCTTTGCAGAGAACTGTGCATTCATTTATTACTTGTTTTCCTTCGGCTATGACTTTTTGTAATTGACAATTTTCTTCAATTATCAGTTTTTGTGAGGGGCTGTTGCTGATTGGAGAATTTTCAGGTCAGTGTTGATGTTTGTTGGACTATTTTTCACGTCCATAAGGCATTCAGCAAATGTTGAATGACAGCTGTTACTTATTAATGCTCTTCTGTGTTCTGTGTATCAGGAATACATGGTTTTCAAATATGTAATTATTGACTTTATAAAACTCAGATTTATCTGTGTGCTAGTAGTAAAGAAGATTCTTCCTGTTTTATAGAAGATAACATAAAACCCACTGATGATACGTTAACTTCAGCGAAACCTGTCTGGTGAATAAAAAGAAAAATAAGAAAGTGTGTTTTGCTCAAGGCAGACCCTCTCAAAAAACAAATCTGCTAGTAGGCAAACATAGACAGAAGAGCTTTAATGTCAAGATGAAAAGATTAAGGTAACTGAGGAGAGTGCGAAAGACAAAATGTCTGTGCATGAAATAAAGTTGTGTTTCAAATGCAGCAAAACACAAATTTTTAAACCTTAAAGAAACACAAATAAGATTTGGGTTGAATGGATGTGAGGGAACAGGCAATTAAAACAAAAGGCAAAGAAGACAGGATATGAAGAAATACTGAGATAGTGTGGAAATTGTTCGTAAGTACAGCAAAAACGTACCTTTGTCTGGACACACATTTCAGAGTGAGGCTCTGAAAGTTTCTAAAGAGCTTGGGATCCGCAGGATTGCTGGACAGTTTCAAAGCTAGACAAATCATCATGTGAAATGAATTGGATGGGGAAGATAAGGATGTGAAGAAAAGTGTAACTTCGGATGGAAGACAATACTGCACAATCATAATTGCAAATTATGGCATGAAAGACATGTTCAGTGCCAATGAAACAGGACTGTTTTAATGCACACTGCCTTCAAAATCTGTAGCAATTCGAGGTGAGTAGTGCATTAGCGGAAAAATGCCCAAGGAAAGACTCACTATATTGCCATCTGTTGACATATTAACTGAAATGGAGAAGCCACTAGTGATTAGAAAGGCATCAAAACTCCATTGTTGTAAATAACTAGACATCAGTAAGCTTCCAGTCACATGGCGAAGAAATAAAATGACGTGGATAGTGAGTATTCTTTGGAAGAGTGGCTGGGCTCTTTCAATGCCAAAATGAAAAAAGGAAATCACCAAGTTCTCTTTTCCTTAGATAGTGCAACTTGCCACTCAGAAGTCAAACTTTCAAACATGAAATTGGCTCTGCTTCCGTCAGGTTCATCCAGCTTCACACAGCTCATGGACCATGGGGTTATTTACATATCGATGTCGCATTGTAGGTGATCATTGACACAGCCTCTTATTCTTTATGTTGAAGAAGCAGAAAGTGCACTACCTGTTGTGTGGTCAATTTCTGTTATGGATGCAATAAATAGAAGTGGCTTTGCAGTAAGGAAAATAAAGCTAAAACTGTCACCAAGGGCTTTAACAATCACTCAGGGGGCTTAGCAATCATTTGTTGGGTACAGGCTTGGCAAAACCAGGTTATCCGAGCTGAGGAGTGGTGAGTGCTGCCAATTTTGTCATTGTAACTTCTGGGCATGCTTCAGTGATTACTGTGTGGTGCAGCAGTGGAATATTGTGTGTCGCTGGGACGGGGATCTTGTCTCAACTTCCTAGTTCGTGAGGATGGTAAAAACACTCTAAAAACAACCCTCAATTCTAAGGTGTGATGCATGCTGAGGGGATGCATGACTGTTGAGCAGAACAGTCATAAATGGGCATCCTCGGGAGAACCTGCCACACTTCGTTTGTATGAGGCTTACCCAAGCAAGCAGAACTCTGTCTCATGGGTGGACATCCATTCCCTGACTGCTTGTGGGGTGACTATGGAGCCTCTTAATTCATCAAAGAATGCTCCCAGTGGATCAGGTGGGACACTGGTGAGCACTCTTACCCATCCCAACAAGAGAAACCATGAGGGTACCTATCCTGAGCATACTCATCAGAAATGCAGAATCAGTTATAGTAACATGGCACACATGTGTCAAAATGTTTTTGTGATATTAAAAGGGCTGAGGGTAGCTTTGCCGAGGTGTAAATGGTATTATGAGTGGCCTGAAGTCAATAAAAAAGGCTTTAAAATGGTTCATCGTTGAGTGAAACAGCCACTTAAGGGCAAGTACAGAAACTTCTGAAAGCAACAACACTGGGAAAATCCCCTGTTATTGTTGAACTGCATAAAACCTTACAGTCCAGCCACGGGGATGGTAACGTGTGAAGTTACAATAGGAATGGGCAGACAAACGTGTTATGGAAGTTCAAAATGTGAAGGACACAGTGAATGGAAAGCTTGAAACAACTACTACATTCATTCTAACGTCCAATATGCAAGACCTGCCCAACCACATTAAAGCATGTTTCTTACACTTACCAGTTTGCTCCTTTTTTTTCCAAATTCAATAGGGTGTTTCAAGTATAAAAGATTTGGTCAAACTACCGTGGCATGTAATGGTTATGCTACTTGTGGGAACTGTGATCAAGCAGCTCATGAGCCAGGCTTGGAATGTACATCCCCACCAGCATGTGTTAACTGCTCTAACTCACATCCAGTCTGAAGTTCTGAGTGCCCCATCTATATGGACAAAAACAAAGTCAAGAACTTAAAAGTTACATGTCACATGTCATATGCAGAAGCAAAGCAACTGTTTAAAGCCATGCTGCCCCCATCATCCATTACCTCATTTGCACCACCTGTGAAACAGCCCATAATTAAGTCTAGTGTGATGACTCAAAGGGAAGTAGCAACTGCCACTACCAATGTTTGCTCCTGTTGCTGCATATGCCGACAGGCAGGCTCTAATAACCCTGTGCTTGCCAGAAACTCAGTTACACAAACTTCTCTGACTGATAATGTACAGCCATTGCCCCCAACGGCAACTGTTCCACCTGCCGACTGCTACACCCATCCAGGGTCCTTCCTGTGTTTCAGCCTAACAAGGGAAAGCCATCACATAGACCAGGTCAAAGTCCAGTAGAGCAGTACCGAAAGCACCATCAGTGAAATCAGCAGCTACTGCTGCTATTGAGAATTTGGTGATGGATGTGGTCCCAGTTGGCTCAACTAGTCCACCACCAATGACCTTGTGCTCCCCACAAAGGTGCAAAGAGAAAGGGAAGACAAAATTTACTAATAGGTAATGGACATACTGCAGAGAAATTTAAATGGTTTCATAGTTCATGAGGATGAACTAAAGTTCCTCACACAGACTAGACTAAACTAGACTAGACTATTGTGTGTGTGTGTGTGTGTGTGTGTGTGTGTGTGTGTGTGTCCAGGGAACACATTTTAAGGAGGCCAGTACCCCCATGTAAAGGGGTTATAGTGTATATCAAAAAGATGACCTTCATGACGACAGAGCTAAGGGAAGTGTGTCAGAGTTCATCCATGCCACATTTGACTCCTCACCCATAGCCCTAATCGCCACACTATAGGCAGTTGATGTCATTGTGCATTTTGTGTCCTTTTCAGCTAACCTTATGTTCCCTTTACTTGCCGGCATAGTGACCACTGGATGACAAGGCACTTTCCGAACTGATTGACCAGCTTCCTCCACTGTTTGTGCTCTTAGGAGATTTTTAATACCCGTAAGACTCCATGGGGTAATCTATCCACCTGCCCAAGGAGTTGAGCAGTTGAAAGTGTATTACGATCTGACACTACATGTCTCCTGAATACAGGTACAACGACACATTTCTGCACAGCAATAGGGACATTCTGCATCATTGATTTGAGAGTTTTCTCTCCTGCTCTCACAGACTGTCAGATGGGGGTGGCAGACAACTGTCTGCCTTTTACACAGAACAGATCGTGGTGGAAAACCACCCAAGTGAATGCTATCCAAGGCAAGCTGGATACTTTATAGCCAGCTGGCTGTGCTTGAGTACAGGAACACCATCCACAACTGGGTGGGGCACATTACTGATGTAATCCATGCTGCCACTAATGCAGCTATACCTAATCATCAGGCTACCACAGAAGGCAGCCTGTTCCTTGGTGGAACAATCAGTATCGTTGTGCCATACGGGACAGTTCGGCAGTGCTGCACAGGTTCAAGCATAGTCCAACAGCAGAGAACCTTCAAACCTTTTGGCTAGCAAAAGCTCAATGGACAACGAAGAAGAGCAAGAAGCAATCATGGCACGAGTTTCTGAAGTTGATTCATTTGCCAACTTCTGCCACTGCAGTAAGGGAATCTGTAAGGAAGATATTTTGGAAAAGGGTGTCACATCCATTAGCTGCCATGCATGACAATGGAGTCCTGAAAGTAATCTTGCAGATATCGCTAACACTATGGTACAGTACCTTAATGATGTAACCTCGTCCATGAATCTGGTTCCAGGTTTTCATGCCCATTGGAAAGTTTGGGAGAGGAAATGTCTTCCTTTCGCGTTCAACTACAACTGAAGACTATAACCACCCATTGTCCGTGTGGGAATTGGACACAGCATTAACTGCAGCTTGCGAGATCACCTCCGAGCCAGATTTGACACAACTGGAGTGCAAATAGATCCTGCTTGCTGCTGTCCTATAAGGGTTACGTGCGATCCCGCATTGATTATTGATTATGGTTGTACGGTCTATGCCTCAGCATGACCAACACATTTAAAGATGCTGGACTCCATACACCACGAGGGCATCAGATTGACCACAAGATCCTATAGGATGAGCCCTATACTGAGCTTGTGTGCAAGGTCAGGGAAGCCACCATTAGCTGCTTGTTGGTGGTTCCTTGTGGCTAAACAGGCGCTCAAGCTCCGGTCGTTTCTGACTTCACTGGTTGTCCTGCAGCTATTAATATTTCCGAATGCTTGGAACAACTCTACCATACTTGTCCATGAAGGACAAAGCTGTTCGGCATACGGGCAGAGCAGCATTTATTGGATCTAGGAGTGTCGCCAACAAACATACAGAGGGAGGGTTGGTTGTTATTGAGACCTACAATAATTTTAGATTTGACAGGGTGCAACAGATTTTTCACTCCTTCCCCAGGGGTCCAGAACTCCTTTGTGGATACGTATGTGGCAAGCACAGGACCCGGAGCTAGTGCAGCTCTCTTTCCTTTCCGGGCTGCATACCTTCCATTCCCACATCCTTCCCCATCCCTGATCCTCCCCCCCCCCCCCTCCCCGCCGCTTCCCTTCCTCTTCTCCCTCTCTTTGGTAGTCTGTTTGGTGCCTATGTCCGGAGACAGATGCTTATGGCTGCAAGATGTGGTTTCTCTTCTTTTTGCTCTATACTGGAAAATCTCTGTCCTCACTTCATCCTTCTCTTTTCCTTGATTCTTCTCTTAACCTTCTTCTCCACTGTGGCGTTTGAGACCTCTTCTCTTCTTTCCTTTTCTTTGTTCCTCCCTTTCTCTTACTTTCCTCCCTGTGCGTTGAAGGCCGACTCATGTTCCCACACATAGCTGGCGACGGGGTAACATGTAATTCCCCATCCCAGGTAGACAAGTAGGACACGTACATACCCCGTGGTAAAGTCCAGGCCCAGGGAGGGGTGATTACCCGAGCTGGTGCCTTCCAAATTTGCCGATTGGTCCCTCTGTCCATTTCTCGGGAGTTGCGACTTGAGGTGTGGACAATCATCTAAGGTGGGAGTGCCCTCTGAGAGGGCCCCCCTTAGGAAGGAGTGCACCATCGAAGACACCGGTAATCGTGAGGGATACTTTCGCAATGATTTCCTCTACTTTTACAACTTCTGCCTACAAGAGAAAGTTAGATCAGTCTCAGCCACGAACAATTCTTCCATCAGTGCCAAAGTTTCTAGTTGTTTCTCGGTGTGACAAAGGTCAGTGCTTCACCACAGTCAACCTTTCCATTATTCAGAAAGGTGTTGACACAATTGCAGGCCCTGTTGAGTCTTGTTCCCGGTTATGCAACGGCACCTTGTTGTTAGAAACAAACAGTGCCCTCCAGGCACAAACATTGCTTCGAACTCCACTGCTACACACCTTCCCTGTCTGGGTGTAAGCACACCGTAGGTTAAACTCATCATGTGTGGGGTGGTGTATGCAAGATCACTCGATGGATTATTCAATGAGGACATTCAGAATTACCTGTCCGATCAGGGCATAACGGCCGTACATCGCATCATGAAACAGGTTGGAAAACAGTTGCTACTGACCCATACTCTCTTCTTGACATTTGACAGAGTTCAACTTCCATCCAACATTAAAGCAGGATATGAAATCATTTCAGTTTGCCCTTACGTCCCCAACCCTACACGTTGCTATTGGTGTCAGCGGTTTAATCATCCCAGCCAGTCATGTTCCAGTATGGCCATATCCGTTACATGGGGCGGAGATACTCATGAGACTGATTGTCCACTTCTATCACCTTGTTACATCAACTGTATGGGCAACCACACTGCTTCCTCTAGAGATTTTCCCTATCTTTAAAGATGAACAAATTATTCAGAAAATTCAAGTGAAAGAAAAGGTGTCTACCTTTGCGGCTCATAAGTTATTCACCAGTAGAAAGCCCACTGTGCTCCCAGCAGGTAAATATAGCACTGTTCTCGCCTCTCCTTGACCTACTAAGGAGGTAGACACACAGACTTGCGATCTCACCTTTAACGCCACAGTCGTCAGACTGTCCAGCCCAAAGATCAACTGTTCAACCTCCCCACTATCACCCTCTCACTCTAAGGCTCAACCTTCATCGGCTCCTGCTAAATCATGGGTCCCAAAATCGGTCGCCCAGGCTTCCAAACAAGAGCCTACTTTTGAAGATTTCTTACATACCCAGACCTCACAACCATCAACTCCTCCCTCTTATCAACATCCTGCTTCCAAGAAGGCTCAAGAGAAACAAAGTTCCTCTCCTTCTCTGCCACAGTGTGTCTCTTCTGCAGCACCACCCAACGGTAACCGCCCTCAGCCGTCTTCCGTGTCGTCGATACTACTCCCCAGTCATCTTCTCTCTTCAGGAAACAAAGCTACATGCCCACGATTGCTTTGTATTCGCTCATTTCCAATCAGTCTAGTGTGATTTCCCCTCTGTTGATGGCACTCCGACACACACATCACTTATGATTCTTCTCCATGATACTATCCATTATCACCCAATCCCCTTAAACAGTTCCTTCCAAGCCATCACTGTACGTCTTTCCCTTTCTGGATACAGCTTCTCTCTTTGTACCATACACATTCCATCATCCACACCAATGGCAAGAGCCAATCTCCTTCATCTAATTGGTCAGATCCCCCCCCCCCTATTTTCTGGTTGGGAACTTCAGTGCCCACCACCCGCTTTAGGGATCTCCATGTCCTTGACTGAGAGGCTCCCTATTGATTGACCTCTTCCACCAAGCAGATCTTGTGTGCCTCAGCACTGGGGAACCTACATTTTTGTCCGCCTCCACGTCAACCTACTCTCATTTCGACGTTTCAGTTAGTACTGTTCATCTAACTCGACGCTTTGAATGGTTCACTCTTGCAGATACACACTCAAATGACAATTTTCCGTGTGACCTTAGATTACAGCCACAACTGCCATCTATGCAACCAAGACACTGGAAGTTTTCCCAAGCTGATTGGACATTTTTCTCCTCTCTCACAACATTTGGTAACCGTCCATTTCCTAGCATTGACAATCAGATCACTCATGTTATGGAAGTTATTCTTACAGCTGTGGAATGTTCCGTACCTCATACCTCCCCTTTGTCCTGGTGTGCCCCAGTTCTTTGGTGGAATGAGGCATGCCGTGACTCAATACCCGAGCAGAGACGTGCTCTCCGCGTTTTCTGCCACCCTCCTACATTGGCCAACTGTATTCGCTATAAGCGGTACGTACGTGATGCAGTTGCATCATCCACAATAGCAAGAAGGCAAGCTGGGACTTCTTTACCATCTCCTTTAACATCTTCACTCCCTCATCTGTAGTTTGGAGTTGAATTTGACAGTTATACGGCACATCTAGTTTCTCCCCGATCTTTGGGCTAACTGTCTTGCTAGATAACTTAGTGGGCCCAGTCGCAATGTCTAACTCATTGCATCAACATTTTGCTGAGATTTTGAGCTCTTCAAATTACCCGCCAGCCTTTCCCCGGAAGAAATGAGCAACAGAAGCGCGACCTCTTGCTTTCTCCTCCCAAAATCACAAAAGCCATAATACTATTTTTTCTACGTGGGAATTCCAAAACACACACTTTCTCTTGCACTTCTGCCCCAGGGCCGGATGACATCCACCTTCAAATGGTGCTGCATTTATCATACCGTAGTCTGTGTTACCTCCTTCACCTTTATAATCGAATTTGGACTGACAGTACCTTTCCCAGAAGGTGGCAGGAAGCTATCATCATTCCTCTTCCGAAGCCTGGAAAGGACAAATATCTCCCCTCTAGCTATTGCCCCATCTCTCCCATGAGGAGTATATGTAAGGTTTTGGAGCAGGTGGTAAATTGCCATTTAGATTGGTGGCTGGAGTCCCAAAACCTTTGAACACCTGCCCAATGCAGTTCCCGAAAGCATCGTTCCGCAGTAGACCATCTTGTTGCTCTCTCCGCTTACATTGTGAACAATTTTCTCAGGAAACGCCAAATTGTATCTATACTTTTTGATCTGAAGAGGACATATGATACCTGTTGGAGGACAAGCACCCCTCCACACATTGTTCTCTTGGGGCTTTTGAGGTTGGCTTTCCCTTTTCATTCGTGAATTTGTGACAGAGTGCACATTTAAAGTGCAGAGCAACACTACTCTCTCCCAAGACAACGGGGTGCCCCAGGACTCCATGCTAAGTGTTGTACTGTTTTCCATTGCCATAAATCCAATTATGGACTGTCTCCTTGCTGATGTCTCAGCTCCCTCTCTGTCGACGATTTTACAATCTGCTACAGCCCTCAACAGACCAGCCTTCTTGAACGATGTCTTCAAGGATGTCTCGATCGTCTCCACTCATGGAGCATCAAAACCAGCTTCCGATTTTCTCCCAGTAAGACTGTGTCTGTAAGTTTTTGGCGTCGTATGAAGTTTTATCCACCTTACCTACATCTAGGCCCTGTTAACCTCCCTTTCGTGCACGTCACCCAGTTCTTGGAACTTGCATTTGACAGAAAAGTGTGCTTGTCTTCCCATGTTCCATATCTTTTGGCTCACTGTCTGCAGTCCCTCAACACCCTCTGTGTTGTGTGTGGTACCTCCTGTGGAGTGGACAGAGGGGTCCTCCTCCGCCCATGTCGCACCTTAGTGTGCTCGTAATTGGACTGTGGAAGCATAGTTTATTCCTCTGCTCGGCCATATATTCTTTGGTGTCTAGACTCTGTCCACCACTGTGGACTGCGTTTAGCGTCTGGAGCTTTTTACTCCGTCCTCGTGGGGAGCCTGTACACCGAGACTGCTGATCCTCCACTGTCCAATCGGCAAGCTGTCCTTCTGAATCGTTATGCTAGTCATCTGGCTTCCATGTCTACTCAACTGACCCAGATGACAAGCACTCAGCCAATCGCGTCCTTGAGTTTATCAGTGTCAGTGAGATGACATCCCTTCAATAGCAGTTTTCTAAGATTTCCTTCCGTTTTTAGTTTCCCTATTCCTTCAGTTTCACTCCATTGCTGCTCATTTGAAATTCGGTTTTTTACCCTTCACTAAGCCACAGAATGAGCACTTATGACTGTAGCAGTTTTGCGCCCTAAAACCATAACAAAAAAAAGGAAAAAATTTCACTCCAGACCACATTTTTAAGAATAAATTTGTAACCATTTTAACTGATTACTAGGACTATAATGTAGTACAAGGGGAATCAAATATAAATGGGATTTTTGTTCCTGAACATCAACAGTTGGTAGGACTGGCCCCGTGCTTCTGCTATGCTTAGGCAGGACCGTTAGAAGTGAGGAGAGTGTGCTGTTAGATATTTCCCGCCATATGTATAATTATCAGATTTCTTGCTCGTGAAGGAGTTACACCGGTGGAAATTTGCCAAAGGATGACTGCACAGTTCGGTGATATAAACATTATCAAGGACACATGTGTTTGCATGGCATAAAAAATTCAAGTAAGGACAAGAACATGTGGAAAATTAGCAACATGGTCACCGTCCTCGGACCAGCATTACAGACAAAAACATTTGTGCAGTTAAAGAAATTATTGATGACGATCGACGGGTGAGAGTATCAGAAATTCCATAAAAAGTTGGAATCAATTACGGGGGCTGTCAGGCAGTCATCACAAATGATCCACAGTTCCGTAAAGTGTGTTTTAGGTGGGTCCCTAAACTTTTGACCGGAAATCTGAAGTTGTCACATTTGGAGGTCTGTCAGAGGCTTACAGCAAGGTTTGCGGAAGAAGGTGATACATTTTTGTGTCAGATTGTCACCTGCAATGAAACATGGGTACACCACTACACTTCAGAATCCAAACAGGCCAGTAAGGAGTGGCGGAGGAAAGAGGAGGCAGCACCAGTGAAAGCCAAGACTCGATTGTCAGCTGGCAAGGTTCTTTCAACCTTTTTTTTCAATCAGCGAGGTATTTTGCTGATTGATTTCTTGCATGAGCGACACACAATCAATGCTGCTTACTACTGCGAACTGTTGAACAAGGCAAGAGTTGCATATCGCAGCAAAAGACGAAACGAATTGATTTGACGGGTCATCCTCCTCCACGACAATGCATGACCCCTTACTACAGCTCTAACTGTTTCCAAGCTACAGGAAATGCACTGGACTACACTTGATCATCCTCCTTACAGCCCAGACTTACTGCCCCGTGATTTCCATTTATTTGGACCATTTAAAGAAGCTCTAGGAGGGTGACAATTTGAAGTTGACCAAATTATGGAAGCCTTTGTGCACAACTGGCTGGTGACACCCCCCCCCCCCCCCCCCCAGTTCTTTTTATGATGAGGGCATCAAAAACTTGCCCCTATGCTGAGGCAGATGCATTTCCAAAGTAGGAGACTAATTGGAAAAATAAATTATAATTGCCTTGAGGTTTTCAATAGATCAGTTTAGATAAAAAATAAAATCCTGTTTGTATTTGATCCAGCCTCGTATGTACAGTTGGGTCCAGACAAGGGAATGCTATCACTTGGTCTGTCACTTTTCCTGCCTCTGTCTTCATGTTCTGTGTGCCTAGTGAGTTCACTATCTTTGACGCCAAACTCTATCTGATTCTTAAAGCTGTGGGGCCAGATGAAACATGAATGTGGACCAAAATTCCTTATCTGTTCTGAATCGCTCAGTGCACTGCAGATGATCCAGTCTGTGTACTCAGCAGATAGAACTGTCCAGCATGTCCATGATGCCATCCTGCACTTGGCAAGGTAATGACAGGTCATCTCATTCTGCTGGATATGGGGACACATGGTTATCCGTGGCAGTGAGTTAGCTGATATTGCGGCCAAGGAGGCATGTGCACCTTTGGGAGGAAGAGTGACTGGGCATTACAGAAAATAAGTTGCAATCAATAAAAGAGACCGTGAGGCCACAGAGCACCTCTTTCTGGCCAGATAGAATTGAATAAGTCTGTTTAACATGACTTCGAATAGGGCACTGCCCCCTGACTTGTGGCTTCCTTTTCAGACGTGAAGAACTACCTATTTGTGATGCATGTGGTGTGCTAATTATGGTTTGGCACATTTTAACCAATTATATTTTACAAAATAATGAGAGGGTACAAGCTGGTTTACTGACAGACCTGCCCTCAGTTTTAGGTGCTAATGAGCTGAATGTGGCAAGTGTTTTACTATTTTGTGTTTTTTCTTCCTTTCTACCTAAGCTCTTAAATCAAAGCTTTTAGGATGTTAGAGAGTGAATGGCTCAACCAGTTATTATTTTCGTGACCAGAGAGTCTTTTTTTCTGGACTTCTCTTAGTGGCTGTCGAGATCTGATGTCATTGATTTTAATGTTCAGCCTTGATTTGCTTGCTCCATTGTACTGTTCACAGAAGTCATGCGTGTTTGTGTAAGAAAGAGTGCAAGGGAGCATATGTGATCTTATGTTGTATTTTAGGCTATCCTATTCGTCTAATACAGTCAACATACAGGTGCTGATGACTGTGATGTTGAGCACCCTGAAGATGCAGCAACAACAACAGCAGCAACAACAACAACTGCTTCAACAAAGTGAGATTTGGTGGTTCTGTAATCTGCAAACTTGCCCAATTTGGAAAATTATTTTTGTCCCATGTGATTCCATTTTGAGCAAGCTTCATTGTATTATCAAGGGAATCGAAATAACTGTTTGGGCACAAGCCTTTTTTATGCGTGATCCAGTGGAATTCAAGAATAGAATGTCCAATGTGTGCTTAGAATAAACTATTCTTTTGCCCACAATATTGGGAGCACCGTCAGTCATTGTCGAAACAATTTTGCTTAAATTGATTTCTTTTGCAGTAAGTTATATTTTAACAACTGTACAAATCTATGTGCCCTTAGTAGTTCCTGGCAATGATATTATCACAATCATCATCTGATTTCATTTACAACACAATATCGGGCACACACAGCTAAATGGGCAGATTTAGTTACATCTATACCTTCATCAAGAAACAGTGGAATATAAGGAGAGGACTTTGTCTTTTTTTCCCATCTCTCTTTTATTGTGTTGCTACATAAATGAATATCTTTGATCTTTACTTTCAAAATGTTCAAAAAGTGCTGGGGCAGATACTAAGCAGCCTTTTTTCAAAACTTCCCCATTGCCATAAGGTTACCATGTTGAGCAATCACATTTGCAACCGAGAAACTTGTGGTACTAGTATGACAATCTGTGCCAACATACTCAATCATAAATGTTGACTGTCTGTTCCTGTCTTAATAGCAAATGCAATGAATTTCTGTCACTCTGGTTCTCATCTCAGTCCACCAAGCCTGAAATTCTGTATTATGCTTGCCTTACACTTTTTCTTTCTTTGCCAAACTACTGATTCTAAATAATACCCACAAGTTTAAAAGTGGTGCTAACTAATCGCAGCACGACATAAGCACACAACAAACAAAAATGGGTAAAGACAGTTTCATCTTAACAATGTGGCAATATGGTACATGCTGGTGTAGAACGGAAGTTGTCATTGTTAGAACAGCTGCCAACCTACTTGATGTAATAGTGAATGGTATGTTATTAGCCCATTCATGATTAACTTTGGTACTATGACTTCAAATGCAGGTGAACAAATGAATTATGTCAATTAGGTTGGCCTACCTAAATTCCTTATTTAATGCCTTGCTCAAATTATTTGATCACGTGGCACTAATGGCATGTGTGCCATTGCCTCACTATCCATGCTGTAGGAGATACAGTGTAGGCTAGCTTGGTAGAGCCAAGTATGAAAAACAGGAGATAACATTAAGAATACATGATCCTCCTCCAACCGTTAGGTTGGTTACCAGCAGTTTGCCATTCATTTTTGTCATTGGCCTTCCTCTTGTTAGTGGTATAGGTGGTGCGGCTGATATTCTCCATTATCTGGTTGATCTAGTCTAGTCTTGGTCTGCTTCTTGTATTTTTCTCTTCTACTGTTCCTTGAGTGATACTGTTAATGATAACATCATGTGTCATCAGATGACTGACCAGTGTGTCCCTTCTGTGTTCGATTACTTGAGATAATACTGTCATGAAAACCATGTTATAATAACTAATGAAGAGTTATTGAATTGAATTGAATTGGGGGAGAAAAGCTATGGAACATCTAGATTAAAAAATGGCTTAATTCATGGGACGCATTGTGAGGTGTCAAGGAATGGTCAATTTAGTAATATGTATCTCCTTTGAGAAACTACGTAGCCGAAACGCTGGAGATAAGACTTTCATGAAAACCAGATTAGTGTGTTCAGCTGATGGTTGTTTGTACAGATCTTACTGGATCAAAATCCAGATCATTAATAATCTCAAAATCTTTGTAGACAGCATAATGCAAGTTGATCATTGTTGCAGAGCCTTTAGATGTCCTATATGTGTTGCTCAGAGTGCTGGAAACTCCATGGCAAATGCACATTGTACAAACTTGCAAGATGCACTGCCATATTACACTCCTGGAAATGGAAAAAAAACACATTGACACCGGTGTGTCAGACCCACCATACTTGCTCTGGACACTGCGAGAGGGCTGTACAAGCAATGATCACACGCACGACACAGCGGACACACCAGGAACCGCGGTGTTGGCCGTCGAATGGCGCTAGCTGCGCAGCATTTGTGCACCGCCGCCGTCAGTGTCAGCCAGTTTGCCGTGTCATACGGAGCTCCATCGCAGTCTTTAACACTGGTAGCATGCCGCGACAGCGTGGACGTGAACCGTATGTGCAGTTGACGGACTTTGAGCGAGGGCGTATAGTGGGCATGCGGGAGGCCGGGTGGACGTACCGCCGAATTGCTCAACACGTGGGGCGTGAGGTCTCCACAGTACATCGATGTTGTCGCCAGTGGTCGGCGGAAGGTGCACGTGCCCGTCGACCTGGGACCGGACCGCAGCGACGCACGGATGCACGCCAAGACCGTAGGATCCTACGCAGTGCTGTAGGGGACCGCACCGCCACTTCCCAGCAAATTAGGGACACTGTTGCTCCTGGGGTATCGGCGAGGACCATTCGCAACCATCTCCATGAAGCTGGGCTACGGTCCCGCACACCGTTAGGCCGTCTTCCGCTCACGCCCCAACATCGTGCAGCCCGCCTCCAGTGGTGTCGCGACAGGCGTGAATGGAGGGACGAATGGAGACGTGTCGTCTTCAGCGATGAGAGTCGCTTCTGCCTTGGTGCCAATGATGGTCGTATGCGTGTTTGGCGCCGTGCAGGTGAGCGCCACAATCAGGACTGCATATGACCGAGGCACACAGGGCCAACACCCGGCATCATGGTGTGGGGAGCGATCTCCTACACTGGCCGTACACCACTGGTGATCGTCGAGGGGACACTGAATAGTGCACGGTACATCCAAACCGTCATCGAACCCATCGTTCTACCATTCCTAGCCCGGCAAGGGAACTTGCTGTTCCAACAGGACAATGCACGTCCGCATGTATCCCGTGCCACCCAACGTGCTCTAGAAGGTGTAAGTCAACTACCCTGGCCAGCAAGATCTCCGGATCTGTCCCCCATTGAGCATGTTTGGGACTGGATGAAGCGTCGTCTCACGCGGTCTGCACGTCCAACACGAACGCTGGTCCAACTGAGGCGCCAGGTGGAAATGGCATGGCAAGCCGCTCCACAGGACTGCATCCAGCATCTCTACGATCGTCTCCATGGGAGAATAGCAGCCTGCATTGCTGCGAAAGGTGGATATACACTGTACTAGTGCCGACATTGTGCATGCTCTGTTGCCTGTGTCTATGTGCCTGTGGTTCTGTCAGTGTGATCATGTGATGTATCTGACCCCAGGAATGTGTCAATAAAGTTTCCCCTTCCTGGGACAATGAATTCACGGTGTTCTTATTTCAATTTCCAGGAGTGTATTTAGCCACTCCTCATTGCTCTGAAATCTCTGCAAGACAAATTAACACGCAGAAAATAGTATCTGATCTTTGTGCTTTCATTTTTCTACACAGTCCGTGCTATATTGTAATCAACTATTTAAGCTGAAAATTCTAAAGATCAAAATAAAAATACCAGCAAAGTTAAATGAAGGATGTTCTTCTGATTTCAGCAAAGTACCAAGATATTTGTGGAACCTGTCATTTGTCAATGGAATGATAGGCTGAAATACGCTAAAGTCTTTGTATAAGAAAAGAGATAACAATAACATTAAATGCCATCTAATTTCACTTTTTCCAACGTTCCCGAAAATTATAGAAAAGGTAATATATGAGTGACTTATTAACCACCTGACTACAAGAAATAAAGCAGTGGAAAGTCTGGGTTGGAATAACAACAGTGAAATAGGATAGATTGCTACGTATCACATAGAAGAGCTGTTGTGTGGGGGACAAACAATTAAACATACTTTTAAGAGTAGATTTAGTTATCAGATAAAGTCCTTCCACAGATGCATGCATGCATGCATGCATGCATCTACACACACACACACACACACACACACACACACACACACACACACGGTCATGTGATGAGGTCTGCAGACAACAGTGACCATGTGTGTGTGTGAGTTGTGCGTGTATGAATGTGTGTGAAACAACTTGTTCAGTAGCCTAAGTTTAATTTACTCTTAAATGTCCTATAAACATATATCTCAGCTGCTCAATGACTCCTCCGTGTGACGAGTAGCAGTCTATTCTATGTCATTGTTCAACTAATATATTGGCAAAGTTACGTTTTTAATTTCTTAATAGTTCCAATATTGAGAAGGCTGTTTACACATACTGCAAGAATGTGCTTAGTTTGTACAAATAAGTTACAAGCTATTGGGAAATTTTCTAATATATCAAAGGCATTTGATTGTGAATATCCGTGTCCTTGTAAGTGAATTAGAATTTACACTGTAACAGTAAATATCATGAAATGGTTGACATTGTATCATCCAGGCAAGATACAAGTGTTTCAGTAGGACTATTAAGCTATTGCTCATCATCCAGCTGAGAACTCTATAGATGTGGTGTCCCACAAGGTTCCATCCTAGGACCCTTACTTATTTGTATATGTTATGACCTACCATCAGTTGCATTACCAGATACCAGGTTTCTTTTGTGCAGATGAACATTTGCAATAAATAATGAATCAAATTTATAAAAATATTGGGAAATGTAATTTAATAGTCATTAATAAATATTTACTTTCAATTCTTTGTCACTAAACTTTCAAATAACACATTACGTGCAGTTCAAAACTTCTAAGAAGTTTGCCCCTCTATATGCTTTACCCTTTGAGTCCAAGAAATATAAAAATTTAATTTTAAAATATTTCTCAAAATTTACTTTTGTTGTCATAGTAGGGTACAAATAGAAGAAGAAATTTTCAAAAAGTAAATGATCAGTTGGTTTGAAGTTATGTTTTCACTTTGGAACCACTCGGACATCAGTTTTTGACCAACCATTATTTCAAGAGATATATTTGAAAGCAGTTCTGCATTTTTCCTGAACACAATCGCACATTTTGAAACTTCTATGAACTCGTCAAAAATGGGTCTAAAATTTAATAAATTCATTTGAAAAGTACCTGTTGGTGCAGTGGTTTCATTCCAAACCTCTCATAACAGCAGTAATACAAACTCAAATTTACATTTCATTAACTTTAGATATACTTACTTTCACAGTCAATAATCTCCTCAATATGATCACTATTCCAAAAAAAAGGAGGGGGGGGGGGGCCATGTTAGAACCTCCTTCAATCATGTAGCACAGTCTGTGCCCTTAATCTTGAACTGATTGCTGGAAGTGACTGCTACAATGCACTTCAGGGTACCACTAGATGTCTGTCTTGTAGTAGCAGTGGTGGTCTGCAAAAGGCTGTGTTACTTCGAAAAGAAACAAAATGGTGTTTTCAGGCAGAAACCACTGGTACTCAAGGGTTAGGATATAATGACAAGCAGATAGAAGAGGTTGACAGTGTAAAATTAGGGAGTTTACAGTCTGTTGATAAATTCAGTTGGGGGGAACGTACCACACATCTGCTGAAACACCTACTCAAATCCTTATGTGCAATGTGGATTACATCAGACATAAGTGATATAAAAATAAAAAAGCTGGCATACTTTGCATACTTCCATTCTGTTATACTGATCAGGATTAGTTTTTGAGGTAACACATTAAGACGGGCTAATGTTTTCCAAGTTCAAAAGTGTGAAATACAAACTATTTTTAGTATGGACCCAAGAACATCCTGGCAAGGCCTGTTCAAAGAGCTGGTCATACTAGGTGCTGCTTACCAATATATTTATTCCTGAATGAAATTTGTCATAAATAATATATCACTGTTTCAAATGAATAATTCTGTTCGTGGAAACAGTATTCAGTATAAGAATAATCTTGACAAATATTTAAAATCACTTACTTCAGTCCTGAAAGGCATTCATTATTCTGTAACACACATTTGCAATAGCTTGCTAACAACCATAAAATGTTTGACTGCTGATGAGGCTCATTTTAAGGATTTATTAGTACCAATTCCTTCTACTACTCTGATGAATTTTTTAGTAGAACCTGTTCATGAATTATATTACTAACAATATCAAATAATGTTTGTGTTATATAAAATTTGACTCTTGCACATCTTCAGTGCAGTAATGCAATTTTTCAAACTAATTTTCTCTTTGATAACGCTTTGCTGCAATCTTCTTTCCTTCTTCTTTTTCCTGTGTTTATCCCATATCTTCATGAGGTAGGCATGTTGAACTAGATTTGGCAATGTTAGAGGTATAGGGTGATCAGATGGCACATCCTACACCTCAGCTAATTGTACATTTACACATTTTAAGAAAAGTTTTTTATTACCTCTTAAATGAAAATATTTTTAAGATTTTCTCTTTAGTTGTTTCATAATATTTTCTAAACTATGCATAACATATTTTTGAAACTTCCTGGCAGATTAAAACTGTATGCCAGACAGGGACTTGAACATGGGACTTTACACATATTGTATTACATATTCTTGTTTTCTAAAATATTCTACATCTTTGAAGATCTCTCTACTATGGATCTATGTAACAAAAAAGTCATCTAATTTATTTGACTCTTATCCAATTCAACTTTGAGGCGATCAGGTAATAGAATGTGTGTTACAAACTTACAAACATTTTTATTGTTTATAAGATACAGTATAGTTCTCATGGTGTGAAATGGCCTTTATGGTATCTAGCTTCAAGTGTTTTACAAAGATGTAAAGGTACGTTTTTATGAATTCCACATAATTATTTTATTTAATATTCCAATTAACGTAGTTGAAGGTGAAGACCTGAGATTGAAATGTATCTGTAAAATAGATGTAATGAAAAAGGAGAGCAACAACAGTTAGCTAAAGTATGCTGTTTATTGTTAACAATTTAAGTTGCAGTTTGTTGTAACATGTAAGATTTAATAACATCCTTGATTTTCTTTTCAGGCCATAAATCATTTCTCCGATTTTCAAGACCGTGTGTTTGCTATTGCACTTACAGATTCTGTGCATAGCTTTCAGGTGCAGAAATCATCATCAAAAGTAGTGCAATATCTACAGAAGGTATGTTAAAATTATTATAAAAAAGTAAGAAACTTCTGCATATTTTTATTTGGCAAGCAATCATATTACAGTTTTGTTGTCTAGCATAAAAAGCATCAATTATGTGTGTAAGTTGCTGATGAACAGACTGAGTCTTTCATCCAAAGTACATATGACATAAATGTTAGTTTCTGTTCTCCCAAGCAGAACAAACTATTGCATACAATCGTGTGCCATAGGAAGGAATATCCGCCAGTAATGTGTACCAAGTGGAAATATACGTTTATCAAAACCTGTCAGTAATCACAATTGCTTACACAGGCTAGATGTAACCTAATAAAATTAGCAGGAAAGCGATTTTGGTGAAAAAGAACTGCTGTTTCATATTTGTAACAGTAGAGACCCAATTACAGTCATGTTGATGTTTACTAGAAAGCTAACGTGAGTTCTCAAAACCAGAATCAATGAACCAGACAATTTGTAGGAGTGACTGCTAAGAAGTGTTTTTAATTTTCAATTGAATTGGTGGATTTTCAAATTCTTGCTATATGTATGATGGGAGCTTATTGAAAATTTTTCTAGCAGAACATAGTACAACATTGTGAATCCTGAATAACACTTAACTATGTTTGCATGGTCTGCATGATACTATTTTTGTGTCTTGAATGCTGGTTGTGTAAATCGTATTTCAGATGAAACAATTTTTGTTGAAACAATTTTTTTTAGCAATAAATATCACTAGTGAACCCGGCAATGGTTTGCAGTTGCTAAATATGTATGGGAAGTGTGCCTTAATCTCATCTTTGCTCCCCCCCCCCCCCCCCCCACCCCCACCTCCCCTTCTGTCCACCTGCCCCTCTCTTATCTTTTCATCCATTTCCTCCTCCACCCCTTCTCTCTTTCCATTTTATCCTTCCCCCTCTCTGTGCCCTTCTCCTTCCTCCCTCTCACCTCCTCTCCATTCTTTGACCTTTAGCCTTGTGTATTGTTACTCCGAATAAAATGTGTAATGAGAACTGCAGTTGGTAAATTGGTTAGGATAATTGATATATGGGGTGTGAGAGATCTGTCCAGCTGCTGGAAGTAGCTCCAGTGATAGTACTTTGCATAATTTTAACATGTAAAGGGGTAGGATTACAAAGTTTACAAAAATTCAGATACTCCTACAGTATTCTAATATTGAGCCAATAAGCCATAAATACAACTTTTCTGTTTTCTGCTAAAACCCACTGCGAGGAAAATAGCAAAACTGCACATAGCCATATTTACACTTTTTGGTTAAAATTATATATGAAGAGAAAGCATATATATGAGAGAAACAATTTATGTAATGGTTTAAATGCCTTGTTATCATAGTTACAACTAACTGCAAAAAATAAAACTGAACCACACATTTTCACAGCCCAGCATAGCACAGCATATTCTTTCTTGCAGTCGGTTTTGACAGAAATAAGAGATATTGCAGCGAGTTTTAAGTGAAATGATATACTTTATTTACCAACATACTAAAGTGCTTGAAAAAATGAGTACAGTGATATAATACTTGTGAATGTTGAGGATTAAGTTCTTCACAGAAGAATCCGAAAAATATTCTAAAATTGAAAGACAACTCAGCTGGACTCGGCTATTGTGTTGTAAACTCAAACATGCTAGACTACTTCGTTGTCCTGAGCCTTTTGACTGTTTACTTGTCTGCACTGCAAAACTAGCAGGAACTGTGCTGTCTATTGGCAGCCAATTTCTGCTTCAACATTCCTTGAATTCATAAATGTACACCTGTGAGGAGAAATTAGACACAGTACTTTTATAAGGCAAATGGTGGTGTGAGACATATTGCCAAGGAATATGGTATCATCCAGAGTAGTGTAATTCGCATCTTGCACCAACATATCCTATCCATGATTTCGAAAAGCGTGTAGAATTTTGTTGGTTTCCTGTGCATCGCTTGGGAGACTATTACATTTTTGCAACATGTCCTCTTTACTGACAAAGCAATGTTTATGAACCATGGTAATGTAAATTTGCATAACATGCAGAATCTGGCAGCTGAAAATGCACATTGGCTTCATCAGATATGATAATGATGACGACGACTGTGAAGCATAAATCTGTAGTGCAGCTGCGACAGAGAGGCAAAGTGTTTCAGCAATTTATACATCAGTGAGAATACTGTACTCGCTGTGCCCAGTCTGTGGGAACAGTCACTCACTAGCAGGTTTAGTTTGAAGTGCTTGCTATGGCTTCGTGGCCATGAAGTGAGATTCGGGCAGTTTTGCGGTTCAACTTTGCACGTGATTTAAACATAGACCAGTGCTTTGAAGAAATGACTCTTGCACTCAGTGATGTGTGTCCTCATTGTACCACTATATTCAGATGGATCACAGAATTCTAAAGAAGAAGGCCATGATCATCAGTTATGGAGGAAAACAGTGATGCATGAGGAAAATGTTAGACAAAGACAGGTGAGTGACCTATAAGCAGAGAGAGGATACCTTAGGGTTAAATGCACCAGCAATTCCACATGATCATTTTCAAGTAAAGAAACATTGTTTTATCTGGGTGCTGCATAGACTGACAGAAGACGAGATGACATTATTTGGTGCCAGGGGATGTTAAAGAAGTTTTCTAATGGACAATCTCAATATGTGAGTAACTTTGTGGCAGGTGACAAGACTTGGCTGTACTATTATGGTGTGTCGACTAAGACTCAAAACAAAGTTTAGAGCTTTGAAGATCAGTAAAGAAGAAAATGGTAGCTGTTTCTTTTTTTTTCCTTCCCAAATCGAGTGAAACTGTGGAGCGAGTTGTTTTGGACACACACAAGACAGTAACAGCTAAGTGATACACTGAGCAGTACATGCCCAAAGTCATCCAGTCTTTGCAGAACCTGTGACCGAAGTGAAGAATGGACACTTGGTGCCTCCATCACAAGAACGCTCCAGCCAAACCATGCCAGCCAAACCATGCAACAATTATTTGTGGGGTACAGTACTGAAACTTCTTGAGCACCCTTGCACTATTCCCGCATGTGAAAATGAAACTGAAAGGAGTGCAGCTTTCAAGTTATGAGGACTTCCTCAGGGCTGGGACAAAAAGTGTGCCTTACTTCCCATGGAAAGTTGAGAGAACTGATTTAGGGATTCGTTTCAGACAATGGAGAGGTGTTTTCAATGTAGCAGAAATTGCTTCAAAAAAATTAAATATATAAAGCTGTATCGCCAAACTTCCTATTACCCTTCATATTCTTATGGATCTTCGGTACAGCAGAGGTGATAGGGCTTCTGGTTGCTCAACTCTTTCACAAGGAATGCGAGCAAGACGGAATATGTCAGGCACAGTACCTCGATCAAGATGCACACCTGGAAAGCATTCTGAGGAGCAATGGGTGCTCCACCAGTTACATTAGAAGTGTCACAGAATCGAGCACTCGTCAGAGTGACACAATGGAAGAAGAAATGTCAGGTACTGCCTTTCCAATACATTCACAGAGTGATGGACAGAATCAGCCTATATTGTGCAAACAAGGCATAAAGACAATTTAAAAACTGACAGGAAAGATCACACAGTACCTCAGGTCAGCAAAGGAGGAAAGTAACCCAGTTACAATGTCAGAAATATACCGCATACCGTGCACATGTGGAAAAGTCAAAGTTGGACTGACTAGACGATCAGTCAACACCAGCACCATGAACATAAGAAGCATTGCAGGTTGGTGCAGTTGGAGAAACCAATCACGATCGAGCGTGCACTGTGTGACACCATCCCCATAGTAAAATTCACCAACGTGGAAGTTCTTGCTGTAGAGAAGAGCTATCACACCCGCTTGTTCAGAAAAACAATAGAAAGACACAAACATGCCAATGACTTCAACAAGAAAGAAGAAAACCTCACAGTTAACGGATCCTGGATTCCTGTGCTGCAACAAATGACTGTTGTACGTAGCAAGGGGAGAACCACAGCAGAAATCACCATGGAAAAGCCCTTGGATAGTGGTGTGCCAGGTACATACAAGCTGCAACTGTGAACTCAACTCCACCATTGACAGTGGTGGGTGAAGCTCTTAACAGTGCCAGCCATTCGTGCTGGTAAAATGTTAGAAAGATCATTGATTGGGAAAAGAAAGGCAGGATAAAAATCTGGTGTATGTTATGTTAGGAGAAATAATGCAAGCCATGTTGTGTAAGAGTGTCTCAAATTCCTGGATTTCGAAGGTGCAGGCAAAGAATCAAAAGTAACAGCAGGCAGTAACATCCACTTCAGAAACATGTTTTTCACAAAAATTAGATTTGTCGCAAACTTCAGAGAAGTAAGACAGATGTACTGCGTTCTTAATTTTATAATAAAATTACTATTTGTGTGCCACATTTTTTAAAACACACATGATTTTTCTTTTATTCATATAGCATCCTTGATGGTTGTAGTGTAGTGTTACAGTTTTCATCTTAAAAATAAGATTTTTCAGTTTTAAAAAGTAACTTTTGACATTTTTGCCTACATTAAATAGCTGTATAGTTTACTTTTTTATTATGTGATATTGCCAAAGCAAAAAAAATTGTACAGTGTTTCAATACCAGTACTGAAGACTTTTCAAAATAACAACAAAAATCTGTGTGTAGGAAACAGGTATGCAGATTCAGACATAAACTAAGTGAAAACAGTATTAGAATAAAATTCGGGTGAATAATGCAAACACAGTTAAATGTCTGATTGAGAGAGAGAGAAGCAATATACTGTGTTGTATAAGTTACACAACCTCAAAAACATGTGTTAGGCATGATGTAAACATGTTGTATTAATCTGAGAAGTTTGTAAAAATTAAGAGGCACAGATTTAAAAAAGAAGCAAAAAACATAATGTATGTGACACAAACAGTTGTAATGTCTACATTAAACACACAGAATGTGAAGGCCTGAAAAGATGGTACATATTGTTCAACATTGTATCCCTTCCTTCCTTTCCAGTGCCCTTTATTCAGTCAGTGCCCGGTTTGGGTCTTTTTCAATGGTTTGGAGAACCAACCATTATCACGAAGGGCTGCAGCTGTCAAAGGCATTTTATAGCTACTGCCTGCTTCCACCCCCCCCCCCCCCCCCCTCCTCACCTCAACGCCAACCTCCGTGTATCCCTTCTGTTTCGTCAAGTGGAATCGCGTGGTTAGATGTGAAATCTGGTAAGGTGTTTAGATTGCATATATGAGATTAAAATCATAAGTAAATAGCAATAAAGGGTGATGTGAGACTATGTAGGGTGGACATAGACATTCACAACATCAGGAAGTAAACCTCCCAAATGAACGAGATTAGCATGGCGAACCATTCACTTTTCATACTATTCTAAGACAACACAGTAGAGCTGTGCAGTAGTTTATTATTAAATACTCCTGCTCACCCAGCTGTACCTGCAAGACTCTGTCAATCCTTAATGCAACACCATGTAAAAACACTTTTTTTTTAATTGAGCCAAAATGTTTGTATAACTCAAAACATAGAAAGAGAAAAAGTTGTCATCAGAAAAATAATTGTGATTCCTTGTGAAATTAAAAGTGACAAGATGAAAAACATTGAGAAAGTAAATACGACATCGTTATGTTCTCATGTGCCATATAAAATATATCAAATACATAGGCTGAAAATGAACAAGAATATAATGTAAAGAAAAATTCTGTACAAGTGCGATGTGGAGCTTGCATTGGCATTAGCAAAAGCAAGCAAAGTCAGCAGAAGGGGTAAGCAAAATCATAACTGTACACACTTCATCTGTATAGACAGAAAGTAAATCATTACATGTGTTAATTGCATAGGAAAAAAATGCTGCTGTATTGTGGATAATCCTGGAATAGTGCAAAATGACTACTGATGATGCTACTTCAGTAACCAAAATTAAATACAATTTGTTATTCTTCGGTACATAGAATGCAGTTATTACAGTATAATAATTTTAGCTGCAGCAGAAAATTCACACTCCAGCATATATACAAGTTAATGTAGCACTGAGGAGAAAGTTGAAAAAATCAGCAGCAAGAGAACATTGCAGATTCCTGCCCTGCAGTTTCATAGTTCAACTAATTAATGAGTGAGACAATTACTGCTATAATTTTGGTCCACAAATTTATCTGGCAAGATTCATGTAAAGACAGTTTTTGTACATAACTGTGTTGCATATAGTGTTTTTGGTTTTCACTTTCCTTGTTGCTGCAGTTTCGGTTTTCTGTATATGTTGTTCCCTGTAAATAGAGCAGTGTGCAATGATGAAAAAGAGTCCTCAGAACAACTTGCGAAAAGGAGTGTTGAGTGCTTGGAGAGCTGTATTTACGGCAGCAGCAATCTGTTCATTGACTTTGCGAATAACTGCCTATTGTTGAGTGGCAGTCAGCTGCAGATCTCTAGCTAAGTACCAGGGCTTGTTGAGTGGTAGCATGCTGGGTCTTTTAAGAGAGCCACAGGGGCTGCACCACCTGCTGGTAGGCATGTTTATTAGCCAGATGCAGCAGTACTTGTGAAGCCACTCAGTGATCTCCTTTATGAAGAGTACTGCTGCCAACCCCTGCTGGAAATGAGTTTCTGATCGCTTTGCAGCTGTGATATTCTACATATGATTACTCGTTTTGGGATTTTTTCCAGTGTTAACTCTCTTAACATTTTCATAATTTCTTTACAGTGCTGCTTGACTACCAGTACACACTGTTAAGCTTTTAATTTTGGTAGAAGTTAAGATAAGCAAAATGTTGTAATAGGAAAAAGAAGTTAAGACAGAGAAAGGATGGAGTGATCTGAACCCAGCATGTATATTGTGCATAATGTATCATCTTTAATGTTAGACAAGATGAATTTAAGCTGCTGTGGCAGATGGTTCGTATTTGTCCTAGGAATCAAACAGGTCTGCAGTTTCCACAATGGTTGCAATATGCAACTACCAAAAGAAACAGCACAGATCATATAAGTTAATTTCTCAAGTATGTTTTTTGTGGCGCAGGCCTTGTTGAGTATAGAGTTGCATCAAAGGAAGTGACAAAGTGGTCAGAGATGATGAAATTCACCATAGTCACCTTCTTGGTATTAACCCAATTAACCCACTTTTTTTGCATCATGAAAGGAAGCAAAAGCAGAATAAATCATTTCTCCTCACAGAATTACTGTTATGTCTGTTTCATAACACTCAGTGCACTCGAAGAAGTGACAGTTTCTGCTTACAATATGTTTAATGTCACTGACTGCAATGAAAAAATAGTGCGCAGTATCCTCTGACAATCAGTTACCTATTCCACATTCTTAGGAAATTAGTGCAGAAGGGATTTTGTTTGTTAGTGGTCATGCAACTCTCACTCTGCTGTTATGAAGCAATTTAAATATTCGTACATGTAGTAAGAAAATTATTTAACAGTAGATTATTCGTATGTACAATCTACCCACTTCCAGAGTTCGACTGGACAAACTTCATCAGTAGTCCAGTGTGTCCATTTCAATTCCGCAGTGTCATCCTATTTTTTAGGGGGGTGATAGGGGGGAGGGGGGTCATGTATGTCTCCTTTATGGACATCTAAGCTGTGTCTGTGTTTTGATTATTTTTTGTGTGTGGCAGACTGGGATGAGGAGTATGTGTGGCCTTCACTTAATTGAATGTTAGATGGTGCACTAGAGTTGCTGCCAGAGCCCATCAACATTTACTAACTTGATCTGCGGATTTGATCCATTGTTGGCACAGCACCTTGTCTGGCAAGTCATTTGTGCTTTGCCATACAAATGTCTCCTAAACATGAAGTAGTAATGAGTGCTAAATTGAAATGCAGAAGCCGTAGAAGCTGATTCCTTTTTACCTTAGTTCTCTGTAAGATATTTTGAAGTCAGGTATAATAATAATCACAATGTAAAGGTTTTTTGAAGGTATATAGAACTAATACTGGGGGGGGGGGGGGGGCTCAGAGTTTAGGGTGTAGTTATAGGGAAGATGTGAGGAAAAATAAACTGTTTTGAAAATAAGGATTTTTGGCAGTTGCAAAGATAATGACATCTTAAAGGAGTGGTTACTCTGAAAGAAGATGTTTTGTGTTGTACACCCATGTAACTACTTTCTTGCAAGAGCAGGGAAGGAAAAACCACGAGAATTGGGAGTTGCCAATTACAGCAGCCGCTTTTGGAGCATGGTGGACTAGTGAAAGGAATGCATGGTTAAATAAAAGAAAATACAATTTCAGCTTCCTAGTAACATCCAAAGTACACTAGAATTTGGATTACGTGCTCTTGCACACAAACATTCCTAGAGCTTACCTTTAATCCTTTGTTTACCAGTCGTTACTGTGCAAAACTGATTTTTTGGACTATCAAATATATAAGTGACATGATGGAAGAACCACTTCTCCATGTTGGACAGCACATATTTTCTGCCTATAATGGCTTTAAGATCATAACTGTAGCTCAAGCTTTTGTGTTCTCTGCTGTATGTACATTGTTTCTTGGTTGTGGTTATACAGCTCAGAGAACTTGAATTTTTATTGATGATAAGAGTTGTTTAGTCTTTAAAATTGAGTTTTGTGTGCCGTAAATCATTACTGCGGGTTAGCTTTTGTACTTAACAAGATAATGATGATGATTGGTTTGTGAGGCACTCAATGGCGCAGTCATCAGCACCCGTACAAAGTCCAAATTTTTATATAGTCCATTTTTTTTTGCAATACAATCTAGTCGCTCTCAGAAATGGTGATGAAATGATAACAACTCAAACACCCAGTCCCCGGGCAGAGAAAATCCCCAACGCGGCCGGGAATCGAACCCGGGCCCCCATGATCCAGAGGCAGCAACGATAGCCCCTAGATCACGAGCTGCAGACTTAACAAGATGATAATATGCAGTTCAAGTCTCTATCCATTGGCAAGTATAGGTAGTTACGTGATCTTCACAGCTATATAGTTGTGGACTGTGTGTGCTGCTGACCTGACCAGTAGCATGCTGTATCACAACTGGATGAATTAGCATGTGATCAGAGGTCTGTAACCTCAACCAGAGACAGTGGAAACAAAATTGTAGCAGCAGACAGTGGGAAATTTCCCTGGTGTAACTTTAGTCAATACTAAAACAATCCGAAGTTAAATTAATACAGAAGAGTGAATGAGTCTGAAGGAGTTCTAGAATTTCTGTGATTGCAGCACTTGTGACAGCCGTCAGTGTGTTCACCAACATAAAGAGCTGTTAAAGAGCTATGCATTTATTGTTACTAATTTCACAAGCTAAGCTGGTAAATGAAACAGCATAGAAGTTTGCAAAGGGAACTTCAAGAAGGTGTGTATTGCTTAGCACATAAAGTCGCTCCCATTGTACCAAATGAATGTGTCAGCCATGTGATGTCTATTCTGCGAAACAACTCCGCATGAGAAATGATGACTGTTTTGCAGAGTACTGCAAAAAGTACGTAAGTGAAAATACTGTCAAGAAACTTTTTCTGAAAAGAAATTAAATTATCATTTTCTTAACATGGATATAAAGATTTTATCATTAGTAAACAAAGGATTAAATATTTGTGTTGTAAATAAAACAGTGCCTGGAAGTGTGAACTAGTACCAGCTTCGGCCAAGCTACTCGATGTATCCAGTGCCACTTTGGCAACACAACGAGAGTCGTATCATTGGGCTCCCCTCCGCCCTCCCAGCCCTCAGACATTAGTTTTTGTACCTGGAGCTGTTGGCAACACCTACAAAAATAAATTTTATTCAGTGATCAGGGGGTTGTGTTTCCTTTTAAAATAAGTACTACATAGACAGTCGTCTATAACAGAAATAAATTTTCGAATATTAAAAGAAAAGAAGTCCGCTTCTCAGCTCTTTAAAAGCTTGTATGGAAAGAAGTATTGCTGCAACTTAAATGAAAAAGTTCAATTAAATCGAATTGGGGAAATGAAGAACAAAATTCCAGTAGCTTAATAACGGAACTTTTTAGCTCACCATGGTTTCATGTTGCATCGGAAAAAATGGGACAAAAATTATCTAAGTTTGTATGACCTTTATATTTAAAACAAGACACTGTTTGACTGTATAAGTTGTGTGTTGTAAGGGAGGGGGTGGGGGGCAAAAAATAAATAAAAAGCTCAGCAGTAAGTATTTCAATTTCAGAAAACTTTCCTTGAAAGTAGCTGAAAATTGATAAACACGCTGCTCAAAATTTTTATGTACGCAAATGAAAAGGAAAACCTAAATTTGTGTGTGGTATGAAAGATAAATATTCCATTAATAAAGACATGAGAGGTCGGCATGTGGTACTCATTCAACAGGTGCGAGTTTTCAGTAAATTGTAACATTTTGCGTGCTGAAGCAGTATTGATTTGAACCTAATTATGTGCGAGACTTAATAGGAAGGTTTCACTTCAAATACGTTTATACTACCTGGGGCAGTAACTCAGGCAGAAGTCAGTGGTGGCTTGCAATTGTCATACAGGTGGAGCCATTTCTACTAGAACATTTTTGCTTCTGTTGTTGTACACTTTGATCAGTACCAGTTTTCTCCACTAATTGCAGTACACCGTGTTGCAAATTTTGGACCTGGGGACCTTTGGCGCCTCCAGCGGCCGTTTGTGTCGCTTGGGCCCCAAAACCGGCCCTGGTTATGTCACGGCCTTTGAAACGATTCCAGAGTGCCCTGTGAAGCAGCGTCTACGGTGGTCTGCGAGTGTGGCTAGGGGAACAGGCTGGCGGCCGTTCGCTCTCGAGCGACATTGTGGTGGCGACGCAGGGAGCTCGTCGATTAGCCAGGCCGCTGGGCGCCGAGAGACCGCCAGCTGGTTCGCGCCGCAGCTGTTCGTTTGGCTGTGGACGATGCCGTCTCCCGGTGGGCGCTCAACTTGTGGCCCTTCATCCAGACTCACCAAATTACCCTTCAACTGATTCCAGAATCGAAATAAATGGCTCCAGTCCCAGACTGGCGTTTAATTATAGTTTTCAGCAAGTTCTCTCTCTCTCTCTCTCTCTCTCTCTCTCTCTCTCTCTCTCTTTTAAATAAAATCCGCCAATTTTGGGTAAGAGAGGCATCGAAAAATATGCCCCAAATGTTTGACGACGGCGTTAGATTTTACATGCCACAAGTTTCAGAAGGCAAAAACCTTTTATTGGAAACAGGATTTCACAGTTCTGCTTGCATGAAATGTTAGAACTGGTTTTGCCTGAGCTCATTTGTTTTTGGGGTGTGGTATATACACTGAAGAACCAAAGAAACTGGCACACGTGCCTAATATCGTGTAGGGCCCCAGCGAGCACGCTAAAGTGCCGCAACACGACGCGGCATGGACTCACCTCATGTCTGGAGTAGTGCTGGAGCGAATTGACGCCATGAATCCTGCAGGGCTCTTCATAAATGCGTAAGAGTACGAAGGGTGGAGATCTCTTCTTCTGCAAGGCCACCCAGATATGCTCAGTGTTCATGTCTGGGGAGTTTGGTGGCCATCGGAAGTGTTTAAACTCAGAAGAATGTTCCTGGAGGCACTCTGTGGCAAATCTGGACGTATGGGGTGTCGTATTGTCCTGCTGAAATTGCCCAAGTCCGTCGGAATGCCCGATGAACAGGAATGGGTGAAAGTGATCAGACAGGATGCTTATGTACGTGTGACCTGTCAGAGCTGTATGTAGACGTATCAGGGGCCCCATATCACTCCAACTTCACAAGCGCCACACCATTACAGAGTTTCCACCAGTCCGCAGCTCGTGGTCGTGCGGTAGCGTTCTCGCTTCCCACGCCCGGGTTCCCGGGATCGATTCCCGGCGGGGTCAGGGATTTTCTCTGCCTCGTGATGACTGGGTGTTGTGTGATGTCCTTAGGTTAGTTAGGTTTAGGTAGTTCTAAGTTCTAGGGGACTGATGACCATAGATGTTAAGTCCCATAGTGCTCAGAGCCATTTGAACCATTTAGTTTCCACTAGCTTGAACACTCCCCTGCTGTGACATGTGGGGTCCATGGATTCATGAGGTTGCCTCCGTACCAGAACACGTCCATCCGCTCGATAAATTTGAAACGAGACTCGTCCGACCAGGCAACGTGTTTCCAGTCATCAAGAGTCCATTGTCGGTGTTGACGGGCCCAAACGAGGCTTAAAGCTTTGTGTCGTGCAGCCATCAGGGGTAAACGAGTTGGCCTTCGGCTCCGACTGGACATATTGATGATGTTTCGTCGAATGGTTCACAAGCTGACACTTGATGACCCGGCATTGAAATCTGCAGCAATTTGCGGAAGGGTTGCACTTCTGCCACGTTGGACTATTGCCTTCAGTCGTCGTCGGTCCCGTTCTTGCAGGATCTTTTTCCTCCCGCTGTGATGGAGATTTGATGTTTTACCGGTGGTCTTACGGAAAAATCCCTACCTCGGAGATGCTGCGTCCCATCGCCCGTGCACCGACAATAACACAACGTTCAGACTCGCTTAAATCTTGATAACTTGCCATTGTAGCAGCAGTAACAGATCTAACAACTGCGGCCAGACACATGGCGTCTCATATAGGCGTTGCCGCCTGCCGCCGTATTCTGCCTGTTTACGTATCTCTGTAATTGAATTCGCGGGCGTGTACGTGTTTCTTTGGAGCTTCAGAGTATAAACCAGCTGTTATCATTTTGTCAGCACGGTGAAGGCGGGGGCGGGGGGGGGGGGGGGGCGGCTCTCGGGACCCGTGAACGATCAGATTTGTTTGTCAAATTTTCTGTACTTTCCACGGGATACTTAAAAAATGTTCACCCGATTTGACAAGAATATGCCCCTACACGAGTCGGAGTAGTCCCCATAGCCCCCTTGACTTTTTACTTCTGGGGGAATAAATAGTAGTTTTATTGGTATCTCTACTTTGGATCTGACGAGAATCATTGTTGCCAGTATTGTTTTAGTATTGCATTGTTTGTCATAGCTCATGTGAGCGGACACGATTCCAGTGTTGAGAAACGGTTAGTGGCATGTGTGTGTGTACGCGATCGCGCGCAGACAGCGAAAACAATGACAGACGTAATGACAAGAGATAACGAGTGAGTTTAGAGATCGCTGTGGCAGGACCTCACCTCGTAAAGAGACACAACCTGATTGGGGGAAGCGTGCTTTCGTTTCAGGCATTGTTAAAGACAGACTGCGTAATAGTCGACTTAGGAAAACGCGAGAGGAAACGTCGTCGTCGCTCAGTCAGTTGAGCAGTATCCAGTGAAATCTATTCTGGAATGACCAGCTGGGATTCAAATACCGCCGTCAGCGAAGCATGAGTACATCAAAAAAGATCAGAAAATGAAAGGATTCAAACCGATCGTTGTAAATAAACTGACTGACAACGACCCACAACAGCGAGCTGCGGTCTGCCGTGTTTTGTTGGCACAATTTTCAAATGCCGTGTCTCGCATACTTGTGCTATTTGCTGATTAATATGCGATATATCGCACATCGCATAGAAGGAATGTAGTTTTCTGTCATTAGGAAAATCCCCGTTACGTGTAAGAATTGGAAATGAACGCGCCTGATGTTATGAATGGATCGGGATGCAACCACGATACCTGTCGGGATCATGCTTTTTTGCAGGGGAGGGGGTGGGGGTGCGAAATGTACAGTAATTATTGTTTGGACATTTTGCAAACGCGCTTAACACCTCATCTTGAAGGCAACCGAGTTACGGTTCATGGGTGATTGTAGCAGGGTGCAGCTCCAGCCAGTGGCGGATACAGAAAACCTCAAGGATGGAGCGCTAAAGATATCTTCAGCTATCTTTACGTTTACCCAAAAAAAAAAAAGCCACATGCAAAGGTTCATGCTGAAGATTAGATGGGTAGATCACATAACTAATGAGGAGGTATTGAATAGAATTGGGGAGAAGAGGAGCTTGTGGCACAACTTGACTAGAAGAAGGAATCGGTTGGTAGGACATGTTCTGAGACATCGAGGGATCACCAATTTAGTATTGGAGGGCAGCATGGAGGGTAAAAATCGTAGAGGGAGAGCAAGAGATGAATATGCTAAGCAGATTCAGAAGGATGTAGGTTACAGTAGGTACTGGGAGATGAAGAAGCTTGCACAGGATAGAGTAGCATGGAGAGCTGCATCAGACCATTCTCAGGACTGAAGACCACAACAACATACACATATACAAGACAATACCATCTTATGAAGTAAAAAAAGTTGCAAATGTGGTTCTCTTCCTTAAATGATGAATTCTATGCGCATATCCTTCCTGGCATATTGATTAATTACATCGTCAATAGGACAGTCAATGTCATGGTGAGTGTTCATGAGAGCTAAGCCATTAAGTCGATCCTCGTTCATTGTCGGCCTCAGCCATGTCTTTGTACGCCGCAATGTTGAGAAACTTCTTTCTACTGTAGCAATAAATGCAGGTAGACAAGCAAATATTTTGTACTGTGTGTGTAAAATAGGATAGTCAGTTCTAGGACAGACAGACAGACAACGCTTGCATAACAGAATCACGATCATTAAGGGCGTTTATGCTCGTTTGCTAGTATTGAAGAATCTCGCCCATTACTCTCTTTTTAAGCACAAAAAGTGATTCGTCTTCAAACAACGGTAGTTCGGTTAAGCACTGGTTCAATTTACGTGCCAGATCATTACCGTCGTGCTTCCGTAATTGTGAGGGCAAAAGTATGTTGAATTTTAAATGATAAATATTTTCTTCAGCAAAACGTTCTCTCATGTCACTCGTAACATAGTCCATTGTTGGAGTAAAAACAGTTGTTTCCCAATATGTCATAGCATCATCATTATGATCGCAGTTTTCCCTGTATCTTTGTCTCCCTGTAAGACGAGGAATGTTTAAAATACAATGACCTGGGTGCACGCGCTATATAGGAAAGTAAAACTACTCGATAACTCGATTGAGTCGAGTCTACTGACAAAAGAAACGAACGAATAGCGTGCGGCTGACTGGCGGGGGCGGTGCAGGTGGCAATGCGGGTGGCCCCTGAAAGGGGGGGGGGCGGCATATGTATCCACCACTGGCTCCAGCACACATTGCGAGGAATGGCTTCTCGGACACACTATACATGAATAAAGATAATAACTTGGAGTACGTTTTTATTCACTTTTCGAAACTAAAAGTGCCAGTCACGAGAAGACTTCAAAAAGTATGTTACACATGTAGTGCCACGCTAATAGCGTTGCGAAACAAGGGCGACGCATTGTAGGAAGAGAGAACATGTGCCCCGTGCCCTGTAATGTAGACGCAGCTCTCCTGCGGCACGATTAACAGGTGCATCACTGGGTGCGAGTGAAATGGCACGGCAGCTGGAAGCGTACTCTTTGAAATACGTTGGACAGTACGATTCTCGAGGGCAAAACGCCTAAGCTGCACACAGATTCACCATGGATTTTTGGCAGTACTCGGACCGAATGCAAAGCACCTGGCCGTAGTGAAATGGTGCGAACAGTTTGACCTAGGCCGCACAGACGTGGCTGAAGCCGATCAGGAAGAAAGGCCGTCAACATCGACGACAGAGGACAATGTCCAGGCAGTCGAGGAACACATTCGGAGCAGTCCCAAATTTTCCCACTGTGAGGACGTTCACAGAGCGATTTTCGAATGGATCCGTGACCAATGAGCGGATATCCATCGTCGAGAAACTAAATGACTGGTAGAAAGTTCAGACTGTTGATTACAGAAACATGGTGATTATGTTGCAAAATCGTACCATGTATATGCGTCACTTCGAAATTTATTGCAACTTTCAATAAATGTGTAACGTACTTGCAAAAGTCCCCTTGTTTAAGTGGCTACTTCATGTAGGAGTCTGCGTGGTGCACTAGACAGTCCAGTCATTAATTTCATCACCCGTTGTGTTCGACGTTAACGTGCAGTAACCACCCACAGCAGGTGGCAGCACTAGCAGTCGTTGTCGAAATTCGAAAACGGAGCGATTTATCCCACGTCCAAAAGGGTATTATCGTTGGCTTTCGGTTCAAGGCTGGAAGCATTTCCGAAACGGCTTGGTTTGTAAACTGTTCGTGTGCCCTCGTGGTTAAAGTATACTGTGCATGGCAAAATTCCGCTAACCACAACCGGCACGCCGGTCTGTGTGGCCGAGCGGTTGTAGGCGCATCAGCCTGGAACCGCGCGACCGCTACGGTCGCAGGTTCGAATCCTGCCTCGGGCAGGGATGTGTGTGATGTCCTTAGGTTAGTTAGGTTTAAGTAGTTCTAAGTTCTAGGGGACTGATGACCTCAGATGTTAAGTCCCATAGGGCTCAGAGCCATTTGAGCCACAACTGGCACTGACGCAACTGGTTCACTACTGGCCATAGATGACAGGACTGAACGACGGCTGCGGTGATGTGTAAGGGCGAACAGACGTGCATTTGTTGAGCAACTGACTGCCCAGATGAACAAAGAGGCTACCAGCGAGGTCTTCTCGACAAACGTTCATCGGAAATTGCTGCGTATGGGCCTTTGCAGCAGACGCGTGCTTGATGACTTTGTTCATCGGTGACGAAGGCTGGAATTTGCACGCCATTACCACAACTGGACGTTCACTCAGTGGTGATAGGTGGCCTTTTCGGATGAATCAAGTTTTATGCGCCATCGGGCAGACGGCCGTTGGCGCGAACGGCGTGGAACGTCTCAAAGCAAACACCTTGAAACAATCGTCGAAAGGGTCCAGCTAGGAGAAGACAGTGTAATGCTGTGGGTAACGTTTCCTGGCGTCCTTTAGGAGATCTCTTCATTCTTGATGGCAAAGTGGAATGACAAAGTATCCTTCTATCCTTGGAAACCGTTTCCACCCCTATATGCATTTTATTTTTCCTCGGCACGATGGCATCTACCAGCAGGACAATGCAACGTGACACACTGCTCGCAGTTTATGTGCGTGGTTCGAAGAGCACCAGCATGAGTTTACTATACTCTTCCGGCCACCAAACTCCCCAGATTTAAAACCAATCGAGAATCTGTGGGACAACGTCGACAGGACTGTTGGTGCCATGGATCCTCAATCGAGAAACCAAGCCCAGCTGGCCACAGCACTAGAGTAGGCATGTTCCACATCCCTGACGGTTCCTTCCAGAAGCACGTCGTCTCGCAGCCATTTCGCGCTGCATAAGGTGGTTATTCAGGATTTTGACAGGTGGTCATATTAATGTGACACGCTCACTACCTAATGTGTGTGTCGAGTCGAGACAGCGATCATACAGCAGCGAAAGCCGTGGTGTATTCTTCTTGTCAACGGGGGCAATTCAGTTACAACTGTTTGGGGTGATTTTCCTCGCGAGTACGGTGTCAACGGTGGATCGAACGTAAGGGGCGTACTGATCTCGCATTCCACAGTCGACCATCCAATGTCGTCAGATCTCATGATATGTGCTTCTTTAGGAGTGTTTCTGAAAGACATCTCTGTGTGCTAAAATAACTCCAACCAAGTTCGTAAAAGTGTGACCCGAGTTTGACAGTCGTCTGGATGTTAGTTGTGCGTCGAATGGGGCGCATAGTAAATATTCGTGTAAGGGCAGTGAACACGTTGATCCGTAAAAGTGGATGTTTTCTTCTGAAACGAAAAACTTTCTTGTCATATGCGTAAGTTGATATCTACCCCAAGTTTCTGTCTTAATTCGTGCAGAAGATAATTATGAAATAGTATGACTATTATTGAAACAGTATTTTTTACACGTCATAAATTTGAAGATTATTTGATAGAAATAATATCACAGGTTCACAAACGGGGAATGTCCAACCTCATTTGGCATGTCTTATTATTCGGAAACTATACAAGCTGTTTTACAGATTTATCAGACCGTGTAAAATTAATCTCGTAACTGTATTCGTAGTATCAGTATATTTGTCATTTACTTATAAGGCGATGTTTCGCTGCAATTATAAATGTGTCGACATTGAAAATGTTAATCCTGGAGAGATTCCTGAGGTGATTCTATGAGTGTATTGCTGTCAATTGTGATCTAAAAAGAAATTATGATTTACCTTCATGGTGGATCTGTAAAGATCTGTGGAACGGGACGTTTATTTGAAAAAATCCAGCACTTGATATATTGTTTAGGATGCGAAATCATGTTCGTTTAATAGTTAATAATATTATTAAATGTTTTATTTGATTATAAGTAGTGTAGTAATAATGGCTGTGTTGCGTACTGTTTAACAAATGACAAATGACGGAAAAAGTGTTTCAGTGGGCACAAACATCCATTGCCTTTGGATGACGGTATGGATAGTTGTTTCAGAACTCGATATTTCGGAACACCGTGTGCGCTATGGTTTGAAGCACTAGCTGTTGGCGTTCTCGAATGACTCATGTGTCAGCGAATGGTAAAGATCTGGGAACGTTGCCCATTCAAAAACTTTGTCAGGGTCTGTTGAGAATGTTAATTTCAACACACTACTTTTTGTAGTTTAGTTCTCATTCTGAAGCACACACATACTCTATGGCTAAGCCAAACTCTGCCGTATTCGTTCTTTTAAGACTCTTACCAATGTTCCATTTTATGAAACTGATATTCCGCCACTGACTAATGATGGATTAAATTACGTCGGGCTTACTGTTACCAAATATTTTTTCTGCAAATTCAATAATCGGTTCTTTCAGAGTCTTGACAACCTCGTTTACAGATTTTTCGTGATTTGAATGTTATTAGGAAGGCTAGTTCTTAGTTCCTTAGAGTTTTATTGTGAAATTGTTGTACAGTTTACGAAGAAGATTTTCATTTTGACGGCGGAGTTTAATTTCTGGAATCATTTTCTACAATTCAGTCCCCATATCAGGTTTACGATCTGCATATGAATCAGTACCATTTGTCAGAATATCTACTTTTGCTGCGGATATTATTATTTTCCTATTCAGTGATTGGATGAAATTTGTCAAATCCTGAAGTACTTTTGTGGGATCAACGTTCTCATTTTCAAAAGCCTTGGTTGTCTTTTGCACTTCCTGTACTGTTGGTTTTATATAACACAAATAAAGCTTACTCAAAGGATCGCAGTACATGTTTTGCAGCATTTCTGCTGTGTAACCGTTTTCTTTAGATTTGACAATCTGAAAGTTAAGTTTCTTTCCTTCCTATTATGATAATATTTTTATAACAACAGGCTCAATAGAAAGCCATCGCGCCTCTCACACAGCTGGACTTTTCAAAGGTTCCTCCCTTGATTTAATGTTTTATAAATGTCCCTATACATTGCTTGGCGCTTCGAAGAATGCGAAAACCAGTTGTAGGTTTCTCGAACCAAATAGTCTATATTTTCTGGCAATGTCTCTTCTGTTTTTCATGAAAGAGTGCTAACTGCAATGAATGGCAAACACATGTGTCGTAAGTTTAAAACTCGTTTCAGTCTCTTATACGCTATTATTTATTCCTGCGTTTACGGAAACATCATCAAACCCAACCCCAATCATATTTCTGGCTTAAGTTTGACACTCCATCAAAGCTTTTATTAAATTAACAGAGGATTGAGCCATGCCAGATTGTAATACCACCAGACTCAAGAATGTACACGAAGGCCGAGCCGCGAGAGATTAGCCGAGGGGTCTGGGGCGCTGCAGTCCTGGACTGAGCGGCTGGTCCCGGCGGAGGTTCGAGTCCTCCCTCGGGCATGGGTGTGTGTGTTTGTCCATAGGATAATTTAGATTAAGTAGTGTGTAAGCTAGGGGACTGATGACCTTAGCAGTTAAGTCACCATAAGATTTCACACACATTTGAACGAATGCCGAATACCTTTGTAACGGATATATACGTTGATTAATCTAAAATTAAACTGAATCTTATTTTCGCCGGTATTCACCACATTTCAGAAAAGTGTGAAGCTAACGCGTTTCCGACAATTTCTCTGCAAATGGTTCTGTGTAAGTGGAGGTCTTTCGCTCATTTGGTGTCGGAAATTGTTTTTTACATAATTCTGCAAGTGTTCACACGAAAGAAATGAACTGTGTTCACCAATGAACATGCAGATTCGTGCTTTCCATAATTTATTGGCATTTGTTTTAGTATCGCTATTAAACGGAAGCTTCCGTCGTCGAGATGCCTACGCACCCATGTCACTTATCTCTCTTCCACAAGCAACATTTCAGGCTGTTTGCGCACCGCTCAAAACTGGCTAGACCAGGTGGGGACCCAACTTGATACTCTACTGAAGGAGCTGCAATAGCCTCCTTTAGTCTGTGTTCCGAGGACTCCATGTAGATATCCCCCTCCCCCCCTTGTTCTGTACCCTGTCCTGTGATACGAATGGACTTCTTTTGTGGTCACAAGAAGGATGCTGATCCTACCCTTCTCCTCCATCTGTTTCGTTCGGTTCTCCATTATTTTTAATTCGCTATGCATTGCACCGACAGGTCGAAAGTCAACCACAGGCATGGTTACGATTTTGCACGTGCAAGGTGATATGAGAACAACTCTCTACCGAGTGCCTGCAGTTTATACATTGCAGAGTCGGTTGTCATATCTCGGGCTTTGTAGTACGTCAAATCCCTTGCCACGACGAAGTTCCTGATCTGTAGGACTCCATGACTTGCTTAAAAGGCATACCCCAGTCCTATCTCACAAATCTTTCAGCCGCCAACATCCAGGGCATACTGTTTAACCTCTACGGCTCTGGAAAGACAGTGACGTTCATCGGGACACCGAGCCACACAGGCATTACAGGAAATGAACTCTCGCTAAAAGTGCCACTACTTCGAAATACTGGGCCAAGACTTAAAATTACAACTTCGACGCCAATATTTCGAGGCTCTGGGAATTTGAATGGCAGGCTACTACGGCCCAGAACAAATTATGTGGGATTAAGAGGTCCACTAGGTGTGGCATACATCTTTATCCAGGCCTCTCGGAAAGAAGCCATCGTGTTGGCCACACGAGACTCACCAATGAGGTTCTTCTGCAGTTGCGGTAGTCTACTGACGATTGTGCGTGTTCTTGTGGAGTGCGCCCTCTTGGCCGATCTGCGGCGAGCTCTCATCTTGCCTGCCTCACTGCCTGCCTGAGATACTTGCCGATGACGACACAGCCTCCACCAAAATGCTGCATTTCCTGGGAGAGAGCGGATTTTACACTGAACTATAAACTCTCCCACAGTGTTATTGGGGGGGTGGGGGGGGGGGTGGCCTGTGGCCAGAATCTCCCACTGCGGCGGTGGGACACAGGGAGACAGTGTGCCTTTAAACCGTCTTGTTCACGACGCTGCCTGGATTTTCTTAGTTTTCTTTTACCTATCGCGTTGCAACTATGACACGCGCTTTTTAAAAGTTTTTGATTTGCTTAAATAATTGTAGAAGCCAAGTCCCCACTTTATTCGCTTTTTATCTTTTTAAGGGTTTGTCTCATGAAATGGAGGAACTGATGCTTAGTCCCTTCTAACACATAATCATCATCATCATCAAGCCCTTTCGGTTGCGGTTAAAAAGGTATATTATTGTATTTCGAAAACTCATACTTGCTTCAATATATCGATAGAAGAGTTGAGCTAAATACCTGCACGTTAGCGTATTGTCATTTGCCGAAAACATCTTTTCGATATCTGGAACCGTTCCGGAAATAAAAAGAATGTTACGTAACCTCACCATGTATATATACACATTCACGGGAAAAAATCGCAACACAAAAAATAATTGATGTAGAGTAAACAAATTTCGCAGATACATTTGTGTACGTAACATCAGTAAGTGATTATAATTGCAAGATCACAGGGTAATGTAAGCACAATATAAGCTATTGCAAATGTGGAATGCTGGTACATTAATAAGTAGTGTAACCGTCAGAATGTTGAATCCAAGCAGGCAAACGTGCATGCATTGTGTTGTACACGTGCCAGATATTAGTTTGTGGGGTGGAGTTCTGTGCCTGGTGCATTTTGTCGGTCAATACAGCTACGGGCAATGCTGTTTGTGGATGACGCTGCAGTTGTCGTCCGACGGTGTCCCACATGTGCTCGATTGGAGACAAATCTGGTGATCCAGCAGGTCAAGGCAACGTGTCGACACTCTGTAAACCATGTTGGGTTACAACAGAGGTATGTGGGCAAGCGTTATTGTGTTGGGAAACACCCCATGGAATGCTGTTCATGAATGGCAGCACCAGCGATCGGAAATTCAGATAGACGTAGAAATTTGCAATCAGGATGCGTGGGACAGCGAAAAGAGTCGTCCTGCTTTCATACGAAATCGCATCCCGGACGATAACTCCAGTTGTTGGTTCAGTGGATCTAGCACGCGCACCGGTTGGTTGCAGACCCTCAGTTGGCCTACTCCTGACCAACACAGGGCCATCACTGCCACCAAGGCATAACCAGCTTTCATCTGGAAACGCAACAGAGTTCCACCTTGCCCTCCAATGAGCACTTAATTGACACCACTGAAGTCGCAAATGGTTGTGGTTTGGGGTCTGTTGAATGCACACTATAGGGCGTCTGGTTCGGAGCTGTCCTAGAAGTAACCGACATGTAACAGTTCGTTGTGTCACTGTGGTGCCAACTGCTAGTCAAATTGCTGCTGCAGATGCAGTACGATGCATCAGAGCCATATACTGAACGCGATATTCTTCCCTCTCGATAGTACCGCGTGGAGCCTGGTACATTCTCGTGGCCACCACTGCCAGTAATCATGTACAGTGGCTTCATTCCTGCCAAGTCGTCGTGCAGTATTGCAGAAGGACCATCCAGTTCCTCGTAGCTGTATCACATGACCTCGTTCGAACTGAGTGAGGTGTTGATAGTGGTGTCTTTAGCGCCACTTTCATACGATTGGCGCGAAATTTGAGTAGACATCGTCTTCCAGATGTAGAAACATGCCCACCATCTTTCGTTTTTAACGCACAACTCCTTCTTGGTGTTGCGATTACTTCAGAGTGCTCAACTTTGTTGGATTATTGAGTAATATCTGGTCTTAGTAATGATAATGGCCTGAGAAAGATTGTGAACTTGCGTTCTAGACGGAGATTAACTCATTCCGCATAGGCAGGTTAAATCCGAGATAGATGACCATGATTTTTTTCAAAAGACAGTTTCACAACCTAATACACAAGAACAACCCGAATCTTTCCATAAACTGCCTTTTCAATTCATGAAAAACAAAACCGATCTCGTTTACAAGGATGTACCAAATTTCATAGTAGTTACAAAATTCTTAAAAAATATGCAGGACTTGACCATCTTGCCCCAGTATCGTGGTTAGATGGGCATACATGTAACGGATAGATAGCCATCGGACAAAGAACTTTAAAATAAAACAGATAATTATAAAAAACTTGTAACACTTTAAACATGTTTTATCGAATATCTTTATGTAAAAAACATTTTATAAATATTTTATCTGTCGCTAGATTATAAGAGGAACTCATGTGTGAAAAGCATTTTACAACTCTTGAATTTTTAAACATATTTATTAACTTGTTGGAATATGCTTGTTTTATATTGAAAATAATGATAAATCGTCTCAATTCTGCAGTTACTTGAATTAGAACCAAGCTTAATTCGTGAAAAACGATGTTTACTTTATAGGCTTATATTTATTTTTTAAAGAATTGCATTACTACATTGATGGTACACATAAACATGTGATGTGCAGGTCCATTGAACCAACACTCACACCTGACACTGAGTCCAGTCACAGGTTTTATCTGTTTTCGAGCAGTCCTCCCTACATCCAGTGCACTCCTTCTCTCCTCCAATAAGTTCGCCACTTAACTCTTCCCTGTAGTGAACGTCATCTGGCGAGTCTGAACTGTCTGAAGCACCTTTAACCTTCCTGATCCGAGCTTTCTTCACTAGTTTTATTTTCCAATAGTTATTTTTCCTTTTGTATCAAATTTCAATTTTAACTTTTTAATATTTCCTTTTCACGTCAGGTTTGTAGCTTTAATTTTTATAGGCGTAAGTGTGTTTGTTTGAGATTCGAGTCTAGCTGACATAGGTGAAATATTATTCAGAATTTTTGTAGGGGTGACTGGGCTCAATTCATTTGAAATGGCATGCCAAAAAGGCCTATCGTCTGGTCTTGTAGAAGGTTCTCGTAGAGGTGACGTTGCTCTTCTCTCAGGGGATTTTTGCTCCAATTTGTCTGCTGAAGTAGAGTCTATGGATCTAGTTGTGGATTGCGGCTTGGGTAGCAGAGCTCTTTCAGTGGATTTCCGGCCACATGATTCGATGATATCTGCTCTAACAGGGGAACATACCAAACGTGACAAGGTTCTTTCGTGGAGTGTTTGGCTAGATACGTTGATGTTTTCATTTCCTGTAAATCTATCTGTACCTTTCTAAAAGCGTAGACTGGAAGTGCATCCGAATTAAACAGGTAAATTCGCGTTGCTTTGAATCCCAGAGAGCCGGCCGTGGTGGCCGAGCGGTTCTAGGCACTTCAGTCCGGAACCACGCTGCTGCTACGGTCGCAGGCTCGAATCCTGCCTCGGCATGGATGTGTGTGATGTCCTTAGGTTAGTTGGGTTTAAGTAGTTCTAAGTTCTAGGGGACTGATGACCTCAGATGTTGAGTCCCTCAGTGCTCAGAACCATTCTGAATCCAGAGACGGGGTTCCCTGGCGTTACAGCTTATCCCCAACAATCTTGTAGTAGTTCGCCAAATTGCAATCTTCCTAGCTTCCAATGTGGGTAATTCCTTTGCCATTAGCCGCCTGGTCTTAGGCGCCTTGCCATGGTTCGCGCAGCTTCCCCCGTCAGAGGCTCGAGTTCTCCCTCGGGCGTGTGTGTGTGTGTGTGTGTGTGTGTGTGTGTGTGTGTGTGTGTTGTCCTTAGCGTAAGTTAGTTAAGTTAGATTAAGTAGTGTGTAAGCCTGGGGACCGACGAGTACCTCAGCAGTTTGGTTCCATAGGAACTTACCACAAAGATCCTTTGCCATTTCTCAACGGCACTGTAAAAATAAAGATTTGAAGACGGATCAGCTCAGTACTTTATTTAACATATAACATATAACTCTCTCCCAATTAGCCGGGAGAGGCGCCCATCGCGCGTCATCAAACGTGGAGGACGCAAACCCAAACAAAACCTACTTACCTGTCTACAGTTGGACTTAAACAACTCTAAAACTAAAGTTTCCGTCGCTAGTCACAGTCTAAGTTATGTTTAAAGCGAAAGGTTTTGAGATACTACATAATTTCGTGGTATACTGATAACTTAAATAATGGAACTTACGAAGGTTACCAAGAAAGTAATGCACCGCATTTTTTTCTTCAGCAGTTCTTTACTGAACATTAAGAGAATTACACACGGGAAAGAGTGGTATTTTATCTACACACACTATTTACCCACGTAATCTCCAACCTGTTCTATGGCGTTCTTCCAGCACGAAACAAGGGGTGTATGCCCTGTCGGTAGCGAGCCTTGTCCTGGTGGCGGGGCCAGTGATTCACTGTGTGAAACATCTCCTCATCGTCCTCAAACTGTGTCCCACAAGTGGCATCCTTTAATGACCCAGAAAAGTTTAGGTCCGAGGGGGCTAGGTCAGGGCTGTAGGGTGGATGGGGTAACGCTGTCCAACTCTGTTTTACGATGTGTTCAGGCTTGTGTGGGGCCGAGCGTTATCGTGTTGCAGTAAAACATCTCCTGGGTTGCTGTGGCGCCGAAGGCGCGTCTTGAGTTTTGTTGGTGTGTTGACATACCCTTCTGAATTAATGGTACCGCCTCTTGGCATCACATAAACGAGCATCACACCTTCACAGTTCCAGGTCACGGTGATCATGACCTTACTGGCGGAAGCACTTGTGTTCAAATGTGTGTGAAATCTTATGCGACTTAATTACTAAGGTCATCAGTCCCTAAGCTTACACACTACTTAACCTAAATTATCCTAAGGACACACACACACACACACACACACACACACACACACACACACACACGTCCAAGGGAGGACTCGAGCCTCCGCTGGGACCAGCCGCACAGCCCATGACTGAAGCGCCATTAGACCGCTCGGCGGAAGCAGTTGCTTTGAATTTTTCCTTCTGTGAGGAGCGGGAATGAGGCCATTCCATCGACTGTCGTTTTGTTTCGGGCGCAAAATGGTGAACCCAGGTTTCATCACCTGTCACAACCCGGAACAAGAAGGCGTCCCCCTCAGCCTCAAAACGTTTCAACAAATCGAGACAACTGTTTTTTCTGTGAGATTTGTGATCCACCGTTAGACACCGGGGGACCCGTCTTGGACACACCTTTGAATACCCAAGAGTGCAGATAATTGCATCCACACTTCCTTTGCTCAATGACAGATGCAGCGCCAACTGCCGGGTCGTAATGCTTCTGTCCTCGTGAATGACAACATCAGCTCGTTGCTACATGTCAGGTGTGACAGCCGTGGATGGTCTCCCCGACCGTTGCGAATAGTGGAGCTCCGCCGAACCGCCTTCTGATGACCTCACCCTTCGTGCCCAGCGACTAACTGAACTTCTATCGACAGCAGATGCTCCATAGACTTTGCGCAAGCGTTTGCGAATATTCCCCATAATTTGTTTCTCTGCAGTGAGAAATTCAATAACGGTACGTTGCTTGTAAGATACATGACCTACCGACGCCATTTTGAAGCTGTCATGCAGCTACGCTATCTGTCGGAAGTGACGGAAACTTGTCGCGCTCATTCAGGAGACTTCAAATAATGCACACGTAACGTTTCGCATTCGTAACATTGTTTTCGGCTGAGCAAAAAATGGGGTGAATTACTTTCTGGGTAACCCTAGTACGTACTTTTAGTTGAAATAGAGCGTCATCCGGAGCGGCGACAATCAGTCACGTTACTGACTAACTAGAAATTGACCGACAGTGCTGTACAGCAGATCGTGGAAGAACTACAGGCGTTTGCCATCTCTCTTGTATGGCCTTCTATCCGGGGGTTACCGTACAAGTAGGTAAAGTAGACGTTTGCTAACCGAGGACTTGAAGACAGTCGCACGGTACACAGCTGGGACATTACCTCGCAGAATGAGGCGCTGCTGCGTTTCAAACAAACGGTGCGGCTGGGAGGCTGAGGTGGGGCGCCGTGCGAATTACTCGGAGATAAACACGCGGCGGCGGCAGCAGCAGCAGCAGGCGGCTCCCCGCCGGCCGGACAGCTGCGTCCTCGCCCGTCGCCGCCGCCGCCGCCTCTTTTTAATGCCCGCTGGAGGTCCTCTCGCGGCCTGGCCATTAGAGCCGTAATTGATTTAGATGGCGGCGGGCGAACACGCGCCAGCTTCCCGCTACGCGCCACTCCGGCTCGTCTCTATCAGGTAATGGATCCATTAAACAGAGCGCCTCTCCCGAGAATCCATCTCGGCCGGAAGTAATTCCGACTTGTTTCTGTTATTATTTTCCTTTTTGCCCCGCTCCTCCAGCTGCACATCCCTGTCTCGCGCCGCACCCCCTGCCTCACCCCGCTTCTGTTGTCTGCCCGGCGCCCGTACCGGGCCCGCCGGCCGCCGCTGCGAGGAAGGGCCCGGGGCGGGGACCTTATTCAGGTCTAAATCGCGTCTCCTCCAGGCTGCAGGGCCCTTTTGTGTCTGGCGAGGCTCCAGCTCCAGACCCTGCTCGCTCCCGACGGATCCTGCAGCGTACTCGGCACAGTGGCTGCGCTTTACGCGTTCACTCGCGGCGACTCGTGTACAGCAGGCGTCGGGCAGGTGTCACGTAACCACAGTTAGCCAGGGGAAGCCGTTCAAATGGACAGCCGTCCAACGGGATACCAGTGTTCGCCCCCCAGTGCATACGCCCCGAATCTGTGCCCGTTTCAAAACCGACTGTCGTTTGCCGGAAACGAGTACTCCACTGTATGGGAAGTGCGCTTTTGGCCTACTTTGCGATCAACTTGTGTACGTGTCTTTCCGTAATCAAGTTACTGAAGTGCTGATTTTAAAATTTCTTGTGCATTTGAACCATGTCGTGCTTGCATAATCTTCCACAGCGCACGGTATGTACGCAATTTCCGGAATAAGGCTCCACCAGGAAGGCAGAATCATCGGATAGGAAAATTCTGCAGTAATGGCACATTTTTAATATCTATACTTACATGAGTACTTTGTAGTTCGCAACTAACTGTTTGGCAGAGGAGTCATCAAACTTTCAAGCTAGCTCCCATCTGTTCCACTCTTAAACGTCATCGATAGAGGCCAGAAAAACCTAGGTTGTTGTTTGAACTTTAATATTGTTCTGGAACTGTTTCAGAATTTACGATTGCCTGTAATTTCTTTGGAATGAATGACCATAATTTGTAAATTAATACCTTCAGATGCTATTGGTTTCTTTCCGTCAGAGTTTACTGCATCACTTAAATGAACTATTCACGTTTTTCTTCAGCACTTGTATGAGTGTGGTACGATGAAACCTTCCGGTTCGATTCAATTTTCTCGCGACGACATTCTTGTGTAAAACATTCTCAGGTTACTTGCCGCGTCGGATACTGGTAAAATCTCCAGCTTCCGGGGAAATCCTCCGTCGTCGTCTCCGGCAAAAGCTGACTGCCGTATTGATCATTTGTAATCAATACATCGCTCATGATAAGCGTACATCATCCTCACGTCACGCTGCCAGACATGGTGCCCATGTCTGCACTGCTGCACGCCGCTGCTCTCGTAGTTTACACCATTAGACTGTGAAAAATTTGGCGGTATACAGATCGCAGACGTCCCTATAGCTACCGTCTTAAGGTTTGAAACCAGCATATGAGTCACCTGACGGACTGCAAACAGCAAAGTTTCTGTCACTGCGCACTGTGCGAATTGGAGCCGACAGTTGCATATTTTTCTGATTTATAGGAGAAGCTAAGCACTATTTTCAATTGATCAACTACTTTTTATGTAATATTACTAGGAGACTTCAGGAAACAAATTAAACACGTCATCCCACGCAAATACCATTCCGCAACAAGAGTGGCGCATTGTTGTAAGAGACTACGTGTCTGTACCGAGTTTCCTGCAGACGCTGTAATGCGAGCAACAGCTAAATCATGCTGTGCGAGTGAAATGGCACGGCCGCTGGAAATGTACACCAAACTAGAACTATGTGGGACGGGGACGGTGCGTCTAAATCGCACACAGATTTGCCGTAGAATTCTGTCGGTGTATGGACCAAATGCAATGCAGCTTCCAGTCGTAGAGAAATTGTGACAACAACTTGATGAAGACAGCACAGCGGACGTGTGAGTGACGCTGATCATGAGGGAACGCCGTCGAGATCGACCGCAACAGAGGAAAGTCCGCTGGACCTGACGGGATACCAATTCGATTCTACACAGAGTACGCGAAAGAACTTGCCCCCCTTCTAACAGCCGTGTACCGCAAGTCTCTACAGGAACGGAAGATTCCAAATGATTGGAAAAGAGCACAGATAGTCCCTGTCTTCAAGAAGGGTCGTCGAGCAGATGCGCAAAACTATAGACTTATATCTCTGACGTCGATCTGTTGTAGAATTTTAGAGCATGTTTTCTGCTCGCGTATCATGTCGTTTCTGAAAGCCCAGAATCTACTCTGTAGGAATCAACATGGATTCCGGAAACAGCGATCGTGTGAGACCCAACTCGCTTTATTTGTTCATGAGACCCAGAAAATACTAGATACAGGCTCCCAGGTAGATGCCATTTTCCTCGACTTCTGGAAGGCGTTCGATACAGTTCCGCACTGTCGCCTGATAAACAAAGTAAGAGCCTACGGAATATCAGACCAGCTGTGTGGCTGGATTGAAGAGTTTTTGCAAACAGAACACAGCATGTTGTTCTCAGTGGAGAGACGTCTACAGACGTTAAAGTAACCTCTGGCGTGCCACAGGGGAGTGTTACGGGACCATTGCTTTTCGCAAAATATATATAAATGACCTAGTAGATAGTGTCGGAAGTTCCACGCGGCTTTTCGCGGATGGTGCTGTAGTACACAGAGAAGTTGCAGCATTAGAAAATTGTAGCGAAATGCAGGAAGATCTACAGCGGATAAGCACTTGATGCAGGTAGTGGCAACTGACCCTTAACATAGACAAATGTAATGTATTGCGAATACATAGAAAGAAGGATTCTTTATTGTATGATTATGTGATAGCGGAACAAACACTGGTAGCAGTTACTTCTGTAAAATATCTGGGAGTATGCGTGCGAAACGATTTGAAGTGGAATGATCATATGAAATTGTTGATAAGGCGGGTGCCAGGTTGAGATTCATTGGGAGAGTCCTTAGAAAATGTAGTCCATCAACAAAGGAGGTGGCTTACAAAACACTCGTTCGACCTATACTTCAGTATTGCTCATCAGTGTGGGATCCGTACCCGATCGGGTTGACGGAGGAGATAGAGAAGATCCAAAGAAGAGCGGCGCGTTTCTTCACAGGGTTATTTGGTAACCGTGATAGCGTTACGGAGATGTTTAGCAAGCTCAAGTGGCAGACTCTGCCAGAGAGGCGCTCTGCATCGCGGTGTAGCTTGCTCGCCAGGTTTCGAGAGGGTGCGTTTCTGGATGAGGTATCGAATATATTGCTTCCGCCTACTTATACCTGCCGAGGAGAACACGAATGTAAAATTAGAGAGATTCGAGCGCGCACGGAGGCTTTCCGGCAGTCGTTCTCCCCGCGAACCATACTCGAATGGAACAGGAAAGGGAGGTAATGACAGTGGCACGTAAAGTACCCTCCGCCACACACCGTTGGGTGGCTTGCGGAGTATGAATATAGAATGTAGATGTAGAAACGATAATGTCCAGGTAATTGACAAACTTATTCTCAGCAATCGCAGATTACACGACGTCCACACAGCGGTTTCCGAATCGGTTCCTGTACAAGAAGCGGACTTTTGTCGTGAGTGTTTTGACCGTTGCTTACAAAGACTTCGTGGCTATGTTCAGATATAGTCCCATGTATCTGTCTGAATTTGAAGTGTAGTGCAGCATTCAATAACAGTTAGTTGGCCCTGCAGTAATAGCGTGTAACTCTAGTTTTGAAGTCCCGTCGTACGCATGTAAGGGTAAAGTTTACCTAATCTCACCGAAATCCCCGATGTTAAGGCAGTAGCTATCACTTTTGAAAAACTAGCAAAAAGTTTGAAACACCGTATTGGCAGCCCTTTCTTTTTATAAACCGCAGCATTACAGTTCTTCAGGGAGTTCTTGTAGTCGTTGCGGTACGAGTAACTTAGTTCTCTGCTTAAATTGGAGTATTTTCGACAAAATAGCGCTTATGTTTTATGACTTATGCTTCATCTAGCACAGATACCGAAACAGTATCATGATGAGAATTATAATATTGAGACAGAAAAGAGAGCGACCAGGCACGGAAGAGACCCAACATTTGTGTACTCGCCAAGCGCTGAGACGCAGTGCAGGGAAGTACGCTTGTGCGTTTGCCAAATACCGTAAGTTGAACTTCTGACGGCTGCCTCAAAGGAGAGTCAGTGTGATGTTACACGAGTCTGCAATCGTCTGTACGGCACTTCCTATCCGTTTAACTTAGCTCAGGTCTAATTGATTGCTGATGAAACTTGTCACAGCGCAAGAACACAAGGCACGAGAGTCGTTCAATAAATAGTGCACCACTTTAGTGGTTTTTTCTTTTTTTTTTCTTTACAGCCGTTAATATACACTGCCTGACAAACAAGCGAAGCACCCTGTTGGGGAAAGGTATTTCAGTGATTGGAAATCAAGCTAAATGTATGAAGAATTTGGCATCATAAGTCCACCTGTCAGTATGACCTTGCACGCTCTCCGTCCTAGGACCGAGTCTGGTTAACACACTGGACACGCATTGGGGAGAACGACGGTTGAAATCCCCGTCCAGCCATCCAGATTTAGGTTTCTCGTTATTTCCCTAAATCGCTGTAGCCAAATGTCAGGCACATGCCTTTGAAAGGGCACGGCTGATTTCATTCGTGATCCTTGATACACTCTGATCTTGTGCTCTGACTCTGACGACCTCGATGTCGACGGAGCATAAACCTTAAGTTTCGTTCCTTCCTTCTTACCTGGATGGATCCCTCGACTTGGTTGCCGAGATTCTCATAAAGCTGTAGTATCCTTTCTTGAGGCAAGCTTGTGTACAACTGTTGTAAATGGTCCTTGATATTCAGCATATTGGCACTTGCGCCACACATTCCTTATTAGGAACAGATCTGAGAATCGGTATGCACGACCCATCAGTCTGGCACTACTCATCGCAGTCCTCAACCGTAATCGGGCAATTTCTTGTCAATGTTTAATATGACAGTCAGCTCTCAGAACAATCTTGACAGAAGACAGTACACGCTCTGCTTCAAGACTGCTTGTGTCGCAGTTATAGTCATATTTTATTGGACACTTTCTTTGAGTTGTCAAGGCTGTACCCCTGGTTGGTTGGGAAGGAGCTGGAGTTTGTGATGTCTGAAGATGGGTGTAATCCAGAAACGGGTAACATGTTCTAATAAAAGAGTCAATTGAACATCTCATGACTTTATTGCGATTGTACAGCATTGGTTACGAATTATTAACATAAAAATGATCGCAGGCCTCAGACGGGATTTTATGTCCTATATATCACTTGACAGAAGAGCTTCACTGCCAGTATTCATTTCATTACTGACAAAAATTACAGAATCATTGTCTTAGGCAGCCGCGGGCGAAGACTACGAAGTGCACTACCATACGACCCAGTGTTGCGCAACCGCGAGTCATGGGCCGCGACACTCAGAGATGGACTGGGGAGCCTCTCACAAAGAGCATCCCAGGTTGCCAGGCGTATTCACGCGCTACTGTTTGCAAGACCATTGATAACACTGAATTCAGTACTGGCGCGAAGGAGAAAAATAAAGGTAAAAAGCATTGCTTCACATGCTGCCCTCGATGGTCCTTGTGATTTTGCAGGTTATGGTTTGAATTTTTCCCTTATAAAGGATGATAAATTTAATCATGGTACTGAATGTCTTACCGTGGCTTTTGTTCGCTGTGGAGGTATTGAGAGTATTGGTGGCCTTGAAAGTTTTTAATAAGCGTGACGTCACGGGAGTATATTAATATCACACAGACAGTTGCTAGAAACATGTGCCATGTGTGGACGGTCCTGTCGAAAAATGTCTCCACATAACTGACGAATGAGACGTAACACATAAGAATGCGTAGCTCCCTGTCACAGCCAGCCGTTAACTGAACTCGTACCACGTGGCTCCCCACGATGCGACGCCAGGAGGAATACCATTGGGCCTAACAAAAATATTGGAAGAGTGGAACGTCTCCCTTGATCACAGCCATACTTTCAGACTATGTTCGTCTGGGGTAGTGCAGACCCGCAATTGAATTGCTGAAGACAATGCGACGGCATTCATCAGCAGTCGATGATTCACGATGACAGCACCACTCCAAACGCAGCAGTTTGTGTTGGCAGCCCACGCCTGGGACGGTAATTCCGTTGTCCGGCTGCTGCTAGTGTCCGATTGACGAACGGTGTGGAATGACACACAGCGTTGCAGGGAGTAGTCCGTCACTTATTGTCGGATGACAGATACACAGATGTGAAAGAGTTTCGATGTGCTGGTGAACAGTGTGGCGATCCTCTCTTGTGATCCTTATAGGTAGTTGACTAGAACATTGACGACGAGTATTCATTCGCTCACGATGCCATACAACCCAACGTCATGCTAGTATCACACCCGAATGCGCCCCAAATGTTGATACTGATTGATTCCGCCAGTCAGCAAAATAGTGACCCAGCATGAGGCCGCTTTCAAATTCTGCCTCAGCCTAGTACGTAGCGTCTCCTTGTCCTCAACAAATGACGTTGCCACGTATATACCCAACCAGTCCCACTATCAACACTAAAAACCCAGAACACTAATGCATTCTGGTGGCCATTCTACCTGCCAGTGAAAAAAATCAATGATCTGCTCACTCGACGATGGCGTGTATGTGTATGTACTTGAACTGACATCCGATAGAGTCTTCTGGCTGCTTCACTATTTTTGTCTGGCATCTTATATATATGAAAACGTCATTTTACGTTCTTCAAATTTGATGTTACTTCTGCACTTGAACCATTAAAATGGCATTTCCTCAAGACATTCGTTACAAGCAACGTGCTGTAATGATTTTTTTGTCCCAGAGAAAGAAACTGTGGCGTACATCCTTAAAACTTTGTGTGCAGTGTACGGTAGTGGTGCAGTTGATATGAGGACTGGTTCAAAAATGGTTCAAAAGGCTGTGAGCACTATGGGACTCAACATCGGAGGTCATCAGTCCCCTAGAACTTAGAACTACTTAAACCTAACTAACCTAAGGACATCACACACATCCATGCCCGAGGCAGGATTCGATCCTGCGACCGTAGCGGTCGCGCGGTTCCAAACTGTAACGCCTAGAACCGCTTGGCCAGACCGGCCGGCGATACGAGGACTGTTGGGTGTTGTGTAAAGAGAGATGGAGTGTCAGGAAATGCAGGAACACTCCATTATCTGCCACGTTCGGGGCGTACGACGCGGCTGGCATTGTACTTGTAGACCGGGTCATCACAAATCCACACGTGGGTCTACAGCTATCCGTGAACATTGCAACTGCCTGTGCTTTGATTGAGAGTCTAAGATATTCAAAATTGTCCTCAGGATGGGCCCCCTGAATGCTCGCAATAGACCACGAGATCTATAGAAAACCTGTTTCATATAATTTGTTGGAGTAGTATGAGACCAGTGGGGAGGTATTTCTCTCACAGATGGTAACTTTCGACGAGACCTGGTTGCATCTCTTTGAAACAGCAGCAATCACCAAAACAAAAGAATACAGAGCCCAGTGGTGGCAAAGTCATAATTATTGTGACCAAACTAAACTACTTTCGTCCGGAAACACTTCTTTGCCACAGTATTGTTGGTTAATTTACAATTGTCGTTAACTAACAAAGACCGGCCGGAGTGGTCGAGCGGTTCTAGGCGCTACAGTCTGGAACAACGCTACCGCTACGGTCGCAGGTTCGAATCCTACCTTGTGCATGGACGTGTGTGATGTCCTTAGGTTAGTTAAGTTTAAGTAGGTCTAGTGCTCAGAGCCATTTGAACCATTTGAACTAACAAAGCATCACTTGATACACTTATTAACAAACTGTTCTCTTGCAGTACAATGTTCAAAACTTACTACAGTACACTCTCATCAGTAACTCTGACAACTCGTTGGTCCTACACTATGATGTAGATTCCTTCAGATGCAATCATGAACTGGGGCAGAGCTCTTTCCAACTCGGCTCTATATTGACCTCGGTGCTTCGGTGCTGCAGTGCTGACAAGAGAGCTGTGGTCTTCAGGAACGCCTCCAAATCGTCATTGCGGATAGCTTCGAGACCTTGTTGACGTCTGTGATATCGATATGTGTTGCCGACTTTCGTGTGACACCGTTGTCTCTGGGCGATAACACAATGACAATCTTTTGGGATAGTGATGGAATTATTCTCGTTGAAAGTGTTGCCGACTGTGTTTACTTTTAATTGAGAGGTATATTTGAAGACTCTAAACGTACTCAAGAAGCGTTTCCGGCGTGTTTGGTCAAGAAAGAATCCAAAAGAAATCTTGCTCCAGCAAGACAGTGTACTTCCACTGGCAAGTCTGAGAACCCAGGAATACATGGCCAAACTGAGTCGGACATCACAGCTTCATCCACCGTGTAATCCAGACCTTCCACCGTCGCACTTCCATCTGCTTCGGCTGCTTAAGGTCTTTCTACGTGCAATACACATTGAAGATGATGATGAGTGCAATTCACGCAGTGAAAACCCGGCTACGGGCACAGGACAAGAGTTTTTACCAACAGGAAATACTTTGAGGAGACGACGGAAACACAAGATTTGGATGGTCAGCCGGGGGCTTTAAACTCGCTACTTCCAAATTCGTTTGTAATGCCTTAACGAGTACATTAACTCGCTCCATCCATTCGTTCCCAGCTGTGCTAGCCAATGCTCAGTTTCTAATCAGAGCAGTGTGGTTAGGATGTTTTCATTGAAGTCGAATAGAAGAATTAATTACAAATTTTTCTACCTGGATGGCAAGTCGATTAATGTCACACAGCTAATTCAAAAGTGCAGAATTCGATCTTCAATCGGTCGAAGGATTTATTTCTGTCACTTTCGCTTATTCAGCTCTGGCAAATATTTTTTTATGCGTGAAAAGTGTCAAGTTGTATTATTGTTCGGAATCCTTGTTAAACGGTAAGTCCTCCCATAAATGGGTGCTCATTTCGAAGATTGGATAAAGGCAAGGCCATTGTTACCTCCAATAGGGCAATGTCTAGTAAAGCATTGTATAGGCTTCCAATTCCAGAGACTGCACAAGGCACAGGCGACGTGGACGTATGAACACTGTAGATTGCTTGCTTGGTGGCACAGTGTAATGAGTTCAGAGCCTCTCGTGGTGACCAGAATCAAACAGCGGGAATTTTAGAGCGGTTCAGCGGCCGAATGTCGAGCGTTATGGTTCGGGGCGTCACTGGATACAATATCCGATTTAAGTCTGTATATTTAGACAGTCTGAAAAGCATCTTCTGCAGTAGGCAGGATTTGCTGATTTGCTGCCCGACAAACAACCCCCCCCCCCCCCCCCGCCCTCTTCTCTGGCAACTAGATACGCGATATTTCAGCAGAAAATGTTCCAAAGAATGCGCGGCTCGCAGGGGATCACTGTTCTCTGGCAAGTACATTCTCATGACGTATTCTCCAGAAACATATCTAAACTTCCTGGCAGATTAAAACTGTGTACCGGACCGAGATTCGAACTTGGGACCTTTGCCTTTCGCGGGCAAGTGCTCTACCAACCGAGCTACCCAAGCACGGCTCACGACCCGTCCTCATAATTTTACTTCCGCCAGTACCTCGTCTCCTGCCATCCGAACTTCACAGAAGTTCTCCTGCCAAAGTTGCAGGTCTAGCACTACTGGCAGAGTGAAAATTTTATTCTGAAAACATTTGAGAGTTGCAGCATTTTAGAGTTTCAAACCATACTGAATTCTCAGACATGTAAAGTTCCGGAATCGTAGTCATTTTTTGTGTTGCCGTGTAGTTAATTTGTAGTACAATGAATTCATTTGCACACATGTCGTTTTGCGTTCCAGTTTTCACAAATGTTAATCTACGAGTATCCAAACTCCATGTGTACATTGCCTGTAACATCATCCACCGCCTGACAAAAAGTGTCGTCACAGTACAGATGGGTGTTGCAGACTCTGCCACTTGCAGACAGTGATCGGCAGCTATAGCAGGATTGTCCCACTGGTGGGTTTCCAGCGTGGTGGAATGAGCAGACCGCACTGGAATCACAAATCGGAGTTGATTTTCTATGATCGGATTGGTCCAGCGCCTGATGAACAGCATCTGTTAATCAACCTAGTGCTTTTAGCGTTATTTCGATGTCGGGATGTCCCAACGTTTTATATATGCAACTTGGATCTATTGTTTACTCCACTGGTTAGTCATGCAACCTGCAACGATGTTCCGGTTGCTTAGTTTCTATCTGCACTGGAAGAGCCACTCACAAGCAAACATCCAAGATTTTCACCATGCTGGAAACCCACCAGTGGGACAATCCTGCTATAGTTGCCGATCACTGTTTGCAAGTATCAGAGTCTGCAACATCCATCTGTACAGTGACGACACTTTTTGTCAGCCAGTGGATGATGCTAAAGGCAATGTACACATGGAATAGCATGGTTTCAAGGCTAAAATTTACTAGTTAGCTACCGGTCTGCATTTCTACATTTATAAGCTGTTTTCAAAAATAATTTTCATGGTCAGACCACAAAGACTTAAATTCATATCTACTTTTCATTGCAGCACTCCTGAAGAAAGGGATTGCAGTTGTAAGAGCTTCCTTCATCCCTCTTTTTGGAAACACTTCAAATGGCTGACAGTAAAGGATACCTCTTGTAGAAACGCAGATTTAACTGTTTGGGGGCTGTTCGTATTCTTGTGATAAATTGCTGTATATTAAAAGCTCACTCGTTAACAGAGACACTGTGCAGTTTCATCTGTTTCTAGGAGTAAAATGGACATACTACATTGGCTGACAAAAAATGGAGCTCTCAGAAAGAGAGGGTATGTGATGTTGTTTCACTGATCACAACATCCAATCAAATTTACAAAGAACTCGGCAAAATGAGCACACTTAACAATACGACATCATTGGAAGAACAGTTTCACTCCCAGCTTGCCTCCATATTCGCCGACTACAGTCATCTGGGAAAGTGCCGAAATGTGATTCATTGCTGAACACAGTGCGACGTCGTTCATCAGCTGTCCATGCTTCCACGTCAAAGACGCGGTATGTCCCTGTCTTTCACAGTGCCGCACTCAACTTCTGACGATGTTCATGGCCCATATATACCCTCTCAGGCCTGTAAACAATACAAAACAGGAACAACAATAATGTACTCCTGTTGGCCATTGTATCCGTCACAGAAAATTGCAATTCTAATTACTTACATACCCCCGAGTTCTGTACCAGTACGAAGTTAAACTGATGTCCGACTATGCCTTGTGGGTGCTTCGCTGTCTTTGTCGAGCATTGTATATTTCCCAGAGTGATGTATGAGTGTGATGACGTCGAAAGGGCGTTAGTTCTAAGGTTGTCGTACTAACGTAGACGGCTTGCGGTATGAATCGACGAACGAGGTTAGCACATTCTTCAAACCGTATTCGGGAGGCCTTAGGTTCCAATCCACGGCCATTCAGCCCGACAGAGGTTTTCTACCATGTTCCTAAAATCAGTTTCGCCTAATTCTAGGACAGTTTCTGCATAAGGGTTGTGACAAAATCACGTAACATCAGAGAATTTGTTTCTCTCTGCATGTGGTTAGGAAAATAAGTGCGCAGTCACAGCACCTCTGTTCAAATAATGTATCGAGTGAATTTCGAAAACAGACTTTTGCCAACGATGTCCAACATTTAAGTGTTTTTGCTGGAATTGGGAGTATCGCAGTCGTTATTGAGAAAAGAAAAGATATTGTTAATTTTTTGGATTGTTCTATTTTACGAAGGAGAGCTTGCGCCCCAGAACTCCAAATACGTTATGTCACTATGTACCACAAGATTGTGTAACGATAACTTTATTATAATTATTACTGTTGTCGTAGTTACCATTCAAATAGCGATGGTTGAGTGTCACGATGTTTCATACCAAGATTTCTGTGCACCAAAGGACTGTTTACACGTGTTGCAAGGTGACGCCATGTAAAAGAGTTTGCAGTCAGTACCAATTTTGCCAACCACAGCGGAGGACACCAAGCTGGAGTGGTGGAATGAATAAAGCCAAGGCTAATACTGTCCAGAGTGGTAACGGAACTGTCACCGGCCAAACCTAGAAATAAATATTCCGTATCAAGTGTTTGGCAACAGTTCTTCAATGCCAAATTAGTGACAATGCAAGGAAACAGAGCCAAGTCCAAGCTGCATTCGCAGTGGTCCTGAGGTAATCGAGAAGGAGTTAGTTGACAGAATAACACCGTTGTGATTTCCTGCTTGCTTTGGCGGTGATTTATCCGGCCCAGTGAAGAGCGTCACGGAGCAGGTGAATAACACCGCTAGGTCTCGGGAAAGAATGTGCAGAGGTGCCATCGGCAGGCTCTTTTTGCCGGACCAACGAACGCTCACCGACGGTGCTGCCTCTGGCGGACGTAGACGGAAGGACAGGTGCAGGCTTATGCGATTTGACAACACCAGGTCAATGGAACGGTTTCATATGTCTGATACTGTTTGTTGTTTGAACCTTACATCAGATGACGCGACTTTTATTGAATACTATTTGTCAAGTGTTGAATAGCGCTATTTTCAAAGGAAATTTCCTTTTACGCAAGATGAATTATGTTACGTGTGAGAATGTGCGATGAATTTCTTAAATCACAGAACGTTTGACTCTGATTTAAAACTTAACACTTCGAGTACCAACCGCTTGGAATAATTTCGAGCCCAGAAGACCAGACATTGTCATTCTTTAAAATTATACTGGCTCGTTTGTGTGATGTATCTTAAAGTGTAACACACGCTAAAAAACCAGTGTTATATGTGAAAGCTTAGCTTTTCTTGTAGCTTACTAATCTTCAAGATCAATATTACTCGTGAAAGCTTAGCTTTTCTTATAGCTACACTGTATACATTAATTTAAACCATTAACTTCTCCTATATGTGTGTTCACGCTGCTTAACTGTGATATTTCTATTGAGTGACTACATCATGTGTCCTATGCTCTGAATATCTGCCGTCATTGGCTGGCGAGATCACGTAGCATGAGCTATGATTGGGTTACAAAAGCGTATTGCAATCTCTATTTCAAAGCTTCGGAAATTAACGTGCTGTGAAAATAAGAAGGGTATCGTAAAATGAAAATATTTGGAAAGCGGTAATATAGTCTGGAATGTAATGCAATTGTACTTGTTAGCTCATTAGATCAATGTTGCCACTACGTTATTTACATTCCTCATATTTACAGACACTTCCTTTCTACCTTCCTAATGTAAACAAAGGAAGGAAAGCTGAAAGGAGTATGTGTTGAGGACCTATACAAGGAGGACGAATCTGAACGAAATGTTGTTGAAATGGAAGAGGACGTACATGAAGATGAGCTGGGAGATGTGATAATGCGAGAAGAATTTGATAGAGCACTGAAACAATGCTTCGGTGGTAGACGAAATTCTGCTACTGATAGCCTTGAGAGAGCCAGCCATGACAAAACTCTTCCAACTAGTAAGCAAGTTGTATGAAACAAGCGAAATACCCTCAGACTTCAATAAGAATATAATAATCCCAATTCCAAAGAAAGGTGGTGCTGACAGGTGTGTAAATCACCGGAATATCAGTTCAATACGTCACGGTTGCAAAACACTAACTCGAATCCTTTACAGAAGAGTGGAAAAACAGGTAGAAGCCGACCACGGGGAAAATCAGTTTGGATTCCGGAGAAATGTAGGAACACGCGAGGCAATACTAACCCTACAATTTCTCATAGAAGAAGGAAAGGCAAACCTACATATATAGCATTTGTAGACTTAGAGAAAAAAATTGACAGTGTTGACTGGAATACTCTTTCAAATTCTAAAGTTGGTAGGGGTAAAATACAGGGAGCGAAAGGCTGTTTACAATATGTACAGAAACAAGATGGCAGTTATAAGAGTCGAGGGGCACGATAGGGAAGCAGCGGTTGAGAAGGGAGTGAGACAGGGTTGTAGCCTCTCCCCGATCTTATTAAGTCTTTATACTGAGCAAGCAATAAAGAAAACCAAAGAAAAAATTTGGAGAAGGAATTAAAGTTTACGGAGAAGAAATAAAAACTTTGAAGTTTGTCAATGACATTGTAATTCTGTCAGAGACAGCAAAGAAGTTGGAAGAGCAGTTGATGGAATGGACAGTGTCTTGAAACGAGAACATAAGATTCACATCGCCAGAAGCTTAACAAGGATAATGGAATGTACTCGAATTCAGTCAGATGATGCTGAGAGAATTTGATTAGGAAACGAGATACTTAACGTAATGGGTGAATGTTGCTATTTGGACAGCAAAATAAAGAAGGACGAACGTAGTAGAAAGGGTATAAAATGTAGATGGCAGTGACAAGTAAAGCGTTTCTGAAGAGAAATTTGTTAACACAGAATATAGATTTAAATGTTAGGTTTTTTCTCAATGTATTTGTATCGAGTTTAGCCATGTATGGAAGTAAAACATGGAAGATAAAGACTAGAGTATAGAAGCTTTTGACATGTGGTGCTCTAGAAGACTGCTGAAGATTAAATGGGTACATGACATAATTTATGAGGAGGTACTGAACAGGACTGGCGAGATAAGAAATTTGTGGCACAACCTATCAGAAGGGATCGGTTGACAGGACACATTCCGAGACATCAAGGGATCATCTGTTTAGTATTGGGGGGAATACATTAAGAAGATTCAGAAGTATGTAAGTAATAGTTATTCGGACATTAAGAGGCTTGCACAGGATAGAGTAGCATGGAGAGCTGCATCAAACCTGTCTTTGAACTAAGACCAGAAAAACAATAATATTTTAACCACGTTAGAGTAACGTTTGTAACGGACTGCTGCAGGTCCATTGTGACTATTTGCCACGTTTGGATGTAATTTCCACTTCGGTCTACTTGATATCCTTATCGCAGTGGTCCGACACCAGGTTGCCTGTTAGTGCTCGTTGTTTCTTTCCCCATCGTAACGAAGAACGTCTTGAATATTTTCCTGAAACAATCGTGAAGTAGTCTGAAGGTGGTTCGATGAACCCTGTGTCATGCAGTTGTGTCTGAATTGCAGAGTAGTCACGTACATGTAGTCGTTGCGTTATTACTGTGCCTCAATATAATGATATTTTTTTGGGTCCGTATGTAGACGTACCATACATGTGAGAGGTCAGGGAAGTTGTGGACCTGGTGGTGAAAAAATGTGTTCAAAAACGTTTTGTTTTCCGTCGTAAACTGCTTTATCGTTAATACACTTCATCCAGCCCTCTTGCAGTGACTTTGACACCTTTGTATTGTTCCTGTGGAAGTGTTGCAAAATACTCGTCAGTGGCTGCAGTTCGTTCTCGGTGGGACGATAAACGGTGACCATCAGGGGAGGCTTAGGGTTTTGTTAATAGGTGTAAGTCTGAGGGAGCCAAATTGGGGAATAGTGCGGATGTTCCAACACTCCATAACGCAAACCTTTCAATTTTGCCAATTGAAACTCTTGGGGGCAGGTGCATTGTCTTGATGAGAGATTATTTCGTTCTTTTGCAAACCTGGTTTGTTTCCTCTAATTTTTGATGCATATCCGTTAGAAGTAGTTATTGTTTTACGGTTTTAGTGATAGGCTGCTCAATGAAGAGAATTTGTTTCGCATCCCCAGACACGAATTGATTCTGGTGTATAGTGATGAATCCTTGTATCATCCACTGTCACATAGCTACACAGAAAACCACTTTCAGCTTTTACGAAACTACGCCAAACTCCGACGGGAATTTGCATCGCAAATTAATTCCTGATCCGCCGAGAGAAGGCGAGGCACCCATCTCGCACAGAGCTTTCTCATGTGCAGTTCTTCATCCAAAATGTACACTTCCTTTTGAAATCCCCAAAATCTTAGCAATTTCTCTTACTTTCGAAGGCCTGCCTTCCGAGTTTATATCGTGCACGTTTCGACGATTTCTAGTGTTATGGTAGCACTTTTCGGATAACTTTGGTCACTTTCACAACCTCGTTTAAGTTGTACAGCCCATATCTTCGCGAAGCCAATGATGAGAAGGCTTAATACACGGTTGGCGTCAAACTGTTAAAAAAATTTCTGGACGGCAGGTGATTTTTGTCCAGCTTCTGTGCGGTCTATTGGAAAGGCCGGAAACTTTGCAGGCCACCCTCGTAGAACATAAAAATATAAACAGTAGCGCCGAGATCAGCGAGGTGGAGCATCCAGCCAGTATCGGAGGGCGCGCCTGCGAATCGCAGCTGCCGCCTCCGCCGCCGCCGAGGTGATCTTTGTTCGGGGTGACGATGACGCCGGGCTGGGGTTTTGTGCGCCAAATGGACGTCGCGCCACTTGTCTGTCTGTAGCGCCTCTCGGGCGCTTCCCTCCCCTCCCCCGCGGCAGCCGCGCACTCACCACTCGCCCCAGAGCCCTGGTACGCCGTGGCTTCGAGCCGAGTCGAGCACGCTCGCCACCTCTCGTGGGTCACGGCCTCCATCAGCGCTCAGCCAGCTTCTCTCCTCGCCTTTGGCCTCGCTGCCGTCGTTTTCTGTTCCACCTGGAAAGAAACGTGTCTGGAATTTTGCTGTTCAAAAAAGTGAAAAGTAGACCATGAGTCTAGATTTCCCCATCAAATAAACAAACTTTGCCGTTACGCAAACCACAGCAGTTCCCTAAAGTTGTTTGCTGCAGATAATTTGAAGCTTCCTTTTTTCCCTTTAACACTATACAAAGCTTTTTTTTTTCTCGGGCCATGCTACACTACTGGCCATTAAAATTGCTACACCAAGAAGAAATGCAGGTCATGAACGGGTATTCATTGGACAAATATGTTATACTAGAACTGACATGTGATTACATTTTCACGCAATTTGGGAGCATAGATACTGAGAAATCAATACCCAGAATAACCACCTGCGTTGATACGATCTGGGCATTGAGTCAGAGCTTGGATGGCGTGTACAGGTACAGCTGCCCATGCAGCTTCAACACGATACCACAGTTCATCAAGAGTAGCGACTGGCGTATTGTGACGAGCCAGTTGCTCGGCCACTATTGACCAGACGTTTTCAATTGGTGAGAGATCTGGAGAATGTTCTGGCCAGGGCAGCAGTCGAACATTTTCTGTATCCAGAAAGGCCCGTACAGGTCCTTCAACATGCGATCGTCCCTTATCCTGCTGAAATGTAGGGTTTCGCGGGGATCGAATGAAGGGTAGAGCCACGGGTATTCACTGTAACGTCCACTGTTCAAAGTGCCGTCAATGCGAAAAAGAGGTGACCGAGACGTGTAGCCAATGGCACCCCATACCATCACGCCGGGTGATACGCCTGTATGGCGATGACGAATACATGCTTCCAATGTGGGTTCTCCGCGATGTCGCCAAAGACGGATGCGACCATGATGATGCTGTAAACAGAACCTGGATTCATCAGAAAAAAATGACATTCTGCTATTCGTGCACCCAGGTTCGTCGTTGAGTACACCATCGCAGGCGCTTCTATCTGTGATGCAGCGTCAAAGGTAACCGCAGCCATGGTCTCCGAGCTGATAGTCCATGCTGCTGCAAACGTCTTCGAACTGTTCGTGTAAATGGTTGTTGTCTTGCAAACGTCCCCATCTGTTGACTCAGGGATCGAGATGTGGCTGCACGATCCGTTATAGGTATGCGGATAAGATGCCTGTCATCTCGACTGCTAGTGATACGAGGCCGTTGGGATCCAGCACGGCGTTCCGTATTACCGTCCTGAACCCACCGATTCCATATTCTGCTAACAGTCATTGGATGTCGACCAACGCGAGCAGCAATGTCGCGATACGATAAACCGCAATCGCGATAGGCTACAATCTGACCTTTATAAAAGTCGGAAACGTGATGGTACGCATTTCTCCTCCTTACACGAAGCATCACAAAAACGTTTCACCAGGCAACGCCGGTCAACTGCTGTTTGTGTATGAGAAATCTGTTGGAAACTTTCGTCATGTCAGCACGTTGTAGGTGTCGCCACCGGCGCCAACCTTGTGTGAATGCTCTGAAAAGCTAATCATTTGCATATCACAGCATCTCCTTCCTGTCGGTTAAATTTCGCGTCCATAGCACGTCATCTTCGTGGTGTAGCAATTTTAATGGCCAGTAGCTTACATATACACGGTCCATTCACGTTAAATGTGACCACCAGCTATGTTAAGACGTCATCGTGCGATAACCACTCACAGACGGCACGTGGCAGCACCAGCAGTGGAGGGTACATAAAGGTCGTAGGGGATACGCGGAAAACAGTGCAGTCGTTGTCGTTATGCGGAAACGAGCCGATTTACATGACGGCCAAGAGACCATGGTCATTGACTTTCGGGCCAGGGGTGGAAGCTTTTCCGAAACAAGTTTGTAAACTGTTCCCCCGTTGTATGGCAAAATGGCACTATTCAAAACAGGCGCAGAGGCAACTGTGGTGCATCATGCGCGGAGACGTGTACGGGCGAACAGATGTGCAACTGTTGAGCAAGTGCTCAACGACCGTTCAGTGATCCTTGCTGTGTACGGACCTCCACAGCAGCCACGTGCTTCATGCACCCATGCTGATTGCTGTTCATTGTAGGGCTGTTGATAAAATACCTATATTTATTCCAAAAATTATCGATATACAGGATGTCCGAAAAGTCTCTCCCTGATTACATAAATTGATAACTCAGGCTAGAAGTAAGATACAAATATGAAACTGGTGTGTAATTGACATGTGGAAAAGTCGGGTCTACTGCCGGATGTTTGTGTCGCTCTGGCACAATATTTCGGCCACGTAACTCGTTGCCTTCTTCAGGTACTACCTGAGACTGCCGTGTTGGAGAATCTTGTCCAGTATTTATGCCCAGAGGGCGCTGGGTGCTCTCTTTGCCGCCCGCGCCCGCCTGGCGCTGCTTGTAATGTGTTCTCTCCTCCCCGGTGTTCCCCCGGACGTCCGCACCCGACTTGGGCGCCATCAGTGGCAGCTCTCTGAGGCCTGTCCTATGTCGGGCGTTCCGTTCGCGGTCCGCGCCCGCCAGGTTTTTTTTTTTTTTTTTTTTTTTTTTAACAAAGGATGGGGCCCCTCCACGCCCGCACCAACGTGGTGACCAACACAAAAGTTCTACTGTCACCTCCGTATGCATGTTAGTTTAGAATCAGGCGTCACAGGATGTAGGCTGTGATGTTATCCATGCGTCTGGGTAAGACTACTCATTAACATGGTCCATCAGGAGATAGAAGTGGTCAAAAACGATCGAAGGGTAGCGGTTGTAAGAGCAGAGGAAAAAAAGTGCCAAGGCCAGCGCCAAGGGAAAAAAACCTCTGCGACAGTAGGACGGGTAGTGCTGCTCCTGAGGTTTTTACCCCTCCCTGGTGCTCCCACGGACGTCCGCGCCCGGCTCGTCCACCATCTGTGGTCGTGGCAGTTGTCTGGTGCCCGACCCGCATGTGGCGTTCCGTTCGTGGTCCGCGCCCGCTTGGCGCTGCTCCCGAGGTGTTGGCACTTCCCTGGTGCTCCGACGGACGTCCGCGCCCGCCTAGTTACCATCTGCAGTTGTGGCAGCTGTCTGAGGCCCGTCTCGCGCCGGGGGCTCTGTTCGAGGTCCGCGCCCGCCTGGCACTGCTTGTAAGGTGTTGTTTCTTCCCCGGTGCTCCCTCGGACGTCCGCGCCCGACTTGGTCTCCATCTGTGGCAGCTCTCTGAGGCCTGTCCTTTGTTGGGCGCTCCATTCGCGGTCCGCGCCCGCCTGGCGCTGACCCTGCGGTGTTGGCACTTCCCTGGTGCTCCGACGGTCGTCCGTGCTCGGCTCGTCCATCATCTGCGGTCGTGGCGGCTGTCGGAGGCCCGTCCAGAGCGACACAAACATCCGGCAGTAGACCCGACTATTCCACATGTCAAGATCTCGCTGAGAAAGCCTGAAGAGTTACATCTGGTGTGTAATTGTTTACAAACTATCAAAGTTTTTTTCACACATCAGTAAACTTCCACATGAGCACACTTGGCAGCACGTAGAACATCTAGGCGGTATTCGATTTCTGTCCACACATTAGCCAACATCACTGGAGGGATCGGTTCAACGACTGTTGTTATCCGTTGCCGCAGGGTTTCAAGATCTGGTACACGTGTTCGGTAGACCTCGTCCTTGACATGTTGTTATTGTGGCGGTCAGTCCTGAGACTGGTTTGATGCAGCTCTCCTTGCTACTCTATCCTGTGCAAGCTTTTTCATCTCCCAGTAATTTCTGCCACCTGCATCCTTCTGAATCTGCTTAGTGTATTCATCTCTTGGTCTCCTCCTAAGATTTTTACCCTCCACGCTGCCCTTCAATGCTAAATTTGTGATCCCTTGATGCCTCAGAACATGTCCTACGAACTGGTCCCTTCTGCTTGTCAAGTTGTGCCACAAACTCCTCCCCAATTCTGTTCAATACCTCCACATTAGTTATGTGATCGACCCATCTAATCTTCAGCATTCTTCTGTAGCCACACATTTCGAAAGCTTCTATTCTCTTTTTGTCCAAACTATTTATCGTCCATGTTTTACTTCCATACATAGCTACACTCCATACAAATACTTTCAGAAACGACTTCCTGACACTTAAATCAATACTCGATGTTAACAAACTTCTCTTCTTCAGAAACGTTTTCCTTGCCATTGCCAGTCTACATTTTATATCCTCTCTACTTCGACCATCATCAGTTATTTTGCTCCCCAAATAGCAAAACTCCTTTACTACTTTACATAACCCCATAAAAAGAGGTCTAATTGGGTTATGTCAGGTGAGCGTGGAGGCCAAACCGTTGGCCCATCACGACCAATACATCGCCCAGGAAAGGTCATATCGAGATAGGCACAGACGTCCAAACCCCAATGAGGCGGTGCACCGTCTTGCTGAAACAAGACATCGGGGTGATACTGAAGCAGCTGAGGAACAGCATACAGTTACAACATGTCCAGATACACTGCAGATGTGATTGTAGCCTCCGCGAAGAAGAATGGCCCGATAATTCGATCGTGCAATAGCGCGCACCAAACATTCACCTTTGGACTGCCTCTGGTGCACCGCATGACCTCGCCAGGGGGCTGTAAACCCGAAATTCGCACATTATGGCGATTCACTACTCCACTGACAAAAAAGGTCGCTTCTTCGGAAAAGGTAATTCGTCTGAGATAACCACCATCGTCCTCAGTACGTGATAGCATTTCGACCGCAAAGTCATATCGACGTGTACTGTCATTGGGCAACAAGGCCTGAACGATTTGCACTTTGTATGCACGAAACAATAAACGTTTGTGTAAAATGTCATGGAGGGAACTTTTTGGCATCTGCAATTCACGTGGGGCCCTGCGCACCGATTTCTTCGGACTTTGCAGAAAAGACTGCCTTACAGCTTCCACCCTGTCTGCTGAGGTTCTTGGTCGACCAGACCTCGGAAGGTTAGCAACCGATCCTGTGTTCTTGAACTTCTCATACCAGGCTTTAATGCTCTTGACATCAGGTGGCTCCCTTCCGAATGTTGTCTGGAAGTGTCTCTGCACTGTGGTTGGTGATCGTGTCTCATGGTACCACAGGACACACTGTGCCTTCTCCGGATTGGTTAACATGGCTTCTTGGGCACTGCACCTCATCCACTGCTTACGTACTGCGAACCAAAAACAGAAAAAAACTTTGATAGTTGTAAACAATTCATCACAAGTTTCATATTTGTATCTTACTTCTAGCCTGCGTTATCAGTTTATGTAATCAGGGAAAGTCTTTTCGGACACCCTGTATGTCAGCGATATGCTGTTGCTGAGGATCCTTGCAATAAATCTGTTTGGCAGCTGCCTTCGTACGAGTACTTTTGGGTGTTCATCCCACTTTAAATCATCTGGCAAGCGTACCCCAAGATAATTAATGGATGCGACTGTTTCCAGTGATTGTTCGGCGTTCGAGTTGTCAAACAATGACAGGCGCTTCCGCCTATTTAAACACAGTACGTTACGTTTCCGAATGTTGAGAGTCAGATGTGACCAGCGCGTCGTGAAACAAACAGCATTGGTCCACGTGACTTTATTATTAACGGAGAGACGTCTACAGACGTTAAAGTAACCTCTGGCGTGCCACAGGGGAGTGTTATGGGACCATTGCTTTTCACAATATATATAAATGACCTAGTAGATAGTGTCGGAAGTTCCATGCGGCTTTTCGCGGATGATGCTGTAGAATACAGAGAAGTTGCAGCATTAGAAAATTGCAGCGAAATGCAGGAAGATCTGGAGCGGATAGGCACTTGGTGCAGGGAGTGGTAACTGACCCTTAACATAGACAAATGTAATGTATTGCGAATACATAGAAAGAAGAATCCTTTATTGTATGATTATATGATAGCAGAACAAACACTATATATCTGGGAGTATGCGTACGGAACGATTTGAAGTGAAATGATCATATAAAATTAATTGTTGATAAGGCGGGTGCCAGGTTGATATTAATTGCGAGAGTTCTTAGAAAATGTAGTCCATCAACAAAAGTGGCTTGCAAAACACTCGTTCGACCTATACTTGAGTATTGCTCATCAGTGTGAGATCCTTACCAGGTCGGGTTGACGGAGGAGATAGAGAAGATCTAAAGAAGAGCGGCGCGTTTCGTCACAGGGTTATTTGGTAAGCGTGATAGCGTTACGGAGATGTTTAGCAAACTCAAGTGGCAGACTCTGCAAGAGTGGCGCTCTGCATCGCGGTGTAGCTTGCTCGCCAGGTTTCGAGATGGTGCGTTTCTGGATGAGGTATCGAATATATTGCTTCCCCCTACTTATGCCTCCAGAGGAGATCACGAATGTAAAATTAGAGAGATTCGAGTGCACATAGAGGCTTTCCGGCAGTCGTTCTTCCCGCGAACTATACGCGAATGGAACAGGAAAGGTAGGTAATGACAGTGGCACGTAAAGTGCCCTCCGCCATACACCGTTGGGTGGCTTGCGGAGTATATATGTAGATGTAGATACAGCCATCGAATGTTTTGTGAAACCATGGTGTTTTCGCTACCAGAATAGCATATCTCGATGACACCATTGAGTCTTTTGTAGGTTGACAAGAAACCAGGCAGCAAAAATATATTGAGTGTGGGGGCTTTTGTGCTATTGTTGCAGCCGTTGAATGAATGACCCGGAATGTTGATAGCGTTAGTCCGACTAACTTCGTGCGGTTGCGCTGGAACTACAATCTACATATACACGTACTCTGGAAGCCAGCGTACGAGGCATGGCGGAGGTTACCATTAAAAAAGTATTGCAAGTGTGTTTTTAATTCTTTGAATAGCGTCAAGGACAGTATTTAAACTTCACGATTACACAGATTTTAACGATGGTACCAGGCAGATTCTCAATATACTGCATTAATCGAACTCATACGTTTCATTTAACTCTTTCGAGCATATCGACGGATATGTTGGCGACAGCTTCACGAATGATGCTAACCAGATGAGACACAGTCCTGGGACGTTCGTCGTAAACAAGAGATTTCAGATAGCCCCATGAAGAACTGTCGCATGGGGCTAAATCAGGCGAACGTGCTAGCCATTGCACATCGCCTCTCACAAGGGAACCTCCCCATCGCACCCCCCTCAGATTTACTTATAAGTTGACACAGTGGATAGGCCTTGAAAAGCTGAACTCAGTTCAATTGAGAAAACAGGAAGAAGCTGTGTGGAACTATGAAAAAAATAAGCAAAATATACAAATTGAGTAGTCCATGCGCAAGATAGGCAACATCTATGAGAATATGGGCTCAGGAGCGCCGTGGTCCCGTGGTTAACGTGAACAGCTGCGAAACGAGAGGTCCTTGGTTCAAGTCTTCCCTCAAGAGAAATGTTTAATTTTTTTTATTTTCAGACAATTATTATCTGTCCTTCCGTCCGTCCGATGCGAGGTAACTGCACCGTAGTATGGGGACGCTACACCTAAACAAACATCGAAACACACGACGTCAGTCGACTACAGCGCACGGAAGAGAGAGTATTCCTGCTAACGAGGCTCCCTGGCTGGCAGTTAACTGGACGAGAGTGCATTAAATACGTGAGATGTATTCCGTGGGCAATATGAATCCAGCAAATATGAATATTTTACGAACTATAAGGAATCTGAAAGTTCCTTAAGGGATCGAACGATTGCCGAACATTTGTATGATTATTTCGTACATTTGTTGATAAACAGTACGTGTGGTGATGACGATACTTTGCTGATTGCTGCGGGGCTGTATGTACCAGATGATGAGATTGTTGACGTTCCGTACGAAGAACACGAAGAGGAAATACTGCGACTTCAATCTGATGGTATTTCATTGGGTTACATGAGGGAAATGCTCCAATACAGGTTACTGTCCAAACCAATTAAAAGACGCAAATATAGATTATGGAGTGAAGTAACAAATAAATTTAAGAAATTTAAAGGGATGGAGGAGAAAAGCACAATTAAATATTGCGAAGAAGTCGTGGAACGAGGTGGAACCCGAAGACAGAAGTTCAGTGAACTAGAAAGCCATGTGTACTGACAATTTATTAAAGCCAGAAATGAATGAAGTGCAGTGCATGATACAGACCTACAGATTTGGGGATTGCATAACGCAAAATAAATCGGCCTGGACTTCAAGACTTCATCTCATTGGCATTTCACGTTCAAAACAAAATACAAAATTACGAGCAGAAAGAATACGAAATATGTAAGCAAGAACTACGCGAATAAACTGGAAGAACTTTTACAGTGTTCCAAGACGTTTGTTACAGAAACTAACGTCAGATTCCAACAGTATATTAACAACACTGATCAGTCCGATTTTAACTATGAAATGAAATCGACCCACACGTTATCTTTAGTTGGAGAAGGCGACACGGAATGTACTGTAGACCAGCTGCGCATGCCACTTCACATAGGTATACCATACAATATGCTCTGAACAAAGCAGGATTTTTTTACCTACATTTTATTTATGTTTGCAAGAAAAAAATGGTGTATTTGGACCGCAAGTTCAGCAACAGGTAAATATGGTACTTGCGCCGAATGTCATTGTGAATTGCAGTGCGTCAGGAAAAATGGAGAAAAGACTAGTGAAAGACTTTAATGAACGTGTAATTGCTCATTATGCGGACAAAGATTTTGCCTTACTCCTTGACAGCTATACAGGACAGAAGAATCAGGCATTGTACAATTTTAGTGTTGGAGTAGACGTGATTACCATGCCTCCAGGTTGTACACCTCCTGTGCAACCGTTAGATGTGTTTGGTTTTCGGCAAGTGAAATACTTTGTGGAAAGATTCTATGATTTTGCGAAGCTGCACAGGTACACACAGCAGTATTGTTTACGTGATAGTGTGTCAATTATCAAAGTTCAGGCACTCACACATAATCAACTTCACTCTCCAAAATTCCAGGACATGTTCAGATTTGCTTGGACATGTGCAGGATTTGACGGTCTACACACGGAAAAATTTGAAAACGTTAAAAACATATGTTTTGACAGAGCACAGGGAAAACTGTGCGACTGTGAAACTGTTGCATTCATTTGTTGCAGTTTATGTGACAAACTCTTATGTTTTCATCACATTTTTGGGAGTGATTATCACATCCACAAGAAAACCTAAATCGGGCAAGGTAGAAGAATCGTTTTACCCATGTACAAGTTAGGTGGGTCGACAACATATTCCTGTCATGTGACGCACATGCCGTCACCAGTGTCGTATAGAATATATCAGATGTGTTTTCCTGTGGAGGAATCGGTTGACCTATGACCTTGCGATGAAATGTTTTCGGTTCCCATTGGAGAGGCACGTCCTTCCGTCTACTAATCGCTCGGTTTTGCGGCGCGGTCGCAAAACACAGACACTAAACTTATTACAGTGAACAGAGACGTCAATGAACGAACGGACAGATCATAACTTTGCGAAAATAAAGAAAGTAAACTTTTCACTCGAGGGAAGACCTGAACCAAGGACCTCTCGTTCCGCAGCTGCTCACGCTAACCACGGGACCTGAGCTCACACTGTCCTTGATGTTGCCTATCTTACACATGGACTACTCAGTTTGTATATTTTGCTTATTTTTTTTCATAGTTCCACACAACTACTTCCTGTTTTCTCGATTAATCTGTGTTCAGTTTTTCAAGGCCTATCCACTGTGCCCATGGGGAGGTTCCCTTGTCAGCAAGATGAGGCCTCCTGCGTAGTGTTGCTACCGCAAAACAGTCATTGAAACACGCGCTGTGTGTGCTGTGGCACCGTCCTGCTGGTACCGTACACCTCCCACATCCGTCTCGGTGAGCATTGGCAGGAAAAAGTGCCTAATCATGTGAACGTAAAGGTCAGGAGTCACCGAAACTGCCCGTTCGTGGTTTTTTTTTTTCTTTTTTTTAAAAAAAGAGTTATTCCATGTTGCGGCAGCGTACACCAAAAAATTACAGGTTCTGAATCTAGCGGTCGCTGATGAAGTTGTGTGAGGGTATGAAGGCATGTTCTGCTTATTTACAGATACCATGGAGTGTGTCGGGAGGCATGCCAAGAAGCGCCTTAGTTGAAAGAACTGTGAGGACGGGGCGTGAGTCGTGCTTGGGTAGCTCAGTTGGTAGAGCACTTGCCCGCGAAAGGCAAAGGTCCCGAGTTCGAGTCACGGTCCAGCCCACAATTTTAATCTGCCAGGAAGTTTCAGCGCCTTAGTTGCATTTTCTTGAACAACAAAATCGCCTAGCTAAATACCTGCACCTCAGGCAATTTTTAGGGATAACATTTTACTTTTTCATGAAGGCTACGCCTCAGAAAACGAGCAGACAACCCAACAGCAGGTGCGTGTTTGCGGGTGGAGCGCTGAGGGAATGGCAATGAAGCCTTACTATGTCAATGTTTTAGGGCGACCTTGCTGTTCGCAGGACCCCAGGATTTCTTTTTTCCTTCACGTCACCTCTTTCCCGGAAGTGAAACAATCGACTGCCGGCTAGGAACAGGAGCGTAGTGCGCAATGTGAATGATTGAGCGAGCATTAGAAAAGTATGCGTCGACACCGAACGCGCGATCCACTTTCGTCCACTACATGATGCTTACTAAACAAAGCGGAGCTACAACTTTAGACCCCGCCCTCTGGGATGTGCGTACCCCTACCCTCCCGGGAGCATACTGTCACTTCAGGGCGCCAAAGTCAAATAAACCGAGTTCTTCTGCCCCACCCTGTATCGCTGTTAGTCATTGCCCTTCCTACTCTACTCTCAAATGGAGCGAGCGACTGTCTTTATTCTTCCTTACGATCCCTGATTTCCCTTATCTTGTCTTTGCGGTCCTTCCGAGAGATACGTGTTGCCTGCAGTGCAACCGCTCTGCAGTCAGCCACAAATGCCGGTTGTCTAAACTCTGTCAACAGTGTTTCGTGAATAAAACGTCTTTCCATTTGAGGTTACCAAAGATATCTGTAATATTCGAGTGTTGCTCGAACATACTGGTAACAAATACATCAGCACGCCTCTGAGCTGCTGGGTGGATGTTTTTCTTTAATCCGATCTGGTGTTTAATCCGCAAAACTCGTGCACTACTGAAGAATGAATCGTGACAGTGTTTTGTACGCAGCCTCCTTTATAGATGGACTACACCTTACTAGAATTCTCCCGATAAACACAAGTCGACCATTCACCCTCTTTACAACCGACCCTAGGTACTCGTTCCACTTCACGTCGCTTTCCAACGTTACGTCTACTTATTTAATCGACGTGACTTTACCAAGCAGCACGCTACTAATTCTCTATTCGAAGATTACAGTGTTGGTTATCCTATTCGACTGGGTTAGGTTACATTTTCCTACATTCAGAGTAAGCTGTCATTCATGACACCAAATAGAAATTTTATCCAACCTTTTTTTACCCTCCTGCAGTGGCTCAAAGCAGACTCTTTCCCGCGCACTGTGGAGTCATCACTAAACGGTTGCAGACTGCTGCTCACCCTATCCGTCAGATCATGTACGTATATAGAGAACAAGATGGGTCCTATCACATTTCGCTGGGGCACTCGTGACGATACCTTTGTCTCCGACGAACATTCGCCGTCCAGGACAACATACTAGGTCCCGTTGCTCAAAAAGTCTTCGAACCAGTCACGCATGCGAGAACCTATTCCGTATGCGCGGACTTTCGCCCACACTCTTGTCGTGTGGCACTGTATCAAAATGTTGCCGGAAATCTAATAGTATGGAATCATTTGCATATCCGAGTATGCGAATTTGCTATTTGTTACATGCCGTCTTCATAGCATTGCAGTTTTAATGGCCAGTTTTCAGTCAAATTTACAGACCTTCTGCCGTCCACATCCGATTTGACACTACTTAGAAATCGATACGGTTTCGTCCGGTACGATATACGTTTGGCGTCTTTTAAGCTCTTTGTCAGTAACGGTCGCGAGAGACGAATGTGACCCCGCAGGCTCTGTCGCAAGTGGACAGCCGCTTCGGCGCCCCATTGTGTCCGCGCGCCTGATTTCGTCGATTCTTTCTTTCTCCGGCTGTGCCCGTAATTGTATCTCATTGTGTCTGAAGCGGGAGTGGTCTCTTTTTTTTCACGCCACACGGCAATCGATTGGAGAGGCGGTGCCTCTTCTCTGGCGGCAACACTTGAAACCCAATAGCAGTCGCCACACAGTGGCTTCGTGTCGAAGGGCTTGAAAGGGATGCTCGGCCAGAGGGTGGGGAGGGCCACCGAGTATCTGCGGAACGAGCTTCCGTCGTCGCCCCCCCCCCCCCCCCCAACATCCCCTTCCTTTGAGTGTCTGCAGCCTTTCTCAAATCTCCGTAGTTTCGCTTTTCGTTGAAAGTCTGCGCGGGTGCAGTGTACCATCAACGAACCGAACCATTATACACAAATTATACACACATCACCCCGACGTGTTCTTCAGGTGTTCTACTGTTGTGACTGTTCCTGTACCGATCAGGAAGCCACCCCTGACGTTATGTGTAAACATACACGCAGTTACAATGACTGCTGTCTACGCGTAGAACGCCACGCTCCAGGGTATTGCAGCGTTTCAGTTGAGAGTAAAGGTGTAGGGATGCTTTAGAGCCTCTGTGGAACAGTAGAATGAACATGCCACGAAGGGCGATCACCGTCAGTGACCGGGCCACCTCATCACGTTACAGGGCAGAAGTTTTGTCAGTGAGGGGAGTAGCTCGACGTGTGCGCCGGAGTCCGAATGATATGGTGAGGACGTGGGTTCTGCTCCAGTTGACAGGTAGTGTTGAGGACGTTCGACACGAAGATGATTGAAATCTGCGACTTTGACTCAAATGGAACCGTGGGCTGAATGCTGCAGAACTCAATTCGGCGTTCGAAGAGGCTACCGGACGTCATACATCGCATCAAAGTGTTAGAAGACGATCGCATGATGGGAATATCCATTCCCGACGATCATGGTGAGCGCCACGTCGTGTACCACACCGCCACGGACTTCGATAGAAATGGGTTAGAAATCATGCGAAATGGATGCCTAAGGGATGGCATGGTGGTTGTTTATGGACAAAAGTCAAATCTGTTTGTACCCTGATAATCGCTTACAACGTGTTTAGAGACAATACGGCAATATCAGATACCTTCAACACCATGCCCATGTGTGCAACAAGATGGTGGTGGAGTATGTTGTGGGGAAACATTACATTGGTCCACTGTATACCTTGCGTTGTTGTTGAGGGCAGTCTCACTGCATTATGGTGCAGGGACGAGATTCTGCAACCAGTAGTGGGACCATATTGCCAACACTTTTGCGACAATTTCATCTTGATGGATAATAACTCTTTTTCACCATGCTCCTCTCGTGGACACGTCCCTTCAGCATGTTAGGGTCACCAGAATCGAGTGGCCTTTCTATTCCCCAGACATCAACCCAATCGAACGGGTGTGGGATCGATTGAACCGAATTGTTTTTGTGCGTCCACAATGACCACGTACTCCGCGCGCCTTGCGCAGTATTGCCATTGAAGAGTGGGGCAGTTTGGGCCAGTCTGGCTTCATGATCTCATCGGTGGTATGCCACGCCGGATTCAAGCGCACTTCCGAGCAAGGGGTCGTTCCACAACGTGTTCATGTTGCTCAGTAGTTCTGTGCAAAAGACCACATGGAAAACAGATGACTTCGTCGTTAGACACATTTTTCTTTTTTTTTCGTCATTTCGACACATTGCAAATAAATACATACACATGCCTCAGCCCCTAATCTTTGTTTCCTGTGCTATGAATTTCGAGAGAAATGTGTGATGCAAAACTTTTGTGTGTGTGTGTGTGTGTGTGTGTGTGTGTGTGTGTGTGTGTCCGTGTCCTCCCATGTGTCCATCCGCCCGCTCTTTCTACTGCCGTTTTTAGCATGATCACTTTTACTATTCTCAATCTCATGGCTGGAGGGCATTCCTTATTTTGTATCTGTCGTCCCCCTCTAATCTAATTGGCGGGCGTTCGGATGCGGGTAAGGCTTCTGTCGCGACAGATGAGCCCTGGGAGACCCCTCGTCTCCTCTGACCTACTTACTGGCCCGACCCATGTACTTTAGCTTCTCCTCAAATTATTTCTCAGTTACGGCACCAATATTGCTTTCAGTGCCTCGATTTTACCGCTCCCACATATTTTCATAATTGGATCAAATTTCTGGCGGACGTCACTAACTCCAGATGAAGTATCTCGTTACTGAGCGACCGATAATACAACTTTTTAGCCCATTAACCCTCAACCAACCAGTCTTTCTACTGCGATGCGCTTCTCTCTCTCTCTCTCTCTCTCTCTCTCTCTCTCTCTCTCTCTCTCTCTCTCTCTCTCTCTGTGTGTGTGCGTGCGTGTGTGTGTGTGTGTGTGTGTGTGTGTGTGGATAAGAAAGACAAGACTTTGATTGTGAAACCCACGTCTAATGTCAAGCATCTACTGTTGAGTGTTGTTGGTCGGAAAACTAGTTATCTGTTGCAAGTTCCCTTTTTTTTTTCCCTCTGTAAGCACGACTTGTAGGGCTCAAATGGCTCTGAGCACTATGGGACTTAACATCTGTGGTCATCAGTCCCCTAGAACTTAGAACTACTTAAACCTAACTAACCTAAGGACATCACACACATCCATGCCCGAGGCAGGATTCGAACCTGCAACCGTAGCAGTCGCGCGGTTCCGGACTGAGCGCCTAGAACCGCTAGACCACCGCGGCCGGCACGACTTGTAGGGGAATGGTCCAATCCGACAAGTCGAAACCTACCCTGAAAGTGAAATATACTGTCAGAATTTTAGCTGCTAAGGCTCATTGCAAGTTGTTTTTTTTTTTTTTTTTTTTTTTTTTTTTTTTTTTTTTTAAATGGTGGAGCTACTCATTTTTGCCCCACGAAGGACAGCTTATAACATCAGTTCGTACAGCCCTTCCTGCCAAGCACGCGAATCCGCGAATAACCCCGCGCAGCACACATGCGAATTTTAAGCACTTACACAATACCAGAAATGTCTCAAACCATTAATTTGATGAATAACTTGCAGTTCATATCGACAGCTGAACTGTTACATATGTGGTTGTTACACAAGTGTCCAGCAGAGGAAAGAAAATCAAGACAATCTATGAAGTTACATTACAGACGACTTCCATCTACCGGAACTTCAATTTGTTGGCGTCAAATATTTTATAATAATTCCTTTAGCCCTGTTCTTATTATAATTTGTGAATAATGTATATTTTACTATCAATAAAACAGTTACTCTTTCATTCTCTATAATCGTCACAAAAATGCAAAGTGTGTATTGGATGACGAAAACGAAATTTTTCCTTACACTAGGCACGCCTGATAAGAGAAAGCTTAATGCAGTAAAGTACTTCACACTACTAGTTCTCTTTGTTGTAATTTTTTTATTGAGACACTGAATCACACTATTAGTTCCGGTTGGAATGCGAATTACGTTAAGTGTTTTGGTTCAAATGGCTCTGAGCACTATGGGACTCAACTGCTGAGGCCATTAGTCCCCTAGAACTTAGAACTAGTTAAACCTAACTAACCTAAGGACATCACAAACATCCATGCCCGAGGCAGGATTCGAACCTGCGACCGTAGCGGTCTTGCGGTTCCAGACTGCAGCGCCTTTAACCGCACGGCCACTTCGGCCGGCCGTTAAGTGTTTTCGTCGTCCTCCTAAAGACATGGATGTCTTCTATGTCCAGCACAAGAGTTCAACGGAAGGAATGAACTACTTTCTGCAGATGATAAGATGATGTTTCGGATGTAACGTTGAAAAATTGTTCTCTCCCATTTTTACAGATTTTGCTACATAGATAACAAGATTATTGCAAATAAACAAGCCTTTTTTAAATTTTTGGCCCTAATTTGCCTTTATGTTCCTAAATGCAGATATAAAGCAGCGGAAACAGTTAATTCACTGATACTTTTCTCTGGCACTCTTGTATATGAATATGTCATAGCATTCATCGACTGCGCAAGTGACGCTTTTCCATTTTCTACTCGAAATGATAAAGTGCGGTTTCCACACGCTTCTCGCACGAAACCTCACTGATTGGCTTTATACGGCAGTATTTTACGGGATAACGTGAAGTTAGCCTTCACGTCAACTACAAATTTCTCTGTAGTATTAACTGTTAATGACGTGTCCTGTACACGTTTACCTGAGGTAAATACGTAATTTTTGCTCTCTTTTTCGCATAATTTACTCTATCTGTTTAACTGGGTCCAAGAAGCCTTTATACCAGGAACTTCCATCCCACTAGAAGTTCAGAGGTCCCAGTCTCGTAGATCTTTCTCAGTAACGGTTCATTGACTCTCAAGAGAAGTTCTAAATCTGTCAAATACTTTTTCTTTCACACATTTGCAAGTTTCGTTTTGGCGCATATTTCATGCAATGTATTAATCTTCCTTCCGTTTATACAGTTCACGTTCCGATGTTACGAAATGAAACTGGTCATGCACATGGCTTAACGCCGTTATCTCGCTCCTTAGCTTAACCAAAAAATTTACAGGCCCATTTTTGTCACTGAAAGCTGTTACTGTAATGTTTTCTTCGGGGTAGGAAGGTGCTGTGTTGTTGCTCTGGGCTTTAAAATTAGCACAGCTTTGATCGTTGGAAACACAATTCACAGAATCGTCGAAGTTACTTCTTATTTCTTCTAATGTTCCCCCAGTTTATAACGAAATGTAAACATTATACGAATGAATGCGCAAGAAATTAACTAAAATATATGTATGTCTTCGGGAGAAGTATGTGATTTCGATTGCTTACCACGTTCTGCATTGTTGTTGTTGTTGTGGTCTTCAGTCCTGAGACTGGTTTGATGCAGCTCTCCATGCTACTCTATCCTGTGCAAGCTTCATCATCTCCCAATACGCACTGCAGCCTATATCCTTCTGAATCTGCTTAGTGTATTCATCTCTTGGTCTCCCTCTACAATTTTTACCCTCCATGCTGCCCTCCAATACTAAATTGGTTGATCGCTTGATGCCTCAGAACATGTCCTACCAACAGATCCCGTCTTCTAGTCAAGTTGTGCCACAAACTCGTCTTCTCCCCAATCCTATTCAGTACCTCCTCATTAGTTATGTGATCTACCCATCTAATCTTCAGCATTCTTCTGTAGCACCACATTTCGAAAGCTTATATTCTCTTCTTTTCCATACTGTTTATCGTCCATGTTCACTTCCATACATAGCTACACTCCATACAAATACTTTCAGGGATGACTTCCCGACACTTAAATCTATACTCGATGTTAACGAATTTCTCTTCTTCAGAAACGCTTTCCTTGGCATTGCCAGTCTACATTTTACACTACTGACCATTAAAATTGCTACATCAAGAAGAAATGCAGTTCCCAAACGGGTATTCATTGGACAAATATATTATACTAGAACTGACATGTGATTACATTTTCACGCAATTTGGGTGCATAGATCCTGAGAAATCACTATCCAGAACAACCACCTCTGGCCGTAATAACGGCCTTGATACGCCTGGGCATTGAATGAAACAGATCTTGGATGGCTTGTACAGGGACAGCTGCCCATGCAGCTTCGACACGATACCACAGTTCATCAAGAGTAATGACTGGCGTATTGTGACGAGTCAGTTGCTCGGCCACCATTGACCAGACGTTAACAATTGGTGAGAGATCTGGAAAATGTACTGGCCAGGGCAGCAGTCGAACATTTTCTGTATCCAGAAAGGCCCGTACAGGAACTGCAACATGTGGTCGTGCATTATCCTGCTGAAAGGTAGCGTTTCGCAGGGATCGAATGAAGGGTAGAGCCACGGGTCGTAACACATCTGAAATGTAACGTCCACTGTTCAAAGTGCCGTCAATGTGAACAAGAGGTGACCGAGACATGTAACCAGTGGCACCCCATACCGGGTGATACGCCAGGATGGCGATGACTAATACACGCTTCCCATGTGCGTTCACCGTGATGTCGCCAAACACGGATACAACCATCATTATGCTGTAAACGGAACCTGGATTCATCCGAAAAAATGACGTTTTGCCATTCGTGCACCCAGTTCGTCGTTGAGTACAGCATTGCAGGCGCTCCTGTCTGTGATGCAGCGCCAAGGGTAACCGCAGCCATGGTCTCCGAGCTGATAGTCCATGCTGCTGCAAACGTCTTCGAACTGTTCGTGCAGATGGTTGTTGTCTTGCAAACGTCCCCATCTGTTGACTCAGGGATCGAGACGTGGCTGCACGATCCATTATAGGTATGCGGATAAGATGCCTGTCATCTCGACTGCTAGTGATAAGAGGTTGTTGGGATCCAGCACGGCGTTCCGTATTGGCCCCCTGAACCCACCGATTCCATGTTCTGCTAACAGTCATTGGATGTCGACCAACGCGAGCAGCAATGTGGCGATACGATAAACCGCAATCGCGATAGGCTACAATCCGACCTTTGTCAAAGTCGGAGACGTGATGGTACGCATTTCTCCTCCTTACACGAGGCATCACAACAACGTTTCACTAGGCAACGCCGGTCAACTGCTGTTTGTGTATGAGAAATCGGTTGGAAACTTACCTCAGGTCAGAACGTTTTAGCTGTCGCCACCAGCGCCAACTTTGTGTGAATGCTCTGGAAAGCTAATCATTTGCATATCAAAGCGTCTTCTTCCTATCGGTTAAATTTCTCGTCCATAGCACGTCATCTTCGTGGTGTAGAAATTTTAATGTGCAGTAGTATATATCCAATCTACTTCGACCATCATCAGTTATTTTGCTCCCTAAATAGCAAAACTCCTTTACTACTTTAAGTGTCTCATTTCCTAATCTAATTCCCTCAGCATCACCCGACTTAATTCGACTACATTCCATTATCCTCGTTTTGCTTTTGTTGATGTTCCTCTTATATCCTCCCTTCAAGGCACTGTCCAATCCGTTCAACTGCTCTTCCAAGTCCTTTGCTGTCTCTGACAGAATTACAATGTCAAACTTTAAAGTTTTTATTTCTTCTCCATGGATTTTAGTACCTAATCCGAATTTTTCTTTTGTTTCCTTTACTGCTTTCTCAATATACAGAGTGAATAACATCGGGGAGAGGCTACATCCCTGTCTCACTCCCTTCCCAACCACTGCTTCCCTTTCATGTCCCTCGACTCTTATAACTGCCATCTGGTTTTTGTACAAATTGTGTATACCCTTTCGCTCCCTGTATTTTATTCTTGCCACCTTCAGAATTTGAAAGAGAGTATTCCAGTCAACATTGTCAAAAGCTTTCTCCAAGTCTACAAATGCTAGAAACGTAGGTTTGCCCTGTCTTAATCTAGCTTCTAAGATAAGTTCTAGGGTCAGTATTGCCCCACGTGTTCCCATATTTCTACGGAATCCAAACTGATCTTCAATCTTCTGCATACATACATAAAAAAATGTTTTGCATCATCTCGGTTCCGATATTTCTGGAACCTGTACAGAAACTATGAATAGAGATCAACATAAACATTATTTCCGCCCTTTTTATTGCTTATGAAAACCATACATTGCATGTTGTACCACCTTACAGTGAGACCTTCAGAGGTGGTGGCCCAAGTTGGTGTACACACCAGTACCTCTAATATCCAGTAACACGTCCTCTTGCATTAATGCATGCCTGTATTCGTGGTGGCATACTATCCACAAGTTCATCAAGGCACTGTTGGTCTAGATTGTCCCACTCCTCATTTTCGATAGGGTTCATATCTGGAGAACGTACTGGCCTCTCGAGTCGAGCGATGTCGTTATGACGGCCGCGGTGGCTGTGCGGTTCTAGGCGCTTCAGTCCGGAACTGCGAGACTGCTACGGTCGCAGGTTCGAATCCTGCCTCGGGCATGGATGTGTGTGATGTCCTTAGGTTAGTTAGGTTTACGTAGTTCTAAGTTCTAGGGGACTGATGACCTCAGATGTTAAGTCCCATAGTGCTCAGAGCCATTTTAACCATTTTTTGATGTCGTTATCCAGGAGGAAGTCATTCACAAGATGTGCGCCACGGGGGCACGAATTGTCGTCCAGGAAGACGAATGCCTCGCCAACATGCTGCCAATATGGTTGCACTATCGGTCGGAGGATGGCAGTCACGAATAGTACAGCCGTTACGGCGCCTTCCATGACCACCAGCGGCGTACGTCGGCCAACATAATGCCACCGCAAAACAGCAGGGAACCTCCTCCACCTTGCTGCACTCGTTGGACAGTGTGTCTAATGCTTTCAGTCTGACCGGGTTACCACCAGAAACAACTCGGAAGATTGTCTGTCTGAAGGCATATGCGACACTCATCGGTGAAGAGAACGTGATGCCAATCCTGAGCGGTCCATTCGGCATGTTGTTGTGCCCATCTGTACCTCGCTGCATGGTATCATGGTTGCAAAGTTGGACCTGGCCATGGACGTTGGGAGTGAAGTTGCGCATCATGCAGCCTATTGCGCACAATTTGAATTGTAACACGTCCTCTGGCTGCACGGAAAGCATTATTCAACATGGTGGCGTGGCTGTCAGGGTTCCTCCGAACCATAATCCGTAGGTAGCGGTTACCAACTGCAGTAGTAGCCCATGGGCGGCCTGAGTGAGGCATGTCATCGACAGTTCCTGTCCCTCTGTATCTTCTCCATGTCCGAACAACATCGCTTTGGTTCACTCCGAGACGCATGGGCACTTCCCTTGATGAGAGCCCTTCCTGGCACAAAATAACAATGCGGACGCGATCGAACCACGGTATTGAGCGTCTAGGCATGGTTGAACTACAGACAGCACGAGCCATGTACCTCCTTCCTGGTGGAATGACTGCAATTGATCGGCTGTCGGACTCCCTCCGTCTAATAGACGCTGCTGATGCATGGTTGTTTAAATTTTTAGGCGGATTAGTGTCATCTTTGAACAGTCAGAGGAACGGTGTATATGATACAATATCCACAGTCAACGTCTGTATTCAGGAGTTCTGGGAACTAGGGTGATGCAAAACTTTTTTTGATGTATATATTTCATCTTTGCAACGTTGAAAACATTGATTGGGTTCCACATTGCTATGAAACTGGGACCTGCACAAAGACAGATGCTGTAACAACCACATTTAATTATTATCGATATTCAATGAGTTGCATGGAATTCCCTTTTACAAGTTACGATCCCTTGGGTCGTGTTATGTGTTTACTGATGTGCGATCTACGGAGCATATGTCTCCGCCGTGTTGTGCGCATGCGCTGTCTACTACACCTACGGCAGTGGCGTACATTTCTCCAGCCGTTTGGCACTTTCAACATTTTATTAAATACTTGCAGTTCGCTTTAGCAGTTAACATTTTGGCATTGTCTTCTTTTCGGTGTATTCTTCCTGTATGAAAAATTTCAGTACAGGTTGCGCCATGTCCTATTGGACCGTTCCCTTCTCAGCAAAGGAATACAACGCAGGGGGAGCCGCAAGACTCATTTGCCACCAGTAGTCTGCATCAACTTCTGGATCTACATTTACACTCTGCAGACTACCATGAAATGCACGGCAGAGCTGTATGAGTTTTTAGGGATTCTTCCTGTTCCACTCATGTATGGGGCGCGGTAAAGATGATTGGTTGAATGCCACTGAGCATGCTGTAGTTGCTCTAATCTTGTCCTCCCGATTCCTAAGGGGTTGTAATATATTCCTAGGTCATCATTTAAAGCGAGTTCTTGAAATTTTATTAGTAGACTTTATCGGGATAGCTTGCGTCCGTCTCCAAGAGTCACGAGTTAAGTTTCCTCAACATCTCTGTTCTCTCCCAAAGGTCAAACAAACCTGTGACCGTTAGTGCTGCCCTTCCCTGTATACGTTCAGAATCTTCTATTAGTTCTTTTCAGTATCCCCTGTTTGTCCTATTTGCTACGAGTGTCACACACTTGAGCAGTATTCTAGAATCTAGAATGGGTGGCCCAAGTGATTTGTAAGCAATCTCCTTTGTAGACTGATTGCCCTTCCCCAGTATTCCACCAGTAAACCGAAATCTACCACCTGCTTTACGCGCAACTGAAGCTATGTGATCATTCTATTTCATATCCCTACAAAGTGTTACACCCAGGTATTTCTATGAGTTGGGCGACTGCTACTGTTACTCGCAGATATTGTAGCTATAGGATACTACGTTTCACGTTTCGTGAAGTGCTCCATTTTAAATTCGTGAACATATAAAGTAAGACAACAAGCCAGTGTTTGCACCACTTTCAAATTTTATCACGATCTTACTGAATATTTATGCAGCTTCTTTCAGACGGTACTTCATTATAGGTAACTGCGTCATCTGTAAAAAGTCTTGAGGTTACTTTTAATATTGTCCACAAGATCATTAACACACTACATGAATAGCAAGGATCCCAACACACTTCTCAGGGCACACCCGTAGTTACTTTTACATCTGACAATGAAGCCCCGTCCAAGATAACCTACTGCGTCCTCTCTTCGATAAAATCCTGAATCCAGTCACAAATACGACGGTCGTTCACTAAGTAATGCCCTAAATTATTTTCTTATAACATTTATTGTTAAGAGTCAGAAATTGGTGACAATATACATTAACAGGTCTCGTACATGTTCTATTTTTGTACGTAGTCTCCATCACGTTCTATGGCCGTACGCCAACGTTGTGGAAGAGCATATATTCCCTGCTGGTAAAAGCTCTTGTTCTGTAGGGGCAGCCATGTTTTCACTGCATGACCGACACTCCCATCATCAAAGTGTGCTCCTCGCAGAGAATCTTTAAGCGGTCCAAAGGGATGGAAGTCCGTGGGTGCCAGGTCTGGACTGTAGGGTGGTTGAGGGAGTGATGTCCAACCCAATCTGGCGATGTGTTCCCGGGTTGTCAGACTTGTGCGTGGGCGTGGATTATCAGGTTGGAACAAGACTTCTGCTGGATTCTTGTCCGGTGGAACACATCGGAAACCGTTCTCGAGTTTATCCAGAGTCTTCACGTATACCTCTAAATTTATGGTTGACACTCTTGGCATCACATCCACGATAATGTCATCACAATCCCAGAAGACTGTCACCATGACCTTTGTGGGAGAGGGGGTCGTCTTGAGTTTCTTCTTTTGTGGTGAATGAGGATGATGCCACAATGCCACTCCATGGTCTACCTTTTTGTTTCCGGCGCAAAGTGGTGCACTCATCTTTCGTCCCCCGTAAAGATCCGTGACAGAAAGGCCTCTCCGTCGGTCTCAAAACGCTCCAACAAATCAGATGAAATGGTCTTTCTTTGAACCTTCTGGTGTGCTGTGAGCATTCGTGGAACCCATTCTAAGCACCTCTTTCAATATCGAAGAGTCTCCATCATTGCAGACGCACTTCCAGTGCTTACAGACAACTGTAGAGCCAATTGTCGAGCTGTGATGCGCCGGTCGGCACGAATAATGGCATCTGCACGATTCAGCATGTGTGGAGCAGTGGCTGTGACAGGACATCCCGAGCATGGCTGATCATGGAGTTCTGTTTTTGCACTTCCTGAGGCTCTCACTTTCTTTACCCATCGCCCAACCATACATCTATCAACTGCAGCATCGCCATAAACTGCACACAAACGTTTATGGATGTTCACCACGGATTCTCGTTCCGCACACAAGAATTCAGTAACAACACGTGAGTCGTATGCAGACGCCATTTTGATGCTGTACTACGGCTCTGCAATCAGCCAGAATGTGTCGAAACTTCACCGGCGCACAGAACAAGCATCAAATGTGAAGCACCAACAAGGACGTTTGTCATTGTGTATAAATAGCTTTTTTAAGAAATACACGGGACTTTAGTCGTTGAACGACCATCGTATCGTTTGACACCACCATAGGATTGAACTTTGACGATAAGCGTAGGTGTGGTGCTGAGTTAAATGCTTTTCAGATATCCAAAGCTTTTAGCACGTCATGTAAGAAAAGTGGAAGTTGAGTTTCACATGATCGGTGTTTTGGGAATTGATACTGTTTGGCATAGAGGTGGTCATTCTGTTGAGGCGGGAAAGCCGATCGTGTAAAGGACTTTAGACACGGGAAGGGTGTGTTCCGTTTTCCGATGGTGTAAAGGGCTTAAGACACGGGAAGGGTGTGTTCCGTGGGGTGTTTCGCAGTAGTATTTTGTGATTTCACCCTCCCTCGCGACCGGGATACAAGTGTCGGCGCGGCCGAGTCCTCTGGGCGGTGGCAGCGTTCCAGCAGACGCGCCCAGCTAGCGAGGTGTTGAGGCGGCAGTGCCGCATTGTCCACGGGCGGCGCGCTTTGTGCGGGCGGCGCGTAATGGCCGCGCGGACACGCCACACTGGCCGCGTTCCACGCCCTCGGCACGGGCCGACGCTCTGGTCTGCCAGCCCGCACGTTCATCACACCCCCGCTTCCTTCGCGGCGTCGCGACGCCTTCCCCCCCTGCGATGCGGGACGCCGCCAGTAGTTGCCGGAACTCGTTTTGCCCGTAGTAGTCTGCAGGCACACTCGGGACAGCAGCCTGGGTTTATGCCTCTTCCAGCGCCATGGAAATGCAGTACACAGAAAGTCACTACCCCCTCCCCCGAACAAACTATTGGTCGCCGTCCCATCATTAAAAGAGCACACGTGTCAGTTTGTAGCGCCGTAACACAGTTGGAACGACATTAGCGCTCCTAGCGGCTATAAAGCCAGACGTAAGATCAGTGTTTGTTTTTGAATATTTTTCTATTTAATTAACAGACTGTTTTTGATATTTTTGCGCTCCAAGCATTAGTAAACGATCAAGAGACGTAAATGATAGTCAAATAAAATAAAGCCGAATCCGCGCTCATTCAGTGATACAAGCTAAAACTTATTCATGAAGAAGTCTGTGTGCTTTTTTTTCTTCAGCTACAGTTGTCTTGGCTTATTTGGTGTGTAAAAATAATGTAGGTATTGCATTCCATACAAATTTGATGTATTGCACATTCACTGATTTGACTGACGTCTGATGTATAGTGAAGTAAATTTCACGTTGTTGAGTAGATGTAGACAATTTTCTGGAAGAGGGCAGGTCTTTCGGCTGTTTTATGATTTACTTATTACTCGAATAATCCTTTTGGAGCCTACGATGCATCAACTTTGGTTTTGCTCCTTTGTGTTTAATTTTCATTGCTCCCAGTCTACCGTCATCCGTCGAGAGTGAGATTCCTTTTCTTCCTGGGTCCACATTCTTCCTTTTGTAGACCTCTTTCTTTCGTGAAATCCTGCCATTTGCGTTGCTTCTCTAGAAAGTATTCTGTTACCTACTATTTCCATTCTATTCCTGTGTTCTTCATATCTTTGTCAACTTTGGTGAACCATGTGGGTTTGGATTTGAAGCTGTTTAGTAAGTCGAAGATCTGTTTGCTTAGTGTATTATTATGCATTCGGTATACGCCCGTCCATTTCATGAACAGTGAGATTCAGGAGCTAGATACAGCTGACAAGTGTCGTAGGCGAGTGCAGCGTTGCGTATACCATGTTGGAACACACGTACCGTATGAATAAGTCTCCATCGTTTCTGAACGTTCAGCAGCAGGTTGAACCTGCACGCTCAGTGTTGAAGTTCAGAAGTACGGTCCGTTTGCCAACGGCATAATGTGTAGGAACCTCAGACGGTTGTCACGCCTTGTCAGTGACAGTCAGCTTCAAACAAGACAAGAATTGCTGCTGTCAGTGAATGATGGTTTGTATCAGCGAGTTTATGGGTGTACAGTGCCAAGGGAACTGCATTTAGTTACGAGACGGCAACCTCGCAAAAGGCCATTGCTCACTGCGGCACGTGAAGCTGAGCGTCTTGCTCTCGCAGGGCACGACCCTGTAGCTGGGGGACAAATTCCCGTCTTTTAGGCTTTCCGCTCTACTTTACGACGGGACGTAAAATGTTAGTGTTCCTTCTAGTTTGAGTCTCGTTGTTACTTACATCCTTACCTGTAAAATCAGTATTAGTCAAATTGAAGTTCTCTTTCGGTAGCCTTGATTGCGGTTTTCCGTCCGTACCTTAATTTAGTAGTGGGACGTTTTCATTAAACCCTAAGTCTCATTGCGTCACTTGCCCTGATGAATTCTTCCACACAAAGTTTAGCACGGTGATGATAATCATTTTGTAACTGAAACACTCTTTTTCGCCACGATCGCCCAAAAGAGTTCATCGTTGTTGCAATTTGAACAGTTTTTTGTGGGCATTAACAGACCTATGACAAGCTGAGTGCGCATTAAACCGAGGAAGAACTTACGGTTCAATAGTATCGCATGTATGAATATACACGATTTTAAACTTCATTCAGCACTGACCAGAGATAATATGCCCCTAGTACGTTGCAAAGAGAAACTGGAAGAGAAGGAAGTACGTGTCGTTGTATATCAGATAGAGATTTGCACCTACCATTAATAATAAACTGCTGGTTTGTTCAAGGCAAAATCGGAGAATAGCTTGGACATTAGCAGTATCAACGTCCGAGAAATGGTGACTAAAATATATAAAATTAAAACCGAAATTAGCAAATATATCGTGTTCAGTATTATTTCCTTTCCATGTTCCTGTTGTGTAAAAACGGATTTTTTCGTTTAAAAGAACTTCAGTCTCTGTCTACTTCAGAACAAGCAATGACAGTTCACCAGGTAGTAGGTAATGCAACATATACAAATAATATACGTGTAGCCACACTGTTATCTGGTTGCTGTTAAATTCGTCATATGCAGTTATAACATATGTAATAGTTTTATATCAACACAAGCAGTTACTGCGTATCCATGTTTTTAGCAACATAAAGTCTCTTTTAAAATAAATACTTTTTTGCATGATCACAAGAAAGTCAGCTTAACATTATCGAAGCAGTTTAATGGTAAATGTTTCATCTGAATCCAGTATTAGCCATACTTATGTGTGTTACTACCCTTTTGTCATTGGAAGATCATATCACTTACAGCTGGTCCGTACAAATACTCTTTAAGTTCAAGGAAGTTTGTCTCGTTTCCTTATTTTTCTCAATTATGGGTGATAGTTCGTGTCAACTGTGACAACATAATCTACGTCCACACTAATAATCAGCGAATAGATATTAAGTGTCTTTCAGATGTTGCTTCGCATTGTATAGTATCCTGAGGTTTATTCCAGTTCCATACACGGTTGGGATTTTGAGGAAATGACTCTTGTCGCACGCGCCTGTGAGATTTCTTATTTGCCTGGTTTTATCTGTATCTCCTCTACAGATTCAGCACATAAGAAGCTGCAAAATATTCATGGTTTCTCCCTCCAAAACCAGATATTTAAGTTTTCAAGGCGGATTCTCGCGAGTTGTCAGCATGCCTTCTAGGTTATTTGCCAGATAAGGTTTTCCACCGTTTGCTCTTACATTCTTCCGCCAATCCATCAAACATATGTTCGAATTCATCTGCTATTCTAATATAATACGAGACCTACGCTTAAGCAGTATTCAATTATGTGGTGTACGGAAGACAGATAATTGTAGTTTACAGTTACCTACCAGCGAACTGAAGCCTGCCATTTACTTTACATACAAGTGAGCCCATGTTACGCTGATTCATTTACCTAAACTTCGTTGTTCTCAAATATCTGTAAGAGGTGACTGGCTCTAGTTGTGGTTTATTAATCCTGTTCTCAAAGAATTCCGAGCTTTTGCGTTTTGTGAAATGCTCATCGCTGCATTTCTCTATATCGAAAGTTAACTACCAGTCTTTGCACAAGGCTGATATTTTGTCAAATGTAACTGGACGTTTGTACAATTGTTACCGATTATTCAAAGGCGTCATCTGCAAAAGGAAATTAAGAGTGCAACTGATACTATTTGTTAAACCGTTAATGAACAAATGAACACTCCCGTGAGGCACACCAGACATTACTTCACCAACTGAAGAAGACTCTCCACCCAGTGTGATGTGCTCCGCCAGATCTGCTGGGTTATTTTTGATCCACTAGCAAACCTGGTTGGAATCCGATTGGAACATACATCCTTTTGAACGAGCCGTTGTGGTGTCACTCGGAAGCATTTCAATAGCCCAGAAATACCAAATCAGCAAGGTTTTCTGTATCTATACTTCTGAGAATATTATGGGTCAAGATCACGAAATACGTTTCGCATGATCGACGTTTACCCTAAACCTTCCTGATTTTTACGGGGAAAGTATTTTGTTCCAAGTTTCATGTATGATGGTAGTTGTATGGATCAGTTTTATTTCGTTTTTAGGTGAGCGTGATATGCGTTTGTACCCAGTCACGGGGAACATCCCCACCTGCTGCTCAAGATATCTGCAGTAAATTGTGATCAGGAGCGGAGCTGACTTGCAAATTCTGTACCCTGGGGCCTCATTGTGTTTTAGCGACGTATTCTGTCTTTCAATACCATTACTACTGCTTACTATGTCACTTATACTAGCAGGGTACAGCTATTCACTGAAGACAACATTCCTTGATTTAGCTTTGTGAACAAATATTTGGAGACAGAGTTTAATATTTCGCCTTTTATTTTCCCTATTTCACTGGCTGTCTTGTCTACGATTATCTGTGTACTGATTTTTATGTGCACTCACAGCCGGTGCATATGATGAAACATTTTTAGGTTTTTGGGACAGGTGCTGTGATGCTATTTTGCTACGGTAGCTGTTGATGACTTCACACATTGTTGCTATACTAGCCGAGTGCGTTTCAATGATCGTCTGCGTATCTGCAGAATGATCTTTCTTCATACATTTAGATGCTGCTTCTTAAGAGTCCATTCTCCTCACCCAGCGTATAATATAAGCGATTTTTACAATTTTTTGGGAAAAAACTAATGAAGCAATCAATGTCTGTGTGCACATTATTAAGTTATTCTTGGACAATATTTATTTTTTAAGAAATTCAGTCATTGTTAAGCGCCCCCCCCCCCCCCCCATCCGAGAGGTTAAAGTTGCCGTGCCCATAAGGAGGTTTGTCCATGACGGAAGTCCAACAGTCTGCAGATCTTATTTGAAACCAGAAAACAAATAAATTTCTTAATATATAGGATATTATACATGGAGTAATAGTAGAGTTTATGAAATTTGATAAAATAATAAAATGGCACACATTTTAAACAGAGATGTACGTTTGTCGTCGTTTTTTGTCATTGTTTTGCGATAACTAGTGAATAATCTTAAATAAAAAAATGGCCTATTACTCCTTGCGGACCTGTTTGAGTAGCTTGGCCACAATGCAGCCATCAGCTTGAGATACAGTGCACACCACTAATTAATAGGCCCTTACCCTTCTGCATCTGCTTTTACCTAATGTGGGACATATAGGCTTTATAGTAGTAGTGCAGGCACAGGGAGGATGGCTTTGCTCCAGGCTCTCATCTTAGGATACAGTCTTGTCGTTGGTACACCACTCGCGGTCCAGTGGACGAGACTACAGCAGGCCAAAGTTTTCTGGAAATGAATCAGTGTCTGTTGAGGTCAACAATACCAGAAGTATTTTTTTGCTTGCTGTTTGATCATAATCTAGAGAGCTTTCAAATGTGCACAAGTTTTAGCCAACTTATTTTGAGCGTGGAGACAGCATTCACAATGGGAATCCATTCTAATTAAAACCAGCGTATGTGTTTCCCAACATTGCACAAAATAGAGAAAATGGAAGCACAGACAGATAAAAATTAAAACTTTTCTGAGCAATTAAAATTATGATAAAAAGGAAAGTAATATGCACTAGGTAGAGATGTTTTCCTAAGACAAACACAAACATCAATAAAGCCCATCTTAAAGGGAGTAATGTTTCCCATAAATTTGCTCGGCGATGCTCTAACCTATTGGCTAGCAGGGAGCAGTGACAGCCTGTTACTCGCATGCCGAATCTCTCAATTTTTAGCGCGGCAATTAGCAGGCTCGCTAGACTGTGCAAACGCCAGTGTGCACAAGCTGGGTGCTCACCGATATTTCTGAAACAATGTGAAGGAAACTATTCGATAAAAAAAACTGATCCGGCCTGATTCAAAAAACTGATTCAGCCTGATTCTTCAGCTTCATGATGAACTGCCTACGTTTTCGTTATTGATCATCGTTACTGCGATATTTCGATATTAATTAAGCTATTGCATAGAATTCGAATAGTTTTAAATGAAAATAGAGGTCGCTATGAGTTTGAGTTTGCTGCATGTTAGATCATACATTGATGTGTAATAAATGTAGGCAATGTACTTGATTATTCTTTAAAACTTGGAAGAGGATATATTCTTCTTCAATCTCGAAAAAATTACTTGTATATATTGCTTGTGCAAACAAACGATAAAACCAGAATGAACTGTTCCTCTCATAAACAGTTTGAGATATCAGACCGAAATTTTGGAAAATGACATTAGTCAAGGAGGACGGCATTTTACTGTATGGTTAATATGGTAAATTTCCTTACATGCAAGTAATTTCACATTTTTCCAATAAAATAATTTTAATGGCCATTGAAGGAGATGAAATGAGAGTTGTGTGCTTTTTAGTGGCATAAATGAAGAAATGACACACTTTTATTGAGAACAGGCTTTTTCACAAACTGGTGAGGTCTTGCCCTCAGAATGTTAATGAAGCAAATGTTTGTAAACTGCTGTGTTTTGGCAGTAGAAACAAGTATTAATATGGCAGCAAGAGAAGTAAGGTATTAATCGAAATTTATCACTGACAACACTTTTCTGAAGGAAGAAAAGAAGGGAACAAGTAGCCTGAGGAAAATAATCCACTTCTATTGCAGTTGTGGCTGAATACTATACACATTGTATTTTTAATAATGAATGGCTGGGTCTGAAACTTGCCAAATGATTTTATTTCTATATCTCTATGATTTGAGAAATTTGAAAACAATTCACAGCACATAGCATAACATTTGTCAGTTACTATCCTTATACAGAGTGGAGAACTCCACTTTATCCCCCCAGATATTGTTTACTTCATCAGATACTGATAATGTGTTTTCACCTTTATGGGCAGTAGACAGTATTCTGCAAATTGAATTGTTGTCACGTTTCTCAGATTATCAAGTTACAGAAATAGAATTCTTTGTAAAGTTTCAGTCCCTGCTATTCGTTATGAAAAGTACACTTGGCTGTGGGGTTCTTCCAAATTTCCGACAGAACTGGCGATTTACTTTCCCCAGACTCCTCCTCCTCCTCCTCCTCCTCCTCCTCCTCCTCCTCCTCCTCCTCCTCCTCCGCTCCCCCCTCCACCCCCCCTTTGTCATCAGTTTTAAGTAATAGCTCAATGTTGGTGTTGCTCCGATAATGTTTGCTTTTCTCTCCACAACACAGCAAAATTTACAAAGATTCATTTTAGTGACATTCTTGCACGGTTGACATTGGGATGTAACTCTGAAACAGTGTATTTTTAAACTAACAACTGAGGACAAGACAAGTCAGTAGTTCATGAAAATGCCACTTCTCGGTACAAAAATAAATGTGTAATTTCTTCACTTACATTATTGAAAAACCCACAGCAATTCTCGATTCATCGCCTATCAACAGCCTGTCGAAAATAACATTAACCGATTCAAATAGCCTGTAGCCACTTGCATGTCATGGTAGATAAGGATGTTTCACAGTTTAGCCATATGGGAAAATACTCCACTCTTTGCACGCTGTTATTTGCGAAAGTTCGGTTTTGGTACTTCAAATTATTTATGAGATATGAGGGACGCTATGAATATTTCATTCTTGCTTCACCATTTATGTGTACGAGCAGAATGGAGTGCTATTTTACCTGATGAAAACGCAATCGTCAGTACAACTGCAGGTTTTTTACCTGCTCCAAGAGGAGAATGAGAACATGTAAAATATCATTTGTGTGTGTGAATTCCTAAGGGACCAAACTGCTGAAGTCATCGGTCCAAAATATCAGTTCACTTTATTACAAGAGAGATATGGAGATTTCCTTAACTTTGCGTCATCCATTTCCACAGCAATGTTCTGAGTATTTACAACTGTTTCTGAATCTTAAAAGTATCGCTAGATACAGACAATTTTTTTCGGGACTGTTCACTTGAAAAGTGATTGACAGTGTTAACAGTTAAAGTGCAGCAAAGACATAATAAATGCAGGTGCCCCGTCTAAGAAAATACTTTCGCCGTAATCGTTGATCACGAAATGGGATGAGCGTTGTTCTGCTCGGCCTTATATCGGCATCTCGGTGGGGTGGCACTGCGAAGCTAAGAGGATGTTGTAACGTCTACGCTCGGGCGTACGTTAACTCTTTAAAGCCTGTACTATGGTAAGTTGACGGGCTTCACCTTATAAGAAAGGATTTTGGTAAATATGTTGACCGCGTGTACCTGAATGGAGGCAAAATCAGACTTACACCCACTCAGTAACAACAATGATACGTCAAGCAAGTCTAAAGTGCAACTACACATTAGGACGGGCAAGAAACATACACAGCAGATGCTACCAATTGTTAATAATACGGTCGCCAGCCTAATTAGGCATTAAGTGAGTTTTTTCCTTGTACAAGTGGATGTACGTACAAGCATAACAACACGTAGTAATACTGCATTATATGGTAAATTTTAGAACCAGAAAAATCTACTGAACTAATATTTTCCCTTTCTGTACTAATTTGGACAAGTTATAAATACACAACATTATACTATAATGATTACTACAAACTGCGTTTTGTCTATTGATCCGACTGAAATCGGGCATAGGTTACCCTAGAAATAGCACTTTTGAAACACACATACAATGTCAGTTTTAAGAAGGGTAAAACACTGATAAATTTAGGTTTTATATTGACTTTAACTTTGCTGGTCAAATCAGTTCAGTACACTTCAGAATTTAAATGAATAGAAAAGAAAAGGGGGGGGGGGGGGGACCCTGAAACTGTAATTGTCACTGTATTGAAATTCTTTGACTATTGAACTCATTAAGCACTGAAGGTTTCCAATATATGAATTACTACTCTTTTTGTCTTATTTCTTGCTTATTTAACTACCATTATTTTTGTCTGAAATTAATTATACTTCATTACTAAACCAATTTCAATATTATCTTCCAACTTTGTCAGACCTATGGCGAGGCGCACAGCACACGTACAATCACAGCTATGGCTCTTGATGTATCGGCACTTTGCTTCTTCTTAGCGTCGCAATCCTTTTCCATTTCGTGCCTATGGAATATAGCCATGCTGTATAGTTGTCGGAAACAGCACATCCGAGGCTCAATGAAATCACATTTTCCAGGAGAGCCTCCTCGATCCAGAGCGTGTTTCTCAGACCGATGCCCAACTCCGACTACGACTGCTGAGCCCGTTATGCCGCACCGCGCCCGTGTGCATTTTCCCGCGCTCGCCTGCCATCCACCTTTTACCGCTCCCCTACAGACAGGGTTTTCACCAAAGGTTTTGCATTCCACATATCCTAATACATTGCCTACGTATGGACCAGGCGCACAATTGCAATTTTAAACATGTTACAATAGATTCAACATGGGTTACACTTCAATTCTGTTATAGCATTGCTTGAAATTTGACATAAATATTAATATTCACATCGAAAGTTGCTTACAGTTTCTTTAACATAATGACACGAAAAGAAAAAGAAATGAAATCAAAACATTGCTTACACTAATTTATCGAAAATCAGAAGAAAAAATTATTATATGTACAGTTGTTGTTACAATGTGACTTCTTCAGCGCCTTCCGTTCATCTTTGTCGTATGCAGTAAGACATCGTTATCTTATGTGGTATCGATGCACGGTGCCGACTTCGTTATGGCACTGTGATATTTGGAAGATACCGCATGTGTAATACATACAATCCATTTTCTTGTGATTGGAGATAGATGTGGACCTCCTTCCCAGCTTCAGGGATAATTCAGTATATTTGACGAAAGAAATGTCAGACTTTTGCTGCAATCGTTTGTAGAAATAACTCTTAAGGCGACAGATGAAAATTTGTGGTGGCCCAGGATTCAAACTCGCATTTCCTGCCTTAAGCGAGCAGTCGCCTAAACTGCCTCAGCCATGTGAGCAAGTCCCCCATCTCTGTATGCTGCACATACATTAACAGAGTAGTGTCTCCATGTCCATCATTCCTCTTCGCTTGTAGCCCTACTTTATTGCCACAAGAGATCAGACATTATTATGCATTTGCACTGAAAGATTGGTGTGCCATCAGAAACACACATAATATGAATAAGCTGTCCTTTCAGACACGACGCATCTCGTGGTCGTGCGGTAGCGTTCTCGCTTCCCACGCCCGGGTTCCCGGGTTCGATTCCCGGCGGGGTCAGGGATTTTCTCTGCCTCGTGATGGCTGGGTGTTGTGTGATGTCCTTAGGTTAGTTTGGTTTAAGTAGTTCTAAGTTCTAGGGGACTGATGACCTAAGATGTTAAGTCCCATAGTGCTCAGAGCCATTTCAGACACGAATGTCTGAGAGAACGGATACCTTACCTGTATAATAATTCAGTATGTTAGTTGCCTTTCGTATGCAGCAGTGTATGATCTAACATTACATGAAACACAAACTAACAACCACCCCTGTTTCTCATTGCAAACTATTCAAATTTCGTGCTGTACCGCAATTAATGTTGACAAACCACAGTAACTATGACCATTAACAAAATGACACCCAGGTCATGGTGAAGCTGACGAATCAAACTGTTAGTTAAATGAGAATCTTTTTACCGAACAGTTTATTTAAAATTGTTTGAGAGAAATGTAGAGCAGCCAATGCGCATTTGGCATTCTCCCTTGTCCCACGGCTTATATCTACATCTACATGATTACTCTGCATTCACAGTAAAGTGCCTGGCAGAGGGTTCAATAAACCACCTTCAAGCTGTATTTCTACCGTTCCACTCTCGATTGGCGCGCGGGCAAAACGAGCTCTTAAATTTTTTCTGTGCGAGCTCTGATTTCTCTTACTTTATCGTGATGATCATTTGTCCCTATGTAGGTGTGTGCCAAGAGAATGTTTTCGCAATCGGAGGAGAAAACGGGCGATCGAAATTTCATGAGAAGATCCAGTCGCAACGAAAAACGCCTTTGTTTTAATGATTGCCCCCTCCAATTCACGTATCATGTCTGTGGCACTATCTCCCGCACTTCGCGATAGTACAAAACGAGCCGTCATTCTTTGAACTTTTTCGATGTCATCCTTCAGTCGCACCTGATGCGGAGCCACCAGCACACAGCAATACTACAAAATAGGGCGGACAAGCGTGGTGTAAGTAGTCTCTATAGTAGACCTGTTGCACCTTCCGAGTGTTCTGCCAATGAATCTATCCGCAACATTATCTATGTGATCGTTCCAATTTATGTTATTTGTAATTGTAGTCCCTAAGTATTTAGTTGAATTTACAGCCTTCAGATTTGTGTGACTTATCACGTAATCGAAATTTAGCGGATTTCTTTAAGTACTCATGTGCATAACTTCACACTTTCCTTTATTCAGGGTCAATTGCCACTTTTCGCACCATACAGATATCTTATCTAAATCGTTTTGCAATTCGTTCTGGTCATCTAATGACTTTACAAGACGGTAAATGACAGCATCATCTGCAAACAATCTAATAGGGCTACTCAGATTGTATCCTATGTCGTTAATATAGATCAGCAACGATAGAAGGCCTATAACACTTCTTTGGGGAACGCTGAATAATACTTCTGTTTTACTCGATGACTTTCTGTCTATTACTATGAATTGTGACCTTTCTGATTGGAAATCACGAATCCAGTCACACAACTGAGGCGACACTCCATAGGCACACACAGTTTGGCCAGAAGACGCTTGTGAGGAACAGTATCGAAAGCCTTCTGGAAATTTAAAAATATGGAATTAATTTGACACCCCCTGTCGATAGCACTCATTACTTCATGAGCATAAAGAGCTAGTTGTGTTTCACAAGAATGATGGTAATGATGGTTAACCAGCATCCTCACTGGTACTTGGTCTTGTGGCCTTGCAGGCTGTTAAGTCAGGTGCCAAACAGAACTCGTGATTGGCCTGTGCAGGTAGCACTCAGGAACCTTGAAAGGGAAACACCACTGGATCTGACAAACTGGCTATTGGCTTCTGTCTCAGGTTCTTCGGCCGACGTTCATCTATTGATTTTACTGACGTTTTGCCAGCACGAGTGGCTGGCATTGTGAAAGCTTCACCTTCCATTGCTGGTGGTGAAGTGGAGGGTGAAGCTTTGACAATGCCAGCCATTGCTGGTGGTGAAGTGGAGGGTGAAGCTTTGACAATGCCAGCCATTGCTGGTGGTGAACTGGAGGGTGAAGCTTTGACAATGCCAGCCACTCATGCTGGCGAAACATCAGTATAATCATTAGATGAACGTCAGCCGGAGAACCTGAGACAGGAGCCAATAGGCAGTTTGTCAACAAGTGGCCATGAAAGCCTTAACAATTTTGTACCACTGGGTCTGTGACACAAAATATGTGGAGGTCGTTACAGGGAACCCAGTGGAACCTGCTTATGCATCAACAAGTAGCACACAGCAAATCTTACTTCTTGTGAGAGGGAATTGTGTGATTAAGGTGCAAATTGTCCTCACATTATTTCCCTAACTACTTTGTGACAGTTTCCTCAGTTGCCCATTCTGCCAACACTTACTTAATCCATACAATACAGCTAATGATTATTTGTTGTTCGAAGAGGTTAACATACGTATTTTGTACATGTTGTACCAGTTTCTTGGGTAGTTTTTGTTGAGTGAATACTATCAATACTACAGTTTTTAAAATAAATTTAAAGCCATTAGCAACATTCACTAACATCTACATTTTTATTGTTCTGTAATATTATTTTATATCTAACTTTCTGTTGTAGCATACATTTTCAGTGACTGACATATACCTTGAGAAACAAGGAGTAAAATAAACTTTGATTAAGCAAGAATTATTAACAGTTAAATAGTTAATTCAAAAGTGAAGCAAAATTTCATAATCTATCTACTGTTGTCTACTATCATTGAATATCATAGTCTGTTAATTACTTGCTATCCTCAACACTTCAAATTTTGAAAGGCACAGAACAGTCTGATGGTGCTTGTCCAAGTAGAAACTTTAAGTAAAGTGATACGAACAGTGTTACATAAATGAATGAGTCAACATTTAGGTAGTGAGAGAAGGAGGGTGGAAACTGTTCTAGATTTCAGAAACTTTTTGAAATGCTCTTCAGTATGATGAATGTAATAGTTGGATGTTGATTCTGTTTGGAGACATTTAGAATAAAAACATTACTTAGATATGATGGACAAGATCTCTTACTTATTTGTAACACATTTTCATATTATAGGTTTCCAGGAATTGGGTTGCTGAAGATGAGCCACTTGACACCCCAATACAATTTCATCGTCCTGACATAGAAAGAGTATCAGCAGGTACGTCAGTATCCATCGACATGTACTACATTCAGAGAAAGTTTAAGCTTACCATTTTTTTCTTATTTTCGGGCCTAGAATAGTTCAAGTAATAGAAATACATTAACTTTACAACCAACAATAGAAAACTATAATACTACCCATGTACCAGAATGTATTAATTTCCTTGCTGTAGCAAGTTATTATAGAATTCTATTGCTACTGATTCACAAATATTTTCATTTTTACAAAGTCTACTTTTTTTAATTCGTAGTAACTTTTAGTAAAATTTAAGTGTCTATGTACCTGTATCCATTAAACTGTGTGTCATGGATTGCTTAATTAATTTAGATTGTTAGGTGTTTTCCATACCTTTTATCCATCCCTTTTAATTATTCTAAGTTTGTTTCTAAATTTGACCACTTCTGCAATATTATATATACCAACAGTGTAGTGAAAGGACATTTCTCAGGAATGGATAGATGAGTTTTACACAGATTATATGTTAAAGATAATGGTTTTATGGCTGAAAGTAACACAGTTTCTGCTATTAATATTTGGTTTTAATGAAACATTCCTTCGCAGCTTCATTTGGAAGTCGTGGGCTTTGATACTTCAATACCTTCCCTTATAATGCAATTTCCATTGTGAATCCTAAAATTATTATATCTCCACTGGACTTTCAGTGAAGTATGATGAATTTTGGCCACAGAAATATCTTTTTGGGATTTAATTAACAAAAAATCTATGGAAATTCACATAGCAGAAAATTAGATGAACTGTAATACTGTATACAAGTTGCATAATATATGAAACTCCACCATCTCTATGATTTGCTCTGAATGAAGAGGAAAAAATATGCCAATGCCCATGGTGAGCAGGAACCATAAGGACAGCAGAGTTCCACAGTTCCATCAGCAACAGCACTACTCACCAAGTAGGGTGATCATTCTGTCACCACACTCTTAATGTATGCATTGAGCACACAGATGGGAGAGTGTTAATAAACTGCAGGTGGGGAGAGTCGATCGGTCTTTGGTGGCTCACCTGAGAATGACTGGCAGGTGCCCAGTTAAAATATCAAGGAGTATAGCAAATGATGACCAATGGCAAACCCAAAACCTCTTTGAACATCCAGTTCTGATTTCTTCTACATACACATCTTTCCTTATATTAGCTATCAAGTGCAAGGTGTAAAGTCAGGTGTAAAACTCTGCATAAATCGTTCAGGACATGAAATGTAGGTGCCAGGCATTGGTTGCCTACCTTATGCTCTTTGCCTTTCATGAAATAAATAATTGGGTCTTCATTACCATAAAAAAATATGATATGCAACATATGAAACCCACATCTTTAACACTTAATTATTTTGTTCCACAGAACAAGCTACATTCTGTTTTGTACTCCATTGTGAAATTATGAGGTCTTGTGGGATCAGATACAAATGTGCAACGTGCAGTGTGTACACTGCCGTATGAGTAAAGCTATTTCTGTTCTGAAATCAAGCTTTGTCATTTGTGTATTGGTAAAATGAAGAGTTCTCAGTTGGTATATATTCCAGCATGGGTTAACTTCCCAACCTTTTTACTTCAAGTAGAAAATATTTGACAGTGACATACAGTTGTATATTGTATTTCCTTTGAGCTTTGTCATAACCTGTAACACATACTGTGAACTCACAACCTGCAGTTGTCATATACTATAAATTATTATGTCAGGGCATTCTGCATTGTGTGCTTGCACTTTGATGGAACAGTGAACAATATATTAAACTGGAGCATAACTATACAGTAATGTAATCTGCTGTGGCCACCACAGTTGTCTTTGTGGAGTGATATAATTATAATTTTTCTTCTTCTTCTTCTTCTTCTTCTTCTTCTTCTTCTTCTCTACTTCATTTCAATCTTCTTCTTCTTCTTCTTCTGCACTTCCAGGTCTAGGGAAAATGCCTAAGACATGTTGTAAGTAAACTTCATGCATCTGTTATTGAGAATATGTTATCTAAAAACTTCAAAACATTTTTTCTGATGTTGGTTAAGGGATTGTTATGCATGATTGTGTGACATTGAACACACAGAAAAAGGAGGAATGGTAAGTAATGTATGAATTCATGGTCCCACAGGGATATGGCTGAATAAAATGTTCTCAGACTTCCAGACATGTGAAGTAGTTACATGTCCACAGACTGTTGGCTGAGTGCTCCTCAGCCATTGTCAAGTTGTAACTGACTGTCATGTGGTTGCTGCCATCATTCTTATCTAGCTGTCATACTGGCTGTGACATCGCTGGTACTTGGTGCAGCGCCTATAAGGCAATGTGACAGCCACACCTTCATTAACCTTGTGATGGCTGGATTCTGTGCTGTTCTCAACTGCAGATCTCTGTATTTGTTAGTGGTGTTGTCAGATATTTTGATATATATAGCTTTTTAAAATTACCAGTACCCCATTATGGTGATACTGGTGGTTTTGAATTCAGTTTTATGTCCAATGTCCACAGCATGTTCAGCTACCAATATGATTGATTAGTCCACTCACTCAGACATTCGATAGCACAGAGATTAGTCTGTACACACACACACGCACCCTGTCTTTTTTTTATGATAGTTGCTGGCCCAGCTGGATAGTGCTCCCGGGGGGAGGAGGGGGGGGGGATGAAACATTTGTTGTATGGCTAAATGAGTGAAACAGTGGAAGAGTTCTTGGAATGCTTTTATATCTTCCATAACCACATAAGGTGTGCAACGGACATTGCAGAAGACTGTACCCTTCCTAGAGGTCCTCACCTTTAAATTCCCAATTAGTGTATCATCCGTAGGGTAAGCAGAAAACAAACTCACATGGATATGTATTTGTACATGTTCATCCACTGCCCACCGGGCCCAAAAATGCTCCTATATGGACTGTAGTTAAGAAGGCATCTTTGATGCTAACTTCCCACATGGACAGAACTATCTACAAAACATGTTCTATGAGAATGGTTACTACAACAAACAAATATCGTCAAAAATATAGGGAGGAATGTGCAAGCAGAACACTGCCAAGGAGGAGAATAAAAAGTTTGCATTTTGGTCACTGTATAGTTCAGTGATAAAGAAGCTATAGTTCAGTGATAAAGGAGCTAAGACAGACCCTGCAGAGACATAACATCAAATCAGTCTACAAGCTTCCGACTAAAATACACCAATTCCTGAGGTGTTGAGAGGTAAAGTCAGCTGAGATCTTATATTTAGAAAATACCATGCAAGTGCGGGGGATACTATACAAGACAGATCATGCACTTGATAGAACACCACCAGATGTAACATGAGAGGCCACAGTCACACTATCCAGTTCACTCAGACCCCAAGTGGAGACGGATCCACTTGGTGCTACATCACAGAGGGCATTGGATCCCTGCATTTGGCACTGAACTCGGGAGATACCTGCTTGCTCTCCAATATATCCTCACATTCTGCTGCCCTCCTGAACTTCACATCACCTGAGAATCATGTTACCCTCAAAATTTTCCCCATCGGTAGAATTTTTTTCTTTAGGTAGAATTTCGTGATTTACTAAATTGTTTGATGTATTTCTTTTCTTCATTTTTAATCTCCTTTATTTCCTCTTTTCAGTTATTCTCTCTCCCCCACCTGTTGTTACTGTTTTCTTTTGTTTTTAATTCCACTATCAACTCCACTTCTCATTTCTCTACCTATTAGTCCATTTTTAATTTTCACTCCATCCTTTATCATCTTACCAGTGTATATTTTTTGACTTCGTAGTCTGTATGTCATCACCTTCATCTAAACGTACATCATCCTTGGGTAGGTGGCTCCTTAGAAGAAGAAGAAGAATATGTACCCTCTGAAATGTTGCAGACACACAGTGAATTGATACATTGGGGACCCCAAGAACATTTTATTGCACCATCATGCTAAGAAAACATTCATATGCATATTCTTATATGTGATGAGTAGTTATGCTGATGAACACACAGTCACATTATAAAATGAATAAAATTGCACCCCAGGTGTCAGAAGATATGTGCTTTATGACCCCTGTGACATTTTGCACTTTCAGTGTGTGATATGGTTAATGGTCATTTTAGATTTAGACTTTCCGTGCTGATGTTAGTGAAAAATTCAATTTTCCTTCACCCATTTTGTGTAATGGTTCCAGGATCTGCCTTAATCTGTACTAACATTTCATTCTGTATTGCAACTGACACGTTGCTCTGATACCTTATGCATCCATCCTATGTCTAAAACTAGTTCTCACACTAGCTGTTTCACAAATTTATTGGTTAATAGTGAAAATGAAACCTTGAACAGTAAAACTCAAGAGAAAATCTTGTCCCCCTGCAGGTCTGGGGGTAAGAATAGGCCTGCGGTATTCCTGCCTGTCATAAGAGGTGACTAAAAGGAGTCTCACACGTTTGGGCCTTTATGTGATGGTCCCCTGTCGGGTTTGACCTCCATATTTCAAAATTCTTCTGAAGAGTGAGCCAGTTGGGGAGGGGGCCTTACAAGGTGCATTGTGCATTAGATCTTTAGCCCACTTTCTTGTCGTTGCATTGCAGTCCCGCTCCCTCTCCAGCTCATGGGCGTGGATACATTCCTGGGTGCAGTTTCCGCCATCCACTATTCTGTGTCACTTTCTTCACTGACGACAACCATGGACTACATGTCACCTGATACCCAGCACGGTAGCCAGTCCGTTGTGGTGGGGTCGCCATGTATGCTGACAACACAGGGATCGCTCTGCTGATGCCTGCACCGTTAACTCCCCACGTATGCCAAGGAGTAGATGCCTGTCTCCTTGGGGCATCGGGCATCCTGGCAATGGCCATCTTGCCAGGTGGCCCTTGCTGTTGCTGGATGGGGTGTCCGTGGGGAGGGCCCTTGGCCGGAGTGGGTGGCATCAGGGCAGATGACATGCAGTGAAGTGTGGCACATCTTCTCTTGCTGGTGGCCAACCACCAGTAGTCTGTAAGTGTTCGAAGGCTCAGTTTAATGCAACCATGTATGACCCCAAATCGTTCCCCTCCCTGGCCACACCATGGGAGGAACGAAAGGCTATGAATTACAGTGAGACGTATTCACCCCGGTATCTAGTCTGTATGAGAGCTGATGGGGAATCCTTTGTGTCCATGAAGCCTCAGTGCTTTGTAGAGCATTTAGAGGACAAGTTTGGGGAAGTGGAGGGCATGTCAAAAATGCGGTCTGGGTCAGTCTTGATAAAAACAGCATCCTCTGCCCAGTCACAAGCATTACTTTCTTGTAAGAAGCTGGGGGATGTTTCTGTTACTATCATGTCCTATAAAACCTTAAATATGGTCCAGGGCATTATCTTCCAAAAGAATCTTCTTTTACAGTCTGATGACGAGCTGCGCGCCAACTTAGAGCGACGTGGTGTCCATTTCATCCGGCACGTCCACCGGGGTCTGAGGGATAATAAGGTTGCCACCGGTGCCTTCATCTTGGCCTTTGAGGGTGACACATTACCTGAGAAGGTGAAGGTGATGGTCTACTGCTGTGATGTCAAGCCATATATCCCGCCCCCGATGTGGTGCTTCAAGTGTTGGAAGTTCTGCCATATGTCTTCCTGCTGTGCTTCCAGCCTCATATGTCGAGATTTTGGTCGTCCGTCCCATCCCAATACTCCATGTGCCCCAACTCCCATCATCTTTGTTAACTAGGGAGAGCAGCATCTCCCTTGCTTGACGGACTGTAGGATTCAACAGAGGGAAAGGAAAATAATGTAATACAAGACCCTGGACCGACTGACCTACAGTGAGGCTAAACGGAAATATGAACGGCACCCAGCTCCATCAATTGCACCAAATACAGTCAGCCCTCAGAGCCGAAAGACCACACCTGCCCCTTGATGGTGTGTGTGTGTGGCGGGGGGGGGGGGGGGGGGGGGCGTCACTTCCCTCCCTGTTGCTCCAGCACCACCTAGCTTGGGAGCAGCAAACCCTCCTCCCCCCCCTCCCCTCCAACCATTGGGGACACCAGTCCCCACTTCTAAGCCGGAGAAGTGTAAGTCTTCTTCGGCTTCTCTCGCTAGGGAGGCGTCCCTTGGATCACTCTCTTCCCAGATTCCTACCAGCAGCACGGCAGATACCCGTCAGTGGCTGAAGAAGCCACAGGTCGCTGGTCGTAGTCCTGGAGACTGAATCAAAGGAGCCCTCCCAGCTAGAGCAACCAAAGAAACAACGCGAGAAATAACAATCAAAGACCTCTAAGACCAAGGAAATTGCGGTGGCACCCACTCCACCGCAACCTACAAGCTCTGCGTCTTAGGATGAGGTGGAGATTCTGGCGTCCACTGAGGACCTAGATCTCGCCAGTCCCTCAGACACGATGGATGTCGCTCCCGTAGGTGGCAGCAGGTGACCCAGTGGCGTAATCTGCCTCCTCAGTCCCTTCACGCCTTTCTCGGCCATGGACAGTGTCATCCTCCAGTGGAATTGCAGCGGTTTTTTCCACCATCTTCCTGAGCTCCGACAACTTCTCAGCCTTCACCCTGTCCTCTGCATTGCTCTTCAGGAAACTTGGTTTCCGGCAATGCAAACCCCAGCCCTCCATGGCTATCGGGGTTGTTATAAGAACCGGGCAGCTTATGAGAGGGTATCTGGTGGTGTCTGCATCTACGTCCTTAACTCTCTTAACACCTTTAGAGGCTGTCGCTGTTCGGTTGTGGACACCTCAGGCAGTTACTGTCTGCAGTCTCTATCTTTCACTGGATGGTGATGTCCCGCAGCATGTCCTGGCTGCGCTGATAGCCCAATTGCCACCATCTTTTCTGTTACTGGGCAACTTCAACGCCCATAACCCTCTGTGGGGTGGATCAGTGACAACAGGCCGAAGCAGCATGGTTGAGCAAGTGTTGGCACAGCTCGACCTTTCTCTTTTAATTAATGGTGCCTTCACACATTTCAGTGTGGTACATGACATGTACTCAGCCTTCGACCTTTCGATCTGCAGCCCTAGCCTATTACCATCTGTCCAATGGAGTGTGCATGATGACTTGTGCGGTAGTGACCACTTTCCGATCTTTCTGTCCCTGCCACAGCATCACTCTTCCGGGCACCCCTGCAGATGGGCTATGAATAAGGCTGACTGGGACTTGTTCACCTCCTTTGCCAGTATTGAGCCTCTATCCAGTGACGCCATTGATGCGGTGGTTCACTTGGTCACAACCGGCATCGTTACTACCACAGAATCTGCAATTCCCTGTTCTTCTGGGTCCCCTCGGCAGAGGACTGTGCCTTGGTGCTCGCCCCAGATCGCTAAGGTGATTAAAGATCACAGGCAGGCCATCCAGCATCATAAGTGGCATCCGTCATTGGAACACCTCATTGCCTTCAAACAGCTCCGTGCACGAGCCCGCTGCCTCATTCGCCGACGCAAGCAGGAGTACTGGGAAACGTATGTCTTCACCGTTGGCCTCCGTACCTCTCCATCGCAGGTTTGGGCCAAGATCAGGCGACTCTATTGCTTTTGGACCCCCAACAGCTTACCTGCGCTTTCACTGAATGGAGCAGTTTGTACTGACTCGGACACAATTGCAAACCGCTTAGCAGAGCATTTTGCTCAGAGTTCCACTTCTGCAAATTACCCGCTGGCCTTCCGCTCATTGATAGAGTGGTTGGAACGTTGGAGCCTTTCATTTCACATGCACCACTCTGAATCGTACAAATCTCTGTTCAGTGAGTGGGAATTCCAAAGTGCCCTAGCCGCTTGCCCAGATACAGCTCCTGGACCAGATCGTATCCACTGTCAGATGCTCACACACCTCTCGGTAGACTTCTAGCGACGCCTCCTCGACCTTTTCAACTGTATCTAGGTCGAGGTGAGTTCCCATCTCAGTGGCGGGAAAGCGTCATAATCCCTGTGTTGAAACCTGCAAGAATCCACTGGAGATGGACAGCTACCGCCCCATTAGCCTCACCAACATTCTTTGCAAGTTGCTCGAACGCATGGTGAGCCAGAGGTTGAGTTGGGTACTTGAGTCTCCGAGCCTTCTGGCTGCATCTCAGATTGGGTTTGGTAAGGACCACTCTGCCACCGACAACCTGGTCTGCCTGGAGTCTGCCATCCATACGGCCTTTGCCTGCCGTCAGCATCTGGTTCCCATCTGTTATCCAGAAGGCATATGATACAACATGGCGACATCACATCCTCGCCACACTTGGGGTCTTCAGGGCCATCTTCCGATTTTCATACAAAATTTTCTGTCGCTTCGTTCCTTCCGCATGCAAGTAGCAGCCTCCTATAGTTCGTCCCGAGTTCAGGAGAATGGGGTCCCACAAGGATCTGTCTTGAGTGTCTGCCTCATTTTAGTTGCAATTAATGAGTTCGCTGCAGTGGTGTGAACGTCTGTCTCTGCTTCCTTGTATGCTGATGACTTCTGCCTATACTATAGCTCCACTGGCATTGCAGCTGCTGAACGGCAGCTGCAGGGCGCTGTCTTGGGCTGTAGCACATGGCTTTCAGTTTTCAGCTGCCAAGACCTGCGTTATGCATTTCTGCTGGTGTCACAGTGTTCACCCTCACCACGGCTTCATCTTGATGGTGAACCTCTTGCCGTGGTGGAGAAACATTGGTTTTTGGGATTGGTTTTCGATACCCGGTTGACTTGGCTGCCTCATATTCAGCAGCTTAAACAAGCATGCTGGTGGCATCTTAACACTCTTCATTGCTTGAGTCACACCAGCTGGGGTGCCGATCGGTCTATCCTCCTACGACTGTATCAGCCATTAATTCAGTCCCATACAGATTATGGGAGCCTGGCTTATGGTTTGACAACACCTTCCGCATTGCAATTGCTTGACCCCATCCTTCGCAGCAGTATTCGATTCGCCACTGGAGCTTTCAGGACAAGCCCTGTCAACAGCATACTTGTGGAGGATGGTGTCCCTCCATTGCGGATCTGGCACTTATGCTGCACATGTTTGTAGCTTGCTCAAGCATCCCAATTACTGTCTGCTGTTCCCCAACTCGGTCATCCATCTTCCAGAATGGCGGCCCCTGTCAGAGTGTATGATCGCAGTTTGCGTCCAGGCTCTTCTCTCTGGGCTTGAGGTTTTCCCTCTTCCACCTCTTTTCCGCGCCCCTCTACATATACCCCCATGATGTGTGCCCTGTCTATGCCTTTGGCTTGATCTGGCACAGGGCCCAAAGGACTCAGTCCCTCATGAGGCTCTCTGCCGCCACTTTCTTTCAATGCTTGTCATGTTTCAAGGCTCTGACGTGGTCTGTACCGACAGTTCGATGATGGCTGGTCGAGTTGGTTATGCTCTTACTCTGGGGGATCATTATGAACAATGCTCATTGCCAGCTGGCTGCAGTGTTTTCACTGCAGAGCTGGTCGCCATCTCTCGCGCCCTAGAGCATATCCACTCCTGCTCAGGTGAGTCCTTCGTTACCTGTAGTGACTCCCTGAGGGGCTTACAAGCTATTGACCAGTGCTTTCCTCGCTCTCGTCTGGTGATGGCTACCCAGGAGCCAACCATACTCTTGCCCGTTGCGGCCACTCCGTCGTTCTTCTGTGGACCCCGGGTCATGTCGGCATCCCAGGTAATGAACGTGTTGTCACGCTGGCCAAACAGGCTGTTGGTGCACCAGCTTTGGCGATTATCCTTTCGGCGAGTTATCTCAGGTCGGTTTTGCGGCAGAAGGTACTTGGTACCTGGGGTGATGAATGGCACACCCTGCCTTCGCTCAACAAACTTCGGGCCATCAAGGAGACTACTGATGCGTGGCACTCCTCCTTGCGGGTTTCTCGCAAGGACTCTGTTGTCCTCTGCCAGCTGTGCATTGGCCACACATGGTTGATGGTCATCTCTTGCGCCATGAGGACCCACCTCTCTGTTGCTGTGGATCATTGTTGACAGTGCTCCACATCTTGTTGGCCTGTCCATTTTTAACTATGCTCAGGCAAACATTTGCGCTGCCTGATATGCTCCCTGCACTTTTATCGGATGACGCCGCAATGGCAGACTTAGTTTTGAGTTTCATTCGTGCAGGGGGCTTTTATCGCTCAATCTAAGGGTTCATGTCCTTTTTTATGTTGAGTCTGGCCTTTGGCCTCCGGTTTTAGATAGTGGTTTTTAGTGTGTTTCTTAGTGGTTGGCTTTTACTTTTTTGTTTTCATGGTCAGCCAACCACTGTCACACTCTGTGTGATTTTAATTCCTTTTGTCTGGTCTCTGTCTGTGTCTTTCTTGTCCTGTGTCATCCCTTGTCATCTCTGTTGTTTGTTTTTATTCTTTGTGGGTGTTTAAAGTTTGTGGAAAAGGGGACCGATGGCCCTTGTGGTCTAGTCCCTTCAGTCCCACAAACCAACCAACCAACCAACAAAGAGAAAATCTTGATTCATGAAGCCCTATCATTTAAAATGCATTGAATGAGCTATGGTGTGTATCTGCAATTCATTAAATGTTTACAGATTCATTTCACTGTTCATTGTTTGATCCACTGCTTAACTGACAGGAAGTTGTAGCTGGCTGGAAAGGAGTAATTACACTCAGCAAAAACAAGATGATTCATCCATGGCTGTGGAGAGGTCTAGCATTAACCTGCGATACTGTGTATAGTGCGGGCAAGCTCGGTGTATTCCTGATAATGAGGGCATAACTACAGTGGTGTTTGAGAGAGGTAGCAATTCAGGCACTCGGGGCAAATGAAATATGAAGAAGTAACAATATCCTTTCATAGGCAGTATTATTTTCCTTTTCTTACATGCAATACATAATTGTTGGGAATAAACATACAGCATCTGTGCCAAAATTTTGTGCTTATCTATGAAAGTATCTTAGCTGTAACATGCAAATAGCTAAAAATGTCTGCCAGTTTCTGTCACTAATAAAATTATGTTGCCTAATGAACACCTTGGCTTTATTTCATGTGTACATATGATGATCTTCAGAAATGTTTTAAGTAACAATGTTTTTAACTGCCATTATGTTTACATTTTTCAGGTCATCCCAGGCATGAAATGACATCTTCATCAAGTATTGACTCAGTATTTAAGTTCCTAGAAGAACGGTATAGAGCAGTCAAGAAAAAAGATGAGCTGTAAAACAGTTACTTCTGAACACTGACTGAAGCATTTATAAGGCTTATGAACTTTTTTGTGCTCACTGATCTGTTCAGTGATTTTATAGAGAAACAATTTACAATCATATTCATACTCTTTGTGAAAAGAACAAAGTTTTTCATGTTTGTGTTCAATCCCTCATTTAAATTCTATTGCTAAAATTTTAAAAAAATAGACGGAAAACTATTTTATACATTGACATTTTATTATGTTATAATCTTAATAATACCTGATTTATTTTTACATAATAATTGACAAGCTATTATAAAATGTATGTGCCTTAATAATATGTTCGTATGTGAAAAATAAAGTTATATAAAGTGAAGTGAAGGAACAAAGTTGTTGTTGTTGCGCGCGGGTGTGTGTGTGTGTGTGTGTGTGTGTGTGTGTGTGTGTGTGTGTGTGTGTGTGTGTGTGTGTGTGAGAGAGAGAGAGAGAGAGAGAGAGCCACCCTCTTCCCAATCTGTCTCAATTATTTCCTATTTTCTCTCTTGTAAAAGGAACTTGTGATGAGGTTATGCTCATTATTTAACTTTGTGTTTTACTACTGACAGCATTGGCAGTGGTATGCGTTGAAAGCAATAACTGGTGAGCCCATGAGTGTTGACTGTAAGAAAACAGTTATGACATTAGTACTCAAGTGTCATTTTGTGATTTAAAACATTTGTATATCTGTGTGTTAGTTGTTTTGCTTCTGTTTTTACGGTGCCAAACAGTGTGCTGGTTTTCACTTGATAGCAGCATCCAATGCTGGCACTACAACAGAGTAAAAATAGCAACATGCTTGGCGGATGAACAGTGTTCTGTTGTTCAATTTCTGTGGAGTGAAGATGCGAAACTTATTCATTAAAGAATGAAGTTCTAGTTGAGTCGACATTAGAAGATCCCAACAGCCAGGAGTGAAGGCATTGTCATAGAGATGTTTATAAAATCACGTAAAGTGATTGGCTGAGGTAGTATTGTTAAGTTGCTGTGTCCAGCCCACTGCAACTCCCAGAATAAACTAACACTGACTCGACGGTAGTACGTTAATGCCTGCTTGTCACAACAGTGAGTCTATAACTGCACCTGGAAGTCCATAAATGGTTTGTAGCTGATGTCCTCATCTGTACTGGGGATGTGACACCAGAAAGCTCTACAGGCTAAACCATTGGGATGGAAAACTTCACAGAGTGACACTGAATGATGGTATGAAACTGAATGCCTCATTGTCAAATACTGACACTGATAGGTGGAAGTCATTTCATTGCGGACTTGAGGGCAGGAAGTTAAACACTGCAATCACTGGCTGTTACGGTCACTGCACGAAACATTGATTCAATCGTGATCCGATGGATGTGTAAGGAGACCACACCTTTGTTTCTCTTCTGGTTGACAGGGGGAAGGTCACCACACAATTTCCCTCAAAGGATGCTCTCTGTCTTTTTACAGTTGCCATCCAGATGCAGCTAGTAGAGTTTACTTTATTTTACAACATTTCTTTATGATGAAGCAGGCAAGGTATAAATTCATACTTCCAAGCAAGTACAAAGCATATATAGGTGTGTCTGGGATTGTACTATAATTACATGATGTATATGTCTGATTTGTGAAGTACAATTTTCAGCAATTATTTCAGTAAAATCTTTCATAATTAACAATTTGGTGAAAATATGGCCAAACTAAGGAGAAATTTATATGTCTGCACCAGATACCTTAATTTCAGTTTTTTAGTCACAGAGCAATATTAATGTGTGAGGGTTAATGTGATGTAAAGCCCTTTTTTGGATTGAGGTTCTTAGGATTTAATAGCTGAAAGCTTCATGTAATACATGTGTCAGTAGTTTGTTGCACATATCTGCTTACTGTCACATCAACTATTTGTAATTGAATATTTCACAAACCGTGCAGCTCCTCTTTAAATCCTTCCCACATTTTGAATCTCTCACTGAATGAAATCTCAGTCTTCAAGAAATCCATGGTGTGTTGGTACTGTTGGGATCCATCTTGCCAGAGAAAAAGATTCAATTATCTTAGGGCACTCTTATACACAATGTTTCCATGCATATACAGGCCCAGAAGAATGTCGCTTTCTGAGATAGGGCTGAAGACGTGACAGTTGTTTGTGAATTTTTAATCTTCAGCATACATTTACATAATCTCTGTGTTGTGTACATAGTTCCGCATAGTCAGCGCGTACACAACTTTCCCACTAGAGCGCGCCCCGCTAAGCACAACAGCGCAGGCGCAGCGCTCGTCCCTCTCCGCTCTACGAGATGGCGCTGCCATAAAGACGGACCAAATTCTGCTTCCGCCAATCCGCGTATTAATATGTAACGCAGCCAATGAGATTGCTGCTAATGTAGAACCTTTTCTCCTCACTGATCGCACTCGCGCAGTGATACCTGAACGCGCGAGGTATTATAACAAGTGTACAGACCTCCGATTAGTCAGTCTGCATTAGTATGCGTTTGTCTGTACCAGTCTATAGTCAAGTTTCAGTCTGTGCCTAATAACATTATCATATTCCTGTACATAGCCATGAAGAGAAATGTATAGACACTTTGTCAAGTATCAGAGATACGTGAGAATAAGATTAATGTACCAATACCAAAGGTACTTCAGATTGTCAATTGTGAATAGCATCCAGAATCAAGTTAAGTAATTTTATGTTTTTATTATTTTAATAAATGTGTGTGAAAATTAATCAAGTTCTGTTTAAAGTTGGTCACCGTCAATCTGCTACTCTAAGCGTGCAAGTAGCATTTCTATCGTCTGACCTAACAGCAGAAGATAAACACACCACGATACATATTGCTGACACTCGCCTACTTCGTTAGAGTGACAAGTCAAATAATCTGATGGTGTGTGTACCGAAGGTCTTACAGTACGCACACCACACTCTGTTTGCTTAATTTCATTTCATTTGGGCTTTCTGAGTGCTTTGCACGTGGAAATTACAAAGGAGTGAGGTGCTGTAATTGTCAGCGCTAAACTAGAGCACAGCAAATGATTGTCTTTAGCGGAATACGCTGAGGTTTTCAGCAACAGAAATATCTCTCTTCAGTGCAAGACAATGAGAAACTAGAAACAAGGAATGAAAATTAGGGTTTAGTTTCCCATTGATGATATCAGTAGAGATGGAGCACAAGTTCTGATGGGGTAAGGATGAAGGGTGATACTGGTTATGGCCTGACTAAAGGTACCATCCCAGCATTCACCATTAGGTGTTTATGGAAACCATGAGAAACAAAAATAATTTATGTTGACAACAGCATTTTCTGTGGTCTGACACAAGTTATGTCAACATAAAAACCATTGCAAATAGTAAAAATTTGTAGGCAAGGTACTGCCTCAGTTAGTGACTTTGAGTATTCATGTTTCTCCATACCTAGTATAGTCAGTTTTTATAACAATGTTCTTTCACAATATTTTGTGCAATAATTTATCCAAAATGCACATAATATTATGTTGTAATGAAATTATGTTTGTGAAGAAATGTCATTACTTTATTTGAAGTCTTATCTTATTAATACTTAGGCTACGAGGTGTAAGATGTGGTAGCTGTGTGTTGAGTTTTGTTTAGTTTCACAGTTCACTGTGCTTTAAATGGTAAATTCTATGCATGCACTTGACTTTTCTCATTCTCTTTTCTTTTTCCAGACTTTGGACAGGCACTGTGAGAGTGAGGAGGAGATTTTTTCCCTCCCTAACAGGAGAACACAGTTGCATCACACAAACAAGGAAGGAGAGTAGTTGCAATGGCCTGTGGCAGGAATCCAAAATGATCTGTAAATAACACTTCCAAATTATTAGAACAATTTATTTCTAAAAAGAAATAGAACTTAACTTGCTTCCTGTGCCATCTACATGCAGTTACTTTACTCGCTATTATAACTCTCAGAACACAGGCTAAGCATCGTCTTCCTCTTCTCAGTACTAATGCTCTTGAAATCTGCAACTGAACTGGGGACAATCAGCGATGGGTGGCTGATTAAATCGGCGTTGACCGGGAGTACTGAGCTCTGTCTTCCTGCAGGTGAGGCACTGGCCTTTCTTCCCATTGGCGCATAGATCAGTGACGTCTTGATGCCGTTTCGCAGCACTGCCCTAGTGTATGTGCAGTCAATGCCTTAGGACTGGTCATTATGTACAGCTAACTATTATATAATTGAAAGCCAAGATCGCTTGATTTTAAGACATTCATTCAAATTGATAGTTTTGACAGAATCATGCTGTCATCTTCAGATTGGCATTACACTGTATTAAAAGAAAATAGGTTATTGTTAATTTGCACAAAATACAACCATTTTTTGGGATGATCCAAATTTTTCAAAAACTTTTACATACCTTTGCATATACGTTAACAGACATGTGTCGTTGACTTTTTCAGAACAAAGTGTAAGTCATTAAAAAAACTCAACATGGTTTGTCATTTATAAAACAGAATGCTCCCAGATGGGTTGTCAAATGAATGAAAGGTAAAAGCAAAGTGTGTGACACAATGCATTGTTAATGCCGAAGGAATCTTCTGTTTTGTTAATGTCACTAGACCAGAGCATGATCCTAATACAGCTGGAGTGCCACCCATATGGAAACCAATGAGTTTTTCCCACATAATGCTATGTTCCTGAAAATATTCTGTTAGTATTTCCATGACATCCATACCTTTTGAAGTCATTTCTAGTTCCCACAAAATGAATAATTTCTCTTTGGTTATGGTGTCATGGTCTGAAAAGTGGACAAACATGAGTAGCTGACAACAATTAGAAATGTCAGTCAGTTCATCACACTGCAAACCGAAGCATGGTGATTTTTGAACTCTTGAAACAAGGTGCTCCTCGACATCTGATATTAATGCTATGCAAGCTTTTACCTACTTCAATCAAATGAGCTTTCACAAGTGTTTTTACTACTGAGTAAACTTCTCTGATTGCACTATCTATTTCTGATATATCCCATCCCAGTGCGAATATCACATGAAAACACATCAGACACACCATTAAAAAGTTTTGTTGTAAACAAAGTGTATCTCTCACAGGTAATTGGCTCTACGATTACACAATCAGTGACTTCCAAAGAAACATACACGAGTCTTGAGTGATCAACAACAAAAACAACTTCAGAGCTCCACAAATAAAAGTTCATAAATTTGACCAAATTAAAATCTGAAGTGCAATGTAAAATTTAGAAATTACTTAAACCAATAAAGTTCTGAAATGCAGACTCAGAGTTAAAGTCTGGAGTTTTAGGCAAACATTAAAGTATAAAAGTTGTAATGGAATCGCAACACTTGGAATTTCTTGGGGTTGTACTTTGTTGATGAAGTTTCAATGAGAGAACTAGATAAATATCTTAAGTTTATGCAAATAATACCAGCACTAAGTCCAACACTGTCAAAGCAGTGGAGAAGTAATGAAGCAGAGTATACCAAGGCCTCCTGGCACAGCACTGTTGCATTGGTGAAGTCCGATCCGTTTATGATGTGCAGAATGGAGAGGTGTCCACATTGTAGGGGGGGCTGTCATGGCAAAATCTTTCTGGGGCTGCTCGGTGTGCTGGAACTGACTTCTGGAGACAGAGTGCAAAACTAAATTAATTTCCTCTTGCAGTGATACGCCATGTGTGATTGGTTGTAGTTGATTTCCATGGAAGTAGGAAATAGTTAACCCCGCATGCACCGATTGTAGATGTACACACGTCTTGGTGTGCTGACCCAGTTGCTGGTACTGTCCTCTGTTGGTCTGGTGGGGAAGCTGTCCAGTTTGAGTTGCCGCAGCCTCTGGCCTGTTGGCATACTTCCACTGTGGTATAAGTTGTGTGGGTAGCTCCTGATGCCTGCTGTTAGTGTCGCCACAGCAATTTTGAAATCTGGGACAATGCTACTAATGTTTTCGCCAGTGATACAAATCTTGTATCAGTACATTGAGTTTCATTGTTCTCAAATTCTCTAATTTTCCTCCAAAGAATTTTGGTGTTTGCTTAGTGAAATTAGGGTAGACTATTTATAAGTGTCAGTTTAATTTTGCTGGGTTCAAGGAGCCATTTGTGAGAGCAATTGTGTGTAATGCACCATGGCTTTGTTTCTCCCTTACCTCCTGTCAAAATAAATCCAAATTTAATGTAACTACTGCTGTATTTTTGTCTTCGGTACCATTTCCTGAAAATAAAACAGAAATGCAATCAAATGTATGCATAGCAAGGAAAAGCTTGAAAATAATGCATCTTTCACACTAAAATAAATAAGTAAGTATACTTCTACTATCTTTGTTTTTAATTGTGTATCACTACATAATGTGATATTCTAATTACGTAGTCAACAAAATATGCCGAAGTATTGTGAATATCTTATAATACACACACATGTAGCTATACTAATGCCTATATTCTCTTTTGTAGTTCTTACTTTTGATTAAAAGAGTTTAACATACACAAGTGTGGACTTACCTCTTTCACACAAGTCATAAATTTATAAGAATGTTGAGAACTAACTGCCAGTTAAACTGCTCATTATGTAGAACCACTAAACAGTCAGCTACAATCATTGACACTGCCAAACAAGACAACAGAAAGCATATTACATGTCCACAACAAGTTTACGATCTGCATGGTGGATGTCAGCAGTGGCAGAAGCCTGCTAGGCCTCTGCCGAGGGGAGGAATGGTGGGGAAAGGCAATGTCAGCTGCTTCCTGCAGTGTTGGAGGCATTACCCCTGTTGTTGTTGTGGTCTCCAGTCCAGAGACTGGTTTGATGCATCTCTCCATGCCACTCTATCCTGCGCGAGCTTCTTCATCTCCCAGTACGTACTGCAACCTACATCCTTCTGAATCTGTTTAATGTATTCATCTCTTGGTCCCCCTCTACAATTTTTACCCTCCGTACTGCCCTCCAGTACTAAATTGGTGATCCCTTGATGCCTTAGAATATGTCCTACCAACCAATCCCTTCTTTAGTCAAGTTGTGCCACAAATTTCTCTTCTCTCCAATTCTATTCAACATCTTGTCATTAGTTATGTGATCTACCCATCTAACCTTCAGCATTCTTCTGTAGCACCACATTTTGAAAGCTTCTATTCTCTTTGTGTCTAAGCTACTTATCATCCACATTTCACTTCCATACATAGCTACACTCCATACAAATACTTTCAGAAACAACTTCCTGACACTTAAATCTATACTTGATGTTAACATATTTCTCTTCTTCAGAAACTTGCCAGTCTACATTTTATATCCTCTCTACTTCAACCATCATCAGTTATTTTGCTCACCAAATATCAAAACTCCTTTACTACTTTAAGTGTCTTGTTTCCTAATCTAATTCCCTCAGCATCACCCAACTTAATTTCACTACATTCCATTATCCTCATTTTGCCTTTGTTGATGTTCGTCTTATATCCTCCTTTCAAGACACTGTCCATTCTGTTCAGCTACTCTTCCAGGTCCTTTGCTGCCTCTGACAGAATTAAAATGTCATCAGTGAACCTCAAAGTTTTTATTTCTTCTCCATGGATTTTAATTCCTACTCCAAACTTTTCTTTTGTTTCCTTTACTGCTTGCTCAATATACAGATTGAATAACATCAGGGATAGGCTACAACCCTGTCTCACTCCCTTCGCAACCACTGCTTCCCTTTCATGCACCTTGACTCTTATAACTGCTATCTGGTTTCTGTACAAATTGTAAATAGCCTTTCACTCCCTGTATTTTACCCCTACCACCTTCTGAATTTGAAAGAGAGTATTCCAGTCAACATTGTCAAAAGCTTTCTCTAAGTCTACAAATGCTAGAAACATAGATTTGCCTTTCCTTAATCTATTTTCTAAGATAAGTCGTAGGGTCAGTATTGCCTCATGTGTTCCAACATTTCTACGGAATCCAAACTGATCTTCCCCGAGGTCGGCTTCTTCCAGTTTTTCCATTCGTCTGTAAAGAATTCACGTTAGTATTTTGCAGCCGTGGCTTATTAAACTGATAGTTCAGTAATTTTCACATCTGTCAACCCGTGCTTTCTTCGGGATTGGAATTATTATATTCTTTTTGAAGACTGAGGGCATTTCGCCTGTCTCATACATCTTGCTCACCAGATGGTAGAGTTTTGTCAGGGCTGGCTCTCCCAAGGCTATCAGTAGTTCTGATGGAATGCTGTCTACTCCCAGGGCCTTGTTTTGACTTAGGTCTTTCAGTGCTCTGTCAAACTCTTTATGCAGTATCATATCTTCCCATTTCATCTTCATCTACATCCTCTTCCATTTCCATAATATTGTCCTCAAGTACATCACCCTTGTATAGACTCCCTATATACTCCTTCCACCTTTCTGCTTTCCCTTCTTTGGTTAGAACTGGGTTTCCATCTGAGCTCTTGATGTTCATGAAAGTGGTTCTCTTTTCTCCAAAGGTCTCTTTAATTTCCCTGTAGGCAGTATCTATCTTACCCCTTGTGATATACGCCTCTACATCCTTACATTTCTCCTCTAACCATCCCTGCTTAGCTATTTTGCACTTCCTGTCAATCTCATTTTTGAGACATTTGTATTCCTTTTTGCCTGCTTCATTAACTGCATTTTTGTATTTTCTCCTTTCATCAATTAAATTCAGTATCTCTTCTGTTACCCAAGGATTTCTATTAGCCCTCGTCTTTTTACCTACTTGATCCTCTGCTGCCTTCACTATTTCATCTCTCAAAGCTACCCATTCTTCTTCTACTGTACAATTTAAAACCTGGTTCCTAAATTCCTGTCTTACCATTATATAATCTCTCCGAAACCTTCCAGTATCTCCAGACCTCTTCCATGTATACAACCTTCTTTCATGATTCTTTAACCAAGTATTAGCTATGATTAAGTTATGCTCTGTGCAAAATTCTACCAGATGGCTTCCTCTTTCATTCCTCACCCCCCCCATTTCATATTCACCTTCTCTTCCTTTTCCTACTATCGAATTCCAGTCACCCATGACTATTAATTTTAGTCTCCCTTCTCTATCTGAATAATTTCTTTTATCTCATCATACATTTCATCAATCTCTTCATCATCTGTGGGGCTAGTTGGCACATAAACTTCTACTACTGTGGTAGGCGTGGGCTTCGTATCTATCTTGGTCTCAATAATGCGTTCACTGTGCTGTTTATAGTAGCTTACCCACATTCCTATTTTTTTATTCATTATTAAACCTACTCCTGCATTACCCCTATTTGATTTTGTATTTATAATCCTGTATTCACCTGACCAAGTGTCTTGTTACCCCTGCCACTGAACTTCACTAATTCCCACTATTTCTGATTTTAAATTTTCTGACCTACCTGCCCGATTAAGGGATCTGACATTCCACACTCCGACCCTTAGAACGCTAGTTGTCTTTCTCCTGATAACAACATCCTCCTGAGTAGTCCCCGCCCGGAGATCCGAATGGGGGACTATTTTACCTCCAGAATATTTTACCCAAGAGGATGCCATCATCATTTAACCATACAGTAAAGCTGCATGCCCTCGGGAAAAAGTACGGCTGTAAAGGCCGCTTTGGTTAGTGTTACAAGGCCAGATCAGTCAATCATCCAGACTGTTGCCCTTGCAACTACTGAAAAGGCTGCTGCCCCTCTTCAGGAACCACACGTTTGTCTGGCCTCTCAACACATACCCCTCCGTTGTGGTTACACCTACTGTATCTGTATCATTGAGGCACGCAAGCCTCCCCACCAACAGCAAGGTCCATGGTTCATGGGGGGGAGGGGGGGGGCAATACCCTTAACAATGTGTATAATAATACTTCGCATCTAGTGGCAGCTTAACACTGGCAGCACTTGGAGCAAATCAGTACCTTTCAAATAGTCCATTAAATTTTGGGCATGCAGCTGCTCAAATAAAATTTCTTCCACTGATGTTTCAGCCATGTATCATCTGGCCATCCTCAGAGTAAGTTGCCAGTCTTGCGACGTACTCTGAGGATGGCTGGACAATACGCGCCCGAAATATCAGTGAAAGAAATTTTATTTGCGTGGCTGCAGGCCTGAAATTTAATGCACTGTTCATTACACCTCAAAAAATTGAAAATGTGAACCTTTCCAATAATGCCAGTTTTCTCCACTCACAACAACAGTTAATTCGTCAAATTATCATGGGCATTTCCCCCAGCCACTCACACTCGCCTCTGCTCACTAGGTTGTGGGCCTGCACTACTCATGTAACAAGGGATTAAAAATTTAAAACAAGTAGAAGTTTGAAATTTGAAATCTTTTGCAGGCCATGTTTTAGCCCTTGTGGGCCATTGATAGTCCACAGATCCCTGATTGGGAACCACTCATTTCGTGTAATCTAGAAGCAATTATAATAATTATAAATGTGAATAGATCAGCAATTTCTTTATGTGTATTTACTGTGTATTCTTGTTTTTGTGACATTCTTCATCTTAGAGGATTGCCTCACTAGGGACCCAATGGAACGAAAAGTGCATCCACTCTAATTCATAATTTGTTTACATAATTAAGGGAAGTAGGCTCCTGTGGCTTCGTCTGCCTGTTAATGTATAAATTGGTTTGTTCCACATCCAATAGGCAAGATGGTGCAATGGCTAGCACACTGGACAGCAGTTAATTCAAATCATCCACTCAACCAGACTGGGGTGTCTCATGGTTTCTGTAAATTGGCTGAAGTGAATGCTGGGATGGTACCTTCCGAAGAACTTGGCTGACTGTCTCCCCAATCTGAGCTTCTGCACCATCTCTAATGATCTCAAGGTTAATAGACTTTAAACCCTAATATTCATTCATTCAAAATCTGTGCAATCTCTTTTTCGTGATTATATCTACAGAACACATTACGTTAGTGAATGAAAAAAATCAGTTACTTATTTCATTTGTGCCACTACAAACATATCAGTCCATTTAGTGTGCTGTAAGAATATACTAGCTCCTATCAAGAGGATAATCGTTCCACAGCTGGAATTTCTTGCAACACTTCTTGGATAAAGTCTACTTTACCATTTCTGTATGGCCATGGGCTATGACGAAAGTTGTGCGGTACTGTATACTGACTCACCTTGAGCCTTATGATGGATATGACATGACCCTAATCAGTGGAAGACCTTCGTGTCAAATTGTTACGGAAATACAAAGACTAATGAATCCATCACAGTGGAGACACTGCTTGTTGAGGAAAACCCAGCTGATCTGGTCTCCACAGCAGACTGACTTAAGTATGCTACTGAATGATTCCATGGACCTGCTAGGTTAATAAAGAACTGAACGCAATGGTCACAATTTATACAGGCAAAGGATTATTCCTTGCCAGAGAAGAAGAAAAATTAACTGAACAAGTAGAATGAGATTTTCACCGTGCAGCGGAGTGTGCGGTGGTATGAAACTTCCTGGCAGATTAAAACTGTGTGCCCGACCGAGACTCGAACTCGGGACCTTTGCCTTTCGCGGGCAAGTGTTTTACCAACTGAGCTACCGAAGCATGACTAACGCCCGGTCCTCACAGCTTTACTTCTGCCAGTATCTCGTCTCCTACATTCCAAACTTTACAGAAGCTCTTCTGCGAACCTTGCAGAACTAGCACTCCTGAAAGAAAGGTTCGCGGGAGAGCTTCTGTAAAGTTTGGAATGTAGGAGACGAGATACTGGCAGAAGTAAAGCTGTGAGGACTGGGCGTGAGTCGTGCTTTGGTAGCTCAGATGGTAGAGCACTTGCCCGCGAAAGGCAAAGGTCCCGAGTTCAAGTCTCGGTCAGGCACACAGTTTTAATCTGCCAGGAAGTTTCACAACAGAACAAGTATTTATGGTAAAAACACTACCTATTTTAATCTCTACTACGAACGGTATGGGGACTTTGCGTTAAATGACAGTTAATGAAAGAAAGTAGGATATCTGGAGAACTGGCAACATCAGATTTGGATGGAGCATGCACTTACTGGATTTAAGTTGTCAACAACATTTTGCGGTGAAACTGCATGCTCTGTATAGCAATATGCCTCTGCTACAAAATTCTTAGATAGCTCATTTCAACACATTCATGGATAACAGTCTGCGGTTCATTGAATTATCCAGGGACCAGTGTCGTTCAGTTGTTCTCTATGGACAGCAACATTTCACCTGTTTACTGGTCCAGCAGACTCAGTAATCAACTGCATCTTAGGTCTCGGCAGGCAATTAAACATGTTCTACATTGGTGCCTGCCTTTCATGATGGTGAAAGCTCACCTTGTTCAACAAACCAAGGCTCCACTGAAACCATTCGAAGTCACTGGCATTGACTTTGCCAGTCCATTATAAGCCAGATAGGGACATGTAACAAAGGAGGCATATACTGCTCTGTATATGTACACAACAACACATCCCCTGCATCTGGAACTATGCTCAGATATTTCAGTTGACAGATTTCTTAAAGTTCTACAAAGGTTTGTGGGTAGATGAGGAGTGCCCAGCAGGATTTACACTGACAATGCTACTACCTTCCAGTCCACCCACACAGAGCTTAAAGAGCTCTGGCAAGCTCTCATGGCAAGCAAGACACACAAGTACCTCACCCAGCATGTTATCACAAGGAAATTCATCACCCCATATGCACCTTGGTGGGGACGATTCTGTGAATGAATGGATGGTGGAGTATGTCAAATAGTGCTCTGAGGAAAGTCTTGGGACAGTTGCAATTGAACATAGGAGGTCTCAACACTGTCCTTGTCAGCATAGAAGCAACATTAAATTCAAGATTAATTACACAAGGGGGAGAGAAATCTGAACCACTGATCCCTGCACACTTTCTTGTAGGTTAGCGACTCCCAACACTACTTTGAGGCCCAGAACCACCAGCTAGAAAGGATTTGTCAAAGGAGTTTCAGTGACGACGGAAGGTGGTAGAACACTTCTGTAACAGGTGGAAGAAACAGTACCTGATCCTGCTCGAAAACAGCCACGAATGTCGTCAAGCAGAAACAGGTTCAGGAAGACTCCAGTTAGATGATGTCAATCTTTTCGAAGAAGATGTCTGTCCATGATATGTGGAGGAAGGTGTGGAGAGAAGGTCTTCTTAAGGGAAGAGATGGGAAGATTTGGATTGTAACCTTACGATCTTCTGAAGAGTCCATAATCTTGCGTCCCATTCAACTGGCCATTTGTCTAGAAGTTGACCAGGGTTGGGAGGATGTTGTGGGTTGATACTATTTAATTATAGACACTTTGGTAATACTCATTATCCGTGACTTGATCTGTTGTATATTCCATGATGTACATTCTTTTTGTGAGAAATAAATTAATGTTGCACTGTAATCACAGTGGTAACAAAGACAAAAGTACTCAGATTTTGCTATTAAATTTGAAGTAGTAAAAGGAGCATACATGAATGACCGCATTAAGTAACTCCGCTGTTGCTGTTTTTTTGAATGAGTTAGTACATTGCTTCTTACGAACAGGTAAAATGTTGTATGATTAAATGAGGAAACAATGTTTCCAACAAGCCTTTTTCACATCCAAGTGATCATGAAAATGACAATGAAGTAGTAGCAGTAGTAGTTTCACTTACATGTAAATCACTTTTACAAGGATACTGAGCATGACGTGGTTTTCAAATTTAAGAACACGAAAACAACATAATTAAGGTACTGGGCCACATTGGGAAAGTAATAAATTTATGGTCCAACCTGACTAAAAGTAGGGATCACTTGACTAGACACATCATGAGGCATCAAGGAATCGTCAATTTGGTAATGGAGGAAAGTGTTGGGGCTAAAAGTTGTAAAGGGAGGCCAAGGCTCGAATACAGAAAGCAGATTCAAATGGATGTTATTTGCAGTAGTTTGCAAAGAAGAAGAAACTTGCATGTGATAGACTTTAGACTGAAAACAACAACAATTGTGCCTATTTACATTTTTCTACAATTTTGGAAACTCAACTGTAACTGACTTAGAATTTTGCCTCTATTCAGTCAATTCATTAATCAATTTGTCATAACTATTATTTCTGAGAATGACAGCAGGGAAATGGTTCTCGAGTTTCCTATGTCTTCTTTCTCTAACAGAGACAAAACTCCTACCTGATTTAGATATGCTGGAAAAATTAATTGACACAAAAAAACTCTGGTATTATGTTTGTTGAGGGAGATTGTATTTGTATAAACAGTTCGAGGACAAAGACTGGTACTGCATATACATCGGCTAACATTTTATTTTATGGTTTTTTATAATTTTCTAGAGTTTGTTCTCTGTGCTGATAATAATGTAATTTACAGGTACTATGCCTGTTTTCTTGTTTCAGAATTTTTGTTGTTGTTTCTCTGTAATACTTGAAAATGCGCATTCATAAAGTTTGCTAACTGGTGTAGAATATGTGCAAATTAATCCTTGCCCATTATGTATATGTTTTTATGCTTTTGTTTGTCCCTCTCCATTTCCTGTTTTGTTCTTCTGAAAGACACACTTCTATAGTACACATAGTTTCATTTGAAATGAGTGCCAGCAAATCAAATTTATGTAGTTTTATGACAAATGCTAGTATCACTATGGGAAACTGAAGAACATACTGAGATTGGGGAGGAACGTTCTCCAAATCCCCATATGGCAGCACAGATTTGGATGGATACATTATTTAAGGCAAAAGTCAGGATGGCTCCTTGAGAATGAAAATGGTCAGTTCCTTTCCATTGTTGTCCATTTCAAGCTAAATCACTGTCCTTAATGACATGATTTTGACAATTTTAAAGTCAAATCTTATTTTGTTCTGTCTAGATAACAAGCACAGAATAAAACAGCACACAATCAAGAAGCTCCAATTTGTGTGTTTTGTAAAAAGTTTATCCATTAAGCTGTTTTTTGAAGGTAAGTGCGCTAACTTACTTTACATATTTTTGGGATAGTGCAATCAAAGCAGAAAGTGTTGATTAAGCAAAACTGAGATGTAAGAAAACTGTGTAAAGTAGATGACTGCACATCTTCCATACAACTTCTTAAAAATCTCGGAGTTCTTCTATTGACTTCCAGATGCAGTCCTTAATCATGATCACTATAGACAACAAATTTGAGTTTTAGATGGCTTGTGATGTGCATAAATAGAGTTCAAGGCAAAAAAATAATTTCCAAGTTGTTTCGTCAGATTCTGAGCATAGTGTAAAAAATTGTGAATTCCAAATAAAGTTATAGGACACATTATCATCAATCCTCCTACAATTTGTTAATTATCTTGGTTTAAGGATTGTATTACCTACCTGAATGCTCATTGTAAACTGGCCTCTGTTGATATGACACATAGACCATGGTTATTCGATGATGATTATCAGTGCTGTTATTTATTAATTCATTCACAAATCAAGTTCGATAAACCTCATCATAGATTAATCCAAATTGCAGTACTTTCCTTTGCTAGAAAGCATTTCAACTGTACATTCATTTGTTATGCAGTTCTACTGTATAGAATAATGTCTGCTAAATAGACCAAGTGAATTTGGTTCATGCAAGGATATGGAATGAGTGCAGATATACATTAACAATCAGGACAGGCAACTTCTCTAAAATATACTAAAAATTACAATGTGTTTACTAAGGTAACAATAGGATCCAAACAACAGCTTTATTTATTTTTCAGTCCCTACTAATAACACTCTCCGTAAGAGTTGCTTCGTTTACCTGATCTATTCACTTTGCCCTTAATACATGTTTGAGCACTAACAAAACATACATATTGAAAGTGTACATGTTATCTGTCACCTCCCCTACAAGTTCTCTGTGGTATTTTATATTGTGATGAATATTATGAAGACCTCAGTCAAAAAGGTGACTTTATCATCTATACTAACGTCACTTACTAGTCAGACAACAAGGGCAGGGGGACTTGTTTGCCATTCATACCATTTGGATTTCACTGCAGTCTACTGCTTCCTAACAAAGCATGTGAGGTAGGAACTGGCTCTCCAGCACAATCTCTGTTTTTGCTTCAGACAAGTGCCGGGATGATTCCTTTGAAAGGGCATAGCCGATTTCCTCCTCCATCCTTCCCTAATTTGAGTTTGTGCTCTGTCCCTAATGACCTAGTTGTCAACAGGATGTTAAACACTAACCTACCTGTCCTCCTCTCTGTTTTTGTTTTCACCATGCTTGCATTTAGAAAACAGCCCTCTAGACTCTCTCATTCTCGAGTCTTCCTCATTTTGCTTCACTATGTTGTTCAACCATCTGTTTTTCCCTTTTTGATGTACACTCTGCAGTTCTTTTGATTCTTTATCCCTGTTTTTGGTCAATTTTTTTTATTAATTTCGTTTTTTGTTCCCATCCTACCTCCTTCATCCATTGATACTCTGTTTTTGCCTTTTGCCTTTCATTACTGTTCATTTAATACACTTTCTTTTCAGTTTTACATGCATTATTTCTCTCTTAATTAGAAACAACTCATAAATGGGACAACAAAATTTGATTCATTGTTACCTTTCACTGTTCCCCTGCATTTTCAACCTCTTAAGCCAAAATTATGAAAATTGTTCCTCCTTCCTAGGATTTCCACTTCTTACTTTTCCTTTCAGTTCATTATATACATTTGTCATGCTGGGATTATATCTATGTTCCAAACGTAAATATTCAATCTATTTCTTTTCTTTTTTTGAATTGTTGCTGCTACTCCCGCTTTAGTTGTTTTGCTTTGGTTACTGTGTAACATATACTCTTCTCCTGTTTGAAATTTATTTTGCTGAGTACTAAATTGTACGCCATCTGACACATTGTGGCATTACAAGCAAGGGTGAGACAATATATCAAAATGCTTGTAAGTGCCATTCCTTTTTGTGCATATTATTTTGCATGATTCTTATGTGAATAAAATCAAGTTGCACAACAGTTTTAAACTAGGGTTGACTTATAAACAGCTGGATGAGTCTGCTGTTAGGAAATACAAAGGAAGTGCATACTACTGCTAACAGGGCAATTAATTCATACTTTCACACATCATGTTCCATTAATGCCATTGTGAAACAGGGCTTCAGGGAAGAATGAGTCAAGTTATATATTAACAGGCAGAAACAACCACTGCTATACTTTTCTAAGCATACTAACAATATACTAACAACAAATTATGACTAGTATTACTCTCCTCAAATTGATAATTGAGGTAATTACTTGTAGATTACTTAAAATATGTATATTAGGAGAAAAACTGGCACTTTGAAAGTAGCCACTTACCCTCCTACACTACTACTGCCATTATCGAATATATCAAACAAAGCATTTTTAACTTCGTACAAACCAGTATTAGCTGTCCACCAGAACATACAACTCCATTTTGAACCATAGAAAGGGATGTATAGTCTACATGGATATTATTTCTACTTCTAGCATTGTGATTGTGAGTTACTAGGTTCATTGTAAAATGACTCTTGTTGTTAACTATCAGTACCATTAGGAATTATACATATTAGCATGTAAGTGTAAGAACCTGTAAGTCCCTGAAGAGGCTTCTGCAAGAAGTTTGGTTATCAACTTTACACAATATTCATATTGCATCCTTATGTAGAATAAACACTTTTTTTACCTTGGCTGTAATACTGCAGATGATAATGCCACAAGGCAAAACTGAGTAAAAGTACACAAAATATGCTAACAATCTTGTCTGTAGATCACCATATTGAGAGAAATGATTGCTGGATTCAAAGCAGACAGAACCGAGCTCTTTGTTAACTTATCCACATGCATGTGCCACCTCAGTTTGTTATACCCAGGATCTTCACTCAAGGAGCCACATCCAGTGCATTACCTCCGATCTCTACTTCTGGTACTTTTACAACATTCTGATTTGTCCGAAATCATGGAACATGACGTTTTGCAAGATTGAGGAGTTGGCTGTAAACCAGTTAACAAGCCTGTTCCATATTACTCCAGGCTGTGTCTGATATTTATGTGCTTGGACCTTTTATCAATATACTTGAGTCATCAGTAAAATGATAGTTCTTGAAGTGTCATCCAATGTCTTTGGCAAAACATTTATGGAAACCAAGAACAGGAGTGAGCCATGCACCGAACCTTGTGGCACATGATATTTAATGTCTCCCCACTCTAAATTTAATGTTATTCCTATTGCAGAATTTGGTAATTTGACTATTTGTTTTCTGTTAGTGAGGCAAGACTCCATCCATGCAAGGGGAAGATCTTTAATGCCGTATCATTTTAGTTTTCATAGAAGAGTTTCATGATGAACACAGTCAAAGGCTTTGGCAAGGTCACTGAAAATGCCAACAGGATAATTTTTGTTGTTTAACTCTGCTAGCATTTAGTTTCAGAGATCATCTATTACATTCTCAGTACAGAAGCCTTTGCAGAAGCAAAATGAGCTGCTGTTAAAAAGGACACAGGGAAGAGTGAGATTGGTTGACAGAGACCAGTTGCTTATCTCAATTTTTACGTATTATTGTTGCTACTGCACACTTCAGTCTTTCAGGAAATACGCCTTGAATCATTGACTGACTGCAAAGGTAACTCAAGGGTGGCTCTACCAAGTCAGTACAATATTTTAGTGCTTTAGCTGAGACACTTACTTTTTAATGAACTATTAATCTTTGTGATTTCTCTAACAGATGAGTTGCCAAAACTGATAACTGGGGGTGGAGTATGGACTATCTGTCTAAGTAACTTTATTGGGCCTGCTTTCTTTATTGTATCTGCTTTTTTTGCCCTGAATGCTCAGCTATTGTTACAAAGAATTCATTGGACTCAGCAGTCAGTGACTAATTTGGTATTGCTGTGTGGGAGTGCAATACCATTTGCCTAATAATCCTCCAAATTGTTCTTGCCTTTTTCTTGAAATTTTGAAATATTTTGCCCGTAGTACATGACTTTTCTCATCTGCTGTGTGTTCTTGGTAAATGTTTTCCCATTCTTCAAACTGATACATACTCTTGCATATATCAGATACAGGATGTACAACAAATATATCAAAAAATGTTGAAGTGTTCTTGGTTCTTGGGGAGCAAAAATGATGGAAACTCAAGGCTGGAAATGTCATCCAACAATGCCAGGGTGTTGATGTAATACAAGCCAATGCCTGTAATGGATGTAACTGTTTTATAGCTTTTTGCTTGACAGGGAACTACTCTGTTTAAATGAGTGGAAGGAAGCATCTCAGACGTGTCCCTTGTCCATCAGAAAATTAATTATGAGATACTGTCTCAATTTTGGCTATCAAAATTGTCCCTTCCAGTAATTTTTGGGTTTGCAGCCAGATCCCATCAACATTCGGCTACTCTGCTACAATATTTCGGCCCAGAGGCCATGCTCGTATGGGCAGGGGAGGGCTGGCAGCGGCACAGTCCACCGCTCTTCAGCCAAATGGCTTTAACAGAAATACAGGGGAAATCTTACATTAAAAACAGGGATAAAAAGGGAGACATAAAAATACAGTAAAGGAGATGATGGGAGTTAAAATATACACACTGGGGGACAACTAAAAAGTTGACAAAGTCAAAAGAGCCCACCCGGTTAGCCATGTTGTCTAACGCACGGCTTTCCGGATTGGGAAGGAGTGCCTGGTCCCCGGCACGAATCCGCCTGGTGGAATTGTGTCGAGGTCCAGTGAGCCAGCCAGTTTGTGGATGGTTTTAAGGCCTTTTTCATCTGCCTCAGCGAATGCGGGCTGGTTCCCCTTATTCCACCTCAGCTACACAATGTCAGCGACTGCTGTGCAAACAAGTTTTCCACATACATGTACACCACCATTACTGTACCATGCATACATAGCAGTTACGCTCATCTGGTGTCAGATGTTTACTAGGGGCTGAACTGCACAATAACTCTGAAAGAGTGGTTCGGTGTGGGGCAGCGAAGGGGTGAAGTGGACTACGGAAGTTGTCGTCAGGTTGTAGACCACTGCAGCAACCGTTGGGACGGAGCCTCTCTGTCATTTCTAGGCCCCCGGTTAAAATACAATACAAGTTAAAAGAACACAGCTGGCAATTCGTTGTGTACTTAAAATCACTGGAGTCAAACACAAGTTAAAAGTCGCCCACAGTATAAAAATCACACAGAGTGAGACACTTAAAAAACAAAACCACTGGCAAACGACAGAAGACACACAAAAAATAAAAACCGCTGGTAGTGACCTGCCAAAGGACTTGGGGGCTGGAGAGGAGGAAAGAAGAGGGAAGGGGGGATGGGGGCGGGAGAAAGAGGAAAGAGGGGTGCACCAAGAGGCAGGAGACGGGCAGGGTGGGAGATGAAGAGGGAAGAAAAGGCAGGATGGAGTGCAGAGACACTGAAGGGGAGCACAGGAGAGGGAGGGGACGTAGTAGGGGGAAAGCCACTCAGGAGAAGACAGGGGGAGGAGAAGGAGCCCCGAGGAGGAGGCAGGAGGGAGGTGGGGTTAGAGTAGGTAGGAAGGATAGACATCAGAGCGAAGCTCATCATCTGGGAGGGGTAGATGCTGGAAGTTACATTGGGAAAGGAGGTGGAGGGTGTGGAGATGGAGAGAGGGTGGAACACAATGGTAAAGGTTTGGCAACCGGCTGGGGGTGGAGAGGAAGGGAGACACCGGGGGGTGAGGAGGATCGAGTCGGTAGATAATATACAGGGTGCGGATGTATTCCAGGAAAAGGTCATAGAGGATGCACATGGGGGATGGGAGGCAGATGCAGAAGGCGAGGCAGAGTGCATGGCGTTTTAGGATTTGGAGGGCTTTATAGAACCTGGGAGGGGCAGAAATCCAAGCAATGCTGGCATAACAAAGGATGGGGTGGATCAAGATTTTGTAGGGGTGAAGGATAGTGGAAGGATGCAGTCCCCATGTCCTGCCAGACAGGAGTCTGCTGTGAGCTTTGTGTTGGATTGTAAGGAGATGGGGAGTCCAAGTGAAGTGGCAGTCGAGGGTGAGGCCAAGGTATTTGAGAGTAGGAGTGAAGTGGAAAGGACAGCCATAAATGGTGAGGTAGAAATCATGGAGATGGAAGGAATGGGTCGTGTGGCCCAAGATGATCGCCTGGGTCTTGGAGGGGTTGATATGGAGGAACCACTGGTTGCACCAAGAGGCGAACTGGTCAAGGTGGGTTTGGAGGGTACATTGGGACTGTTGAAGGGTAGGATAAAGGGCGAGGAAGGCACTGTCATCAGGAAGTTGGAGGAGATGAACAGGCGGGGGAGGTTTGGGCATATCAGCAGTGTACAGGAGATAGAGGAGAGGGGAAAGGACAGAGGCTTGGGATACGTCAGTGGAAGGATGGAAGGTACAGGAGTTGGAATTGTGGACAGTGACACAGGAGGGACGACGGGAGATGAAGGAAGCAATGAGATGGGCGAAATTGATAGTGAGAGCATAGGTCTGGAGTTTGAAGAGGAGCCCAGGCATTCTGCAGGTCAAGGGAAACAAAGATAGTGGAGCGATGGGAGTTAAGTTGGAGAGAAAGAAGATTGGTAAGCTTAAGGAGCTGGTCGTTGGCTGAGAAGGAAGGCTGGGAGCCACACTGGGTATGGGGAAGGAGGTGGTGCTGATTAAGGTGGCAGTGAATATGGTGGGAGAGGATGGTCTCGAAGACCTTACTGAACATGAAGGTGAGGCAGATGGGACGATAGGAAGAGGTATAAGAGGGTGGTTGTTGAGTTAATGGAACAGCAGGAGACGGGAAGTCTTCCACAGTGCGGGGTAAAACCCAGTGGAGAGGAGGACATTGTACAGGGTAGCAAGGAGAGCCAGGAAGGACCTGGGGGGGGGGGGGATTCCTTGAGTTGGCAGTAGGTGACGCCATCAAGACCATGGTCAGTGTTGCGTTTGGAGCAGAAGATGAGTGCAATTTCGTGTGCGGTGATTGCAGTGTTGATGACTGAGGGGGGTAGCTGATCCAAGTGTGTGAAGCTAGGGGCGAGTGGTAGGACAGAGGTAGCAATGCAGTCAAGGTTGGTGGGGAAGGGAATAATCAAAATGGAGATTTTCAGGAATGGAGAAGACCTCAGAGAGGTGGGAAACAAAATGATTAACCTTACGGAGGTTATCAAGAAAGGGGCAATCGTCATGGAGGATAGAGTAATGCGAGATGGGAGGGCTACCAGTAAGGTGGTGGAAGGCTGACCAGTACTTGGAGGAGTTGACAGGGAGGGTGGAGTCTAGGCATGTGCATGTCTGGCACAAGTCCTCGCATTCTTTGCTGTAAGGAGGTTCCGGATGTGCCGCTGTAATTGCCGGTGGCAGATGAGTGTATCCCGGTCACAGGTGCGGAGGAAGAAGCGGTACAGCCTGCGGGATTTGTGAAGAATAAGGATGGCCTGTGGAGGAAGCGTAGGGTGGTGAGGATGGATGAGTTTGGTAGGGACATGGGCCTCCACAGTCAGTGATGGTCTTCTGAAAGAAGGAAGGGGCATGGGTGATGTCAGCGGGACAGTGAAATGTGAGTGGGTGCCTTTCAACCTGTGAGGCGATGGATTCCTGGTAGGTATCCCAGTCAGCACGGTGGTAGTCATGGGCGGACTGTTGGGGGGGGGGGGGCAGGGAAGCCACAGGCAGAGGAGATGGTGAGAGGGATGGGGAGTTGGTCACTACCAACAGTATCGAGGACGTCCATGGCAACCAAGGAGGTTGGGGGACGTGAGGATAACATCGGGTGTGGAGTTACTTTCAGGTCAGGTGTGTTGTGGGAGAGGAACAAGGTCACCGTGGAGGGTGGCAAGGAACTGATGCCACTGCCAAAGGGTGCCAGGGTCACAGCTGTGGATGCTGAGGTTGGCAGCAATCACATAGGTGGAGAAAGTACAATCAACATGGGAAAGGAAGTCATAGGGGAGAGGAGCTGTGGGACAGATATAGATAGTGGCAGAGGTGATGGAGGGGGGGGGGAACCAAGATGCTGAGGAGAAGGTGTTCAGTTGGGTCATTGAGGTGGGGCTGTGGCCAGACAGGGAGATGCTCGAGGTGGCCAATAGCGACCCCACCTTGGGCAAGGGGGAGGGGATTGTCAGTGCAGTGAAGGAGATAAGGAGAGGTGCGGACAACATGGTGAGGTTGGAGGAAGGTTTCATTAAGGATGAAAGAGTCAACCTGGTGCTGGGATAGGGTATGCATGAAGAGGTGTTTGTTGGCAGGGAGGGAGTGAATGTTGAAGTAGAGGAGACGATACTGGTGACACGCCAGGAGGTGGGAGGGGGGAAGGAAGTGGGGTGACGAGAGAGGGGCACAAACGAGGGTGTCGAGGTGGGTGAAGGTAAAGTGGGCCTGGTTGTGGGAGTGGGTGGTGTAGGTAATGAAGTGGAAAACAGAGCAGGCAGTGAGGGAAATCTGCTGCAGGGTGCTGGAAGAGGTGGATGTTCTGCAGGACAACGATGTCTTCTGCTGTAGGGGGAGGGCGGAGGGAATTGTTGGGGTGGATGGGTGGGTCGATGTGGCAAATGGGGACAGTGAGCTCAGGTTTGGTGGGAGTAGTTTTGCTTTAGGGGGGGGGGGGGGTTCGTTGTAGGTGTTGCAGGAAGGGGGAGAGGCGAGGTTAGGAAACTGTTTAAGGAAGTGGGAGGGGGTTCTTGCAGTTTTGGGTGAGGTGGTCATTGTACAGGAGACAGTGGTGGCAGGGGTTGGATTGAGGAGGGGAAGGGGAAGAGTCAACAGGGTGGCGGCGGTTGAAAATCAGAGCTCCCTGTGTGAGGAGGTGATCAATGGAAGAGGTGATCGATGGAGGAGGTGGACTCTGTAAATATACGCATGAGGAAGGTTGGACCAGAGGAGTTGGAAATACGGCAGGCCAAGCAATCTTCCAGGGTGGGATGGGCGTTCAATTATGCCAACACCTCTGCCTCCATGACCACAGGGCTGAGTTTTGTGATCATGGCGGTGAGGGTTGGCAGACGACATGGCGGGGGGGCTGACCAGGAGAGGGGTGAGGGACACATGGGGGCCAAAGGTGAAGTGGGGAAGGTGCCGGAGAAGATCAGTATGGAAAGAGGGAGAGGACGACTTGATGAGAACAGAGTCTCTGCGAGAGATAAGTTTGGTACTGGGTGCACTGGGGATATATTTCCAGATTTCAAGGGTGAGGGTGTGGGCATGCAGGAATTTTGGATCAGGGTTGGCAAGGAGGAAGGTATACAGCGTGGGGACCAGGGAAGCGGAAGGAGAGGTGGTATCCATGATGGGATCAAAGGGAAGTGGGGCAGTCAGTGGATTATTGGAGGAGGGTATGGAGGTGAGGTCGCCACTTGGACGCTTGGAAGGTTTTTTGGTGGGTGTGGCCAGGGAGGAGGGATGAGGGACTGGATGGATGGGGAGGTGGTGGGAGGCAGGCTCCTCTTGTGAGGCAGCAGCACTGGGACTGGGGATGGGGCACTCTGTGGCGGCGACTGTGGCACGGCAGGCGGCTGCTCGGGCTGGGGAAGCAGGAGTAGTTGTAGCGTGGCGGGTGGGTAGGGGGCGGGGGGGGGGGAAGTCATCTTGGCGGACGACAGCAGTGGGAGGGGGGACAGAAGCAGGGGAAGCAGCAACATACAGGTGGGGATACATGGATGAGGAGGAGACAGAAGGGGAGGAGACCGTGAGTAGGGGAGGTGGATGAGATGGGTTAAGCCCAGAGGAAGCACTCACGAGGTTACAGTGGGGGCAGGTGAATGGGAGGTGTAGATGATGGTGGTAGTGGGGATGTCCATGATGGAAGGCGGCGTCCACTGGCGACAGGAGTCGCCGAAGCGAAAGGAACTAAAACGGGAGGCGGCGGCGTCGACTGGGCGGCGGTGGCGAACATCGGGATGCAGCGGCGGCGACCGGGCGGCAGCGACGGCGTGCAGACGGACGAAAGGACGACAGCGGCCGGCAGACGGGCAGACAGACAGCAATGGCAGGGGGCTCTTCCGAAGCGACGAGTACACTCTGATAGTAGCTACCCCGGGCAGTGTATGTACTCGCCTGGAACTGAGGGGATCCAACCCTCGAATGGAAGATACCTGATGCAGTCATGCTATTTATAGTGAATTCCGAGCATGCAAATCGTACTGGCGGTTTACGGCGCATGCGTTAGGTGGTGACATGCGCGAGGCAGCCAAGTAGTGTGTGATGCCCTCAGTGTTGAAGTAAGAACAGCGTAATCGCTGAGTATTGACTGAGCATGCCGATTCCGGCGTGACCGCATAATTTTAATAAATGGATTCCAATTTTTATCCTGCCCATAACCGTTATCATGATTCATTAAATTGACAGCAAGACGTATTTCCACGGATTCTTTAATTACAGAGTCCCAGAAGCTGGAAACAGGTGCTAAAATTTTGGTGTTATTGTATTCTATTGAATGTCGCATGGAAATGTAATTTTCCGCTACTGCTGATTTTAAGGGTTGCAGCAGACGGGTGAGTCTTTCGGATTCGACTTAGGCCTTGCTCTTTGTTGGTGGACGGAAGATGACATTGATATTATTCCTCCTAAGCAATCTGCCTATTTCAGAAGATACTTTCCCGGCATATGGAAGGAATGCAGTTGATTTATAGTCATCAGTCTCCTCATAGCGTTACTTCTTGTTGTTATAACTGTGCATGGCCTTCCGTATTTGACGTGAAGTATAGCCATTCTCTTTAAAAACCTCCTCCAGATGCACTAATTCTTCGTGAAGGCTATCAGCATCCGATATTACATGCGCCCGATGAATTAAAGTACTGAGAAGACCGGGGGTTTGTGCGAGGTGATGGCAAATGGACGCCTGAAGATATAGATCTGTATGTGTTGGTTTTCTGTACACCAAATGCCCCAAAGACCCATCTTTCTTACGGCGCACTAACACGTCTAAAAGGCTAAAGTCCCATCTTTCTCAGACTCCATGGTAAACTTGATGTTCTCATATAAAGAGTTTAAATGACAAAAGAATTTTTCCAGTTCTCGATGCCTTGAGGCCATACAGAGAAAGTATCATCTGCGTAACGCCAAAAAAACCGTAGGCTTTAAGATAGCAGACTCAAGAGCTTTTTCCTCAAAGTCTTCCATAAAAAGATTGGCCACCGCAGGGGACAAGGGACTCCCCATGGCGACACCGTCAGTTGGTTCAAAAAATTCGTTATTAAATGAAAAATAAGTTGAGGAGGGAGTATGTTCAAACAATGCCATCAAATCATCACTGAACAAGTTACCAATAAGATGTAATGAGTCAAATAAAGGCACTTTGCTAGAAAGTGAGACCCCATCGAAGGTAACCAGTAAATCGGAACTGCTCAGCTTAACTGTCTTCAAACGACTGATAAAATCCTTGGAATTACGTATATGGTGGCAGCACTTACGCACATACGGCTTGAGTAAGGAGGCCAGATGTTTTGCAGTCGAATAAGTAGAAGCTCCAATATTACTCACAATCGTATCGGAAAAACATCCTTGTGAATCTTGGGCAGCCCATACAGTCTTGGTGAAACAGCACTGTGTGGTCTCAGCCTCCTGATAACTTGCTTAGGTAAAAAACTATCGTTCAAAAGAGCAGCAGTTTTTCTGGATATACGGCTCGTTGGATCCTTATGGATTTTGCGGTACGTAGAATCACTTAGATGACTATGTATCTTCTCGTTGTAGGCTTCTCTTGTCAAAAGGACATTACCCTTATCAGCAAGGAGTACGGCTGTACCAATATCTTCACGGAGGTTGGGAAGAGCAGCGATTACTGCTGGACAGATGTTGCTCCGTTGCGGTGCACATTTCAGCAAGGTACGACACGACTCCCGTCGAATTTCGTCTGCAGAATCCGCGGAAAGAGGTCAAATAGCCTCCTCAATAGAACTGATGAAATCCATTAAAGGAAGTGAAGAAGGTGTAGGAGCAAAGTTTAAACGTTTCACAAGCACTGACATCATCACATAGTCAATCGATTTCTCCGTGAGATTCACAAGGGATCGTCCAGAAGGAGCTTCTTGCGGTCTACGTGTTGCTAGACGATTAAACTTAGGACTTTGTCTATTTGCACTATCTCTGTGGGCTCAGTCCGCCTTGGCTCAAGTTACACCATCAATCCAATCCCAAGTAAGGGAGGAGCATCTTGCCGCAATCTTCAGATGTAAGTAAAATAAATCCTTGGAAATCATCTCTAACTCTCGACGTGTAAAACGGATTCTTTCTCTAACCAAGGCCATACTTGTCCTGCGCTTAATCTTATTTGCAGCAACTCTAGCAAACATTGAAATCAAATTATTGTCTCTAGATTTCAATAAGAAATTAAGTGAGCACAGTAACCTGGTTCTTTTCTCACATAATTTATCCAGTCTGTGAATATCCTGAACCATCTCCTTCCTTAGAGGTATTGGATGTGACTTGTGAAATTTTCCCGGCGTATTTCTTCTTCTAGTAATTTTCGGGTTTGCAGCCGGATCCCATCAACATTCTGCCACGATATTTCGGCGCAGAGACGTCCGGGCATCCTCAGGTGAGTAGACGAAATATTGAAGAGACCTGACTTGGTATTTATAGCGAATTCTGGGCATGCGAATCGTACTGGCGGTTTATGCTGCATGCGTCAGGAGGTGACATGCGCGAGACAGCCAAGTAGTGTGTGCCGTCCTCAGTGGTGAAGTAAGAACAGTCTAATCGCTGAGTATCGACTGAGCATGTCGATTCAGCTGTGACCGCATAATTTTAATAACTGGATTCCAGATTTTATCCCACTGAAAGCCGTTTTCACGATTCATTAAATTGTCAGCAAGACGTATTTCCACGGATTCTTTAATTATAGTCCCAGAAGCTGAAAACCGGTGCTCAAGTTTTGGTATTATTGTATTCCATTGAATATCCCATGGAAATGCAATGTTCTGCTACTGCTGATTTTAAAGGTTGCCCCAGACCTTCGTGTTCTACACACCCGTCTGCGGCCGTAAACTGCCAGTACGGAATTCACTATAAATACCATGACTGCATCAGCTCTCATCAGTATTTCGTCTACTCACCTGAGGATGGCCGGACGTCTCTGGGCCGAAATATCGTGGCAGAATGTTGATGGGATCCGGTTGCAAACCGGAAAATTACTGGAAGAAGAAATACGCCGGGAAAATTCCAGAAGTCACAAAATTGTCCCTGCTTTCAGGGAGTTCTGAACTGATGGGTTAAGAGAGTGAGGTGGTGGAGAGGGGTCACAACACATAAAGAAGAAAGATTATCATTAAAATATTAGTCTATTAGAACCAGAATCTTTTACATTACTGTGAATGGCCTTCACAAAAGTAGAGTTTCAGTCTATAATTGACTGCAGACGACTGTAAGTAGAACACTGACACTTAAAGGTAAGAAGGCATTGTTTATAAATTATTAAACATGTAGTGATAACAGAATGGTGGACAATGGGCCATTAATCTAGGAGCTAATTTTAGCCTCTGTACTGCAGGCAATGGCTCTGAGCACTATGGGACTCAACTGCTGTGGTCATAAGTCCCCTAGAACTTAGAACTACTTAAACCTAACTAACCTAAGGACATCACACACATCCATGCCCGAGGCAGGATTCGAACCTGCGACCGTAGCGGTCGTGCGGTTCCAGACTGTAGCGCCTTTAACCGCTCGGCCACTCCGGCCGGCCTGCAGGCAATGTTGGGAAAGATTTCGAGATAAACTGGAGAGATACGAGAGATCATTGAACCGATGAGAGGTCGGTCAAGGTGACATAGGATGTTCTTCTTACCAAATGACAATATTAAAGGTAGCTTGCTACACCCAGCTGGCTGCTACAATGCTCCTGCATGAAACAGTTACTTGCGCCACATTAAAATCATGGCGCTTTTTCACAAGTATCATTATGCATCTCTGTACAAGGTAATGATCAGCAAAACTGTAATGAGACGCGTTGGGTTCTTGTCTTCAGGTTGTTGCTCAAGAAACTATCCATCGTGCTTCAAAAATATTTGGCATAGTTTTCGTAGAGCGTTTGTGTGAAATAATGTGGGGCTACATGTGATAACGATTGGACTTTTCTGTGTGTGCCATTTAACTGCAGCTGCTGATGTCCAGACAAGGAAAATGGTAACAAGACAGTCGCATTCCAGTGTATAACCTCGCAGTGGCCGCTCCTAAGTAAACTTCCGACGTCAAAACATAGGTCTCCTGCCAAGTGATCAGAGGCAGTGGGCAGTTCGATTTGCTGGAGCGTAGAATATTCATTCCTCAAACCTTCCCCAGCCTGCCTTTGCACCACCTAAAGCAAAGAAGGATAACTTCTGTATCAAGACGCATATTTGAAAACAGGAGGAGCTGCCCAGATTTCCAGCATATTATAATGTTTATCGCCATTATGGAGAAACTGTTAAGTTATCTCACATCACAGATCAAATTTCGGGATACTGCTGTGCAGTATGTGAGGAATCTTGTCTGCCACTGTGTCTCTACTCTCCGATTTTTGTTTGTTGCAATGAGAAAATCAACATTCTGCAGGAGTATAACTCCGATTTTAATCAACTCGGAGCCTCTTTCTTTTTAATTGATCACTGAATGCTCACATTGAGGAAGAACGTGAAAGTCTTTCCCTTATTATAAAAATGGGGTATCATAGATTGCTACCACCCCAACCAGTATCTTACCGTTGGCAATGTAAATACACGTTTCTGACAGACACCAACAACGGCCGCGCAGGGGCCTGGTGGGTCCAATGATGCGCACCCACTGACCACACCTTCAGCGGCTCCGACTACGAGTGCCCTCTGCCGCAGCGACTTAGGATGGCCGGCAGCAGCTACATGGGCCAGTCTCAGGCACAGTCCTCGACAGTCTTCAGTCTTAGTCAACCATCGACAGTTTGCTCGTACATTAGCAGAGGGAACTTTGCAGTAAATGATGCTTGTTAGTTTGCTTCTTGTAATAGCTGGACTTTATTGCTCTTTTTCTTATGTAAAGTGTCTTTGCAACACTTGGAGGAAACTACAAGTTTAGTAAAACTTCTGTTTACTATGCTTATGTGTTGGCTAATCATTTCTGCTCTTGTCCAGCTTCTCCACAACAGTGACTGGTGCACCACTCTGTACCCCACCTCCCCTTACCACTGTGTACAAAGCAGTACACAACACGAAAATTTATTTCTAAGAAACTCTGCTAGATACTGCTATGCAGTTTGTTGCAAATGATAGCTTATACAGGTTTTTTTATTTTCTTATTTATTTATTTTTTTTACTATGGGTACCCTTCTACAAGCACTCAGTTTGTTGCCTACAGAACATCTAGGCAATACTCAAGTTCCCTCCATGTCTTTATCTGTTGTGGCGCGATATGTGGATCCTCCTACCCTGAGATCCAGGTATCATGCCAGTTTACTGTCCCAGAGATGTGAAAAGTCGCTTAATTGGAAAAGAGACTTTATTAAGGCAGTTATTCTCTGTATCAATTCCTTCCGACATGTTTCTAGCAAACCCAGCACATCTGAGCCTGTATTGTGGCTGCAATTCTTGCAAAAATTGCACTTTGTATGTTTGGGAAATATAACCATTTGTTGTAAAATGTTAATCACAACGTTCTGAAGTATGCTTTATTTCTCTGGAAACACAGCAAGTCAACTTCAGCTGACTCTGATGAAATGCTGTTCACACAGTAGTAACTTCAAGTCAACTTCAACTGAATCAGATGAAATGCTGTTCACACAGTAGCAACTTGTTGTCACTTACTCCAGGTCTACCACCTCTTGCCTTGTTACCACCACTGCTGGCCTCTTTAAACATTTCATACAATTGTTTGACGCTCTTCACATTAGGCAGCTCTAGATTACTTTGGAACAGATGCTGAACTGTAATAGATGGCCGTGTATCATGAAACCACAAAACACATTGAACCGTAAAATTACTACTGGTTCACCAAAGGTTACTAATCTCATTCAAACACAAAATGTAAAGTGGAAGTGGGTGCCAAGAAATAATGGTGAAATTACACACAATTTTCAATAACACTCTTTATTGAAATTTGGTGCAATACTTTACGATATTTTTTTTTAAATACCAACAATCATTTAACAAATAAATCACAATTTACGATAGACAATGACTTTTAAATTATTAAATTATTATAAAAATTTCACGCCAGTAAAAGGCAAGTACAGGCAAGCAATTTAACGTATATAACGCCACGCTGTATAATATTTCAAGCTCAGCTACATTACAGCTGAATTTCGCTCCATTCATTAAATGGCGCAGAATCTAACTTGTCTCCAACATAGAAAGACAATTCTGTTTACAAAAGCTATGAAAATAGAAAAACCAAAACGCATGAGTCATGCACACGGGGGACACTCACAGTTAATGTTATTAACATTTCCAAAATATATAAAAAACAAATTTTACAAATTTCTGCCAATCAACTTCGGCAAACACACACGCTCGCCAGATAGGACTTGCGAATTTTAACAACATTCTCCTTTCAAGGCAAGAATTTCTACCTGTAATGAAATAGCAAACTTTTGCATGGCAAGAAAACACACTAACAACCAACTAGCTGTATGAAACACATAAGCACGTCGAGTAAAAAGCCTTAAAAGGTACTGAATTGGAAAAACACACAACATTTTTTGGTGACTAGAAACAATAGGAAAAATTCACTACGGCGTATATTAACAACCTTGCCAAATATACATAAACACAAATTTACGTAAGTTACAGCTTCCAGATGAGCAGGAATTCGTTGTGCAATTGACTAGTTCTTACCACGAGGCAAAAGGAATTTTTCTTCTTTCTTAGAGTGCCTTTTACACGTGAGTCTAGTAATACTAGTTATGACAGGGGAAAGAATGGATCAGGTCTTAGTGCCTTGCATTTTAAACAGTACAGCCATTGCTGCCTTAGACTTTCACAGACAGGGCTGAGGCTAACAGTTGAATAAACCCGTAGGTAAGCTGGGAGAGGAAAGAAGCAATCCGAACCACAGATTTACTCTGACTCCCCCCTTTCGTCCTCAAAAGGGGACAAACGGACTACCCTTTCTAATATTACCACCTTCCCGCGGGTGGACAGACGAGAATGAATGGCGGGAAACCCCCCCCCCCCCCCCCCCAAAAAAAAATACGGCTGGTATAATTAACAAGAATAAGTAAATTGAATTAAATTAAACTTCATAAAATCTGTTAACAATCAATACTCAACTTCTGGTGCGTCACGACTCCCAGGACTGAACCAACGCAGCACCTCCAAATGCTCTGTCGAGCCACCCGCTGCCAGCCGTTTCAACAGGACGCAGGAAGGCGCGCCGATTTTCAGAACCTCCTCGCCGGTCGACAGCATACGGCCGAACTGCAGATTAGGCTCCTTGCGGACCCACGCTCAGGAAGATTCCTTTCGCGACGATCAGTTAACGCCCCATACCACGGAGCCGCTGCTCGCGTCGCTTAGACTGATGCCGCGGTCTGCGCGCTGTCCCTCTAGCACCGGCAGAGAAGTTTCTCGATGCCCCGACTGCCAACTCCCCACGAGAGCCCATACAGCCCCTCTTAAACCCACGTGAACAGCCCACTATTCCCCTTTCCTGCTAGAGGGAGACACCGAAGCCTTCAAATTGCGACAAAGGCGACACCACCAGAAAACGGAGGGCGACTGCTTCACGCTACGCGCTGCGGCGCGCTTTTCTAAGCTAACTTTGCTACGGCTCACACATTGCGCTTTCTCTTGCATAGAGACTATTTAACAGCAGCATACCTAATTTATGCTGACTGTAACAAGAGAGAGAGAGAGAGAGAGAGAGAGAGAGAGAGAGAGAGAGAGAGAGAGAGAGAGAGAAAAGACGTGCTGTCAGAGGACATGTAGAAGTTTATCCAAAGCAACTTCATGATTTAAGCTACAATTTGCAACTAACTGTACAGCTGTATCTAGCATGGTTCCTTAGAAATAAATTTTTGTAATAAGGAGAGACTTTATGCTCATGCTGTACGCGTCTCCAAACGTGGTGGGAGTGGCTTGAATGTAATGTTACAAGGCCATCCCTTTGGCAACAAATGTAAGTTCATGCGCTGACTTCACTGTGCTAAACGGCGTCTTCCAGTATTTAATGAGAGAGAAGTGTCAGCATCAGCAGCATGGGAGCAGTACAATAATCCAATGGTGACAAGTGAAAATTTGTGTCAGACCGGCGCTCAAACTCAGCTATCCCGCTTTGGATGAGTGGTCACAGTAGTAGCTTCGGCCTTCTGAGCACACTTCACATCTGATGCAAATTGCCAGCTTGTCGCTCACAACTTCCATAGCGCCCCCTGTCCATTCTCCTCATTGCTTGCAGCATATCCCATAATTCCCGCAAGAGGTCAGACCTAGGGTAAATCCATGCTCAAGATATCATGAAATACCGTCAAGGCAAATATATAACTGTTATATGTGTCCTGGCTGTCCTTTCGGACATTTTTGAAGGAACAGACACCAAACAGTCATGATTCTGCAGCCGTATATTTACATGATGAACGAGAAATACGTACCAGGCGCACCAGAGCACTGAAATAGTTCAATGGCGGCAAGTTAAAATGTCTGCACGCGTCTGTATGAGCCCTAACTTCTCGTATACCTTCATGGTCCATATGCGCGATGTATGTTGGCGGCAGCAGAATCGTTAGGCAGTCAGCTTCAAATGCCGGTTCTCTAAATTTTCTCAATAGTGTTTCCTGTAAAGAACGTTGCCTTCGCTCCAGCGATTCCTGTTTGAATACCCAAAGCATCTTCGCAACAATTAAGTTTTGTTCGAACCTACCGGCAGCACTCATCTGAATTGTTTCGATGTGTTTCTTCAGTCTGACCTGGATCCCAAACACTCCAACAGTACTCAAGAAAAGGTCGCAACAGCGTCCTATATGCGGTTTCCTTTACAGGTGAAACACTCTTTCCTAAGCCGGCCGGAGTGGCCGAGCGGTTAAAGGCGCTACAGTCTGGAACCGCACGACCGCTACGGTCGCAGGTTCGAATCCTGCCTCGGGCATGGATGTGTGTGATGTCCTTAGGTTAGTTAGGTTTAAGTAGTTCTAAGTTCTAGGGGACTTATGACCACAGCAGTTGAGTCCCATAGTGCTCAGAGCCATTTTGAACTCTTTCCTAAAGTCCTCCCAATAAACAGAAGTCGCCCATTCATCTTCCCTACCACAGTTTTCAGATGCTCGTTCCACCTCCTAATACTTTGCAACGTTACACCCAGATATTTAAACGACTTGACTGCGGACAATAGTACCACTGTATCTGAACATTACATATTTGTTCTTCCGACTCATCCGCATTAACTTACATTTTTCCACATTTAGGACTAGCTGCCATTCATCACATCAACTGGAAATTTTGTCTAAGTCGTCTTGTATGTTGCTACAATCACTCAACTTCGACACCTCACCGTACACCACGGCATCATCAACAAAGCGCCGTAGACTGCTGCTCACCGTGTCCGCCAAATCATCCACTTCAGTGTGGATGCTCCCTGGGCCGACCTCTTCCAGGAATCATGCGAGGTACTGTCAGCAGTGAGGAAAATATACGGGGTGGAGGGGATACGGAAGTAGTGTGCGACAAGTTGGAATTTTGGGTCGGACGTGAAGCATGCTTGAACAGCCAAAGCTATTAAGGCAACAGCTCACGTAAAGCGGGAAATCTGGGTTCATCCCAGTCCGGCATAAATTTTCGCTCGTTGCCTGTGAATTATTTCAGTGTCCTGCTTATTGGTATTTCTCTTTCATCATACACTACTGGCTATTAAAATTGCTACACCAAGAAGAATTGCAGATGATAAACGGGTATTCATTGGACAAATATATTATACTAGAACTGACATGTGATTACACTTTCAAGGAGTTTGGGTGCATAGATCCTGAGAAATCAGTACCCAGAACAACCACCTCTGGCCGTAATAACGGCCTTGATACGTCTGGGCATTGAGTCAAACAGAGCTTGGACGGCGTGTACCGGTACAGCTGCCGATGCAGCTTCAACACGATACCACAGTTCATCAAGAGTAGTGACTGGCGTATTGTGACGAGCCAGTTGCTCGGCCACCATTGACCAGACGTTTTCAATTGGTGAGAGATCTGGAGAATGTTCTGGCCAGGGCAGCAGTCGAACATTTTCTGTATCCAGAAAGGCCCGTAAGGACCTGCAACATGCCGTCGTGCATTATCCTGCTGAAATGTAGGGTTTCGCAGGGATCAAATGAAGGGTAGTGCCAGCGGTCGTAACACATCTGAAATGTTATGTCCACTGTTCAAAGTGTCGTCAATGCGAACAAGAGGTGACCGAGACGTGTAACGAATGGCACCCATACCATCACGCCGGGTGATACGCCAGTATGGCGATGACGAATACACACTTCAAATGTGCGTTCACCGCGATGTCGCCAAACAAGGATGCGACCATCATGATACTGTAAACAGAACCTGGATTCATCCGAAAAAATGACGTTTGGCCATTCGTGCATCCAGGTTCGTCGTTGAGTACACCATCGCAGGCGCTCCTGTCTGTGATGCAGCGTCGAGGGTAACCGCAGCCATGGTCTCCGAGCTGATTGTCCATGCTGCTGCAAACGTCGTCGAACTGTTCGTGCAGATGGTTGTTGTCTTGCAAACGTCCCCGTCTGTTGACTCAGGGATCGAGACGCGGCTGCACGATCCGTTACATCTATGCGGATAAGATGCCTGTCATGTCGACTGGTAGTGATACGAGGCCGTTGGGATCCAGCACGGCGTTCCGTATTACCCTCCTGAACCCACCGATTCCATATTCTGCTAACAGTCATTGGATCTCAACTAACGCAAGCAGCAATGTCGCGATACGATAAACCGCAATCGCGATAGACTACATCCGACCTTTATCAAAGTCGGAAACGTGATGGTACGCATTTCTCCTGCTTACACGAGGCATCACAACAACGTTTCACCGGGCAACGTCGGTCAACTGCTATTTGTGTATGAGAAATCGGTGTGAAACTTTCCTCATGTCGGCACGTTGTAGGTGTCGCCACCGGCGCCAACCTTTTGTGAATGCTCAGAAAAGCTAATCGTTTGCATATCACAGCATCTTCTTCCTGTTGGCTAAATTTCACGTCTGTAGCACGTCACCTTCGTGGTGTAGCAATTTTAATGGCCAGTAGTGTATATATTGCCCTGGAATCATGACTGCTCGAAAGAACAGATACCACACATATAATAATAATAATAGTCTATAGTGTTGTGTGACAGGCGTCGAGTGGTTTGTCACCATGTAACGTCCTGAATGCTGCAGTTCCGCGTGCGGTCCATCAGTGTACGTACTCACGTTTTATTTTGTGTTGAAGTTGTGGCCTAACGGCAGACGTTGGACCATACAGGTTTTACTTTCTGTGGCGTCGTTGGATGACGTTATCGGGCGTGGATTCCAGTTTATTCCTCGAAACATTTATGACAGTTTGTCGGTATCCGGCCGGCCGGGGTGGCCGAGCGGTTCTAGGCGCTACAGTCTGGAACCGCGCGACCGCTACGGTTGCAGGTTGGAATCCTGCCTCGGGCATGGATGTGTGTGCCGTCCTTAGGTTAGTTAGGTTTAAGTAGTTCTAAGCGCTAGGGGACTGATGACCTCAGCAGTTGAGTCCCATAGTGCTCAGAGCAATTTGAACCATTTTTTGTCGGTATCGGTTTTGATGGCGTGGCGCGGGCAAGACGTGGGCAAGACCACTGGAGTGGCGGTGGCGGGAGGCACCTAACCCACACCCAGACAGTGATGCACTCGATTTTTTGCAAATTGTACACGTTCAGCAGCGAATCAGCCCAGGGGAGGGCTGGGGAGCCAACCATCCTGGACGTGGTTTTTAGGCGGTTTCCCACATTCCACCAGGTGAATATCGGGCTGGTACCCACGTCCCGCCTCAAATACAAGCTACACACACATTTAGAAAACGATCTCTCACTTGAACATGAGAGTTATTGTAGACGCACAGTTACACATTTAGAAAACGATCTCTCACTTGAAGATGCGAGTTGCTGTAGAGGCAGAGAGATGATGTAAACAGTTTCCGTCCCCAGAGGATGTGTTCGTGTCACGAAGGACATCCGGCACCATCTGTCACTAACATGGACAAAATCCATATTCCATATAGTAATGCTGACTCCGTAGCGCAGCCGGAAATGGCAAAAGAAGAAGAAGATGATCAACACCGAACACGATATTGGATGCTTCGATTATAGCTTAAAAGGAGAAGAAATATACAGGGTGCGAAGATTGGCTGCTTCCATTATAGCTGAAAAAGGAGGAGTAGTATAGAGGATATTCGGAAATTCCCATTACAAACTTCTAGGACTCGTGTAGGGGAGTGAGTGTATAATATTATGTGTCGGAACCCATGTCCAATGTCCAGAAGCGTACCGCTTCCGTTACACTACAGTTTCGGTTCACATGTGTAAGGCGGCCACATTTGCTGAGAGAGAGAGAAAAGTCTCACAAGGGGAGGCCACAACGTTTGGAACGCGGATTTACTGCAAACTTCGTACACTCGTAGTACTCCATGAGGACAACAAAATGTGTAAGCAGTAGCGCGTGCTTCTCAAGCGCTATTGAGAAAATCGCAAGATAATTTCGGTCGTCAAATATGTACCTGGGCATGGCCGTTATTATCACAAAGCGGCGGCCGTTGTAAACACGAAGCGACGGCGGCTGGGTGGTTAGCGTCAAAGCCCCGTAATCGTCGGTCGTCGGTCGTTGGTCGTTGGATCGAGTCCTGTTCGTCACTTTTTTTTTTCAACACAGTCACATTCTTTACTATGAACCTTACTCTACCCCGGTTCGAGCCTGGCCCTCCCCTCGTTGGTCGTTTACTAGTCGGTAGTTATGAATATTATATTATTTGTGATAATAAAACTTTGTAGACTGCCAAATAACATTGTAAATGTAATAAAAGTTCATCTAATTACACGTATTTTTCCCGTTATATCAACTGTAATATAAATAGTAAAGAATATGACTGTGTTAAAAAACAAGTGACGAACTGGACACGATCCATCGACCTGCGACCTACGATGACTGGGCTTTGACGCTAACCACCCAGCCTCCGCCGCTTCATGTTTATACAGGCCGCCGCTTTTGATAATAACAGCCACGCACAGGTACATATTTGACGACCGAAATTATCTTGCGATTTTCTCAATAACGCTTGAGAAGTACGCGCCACTGCTTGCACATTTTGTTGTTGTCATGGAGTACTACGAGCGTACGAACTTTGCAGTAAATCTGCGTTCCAAACGTGGTGGCCTCCCCTTGTCAGAGTTGCTTGTCCTGGTACGCAATTGGGTAGACGGAGGGACGTGTACTACGTTAGACGCTCAGTTGAAGTCATTTAACGTCAGCGGTGGATACAAAGAAACCACAAGGAAGGGGCGCTAAAGATGGTTCAAATGGTTCTGAGCACTATGCGACTTAACTTCTGAGGTCAGCAATCGCCTAGAACTTAGAACTAATTAAACCTAACTAACCTAAGGACATCACACACATCCATGCCCGAGGCAGGATTCGAACCTGCGACCGTAGCGGTCACGCGGTTCCAGACTGAAGCGTCTAAACCGCACGGCCACACCGGCCGGCAGGCGCTAAAGATATCTTGAGCTACCTTTAATTTTACCGCAATGAAAAATAATCAAAACACATGTAAAGTTTAAAAAAGTTTTATTTAAACTGATGATGCACATATACAAGACAGTCCCTTTTATTATATAAAACAGTTACAGTTGTGGTTCTCTTCCTTAAATGATTAATTCTATGCGCCTATTCTTCCTGGTTGAATAACGTATCGAGATCACTAGAATGTAGTATGAAGGCTTTCACGACCGGATGACATATCTTTTCGTAAACCTTCCGGGATGTAAGGTCGTGGTCCATGAAACTCTTCAGCTCCTAACGTTTCGTCCAGAGCTGCGCTGGACATCTTCAGAGGGGTGTTTCTCCTCCGGTGAGTCTTGCCGACTGACGGGTCGGACGTCTGAGAGCGACTTATGTATCGTAGAAAGTGGGCGTGACCAGAGTTACACGTGATATCACTTGTAACTCTGGTCACGCCCACTTTCTACGATACATAAGTCGCTCTCAGACGTCCGACCCGTCAGTCGGCAAGACTCACCGGAGGAGAAACACCCCTCTGAAGATGTCCAGCGCAGCTCTGGACGAAACGTTAGGAGCTGAAGAGTTTCATGGACCACGACCTTACATCCCGGAAGGTTTACGAGAAGATATCACTAGAATGGCCGCGACTTTTCTCGTAGGTATGTGTTAGCTATCAATGTGCCAGACAGAAACGTATAAAATACGATGACGCGGACGCGCGTGCTTCATAGTAAAGTAGAAAGTGCAACTACTCTATAACTCCATTCAGTCGAGTCGACTGACGAAAGAAATGAACGAATAGCGTGTGGGCTGACTGGAGGGGTGGGCGCGGGTGAGAATGCAGCGGGCCCCGAAAAAAAGCGGTGGGAGGGGGGGGGGGGACCTGTGGGGAGCCCCGCGCACCCTCCATATGTACCCGCCACTGCTTAACGTCTGCTTTGTTGCGAGATCTAGTCAATGCGTGCGCGTCTCAGATACAGTAAACGTGGTTCGGTACATCTTTTCCGAATACAAAGACATGCTCCCCGTGCACGGCGCAGCTCGAGGTAACGGAAGACCTGCTGGTCGGCTGTATCACGAACGTTTTCCGCAACGCAGCGCGCCATCACACAAACTTTTTGTCCAAGTTAAACAGCGGCTCCGAGAAACAGGTACCCTCACAGTGAGGAGGCAGGGCTGTGGAGTTCTACGACAACGCAGCACACCCGAATTTGAAGACGTACTGCATCGCGTTGAAGAGAACCCTTCAACGAGTACTCATTCAGTTCCGCGTGCAATGGGTGTTAGTCGCAGGGACACTCTGCCTGAGCAGTCGCTTCCGGACATGGTTTCCTATTCAAAATATCATGTACTCACTTCCCTCTACGTATCCTATAAGTTTGTAAAGGGAATTCCCGAACGTCCTGTATAATCCAAGTGTGCATGCCGACCATTTCCAGAATATTTACAGCACGTCTGAAAAGTGTTTCCGTGCTCTATTAGACAAAGTGAAGGAATCATTCAGGGAACAACAAGAAACTGCGACCAAATGAGCTGAAATATCTATTCGTTTCAAAACTGTATGGAACCTGCCCAACTGTATTGGTGACTTGGACGATAAACACACAAAAAATAATGGCACCTGTATGATCGGGATGCCTAAACGACGAAATACATCATATGATTGCTTTTTGGGATGCTTTGTTAGTATTCACAGCTTGGATAGTAGTATATTTGTCACATTGGAGGTAGACGAACATTTCATAACAGTAACTTTGGATGAGCTGTGTAATATCAGAAGTTTAATTTACCGTCTGAAGTTCCATTGCAAGATGTGAGGTGAAAGGTTCTTTTCTGTTTTGTGACAGATGAGGCGTTACTCCTTCGCGTAAGTTAATAAGAGACAGGACTGATCCACCATGGTACACAAAACACGTCAGAACACTGTTGCAGAAGCAACGAAAAAAGCAAGCCAAATTCGGAAGAACGCAAAATCCCCAAGACTGGCTAAGTTTCACGGAAGCTCGAAATTTAGTGCGGACGTCAATGCGAGATGCTTTTCATAGTTTACACAATGAAACATTGTCTCAAAATATGGTACAAATCACAAAGAGATTCTGGTCGTATGTAAAGTACACCACTGGCAAAAAACAATACCGTCGCTGCACGATAGCGATGGAAATTTTACCCAAGATGGTGCCACTAAAGCGGAGTTACTAAATACAGTTTTCCATAATTACGTCACGAATAAGACGAAGTAAATATTCCAGAATTCGAAACCAGAACAGCTGTTAGCATGAGTGATATAAAAGTAGATATCTGAGGTGTTGCGAAAGAACTCAGATCACTTAAGAAAGACAAGTCTTCCGGTCCAGATGGTATACCAATCAGGTTCCAGATGATGGTCCACGTCTATCACTTATGACAAGCATTTGAATACAATGTTTCCACTTCTACATGGTTACTCTGCAGTTCACAATTAAGTGCGTGGCAAAGCGATCATCGAACCACCTTCAAGCTATTTCGGTACCGTTACATTCTCGAACATTAATATCTTCCCGTGCGAACTCTGATTTATGTTATTTTATTGTGATGATCATTCTTCCCTGTCTGGGTGGGCACCAACAAAGTATTTTCACACTCTGAGGAGAAAGCTGGTGATTGAAATTTTATGATAACGTCCAACCGCAACGAAAAACTTCTGCAACAGCCATTGACACAGCCGCGGTCTGCCATGACGATCCAGTGGGCTTATGGCCTGAACACGCTAGAGATCATAAGGATACAGCAACTGTTCATGAAGTAACCCCCTGACAAGAGAGTAACATACGCCTTCTGCTGCCGCTAATAGTCGCACACTGGTCCCAGGGGTTTCTTCCACCGAACACAGCACACGCTGCTCCATGTCACGCGTGCCGACTGTGTATATGCCTTCGTATGAGCCCTAATTTCTCGTATCGTATCTTCGTGGTCTCTACGCGCGATGTATGTTGGCGGCACTAGAATCATTTTCCAGTCAGCTTCAAATGCCGGTTCTATGAATTTTATCAGTAGTGTTTCTCGAAAAGAGCGTCGGGCTCGCTCCAGAGATTCTAATTTGAGTTCCCCATGCATCTCATTAACACTTACGTGTTGTTCGAACCTACCGGCAACAAATCTAGCAGTCCGCCTCTGAATTGCTTCGATGTCTTCCTTCAATCCGATCTAGTACGGATACCAAACAATCGAGCAGTACTGAAGAATGGGTCGCACCAGCGGTGTCCTTTAGAGGTGAACCACTCGTTCCCAAAATTCTCCAAATAAATCGAAGTCGACCGTTCGGCTTCCCTACCATAGTCCTCACATGCTCCTTCCACCTCATATCGCTTTGCAACTTTATGCCCAGATATTTAAACGACTTGACTGTGTCAAGCAAGACATGAGTAATACTGTATCCGAACATTAGAGGGTTGATCTTTCTGCTCATCCGAATTAACTTACATTTTTCCACATTTAGGGCTAGTTACCATTCCTCACACCAACTAGAAATTTCGTGTAAGTCGTCTTGCATCTTCCTACAGTCATTCAACTTCGGCGCCTTTCCGTGCACCACGTCATCATCAGCAAACAACCGCATATTGCTGCCCACCCTGTCCGCCAAATCATTTATATATACAGAGAACAACAACAGTTCTATCACACTTCCCTGGGGCACCCCTGACGATACCCCTTGATGTGAACTTATTCCACATGCTCGTAACTTCGTTAGCTGGCTGCAATGGGCTGCCGTGTCATATGCCTTCCGGAAATCCAGAAATATGGACTCTGCCTGTTGTCCTTCATCCTCAGTGTATCGTGTGAGAAAAGGGAAAGCCGAGTTTCGCACCAGCGATGCTTTCTAAAACCATGCTGATTCGTGGACATAAGCTTCTCAGTCTCAAGAAAGTGTATTATATTCGAACTAAGAATTTCAAGAATTCTGCAGGAATTCGAAGTTAAGGATACTGGTCTGTAATTTTGTGGGTAAGTTCTTTTACTCTTCTTATGTACAGGAGCCACCTGTGCTTTTTTCCAGTCGCTTGGAACTGTGTGCTGGACGAGAGATTCACGACAAATGCAAGCTAGGTAAGGGGTCAATGCTGTAGAGTACTCTTTGTAAAACCGAACTGGGATTCCATACGGACCTGATGATTTATTTGCTTTCAAATATTTCAATTGTTTCTTTACGCCAGGTGTGCTTATTACTATGTCGTTCATAGCAGAGTCTGTCCGATGGTCAAATGACGGTATGTTTGTACGATTCTCCTGCGTGAAAGATTTTTTGTAAGTTAAATTTAAAACTTCAGCTTGCCGCCCCATTAGCCTGTATTCAGAAGGTCCCTCAATTTATCCGAGCGAGGTGGCGCAGTGGTTAGACACTGGACTCGCATTCGGGAGGACGACGGTTCAATCCCGCGTCCGGCCATCCTGATTTAGGTTTTCCGTGATTTCCCTAAATCGCTCCAGGCAAATGCCGGGATGGTTCCTTTCAAAGGGCACGGCCGACTTCCTTCCCTAATCCGATGAGACCGATGACCACGCTGTCTGGTCTCCTTCCCCCAGCAAACCAACCAACCAACCTCAATTTATCTCCGCAAAGCCACGAGGGCGTGTAGAGAAGCAATCCCTTCAAATGTTCTGTGTGAAAACTCTTCCGGCTTTTTAAATAAAACAGACCTCATTAATATTCAGCAACTTTATTCTTCATGTCTACGTATTTATTTCACGAGATAGTCACCGGGCCGATGAACACATTTATCCCAGCTAGAGACAAGTTTGTTGATACCGTCATTGTAGACTATGTGACCTCAGAAGTTAAGTCCCATAGTGCTCAGAGCCATTTGAACCATTTGAACATTCAACAATGTCTATATTCCAATTGTAATACAAAATCGTCAAACGAGTTTTAAAAAGCAACAGTTTTTTTTCATATATATGTATTTTACAGATTCCTCGTTTACTGCCATTTGTTGTTATGTAAAAGTCGTCAGTCTCGTCTACCTATGTATTTTTTGCAAAATCATCTGTTATTCTCACGTTTTATGTATTTTAACCATCTCTAAATACAGTTTATGTAACCTTTGGCTGAAGAGCGGTTTTTACCCGCTTCCAGACGGCCGGCCCCAGTTATGTGGAATTGAAACAACAACAAAGAAAAAACTCCAGCCCCGGCAGTGCCTGGTTTTTACTCCTGAGGCCGATGGCGGAGATAGCCATGGATAGGTCGAGAATTTCGTTCCAATTTACGTGACTTGAAATCCGAGAAGATTTTATTCAGAGAACAGAGCTAACGAATTAGTACAAGGCGCAACGAAAAGAATCATCCAAGCTGCGAAAGCTGTCCATTAGTCGAACAAAGAAATCGGAGATGCCTCCAGAGAATTACGAGCAGCGCTACAACGACGTAAGTGACACCCCTTGACCGACAGTTTAATCTTATTCAGATCTCGAGGAAAAGTGCGATACCTCGTTACACTACAAAAGAAAGAACGGTAGGAATGATGACGAAAGATCATTTCCAAACTTCTCAAGTGTGGGCCAAATTACGGCCATCAATGAACAAATAGACTTCAACGGATGCTCGGCGTAAGAGAAATAAACACCAGTTCATCAGAAAGTGCTGAATTTCTAGCAATATATTGTGCAATGATGCCTGCACACGACAAATGCAATCATAACATCGCTCATCTGCGCCTGTTAAAGCAACGTATCCCGTATTTTAATTCAGAAGCAGTAGTATCTTACAATGAAGCATTTACATTCTGGGAGCTGAATAACGCTTTAAAATAACGTAGAGATTTGTCCCTCAGAACCAAAAACATACAGAATCAAATAATTCAACATCTTGGTGATAATAGCAAAAACTCTACTAAAAACTCTACCGTAATTTTGTTTAAAAGGATATGCCAATGCGTCGAATTTGCTAGAGAGAATCTGAACACCTCTAGCGAATCCAGGACAACATACAAAAACAGAAATAGCTAACAAATTATTGGAAAAGATGGTTAATAGCCGATTTTGTTGGTGTTTGAAATCTAGAAATCTACTTCCAATATGGCTTGTGAAGATCTCGAACTACTAGTGTTCATCAGAGTTTGAAATTAGAGCTGTCTTTGCGCACCACCGCCGGTTGATAGCAGTATTCTTTGAGTTAAAAAACGCATATGACACCAAATACCGACGTCAAATTTCATCAATAATGCGCAAGTGGAGTTTTGGACAAAATTTGTAATTTTTGTACATAGTTTTTTACCGCTTGAATTGTTTCAAAAACTCTGGGAACGACGGCCAGTTGCGAATACGAGTTGAAAAATGTTGTTGTACGGGGATTAGGTTTCAGTGCCCACAACCTTTGCAATTGCAATAAATTACATAGTAAATGCTTTGAAACTTACTGTTTTACCAGAATTATACGTCGATGATCTTTATTTGTGTTATAATTCCATATTCGTATACACAGCAGAACGCCAACTGCAGAGAGCCAAACGGAGGTCGCAGAAAATGGATTCAAAACCAACACTTTTGTAGAAAAACATCTCCGTATCCTCATCCTGTACTATTGTTGCAAACCGAACTGCTGGAAGCGGTGTATCAATATCAATTTCTAGGACTTGTTTTTGATAATAAACCTACACGTCTACCGCATTTCCGACAGCTCAAGACAACCTGCATGAGAAAACTCCGTGCTCTCCGTTTCCTCAGCAACTATTTATCCCCTCTGTACAATGGAATCGTTGTTTGCGTTTCAGTAGTACAACCATCCTAGCCTTACTAGAGCCGGTCCACTGCAGTGGAGTACTATTGGCAATTGAGTCTCCTTGAGATCCTCGTGGAAGGGCGAATACCACCAATGAAAATACGACGCCAATAAAATTTAGTTAACTACGCAGTTACGCTTAATCAAATGCCATCCCATTTTATTGCACAGCCCAAGATCCGGTTACTACTGAACCGCATCAGAATAGGACATCCAGCAACAGTACGACCTGAAGACCTCCAAGGAAAGCTTCAGCTCTTTCCCCCTGCCGGTATCATGTACGCAAGATTCCTAGTTATGAACCCCCCCTCCATGGTGTGTTTCTCAGCTAGTAAGTAATAAGGATGGATCCCTGGTGCAGCAACAAGGAAACACAGATCCCATTTTTATTGCTGTGCATTTTACTCTTTCGTCCTAGAGTATCAAAATTTTAGACTGCTTTACACAGACGTGGGTCAGTTATGCATACGTCCACGAACAGAATTGAGAAAAATGTTATCCACCAAAAGAATTCGGTGTTTATACTGCAGAATTGATAGGCATATATAGAGACCTGAAAAATATTATGAAGTTTATTCGACAAAGTTTCAACGTATGTAGCCGGCCGGTGTGGCCAAGCGGTTAAAGGCGCTACAGTCTGGCACCGCGTGACCGCTACGGTCGCATGTTCGAATCCTGCCTCGGGCATGGATGTGTGTGATGTCCTTAGGTTAGTTCGGTTTAAGTAGTTCTAGGTTCTAGGGGACTGATGACCTTAGAAGTTAAGTCCCATAGTGCTCAGAGCCATTTGAACCATTTGAATCAACGTATGTAACGACTCCTCGAGTACATTGAAAAGAAAAGATGCATGTTATCCGTTATCCAAGACATCCATTAGTCCCTACATCTCGTAACCAACTCTGTGGCCTTCACAGTACAGGAATATCAACCGTCTTACTTCAGATGCCGAGTCAGGTCAACATTCGAGGTAACATGAGTTGGCTTACAAGCGAGCCAAAGAATCAGTGGGGATAGAAACAACAGGGTAAGACATTCCCTGCACTGTCTTAATGACAAACGTGAAATGCCGCGTCCTGAAGAAATAAGAAGAAATATGGCAATATACTACATAATCCAGTAGGCTATGAACAAAAACATCACCAAAGTCTGGCAGAGGTCGCTTACGACGTATACCAACAGAAGCTATTGCCTTGTGTCGTCCTCGAACTGGACATACAAGAATTTATAGTAAGGCAAGAGAACACCAGGCAGTGCGTCTGTGTAGCGTCCCTAACAGTCCGGCACAACCCTGAAGAATCCACAGCTATACAAGACAAGTGACGTCGCGTGGACCAAGAAAACCACCTATCAGAGATTGTAGCAGATGACGAAACAGCTCCTACGAAGGAGTAGCTATTATGAAAAGATTTAAAGCCGACGCCGCGAAATGTCGGCGTAGTCAGCTAGTGGGGAGACCTTTCGCCGCTGGTCTAGACCCAGGACGACATTCAGGCCGTTCTTTGTTCTTGAATCCAACTTAATAACACATCTTTCTGTACCTATTCTTGAACGTAATGGATACAAGCTGTAAATTTTTCATAATTATTTCTTACACCGTTTTTACCTTACTGACCGTTAAACTTTATATCGTTAACCATTCATGTATCAAATGCAATTAATATGATAGCTTGCCAACTGATTCTTCCGTCGCTTCTTCGTAGAACAACACAATTATAAATAAAAAAAACGACACTGTGTATAGTCTACAGGACATACAGATATCATTGCACAACGTACGCATTCTTCATTTCTACATGTGACAGCATTGTTACTATTTTAAAAAAATGTCGCATACCTACGTTTTCGAACGCTTTGGGAGGATCGAGAGCCTAAAAACCACGTCATTAATTTCTTTTAAAATGACAGTGATCATGATCATCATCTTCATCTTCAGTTCTATCTACCCGGATACTTGCATGACTGTGGGGTAGGAAGTGGGTGGTTCCCTCCTTCTCCTTGATGTGCTCCTGAAGAGCAAGGATTAATTGTACGTCGGGACACGTCGTTTATAGCAAGCCAGTTCAGACTGACTTGTATCTTCAGGCTGGCAGTTGTCACCATCCGGCTTAGCATGAAGTGCTGCTTCGTACCCTGGTCCACATAATCTGAATGATTGTCAGCTCCGAGTCAGCGCAGCTCAAAATTACATTTCATCAAAAAGAGTGTAGTGAGAGACATATCAGACGCGTGTAGCGCTATCAACCAACCGTGAATCGGGTAACCGGTGAGAATAAGGACGTGGCGGTTAAGTCCACAGCTTTCTTGCCTTACGCAGGTGATATACATAACATTACTGGTCGTATTCTAAGGAAACACCGTGCGAAGTGTGGATTTCGACAACCATCAAGGATTACGACCCTTTTAGGGATCGTAATGGATGATACGGGTTTGCGTGAGATGGATGGTTACCGTATCCCGTGCAGTTGTGACATGTCAGACATAGGTCAGACCACCAGGAACGTGGAGGACCGATGTATACTGCATACACGTCGCACTTGCTTAAAGCTACCGAGTAAAGCTGCGATTGCAGAATATTTCCTTGGTACCTGTCATGTGGTAGAGCATAACACAGACAATCTGGCTATTGAGATAAAACTAGCAAGTGACCTTATGAATGGAAACCGACGCTTTCGCTTAAATTCTGCCTGGAATCCGTCTGTCTGCCTGGTCGAATAACAGAGGGACTGAGTTAGCGGTGCTTTTTCATCTGTTTTTAGTTAATTTTTCACTATCGGTATCGTCTGACGTTTATTATCTTTGGTTGTGAGGACGCACTAATAATTCACAGTGTGCGTTGTCTTTTTCCATAGCTTATTTTTCCCCGTATGACACAATCCCGACCACCGAGGGTGATGACATGGACAGCGATCTCTGGTTTCCTTGCACCTCGAAAATGACGGAGTATTCATCTGAAGATATATAGGCTACTGTCAAAGACGCTAATCGGCTGCGTTTGAGGAAGTTATAGCAACGTCGAAGACTACAGGAAAAGCTCAAGTTTCCTAGTGAATGTTGTTTATCAAAGTAATTTGTACCGTGTGTCTGAGCCGGCACCTGCAAGAGGTGAACGATTTTATCAGGCCAAGAAGAACGAGAAAAACTAACTACAAAATACGAGTATTTTGTCATCGAGCATTTTGGAGCAACGAAAATACGGTTGAGGAAGCAGTGTTTTTTGATAATCACGAACTAATTTCGCAACAGCATTATGCTGCTGCACATGACAGAATATGTGAACGTTTAAACAAGGTCGTATGAAGCTTAATCTTCTAGCGAATAAGGTAATAATAACAATAAATTTTAAATGTTTCAAGCCTAATTTTCTCTCGATAAACGTTGTATTTTCCAGATCTGAATAAAACATGGTCCACTGTCGATGGCATAAATATTCTGGAGTGTTTGGGCAAGAAGAAAGAAGATTGTTGTTTCCATGATAAGGAGGAACCCAATTCTCAGACTACATCTTTATTAACCAAAATATTCACGGGTGTACTGCTGGTCTACAGTGTCAAACGGGCACAATATTTCGGCGATCATACATGTCGCCATGATCAGGTGAACTGACGGACTGAGCTCCTGTGAACGTGCCGGTACGGAGATCCGTACGCTATGGCTGCTCATAGGGAACTGGGTTCGGTCGCGGCGGCGGCCGATTTAAATACCCTCCGCCCGCGGCGCGCTCCCTCCGCTCTCCGCGCCCCGCGCCACGGTCGCGCGGTGGAACAGATTGCGACGGCGTCTGAGATGACGTCGGAGTGATGCCTCTGTCCTCCGTGGTCGTCACAACTATACGTTTTCTCGATTTACTCTTGATTAACCCAATCGCTCGTTCCCAAGCCTTGCTAAGATTATAGCCACAGCCACGGTTTATGAGGTCGTCATTGGTGCGAATTTCGATGGCCTCTATAACAACGCTGTCCCAGTATCTCGACGTCTGTACCAGAATCCTCGTGCGTTCATACTCCATAGCGTGATTTTCCGACAAACAATGTTCAGCGACCGCCGACTTGCTCGGATACATCAGTCGAGTGTGCGTCTGGTGTTCACGGCATCGATCCTCGACAGTACGCATCGTCTGACCAATATACGACTTGCCACATTGACACGGAAACTGGTACACAACGGCCTTCCTCAAACCGAGGTCAGCGGGCGATTTTCCCCGAGAGTGCGCCTGTATATGGAATACACGCAGTGCCTACCTCCTCCCTCGTGATTTCATCCATCTCCACAGGTTGTGCTGTAGTGGTCGGGCGGAGAGCACGTTGAATCTGCCACTCTGAGTACCCAATTTTTCGAAATACAGTTCTCAGATGTTCCAATTCCTGGGGTAGACTCTCTGCGTCAGAGATAGTGCGCGCCCTATGTACTAGAGTTTTAAGTACCCCATTCCTCTGTGAAGGGTGGTGGCAGCTGTCTGCGAGCAAATACCGATCAGTGTGCGTTGTCTTCCGATACACCCCATGACCTAGGGTGCTGTCAGCCCTTCTCTTGACCAAGACGTCAAGGAGAGGTAATTTACCCTCCGTTTCAGTCTCCATAGTGAATTTGATGTTGGGGTGTATGGAGTTTAGATGTGTAAGGAAGTCAAGGAGTTTATCCATACCATGTGGCCAGATGACGACACCTGATGATGGCGACATGTACACTCCTGGAAATGGAAAAAAGAACACATTGACACCGGTGTGTCAGACCCACCATACTTGCTCCGGACACTGCGAGAGGGCTGTACAAGCAATGATCACACGCACGGCTCAGCGGACACACCAGGAACCGCGGTGTTGGCCGTCGAATGGCGCTAGCTGCGCAGCATTTGTGCACCGCCGCCGTCAGTGTCAGCCAGTTTGCCGTGGCATACGGAGGTCCATCGCAGTCTTTAACACTGTTAGCATGCCGCGACAGCGTGGACGTGAACCGTATGTGCAGTTGACGGACTTTGAGCGAGGGCGTATAGTGGGCATGCGGGAGGCCGGGTGGACGTACCGCCGAATTGCTCAACACGTGGGGCGTGAGGTCTCCACAGTACATCGATGTTGTCGCCAGTGGTCGGCGGAAGGTGCACGTGCCCGTCGACCTGGGACCGGACCGCAGCGACGCACGGATGCACGCCAAGACCGTAGGATCCTACGCAGTGCCGTAGGGGACCGCACCGCCACTTCCCAGCAAATTAGGGACACTGTTGCTCCTGGGGTATCGGCGAGGACCATTCGCAACCGTCTCCATGAAGCTGGGCTACGGTCCCGCACACCGTTAGGCCGTCTTCCCCTCACGCCCCAACATCGTGCAGCCCGCCTCCAGTGGTGTCGCGACAGGCGTGAATGGAGGGACGAATGGAGACGTGTCGTCTTCAGCGATGAGAGTCGCTTCTGCCTTGGTGCCAATGATGGTCGTATGCGTGTTTGGCGCCGTGCAGGTGAGCACCACAATCAGGACTGCATACGACCGAGGCACACAGGGCCAACACCCGGCATCATGGTGTGGGGAGCGATCTCCTACACTGGCCGTACACCACTGGTGATCGTCAAGGGGACACTGAATAGTGCACGGTACATCCAAACCGTCATCGAACCCATCGTTCTACCATTCCTAGACCGGCAAGGGAACTTGCTGTTCCAACAGGACAATGCACGTCCGCATGTATCCCGTGCCACCCAACGTGCTCTAGAAGGTGTAAGTCAACTACCCTGGCCAGCAAGATCTCCGGATCTGTCCCCCATTGAGCATGTTTGGGACTGGATGAAGCGTCGTCTCACGCGGTCTGCACGTCCAGCACGAACGCTGGTCCAACTGAGGCGCCAGGTGGAAATGGCATGGCAAGCCGTTCCACAGGACTACATCCAGCATCTCTACGATCGTCTCCATGGGAGAATAGCAGCCTGCATTGCTGCGAAAGGTGGATATACACTGTACTAGTGCCGACATTGTGCATGCTCTGTTGCCTGTGTCAATGTGCCTGTGGATCTGTCAGTGTGATCATGTGATGTATCTGACCCCAGGAATGTGTCAATAAAGTTTCCCCTTCCTGGGACAATGAATTCACGGTGTTCTTATTTCAATTTCCAGGAGTGTATGATCGCCGAAATATTGTGCCCGTTGGACACTGTAGACCAGCAGTACACCCGTGGATAGTTTGATTATCAAATACGCCGGGAGAAACTCAATAATTACATCTTTATTGTTGTTGGTTTGTCACCCCTCACTTGCTGTTAATACTATATTAATGAATTTTAGGTTAGGACTGCCTATATGCGACTGTATAACATCGTCATAGACAGACACTGATATGCCCTAATAAAATGTGGCCAAACGGGTCTGCTAAACAAATATTGGCTTAATTCAGTTGTATAAAGGCGGCCCGAAACTAAAAATAATCAGTGTGGTTTTATACTAGAGTTTAGAAGAAAGCTGCAACATCGGCCCAGATCAAATGTGATGCTTTTTTACAGTAACCGAGTTGGAAACCGTTAGATCCTTGACTGCGCACTCGCTCACAAAATCCGTCATTTATTGGAGCAGATCTAGATTTCGACTGTTACATAGTCATCATCGGTATTATTACAAAAGAGTGACATAGGCCTCAACATGTCACAGCACAAACACTGATTTAGTGACGCAAGTCTTTATGTGACTCTAGTGACGTAAAAATAAACTACCTTCGCTATTAAATTCAGCGGACTAATAACTTCTTACTGAATGATAAAGTTTAATGACAAAAAACTTCCACAAAATTTCGACAATTTTTGCAAGTACTGATTACGCATAACGCTTTTAATAGGCGTTATAGAAGAAATATAAAATCTTATTGGGACAATTACTTTACTCTTTTGTTTTTAATTACTTTCTCTGTTCTAAAGTAAATAATGTGATGACGGAACACCACATCCTAGATGTTGAAACACTCTAAAAATGTTCTCATACGTTTTATATCAAACTATAACTCAACAGAAATGCTTTTATTAGTTACAACATATGCTCAATGTAATAATTACTTATTTATCTAATTACTCATTTAATTAAAGAAATGTGATAAAGTTACGATACCTACAAAGCATGTGATGCTAAAATTTCTACACGGGTTAAAGCTATTTTTGTTCGTCTTTACGTACCTCAACTGAAAAATGTTTTTCTCCATTTTTGAAATAACAATTTTCTTTTCTTTAAAATAGTTTGAAAAGTCAGCTGGCCGGGCTGGCCGAGCGGTTCTAGGCGGTACACTCGGAACCGCGCGACCGCTACGGTCGCAGGTTCGAATCCTGCCTTGGGCATGGATGTGTGTGATGTCCTTAGGTTAGTTAGGTTTAAATAGTTCTAAGTTCTAGGGGACTGATGATCTCAGAAGTTAAGTCCCATAGTGCTCAGAGCCATTTGAACCATTTGAAAAGTCACTGATGTTAAAAACTTTCGCAGTCTAGAATTTATGTTGTAAAATTGAATAAGATTTGAAGAATGAATGCTGCATTCTTGTAATCCTAATTCTCAGCGTTCTAAAAATGTATACTTTTGTCAAGATTAATATGTCAGTTATAAATATATTGTAATCAAAAAGTGTCCTTTTCGTGAAAAGAGATTATAAATATGCGCCGATTCCGGGAGTCTGTGTTAAGATTTCGACCTGTAAAGCTATTATGTCAGTCAGTCTGTGATTATCTTAGTTTCCGCAAGGTATTATGCCAGCCGTCTGAAAATGTATGCTATTTGTCTCACTTGTCCGTGGAAGCTGTGTTATGAACAACTGATCTGATGTTAATAAATGACAAAAAAGGCGCAGAAATGTGATGCAGTCAACACATAGCAAACCTGACGTTAGACAACGAAGCAAGAGAGAAAGATAAGTAAGGCATTGTTTCTAATTATTTTCTTTCAATGATAACTGTTTCCGAATTGGTGAGTACTTGTACTTAAAATGCGCTTGCTTTGTTGGATGTTTAAATTCATTGCGTGCTGACTGGGAGGGAATACTACGACATGCAGGTCACTACAGAGTTTTCCTCTGATTCCTTGGAAGCGTCTGGTGATAACGCATCCCGTGGTTCCCCGTCCGTTGGCTGTTATCTTCCTGGCAGCAACCAATCATCAGAGCCGAATCTCCTCCCCCGACACTCGGCAGCAGCGGCTCCGAAAGGCGGTCTCGCCTTCTACAGGCCGCTGATAGAGCCACGACGGAAACAGAGCTGCCGGCTTTATCTCGGGCCACCGGGTTATCTGCGCGCCGACAGACTTTCGACCGCGAGTCATCGCGCTTATAAAAACGTGCACGCGCTGCCCGGCACTGGACTCAGTCGTCCGCTGCTTCGTAACTCCGGTAATTTTGTAATCCCGTCAGTTAACACCAGCAGTGACACATCTCTGTCGTCTCACACACTGTCAGCGAAAATCAGAACCAAAGGGGACGCAATGATAGATTTCTATACCGACCTTAACGCAAAAATACGGTTCGAGCATGGCGCCACGTCGTATGGGCGCAGCCGTCGTGGACGTGTAATGGCATCTGGGATCTCAGGACATGCCGGCAGGCTACAGTTTATGCTGAATAAGAAAGCAAGAATTTTGGGGCAGTTATTTTTGAAAGAGTTCGTGTCTATACCCTACATCTCGCTCTCAGTTTGAGTCAAGTGTAATTAAAAACTTTTCAGTCGATGTCCGTTTCTCTGCCTTTACCAGAGCGCAGCTGGTTTAAGGGGGGTTATCTTAGAAGAAAGATTAAGGAAAGGCAAACCTACGTTTCTAGCATTTGTAGACTTAGAGAAAGCTTTTGACAATGTTGATTGGAATACTCTCTTTCGAATTCTAAAGGTGGCAGGGGTAAAATACAGGGAGCGAAAGGCTGTTTACAATTTGTACAGAAAGCAGATGGCAGTTATAAGAGTTGAGGGGTTTGAAAGGGAAGCAGTGGTTTGGAAGGGAGTGAGGGTTGTAGCCGCTCCCTGATGTTATTCAATCTGTATATTGAGCAAGCAGTGCAGGAAGCAAAAGAAAAATTCGGAGTAGGTATTAAAATCCATGAAGAAGAAATAAAAACTTGGAGGTTCGCCGATTACATTGTAATTCTGTCAGAGACAGCAAGGGACTTGGAAGAGCAGTTGAACGGAATGGACAGTGTCTTGAAAGGAGGGTATAAGATGAACATCAACAAAAGCAAAACAAGGATAATGGAATGTAGTCGAATTAAGTCGGGAGATGGTGAGGGAATTAGATTAGGAAATGAGACACTTAAAGTAGTAAAGGAGTTTTGCTATTTGGGGAGCAAACTAACTGATGATGGTCGAAGTAGAGAGGATGTCAAATGTAGACTGGCAATGGCAAGGAAAGCGTATCTGAAGAAGAAAAATTCGTTAACATCGAGTATAGATTTAAATGTCAGGAAGTCGTTTCTGAAAGTATTTGTATGGAGTGTAGCCATGTATGGAAGTGAAACGTGGACGGCAAATAGTTTAGACAAGAACAGAATAAAAGCTTTCGAAATGTGGTGCTACAGGAGAATGCTGAAGGTTAGATGGGTAGATCACATAACTAATGATTAGGTATTGAATAGAATTGGGGACAAGAGAAGTTTGTGGCACAACTTAACTAGAAGAAGGGGTCGGTTGGTAGGACGTGTTCTGAGACATCGAGGGATCACCAATTTAGTATTGGAGGGCAGCGTGGAGGGTAAAAATCGTAGAGAGAGACCAAGAGATGAATACACTAAGCAGATTCAAAAGGATGTAGGCTGCAGTAGGTACTGGGAGATTTGCACAGAATAGAGTAGCATGGAGAGCTGCATCAAACCAGTCTCTGGACTGAAGACCACAACAACAACAACAGCTGGTTTAAAGCAGTAACCGATTAACGGATTGGGTGCTCAGCTGTATTTTATTGATTAGTTCAACAGCATAACGTAATGAATGTGTTGTTTTCTTGAGTCAGGATTAGAGCAGCGCTCTAAAAAAATGGTTCAAATGGCTCTGAGCACTATGGGACTCAACTGCTGAGGTTATTAGTCCCCTAGAACTTAGAACTAGTTAAACCTAACTAACCTAAGGACATCACAAACATCCATGCCCGAGGCAGGATTCGAACCTGCGACCGTAGTGGCCTTGCGGTTCCAGACTGCAGCGCCTTTAACCGCACGGCCACTTCGGCCGGCCAGCAGCGCTCTATCAAAGCTTCGGTTCTGTACTTTTGGTACAGTACATAAATGACAAACATCACGACAGCTCTTTGGTGGGTGACGATAGAAGGAGGGAAAATTCAGAAGGTGGAGAGATTCAAACACCTTGGAGAATGGATAGACATTGGACTGACCGAAAAAGAAGCAATGGGAGCACGAATAAACAAAATGAATTTAGCATATAAACTATCAACATCTACAATAAGAAGAATACTTCGATAAATGCAGAATTGAAACATTACCAAACAGTGAGCCGCCCTGAAGCTCTATGTGCAGCAGAAACTCTCAACTTAGCAATAACCGGAGTGATCAAAAGGCTACAATTGATAGAACGAAAGATTCTCAGGAGAATATTAGGACCTCGAAGAACAGAAGATGGTCAATAAAGAAACCGAGTCAACCAGGAACTGTATACCAAGATAGAAAAAAAAATTTCTGACGTATCAGGAAAAGAAGGAGCATGTCCTTCGGACACATCCTCATAACGGACCAAGGGAGGTTAACTCGGCGAATCACACAATTTCTGATGAACAAGAAAACGAAAGTACGATGGATCCAAGAGATACAAAGAGATCTGGGAGACATCTACATCTACATTTATACTTCGCAAGCCACCCATCGGTGTGTGGCGGAGGCCACTTTACGTGCCACTGTCGTTACCTCCCTTTCCTGTTCCAGTCGCGTATGTTTCACGGGAAGAACGACTGCCGGAAAGGCTCCGTGCGCGCTGGAATCTCTCTAATTTTACATCCGTGATCTCCTCGGGAGGTATAAGTAGGGGGAAGCAATATATTCGATACCTCATCCGGAAACGCACCCTCTCGAAACGTGGTCAGCAAGCTACACCGCGATGCAGAGCGCCTCTCTTGCAGAGTCTGCCACTTGAGCTTGCTAAACATCTCCGTAACGCTATCACGCTTACCAAATAACCCTGTGACGAAACGCGCCGCTCTTCTTTGGATCTTCTCTATCTCCTCCGTCAACCCGATCTGGTACGGATCCCACACTGATGAGCAATACTCAAGTATAGGTCGAACGAGTGTTTTGTAAGCCACCTCTTTTGTTGGTGGACTACATTTTCTAAGGACTGTCCCAATGAATCTCAACCTGGTACCCGCCTTGCCAACAATTAATTTTATATGATCATTTCACTTCAAATCGTTACGCACGCATACTCCCAGATATTTTACAGAAGTAACTGCTACCAGTGTTTGTTCCGCTATCATATAATCATACAATAAAGCATCCTTCTTTCTATGAGAATACAGGAACCAGAGATATACAACAGGGTGATTTTTAAATAAAAAGTTCAGGCCTTCAAAGCTTTCGAGGGCACAACGAGACCCAGAACAAAATCACCTTGGACAGAAGAACGAAGAAGGTTACAAAGTATGAGAATGAAAGGATATTGGGAAAGAAAAAAGACCAGAAGAAACGAAGCGAATTAACGTGGTCCTAAGATGGTCAAAATGAAAGAAGAAGAAAAAGACGTAGTGCGAGGGTCGTTCAAAGAGTAATAAACCACTTTTTTTTCTCATAGCATATGTATTTTTAAGAGTCAGAATTTGGTGACAATATGCATCGACATGTCATGTCCATGTCTATTTTCCCACGTATTCTCCTTCTTGTTCTATGGCCGTAAGCCAACATTGTGGAAGAGCATCTATTCCCTGCTGGTAAAAGCTCTTGTCCTGAAGGCGTAGCCATGTTTTCACTGAATGACTGACACTCTCGTCATCTTCGAAGTATGTTCCCCGCAGAGAATCTTTAAGCGGCCCAAAGAGATGGAAGTCCGAGGGTGCCAGGTCTGGACTGTAGGGTGGATGAGGCATTTATGTCCAACCCAATTTGAAGATGTGTTCTCGGATTCTCAGACTTGTGCGTGAGAGAGTATTATTGTGTTGGAACAAGGTTTCTGATGGATTCTTGTCTGATAGAACTCGTCGGAAACGGCTCTTGAGTTTGTTCAGAATCTTCACGTACGCCTCTGAATTGATGGTTGACCATCTTGGCATCAAGTCCACGAGAATGACGCCATCACAATCCCAGAAGACTGTCACCATGACTTTTCCAGCAGATGGGGTTGTCTTGAGTTTCTTCTTTTGTGGTGAATGAGAATGATGTCAATCCCTGAACTACCTTTTTGTTTCTGGCGCAAAGTGGTGCACCCAGCTTTCGTCCCCCGTAACGATCCGTGACAGAAAGGCCTCTCCGTCAGTCCTAAATCGCTCCAACAATTCAGATGAAATGACCTTTCTTTGAATCTTGTGGTCCGCTGTGAGCATTCGTGGAATGCATAGTGAGCACATCTTTGAATATCCGAGAGTCTCCATCACTGCAGACGCACTTCCAATGCTGACCAAAAACTGTAGAGCCAATTGCCGAGTTGTGATGCGGCGGTCGGCACGAATAACGGCATCCAGACGATTCAGCATGTCTGGAGCAGTGGCTGTGACAGGACGTCCCGAACGTGGCTAATCATGGAGTTCCGTTTTGCATTTCGTGAGGCTGTAACTTTCTTTACCTATCGCCCAACTGTACTCCAATCAACTGCAGCATCGCCATACACTGCACACAAAAGTTTATGGATGTGAACCACGGTTTCTTTTTCTGCACACAAGAATTCAATAACAGCACGTTGTTTTTAACGTGAGTCGTATGTAGGCGTCATTTTAACGCTGTACTATGGCCCTGTTATCTGCCAGAACAGTTCGAAACTCCATCGGCGCACAGAGCAAACATCAGATGTGAAGCACCAAGCCGGCCGGAGTGGCCGTGTGGTTCTAGGCGCTGCAGTCTGGAACCGAGCGACCGCTACAGTTGCAGGTTCGAATCCTGCCTCGGGCATGGATGTGTGTGATGTCCTTAGGTTAGTTAGGTTTAATTAGTTCTGAGTTCTAGGCGACTGATGACCTCAGAAGTTAAGCCGCACAGTGCTCAGAGCCATTTGAACCATTTTGAAGCACCAACAAGGACGTTTGTATATGTATATTAATGGCTTTTTTTAAAAAATGAGGGGCATCACTTATTGAACGACCCTTGTAAATAGTAGCATTACCGTAAAATGCGTAGCAATGGTAAAGAAAGAAATATAAATGAATGTGTGAGAGAAAAGAAATTGGGAGCCGACGACTTCTCTTTGTTCGGTTGTTTCTTTTGCACATATTTAGAACCGCATATGGTTCAGTGTTAGTCCATTGCGTATTTTATGTCTTTACAAAATATAAATTGCATTTTATAAATAATATAAATAAGTTGATCGTGAAACTTCGAAACTTTTATGTAACCAAATCAATTACTTTTGATGCAAGTACAGCTTACATGCACAAATAAAAATGAATGTAATTATTGTTATTATTTTGTACTCAGTAGAACGATTTCATCATGATCAAAGGCAAAAGTGCCCTGTTATTATCGGTAAATGCGAAAATTGTTTATGAATAACAGAAACATGTTTATATAAGCTCGATATAGTACTGAGGCGATATTTGATATCTTTTTGTTTTGCGGTATTTTTTTTAAATTAACTTTATTTTCTAGTGGTATATGATAAATCTTTTTTTTATTACAATATCCCTCTGTTTCATGTTACAGATCAACAATTGTCGAATAAAACCTCTGCTGTAGATACTGTTTACTTTTAAGTAACAAGCAGGAGGATAATTATGCGGATCAAAAACAATCCGTAGATTGCGCTGCCCTTTAGATATCCTCACTCAGCTTCTACATGGTTCACCACTTCCCGATTCTGAGGAAATAAAGTAAGAGACTGGCGGGATCGGCAAACAGAGAGATCGAAATGAAGTGCCGTCCGATAGGTTTGCAACACACCTACAGTAGAGGTAATGCGGTTACGATCCTTACTGACCAAGGTTAGTAGAAAAACTACTGTACTCTGTGCTTACTTATTATAGGTAACAGTATCTTACGGTAGTTTTTCTACTCTAGTCAAGATTGTTTCAAATGGCTCTGAACACTATGGGACTTAACTTCTGAGGTCATCAGTCCCCTAGAACTTAGAACTACTTAAACCTAACTAACCTAAGGACATCACACACCTCCATGCCCGAGACAGAATTCGAACCTGTGACCGTAGCGGTCGCGCGGTTCCATACTGAAGCGCCTACAACCGCTCGGCCACCCTGGCCGGCTCTAGTCAAGATTATCTGAAAATTTGTATTCTTTTACAGCAAAAGACGCTAAACATTTGACATAGTTTGAAAGACTGTAGATGTTTACAGTTTCGTCAACATTGAGGTCGTCAGCGACAGAAAACTAGCTTAGCTTCAAAAGGAAGGAATAAAACATCGGCCATGGTATCCTTATAGAGTCCATGTCGACATCCACAGAATTTAGGAAAACCATGGAAATCCCAAATCAGAATGTCCGGACAGGGTGGCGACTTCCAACTATGTAGCAAATACACTCTATTTCATTTATGTATTGTGACCTGTGCGGGGCTTCGTATGAATTAATGTACTGAGATACACTGAGGGACAAAACACCGCGAGACTGAACGTGGCGTTGTGCGTACGTGACGAGGTAAGGAAAGTGCATAAGAGGATCAGAAACGAACGAGGGATCCTTATAGCAAAGGTACGGGCCGCAAATAGGCAAATCCACAGACATAAGCGACTCTGACAAAGGGAAAGCTGTTATGGTCAGGCGCATACGAACGAGTATCACGGAAACGGCGAGCATGGCCGGCTGTTTGCGTGCCACTGTCGTGAGCGTCTAGGGACAGTGGTCCAAGGACGGTGACGCCACCAGAAAGGGGCGATGCGCTGGACGCTCACACCTCATCACAAACCTCCGGAAAGCACGACAGGCGGTGATCTCTGGCAGATCTGACGATAGAGTATAAAGCCGGTGCCGGTACGTTTCGGAGCACACTGTTGGGAGAACATTAATCGAACACAGGTCTCGGTAGCAGGCGACCCTTACATGCTCCCATGTCGACCCAACGAAATCGCCCATTATCACTGAAATGGGCACAGCATAATCGAGATTGTACCGTGAATCAGTGGAAACGCACAATGGAAATGCGTGATACGCACTGTTCTGCCTTACAATACATTTATTCCCTACAAGTTTCGGGAACTTTTTGAAACTGACTAGTTCGGTGAATCACGTTCATTGTTACACCAGATCGATAGTCCTGTCCTGATACGACGTCATCCATGTTTGAAACATTTCACCGCGCCACAGATGCAGTGTGCTAGCAATAGAAGGTGCCGTGACATCTGTAGGCTACGTGAGCATTACTGAGGGGCATCTGGATCCCTTCTGACTTTACGTCCACCCCGACGGTGATGACATATTCCAGCAATAAGTAATGCAACACGTTCTTTTTGTCGACCATTCAAGGTTGAAAAAATGCGGAACTCGTTGTGGGACATCGTGAAATATTCCCGCTTCAGCCCCAGTACTTTCATGAATTTCTGATGGGTGCCAGCGCTATACGTATCCTTCAGAATGCCGTCTGGTAACGGAGATGTGATGTGACTGAATTTCTTCTGACGGAAAGCCATAGCATCGCAAATATTCATAGGCGCTTGCAGAGTGTCTACGCAGAACAAACAGTGAACAAAACCACGGTGAGTCGTTGGGCGAGGCGTCTGCCATCATCGCAACAATCTCGCGCAAACCTCTCCGATTTCACGCGTGCATTTCGGCCGCACACAGCTGTGGCTCCTGCAATATTGGAACGTGCGGACACTCTCATTCGAGATGATCGACAGATTACAATCAAAGACTTAATTGCACAACGGGACGTCTCTGCTGGTAGTGCTGGAATGCTCAAAGGTGTGTTCCCGCAGGGTTCCTTGCCGCCTAACACACCGTAAAGGGCAGCGAAGGACCATCTGTGCAGAATTCCTTGCGCGTTACGATAATGATGGTTACAATTCTTTAGTCGAACATCGACTCAGGCGGTGAAACGTGGGTTCATCACTTCAAACCGAAAACAAGACGGTAATCCACGGGGTGGCGCCACACCATCTCTCCTCCGAAGAAAACATTCAAAGCCGCATCCTCAGCGGTAAAGACGTAGCGGCGGCCTTCTGGGATTCTGACAGGTTTATTCTGTTTAATGTCTTCCCCCATGGTGCAACGATCAACTCTGAAATGTGTGGTGCTAACCTCAGAAAATTGAAGAAACAACTTTAGCATGTTCGTCGAATCCTGCCTCGAGCATGTGATGTCCTTAGGTTAGTTAGGTTTAAGTAGTTCTAAGTTCTAGGTGACTGATGACCTGAGATGTTAAGTCCCATAGTGCTCAGAGCCAGCCATGTTCGTCGCCTCAAAAATACAGGGCTATTACAAATGATTGAAGCGATTTCATGAATTCACTGTAGCTCCATTCATTGACATATGGTCACGACACACTAAAGATACGTAGAAAAACTCATAAAGTTTTGTTCGGCTGAAGCCGCACTTCAGGTTTCTGCCGCCAGAGCGCTCGAGAGCGCAGTGAGACAAAATGGCGACAGGAGCCGAGAAAGTGTATGTCGTGCTTGAAATGCACTCACATCAGTCAGTCATAACAGTGCAACGACACTTCAGGACGAAGTTCAACAAAGATCCACCAACTGCTAACTCCATTCGGCGATGGTATGCGCAGTTTAAAGCTTCTGGATGTCTCTGTAAGGGGAAATCAACGGGTCGGCCTGCAGTGAGCGAAGAAACGGTTGTACGCGTGCGGGCAAGTTTCACGCGTAGCCCGCGGAAGTCGACGAATAAAGCAAGCAGGGAGCTAAACGTACCACAGCCGACAGCTTGGAAAATCTTACGGAAAAGGCTAAAGCAGAAGCCTTACGGTTTACAATTGCTACAAGCCCTGACACCCGATGACGCTTTGAATTTTCGGCGCGGTTGCTACAGCTCATGGAAGAGGATGCGTTCAGTGCGAAACTTGTTTTCAGTGATGATGCAACATTTTTTCTTAATGGTGAAGTGAACAGACACAATGTGCGAATCTGGGCGGTAGAGAATCCTCACGTATTCGTGCAGCAAATTCGCAATTCACCAGAAGTTAACGTGTTTTGTGCGATCTCACGGTTTAAAGTTTACTGCCCCTTTTTCTTCTGCGAAAAAAACGTTACAGGGCACGTGTATCTGGACATGCTGTAAAATTGGCTCATGCCACAACTGGAGACCGACAGCGCCGACTTCACCTTTCAACAGGATGGTGCTCCACCGCACTTCGGCATTTCTTAAACAGGAGATTGGAAAACCGATAGATCGGTCGTGGTGGAGATCATGATCAGCAATTCATGTCATGGCCTCCACACTCTCCCGACTTAACCCCATGCGATTTCTTTCTGTGGGGTTATGTGAAAGATTCAGTGTTTAAACCTCCTCTACCAAGAAACGTGCCAGAACTGCGAGCTCGCATCAACGATGCTTTCGAACTCATTGATGGGGACATGCTGCGCCGAGTGTGGGAGGAACTTGATTATCGGCTTGATGTCTGACGAATCACTAAAGGGGCACATATCGAACATTTGTGAATGCCTAAAAAAACTTTTTGAGTTTTTGTATGTGTGTGCAAAGCATTGTGAAATTATCTCAAATAATAAAATTATTGTAGAGCTGTGAAATCGCTTCAATCATTTGTAATAACCCTGTACAAGTGAACCTCCCCTTCTTAAGGCAAAGCCTCACAAAATTCTGCGCACCCGAGAGGAGCCCACAAAACTGCATTACACTGTTCTTCCTAACTCACCCGGATCTGGCAGTTTCCACTTCAGAATCTGTTAGACGCAATGAAGAATGCGCTCTAAGAAAAGTAAGATGTGAGTGACGGGAAGGTTACTGATGGGTCCGACGTCGACCAATATAGTGGTACCATGTTGGCATACATGTCCTCCCAGTAAGGGTGGTGTAAGGCCGTCGCATCGTCACATCGAAAGGAGGTTATGTTGAAAAATAGGGTTTCGTTGTCAAAAGAGTGAGGAATGTAATGGTGTATTGGAATTATGAATAAAACCAACATGCTTTCGAAAAAAAAAAAAGTGTTGCATTACTTGTTGACTGATCCTCGTCAAAAGGGCAGAATAGTGATACAGTGGTTCCGAGACACTTTAGTGAACACATGTTGCTGTCTTGGCCACTAAATATAACTGAGTCGTGCGTGGCTCGTGTTCGTGCCATCTCTTACTTAACACCCTGTTTTTACCGCACTGTCACCTCGTTATGTTAATTTTCAATTACTGGTGTCACTTAGTTCCTGTCTTGCCTGCCCGACACACATGATTGGAGTGGCGACGACTTCGGTTGGACGTCGGTGGATCGTCTTGCCGGGCGACGTGTATTTGGCCGGCGATCGTGGTTCGTCCCTGCCACTGCCGTTAGCACTGTCTAGTTCTTCGTGCAAGTGTTCGTAAAACTGTGCGTAGTTTGTGTGATTTTGATTGATAAGTCATGTTAAATGTTGTCGGCGTACTGGCTCTGAGGAGTCGGTCGGTGGGTACGCAGCAGTGAGGAATTCTCGGCGGGGCGTACTTTGGCCGAGTTGTAGACACTTGTGAGAAGCGACACTTGTGACAAAATGGAATGTGGCGACACTTGTGACAAATCCGGGATACTGAGGGACCGGCACAGGGTGTGTCGCAAATGCTCCGCCACTACCTGCTCGGCCGCTACCTGCTGCCGCTTGGTGTGGCTGAGCGCTCGGCCTGTACCGGTCCGGGCAGCTGCCGAGGGACATTCACACTCCTCCAGTGCAGCCAGGTTACATTATTTCAGAGGCAAGTAAGGGTGGCCTTAGTCAAATTAGAAATCGGAGCTGATTGTGCCCCCATGATATCATGTCAACCATTTGTTGCAGCACAGTTATGCATAAGACCTTTTTCATTGGAATTTTTGTTCTGATTAGTCTTACACAGGACATAATTTTCACTCAGCCTCATACTTAACGATGTGTTTTACAGAAACTATAGAAACCGAAAATGTTTTCCATCTTTCAACCCCTCACCCAAAATTCGATATGATAGGAGTGGCAACCTTTTACCATATATTTAGAGGAGCCAACTAAAGAATTTGGTTCTCGGTAGAAAATTTTTCCTATAATCATTTCGAAATAAACCTCAATTTTCCCGTACCACGCAGGGAAGTGTACTGAGGTCTAATGTGAGTCCTGCTAGCAATTAGCGTTAAACGAATGCAAATTATGTGTTGAAACAAGATATATTCATCGTCCACTCAAACAGACATTGCTTCTAAAATTCTCTACACAAAAATGCTGACTGTGATTGTTAGAAAAGGTATGACTTTTCAGACTTCATTAGTGAATATTTTACCATTTGCAAGAGACATTTAGCCGAGGAGGTAGTCTCCCTTCGTCCCCCATTATATTTATTTACAGGATGATTATTTATTTACAGTTTTTACAATAGGGCGATCGGCGTGAACTGAACTCTTTTTAATATTTACAAGTGTTGCTGTAGCTTCAGCCATTTCCATTTCATTGTAATTTATGTGCATAGGCCACGCAAGTAAGAAATGATTTTATATTGCAGTCAACTTGGAGTCTTGTAAGGGCGTTAGAAACTATCTCATCTGTCTTAATTGCGCACTTCTTTCTTCTTTCCACACCTAGTTTTAAAACTAGTCTGTCAAACTGGTGCCCATCATATTCTGCGTCCTCTCTGAGAATTTTTACTAAGGAGTAAAAATTTGGATGAACCTTCGAAATTAATGTATTTATCCTCCGATTCCACCTTTCTGAAACATTGTTGGTGCGGTGACGTCCTCCTGCGCAGTTCCATATATCCCTTGGCATGTCTTCATTATCAACCCATTGTTCAACAAAATAGTCGTAAAAATCCTGCAGATTTTCATTATTTGGCGTGCTGTCCTGAATGCATAGCCACCCATCATCTAACAAGTCCAGGGGAATGTGAATTAAAGCGGAACACAATCTTTGTGAAAACGAATTTCTTCGTTTTCCTTGTAGGCAGCAACAAGGCCGCAATTATGCACTTGCCTCCACAAGCACTGATTGAAGTAGTAGTTTCAGTCATTAATCTTTGCATCAGGGAACAAATGTGTTTCTGACTAGGTGATTGCAGCTTCAAAATCCATCATGATAGCTGTAGGATTCCATACAGGTATATTGCTGTTAACAGCTGTGAAAAAGCGATCGTACGTTTCTCGCTTTTTATTGGATAGCAAGGCGTACACGGTTGGAACTGTGTTTGTTTCCTCCTCAGAACTAGAAATACGGGCATGAACAGTAAATAACTGTCCAAACTGCTCGCTGGAGCTTTTGAATGTTCCATCGACAAAGAACAAATTTCAGTCTGTTAAACAGCATTTTCCCCTTCCGCTGGCGAACACCAATATCCTATCATTTGGTCCTCTGTTGTAATCTGCAAGTAAAAATTTGCTTCTATCATTCATTAGCAAGTGATGTTCTTGCAGAAATATTCCTGCAGCATCGGTCGGATCTTGTGTAGATCCCATGCTTTTTTGCCTGATGCGTTGCAGTGATCGTTTTGCTCTACTGTGTGACGGCAGTGATGTGACGATGTCGTATCCCTGATTGAACAGCGGCCCTACTTCTTCGGCGTAAACAGAAGAAATTGAAGTGTCCGTTTCTTTTGCAGGCCTTTTGGCGTTTGCCACGTGTTTTCACCGCGACGTCCGGAATACATGCAGGGCTGCCTTCGCCTAAAACGAAGTTGTTTCTGGTGGATAATCTTCCTTTACACATCTTGTTCACCTTTACGCACCGCCAATACCTTCATTGCTGGTATATTCCACTATATACTGGTAACCGTTACAAATCACTAGAGGCTTCCCTTTCGTTGCCGTGGTGAATTCCATCTTTACAACAGGAACAGTACTGAACTGCGGTGCGATTCCTGTCTGGTGTCCACAGCAGTGTTGAACTGCGGTGCGCTACGTCTTTGGTGTCCCTGTGGATCGCCCGCTACCTGTTCGGACGGGTCTCCTCACAAATTTCGCTCCTCACAAGTGTCTCAACCCCGTTTGGCCGGGGCCCGTTGGCGGTCTCTGTGCGGTGTTGGAGAGTGTGGCGCTGTTCCCATTGCTACGAGGTCCGTGGCTCACCAAGCCTGGACACGAAAGTTGAGTTTTGATTTAACCTACCAGCAAGACAAGACTGTTCACACTGTGTCGTTTAGAGTTCGTTGTCAGCTGTTGGGATATTCCCGCGAGCAACAGCGTGGTTTTCAAGTTGGAAAATTCTAGCCACCCTCCGGTGGAGTTTCACTGTATTTGGTTATTTCAATTAAAGTGCACCAGCAGAATCTTCTGCCTTGTAGCCGTTAACGTTCCGATTACCTGCCCCGGGCGTTGACGTAAATTGCAGGCAGTGTAGGTTCCTCATCGTGTTGTTGCTGTCCAGCACGGTGTGTACTTTGACAGCTCCGTGTATGATTGGTTGTGCTCGCCAATATTTTCTACGTTGTTCTGTTGAACTCCCTGTTGTGCCCTGGTCGGGTGAAGTGGAAGTTATCTTGTCGGTGGGTCCACTGACTGTCGGTCGGTTGGGTTGTCGTCGGATCGTGAATGGTTGGCCCGACTGCCTGTCTCACCTAAGCGAGCGTTAGTGTTTGAATTGCAGGCCGACCCGCGAACATCTGGGTGCCCTTTTGTGTACTGCCTTATTGTTTTTAATTTGTACTTGTTGTTGGTACTTGTATGGCTTCTAGCCGGTTTTGTGTTTTAAATTAGAGTTGTTTTACTCTTAAGGCCTTCAGCCTAGTTTAAAGTGCTGTTTCATGTAAGCCCTTTGGCATTTTAAAAAGTTTTTGAATTTTTTAAGTCTTTGGCCTTCAGCCGATTTGAATTTAACTTGTTTACTTCGGCCTAACTACAGAACTGTTTTAAGATAAGGCTTGCCTTTTAAGTTTCTGATTATGCTGGCGTTTTAAATTATTGGCCTTCAGCCGTTTTTAAATTAAAGTGGCTTTCAGCCAGTAATTAAGTCCCAAAGATTAAGGCTGTGTATACAAAAAAAATTTTTTTTTGTCTCTTGTATTGTTGGATCAAATAATAAAGTTGTATGTTCGAGTGTAACTGACAGCCCCTTATTTTGGCCCCTTTCCACAATGTATTCGATATGTCCTGTCCTGAGGGTTAAGCAGGGCGTTTCAATACCGGATCTGATCCCGATGGAACAAATATGGGAATGAATTGGTCAACAGCTCCAGCCCCAAAAACCAGCGGCACGTTATTTGCGGGAATTGCGTGACCTTTGTGTGGACAACTGGTGTCACATACCTCCGGCAATCTACACTCCTGGAAATGGAAAAAAGAACACATTGACACCGGTGTGTCAGACCCACCATACTTGCTCCGGACACTGCGAGAGGGCTGTACAAGCAATGATCACACGCACGGTACAGCGGACATACCAGGAACCGCGGTGTTGGCCGTCGAATGGCGCTAGCTGCGCAGCATTTGTGCACCGCCGCCGTCAGTGTCAGCCAGTTTGCCGAGGCATACGGAGCTCCATCGCAGTCTTTAACACTGGTAGCATGCCGCGACAGCGTGGACGTGAACAGTATGTGCAGCTGACGGACTTTGAGAGAGGGCGTATAGTGGGCATGCGGGAGGCCGGGTGGACGTACCGCCGAATTGCTCAACACGTGGGGGGTGAGGTCTCCACAGTACATCGATGTTGTCGCCAGTGGTCGGCGGAAGGTGCACGTGCCCGTCGACCTGGGACCGGACCGCAGCTACGCACGGATGCACCCCAAGACCGTAGGATCCTACACAGTGCCGTAGGGGACCGCACCGCCACTTCCCAGCAAATTAGGGACACTGTTGCTCCTGGGGTATCGGCGAGGACCATTCGCAACCGTCTCCATGAAGCTGGGCTACGGTCCCGCACACCGTTAGGCCGTCTTCCGCTCACGCCCCAACATCGTGCAGCCCGCCTCCAGTGGTGTCGCGACAGGCGTGAATGGAGGGACGAATGGAGACGTGTCGTCTTCAGCGATGAGAGTCGCTTCTGCCTTGGTGCCAATGATTGTCGTATGCGTGTTTGGCGCCGTGCAGGTGAGCGCCACAATCAGGACTGCATACGACCGAGGCACACAGGGCCAACACCCGGCATCATGGTGTGGGGAGCGATCTCCTACACTGGCCGTACACCACTGGTGATCGTCGAGGGGACACTGAATAGTGCACGGTACATCCAAACCGTCATCGAACCCATCGTTCTACCATTCCTAGACCGGCAAGGGAACTTGCTGTTCCAACAGGACAATGCACGTCCGCATGTATCCCGTGCCACCCAACGTGCTCTAGAAGGTGTAAGTCAACTACCCTGGCCAGCAAGATCTCCGGATCTGTCCCCCATTGAGCATGTTTGGGACTGGATGAAGCGTCGTCTCAGGATCGTATGTTGTGATAATGTTTCAGGTCATCAGTGGATAATGCAGATAGTTTCACTATGTCCAACATAATCTTCTCAATTCATTGTACTATGCGTCTCCGCTTATTAGAGGCCACTACACCGTGATTGCTACAAAACCAATCCTGCTGCGATCAGTAATCTTGTTAAATATATCAATAATAACCTCGTTCAGCTAAGCACTGCGATACATCGTAGTGCGTATCACTGATGACTTGGAGGTCCCTATTCAGCTAAGTGTTCTCATACTTTCAAGGTGTTCCGTATAATATATGTTGCTGCAATGTAATAAAAAGTTCACTAACTTAAGCAGTAACAGTTGCTATCCACTTTGATTTTTGAATGATTACCTCACGAAGAAAATAAACATTAGCTGAGACAGTAAACAATTCCTTACAGTCGACAGTTATTACCTCCAATGAAACAGCAAGCGAAAAACACTGTTTCGATAAACGAATACTTACTGTCAGCCGGCGTGTTGTGCCGCTCCCTGACAGCGAAATTATTAAGCCGATGAGCTGGATATACGTTAATCTGTCAAGACCATAAGATCATGGAGGTCAGTGCTGGCTGTATTCGACCTCAAATCGTTCCGTTTTTGCTCTATTGCAGAGCCTCAATGTGGTCTGCAAGCGGATACTCTGGCCACTAATGAGCTGGTTAAACATTTCCGCCTTTGTTAGGTTTTACACAAGCAGAAAAAGTACAAAAAACATGTCACCTTTACATTGCTAATGCGCAGACAAATTACAACACTCATACACCACCTGCAGATTAAAAAATAAGTTATCCTGTTTAGACATCACACGCACAGAATGACACAAAGGTAGGTGTCGGAATCTGTGCTGTGCAATTTATGAATTGTGTCTCAGCGCTCTTATAAGAACCCTTTTCTCTCATGCGATGAGATACTCTCCTGTCACTCCTTTAAATCCGTTCCTGAAATTAACTATAATTTCTAAAGCAGTGGTCTCCAAGCTTTCTTGGCTTAGAACCAATATTGACAATGTGAGCAATACCATGTCCAAGGGGTGGGGGGGGGTGGTGGTGGTGGGGGGGAGGCAAGGGTGGTAAATTGGCCACTCAAACAGAAAGTTAATTTTCTCAAAACCATGGTTATTGATAGAATCTTACAACTTACACATTTTGAATTTGCATTTGTAAACTATAACACCAAACATTTTTAAGTAAAAAGGAAAATAAAAGATCGGAACTATACTTATTTTCTAAAGGCTCGTGTATTGACTTCTTTTCCGTACCGCAGCAGGTTACGTGGCCAGTACAATCGCAGTAAGATGCCATGTTTGTTTTTCTGTCGTCTGGGCACATTCTCTAGGCGTCTTCACTTCCCCAGTATCTGAAACATTACCAAGCGGTTGCAGCAGACCCTTTTCAATTCGAATTTTATATTAGGCCAAATATAACAGAACAGACCGGTTTCAAATACTATAACTTAAGTAATTCAAAGCAGACGCAAAGGGATAGAATGGCGGATGATAGCTTTGCATAAAAAGTCAATTTCATCTGTTGTATTATGCGTGTTCTTTGGAATTAACTAATTTTTTTTTTAGCTAAACACTTGGGCCACTTTTTCCGATCGGACGTCTTATCGGCGTTAATCATCCATAGAAGAAACTTCAAACTGAAAGAAATAACAAGGAACGATATTTGTATGCCAATATATATTGTTCAAACATTGGTATTGTCAAAAATTACTACCCTCCGTACACATAAGGAAACAAGAATAATATAAACTACTTATCATACATTAAGCGACTGAAAGACAAGGAAGTTTTGCTAAAAAATAACGGAACAAGCCGCCGTTGTCAGTCTCACTGACAACAATGGCGATGTATGATATTAGGACTAGTTTGACCACTTCTCGGCAGGCAGCAGCGCTCTTTAGGGCAAAAATATGCAGTGGCCACTCTTCCTCTCCTGGACCACACTTTCCTCTGCCGAGCTTATTATTAATTGGTAATCCACATAAATTAGTTCACTCTAAGTCAAAAGAACCAACACATCACAAAGGACCTATGAAAACTGGTTACAACTGAAACGTCCCCTTAGAAAAATTATAAATGACTGTGCTTAAACTGACACACAATATTTTTAGCGCAACGCAATATGACTTTCAAAAATCCCTACAAAAGAATGGCCCTGACTAACAATAGCCTATACCTTTCATGAATCACTTACCTCACAAAAATCTTCGTTACTTGAACTACTGCAATACAGCGAGCGCCACTACTGGCAGCTAAATCAAAGATTCAAACTACTGAAGGCACTAACTACTGATAGGCATAGTTAGCAAATGAAAGATTTTGATAGAGAACAAACAATGTATTTACCTTAATAGTGTTCAAAAGTCATAATATATAAAGCAGTTCATGACATCCAGTGTTACAAATTTACTGTCTCTGATGGACACACGTCCAGATCATCCACTCTCAAAAATCCGCCATCTCACTTCCCCACATCCACCACTGCTGGCGGCTCACCTCCAACTGCGCAACGCTACGCGCTGTTAACAGCCAACTGCCCAACACTACAATAGCAAATATTGCAACAATGCCAACCAGCCTCAGACTGCACACTGCACAGTCAGTGATTTTCATATAGAGCGCTACGTGGCGTTACCAACATAAAAACCTAAACAGCCTACATGCTTTCTGTATTTATATGTTAACATATTTCTTACCTCAATATTTATTTTCCATTATCTTACCTCATCATTTATTTCCAAGATAATCCTACCTAAACCTGTTGTCCCTAAACCCTACTTTTTTGTTCATATCCTCTTTCAAAATCCTTTTTTGGCCAAACTATTTTCTTATAGCTTCTCAATGCATTTCTTCAAATTCATCACAACTCGTTCTCTTATATAGCCTACCCCATCTTAAGCTAACTTAAATCTACTGAGCTCAGATATTAAACTAAGGGACGAGGCAATGCAGCAGCACATAACAAATTAACACAAACAGCAATGACAAAAAAATGCAAATTGGCAAATCAAGCAGCAGTATATCTAAATTAGCAAAGCAAATGCAACATTACAACTAATATGTGCCAATGTGCAGCAACAAGAAAAATAAATCAGTAGTAAAACTACCTTAACAGAGTAATACAAAGTGAAATTCAGTAGCACTATGCCTGGCAAACAGCAGCAACAAATGCAATAATTTATATCTAAACATGACAAAGCTCAAGCAGAAAAAATATTACAGAAAAAATGGCCATGTTTAATGCCTATGTCATATCTTAACACTAGAGTGATGCATCACCTTGACTTGCTCTACGTAACAAGTTACCAAATCGTTGAAAAAATTATATTTGCAATTCCTGTGAAGGGAAATGTCTATTTGTGCTCTCTCTTCTAAGAAAGTACATCATAATATTATTCTTGACGTAGTCTGTAGACAGAAAATAGTGATATTAGTACATCTATTAAATTTTATTTTAACCAATGCTGCAGTGCAACTAGAAACTAGATATTAAACCAAGTAGGCAAATATATACAAAGGAAGACATGAAACATCATTCACTAGCCACATGGCATTTCATAAGGCAGTAAAAAAATCTCACAACTAGAAAGACAGTAGTCATAATCAGGTGTATAGACATAAAATATTTCTCATCATTTCATTAGGCATTTTAGTAAATATCATAAATTAAGAGCTCCACAGTGTAATCATATGTTTTCAACTTTGAGCGTGTCGTATTTGTGATGCTTTCTACAAAGGAATGTCAATAGTGAGGTTAATGGCCTCTTTTTTCTCCACCTAATGGCTTTTTCTCCAGGTGGCTGGCACAGCTGGGTGCCACAACGCATTACATCAAGGTTACTTAGCTTTCTTACCCAAAAATTTATGACAGCAGTTTCTGCTACAGTGACAGTCTCATATAAAAAAATTTCACAGATCGATAAATTACAGTAGAAATGTGTAGAAACGAAGTCTCATGAATAGCAGTGTTGTGATACATTCACGCATGTACACTCGTTTCATAACTCTTAAAGTGCGATTCTTGGTTTCCAACATCCTTTTTCACAAATCAGAGTCCCTAACGACTACTCATTATTCCTTATCCTATTACACATATACATATTCGTCGACACTTCTTCAATATTTCATATTATAAATATGTAGCTTAATCAAATTCCTCATATAGCATCAGCTGATTGATCATAAACATACCTCAACAGCATAATACACATCGTTGTCGTAATAATAACATCATAACACCTCAGTCAAATCTCAATCATTTCAAAACCTAAAAAAAATTCTCTGCTCATTTCAATAGTGTCATCTACCTCAAACGTACTTTAAAACTCATGAACCCATACCAAATACATCATTCAAAGCTCTCATAGTATCACAATGGTTACGAAAAGAATATGAACAGTTCACAAAGTACGGACAAAGTACAATTTCATAAGTGTGAAGTTATCCAACTGTGTAATTACGTAAACATCTGTCACTGATGTAGTAAAAAAATGTTTGTATCCTTCAGTTAAATGATCAGATAGCTGTGTAATTCTGTGTTACAGAAATATGGTACTGATGTGTAAAGTTGTATAAGCAAATACCATATTAGCTAGGGGTCCTTGTGCTTGCCAAACACATGGTACACGAAGTAAGCGTGTACCCCCCTGAGGATTAATGTAATTATACCCTCAGGTGTTACAGATTACAGCAATGGAATGAGATGTGTCACGGAAAACCTTTGTATTATTGCAATTCAAAAATCTTTAAAAATAAATGTTTTAAGTACAAAATTAATCACTCAACTAAGTGTACTACTGTCTCATTGTAGCTATACCACAAAAGTTACTACTAAAACATGTTTTACTTTCCAGAATAATACAGAAAAACTGCGCAGATATAAAACAGATACACCGCAAAAGCAACAATGTAAATTGTGTCACACATTAGTAGCGTCATGATATAATCGTGTAGCTGTCAAAGAAACCAAATACTAAGTCATCTTTAATCTCACAGAAAGTACTTCAAATAAAGAATGTCTTTTCAAGTAAACCAAAATGTCACATTAAAATCTCATTAGCAGTATATGTTCTAAGTATGGAAGCCTTGTAGTTGTTATGCAATCGTGCAACTAACAAGCAAGAATGTACACACACAACAACACTGTGTCTTCTGTTCACTATAACAATGCATTCGTAATTACTGTCTAAATATGTTCCCTAGGTTCTAGACCGGATAGTTGATTTTAAAGCATAGTTGCATGTTAACAGTTTCTAAGTGTGACAAAGAGTACTAGTAGCGTGAAGTGAATAGTTTTATGGCAAACACAAAGTTAAAAAGCAGATTATCTTTCAATAAACGGTTTTACATGCGAAATGTGGTGCAAGCCTTTACTCTTCCTACAATGCAGAGCTCCAGCTTCAACGGAATTATCATATGGTATATGGTACATCGGTAAAGAATGCTCAAATTTTTCTCAAGGTTAGCGTCTATGTTATTTTTCTCTGAGCCAGCCGGCGCACGTGGCTGCCTGCGGTGCGAGTCATTGTCTGCTATCTCTTTGTTGGCGTGCGTCGTTATTGGGATTAGGAGACCTAACTTCTACAAATTCACCTTGCCGAGAGGGCCCAGCCCTGTTTCAATCCCGCCAGTTCTGATGAAATTCAGGTCGGTTGTTATGATTATATCGTCTGTCGTCATGTTGGTAGTACCTGTAGTTTCTTTCTTGTTGGTTAAGTGGTGGAGAATTTCTCCCTGAATTATCACTGCATGGTGGACCGTTGCGTCTGAAGTTATTCTGTCTCCTGTGATAATAATTGTTTTGGTTCCCATATTGTCTGTTTCTCTGATTGTCTCTGTGATAGTCATTACCATGGAAAGGTGATCTTTCCCTGTAATTATTTCTACTCTGCCAACGGTTGTCATATGGGCGGTGTCTGTTTTGGTCACGATTTACGTTGTAAGAATAGCCTTGTCATGTCCAGTTATTATTTCTTTCATCACGGAATTGTGACGGATGTGACCTGTAATTGTTGTGTTCCTGTTTTCACGTCCCGCGGTTGTCAGTGTCAGTTTCCAGTTCTTGTAAGAATCCCTGAAAAGCTTCAATGTCGTCTTTGCCACGTCCTGCCAAAATAATGTGTCATAAATGTTCAGGCAATTTGATTAAGCAAATGCGGATGATTTCTGAGTGGCTGTATGGGTTTGACAGGTACTGATTCTTATGCAACATGTCTTCAAAATATTTCACAAGACTGGAAAATTCAGATTGTTCGAAATGTTTCATCATTATGATGCTATGTTTTACTCAGTCTTGTGTAGCTTGAGACCAATATGCTGAGTGGAAGGCGTGATAAAATTCTCCTTCACTGTGACAATAGTGAATGACCGATCGCATTCTTACAGCTGGTTCATTCTCTAAATAGCCATGCATGAATTCTAATCTTTGCTCTAATGACCTGTTGGGAGGAAAACAATGAGAGAATTGATGAAGCCACGCTTGTGGATGAATGTCGTTGCCGGAATACTTAAATGTTTTGAATTTACGTGTAGTAATAAACAGCTTATAGTCCAAATCACCATGTCGGCGAGTCGCATGTCGGTCATTGTTACGTCGTTTCAGCGGCTCCGTCTCAAAATTCGGTGTACCTTGCCAATTTCTTTCATAATTTTCGAAGTGTCCTGTGTTATTATTTTGTGGTTGTTCCGTATTTATATGTCCCTCTGCCTGTATTGGAGCACGAATGTCCTCTGAAATATGTAATTCTTGTATTACTTGTGCAAACTGATCTTGTACTTCCCGGATTTCTCTTTTGTACTGTGTATTGATTAGATTCTGATTTTGTTCGAATTTTCTAATTTGTTCATACTCTTCTGTGTCATTAAAGACTACCGGTCTTGTGTAATTCAGAGTATCATATACCTTCATAGATAAATTTCTCTGATAATGAACTAATTTCCTCCATGTGTCTTTCTGAACCAATTTTCAGAGTATCTACTGTGTCCTTGAAGTTTTCATGAGTTTTTGCAAGTTACGTAACCGAATTGGTATATGCAACTGAGTCAATTTTAGCCAACAAGGTCTCGTGATTTTCATGAGCAATAGTTTGCAGTTCTTTTATGGCTGCTTCGTGATTCTGTAATGCGTTTTCATACCGCAAAAAAATAGGTTGGAAATGCTCACAAATTTGCGTTTTTACGTCATTACAGACTTTTTGACATTTCAATTCAATGTTATGTAACTCAGTAGTTAAATCTTCACGTGTTTGTTGAAGTGTTTCTTCAATTTGTTTCTGATTTGGTTCCATTTGTCGCTGTGACTGTTTTTGATTTTGTTCCATTTGTTTCTGATTTTGTTCAAGCGTTGTGTCTAACTTTTGTAGCCTTTGTCCCATTTGTTGCATTAACTGTAATAACAATGCACTGGTGTCTGAAACATGTTCCTCAGTGCTTTTCGAAAGTGAATTTGCACCGGCAACATTCACATTTTGACAAGCAGAAAATGTGTCTTGACTTATTTGAGAAAACGGTGAGGACCCAAAACCTGAATCTACAGTATTTGCAGGATTGTGTCCTATCATTTCGGATTTCTGAGGTGAGCTGTTCCCGACCGATCGATCGATAATGCTTCCCTGTTCACTAATTGTTTCACTGTTTACACCATTATTTGTTGCCTGGTCCATTTCTCTATGCACAGTCACCAAATTACTATTCTGAATATTTGTTAATTCATTACACAGTGGCACTAACACTCTACTCTCGTCTTCACTGTCATTTCTTAATTTACTTTGGAACCTAGTATTACGTTTTTCAGACGCCATAATTATTACGTATTTCACACGATAACAAGAAAAGCACAATTTGAAGAGCAAAAACAAGAAAACACATTAACATAGCACTGAACATAATATCTCGTTAATTGCAAGCACAGCTGCGAAATGCTTGGTGTAAATCTACATGCATGCCACAAATGTTTTACTGTACAACAATAAAGGAAATTTTCTCTATAATTATGCACTAGCAATAAACAATAGCTACACTAATTACACAAACTACAAGAAAAAATCAGAAGATTCCAGTGAGGTATCTTGGCAGGGTCGCCATATGGAATGTCCCCTTAGAAAAATTATAAATGACTGTGCTTAAACTGACACACAATATTTTTAGCGCAACGCAATCTGACTTTCAAAAATCCCTACAAAAGAATGGCCCTGACTAACAATAACCTATACCTTTCATGAATCACTTACCTCACAAAAATCTTCGTTACTTGAACTACTGCAATACAGCGAGCGCCACTACTGCCAGCTAAATAAAAGATTCAAACTACTGAAGACACTAACTACTGATAGGCATAGTTAGCAAATGAAAGATTTTGATAGAGAACAAACAATGTATTTACCTTAATAGTGTTCAAAAGCAGTTCATGACATCCAGTTTTACAAATTTACTCTCTCTGATGGACACACGTCCAGATCGTCTACTCTTAAAATTCTGCCATCTCTCTCCCCACATCCTGCCCGCATCTCGTGGTCGTGCGGTAGCGTTCTCGCTTCCCACGCCCGGGTTCCCGGGTTCGATTCCCGGCGGGGTCAGGGATTTTCTCTGCCTCGTGATGGCTGGGTGTTGTGTGCTGTCCTTAGGTTAGTTAGGTTTAAGTAGTTCTAAGTTCTAGGGGACTTATGACCACAGCAGTTGAGTCCCATAGTGCTCAGAGCCATTTGAACCATCTCCCCACATCCACCACTGCTGGTGGCTCACCTCCAACTGCGCAACGCTACGCGCTATTAACGGCCAACTACCCAACACTACAATAGCAAATATTGCAACAATGCCGACCAGTCTCAGACTGCACACAGCACAGTCAGTGATTTTCATACAGAGCGCTACGTGGCGTTACCAACATAAAAACCTAAACAGCCTACTTACAGAACTTGATATTCAGACAGACATCGATGGTGAATGCAAAGTTATAGACTTCGGCGGCCGTTGGATGAATGTGTGACGCTGCAGTGCAATTTACTGGCAGCTGACAGGGATAGTAAACAGGGGACATGTCGGTAGCAGGGCATAACGTCTTTGCGAATTTCATTCCGTGTGCTCAGCTGGACAGTTACTATGCCTCAACTGATCCTTCAGCGACCAGAGGGACCATTAATAAGCAACTCATCGAGAGGGGTGCCCCTTGCGTCAGCTACCCGTGTACACCAACAAGCTCGTTTGCAGTGGTGTCAGGGACATTCGGCCTGGAATCTCCTTGACTGAAGTAGAATTGTCTTCATTGACGACTCCCGCTTTGAAATGAATCCAGATGACCAGCAAAGACGTATCTGTAGACGCCCCAGACAGCGATGGGATGCCAACATGACAGTCGCCCGCCGTACTGCCTGGCAGTGATGGGATGGCAACATGACAGTCGCCCGCCATACCGTGTGGCAGCGATAGGATGCCAATATGACAGTCGCCCGCCATACCGCCTGGCAGTGATGGGATGCCAACATGACAGTCGCCCGCCGTACTGCCTGGCAGTGATGGGATGGCAACATGACAGTCGCCCGCCATACCGCCTGGCAGTGATGGGATGCCAACATGACAGTCGCCCGCCATACCGCCTGGCAGTGATGGGATGCCAACATGACAGTCGCCCGCCGTACTGCCTGGCAGTGATGGGATGGCAACATGACAGTCGCCCGCCATACCGTGTGGCAGCGATAGGATGCCAACATGACAGTCGCCCGCCATACCGCCTGGCAGTGATGGGATGCCAACATGACAGTCGCCCGCCGTACTGCCTGGCAGTGATGGGATGGCAACATGACAGTCGCCCGCCATACCGCCTGGCAGTGATGGGATGCCAACATGACAGTCGCCCGCCATACCGCCTGGCAGTGATGGGATGCCAACATGACAGTCGCCCGCCGTACTGCCTGGCAGTGATGGGATGGCAACATGACAGTCGCCCGCCATACCGTGTGGCAGCGATAGGATGCCAACATGACAGTCGCCCGCCATACTGCCTGGCAGTGATGGGATGCCAACATGACAGTCGCCCGCTGTACTGCTGACAGCGATGGGATGCCAACATGACAGTTGCCCGCCATACTGCCTGACAGTGATGGGATGCCAACATGACAGTCGCCCACCATACTGCCTAGGACCAGTGGTATGCCAACATGACAGTCCCCCGCCATACTGCCTGGCAGCAATGAGATGCCAACATGACAGTCGTCCGGCATGCAGCCTGAGAGGAGTCATGGTCTGGGGTGCCATTTCTCTCCATAGCAGGACCCCTTTGGTTGCCATCAGCGGCATGCTTACAGCACAGCGGTACGTCAACGATATTCTACACCTCGTTATGTTGCCCTTATTGGTAAGCCATCCTGGGCATACGTTTCAGCAAGATAATGCCTGCCCACACACGGAGAGAGTTTCTACTGCTTGTCTTCCTGCGTGCCAGCAGAGTCGCCAGTTGTAGACGTTTGGAGGATTATGGGCGGGTCACTCCAACCAGCACAGGATTTTTATAGCGCCAGTGGGACAGAATTTCGTAGATATCCCAACAACTCTATCGAGCTGATTAACTTCTTGGATATGGGTCCACAACTGGACCAACGCATTATTGGCTTGCTCAATCTGTAAAACAGTTTCTCATGAAAAAATCATGAATTTTTTAAAAAATTGTACATATACATCTCATCTACCATTTGAATAATTCCTTCACGGTGCCTCTCTTTTGTGTTAGAGTGTATGTTGTATTAATTAATAACAATAGCTGCAATATAAGACACGATCACAAATGTTTACTAAATGTTTTCAATCTAATTTTTATTTTGTTCATTGCATTCTATTATAATAGCCTTATCATATTACTTACTACAAACATGTGTCAGTTTTGAAGCCGACCGTGTTTATGGTATTTCCGTTTTACATTTATACCATAGAAGCTGATCGGAGCTAGTCGTGCAGTCTCGTGAGCTGTCAGCAATGGAAGACAAACAATAGAATATTCCCTCTCTCACTTCTACTGATCCTGCAGTGGCCGCGCTACATACCATTGACGTAAGCAGCAACTTTAACTTAGCTCACGGCCGAAATCACCAACGTAAATTAAAATTAAAGACATCTTAAAGTATTATTGTTTCCGTGAGTATTTTTGTTTGTTAATGAGCAGGAAAAATGCATTGTTAAGAAGCTCTTAACGTTAGTTGACGGTTTTGGATTCTCCTGTTACTTGCTAGAAATATTGTAACGTTCTTTTAAGAAGTTTTGGTGTTTTGATTGTTAATGGATGTGCAATGCGTAATGTTTGTCTTATGGAAATTTACTGTGCAATGTGTTGTTGAGCAAATGGTTGTACTGTAATCCAAAGAGATATTAAACAACTTAATACGGAAAACCAGTATGTAATGCCTATAATGAAATCAATTCTTCTGAAATTTACTCAGTCTCGTAAGCACAGAGTTCTATGGCCCTGAGCAATAAACTGATAAAATTCCCTATGCAAATAAACAAGGAATTACATTTTCCTTAGCTCTTGAGTCGCAACGGATGTAATCTTGGTATTCTGTCCTGTCCACAGTAGGCATATAAAATACTGAATCTTGTCTCAGCGAAGTGCAATGCCGGCCGTAAAATATCTTCATACAAATAATGTCAGTAGATTAATTGACAAATGAATAACCTTGCAAATGTTCAGTGATAATTTTGGATATTTGCCTGGGCGCTGTGCAATGCTGCCCGCATTGAAACTGTTACAGACATTAATACTTTTCTGATTCTGGCACATTAATGCTTTTCTGACTCTAATTGAAAAATCATATCTTTTAAAAAAATACTCATTGGACTTAAACAAACATGATATGGAAGAGGATGAGGTACTGATAACGAGATATACTAAGACCGAATGCTTCAGTTTGAAAATAGTATTAAAAATAAAGTTTCACCTTCACAAAATCTTATATGAAACATTTTACGTTAACTTCAAAGTTAGTGAACTTCTAAGCTGTTCTTCAATTGTCACTTACTGTCGTAATTAAAAATACTTCGATCGTAACAAGAGAAAAAGTCTAACATCGTTTGGCAACAAAGGTTGCAAAATTTAAATTCTCTGTGTCAGGAGTACAAAACACACAAAATATTACAAATCAGGTATACCTAATCAACCTACACATTAAATCTGATGGCAAATACTTGGTTCCTCCATTCAAGGGTCAGTATTGTAAAATTAGCAACATCCACATTGCGCTGTTGCATACTTAAAACTAAATATACAAAATTTCATTACCTTAAAAAACTGTATTATGCTGCCTCCATAGGCCCACAGCTAAATTCTCACACCCATCATACCTTTCTTACTTACAATCGATTCTGCCACTCATTCTGCCTTTGTTTCAGTGGTCTCAAAGATACAAGCTGTTCTACATATGATAGCCATTTCATGTCATTTTTCATGAAATATATTACAAAATCGGGCTCCACGTACAAGTGGACCCCTCACAACATATTACTATAAAACATGGTTGAGGACTGGGTGTCGTGTGAACACTTGATTAGGGCCAGATACGGCCTGCGGGTCGTATTTTTACAACTAAATGGTGCAAATGGGTCTAAGCACTGTGTGACTTAACATTTGAGGTCATCAGTCCCCTAGAACTTAGAACTACTTAAACCTAACTAAGGACATCACACACAACCATGCCCGAGGTAGGATTCAAACCTGCGACCGTAGCAGTCGCGCGGTTCCGGACTGAAAAGCCTAGAGCCGCTCGGCCACAGCGGCCGGCTTTTGAATACTGTCTTAAACAGTATGTTGAGTAAGACTACGCATGAAAGTTGGTGATAAGTGGCAAACATTGTACAACAGTGTTCTATTTTCAGAAAATACGTATACTGACAGCGCGCGTCGGCGCGTTTTGCCAAAGTGCCAAACGTTCTTTTCTCTGATATACGAAGCCCACGAACAAAGTGATGAAAAGTTTCTGAGCTAGAATACCTTCTTACTATTCTACAAATGTTAAATAATATCTTGGAATTTTTGCACTTCAGATATGCTTCATATACGCCTTATGCGGGATGAGATATCCAGGGAATCACAGAACTAATCACTGACTTACACAGAGTAAATGTCGTTCGAAGTTTTAAGTCTTTCAAACCGAATCGAAAATTCTCGAAGCGTTTCTCGACTTCAGTGACCACCACAGACAGCCGCGCGCATTCACGCTGGATCTGAGAGTCGGGGAGACGCGCCGGTCCGCGGATCGAATGCACGCGGAGGATTAACGAAGAATGGAGGGGCGCCGGCCAGTCTGGATGTGGCTTTTAGGCGGTTTCCCACATCCGACGAGGGGAATAGCAGATGCTTTCTGTTTGCACTTTTGTAATGAAGTACCACTGGGCTGTGCCCGTCTGACTTCTAGGAATGCGCTAGAGGATTCATGAAGATGGTGGTTTGGTTTGTGTGCGTGTTTTTGAGTAAATGTTTGTTCTGTGTGTGTGTTTGTGTGTTTTAAATGTCCCTAAAGTGGCGCGTGAGGGTTAATTTAGGTCTCTTATGTTGAAGGTCTGGATGTTCGCAGCCTAAATTTTGAATGAGGTGATGGGGCGATGCTTGTGTTCTCTCATAAAGTTTGGCAGATTTTTCCTTTATGAGGGAATAGATGGTGGGCTGTTCTAGGAATTCTCTGATATGTGTGTTGCGGGGAATAGCTGACTGGTACACACATCCCGCCTTACTTACGCAATCCGCAGACATTTCGAAATCGTTAGCACACTTTCACCTCTGTAACACAAGAGACACGCATTTGCGGGTGCAGAAATTCCGTCCCGAGGGATAAACGTGGAGACAGGAAGGACATCCAACCGCCAACTGTCACTAACGTTGAGAAATCCCAAAATTAACGTGGCGGCACCGTGAAGACAGGGTACAGGGGAGGAAAAAGAAGAAGACCCTCGAATTCGGTAATTTCCATCAATTTTCACTGACAACACATTTTACAACGTTATTTATACTGGACTATACTTTTTTATATGTTATCTGGATATCGTCCGTGAAGGTTTTAAATACACTCTAAGACAGAAAAAGAAGACCCACCACGAAGGAATTACCCGAATCGGTAGATATAAAGAAGATGTATTAGCTAACAAATGATTACAATTTCAGAAAAGATGGATGATTTATTCTAGAGAAAGAATAATAGTCTGGGGTGCCATTTCTTTTCATAGTAGGATCCTTTTGGTTGTCATCCGCGCCACAGTGCATCGCAAACGATATCCTACGCCCATTCTGTTGTCCTCCCTGACGTGCCATACTGGGCTTACATTTCAGCAAGACAATGCCTGCCCGCATACGGCGAGAGATTCTGCAGCTTATCTTCGTGCTTGCCAAAACCTACCTCGTCCTACAGTGTCGTCAGAACTCTCCACAATTGTGAACGTTTGAAGCGTTATGGGCAGGATCCTCCAACCAGCTCGGGATTCTTATCGCGTCAGTTGGGCAGAATTTGGCACGATATCCCTGAGGAGGATATCCGTAAACTGTATCAGTCAATGCCAAGCCGAATAACTGCTTGAATAAGTGCCAGAAGTGGACCAACGTGTACTGAATTGCTCAATTTGTGGAACTCTTTTATTTTGAACAAATCATGCAGTTTATCGTAAATTGTAATCATTCTTTGTCTATCAGCATCAATACATAAAAGGGCACATTCTTCTAACACAACCGGTACGTCGAACGACGACACAAAGTAAGTGCTGGACCTTTGTCATACAAGCGAATGTCAGGTTAAAGACATCGATATCGCAAAATCGTATACTACATTCTGCGTAATGTTTGTACGAGGGTAAGTCAATTATTATCCGCTAAGTAGTTATAAAATTTTATTGCAATCAAATAGGAAACTTAAAAGAACATCATTTTTCGACATAGTCTCCTTGCGTTTCTACGCACTTGGTCCATCGTTGTACAAGCTCCCTGATGCCCTCATAAAAGAAGGTTCTAGGCTGAGCTGCGAGCCAGAAATGCACCGCTTCTTTCAGTGCTTCGTCCGAGGCAAGTCGACGGCCTCTTAATGCCTGTTTGAGTGGACCAAACAAGTGATAGAAGGAGCAAGATCGGGATTATGTGGAGGATGATCCAGTACTGCAAATTTTGAGTTTCTGGAGCGTTTCAGCAGTGTGGGCAGCAGTATGCGGACGGGCATTGTCGTGCAACAACAAAACACCTTTTGACAGCAATCCTCGGCGTTTGCCTCGAATTGCGGGCTTTTATCCTGGCAGTAAGCATCTCACTGTAACGTACACTGTTTATTGTTGTGCCCCTTTCCCCATAACGTTCCAGTACTGGACCTTGTGCGTCCCAAAACACCATAAGCATCAGTTTTTCTGTAGACGGTTGGGTCTTAAACTTTTTCTTCCACGGCGAATTTGGATGTTTCCATTACATACTCTGCCGTTTACTCTCCGGTTCGTAACGATGGATCCATGTTTCGTCACCAGTAATGACCCTGTCTAAGAAGTTGTCCCCTTCGGTACCATAGCGATCCAAATGTTTTTTGCAGATGTCCAAGCGCGTTTGTTTATGCTGCTGTGTGAGTTGTTTTGGGACCCATCTTGCACAAACTTTATGAAACCCAAGTCTGTTGTGGCCAATTTCGAAGGCAGAACAGTGACTAATTTGTAGACGATGTGCCATTTCGTCAATAGGTAATCGTCTGTCTAAGAGAATCGTTTCACTTGAACGCTCAATGGTTTCTTAATCTGTGTCGGTAAACGGTCGTCTGGCACCTTCATCGTGCGTAACACTTGTGCGACCATTTCGGATTTTTTCAATCCATTCCTAGGCACTCCGTTGTGGCAAAACGCTGTTCCCGTACTGTACCGAAAGTCTTCGATGAATTTCGGCCCCTGATACGCCTTCCGACCACAAAAAACGGATCACTGAAAGATGCTCTTCTTTGGTGCAAATAGACAACGGAGCATCCATGATTGACAGCACGGCAGCGATAACGAAACAAAACTAGCAGCTTGAAAATTGCAAAGATATAACAACAAATAAACAAAGCATGCATCATCAACGTAAAACGACAGTACTACCAAAATAAACAAAAATATAACTAAACTGCGGATAATAATTGACATACAGTCGTATCTGACCTGTTGCTTTTTGGCACAGCGCTTTCTCAGCAATATGAGCTTGTGGCGCGCGTGAAACTATTACAGTTTTCGCCAGAAATGAAAATGTTTTGTTATCGCATAATATATTTCGTGACTCTAAAAGGCGTTTGAAGTACACAATAATCATTGCTTTCAAAATGCCTTAAGCTTTTTGACGCTGTTGACTGATTTCGTAAAAGAGCTCTACACACGTAGACTGCAAGATACATGGGCTTCTGGATATGTTCATCTCCATGTCGTATTACTGAAACTGAAGAATGCAGTCTGTTATCACAGAGCACGCGATGCGATGAGTACAATACGAACACAGAAAATATGTCCTAGAGACGGCTCTGGAATCTGGATAACCCAATTTTTCACGAGTGTCCGCCTTCACCAATTTCTGGGAATCTTTCTCGACTCCAGAACACCACGTCAAACTTCTGTCACATTTGATTGCCTCCACTTGCTTGTAACGAAGTTCTCCAGTAACTTAGTAACGGCGCAGCAAACCAACGATTCAATGGAGTACAGGTCGTAATGCTGTCACAGGGAATCATGTTATTTACAATGAAGTAACCTCTTCTCTTATGATGAACATACGTTCGAGGAAAATTTGAGGTAAACAGTTGTAACATTCAGAATTCTAATTAGTGTAGTAAAGGCCTCCGCCCGAGAAACAGTTTCAAATGTCGAGTCTGGCAAATAGTTTGAAATGGTCACATTATTCATAAGGAAATACGCATCACTGAATTTATCATGTACGGCATGTTCTCAGATATTCTGAAGAGGTCCATAGTTTTTGCTTGTATTACTTGTACCGTAAGTACGCTTGTCCCAAGCCCAAATAGTTTGTTCAGTTTGCATTTCGTGTACGGTTGGAAACAGTTATTATTTTCTCCTGAAATATTTTCGGAAAAGTTTAATATATCGTAGTTATTTTTTAACCCAGATGAAGTCAGAAAACTTCTCAGTAAATCACGTATAGTTATATTAGTTCCAGAGTTATCGGTATCAATTCCGCTGCTTCGTATGGAACTGTAGTAATTTCTCCAGCTACTATCGTAGTTCTACAAGAGATGAATTCAAAGGCGTTTCACTCTTCAATAATCCTATTACTAGTTTCACATAATTACAGTGTTTGGAACACGGGGTTTAAAGGTTTCGAACATGAAATGGGTTGCTATCTTATGCGTAAATTCGTTATTTCATACGCAAATAGGGAAATATGTCACATCGGATAAGGAGGAAACAGTGTTGCACCGGCGCTACAAAGGTTTAGAAGGGGTACAGAAGAAATAGTTTTCATTCTGTCTATGTCCTTCACGCGTCTCCTATGCTGGTTAATATGAAAAAATGTGTTTCACTAGCCACAAACAACATAATATGCTACTTCTTTACACAGAATGGGGGGCAGCAGTTGTTCAGCTGCGGGCCGCATCAAACCAGTCAGAAGACTAATGACTAAAAAAAAAAGCTCTATAAACGATTAGCCGGTATTCAACGAGAATGACAGTTCAGGATACTACGCAGTAGATACGCAACAAACTTGCAACGAGCAGAGGGAAAGAAACAGATCTTCTTGCAGCTGCTGTTCATAATCCACATTACTGTATGATTACACGATTACGGAAGAGTCACCGGGAGCAGCCACATTGTAACTTAGCAAATTATTACGAGTTGCCACCTTGGGTTGAAAGCGTAGCTTGCCATGGCGCCGGGATGAGAGAAGATTATGATTCTCACGCTGGCACAGCCGACGCTGGCTTCTGGGCTGAGCGAGCTGTGTATATGACTAATGCTGCGTGCAATACGTTACACATAGTCTCTATGTCTCTGAACAAGTACCATTAAATATTTATCGACATTTCTATACTTGGTGTACGAAATTCTATGGGTAAGACAACCACACCGTTAAAATTTCAAATGAATAACTTCAATACCTTCAGAGATACAATTTTTAACCTAAACCACATAATAACAGTGCTGGCATTGTGAAACTGAGTTAGGGGACTGTAATGTATTCATCTATAGTACCAACTGAAACCACAACCAGAGGATAGGCTCACACAATTTAATTTTCTGGAATTTTCTTTAATTTCATTACCACAGATTTCTGACTTTGGAAAATTACTATTTCATCGTATTTTGCTTGTGTGAGTGTTTTGGAGAGACAGAGAATGTATGAAGAACATAAGCAAAGTGATAATGTGATATTTTACTAAAACTATGTAAATGTATGCGTGAGAAAATTGTTGTGCAACAGGGGAATTTGTGACATGTCCGAGTGACCTTGATTTTGCAAAATGCAGCCAGGAGGGGTATGGAGTATTTACTTTGTGGCAGGGAATCCTATTTCGTTTTTATTAAATTTGATTTAGTTTCGGAATTACGAGATTTCTAGTTTAAATTACATGTAGTAATGTGATTGGCTAACATTAGAAATACACGAATGTAGAAGTGCTGGAGATGACCTGATTGGCTGCTTAAGATACTGGCCAATAGGAATTCAGCATTTCCCGCGCATTTGAGTAGGATTTTGTGCCTCCGATCTATGGGTCGATATAGTCGCTCGGGAGCCGACTTCTGGTCAACACCTACGTTAAACCGCGCTGATCAAATTTCTGCCATAATGAAAAAAGCGCGCTTTTGATCGGTCCTCATGTCGTTAACGAAAATCGACACAATACGGAGTATTTTCCGGAAGTCTGATCTTCGTGGGGGTTTTACTTTTTAAGATATTCACTTGTGAATCTCTCTTGTCGTACAGAGGGTGCTCATAAAGTTTTCCACAGTCATCTCAAATTTTTTTTTATTTTCATGTCGTTGGTAATGCTCACAAGAAGATCAACGCATAAGTTTCTTCGGCTGTCCTTTTGCTCAATCCTGAGTTTTATTGGCACCATTTTGACACAAAAGTTTTGCATCTGTAAAGCTTTGGTCAACATTTGATGTACAGTGAAAGTGTTTTAAGTTCAACAGTTCACCCATCAATATTATTTTTAAATATCTGTCTGATCTCTCAAGAGCATGCACATGTTCAACGTTGTTGTCGGTTTTTAAATTTGAAGGTCTCCCTGAGCGAGGTTCATCTTCGACGTGTTCTCGGTGTCCCAAAACTGATTTGTACCAGCCAAAAACATGCGTGTTTGATAAGGAATGCCCCCCCCCCCCATAGGCCTGTTTCAACTTTTCATAGGTCACTCTCGTGGATTCCCTAAGTTCAACACAAAACTTGATGGCACAACTTTGCTCTAAATTTCCCTGTTCCACTTTCGTAACAAGCAACAAAAAAACAATTTCACTGATGGTACTCTCAAAAATCGCGTGATGGCTGCAGGGAACTGAGACTTGGACTGAGCATCTGGAAGGGATGAACACACCGGCATACACAAGTAGAACTACGCAGCGTTGCCAGATCGCTCACAGCGTTGTCAGTCTCATTACTTTCCTCACACAGGTTGTAAGCGAAGCAGAGACGACTGGACGACGATAAGGGGCACAAATGGAGAAAGCCACTGACATAAGCGGCTTTGACAGAGGGCAGATTGTTGTGGGACGGCGCCTGGGAGCGAGCATATCGGAAACGGCGAACTGATCGACTGTTTGCGTGCTGCTGCTGCGAGCATGTATGGAAAGTGGTCGAAGGACAGCGATGCCACGAGTAGACGACAAGGTGTTGGACGCCCACGCTTCATCACAGGACGTGCGTGTCGGAGCCTTGCTCGCTCTGTAAACCAATACAGGTGGCGGTCTGTGGTATGTGTGACGACAGCGCAGGTACAAGTATTTTGGAGTACACTGTTCAATGCTGAAATGCTTGCATTGTTTATACTGGTGTGGACCTTTTTAACATTTCTGAAATTAGAAGTAACATGTTCGCGAAACAAGGCCGCATCACACTGACGCCAGCAAGAAAGTAATAAAATCGTGGAAGAAACATAGGCTTCAGGGTAAATGTGCGAAACAAAAATTCTCCTGCTTCGTATAATCTCTTCATTTGATTAAATAACTGTTACCTTTGTGTGAACAACTCATCAGCTCCAGAAGTCGTTGGAGAGTGAAAATGTTTGGTAACGCAAGATAGCGTTAATGTCTAGTTTCAGTGCAACGAAATGATTTGCATAATATTTACCGTGGTAACTAGACTTCGTAAAGAACATTAGATTGCAGGCTCGACTTGTAGAAATAAAATGGGGTAAACTATAGCGCGAGCGATCGTTGCGTCACCAAACCAATCACTGCCAACAAATTAACAGGCTGAAAATACATGAAAGCTTTGTAGATTAGTGGAGCAGGGGCTCATTATTCCATTTTAAATGACATATAATGTGTACATTCAGCATTAACATATTATTTTGTCAGATATACCTTTTTTGCAGTAGGCCTACAGTTGAGATTTCTTTTATGTGGAGACAGTCATATCTTACATTGCCCCCTTGACGGCAGAGACAGTGTCTGTCACAGACGTTGGAAGCGCCTTTCAGTCAGGTTTCAATCGCAGGCATATAATGATAAGTTGTTACAGAGTAGCAGCTAAACTCTGTATGTTAAAGGAAATATCCTGACTCATTCACCATCACCCAGCCCAAACCGCTAAGGATACAAACATAAAATGTGGAGAGGGTGTTGATCTTATACTGTAGACATCGTTTAAGAAGGGATTCTTCGAAATTTCACCCCTCAGGGGATGAAATAGGAGATGAAAGATTTTTAAAAAATACACTGAGGAGCCAAAACATTTTGACCACCGCCCACCGCGAGGATGGATGCCGCCTAGTGGCGTTGCAGTCACGTGACTCGGTAACAAAAGTATGTAAGCGTAGCAGATACAGATGGAAGATCACCCTAGCGAAGATATGGGCTGCAAATGGAGAAATCCACCGATATAAGCGGCTTTGACAAAGGGCAGAGTATTATTACGCATAGCTTATGAACGAGTATCTCGAAAACTGTGAAGCTGGTCGAATGTTAATGTACTCTGTCGTGAGCGTCTACGCAATGAGATAGGAAGGTGAAACTACCATTACACGCTACATGGTTCGTCGGCCACGTCTCTTCACAGAACGTGGGGTTTGGTGGCTTATCTGGTCTGTAAAGTAGGACAGATATTAAACTGTGGATCTCTGCCGAATTAACACAATGCTGGTGATGTACAGATGTTTCGGAGCACACCGTTCATCGTACATCGTTGAACGTAGAGCTCTGCAGCAGACCACCCCTGCATGTTTACATGTTGACCCAACGACATCATCAGTTACTATTGCAGTGGGCACGTTGCCATCGGGATTCGACTGTCGATCAGTGGAAACGTGTCGGTGCTTCGGGTGGATCACGTTTTTACTACACTAGAGTAGTAGAGCAAAATTCATATGACGCCACTCTACATTGTTGCCAAATTTATTCAAGATGGTGGCGATGACATCATCCAAGGTGGTGACGTGTAAACTTGGCAACAGCGCATGACGTCATCCAAGATAGCGGATTTCGGTGGGGCCAGAGGGTGGCGACTATTTGAACTGTTTCAGTTGGAGTGCGGACGTCATGGCGACTGCACTGGGTGTTGCTGCGATCTCGAAGATGTGTACTGATTGTGGTGGAGAACAAGTGATGACCGTACTGCTTTAAATAAAGACTTCAGTCCATTTCCCCCTGCAAAATCAGAGGATGTGACTTAGGTTACTACAAGTGCACTTTATTATTTGACGCGATTTTGATAGGTTAGCAGTGAAAAAAGATAAGTGACCGTGAAAGTTTGTGGGATGTGGAATATTTCGTACATGTGATCGATTATAGTGTTGGGATTTGAACTTCTGATAGATTTTTGTTATTGATGTGAAGGAAATGGCTTTACCGCTTCGAAAATCGGACATGTTGAATAAATAATAATAAATGATAATAAATAATAAAAAATAGAAGTACAGTTTTCGAGAAATTATCGTGTTGGCGTTTGAATTTGGCGCAATTTTGTAGTGGAGGTAGACCAATAATAATAATAATAAATGATGAATGATAATAAATAATAATCAATAATAATAAAGAGAAGTATGGTTTTGCAGCTATTATCGTGGTGGAATTTGAATTTGGCGAGAATTTTCTAGTGTAGGTAGGCCAATAATAATAAATATCTAATAATAATAATAATAATAAACCCCGTGGAGACCCGGGAACAGAATAGGCCTCCGGTATGTTCTGCCGGTCGTAAAAGGCGAGGAAAAGAACAAACCACTAATAGGGCTAACCCCCCTTTTAGTGTGATTAGTTGGTTCAGGACAGAACTAAAGAAGCCTCGGACAAGCGCCGTCATGGTCGGGGACGACGCTTGAACCCTATGCCCGCCCAAAATGGTAACGACACTGCTAGCCAACTGGAAAATGATTTAAATCCAAATAGAGGTGTTTTGCAGGATATGCTTCCTGCAACCACCCTAGAAGGAAAACAAAGACAGAGGATGAGATGGTCAGATGAAGTTAATCGACACCTCATGTTCTGTTATTACCAAGCAACAAACCTAGGAACCAACACAACTGGATACAGATCACAAGTATACACAACATTTATTACCAGATACCCAGAATTAAATTTTTAACAGAACAACGATTAGCTGATCAGATTCGTGTAATAATAAAAAATAACAGGATACCCCAGTCAGAATTAGAAAACATCAAACAACAAGTACAACAAATACTGGAACAAAATAATGTGCAATCAGAAGAAGAAGAAGATACAGTAATGGACTCAAAGATCCCAGAGCAAACAAACAAAGAACAACACGCATCAATTAAACAATCAGAGGAAAACGAAATCTTAAGACAGCCACCAGAACAAGCACAAATAGAACACGAAGTGACACACATGTTAGATATAGAAGAAAAATTTCAGCAGACATATATAGAACACAAAGACACAAATACAGACATTAGACCATTCTTGCAAAGACCGCCAAATAACCCACAAGTCGAAACAACAATAAAAACTATCAACACAATCATACACAACAAAATAAATGAAAACACAACTATGGAAGAGTTACAACTACTGGTTTATACAGGAGCACTCACAACACTAAATATACACACTAGGCAGAGATCAGAACCAACCAACACACAGAAGAAACCCACAAAACCAGCATGGCAACACAGGCTACAGACCAGCAGAGAAAAACTGAGAAAGGACATCGGACAGCTAACACAATTTATAAGAAATGAAATGTCAGAAAAAAAACGAAAAAGGTTAGGTAAAATCTCACAACAAGACGCGATAGAGCAATTAGATTATAAGAAACAGAAATTACAAGCATTGGCCAAACGACTTAGAAGATACAAAAAAGTGAAAATAGAAGGAAACAAAACCAAACATTCAACACAAACCAAAAGAAATTTTACCAGACAATAGATAACACACACATTAAAATAGACAATCCACCAAACATAACAGACATGGAACACTTCTGGAGCAACATATGGTCAAACCTGGTACAATATAACAGGCATGCATGGTGGATACAAGCAGAAACAGACACATACAAGATGATACCACAAATGCCTGAAGTGATAATTTTGCAACATGAAGTCACCCAAGCAATTAATTCTACTCACAATTGGAAAGCCCCTGGAAAAGATAAAATAGCAAATTTCTGGCTAAAGAAGTTCACCTCAACACATTCACATCTAACTAAATTATTTAACAGTTTCATTGCAGACCCATACACATTCCCTGATACACTTACACATGGAATAACTTATCTGAAACCTAAAGATCAAGCAGACACAGCAAACCCAGCAAAATATTGCCCCATAACATGCCTACCAACAATATACAAAATATTAACTTCAGTCATTACACAGGAGTTAATGACACATACAACACAGAACAAAATTATAAATGAAGAACAGAAAGGCTGCTGCAAAGAAGCACGAGGATGTAAAGAGCAACTGATAATAGATGCAGAGGTGACATATCAAGCTAAAACTAAACAAAGGTCACTACACTATGCATATATTGATTACCAAAAAGCTTTTGATAGTGTACCCCACTCATGGTTACTACAAATATTGGAAATATACAAAGTGGATCCTAAATTGATACAGTTCCTAAACATAGTAATGAAAAATTGGAAAACCACACTTAATATCCAAACAAATTCAAATAATATCACATCACAACCAATACAGATTAAGCGTGGAACATACCAAGGAGACTCATTAAGTCCTTTCTGGTTCTGCCTTGCCCTGAACCCACTATCCAACATGCTAAATAATACAAATTATGGATACAATATTACTGGAACATACCCACACAAAATCACACATTTGCTATACATGGATGATCTAAAACTACTGGCAGCAACAAATCAACAACTCAACCAATTACTAAAGATAACAGAAGTATTCAGCAATGATATAAATATGGCTTTTGGAACAGACAAATGTAAGAAAAATAGCATAGTCAAGGGAATAGAAGCGATGGAAAAAACTGATGCCTATAAATATCTAGGAAACAGACAAAAAATAGGAATAGATAATACAAATATTAAAGAAAAACTAAAAGAAAAATATAGACAAAGACTAACAAAAATACTGAAAACAGAATTGACAGCAAGAAACAAGACAAAAGCTATAAATACTTATGCTACACCAATATTGACCTACTCATTTGGAGTAGTGAAATGGAGTAACACAGACCTAGAAGCACTCAATACACTTACACAATCACAATGCCACAAATACAGAATACATCACATACATTCAGCAACAGAAAGATTCACATTAAGCAGAAAGGAAGGAGGAAGGGGATTTATCGACATAAAAAACCTACATTATGGACAGGTAGACAATTTAAGAAAATTCTTTATAGAACGAGCAGAAACTAGCAAAATACACAAAGCAATCACTCATATAAATACTTCGGCTACACCACTGCAACTTCATAACCACTTCTACAACCCTTTAGATCACATAACATCAACAAACACGAAGTAAATAAATTGGAAAAATAAAACACTACATGACAAGCACCCATATCATCTAACACAGCCACACATCAATCAAGACGCATCCAACACATGGCTAAGAAAAGGCAATATATACAGTGAGATGGAAGGATTCATGATTGCAATACAGGATCAAACAATAAACACCAGATATTACAGCAAGCATATTATTAAAGATCCCAATACCACAACAGATAAATGCAGACTTTGCAAACAACAAATAGAAACAGTAGATCACATCATAAGCGGATGTACAGTACTAGCAAATACAGAATACCCCAGAAGACATGACAATGTAGCAAAAATAATACATCAACAGCTTGCCTTACAACATAAACTTATAAAACAACACATTCCCACATACAAGTATGCACCACAAAGTGTACTGGAGAATGATGAATTCAAATTATACTGGAACAGAACCATTATAACAGATAAAACAACACCACATAACAAAGCTGACATCATACTCACCAATAAAAAGAAGAAATTATCGCAACTAAGCGATATATCCACACCCAATACAACAAATATACAGAAGAAAACAGGAGAAAAAATTGAAAAATACATCCAACTGGCTGAGGAAGTCAAGGACATGTGGCATCAGGATAAAGTTGACATTATACCAATTATACTATCAACTACAGGAGTCATACCACACAATATCCACCAGTACATCAATGCAATACAGCTACATCCAAACTTATATATACAACTACAGAAATCTGTAATTATTGATACATGTTCAATTACCCGAAAGTTCCTAAATGCAATATAACACATACCATACAGTTAAAAGGAAGTGACGCTTGATCAAGGTCCGCGTCACTTTCCATTTTTAACCAGACTTAACGTCTGAGAAAGTAAAGAAATAACAATAATAAATAATAAATAATAAATGATAATGAATAAAAATGAATAATAATAAAGAAAAGTATGGTTTTGCAGGCATTATCTTGTTGGAATTTGAATTTGGCGCCAATTTCTCCTGGAGGGTTAGGTTAGTGGAGGTAGCCCAATTGGCCTATTGCCCCGCCAAAATTCAAAATTCCCCCATTTTTTCTGGGGGTTAGGTTAGTGGACATAGCAAAATTGGCCCATTTTACCGCCAAAAGCCGCCATCTTGGATGACGTCATGTGCTGTTGCAAAGTCTACACACCGCCATCTTGGATGACGTTATCGCCGCCATTTTGAATAAATTTGGCAACAATGCAGAGTAGCGTCGTACGAACCTTGCTCTACTACTCACTAGGTTGATGGGCATCTCCACAACCACCGTCATCGAGGTGAACGGCAACTTGAAACACGCAGCGCACCATGGACACAGGCTGGTGGAAAAGTATTACTCTGTGGGAGACATTCTCCTGTGCTTGCATGGGACCAATGGTAGTAATCCAAGAGACACTTACAGCTGCGAAACACTTGCATCACTTCACAGCTGATGTATTCCCCAACAGCAATGTCATCTTTCAGTAGTATAGTTGTCCATTTCTCGGAACCAGAACCGGGCTACAGTGGTTTGAGAAGCATTAGAACTCACGTTGATGGAATTCAAATTCGCCTGACGTAATTCCCATGGAACCCAGCTGGATCGCTATAGGGTGCCATCACAGCGTACGCTCATCAGCGGCCCGTTATTGAAGCGAATTACATGACCTGTGCGTAGGCCCCTAATGCCACATACCTCCACAAACTAACCAGCAAACCGTCGGATTGCTGGTACTCGGAATCAGTGATGTATTTCGTTCCAAAAATGGACAGACAAGCTATTAAGTAGGTGGTCATAATGCTTTGGCTCATCAGCATATGTCGCTATTAAGACAATTTTAAAGCTAGAACTAGGAAAATTGGTATATGGTTTCTTGGTCAGAAATAAAGAAATGCGTGTTCCAGTATTTTTGTAAATTTAACCTCTATGGTGTGAAATAGTGGGTGAAAGTTTTTTAAAAACATAGTATCATTGTTAAAGAACTAAAAAAGCATTTTTAAAACTATATTTGTGAAAATTGGTATTTGACTTCTCAGTAAGAAATAAATAAATACATGACTAAGCATTTTTGGAAATTCAGCCACTAATGGGTTAAAACGGTGCCTGAATTATTTTTTAAAGATAAATCATTATTAAAATGCTACCAAAACATTTTTGAAGCTACATCTATGAAAATTTGCATTTGACTTCTCGCTTGGGAAAAAATACGTGTTTCGGAAATTCGCCCTTAAGAGGGTAAAAAAGCGGATGAAAGTTTTTGTGAAAATATTCCCTTATATCAAAACATTTTAAAATCTAAAGCTATGTAAATTGGTGTTTGACCTCTAAAGAAATGTGTTTTAGGGGATGATAGTTTCTAGAAGACATATCATGATAAGTTCTGAAAAGGCGGTGACAATAAAGACCTTTGAACTCAGCTACCAGAATTGCTATTTGATCAGAAGTACATTCGGAAAACACCATTCTTCTATAGTTTTAATTAGCCTGAATAGTTCAGACGATGTTCCAGTTTGTAAACAACATAAAAGTTCAACCAAAGAAAAATAAAGACAAAACAAAAATCAATGGAGACCATATTGTCTACCCGATCGAAGCAGCGGGCGCTAATTTGGTAGGATGTAGAGTTGCTTGGCCGATCAAGTGTTTGGTTGGAGTTAACCAACAGTTTCCCTTTTTGCAGATAGTTTCAGACACAGGGTGCGGCAGAACCGACTAAGCAGTTTTAAGGAACAATAAAAAGTCAATCTGGATGTATTGAGAAAAAATGTTTTTATATTCTAAATTATTACAATATAGTATTTTACATTCATTTACTTTTGAAAATAATGTCCTCAAGATGGCGGCCGTTAGCATCAATATAGTGTCGTAGACGATAGCTGAAGTTTCGAGCAGTTCTTGCACACATATCGCGGGGTACGGCATTCACTTCGTCAATAATCCACTCTTTTAACTCTGATAGGGTGTGAGGGCGGCTTTTGAAAACCTTTTCCTTCAGATATCCCCAAAGAAAGTAGTCACAAATGCTCAAATCTGGTGATCGTGCAGACCACCCGACATCACCCCTCAGAGAGACGAGGCGTCCCGGAAACATTTCTCCCAAAACATCATGTGAAATTCGAGATGTCTGAGCAGAAGCTCCGTCCTATTGGTACCACAATTCCCCCAGTCCATGTTCTTGAACAATCTCGTCCATTCTGGGTTGCAGAAAATTTTGCGACATTGAAACATAACGTGCGGAATTCACTGTCACGGTCACTTCTTCCTCCTCAAAAAAGTAGCGATCACAGATCTCTTGTTTTCATAATAAGCACGAACGGCAAAACCACAGGTCCAGACCATGTTAGCTGCTGACATGGGGTCAACGACTGAACAAAGGCAGACCACGTGCAACTGCCTACCCCCACCACAGCTCCAGCAGTAATCGATAGTAACTGCTTAGTCGGTTCTGCCGCACCCTGTAGTTGAGATGAGAGTATGGATTTACTTCTCTGACAGTCAGGTTAACCGTTTGATCGTAATGAGTGTTAAAAGTTTTCCAATAAGATACTGGATGTCAGGACTTAGTGTTAAAATCTGGAATTATTGGTATGCTTAGGACTGTTTAAGCGAGTATTTGCTACCCCCCCCCCCCCCCACCCCCCCGCCACCGCCCGTCGCCCATCGGAGTCAATAGAAAACCTGAGAGAGGTGACGGGGCTTTCAGACGGTAATATTTTACAGAGCTAGAGGTGTAAAGTAGCATTTCACAATGGGAACGGTACGGAATACTTTACAGATGCTGATTCTATCGAGTATGATTCTCGATAAAATTATTAATCGAATGGTAGTGTTCAATAAACCTATCCTTCAGTTGCATTTTAAAGTTCCTGTTTACATTGCTGAAATACATCAGAAAATCTTTCTAAAAAATGGTTCAAATGGCTCTGAGCACTATGGGACTTAACATCTATGGTCATCAGTCCCCTAGAACTTAGAACTACTTAATCCTAACTAGCCTAAGGACATCACACAACACCCAGCCATCACGAGGCAGAGAAAATCCCAGACCCCGCCGGGAATCGAACCCGGGAACCCGGGCGTGGGAAGCGAGAGCGCTACCGCACGACCACGAGATGCGGGCAGAAAATCTTTCTGTTGATGTGATTAACTTATATGTGTTCGTAAACTTTCAGTCTTCATTATTGTCTTTTTCCATTTCATTATTTCCCACAGATAGAATCGTATGAACAAAATACAAAACGTACGACCAGTGCAGTGAAATACCGGCTACAGTCTCTGTTCATAACACTTAGTTTCGGAAATCAGGAGGTGTTGATGGTTGCACAGTTTTACTGGCGATGACAAGGTGCGATGCAACCGAGGACGTGTTGTAAGCGATGTTGCCAGTCACCTCGGAAACTCATCTCAATATTCGGGATCCGGACACAGGTTCATGGCCGGAAAGTCTCGTCATCGTAGTTCGGGCTGTACCTCATGATGACACTAGATAGTCCATCGCCATCATGTTACATGCAACAGTTTTGCAACAGAATTGCTACTATGTAATGTGCAATCAAATGGTTCAAATGGCTCTGAGCACTATGGGACTTAATTGTTGCGGTCATCAGTCCCCTAGAACTTTGAACTACTTAAACCTAACTAACCTAAGGACATCACACACATCCATGCCCGAGGCAGGATTCGAACCTGCGACCGTAGCGGTCGCGCGGTTCCAGACTGTAGCGCCTAGAACCGCACGGCCACCCCGGCCGGCTTCTAACTTTAATACTTGTATTTCTTTGATAAGATTTCAAAATAAGAGTTTACGTTTGAATGAGTACATTATGTGAGTATTTAAAATTTTTAAATTCGGTCTACTCCGGCCGGCCTAATGTGCAATCTTCAAGGGTTTTAACATGCAAGAGAAGTACTTACTCAAACAGAAATGACCAACGATAAATCAAATACATTAAACAGCTCCGTGTTACTGCGGGGAGGATCATCTACAGAGCGTCGCTGAGTAGGCTATCCACTACAAGATGATTCCATCCACCAGTGTTCGTGATTAACGAGCTCATAGAGCCAAAATCGGTTTTGTAATTAGTGTCTATGACATGCACTGTGTAGGTAGGTGTCTCTGTAGGGCAGTTTTGCATAATTTTGAATACAGCATCTCACAGCGACGTTCAGGTTAGGCGCGTGGCATAGAGAACGGTCAGTCACGCCACTGGGACACTTTGCCGGTTTCTAGTCGAGCATCTGAGTTCCTTAGCGTGTGTGAGAGTGTCCCACATCACAAGAGGAAAACTTCGTCATCTTGTACTACGCAAATTGCTGAGTTCATCTTAGGTAAGTGCAAGATTCTCCACGGAGCTTCCGCTGGCGTTTTACTTTTTGTTGTCCATTTCAGCACGTCCTAACACAGTGCCATTTTTACTGTGCCTTAACTTCTCAGCAGGCGTGTTCATCACTGTCCCAAATCTTCGTCGCGTACTCAATAACCCTTTAGAAACTGAGTTCACTGTATCACAGTTCAATACATGCCGTGCTTTCGTGTCACGCCCCACAGATCTTAGCTGTTTTTAGTAAAGCAAAACACAGGTAAAATGTTTATAGAACTAACTGCATACATCTTTCTGTAGGAATTATATCCTTCCCTATTAATATCAATAATTTCTTTTATGACTCAGCCTGTTTCCGTAAAACCTTAGCAAATGTTCAAATGTGTGTGAAATCTTATAGGACTTAACTGCTAAGGTCATCAGTCCTTAAGCTTACACACTACTTAACATAAATTATCCTAAGCACAAACACACACACCCATGCCCGAGGGAGGACTCGAACCTCCGCCGGGACCAGCTGCACTGTCCATGACTGCAACCCCTCAGACCGCTCGGCTAATCCCGCGCGGCTAAAACCTTAGCATCCTCAATGAACCAACAGTTTTGTAGATTACATCATCTGTTCATAGGACAAACTTAACCTTTGCATGTGTGGATCTAGTCAAAACAACACGCGACAAATCGGATAAATTTAGAGAAACAACTAGAAACACGCTCAAATCTGAGCAGAACAGTTACTCAGAACTCGCGAGATGCCAGGACAAGTGTAATCATTCAAAGCTCACTTTCAAGGCTGATGTTGCTATTCACTTGGCTTTGAATACTGCTAATACTAAATCAACTTTCCATTCTTATCATACAGCAACACGACATGCTATGATTCTACAAGTAATTAAATTGGAAACCCTTGGGTATCGATGGTGCACAGCGACTGTTGAATAATCAAATATAGAGAAGGACAGCAGTCAGTAGGAAAATCCATAATTTATTGCAGAGCTAAATTTCGATTGCAGCATAGCCAACATGGGTACTGTACCAGAAAGATCATTTAGGCATAAACGTACGATTATTGACGCTAATATTTGCATGGCAGAAACAAAGCTGGAGACGCAAGCGACGAATGATATTTTCCTTCTCCAAACACATCATAATCCTTGAGCATAAGAGATGTTTCCTAATCCTGATGTCAGCGATATAGGTCTATAATTGTGTGCATCTGTCGGACGTAACCGAGCGAGGTGGCGCAGTGGTTAGCACACTGGACTCGCATTCGGGAGGACGACGGTTCAATCCCGTCTCCGGCCATCCTGATTTAGGTTTTCCGTGATTTCCCTAAATCGCTTCAGGCAAATGCCGGGATGGTTCCTTTGAAAGGGCACGGCCGATTTCCTTCCCCATCCTTCCCTCACCCGAGCTTGCGCTCCGTCTCTCATGACCTCGTTGTCGACGGGACGTTAAACACTAGTCTCCTGTCGGACGTCCCTTCTCGAAAACGCAAATATGTTACGCTTATTCCCAGTGGCTAGGGACTCTTCGTTGCTCTAGTGACCTATGACAAAGTACTGATAGAAGGGGAGCGAGTTATTTGGCATAATGTAATAATAATCTTGTTATGTGACCTGGGCCTTCTGAAGGACGTGTATTGAATATGGACGCATCCTGGTAACTGCTTCCCATCTGGTACGACTGACTTGCAGGATCCGTACCGTTCCAGTCTCGTTATTCCTTTCTTTGTGCGTCGTTTTTCATGTCTCAGAGTATGTATGAGATGTAATGCTCATAGTAACTATCCCACTACATATTATGGGGTTCCAGAGACCGCTGCTGGATTTGGGATTTCCCGAACGCGATTTTATCCATAAATTACTTGAATCGTCTCTTTGGAAAGGACACTACAAATTTCCTTACCATCACCTATTCCGAACTTGCATTCCGTCTCAGATAACTTGGTCGTTTACAGGACGCTTATTGATTATCCTCATTTTTCCTTTATAGTCTGAGGAATCCGTTCAAGGTTGAAGTAAGTGATAGCATAGAGCATATACGACTGAAAACGCAAATGGTGTAAGATCTGAGTCACAGTAGAGTATAAAAACGCTACAGACTGTTATCTGGTAGATGTTTTAAGAAAGCCGTCTTATATCTATACAAAAACATTCTCTAATTTTCTGTATATCGCTACGAAACTGAAAATGATGTCATATTAGTGAGAACAAGCACAAATGTGAAGAATCATGGAGTTCAGGGTTTAATACCGAATCGTCGTGAAGTTGTTAGAGGCACAAGCTCGGAGAAGGATTGGGAAAGGAAATGGACCGTGTCCTAGCGAAGAGCCATCCTGGCATTTACCTAAAGCGATTTAGGAAAATCACGCAAGAATCAAGTGTAGATCGCTGGATGGGGAGCTGAGCAGTGCACAAATATATTATTAGTGCTCATTTTTTATTCATGAAGGGAACGGGAAGAAACCATCGCACGTGTCACGACGGAAAATGCCCACCTCGGGTATCAGTGTGTCTCGGGAGAGCGCGTCTGCGGTTGCAAATAAACCTCCCAGCATTCCCAGATTCAGAGAGTAGAGCGCACCACATGCTCCATACTTTGTTTTATTTGTACTGATAAAAGTTTCGTTAGGAGATACTGCGTGAATACCATCGGCAGAGAAGGAGTTCTGCGAGTTCTTATAAGACCTGATCAACAGCGAACGTCATATGGCCACGATCCAAGATCATCTTGCGAAGGCCCTAAAACTTCGAAAACGACACAAAATTGGTAGTCGAGAGCCAATCCACGCGATAATAAGTCTGTATGTCTGTCTCCGTTTGATTTTCGTTGTGTTTGTTATTAGGCCTATTACTCTTTGGCAGGGTGAGCTTCCGTCTTCCTCAACAATGTCTGCTCGATCAAAAGAAGTTGCTCGGTAACGGACCACGTCGCGCATCAGGCAAATGTTTCGCCTGGAAGCGGAGCGACCAGGGTATAACTGCGCTAGTGGCACTGGGAACGAAGCGCGAGGATCACTGATCAACTCTCTCGGAAGATTGAGGGTTATGACTGCACGGAACAGTTCACCGCGCTACATCTTGTAAGGTGGGCGATGTAAGTTTCTTGTTTCACACAGCTTAACTTGTAGCTCGATAAGATGTGTGACACAGTCAAGAGGTATCTACGGTGAACACTACTATCACCAGGACGCAGTGGAACTAACTGCTGTGGCGTAATGCATTGGTTCGCATTTTGAGCTGCATTTGCGTACAGCGCTATTTGTTGTCATGATTTCTAGAGAAGTTATATTTTAACCTCAGCTGCGTAGGAGAAACAAAATACTGTCTCTCCTGTGCCGGAGGATATGTTATATTTACTCCTTATTCAGTTTTATTCTTTCCGATCATTTTTTTAAAATTCGTACTGTTTATAGTGGTCCCCGCTATAGCTTTAGTGTGTTTTACGATACTTCATTCTCACAAATAGTTAGTTCTTTTTGTCTCAACCGTTTCTATTTACTGCAGATACAGGCATATATTCGTAACGGTGTACCACAGTCCCCACTTGAGCTACGTAGCTAAAGCGTATTCTGCAGTACCTGCAAGGATTTATTCACGGTAAATAGTTACTGTGTGTCATTAGGTCCATTACAGCTGTAGAACTTTTTCTACGATAGTTAACTCGTTTTATTTCCAAAATTATTTGTCTTATTTTAAACGTGATTGGTAGTTGCAGTTGTGATTTCCAATTTTTTTCCCGATGTAGTAAATTCCAGTAACTGAAACTTGATTTTTAAAATATCGCCAATGATGTGAAGGTATAGACGCCACGTTGTTTACGTCATTGGTCGCATTTTCGCAACGGCACTGGTCAAAGTCGACGGCTATTGTCGCAGTTGCCTCTTTATGCTGTGTGATGATAACAGCGACATTAAAAACGATAAAATATGTCGCCGAAACTTTTTTCTGCTGTCCTCGTCGTCCTGTCATTTAATGTGCTTTCTCCCTTGGTTATTCTGTCTCCGTGAATGCTCAATCCTGGCTCCCTGGCACCGTACGTAGCTCACTGAAGGTCAAACCCATAAACCTGATGTTTCGGAAGGGTATTTTTCTGTACACACCTGTCCGGGTTTTTGAGGTTGATCAGTCAATCAAAGAAGTCAGCAGGAAGTTTTCGATTCACGGATATTGGACAGCACTTTTCACAATCGGCTTTATACTATTAATATCTGTAACGAAAAGAGCATTCCTTGCGAACAATATTGACAAACGGCATTCAGATTACCGAAATCCTCTGAAACTGTGCGTTAGACATATTATAGATACTATCGCTCATGAATAGATGAAAGCCGTGTGCTGCTGGATAACTTCTAAAAGTCTCATTCTATCGGTCTGACAAATAACTCATAAAATAACAAATAACGGAAAAAACTATTCGAAAATTAGTGATCACACGTACAAAGAAGTGTCATTAAGTGGTGCACACTCCTTCGTTCACTCGATAACAATGTATGATCTTCCTTTTAAGTGATGTCCATTCATAACAATATGTCTTTGCGGGTGACGGCTCTTTTACTTCGTCTGGGACTCACGTGGATAAGTCACACACTGTCTTCAAGACGCGGTTGTGGGCCAGACAGAATTGCTGGTTGCTGTCATTTACAGGTCAGAGGTGTTTCTATTGTGTGACGTTTGCCGTTAAAACGTTCTGTGCGCTTCTTTTCAGATGCTACAACACACTGGTTTAAGTTGCACCGCTAACCTTTCTCTTTACACTCCGACTTCTGAACAAAGAGCATTTTGAAATATTTGTAAGCGTGCAGTTTCTAGCTATTCCAAATCTTTGCTGGGGAGTTTAACTTGTTTGGTATTCATGATTTTTTTTTTTACAAAGCTCCAAAGTGCGCTATGCATCGACTTTAAATCAGGCGTCGCCGAGCTCTTTCGACAATGAACTGTAGCCCCAGTGTTTATACTTCGATTATCGTAAGAATAATCCTGGTGTAAACAAACACAAGCGCGATGATTAGTCTGCAGCCGTAACTCTCGTATACTGGTGTTGTTCTGCTCTTGAAAGTAGGTCCAACTTGTGTATTAGGTATCTTATTACTGTGTTATTGTAAATGAAACATTAAGACATTCTGATGTATTAACAGCCATCAACGTTTTTCTTAGTTATACTTTAGCTAGGTAATTTTTATTTTAAAAATTGTGTGCGCTCACAGTCTCCGTAAACGCTACTTGTGCTCTGATTGTCTCGCTGTTAATACGCACTGCGAAAGTGGATGACACTTCTGATGTTACAAAATAGAAGTGATGTTGGTATTCAATGGAAAGTTAGAAATTGAAATTTAACTTACTGTTTTATCAATCACAATTGGCGTAAGAATCATGGATTGACCATTGTCATAAAATATTGCATTATGAGATGTGAATAGTTTTTACTTGCGGTTTCGCGTGGCTTGAGGCAGTCACAACTAGCGTGCTATTGATTAGGAAGTTGCGTTATCGTCTTTCTAATTACTTCATGATCGTAGATACGATCATACCCGGTTGTGAAGTTATTGTTATGACAAAAAAAATTTCCTAAGGGACCAGAAAGTTCTTAAGGGCGCAAAAACAACTGTAACATCACACAAAAGAGAAATTCAATATTAAAGCTGATGCAAGAAGACGATAAAACAGTTTTCTTTTTATCAATGTAACACGCACATTGGACTGCTGATCTTGGAGTCTGTAATATTAGCAAAATGCATAATTAAAATGAAAATAATACTGAGGAGATAATAGAAATGAGCACTGCTAAATGATTCAGTATTCCCAGAACAAATATTTATTATAACTAAAACATATATCGTACCTTAAGCTTAATACTACAATGACGGTAGATTTTTATGTCCATATCATGTCCATTGAGCGCTCTTTTATATAGCCATTGTCCTCTTGAGTCGCTCGTGCTTCGTCACGGTAAGTTACAACAGTTCTTCTTTACACTTCACTCAAACTTAGACATAACACGTTTTTATACAATTTAGTAAAAATTAGATCAGACTGCCACAAATCTGCGTCCGTCTTATTTGAGAAAAACAGTAAAAGTCTTTTTAGCGCTCAAGGCTTCATTTGTTCTCCAGCGAACAAAATAGTGAAGGATCGCATATCCATCCGTACTTTTCTGTTTATATTGCCGCCCAAAGACGACGAATTACATTATCTAGAAAATTCCACCGTCGCCATGCGACGCCTTATTATATATTAATCATTCTTTATAAACAAGTATTTGCCTTCTGGCTGAATTTGCTGTTTTAATTAAGCCAAAAATAGCGAATATCACATTGCCTCCCATGAGGAGAGAGGGAATGCCGAAGGATTACCTCGATCCTCATGTCCTCATGAGATATTCGTGATTTTTGGTGTGACATTTACATAACGTTACTGGCGTACAAAGTACATAAATTGAAATCACATTTATAAACATATATCAGATATTTATCATTTTTCAAAATAAAGTTTTTCATTCTTTGTTCATCAGTCACTTCATTCCATAATACCAAGATTAACATTTATGTGCATGTTTAAGTTTGGTCCATGTTTGCTTATAACAATAAGTGAACGTTCATTTCGCACTTCAGGGGATAGAATTCAGGAATTACTTTCTCTTGAGCTTAACAACTAATACATGAGTACAGTGAGTGCTTATTTTCACTAAACTAGAGTGGACAATGTTCGAGCATCTGTTGACTCCTTGTGGTTCAATTACAGTTTAATAACGCAGCACTACACTTCGTGATGCTTTCACTTTCTGTGTTAGCTGTCTACGGCGTTCATTATGCAGTACATCTGTCCTTTCCACTGTGGTGCCAGGAATTCAAGTGGCTTCCCGGGTTTTTATTTACAATATGAAACAGAAGAAGTGGAAAATTATTAGTATGACTTACAAGCTACTGGATACATTTGTTAAGGATCGGGACTGGTCTGGAGTTTAGGGTCTTCCTATAGTGCACATTCATTTTCTTTGTCCATCAAGAGACAGGATTATAATTCATTTTAGCAGTGTTCAGGAGTGCCGGTATTAATGGCTTTAAGGCCTGAGTAATCTAACAATCTACTTCTCACTCATCTTAACTTCAACTCAAGAAAATTGCTTAATTTACATATGAAAATGTAGTCACACAAGTGTACAAATGTCTTTCCTCCAGTATGTACGATTGAAGTCATGGCGGTTAGCAGTTTAAAGTTTGGATTGTTTCGTCACCCACACGTCAGCCACTCACAGCGGCTGCACAGTGTTGCGTGAGCTCCAATACTTAGTATCCGTTCGCGCTCAGGCTGTAACAGAGCTGCTGGTCGTCGATTGCTCCCTTTTTTTTTTTTTTTGTGAACTTCGTATCACACGACTGCATCGATACAAACACCTCGCGCGCGTTTCCCATCGGAGGAGCCGGACACTGAAGTTGCCTCCATACTTCTCTGTCAACTGCCTCCCATGAGGCTCACAGGTAAGTGACGACGAATGTTTTAGCTGTCGCTGCACTTAGAACAACACTGAACTTTGCGTTGCACCTGTTGTCGTAGCCTTGACTTCTCTTTTTTACACTTGCAGTACAACACTACCACAGTTATTTTTATTATGCACGTCGCACTTTAGTGTGCATCTTCACACAGCATTCGTGCTTAGTTCCTTCGCCGATGGAGTTCATTTACAAAACAATCAATTTTGCACGTTTCCTCCACTGGTATAGAAAGACTTATATTCTACTATTTACAAAATATCACTTACGAGCTAATATTTACAATTAATGGTCACTCCTTTTGTTAAGTCCAGTGAACAACTGCTTTATGAATGGACTCTTTATATCTCAAGATTTGCTTTCACTAGTGAACCTAAAAATATTCTTTCAAACTTTCTTTTAAGTGCTCATCTCCTCATTATGAAAACTACAGGTTTCGCAACACTCGTTGCATTTATTCTTTAGTGCACCTAAGATCATTTTCTACTGCCACGCAGCATATCTACTACTTAACGAGTACACATTTAACGCTGAATCTTTTTTTTTTCTTTTTGTGCTTTCCTTTGTGCTTGCCAAATTTTTTTTTTTTATATTTGAGGGCAGACTGGATAACAATAGTTCTCCCTCTTCGCTTCATGTACTCAGCAATCGTTCTCTGTTTAAAAAAAAAAAAAGGGTAACGCGTGTCTACTTTTTTTTTTCGCATGAATGGAATTACCGACAGTTCACTGGGTTTACGCAACCGGTCCATAACAAACATTACCAAAGCTAGCGAAGTTCATCACGCTACGTGTCTCATTTCTCATAAGCACTGCTTTGCCTCGAAGCACACGTGCCTTTTACAAGTCGACCCTTGGTCTGGGTTAATGAACCAGGATCAAAAGGAACGGGCACAAGGAAAATGGATTTCATAAGAGGAGTGTCTTAGGAGACATTTTTGCAATAAAATCTGCATGTAAATAAAATTATCTTAATAAACATAGGCACATATATAAATTTCAACCTCCTTCCTTACAGCATGCTTTGCTACTTCTACGGCTTACTCAGGTTATAGTCAATATTAAGTTTAAATATCACTGCATTGCTTGTTCTTTAGATTAGCCTTCAATTAGGGTATTGAATGGTCGCTAGATTACACTACAGATCTTCTGAAGATCTTTACTTGGACTTATTTATGATACAGGTGGCTTGCTGTGTGGTTATTTAGTACCTCGATTCTACTGAAATCAATTCGTCAGCTAACATTCCTCATATACTCTTTACATTGGGCTCAGATCACAGGGAAATAGTTTACTTTCATAGCAATTAGTGGCCTCGTGGAGTACTTACGCTACATTATTGATGCTTCATGGTTTGCCTCTATTTGTACTGTATTTCACCTAACTTAGTTTACTACAGCTTATTGTCTCCTTGCGCGAACACATGTGGGTTACCACTTGTTTTTCCATTTAACAGCACGCTTTAACTGAACTTTAAGCTATTTCTTCTACTCCTGTCCACTGTCTGGACTGTTTGAACATGTACCCTTTTTTTTAAGCAGGTAATTTGGGCTTTTACTACAGAACTTCAAGTACTTACATTACTAAAAATAAATCTATAAATATTCTTGTACCTTGAGAGAAGTGCTTATTTACGCATCCTCCTCCATTTCTCACCTTTACATATTTTATTTAGCTCCGGGCAATCACCTCGCAAGCATTTTTTTTTTCTTGTTACTAACTTAAAATTAAATTGAAATTCTTGGTGCAACCTCAATTTCCTGCTTCAGCTTGTTGAAGAAATATCAGTTCATGTCCATCAATATAAACAATTTTTCCATACTTAACATTTAATACTTAAAGTTTACATGTAGTAGCTGTTACCATGAAGTCAGTGCGCTGTTCAACACAATACTTATCATTAACTGTTCACACAAGGAAATTTCCAGTACGCGAGAGGTAAGTAACCAAAACAGATTTTATCTGCAGTTGGAGCTGTGTCTGTAAACTAACTCTTTGTTTCAATGGACCAATCGCTCCCGATATGGAGCAGCCCTGAATCGGCAATGATAAAACTTGTGAAACAGAAGACACCTGTCTGAAGAGACATGGTGACATGACATTGATGTTTGCTCCTGTATCAACAACGGCTGTGAAAGGAATGTTGGCAATAGAAATCTTAATCGAAGCCTGGACCTGTTCATCATAAATGTTGTTAATGTCTTGAGCTTCTAGGTCAGGTCCAAGGTCATCTCGTAAGTCGGTCTCATGGTCGTACCGTATCGCATTAACATACTCAGAATCAGAGTATTCGTTAGTGCCCCCACTCAAAATCCGCAGCGACCTCTAGGAGGCTGAAAGGCGCTGCCTCTAATTTTCCGCAGGATGTTTAACCTGTTTGTCATTCATGGCCTTAAGTGTTTGTTCCGTTTCATATTGGTGCTGGTTATGTGGTACAAATGCCGGTGTAAAGGGGTCAAATCCACTGGGTGCATTCACTTGTGAATAGAATACTTGAGAAGGCTGATGTCGCCCGATCTTTTGGTTCCCGGCAAAACCATTTCCTTGTGAAGGAAAGTTCGCATTTGGTACCGTTTGAAAATTGTTCCGCGGTCCTCTATTCTGTGAAAAGTTGTTCTGATGTGCTGGGTGGCCTCCGCCTTGCCCATGCCACTTGCTATTTTTCGACCTATAACTTTGATTGTACACTGGTCCATTTGAAAAATTACCAATCGTTTGTGGAGAATTTCCATACTGCTCAGGCGCAGAATTAAAGGGTGGGTTTCCGTACTGATGTTGTACCTGGTGGTTGTAAATGGGGTGGTATCTCTGCTGATTACTGTAATTAGTTTTCTGCTTCCGTTTAAAGTTAATGCCGTTTGCGTTTTGATAACCGCTGGCAGGTTGGTAACAGCGGTCGCAGTAGCTCGCTCTCTCCTTGGGCGCATTGTTGTCCGCGTGCGATGCATTCTGCTGGCTGCCAGGGAAGAATTTGCCGCTGCCAACCTTGGAGCGCACATCCTCGCTAATTAAATCTAAGGAATCCAGCACAGAAAGGAATACATCCGTGTCTTCTTCGGACACATTTACTAATTTCTCTCTAATAGACACAGGGAGTTTGCTTTTGAGAATCATAATTACGTCCTTGGAAGAAATCGGAGAATCCCAGAATTTAATTTTTGCTAGATACTTCTCGAAGTATCGCCGGAGACTTCCATGCTTCTCATTGAAAATTTCCGCACCATACACCTCCTTCCTTAATCTTTGCTGTACCCCATTACTCCAAAATTTTGCCAAGAACATTTTCTCAAACTCTTCATAATTCCTACACGTGTCTACCATTTCCGTTCCCCATAATGCTACATCACCAGAAATAAAGCCAGTGACGAACTGAATACGCTGTCTGTCTGTCCAGCTCCTGGGAAATATGCCGGAAAAATTCTTTAGGAACACGATGGGGTGTATTTCTCGCTTCTGCGGATGAAAAACAGGAAAAGTGCGATGCTTAATCACACTTTCCTCTTGCATTAAACTCACAATTGTGGGCGGATCATTTAGTTTCCCTACTCGGGACTCAACAGGACTGTTGTTTTGCATGTAATCAGGCGGTGAACGATAAGGAGTTGACTGACATTCGTCACCGTCTAAAGAGTTGTTCCCTATAGTTTGCGTATGTGTGTGCGGATTTTCTACTCAGTTTCTCAGCATTCTGACTTCGTCCACTACTTGCTGCTTCCACTCGGGAAGATCCCGTGTAAGTGTCCTCCGAATCTGTCCCAATTCAGAAACTACTGTGTCTCCCGACTTACCAGGAGCAGCTAAGATTTCATAAGTTACATCCTTGACAGTCTCCCTAAGCTCCTCCCTGACCTTCTTTTCGATAAAAATATCTTTACCCTCTATCCATTCACTGTAGTGTTCCGACAATGCCTCCGTGTGTGCTTTCACGGTGCTCTTAACCTGTTCTTCAATATTGATTGAGTCTATCTGCCTCGACAGATCCTCTACTACACCTTCAATGTCAGATACTGCATTTCTAACTGAGTTTATTTCTTTGGTAGCTGCCTGAATTTTTGTGTTTAATGTTCCAGATACTTCAGCTATTTCACTTTTCACCTGTTTCTGCATTTTCTGAATTTGATCACTGATCTTAGTTTGCACCTCACCCAAATGGGTATTTAATTCAGCCGTAATTTCTTTATGCAGATCTGTTTTGATTGTGCCTAGCTCTGTTTTTAATGATTCGCTTACAGCATCTAGTCGGGCGTTAACAGTCTCATTTTGTGTTTTTATATTCTCATTTACTGCGTCAAACTGTTGTTTCAGCATTTCCATTAACGCACCGAGGTCATTTGTAGCTGCAGCGGGACGAGTTTGGACTTCAGGGTCACTTTCCCCTGTTACAGACATGGTTAGTTCAGTCTTTTTAGCGCTCAAGGCTTCATTTGTTCTCCAGCGAACAAAATAGTGAAGGATCGCATATCCATCCGTACTTTTCTGTTTATATTGCCGCCCAAAGACGAAGAATTACATTATCTAGAAAATTCCACCGTCGCCATGCGACGCCTTATTATATATTAATCATTCTTTATAAACAAGTATTTGCCTTCTGGCTGAATTTGCTGTTTTAATTAAGCCAAAAATAGCGAATATCACACACTGCTTCCTGCTTCGTACTGAAACATGCGCGTGGAACACCGTTAATGGCGAGAAACAAGTTTTCTTAATGTTTTTCACAAGCTTACAGAGAAAAATCATGTCTGACATTTTTTCGGGAAACTTCATATTATATGCGTGACGCAATCGGTAGCGTCGGAGAATGATAATTAAATATTCTTTGAAGTGGCAATTCGAGTCCCGTTGTGGTCTGTATTTTTTCGGTTTGAATACCTAGATCATTTAAATATGAAATTCATCAAATATATGTTAGTTAACTCACACTTAACCATCATTTTTCAAGAAAACTAAACGTATTCTAGTTTCTAATTACATATCGCACCCACAATTCTGATTTTGATTCCAAATGTAACTTATTAAGCACAGATATTTTATACAAGTTGTTAAAGATTGCTGAAGTTGTGAAAACATTACACAGTCATTTTTTCTGGAGGAACATGAAAATCAAATACTCTTTATCTCAATATGCTCATTGGTTTGTAGGACAGATATGGCCTCACATGAGCCAGGGTGATAAGCGTCCTAGAAACATGGAAAACAATAATTTCCACGGCGTCGAGTACAGCGTACAAATGCTGCATTTTCGCCGAACCACTGCTATCTGAACCCAACAGAACTGATGTAGAGCCAAATTAAGGCACTTGTCGCGAGAAATAACAAGACATTTAAGCCGCCAAACGTACTGGAACTAATGCGCTTCACTGCCGGACGATAGGGAAATGCAGAATAGCATGTCATGAAAGAGGAGTAGGGAATGTGGACTTTTAGGTGGCTTGAGATTCTGTAGCTCATCGCCAGGTTATCAACGCAGCAATACTGAAATGCATTCCACGGAGTCCGATATGGAAGGAGTTCAGAGATTACCAGACGACTGACTGTAATACCTTCAGTAGTTTCAATATTTAACTACACGGGAAATAAGCAGTGCGAGTATACACCACGCACATCTCATGCAGAAAAATTGCCCTTGTTGAACTCAGAAATTTTCATCACTCTTGTTTTAATTACAATACTACGTTAGCTAAGATCGAGGGCATGTTATGATTTCCGTCAGGTCACCCAAGAAGCGTATCGCCTGAGTTTTGCCGTATGTAATTTCCTCCTGTTTAGAAATTAAATGACATTCGAAGCTATATTGTTCTCTAGTCGTCTCTTTTTATGTCTGAACTGCAGCTGTTCACATCACTGCAGGTTAGTGCTGTCCAGGTTAAAGTCGCCGCTAAAGCTTTTGCCTCGTATCATCGCTGAGTCGCTGTACGCGTAACGCACTGCGTAAAACGTAATCCTCATTGTCGTACTCGACTGTGCTCGAGACAGCTTGGCTTCCGCTCCAGTGATGTTCCAGCAAACGCGGAAGAACACGTAGTGTAATGTTTACATGAGGTTCATTCTCTTGATGAGCGGAGTACAGGCGTTGGTATGGCGTGTGGTAGTTGTTTCGTAACGGTCTACTACTATGTCTCCGGAAATGAATATTAATGTCTGAAAACAGACATATAAATGACAGAAAATGTTAATTAAAGAGAGTAATACGTTTCTAATTACACACGCGCTATCATTAATTGTGCATTTCGTTACGGGACTCTAGTACACGCAGTAAAGTGTTTAATATTATGTGGGGAGAGCGGGATTGCAACTTGATCTATTTTGTAAATTACGAGCAGGCGGCGTGACTTATCGCATAATGTAAGGAGAGCAGTGACAAAGACTAAACCAGAGTTTACTTCTTGTTGTTCTTGTGGTCTTCAGTCCAGAGACTGGTTTGATGCAGCTCTCCATGCTACTCTATCCTGTGCAAGCTTCTTCATCTCCCAGTACCTACTGCAACCTACATCCTTCTGAATCTGTTTGGTGTAATCATCTCTTGGTCTCCCTCTACGATTTTTACCTTCCACGCTGCCCTCCAATACTAAATTGGTGATCCCTTGATGCCTCAGAATATGCCCTACCAATCGATCCCTTCTTCTAGTCAAGTTGTGCCACAAATTTCTCTTCTCTCCAATTCTATTCAATACCTCCTCATTAGTCATGTGATCCACCATCTAATCTTGAGCATTCTTCTGTAGCACCACATTTCGAAAGCTTCTATTCTCTTCTTGTCTAAACTATGTATCGTCCACGTTTCACTTCCATACATACTTTATAGTTAACTTCACGGTTTACTATAAAGTTAAATTTTTTTAAATAAAATCTTTAGGCCTAATAGCCAAGATAGCAAATACACAAAGTTAAGTGATGAATAGTTTCAGTTGATTATAAAGCCATCTTCAGATCTGGAATAACAACAGAAAATTGCACTAAGAAAGAACACCAGAGAGGATTACATAAACCTTAATAATATAAGCCAAAAGCCGATTGTAAAAACGCATGTAGTGTCTTCTTGTATAATGGGGCTAAGACATAACGAGTGCATCGCAGTGCACGCTTATGTAAGAGACGTATCTCAGTAAAATAGTAAGATATACCACAGAGATAAAAGAGTAATTACTCAGGACCTAAGAAATTAAAAGAGACGCCTATCCAAACGTCGACAGGTGGTGTACGAGTACTCACAGTAAATATAGCATGTAATAGATGTAATGAAATACAACAAGTAAAATGTCGATGAAAGAATTAATTACATAATATATATCGAAGATCATAAACCCGCCGGGTTAGCCGAGAGCGTTAATGCGCTGCTGCCTGGACTCGGGTAGTCGCGCCGGCCTGCGGATCGAATCCGCCCGGCGGATTAACGACGAAGGCCGGCGTGCTGACCAGCCTGGATGTGGTTTTTAGACGGTTTTCCACACCCCACTAGGTGAATACTGGCTGTTCCCTTGGTCCCGCCTCAGTTACACGACTCGTAGGCATCTGAACACTTTCGCACTGTTCCATGGATTACACTAGACGTACAGAGCTGTGGTACACTAATTCCGTCCCAGGGGGTATGAGGTGGCGGCAGGAAGGGCATCCGGCCACCCCTTAATATTAACCTTTCCAAAGCCGAACCTAACTGTGCCGACCCTGCGAAACCGCGGGATAAAAGCACGAGCAAAAGAAGAAGAAGATATACCAAACATAATAACACAATATAGAAATTGATAAAAATGTATGCAAAAACATACACATATGAGGTTAATATATAAAAAGTTTTTTGACGTCGATATGCGGTACAGATACAATATAACGAGGAGAAGGGAAAGGAGTATACTGTAAATAATTGGGCCGGCCGCGGTGGCCGTGCGGTTCTAGGCGCTCCAGTCCGGAGCCGCGCTGCTGCTACGGTCGCAGGTTCGAATCCTGCCTCGGGCATGGGTGTGTGTGATGTCTTAGGTTAGTTAGGTTTAAGTAGTTCTAAGTTCTAGGGGACTAATGACCACAGCAGTTGAGTCCTATAGTGCTCAGAGCCATTTGAACCATTTGTAAATAATTGAATAGAAGTCAACGCTGCAAAATCAGCGGATACCCCTCTCCATCCTCCTTTATCTCTTGTAGTTGTATCACATATCTATTTGCAAAAAGCATTTTATTTATAAGGGGCGGAATCACCCTGTCGCACGATATCGCACGCACCCACACTGGCAATTGGGCGAAAGCTGCACTTCAGTGATTTGGCGGGGAAACCTTACAACATCCTCCGTATAGCCCGGATCTTTCGCTGTGTGATTTTCACATCTTTTGCGACCTGAAGAGAAACATCCGTGGCCGTCAGTTTCAGTCGGACGAGAGGTGAAAGAGTGTGTGCAATTGTGGATCCATCAGCAGCCAGCCGCATCCTACGAAACAGGAATTGATCGACTCGTCTCCAAGTGAGATGAATCTCTTGGGGCGTGTGGCGATCACTTTTGCATGTAATCATTCCATGGTCCCGTTGACACAGGTGTTCGTCTTTCATTTGACTGCTGCTCATATTCGCCTTAAATGAGTATGTTTATACATACAATTTCCTCTACTTTTATATTGTGTTTTGACTTCTGGTACATATTATTATATTAATTCTTTCATGTGCAGTTCCCTTCTTGTATTTTATTACGTATATTGCGTCTTGTTATTCGTAGTAACTGTGAGTACTCGCGCGCCACGTGTCCGCATGTTGCCTTCCCTTGTGGGCTCGAGCGCCAATAGCCGACTAGGCTGCATATGGCTCTGACTTGGCCACATAGTAACAGACTCGCTAGCATTCCTGTACATAACATGGTTTGGTTGACAAGTTATTGGTGTAATGGATGCAAAATACTGTACACCAGTACGAACTCTCCGCATAGGTGCTTGTTTTATTACATTTTGTATTCTGTTTCTTACCGACGTCTCTGTTTATTTCTTAGGTCTTGAATACCTTTTATACCCACGTAGTGAACGGTATCACTATTTTATTGAGATCCGTCTCTTACGTGAGAGTGGATCGTGACGCAGACGTTGCGTGTTAGCCTCATAGACACATGTTTTTTTATAATCGATATGTAACTGAACTTTTGTTTGTATTATTCAGATTTATGTACAACCTTCTGGTATTCTTCCTTAACTCAGTTTCCTGATATTACTTCAAATGTGAAGATGGATGTATAACAAACTGAAATTAGTCATCACTTACCGTTATTTACTTGCGATCTTGACTATTTAGAACATGTTATTAAAAATGTTTCAACTTTATGTAAAACTTTTAGATCGCTTGTATTCATTCTGGCTATGTCAGTAATTAACACCGTTTAATACATATTATCCCAACGCCTATGCACTTTTTAGATGGAACAATGGCTGTTGATATTAACTAACTAGCAGTAGGGTACATCAGAATGTCAATGGTGTTTGTTGCAGGATTCCAGTGCGAATAGTTTGCGAGATATGGTGTTGTGTCTAGACAAGACAGCCTAGACACAATGAGAGGAAGCCGAAAGGCACGCGCTAAGCTAAAGCAGGATGGCGTGAGGTCTGAAACAGATACGTAATGAATGCTATAAAGAAAAGTACGTAGCTGCTGGAATACTTAACTTTAATCCATCCTTGTGGTACATCTGGAGATTGTGGCGATACAAGAGAGACCCTTTAGATACATGCAATGTTACTAATGGCGCCTTGCTAGGTCGTAGCCATTGACTTAGCTGAAGGCTATTCTAACTATCTGCTCTGCAAATGAGCGAGGCTTCGTCAGTGTAGTCGCTAGCAACGTCGTCCGTACAACTGGGCGAGTGCTAGTCCGTATCTCGAGACCTGCCTTGTGGTGGCGCTCGGTCTGCGATCACACAGTGGCGACACGCGGGTCCGACATGTACTAATGGACCGCGGCCGATTTAAAGCTACCACCTAGCAAGTATGGTGTCTGGCGGTGACACCACATATGGTATTTTGAGAAACTCCCACACTGACACTTACACAATACCCGCGGTAGCACTCACTAAAGAGCGACACAAGTGCATACACCACTTATGTGGATTCTGACCAGTAATGAGACAACTGACCATTACAAGTTGTATAATTTTTTTTTTTTTTTCATAATGCGGGGCCACCGTCATAATATATTTCTTTAAAGTCAGTACCGCCATTAGGCCGTTGTTTATTTACAGTGTTACATTTACACTTACACAATCATGATTTCGGCTTCAAAGTGCCGTTATCAAGTGTTTTAAATACATTGCCTAAGATGGCATACTGTCGTATTGAAATACACTATTAGACACATTGTCTAAGAGTCGATATTTGTTGCAGAGCCTATTGCTTTGTTTCATCATTGAGTATACCATCTTGACGATTCAGTCAAATGGGGGTATCGCAGATATCGGAAAGGTATAACATCTCGATCGTGCTGCTTTTAAAGCGATGTCGGTCACAGTGGCGCTATAGCACATTGCTTGAACTCCTGGGCTTCCGACAGACATCAGCAGGCCAAATGTCAGACAGAAATTAATCCGCCTGATGGAGATAACAGCTGGGGAATTTGCATTGTCTGCCAAGCGGCAAATATCATCAGCGCTGAGCATCCCAAGCATTTAGTTGGTGAATTTCTCTCCTGTCTGTGAAGTGTAAGTCGTCGAAGACGTTTTTATCTGATCTAATATTGAAGACAGTTACATTGTCGAAATCCTTGAGGGCACTGTTAATCGCAGCAGCGAAGTGGATAGTGAAAACTACGACAGCAGTAAGAGATTCGTGACTGACGCCACGTGGAACAAGAAACTGCTCTTTGAGTGTATTGTCACTACTGCATGAGGAGAAACGCAACGCACCAAATTACAAGCTTCATAGGACGTCTGGCCTTTATCAGAGCAAACCGCAGGCAATCCTAGGTACCTGTTTGAATACTTCATCTACGTCAGTGAAGCGCGTGTGATGTTCACTGTCTTGTTCCGGGCTCTTCCTTTCCGCATCTACAAAAGTAGCATGGTGCATGCTCCTGTTTGGCTGGTAGCTACAATGACTTTTTGGAAGTATTTTTTCTGGAAGAGAATTGAAGAGTGGAAATGGAAAACGTTCTAAGTACAAAATCTCACATTCGTCGGGAGAATCAAAAAACAAATTCTTTTTATACATAGTTTATTGTACCGAAAAACTGAGAAAATATTCTGATACCTCAGAACTACAGTGCGTATCGTTAAAAAACTGACGAGACAAATTAGAAAATAAATAATTTATTACGAACGTACTAAGTGGCGTACCAGGAAACCAACTGATTCTTAGTCCCAATAAGAAAAATTTGTTTCAAGTGTTATTAATACAGAGAGAAAATATAAGTACATACAGCAGTAATATTTTAACTAGTAGAACTGTAATCAACAAAAAACATTTCTCATTCTTTTACGTTTTTAAGAGCAAGAAAAAATTAAATTCAAGGAAAAATATCTGTCGTTATTGACTAATGTTTCTCATACAACTCCATTCTTTGGATCTCATGTTACAGAGCTTACTTAAAACTTTTTGCGCTGTTGAGGAAGAAATGGCAACGCCATTACCTTTACAACTGAGAAACATGGCTGGTCTTTCGGACGAAGTACGGCGCGGCAGATATTTGCAATGTTACAACTGAAAGAAAACAGCCCTCGGTCACTATTTTTAACGAATTAACCGGGTTTCAACACTCTTAGGAGTGTCTTCCTCAGAATTTAAATCAGAGATTGGTCTATAACATGGTCACAGAATTATGCCAAAAAACGTATGATACAGAGTTGTTGTTGTTGTGGTCTTCAGTCCTGAGACTTGGTTTGATGCACCTCTCCATGCTACTCTATCCTGTGCAAGCTTCTTCATCTCCCAGTACCTACCGCAACCTACATCCTTCTGAATCTGCTTAGTGTATTCATCTCTTGGTCTCCCTCTTCGATTTTTACCCTCCACGCTGCCCTCCAATACTAAATTGGTGATCCCTTGATGCCTCAGAACATGTCCTACCAACCGATCCCTTCTTCTAGTCAAGTTGTGCCACAAGCTCCTCTTCTCCCCAGTTCTATTCAATACCTCCTCATTACTTATGTGATCTACCCATCTAATCTTCGGCATTCTTCTGTAGCACCACATTTCAAAAGCTTCTATTCTCTTCTTTTCTAAACTATTTATCGTCTATGTTTCACTTCCATACATGGCTACACTCCATACAAATACTTTCAGAAATGACTTCCTGACGATGTTAACAAATTTCTCTTCTTCAGAAACGCTTTCCTTGCTATTGCCAGTCTACATTTTATATCCTCTCTACTTCGACCATCATCAGTTATTTTGCTCCCCAAATAACAAAACTCCTTTACTACTTTAAGTGTCTCATTTCCTAATCTAATTCCCTCAGCATCACCCGACTTAATTCGACTACATTCCATTATCCTCGTTTTGCTTTTGTTAATGTTCATCTTATATCCTCCTCTCAAGACACTATCCATTCCGTTCAACTGCTCTTCCAAGTCCTTTGCTGTCTCTGACAGAATTACAATGTCATCGGCGAACCTCAAAGTTTTTATTTCTTCTCCATAGATTTTAATACCTACTCCGAATTTTTCTTTTGTTTCCTTCACTACTTGCTCAATATACAGATTGAATAACATCGGGGAGAGACTACAACCCTGTCTCACTCCCTTCCGAACCTCTGTTTCCCTTTCATGTCCCTCGACTCATAACTGCCATCTGGTTTCTGTACAAATTGTAAATAGCCATTCGCTCCCTGTATTTTACCCCTGCCACCTTTAGAATTTGAAAGAGAGTATTCCAGTCAACATTGTCAAAAGCTTTCTCTAAGTCTACAAATGCTAGAAACGTAGGTTTGCCCTTCCTTAATCTAGCTTCTAAGATAAGTCGGGTCAGTATAGCCTCACGTGTTCCAACATTTCTACGGTATCCAAACTGATCTTCCCCGAGGTCGGCTTCTATCAGTTTTTCCATTCGTCTGTAAAGAATTCGCGTTAGTATTTTGAAGCTGTGATTTATTAAACTGAAGTACGGAATCATCGTGAAAGACTGGCAGTACTTATATGTCATTTATAAAATAATAAATATACCAAAAGGGCATTAGTCACAAAGATATTTAAGATAAAGTATATTTGGCATATTTATTATTTTATAAATGACATAAGTACTGCCAGTTTTTCACGATGATTCCGTACTTATACTCTGTATCATATGTTTTTAGCCATAATTCTGTGACCATGTTATAGACCATTCTCTGCTTTAAATTCTGAGGAAGACACTTCTAGCAGTGTTGAAACCCGGTTAATTCGTTAAAAATAGTGACCGAGGGCTGTTTTCTTTCAGTTGTAACTATTCACGGTCTCTGAACGTGCAGCCATGTACAAAATTTTGTTATTTGCAGTCTTCTTTCCCCTTCTGAAAACACTGACATTTTTCCGTTCTTTTTAATAGCTACTTGGCTGGACACTTTCATCATATTGCATCTGGAGATCTTACACGCCTACACTGACAACAGGTTTCAGCAGCTATTTCATAGTCAAAGAAGTTAGTTGTATGCACTGTAATTACACGGAATGAGTACATAGCTTCAACCTATTCGACAATCTTGTGTAAATCTTGCGGAACCAAACCTTGTTCACCTGTCTTCGTTTCCATATAACTTCAAAATCTCTGTCGCAGCTCAAAAAACTGTGCACACTCACTAAAATTTGTGTGATACCCCTTCGAACCATTCCAGGCTACATGGATGAGACACTGACGCAGGCACTTGTAACTCTAGAGGGAAGCGCTGCTTGGTACAAATACCATGCGCAATCTAATAATGAAGGCTTGAAACATTTTCTGCTTGACTGGACACTTGAAACAAGTCAAGGGACATGCAACAAATTATCTAGAACACAATAGAACTGAAAAGGCATTTTGTAAAAAAAAAAAAAAAAAATGATACTTTGAACGTTTTCCATTTCCCCTCTTCATCTGTTACTGACGCATGGCAGAGCTTTTACGTAGCAGACCATTGGTGCCCAAAAGTTGAGCGCAGTCGAGAAAAGAAGGAAAATTTAAGAGAAAGATTAAATAAACACAGTATATGTTAATCAGGGAGTCCACTCAGTTCTGAATTGTGCTGTCTCTATAGGAGAGGAGGACTTGCTACTACTGACAGATAACGCTGAACAGCGTGTTATAACCACAATGTCTATCTCTATGAGTCTGCGTGTAACATAAAATTCCTGCAGGTCCTTCCATTTGACCTTTCTTTTGCCGATTCACTCTAGCTATCTTTCTAAAATCTCTGTCCCATCTGTCCGTTAATCTTTCCCTTGATTTTCTTTTTTTGGTAAATTTGGCTTCAGTGTAGCAAATATTTTGACCACATGCCATCTTTTCTTATAGCGGCAACGCCAGCCGACTGCGATTTCAAGGTATTCACTCTTTCCATTATGTCACTGACAGTTGTTGTCGGATATCAATTGCTTTCCTTCTGTCTTTCTTTGTGTAGCCCACCATTGATCTTTCCATTCCTATTTCGGTTACTTCTAGTTTTCTGACAATGAATTCATTTAACGTCCTTGTCACTCAGCATAAGTTATTGCTGACAAATTACATTGGTCCAAAACGTTTTTTTTTTTTCGGCTCAGCTGACATCTTAGACTTCATTAGACTTCAAAATTGAAGAGTATCTTCCACAACCTTGTCAGTTTAATTTAATACATCAAAATATTTGTGGTATTACGTCTCCTCGCATATTTATAAACTGGCTCATATAGACATTCTGTGGCCCTTTGCAGTGCGTATTTCCAACAGATATATTTTCCTCCAGTGTCCGTTCAAGTCCATGCAAGCTCGCTACCGTATACCCTTTGAAGATATAACAGTATTATCGGCAGATATTCTGTTATTTAATCTCTTTCCTAGAATTTGAATTCCCTTTGTTTTACAACCAAGTTTAGACACTGCCTTTTCTAGGACACCTGAAAATAGCTTTGGAGATAGTCACCTTGTTTTATCAGCTTTGCAATGGAATATTCATTGGTTTCTTCAATAACACTCACAAACACTGTGAAAGTTTCTCGTATGTTGTATTAAGACTTCAATATAGCCCTTTTCTGTTCGCTGTTTCAAAATATAAAAAAGGCAAGGCAAAAAGATAGACGGTATTCGCCTGTTTCTACTAATTATTTGGTGTAGAGTGAGCACAGCTTTCTCAGTGCGCTAGGGCATGTCAAGTGTAGTGCTCAATCCGGTAGTCAAAATTCTTGTAAAATCTTTGTACTCTGTGGACAGAAGGCTGATAGGGCGATAGTTCTTTATATCTGTATTACTACCTTTCTTATGTGTTAGGATTATCTTGACTTTATTCCAGTACACTGTGCAAACAACCTGAAAATATTTTAACTAAATTCTTTATAGATTTCGCATCCATCAGCTTTAAAAAATCGACTGAGAGGCCATCGCTACCTGGAGCAGTTCCTTTTTTCACCATGTCTATAGCATGTTCGACCTCAGATGGGACTATTTGTCGGATTTGGGAAACAGAAGTATCCAATTCGTCTAGAACTAAGATATCATCATTGACTTTACTGTACAGGTTACAATAAAAATTCTCAATATTGTCGAGTATTTTTTTCTTACTGTAATTCAGCCTTGATCTGTGTCTAACGCTATTAGCCGATTCTTTGCAGTCCCTAAGCTTCCGCTTTACCATATTTAAACTAAATTCATTGTCAAGACTCGGCTTTAGCGTATCTCCTTCCTACGCCTTGACGTCTTCTTTCATGCCTTTTCTCAGGTCCTTGCACAATTCTGTATATTCTTCGTCTGCTTCCACTTCCATTTTCCTTTTCTTGTTCGTCAAGCGTATCGTTTTGTCAGCTTCTTTGGTTGCTTTAGAGATTTGCACAACCCACCTACTACTTCAGCTGCTGTGATTATTATCTTTGTTATTTCTTCTGTTTCACATTCTTTTAATTTTCTCTTACTTCTTTCTTGTAGTTTTCTTTCTGTTCTTTGAAATTTTTTGAATTCAAAACTTTTGCTTTTCTCTTCACTTAGTTTCAGATTTTCGTCTTTTCTATTCAAGTCTGGCTCTTATTACTTGAAGATCACTGTTTATACTGAACATGTCCAGTACAGAAACCTCTTTCACGTTTTAAAGCCTGTTGGTAAGAATTAAGTCCATTTACGACTAGGACGCAACTTGAAGAGGTTATTTATGTTAGGTGGTTTCATACATTCTGCAGATTGAACCAGTCTCTCACCACTGTAATTTCTTTATCTATTCCATGTTTGCCAATAACTGAATCACCGTCCTTGTACGTTCTACCTTTGGCATTCCTTTCTTACAGGTTTCTTTCAGACACACATAGAAAGAGTCTATGCCCTCAACACAGTGTCAAGAAGTAGAGCATATTCTTGAAAGATTTGGATTTTATGCCTTTGTAATTTATTTTGAGGACCAGTTATGCTTGAAGTTCCGTGTAATACCACTTATAAAATAAATAAATAAATAAATATTAATTATTGTATATTTATGATAGTGATTGGTTGTAATTAATATTTGCTTATCTGGAATGTGGACGTTTAACTATTTGGTATCAGAAGCTTGACAATGGCTTTTTCGTAAATGCAATGTTATTCGTAGTTGACCGTGAAATGTGATTCAGATAATCGGACTTCGTATTTAAATCGCTTCCAAAGACTGCTGCGGTAGGTGCGGACTCAAATCTAAATCTCAATATTAGAATAATTTGCCAGCCATGTCAATACGTCGTACAGAGGTGACTGTCTACTAAACATAAAAAGTTTACACAGTTAGTTAAATCAGATATATTCAACGAATAAGCCTACAGTTAAATAATTCTACTTACTTTCATAAATATAAATTCTTTACAGAATCGAGTGCCTAGTAAGATTGCAACTCGCAGTGTTCTTATATAACATCAAATATGGCGGTGTGCCAGTTAATAAAATATACGTGCTTCCCGTACCAGTTATTGTACATGACCAACTTCTTAATCAAACATAAGAGTGTCATAATTGTATTTTGTTTTATCAGGGACATAGCGCTGCAGTTCTGTGCCATAGGCTTTATTTATTTGTCAGAGATTAATTATTTAATTAAGATTTCGCGTTTCCGAGGAAACTCACGCACGGCATGCAAATGTGCCTTTGTACACTCTTTGCGTGCGATGGTTTTGTTTATTACAAACCGGATTCCATTTAGTTTTCCATTTGGTTCCCCACAATAATAGAAAACATTACTACCTGAATTCAGTCGAAGGCAGTTTTTACCTTTAGGTTTTACTGATTTTAGTCTAAATAGCAGGTCACAAAAGTATTTCAACAGTGCCATGAGTAGGTCGTTATTTTAATAACTAACTTAAAGAACGAAAATTCTAAGAAAACTAAACACTCTGCAATTAATTTTCTAAACATCTGCAAGTGATACAAATTAGGAATCTGCTTCCTAATTTGTACGCTTGGGTAAGCAAATTTTGCCCTCCGTACAAACCATACCCTTTATCTTAAAGATATGGACAGAGCGATGTGGGGCAGTGCTTAGCACACTGGACTCGCATTCGGGAGGACGACGGTTCAAACCCGAGTCCTGCCGCCTAGATTTAGGTTTCCCATGATTTCCCTAAATTGCTTCGTGCATCTGATCCATTCGATCTTCACGATACTCACCACTGAGAGCACTTAATGACCGAAAGCATTGACGCAGCACGCCACTGTCGTGTTTGTGGGCCTCAGGCGGTAGACGCCATACCCAAAAAAATGGTTCAAATGGCTCTGAGCACTATGGGACTTAACACCTGAGATCATCAGTCCCCTAGAACTTAGAACTACTTAAACCTAACCAACGTAAGGACATCACACACATCCATGCCCGAGGCAGGATTCGAACTTGCGACCGTAGCGGTCGCGCGGTTCCAAACTGTAGCGCCTAGAACCGCTCGGTCACTCAGGCCGGCATGCCATGCCCACCTGTTTTCTTACCTTGAGGACCAGAATTTTTTTAGTTTTCTTCTGTATGGTCGAGATGCTGCTCTTGCCTACATTGAATATCCTGGTTCATTATAAAGTATGCTTGTCATACAGTCGTTCTTTGTTGAACCAAGTAACACTTGCCATCGATGTTGTCCGTGTCTGCCCGCACGACAGCTTTGGACGCCTCTTCACAAATGCGTAGAACAACTATTTGCTTACCGTGGTTTGTTCTATTTGAAATTATGGGGCAATCCGTTTCGTTCTGCAATGTCGAACACGTCTGACATGCTTAAAGCGAACATCACCTCTTCAGACCTAGAAATATTCTCTTCCAATTCGTTTTCAAATGGTTCAAATGGCTCTGAGCACTATGGGACTTAACTTAGAACTACATCTACATCCATACTCCGCAAGCCACCTAACTAACCTAAGGACATCAAACACATCCATGCCCGAGGCAGGATTCGAATCTGTGACCGTAGCGTTCGCGCGGTTCCACACTGAAGCGGATAGAACCCCTCGGCCACTCTGGCCGGCAATTCGTTTTCACGTCTTTGGAAAATAGTTTACTGCGTGTCTATCAGTCGTTGGTTTAGGAGCACTGAACATGCAGGCTTAGTCATTTAATACAGTGATCCCCATTTAGATATGCTGTTAGAGCTAAATGCTACGTTTGTTCCACTTTCCATAACGACTTTCTGTTGGTCATAGTGTAACACAAAATAACAATCCACCCACAAATAAAACATTATTTCACCACTTACCTTGTAACAGTAATTCTGTTAGACACATGCGTAAAAAAGTAGATGTGTGTGATGTCCATTGGTTAGTTAGATTTAAGTAGTTCTAAGTTCTAGGGGACTGATGACCTCAGCAGTTCAGTCCCATAGTGCTCAGAGCCATTTGAACCATTTGAACCTCTAGCAAGTAGCAAGGATTTGTGCTCTGGGACGCCTGACAGTAACGTCGTTTGGGAAGTCTGGCAGACAGTACAGGCGTCGTACGAGGGAGCAGGAAGAGCACGTCTAAAAGAGGCTGTTTACCCTGGTGACGGCGCCGTAGCAAATATCGCCGACGTGGAAGCAGTCACGTTACTGGGAAGCCGTTGGCGTATTTCGCTTCCTGCTTATCTCCTGGCACCGGGATCTGCGGCGGCTGGCTTCGTCTAACAAGCAAGAGGGTATGGGCCTTGCTTGTGCTTTAAATTGTGGCCGGAATCGAATACTAGCTGCAGTGCTGTTGACTTCATTTTCTTGGCTGGCCGTTGCTACTTCTACTGGGTCTGTCCTCGAGTGTGTTAATTTCAACTTGCTTAGTATGAAAGGTTATAGTGAGAGCTGTGTGTGATGTTATAATTAACATTTGCTAGGGCCTGTAGTGCTGATACATTCTGTTTGTAGATTGCTACTGTCAGTGTTAACCGCCATTGAAAAGAGTTTGGCTGGTCCTTGCCTAAGTGCCTCCTGGTTATTGTATTTATATCACACGACGGTGTTAAGCTGACCAATTGCTATAGATATACATGGATAAAATCTTTCCCTGGATTGCAATTGCGAATTGCAATAATATTACTGTTACCTTTCTGTCTGAAATGATAGTGTGTCTGAGAGACATGTGTCTAATTCTAAATGAGTAGTTTCATAGATTCTTACAAGTTACTGAGAGGCCAGTTGTTATTGTGTGTTCAACCGCAGTGTATTAACAAATGAACAGAGTTCAACGGTTACCCTGCGAAAATATTCGAATTAGACCTCTCCAGGAGAGACTAAAACCCAGATATTAGACGGTAGCAAGACACCTAGAAAAGTAATTACAATGCCTGTTGAACGTCCCGATATACCACTAGGTTACAAACACGGTGATTTTCCAGTATCATCAGTACGTAGGGACATGCAATGAAAATTCCTGGCAGATTAAAACTGTGAGCTGGACCGAGACTCGAACTCGGGACCTTTGCCTTTCGCGGGAAAGTGCTCTACCAACTGAGCTACCCACGCACGACTCACGCCCCGTCCTCACAGTTTTCCTTCTGCCAGAACCTCGTCTCCTACCTTCCGAACTTTACAGAAGCTGTCCTGCGTACATGCAGAACTAGCACTCCTGAAAGAAAGGATAATGCGGAGACATGGCTTAGCCACAGCCAGGGGGATGTTCCCAGAATGAGATTTTCACTCTGCAGCGGAGTGTGCACTGATATGAAACTTCCTGGCACACAGTTTTAATCTGCCAGGAAGTTTCATTACAGCGCACACTCCGCTGCAGAGTGAAAATCTCATTCTAGTGACACGCTACTTGACGAAGACATAAACCCAAACAACCCAACATTCAGCGACCGATCTGATCATCCAGTAGCATGTAAGGACAATTCAAAAAAGTCGTCTAAATAAACGAAACGGCCCCTAGAATACAAAGTCAGGAAGAGATACAGCAATTAGAAAGGAAAAAAAACACGCACAAGAGAAAACCTTAAGAAATCTCAGACAGGGGAAACGGCGGTGGCTGATGCAATTAGGGTAATGGCTATCATTCGGAATGAGGGCATTCAGATGGAGTTGGACAATCACGTCAATACAACCATGTTAGCATCTTCCGAGTCTCATTCGGTTCCGAGCACGCTTTGATCGGAAGATACTGAGCAGTAGTAAACAAATATATGCAGAGTTTCAGGCCGGCTACAGTTAATATCTCTCGGATAAGTTCGGCAATAAAGTTGCAATGTTTGAAAGATTATATTTATGTAGGTGACATAGATGTTGCTATGTTACAAGAATTTGTAAAAAGTAAAGTAGCTGACGTAACAGGTTATGAAGCCACCACCATCGGAAATGGAGGAGGAACAGCGGTTTTATTCAAAGAGGGTATCGCGTGTCGAGCTCAAGCTATTTTAGAGACTGGTCGGGGTATAACTGTCGAACTTCATGATCTCATTTTAAGTAACGTATATGCGCCATCTGGGACTAATGAAAGACGGCACAGAAGTAATTTTTATCGGAATGGGACACTTGAACTGTTAAAGGACGTTGGGGCCGCTGCCATACTTGCCGGAGATTTTAACTGTGTGTTTGGCCGTGAAGACCAGACGCCCAATTTGAACACTTGTCAAGAACTACAAACATTTGTGACTGAATTAGAACTGAAAGATACCTTCACTTAGATACCGGATATACTTATGTCAGTAGCACGTCAGCAAGCAGGTTACATAGAATCTATGTTACAAAAGAATTCATTCGCAATATTGATGATTGTGAGATATGCCCTATAAACTTCGCCGACCATTGTGCATACCACATTTCATTCCGGTAAATCCGACAAAAACTTTTCGTTTCCATGTGGTATGGCAACTTAACGTCTCACTATTGCAGGATGCTGAACTTTAGCAACAGATTAGACAGACTTACGCTCCCAAACGAGGTATCGAAAGCGGATCATTTGGTGGACCGAATTCGCAAAACCCGCACTTCGTAAATGCAGTAGACAGTTAATGTATTCAAAGTATGCAAAAGCCCAAGCATATTGGCGCAAACAAACGGCGGAATATTACTTCTCCTTTTTGCAAGTTCTTTATCAACAACCGAATGGCCTTTCGGCTAACATACTCAAACTGAAACGCTTTAAGTGAAAATAACCGCCCTAGCCCCGTAGTGTCTGGACAGGGGGCGTACGCGAGCCCGAGGCAAAGACGGTCTTACGCAGGAACGTATGTCATTATACCACGTAATAAGGGAGACACATAGAGGCAAACAGAGAATAATAACCGCGCTGGCGGACGATGACGGAGGAGAGTACACGACTCAAACCGCCATGAAACAATGTATGGCGAAGTATTATGGGTATCTCTACGCTGGAATGGAAATAGATAGACGGGACGGTGAAGAACTTTTAGCAAACGTTACGGCGGGAATACGTCAGGAGGATAATGCCAGTCTAACTGAACATATAACTCAGGACGAAATAAAAACCATAATTAACGACGCTCCGAGGAACAAGTCAGCTGGTCCCGTTGGGCTCCAGGTTGAATTTTATGCACGCATTTGGGACGTAATAGGGAATGAGCTCACATAGATGTACAATGAGTTATTAACTAACCAGGCATTCCCTCCTATATTTACGGGGGGAATGATTGTACTCATTCCTAAAAAACCAAGCAGCAAGAGGATTCACGATTTAAGACCACTCACCTTACTCAACGCTGACTTTAAGATTCTAACTCGCATCTTGAATAGAAGGATGAAGACCCTCCTGGAAAACGTCGTAAGTCCTTACCAAACGAATGCAATAGAGAGCAGATCAATGCTAGATACCTTATGTGAGTATAGGGACGTCATAAACCTTACTTGGTTAAGTGACAATAATCTTTCCTTATTGTTTTTTGATTTTCATAAAGCCTTTGATAGGATGGCTTCTCATTCAGCACCATGCCGGAAACGGATTTCAACGACCACTTTATAACTGTTATACGTAAATGTATCAGTGGTGTTTTTTCAAGGACTAAAATCAATGGACAACTGACTGAAACATTTTCAGTTCAACAATCAGTACGTAAAGGATGTTCACTGTCTATGACATTATATGCGATCGCGGTGGAACCTTTGCTTTCAACAATGCACCAGAAATTTAGAGTAGCCACTACAGATCTTCAGTATTAAGACAGTTTGTCACGGTTATGCTGACGACATGAGCGTTGTTGTAAATTCGAATAGTGAGGTCGATGAAGTGCGACGTTTGGTACACCAGTACTCACGATCCTTTGGCGCAAAACTGAATCTTTAAAAATCCAAAATAATGCATCTCGGTTCTTACTGTAGTGCAATAGGTGCGTACTGGTTGGGTGTAACTGAAGAGAGACTCCAACTCGGATTGTGGTTAACGGTGAATCCCAAAATCATGCCTACGAACAATTGGGAGCGGAAACTTAATGTCATCAGAGCCTTGCTGAAGGACCATAACATGCAATTGTTAGACCGATTGCAAAAAGTTCAGTTTATATATATATATATATATATATATATATATATATATATATATATACATACTTAGCAAAATATATCATGTCGCAGCAGTCTTAACGATACCGCACGTCATCGCACAAAAAATGCTAGCTGCAGCGTGTTGGTATGTGTGGAAACAAAATATCCTTCCACACGGCGACTTTGCAGAGGCACAGCGGGGGACCTGGAATTAAATACGTTAAATCTAGACGTAACATACTGTTTCTAACTCGTGTTTATAAACTAATACATGCCACTGAGACAGGCATTACGAAACATCTATTCTTCTCGTTAGATCCTGGGGACAGGAAAGCTCCTGTTAATGTAGCACATACAGATGCCAGCCTAGATTACGTCCGAAAGTACTATGTCGATTGGAGCTACATAATACTTCTACCAGCACAAACCAACAGTAAAACCGTCTATGATTATGTTACCAGAAATCGTTTTCATAACTCAGTTCAGGTAAAATACCCTGCTAAAAACTGGATGAGCATACGTAAAAATGTCAACAATAAAATTCTACCAACAAGAGTCAGTGCCGTATAGTATGACGTCGTAAACGAAACAATACCCACAGCGGAACGGTTATGGAAAATCAAATTGAGACCATCTCCATACTGCGACAAATGTCAGCTTGTAGAAACTGTAGCGCACAAGTTCTCATGTGGAAATAAAATCAGAATCTGGAACTGGACTAGGAAGATATTAGCACTTATCAGCAGAACCACAGAAAGTCATATACCGGTAACTGAAGCTTTGCAACCCGTCCGTAAAGAATAACAGTTATTCGTGGCACCTGAGACAGTTCTCTTTTTAGGTGTTAACAAACAAAACCTTGAACTTGGATGAGTACATGTTTTATGTTGCAGAAGAACATTTTAATATGTAAAGGTTTTTTTAATATGTAAGGGTTTTGGTAGTCAAAATGGCTTCAAAGAACATTTTAACTTGAAGAAGAATAACAAATATAAGGAATGGTTTCAAAAATTTTTATCTATTGCTTAATGTGAGCTGCAAAGAGAAGGACAGTTTTATTGATTGGAAGCTAAATACTCATTCTTTCTTTTCTATTATTCCTGGCATCTGTCATGTTGGTTCTATAATGAGAACTATTCTAATCTGACAAAACCCCTCCGGCACCGATTTTGGTTTTACTTGTTGAAAAATATATGGCTACCTTACAGACATCATATGCATCCAGTGCACAATAACTCAAATTGTGAAAATGTTTTTGAATGAAAGTTTGTTATGGATTTTTCAGTCACCATTTTACCTGCTGTGAGTTAAGTCCTACAAGCAAATCACGCCATTGGAAGTGGCAACCTGTTATTTATCTTCCATGAGTTACTACTTCAGTTTTAGTCTACTATTTAAGGCATATACGGGAACAAACATGAAAATACATGGGAATAATGGAGCAACACAGGGACAGGTATGGGGGAGGCATTGCGGCCAGGCCTCAGATCTTCGACCCCTGCATCCTTTAAAAAAGGAAAAGGTAAAATGGCTAGCATATCTGTCTAATAAGCAGGGAACTTGTGTCCCTGGCTGTCACACAAAATTTAATTCAGCTTCTATCCTTCTCAAAAAATTAAAATATTACAGATAGAGTAAATTCCTAGTTAATGAATAAAAGCAACACAGCAGTAAATAAAATGAGTCCACTAAGCAAGCAAACAAAGCTCCACCTTCTGGCCCTGATGGGCCAGTCGGCACCGACCGACCAACCACCGTGTCATCCTCTGCCAGACGGCGCCATTTCGATGTGGCGTGGAGGGGCGTGGTCTCAACACATCGCTCTCCCGATCGTTGCCGGCGTTATTGGCGTTGGAACCGCCACTTCTCACCCATCTAAAGGCTGAGTGCATCCTGTCCCAGTCCCCCCACAAATGAAAAGTCCCTGTCAGTATCGGGCATCAAACCCTGGCCTTCCACACAGCAGCTAGCCATGCTGACCACTCAGGTGCAGAGGCGGACAAAAGAATCCGCACTAAATACTACACTACTGGCCATTAAAATTGCTACACCATGAATATGACGTGCTACAGACGCGAAATTTGACCGACAGGAAGACGATGCTGTGATATGCAAATGATTAGCTTTTCAGAGCATTCTCACTAGGTTGGCGCCGATGGCGACATCTACAATGTGCTGACATGAGGAAAGTTTCCAACCGATTTCTCATACACAAACAGCAGTTGACCGGCGTTGCTTGGTGAAACGTTGTTGTGATGCCTCGTGTAAGGAGGAGAAATGCGTACCATCACGTTTCCGACTTTGATAAAGGGCGGATTGTAGCCTATCGCGATTGCGGTTTATCGAATCGCGACATTGCGGCTCGCGTTGGTCGAGATCCAATGACTGTTAGCAGAATATGGAATCGGTGGGTTCAGGAGGGTAATACGGAACGCCGTGCTGGATCCCAACGGCCTCGTATCACTAGCAGTCGAGATGACAGGCATCTTATCCGCATGGCTGTAACGGATCGTGCAGCCACGTCTCGATTCCTGAGTCAACAGATGGGGACGTTTGCAAGACAACCACCATCTGCACGAACAGTTCGACGACGTTTGCAGCAGCATGGACTATCAGCTCGGAGACCACAGCTGCGGGTACCCTTGACGCTGCATCACGGAGAGGAGCGCCTGCGATGGTGTACTCAACGACGAACTATGGTGCACGAATGGCAAAACGTCATTTTTTCGGATGAATCTAGGTTCTGTTTACAGCATCACGATGGTCGCATCCGCATTTGGCGACATCGCGGTGAACGCACATTGGAAGCGTGTATTCGTCATCGCCATACTGACGTGTGACACGGCGTGATGGTATGGGTGCCATTCGTTAGACGTCTCGGTCACCTCTTGTTCGCATTGTCGGCACTTTGAACAGTGGCCGTTACATATCAGATGTGTTACGGCCGGTGGCTCTACCCTTCATTCGATCTCTGCGAAACCCTACATTTCAGCAGGATAATGCACGACCGCATGTTGCAGATCCTGTACGGGCCTTTCTGGATACAGAAAATGTTCGACTGCTGCCCTGGCCAGCACATTCTCCAGATCTCTCACCAATTGAAAACGTCTGGTCAATGGTGGCCGAGCAACTGGTTCGTCATAATACGCCAGTCACTACTCTTAAACTTTGGTATCGTGTCGAAGCTGCATGGGCAGCTGTACCTGTACACGCCATCCAAAATAAAATGGCTCTCAGCTCTATGGGACTTAACATCTGTGGTCATCAGTCCCCTAGAACTTAGAACTACTTTAACCTAACTAATACAAGGACATCACACACATCCATGCCTGAGGCAGGATTCGAACCCGCGACTGTAGCGGACGCGCGGATCCAGACTGAAGTGCCTAGAACCGCACGGCCACACCGGCCGGCCTACACGCCACCCAAGCTCTGTTTGACTCAATGCCCATGCGTATCAAGACCGTTATTACGGCCAGAGTTGGTTGTTCTGGGTACTGATTTCTCAGGATCTATGCACCCAAATTGCGTGAAAATGTAATTACATGTCAATTCTAGTATAATATATTTGTCCAATGAATACCCGTTTATCGTCTGCATTTCTTCTTGGTGTAGCAATTTTCATAGCCAGTAGTGTAATTACGCGCCAATGATGTGTTGGAGGTGTTTAATGTGTAACTGCCGAAAGTTTCATTGTTGCATGTCAGTTAGTTGTTCAGTGCTGTATTGAGTAGAACGCTGTGTTGCGCAGTTTGTGAATTCCGAGGTGGCATAGTTAGAAAACCGAACCGTCTGTATTACATTTTGCGTGAAACTCAAGAAAACCTTTACAGAGACACAGCAAACGATGCCGGTAGCTTCCGGTGATGAGTGCTTAAGCCGTATTCGGTGTTACGAATGGTTCACACAGTATGAAAATAGCCGAGCGGAAGTTGAAGATGACTCTCGCTCAGGACGGCCTTCGACGTCTATCGACGACGCTTATGTCAGGAACGAAAGTTAAAAACACCGTTGAAAAGACGAATATTTTCAACGATAGACGAGATAAAGAAAATACGCAGACGGCGCTTCGCGCGATCCAGCAAAAGGCATACCTAAACTGATTCTGGAACTGGAAATGGCGTTGGGAGCGGTGTATCAATTGCGGAGGAGAGTATTTCGAAGGAAATCTTGCACAGTAAGTAAAATGTAAATGCAGATAAAGTTTGCGGATAAAGCTCCGGAATTTTTGGATCAGACTTCCTATGCAAGACAGTTATCTGCAATATTAGCAGCTGTGTCATGAGATGCAGATTCCCGTCTGATGGCGCAAAGATGGCTGCATGCCACATGCGCGCCATTGTGTGTGAAGAGACGGACCCGTTCGTTGTTGACTCAACAGCACCGAGGATGGTCAGCGAGTAAACGGAAGAGTGTGCTCTCCACAGATGAGTCCTACTTCAGTTTGCAAAATGGTTTTCATCATACACATCTGGGGGAGGGAGGGAGGAGATGGCGGAATGGGAGAGGGATGGTGAGAACCTGTATAATCACGAGAACATGGGGGAAAGTGAGTGAAGTCTGAAGGTGGAGGAGTTTCGGGGCTGGAAGACACCATAATGGATGGAGTCACGGTGTCTTACACCTTCGACGGCTGTCAGTGTTCCTCTGCTAAAGTACAGACGTACAGAGATGCGACGCTCACGTCGCATTTGCAAGTGTTGGAGCATGCATTTGGTACAGACCACTTCCTGGATGATATTTCTCGTCCTGTCGAGGTTCTCGGGTGAATGATCTTAGAAGTGAAGATGTCGATCCTGCGAAGTGCGCTGTAAGTTTCTTGGATTTTAATTCTGTGTAGAGCATGCCTGCATCCTCTGAGGAGATAGATTACAGCCTGTCGCCATCCAACGAGGGCCGTTTGAGAACTCCACACGGCTTCTTCGCGACTTGAATAGACTCCACCGACAGCATTGACCTTCGTTACTAAGTAGCAGCTAGCGGTAATCACACACCATTTGTTTTGCTACTTCAAAAAGATGTGCATTTGAGTTTAAGAATCTTCATAATTAGTTGTTTTGGGCACTCCAAATGCTTTTAATAGATATTTACCTTGTGCCTTGAAGCACCATGTTTAGAAAATATGCTCATTTGTTTATTATCTTCTACTTTTTGGTTACAAGAGTAATTTAAAATGAAGTTACCTTAAATACGAACATTGAGGCGTCCATGGGTTCGTTGCTAAAGTTCCTTGTTCTCATTTCCTTTACGGATTGTAGTTAAGAATATGTTTTGCTTGTAGAGTCGTGCATATAGAGATGCTCCTGCAGGTGAATGAATAATCAGAAGGACAAGTATTTATTTAAACGATCCTACTGATGTGATCAAGGTTCTCGTTCTCCAATACAGACACTACGAGCACATTCGCGCTCTGCGACAAAGTTTGAAAGACACAGATAGATTCTCTATTGTTAACCAGTTCCCATTACAGGGTGCCCAGTTCGCCACGCGCTGATCCATCTAGAAGTTGTTTATAATCTTAGTAGGTGTCGTTGACTGTGACTTGTAAATTCGGGACACTTGGTAGCTTAGAATTTGCACCAACCAGATATGTTACACTTCTTTCTCAAATGAAAAGTCTGCATCGAAGAAAGCTGTTCATGTCTTGGATTTGACTTTAGAAGTGTCCTGGTTAAAATAAAAGCCCAGTACATCAGACTAAAGTTTTGTGAGCTGTCATTGCTTCAGCCAGATGCTGGAATGTTTTCCGGGGTTCCGTATCTCAGTAGAGAAGAAATAGAATCCTTATAGAATTATTTTGTTATCTATCGTCCGTCTGTCAGTCTGTCAGTCAGGAATGAGTAGGCGTACCGAGTTGAAATTTGTCACATAGTAAGATCTGCGGTCCCTTGGCAATGTAAAAAATTTAACCTTGCAAGTTAACGCAATCAAAAGAAATGTCTATTTATATTACATGTTTTGACACTCGAGCCGGCCGAAGTGGCCGTGCGGTTCTAGGCCCTGCAGTCCTGAACCGCGAGACCGCTACGATCGCGGGTTCGTGTGATGTCCTTAGGTTAGTTAGGTTTAACCATTTCTAAGTTCTAGGGGACTAATAACCTCAGAAGATGAGTCCCATAGTGCTCAGAGCCATTTGAACCATTTTGACACTCGCAAACCTGTAGGGTATTTCCCGTTGACTTATAATAATGAAATTTAGCAAGAAGTTTTACAGTGCGAGGAAAGGAAAAAATCCGAAAATTGTTAATTTGTAATTGTATCACACGAAAAAATATATTTTTTAACATTTGTTACTCGACTGTCTGGATTTCCTCAGAAACAAGTAGTCGTATCAAGTTGAAATTTATGGCCGGCCGAAGTGTCCGAGGGGTTCTAGGTGCTACAGCCTGGAGCCGCGCGACCGCTACGGTAGCAGGTTCGAATCCTGCCACGGGCATGGATGTGTGTGATGTCCTTAGGTTAGTTAGGTTTTAGTAGTTCTAAGTTCTAGGGGACTGATGACCTCAGAAGTTAAGTCCCATAGTGCTCAGAACCATTTATACCATTTTTTAAATTTATGTCATCAAATACTGGTTGATTCAATAATAGCTCACAAAACTTCAGTCTGATCTAACTGGACTTTTATTTGAGCCAGAACACTTCTAAAGTCAGCTCCAAGACATGAAAAGCTTTCTTCGATGCAGACTTTTCATCAAATACTAAGGTGCTTGTTCCGTTGGTGGTGTAAATACATTTGTGCTTCTACGTCCACGTTACCAAAAGATACGGCCATTTGTGTTGTAACGTTCTTTATAAGGTATTGAAATACTTATATCAATGCCGGAATTGTGAATGCATACAAAACTGGAGTTATGGTGCAGCGTGTTGTAACTGCAAAGTGGTGTGCTTACTCTGTATCATTGTTAGTAAATCCTCATACGAACAGACTGGGCAAAGCAACTCCCAATACCAATAAAGAAACACAGTCACTGCAAAATACATTCAGCTCTTTAGGTACTGAACCCTCTGGCCCTATTCAAAACTGAAACTTTGGTCCCTGTGCACATAACAAACAAATAAAATTGTCTTATCTCTAAAGCAGCAACGGTCGATCGCGTTATATTCTGCTCTCTCATGAAGAAGAATAAAATATACTAGCTACAGGCTCAGCTGTGTCCAATGCTGACCGTAATACTTTCAAACATACGAAATCCTTTTGGCTGATAAATGAAAACATTTAAGAAAAATTCTTTGTCTTTAGAAAAACATACGACCTGGACAGGGAGTGATTTGGGTGAATTACTGACTTTTTCAACAGTGAAGTTGTATTCGAAGTTAAGTTAGACTTTTCAAAACATCTGACAACTGAAATTACATTACTCAGAGAAATGACATCCCTTTTACTAAATGAAAACCTTTCTTTGCTGACATAGTCACAAACAGTGAGATTTGTACAGCAAATATTATCTAATAACACTGAAAACCATAAAGATAAATCATCAAATTACGTATACCTGTGTTGACAAAGCTCAAAAACATTACAAAGGGGAAATATCTAACTAGCCTAGACATCAAATATGTTTACGCACATTCTGGGGTTACTCAACGTAGAAACCACTGTTACCAATTATCAGCCGACTCATTTACACTAACGCTCTGGCAAACGGAAAGTAATAAAAAATTAACTTCTTTACCTTAACTGCGAGAAGACTTCTGCTTCCACATTTATATTTCAACTAATATATGTTCTCGTAAAGCTTCTTCGTAATATCAATCCAGTAATCGTGTGTTGCCACAATTAAATTTACATTTCATCATTTCACTTTACATTCCATCATAAAATCACTCGTCATTTTTAACTATCACAAAATATTGGTATGAGAAAATTCCTACATTATAATCTAACACTTGGTGGCTTTACAGAGCACATCACAAAAACTGCCTACTGCGTCCTCCTTCGCTCACAGGCTGATACATACACACTGCTATGCCCCAAGCACTCTCTTACTCGAACACTACAATCTCAGACCAGAAGCAGAATTTTTGGCTCTGCGGTTGTGCAAAGTCGACGATCAGCTTTATAGAGCCCATCAGAGACATACATCGTTTACAATATAACAGTTTCATTTTAATTTACATTAGTATCATTGCAATAGTCGGGTGCCACATATAAGTGTACCCCTGTAGACTTCTGTCAGGGTCGTATATTTTGTTGTCTTGCCAGTATTGGTATCGATAACAGGCAAGTGTCGTGGAAATGCCGGCCGAAGTGGCCGTGCGGTTAAAGGCGCTGCAGTCTGGAACCGCAAGACCGCTACGGTCGCAGGTTCGAATCATGCCTCGGGCATGGATGTTTGTGATGTCCTTAGGTTAGTTAGGTTTAACTAGTTCTAAGTTCTAGGGGACTAATGACCTCAGCAGTTGAGTCCCATAGTGCCCAGAGCCATTTGAACCATTTGTCGTGGAAATTCTCGATTGCCGGGATGAATGAAGTATCTATATACACAGCAAAGCTTTTACGGAACTTTCGGTGCGTGAGTCCTACTCTCATTTATATCACCATTTCTTTCCATCGTCTTTATGCAACGAAAATAGCTCTTAGCTTAATGATATCAATGTGAGGAAATGTTAAAAGTTTTAACGAAAAAAGAAAAAAAGTATCGCCAAAAAAAAATACGGACGGTAATAGGCTTCACAGTAGGGTAAGATGGTGCGACAGTGCGTATGCAGGTGTCAGTGGGAGCCCTCTGGTGAGGGCAGGGGGTTCTCTGGCGCAGAGGCCAGCCAGAAGCCCCTGGTGCGGCGGCGCGGCCGGTGTCAGCTTCGCCTCGACCCGAGACTTCTCGGCAGCTCGGGTCGCGACGCACCTGCGCCTTCCTGCCGGAAGCTTCTGCAGCCCTGCAGCCGTGCAGACAGCGCCACCAGGTCGCGTTACAAGAACCCTCCGACCCCAGCGCAGTTACCACGTCAGCTATCACCCAACACTGGCTACTGTGCTCATGCACATCGACTAATTTCCAGTCGAAACATTGCTGTCCTCGACCTCTCCAGTGATAGCACTGTTACTCGAAGGTCGAGTAAATCCACTCCCATAGCAGTGTGCAGTGTTGAAGCGAACACGGTATTCAAACAATGTTGGAAGGATAGGAAATTTTAGTGACTAGGAAGTCCCTCAGGGTTCAATTTTGGATCCACTCCTATTCCTCATATATGTGAATGACCTTCCACTTAACATTCAACAAGAAGAATTAGTACTTTTTACAGAAGATATTAATCCTATTAGAGAGAAATCAGCAATGAGAATTTTAATCATGTTTACCAAAGAATTATTGAGAGGTTTTCAGAAAATGGACACTCCCTAAATGCTGAAAAAAAAAACACTACACACAAATGCGCAACAAAGTCAGGCCAACAACTGGAGTAGTATGTGAGCAAGAGTCAATAAATATGGCAGAATGCTCCAAATTTCTGGGTGCACAAACTGATAAAGTCTTGAACTGGAAGAAGCATATTAGTGAGCTGCTCAAACAGTTAAGTTCCGTACTTTTGCTCTTCGTATAATGCTAGTCATGGAAACAATTAAATTAACCTCCTGCCCTGTTTTTCATCCTTCCACTCAATAATGTCTCGAGGAATAAATCACAACTTATAGAGAAAGAAGTGACTGCACAAAAGTGAACAGTAAGAATAGTGTGTGGTGTTCGCCCACAGACTTCATGAAGACACCTCTTCAAGGAGCTAGGCATTTTAAATTCGCCGTCACAATACATATGTTCGCTAATGAAACTCGTCACAAATAATCCATCACAATTTCAGAGCCGGTCGGAGTGGCCGAGCGCTTCTAGGCGCTACAGTCTGGAACCGCGCGACCGCTACGGTCGCAGGTTCGAATCCCGCCTCGGGCATGGGTGTGTGTGATGTCCTTAGGTTAGTTAGGTTTAAGAAGTTTTAAATTCTAGGGGACTGATGACCTCCGAAGTTAAGTCCCATAGTGCTCAGAGCCATTTGAACCATTTTGACAATTTCAGAATAACGGTGAGGTCAATACCTACAATACTATACGGAAAAATGACCTTTATTACCCATTGTTTGACCTGTCAGTAGCGTATGAAGAACTTTAACATGCAGCAAAAATTTTTTTTTGAGCATTTGTCCGATAACAAAATTTCTGGCAACGAGCAAAGCAAATTTTCAATCTAACCTAAAATCATTTCTCCTGGACAACGCCTTCGATTTAATGGACGGATTTCTATTTAATAACTGGTAGTCCGTATTTTAGAAAAAGTTTTTAAGTGTAGTTGCATGAGCAGGACTAAAAAAATGTTTTCTTTAATAGTCAAGGCGCGGCAGGCGTCCACGGGTCGTTGCGTTTGTTCGGGAGCAAGGGGTGCGGGACAACCGCACTATTCTCTTTTCCAAAGCATTCTGAGGGATATCTTGAATGCTAGTTTTGGGATGTCGCTCCATTGCGATTTGTGACACAACGGCATTGATACATAACGGTCGCACGTCCACTGATGAACACTGCCAGCTCACAACTCAGGTCTGCTGTTTCAGTCGGCAGTTCAAGTTGCCACCAGGTATATATATATATATATATATATATATATATATATATATATATATATATATATATATATATATATATATATATATATAGGTCTGTTCCCTTTTCAATAAACTTCTCTCCCAAAATTCGCAAAAGTTCTATTGCATCTCTTGTGCCACGATTCCTGTAAGACTGACTGATTTCCCTAATAGTCCACCAATGTACCGGTGTGGTATTGCCGTTTCATATTTTATATACATTACCGTAAATGTTGTTCATCGGAGGTGAGGGTGCTGTGTTGGCAGAAGAGCCAACACCGTGTTGCTAAAGGAGGCCGAAATGCACGCTTTTAAGCTCACACAGTCTGGCGTGAGGTCTGGAACAGGTCAAAGAAATAAGACTAGCAAATCAGGAGGTAACTGGTAGAATACTTAACTTTAATCCATAAGTGGTGTACATCGGTCTGACGGTACAGGCCTCACAATTTATATATCTATTGATAATGGCGCCTTGCTAGGTCGTAGCAAATGACGTAGCTGTGGCTATGCTAACTATCGTCTCGGCAAATGAGAGCGTATTTGTCAGTGAACCTTTCCTAGCAAAGTCGGCTGTACAACTGGGGCGAGTGCTAGGACGTCTCTCTAGACCTGCCGTGTGGTGGCGCTCGGTCTGCAATCACTGACAGTGGCGACACGCGGGTCCGACGTATACTAACAGACCGCGGCCGATTTAAAGGCTACCACCTAGCAAGTGTGGTGCCTGGCGGTGACACCACAGAGGGTATCATCTGGAATGCCCCAGAGGATTGTGGTAGTTACGCTGTTGTTTTCTGTCTGCATAAATAATCTTTTGGATAGGTTGGATAGCAATGTGCGGCTGTTTGCTGATGATGCTGTGGTGTACGGGAAGGTGTCGTCGTTGAGTGACTGTAGCAGGATACAAGATGACTTGGGCAGGATTTGTGATTGGTGCAAAGAATGGCAGCTAACTCTATATATAGATAAATGTAAATTGATGCAGATGAATAGGAAAAAGAATCCCGTAATGTTTGAATACTCCATTAGTAGTGTAGCGCTTGACACAGTCACTTCGATTAAATATTTGGGCGTTACACTGCAGAGCGATATGAAGTGGCACAAGCATGTAATGGCAGTTGTGGGGAAGGCAGATAGTCGCCTTTGGTTCATTGGTAGAATTTTGGGAAGATATTGTTCATCTGTAAAGGAGACCGCTTATAAAACACTAATACGACCTATTCTTGAGTACTGCTCGAGCGTTTGGGATCCCTATCAAGTCGAATTGAGGGACGACATAGAAGCAATTCAGAGGCGGGATGCTAGATTTGTTACTGGTAGGTTTGCATCATCACGCGAGTGTTACGGAAATGCTTCAGGAACTCGGGTGGGAGTCTCTGGAGGAAAGGAGGCGTTCTATTCGTGAATCGCTACTGAGGAAATTTAGGGAACCAGCATTTGAGGCTGACTGCAGTACAATTTTACTGTCGCCAACTTATATTTCGCGGTAAGACCACAAAGATAAGATAAGAGAGATTAGGGCTCGTGCAGAGGCATATAGGCAGTCATTTTTCCCTCGTTCTGTTTGGGAGTGGAACAGGGAGAGAAGATGCTAGTTGTGGTACGAGGTACCCTCCGCCATGCACCGTATAGTGGATTGCGGAATATGGATGTAGATGTAGATGTATAGATCTTCCAGCGTATAACCAGGAACCGTAAGACTATTTCTTCTGTAGGGTGTCGTAAGAGTTGCAGAAGAAGATAAGCCGTAATAGCAAGCACGTAATTGGGAAGGAGGCAAAACTGAAAATCCTTACTTAAAGGGTAGCTAACAACACAATAAAATCTTTTACCGCAGCAACAAAACGTACTCAACCAAGACTTTATTGCACTCGGCCGTTACCGGAAACACACAGCCACGTCACAGCAAACAAGTACAGTTGACTAAGGAAAATGCATCGCGCTGTCAATGCTTTCAGGCCAGTAGTGCATAGACTATCGACCTCGATTGCGCGCCGACTCACGAAAAGCCGACCGAAGCGTCCTCACTCTCTTGTGCGATAATGTTGCGGTCGACTAATAACAGCGTATGTCTACGGACACGATATCGAATGAAAACATTTGGTACTTTACTAATGAGCAGTATCCTGAGAAAACTATCGCACTGATAAAAGTGTGGAAAGGAAAGTATCGGTACCTTGAGATATGTTTGATAAAAAGATCTGAGTAGACTCTTGCTGCTAATCACGATTATTCTTGCAGGTTGCTTTGCTAATGTATGATTTCCTATTACAGCTTTTTAACTCCGTAATTTTTGAAATTCGATTAATTCAAAACAAAATTTTTTTAAATTTACGACTTTCTTGCATGTAGGTCGTCACATATTTAAAAGGAGAGGGGCCCAGTTATCGTCCTCGCTCCTAATTTCGTTCCCATAGGAATTTCCCGTTTCCATAGTTGGTAACACAGTCTAACAGTCGCGACACTCACTGCTGTAAAAGTTGCCGTTTGACAGACGGAGCGACACTAGCGCTCCAAGCGGCAGGTAAGGTGAACGTAAGACGCGTCGTAAGCATAATGTTTGTTTGCATCCATTTCCTACGTAATTTCCGAATTATTCGAGTTATTTTCTTGCCTCCAAGAGTTTGTGTAGTATCAGAAGGCATATACGTTTCTAAAAATGATTTAAAATATGCGCAAATATGGACAAAAACAATGAATAGAGTGGCAAGCTACAACGCATTCGTGAAGGAACACTTGTGACATTGGACAGAATTGCAGCTTATCACGTTGATATCAAAAGAATATAAACACACAGTCACATGTAAAAAGCACAGACATGTACCCTTACATTAAAAAACGATCGACAGCTTGTTTATCGTCCTGTAGGCCTACTGTGTTTGTCATTGTCGCCTGTTGCCACAACTACGATCTTCATTTTTATATTGCTCTAAGTGGGACAAGCAACTGCCAAATAGTGGGAGAAATATACTGAAAACATTATAATGAGCTGATTACATCACATTTCACGAAAAACCAAATATTTGAATAATTTTCAAACAATCTGTCCGTAGGCACTTTCCTTGTCCCGTAATAGTTTCGCTCGAAGTCTAACGATCTGCAAATTCTGACACTTCATCCGCTTTTGCAAGACACGAACAGCTGCACTTAATCTAACCACTTCATCGTCAAAGCAGGTCTATGTTGATGATTCACACGAATCTGGTACTGATACATGGAGAGTTGAACTGGCTGCTTCTGTGTCATAGGACTGTTTTAGAGCTTTAGATTGTGTGTTGTGTGTACTGTAAGACCTTCGGTACACACACCATCAGATTATTTGACTTGTCGCTCTAACGAAGTAGGCGAGTGCCAGCAATATGTCTCGTGGTCTTATCGTGGCGTGTTTATCTTCTGCCGTTGGGTCAGATGATAGAAATGCCACTTGCACGCGTAGAGTAGCAGATTGACGGTGACCCACTTTAAACAGAACGTGATTAATTTTCACACAAATTTATTAAAATAATAAAAAGCATAGATATTACGTAACTTGATTCTGGATGCTATTTACAATTGACAATCTGAAGTTCATTTGGTCTTGGTACATTAATCTTGTTCTCACATATCTCTGATACTTGACAAAGTGTCTATTCATTTATCTTCATGGCTATGTACAGGAATATGGTAATCTTATTAGGCGCAGACTGAAACTGGATTGCAGACTAATGCAGACTGATGCAGACTGACTAATCGGAGGTCTGTACACTCGTTATAATACCTTGAGCGTTCAGGTATCACTGCGCGAGTGTGATCTGCGAGGAGAAAAGGTTCTACGTTAGAACCAATATCATTGGCTGCGAGACATATTAATACGCGGATCGGCGGAAGCAGAATTTGGTCCGTCTCTAAGACAGCGCCATCTCGTAGTGCGGAGACAGACGAGCGCTGCGCCTGCGCTGCTGTGCTTAGCGGGGCGCGCTCTATTGGGAAAGTTGTGTACGCGCTGACTATGGGGAACTATTTACACAACAGATTGACTGTCGAATCTTTGTGGCAGTTTCCTCTTCACCGTCAGTTGAGTTGGCTTATTTGGAATGTCAAACAGTGTGGGTACTGCATTCCAAACGAGTTTGTTATTGTCTGCGTTTATGAACTGGTTTTGTTCTAAATGTAGCGAACAAAATGTAATATTATTAAACAGGTAAACTGGGTCTTTCTTCATAAGGTCTTCTCGTCTGCTATTAACTACCCATTTTTTGCTCCTAAAACGAAACATTCATCATTTACACACATATAGTTTGCAAGTGAATCCTGACGATACAGTTAGTAACATGATGGTATATACCTCCCAGGATCCTTAGGAAACCTAAAAAAGACAGTTGTGGTGTGTTCTTCCTGTTGTTGCTGCAACTTATTGCGCTCCCGATGGTAAAAAACCATTGTATAAATCAAAATAAACAATCACTATTCACTTTCACGATCGCGCTGAACTCACAATTCGACCTACCGGCCGCTTGGGGCGCTGCTGGCGCTGTAGGCAACAAAATCGAGGCCAAGTGTCACGACTGTTATGTTAGACTGTTGTTGGTAACACATGTTAAAATGCGCGTGACCTCGGTCCATTGTGTTGTTGAGAGAGTTCGTGTTATGGAGCAAGTGTAGCCTGCGTGTACGAACGAATTCTTTTTTTTTTATGCTGAGGTGAGTTAGTGTAGCAATCAAATTAACAGCCTGCTATTGCTAGTGAGAGCACTGATTTGTGTCCAAATATTGGGTTGTATTTTAAGTCGTGTGTTGTCTCTGATGTGTAATCGTTATAGTCAACCGTTTGTCCTATGTTGCTGTAGCGGCCTATATAATAAATCTGGGTATTTCATTCCCCATACAGTTTCCATTTTCGTCCCTGGGGCGCAATTTGGAACTGTTATTAAACACTGATTTTATTTGTTTTTTATGAAGATAACTTTACTTTTTTGATAGTGGAAAACACAAAGGGGTATATATGGATTCGTTGCAAAAAATGCTTAGTTTGTTATCACGAAACACGTTGTTTATCTACACAGGCATACAAATTCATATTGAACACATTTTGGAAGGCTGAACAAACTTCAATAGACTGTTCATTCATGACATTCAAGTGATTCATTGTAGTGAAACTCCCTGGCAATGCAAGAATAAAAAATACGTTTAAATTAAGTCTACTTTAGATAATTTTTCTTGGGGACGAAATTACAAACTTTTTTTTGTATTTCTGTTTTTGTAGTGTTAACATTTATATAAAATACTGGTAAGAGCGAGGTTATCGGTCTCATCGCCTTAGGGAAGGATGGGGTAGGTAGTCGGTCGTGCCCTTTCAGAGGTACTGTGGTGTGTGTACTGTAAGACCTTCAGTACACACACTATCAGATTATTTGACTGGTCGCTCTAACGAAGTAGGTGAGTGTCAGCAACATGTCTCGTGGGCTTATCGTGGCGTGTTTATCTTCTGCCGTTAGGTCAGACGCTAGAAATGCCACTTGCACGCCACGCTTAGAGTAGCAGATTGATGGTGACCAACTTTAAACAGAACTTGATTAATTTTCACACACATTTATTAAAATAATAACAAGCATAAAGATTACTTAACTTGGTTCTGGATGTTATTTACAATTGACAATCTGAAGTTCCTTTGGTATTGGTACGTTAATCTTATTCTCACATATATCTCTGATACTTGACAAAAGTGTCTATACATATATCTTCATGGCTATGTACAAGAATATGGTAATCTTATTAGGTGCAGACTGAAACTTGACTATAGACTGGTACACACAAATGTAGAACTCGTACAGACTGGTACAGACTAATGCAGACGGGTACAGACTGGTGCAGACAAATGCAGACTGACTAATCGGAGGTCTGTACACTCGTTATAATACCTCGCGCGTTCATGTATCACTGCGCGAGTGTGATCCGCGAAGAGAAAAGGTTCTAAGTTAGCAGCAATCTCATTGGCTGCATTACATATTAATACGCGGATCGGCGGAAGCAGAATTTGGTCCATCTCTGTGGCAGCGCCATCTCGTAGTGCGGAGACGGACGAGTGCTGCGCCTGCGCTGTTGTGCTTAGCAGGGCGCGGTCTAGTGGGAAAGTTGTGAACACGCTGACTACGCAGAACTATGTACACAACAGGTACCATTCCGGCATTTACCGGAATCAATTTAGGGAAATCACGGAAAACCCAAATCAGGATGGCCGCACACGGGATTCAATCGTCATCCTCCCGAATGCGAGTCTAGTGTGCTAACCACTGCGCCACCACGCTCAGTGTAAAATAATGCATTCAGCATATTACAGCAATGTGATTGTAACTAGCCTTCAAGTGGAGCATAAATTCAAGAATATATATATATATATATCAATTTGTAGCCTTTTCCGTAACCTTTCAGGAATTACACAGATCCTAACGTACTAAGGCGACGAAATTTGGGCTCCCTATCTTCCTGAACAAGCATGCAACGCTCTATTCACTCTGTTGTTATCTTGTTAAGTAAATAAATTTACCTTGCTGTTGTAATGGAGCGTTTTCTTAAACGCCTTTTTAATGTACGGAGTATTTCCCAAAGATTTCAAACTTTTGATAGAGAGAAATGCATCTCGCTCCATTGTTATGCACTTAATCAAAATATTGCCAAGTTTCACTTTCCAGAGGAGCAATCCGGTAGAGGCCAGCCTCAGTGTGGTTTTTAGGGGGTTTCCAACGTTTGTTTAGACAAATGCTGGGTTGATCCCCACTTTCCGCCTCAAAAACTCCGATACTGAAACGTTAAATATGATCACATTCAGAATCAAGTGTACACAATTCACAGAAATGTGACAGACACGACTTCCCCTCCCTTATGTGACTGTCGACTATGGCGTCAAGATGGGCATCCGGCTGCAGAGTTAAACTAAACAAATTCTCCTAAGCTTGAATACAGCGGAGCCCGTAATTAGGCGGGGTAAACACTTACAAAAGGAAAGAGACGAAGAAGAAAGCGAAAATGAACACGTGTGTTGAAAGCCCTAGTGAAAACAAACCGTGAACGAAACGTTTCCCGGGTTGGCCAAGTGTCGCGAACGTTTTCGAACACCCACACTGTCTCCCGCACGCAGTTGTTGGCCTGTTGGTAGGCGAGCCTTGAATTTTTTGAGAGAGCTGGAATTAAGTCATGCAGTCAGCGTTTTGGGTAAATGATAAAAAACGTAATAAATCATTACTGGGATCATGTGATACGATACCGGCTGTAAAGTACTAATGTGACTGCAGGTAGCAATTTAAAAGTCTCCTTCTTCTTTTGCTCTTCATCATCTAGGCGAAATGCCTGTTCCGACTTCACATTCAGAGTTGTTCCCATCTTCCCCTAGGTCGTCCAGGATCTCTTCTTGCTTATCTGTTTTGGCAACCTATCTTCATTCATCCCTTCCATTTTCTTCTGTAATCGGTCACTCTTTCCCCAATATCAAAAAGGTAAGTTCTGTTCTTACGTGTTCGTTACGTATTCTACCTAAGCTTTATCATTCCTTATTTACTTTATAAATTTCGATTCTGGTATCCTTTCTTGTCTCGTTATTGAACATTCTGTTTGCTGAACCATATACGTATGTGTTCAAAACTTTGAATCTTAGTTTCTATGTCTCCACCTTTATTTTAGCTCCGCATAACTACTGTGACCTATATCCTTCTGTATTTGTTTACTGTTTCCGTCTCTTGGTCTCCCTCCACGATTGTAACCCCCCGCACTTGCCTCCAATACTAAATTGGTGATCCCTTGATGTTGCAGAGTCTAATCTGTCAACCTATCCCTTCTTTTAGTAAAGTTGTGCCACAAATTTCTTGTCTCCTCAGTTCTTTTCAGTGCCTCCTGAATACACTAATCGACTGTTTAGTGGGTTCTTGGCATAATATTTTATATATTACGAATGAAACGCACATAACACTGGTGTAATATTCTACAATATTTCTTATTTGTTTCACGAACCGGTTTTCGGCTCTTTGGTCATCTTTGTTCCTTGTGATGCCGTAACAGCTGAAAACCATTTCGTGAAACAAATAATTAATATTGTAGAATATTACACCAGTGTTGTGTATGTCTCATTCATAACCTTTTCATTAGTTAAGTCATCTACCCACCTAATCTTCAGCATTCTTCTGCTACACCATATTTCAAAAGCTTACATTATCTTCCTTTCTAAACTGTTTATCGTCCATGTTTCACTCCCATACATAGCTAAATTCCATACAAACACTTTCAGAACAGACTTCCTAATACTTAGTCAATGTTAACAAATTTCTCTTTTTCAGAAACGCTTTTCTTGCCATTTCTAATACACGTTTTATATTCTCTCCACTTCGACCATCATCAGTTATTTTCGCCCAAATAGCAAAATTCATCTGCTGTTTCAAGTGTCTCGTTTCCTTATCTAAAGTCTGGAACTGCGCGACCGCTACGGTCGCAGCTTCGAATCCTGCCTCGGGCATGGATGTGTCTGATGGCCTTCGGTTAGTAACGTTTAAGTAGTTCTAAGTTCTGGGGGACTAATGACCTCAGAAGTTAAGTCCCATAGTGCTCAGAGCCATTTGAACCATTTGAACCTTATCTAAAATCCTCAGCGTCACCTGATTTAATTGGACTACATTCCGTTATACTTATCTTGCTTTTTCTGATGTTCATCTTATATCCTCCTTACAAGACGCTGTCCATTTCGCTCAGTTGCTCTTGCAAATCCTTTGCTATCTTTGACAGAATTGTAATGTCTTCACCAGACCTCAAAGTTTTTGTTTCTTCTCCCTGATCTTTCATTCGTACTCCAAATTTTTCTAAAGTTTCTTTTACTGCTGACTGAATAACACCGGGAATAGGCTACAATCCTGTCTCACTCCCTTCTCACCCACTGTTTGTATGTAAACATAGTGTATTTCACAAGTGCACCTCATAATAGTGAAATATGAAGCTATACTTGGTAAAACTGAAATATGCACGTGAAAATGACAATAACTGTGTAACTAAGTGGTAAAACTGTCACCACAGCATAACAGTATAATGGTACTTCATCTTTATTGATCTGCAACAGTATAAACATGTAAATGAATGTATAAACACCTGAGGATGGGCGCAATCCGAAACCGGTCGTGTGACAAATAAATAACCCTTTTATTGTGACAGGTAGCGGATATTTTTCTACACCCAACAATCAATGCCTTCTCTGCACGATAGCAATGTAGATATTATAGAAGACAGTGCTGCCGAAGCAGAGTTACTAAACCCAGCCTTCCGAAATGCCTTAGTTCAAATGGCTCTAAGCACTGTGGGACTCAACTTCTGAGGTCATCAGTCCCCTAGAACTTAGGACTACTTAAACCTAACTAACCTAAGGACATCACACACATCCATGCCCGAGGCAGGATTCGAACCTACGACCGTAGCGGTCGCGCGGTTCCAGACTGTAGCGCCTAGAACCGCTCGGCCACTCCGGCTGGCCAATGCCTTCACAAATGAGACGAAGTAAATATTCCAGAATTCGAATCGTGAACAGCTGCCAACGTGAGTAACGTAGAAGTAAATATCCTCGGAGTAGTGAAGCAACTTAAATCACTTAACAAAATAAGTCTTCTGGTCCAGACTGCATACCAATTAGGTTCCTTTCGGAGTATGGTGATGCATTAGCTCCATGCTTAACAATCATATACAGCCGTTCGCTCGACGAAAGATCCATACCCAAAGACTGGAAAGTTGCACAGGTAACATCAATATTCAAGAAAGGTAGTAGGAGTAATCCACTAAATTACAGGCCGATATCGTTAACGTCGATATGCAGCAGGATTTTAGAACATATATTGTGTTCGAACATTATGAATTACCTCGAAGAAAACGTTCTATTGACACACAGTCAACATAGGTTTAGAAAACATCATTCCTGTGAAACACAACTATCTCTTTATTCACATGAAGTGATTTCAGATCAATTCTGGAAGGCTTTTGACACTATACCACACAAGCGGCTCGTAGTGAAATTGCGTGCTTATGGAATATCGTCTCAGTTATGTGACTGGATTTGTGATTTCCTGTCAGAGGTCACAGTTCGTAGTAATTGACAGAAAGTCCTTGAGTAAAACAGAAGTGACCTCTAGCGTTCCCCACAGTAGTGTTATAGGCCCTTTGCTATTCCTTATCTATATAAACGATTTTGGAGACAATCTGAGCAGCCGTCTTCGGTTGTTTGCAGATGACGCTGTCGTTTATCGACTAATTAAGTCATCAGAAGACCAAACAAACTGCAAAACGATTTAGAAAAGATATCTGAATGTTGCGAAAAGTGGCACTTGACCACAAATAACGAAAAGTGTGAGGTCACCCACATGAGTTCTAAAAGGAGTTCGTTAAACTTCGGTTACACTATAAATCAGTCTAATCTAAAAGCGGTAAATGCAACTAAATACCTAGGTATTACAATAACGAACAACTTAAATTGGAAGGAACACACAGAAAATGTTGTGGGGAAGGCTAACCAAAGGTTGCGTTTTATTGGCGGGATACTTAGAAAATGTAACAGTCCTACTAAGGAGACTGCCTACACTACGCCTGTCCGTCCTCTTTTAGAATACCGCTGCGCGGTGTGGGATCCTTACCAGATAGGACTGACGGAGTATATCGAAAAAGTTCAAAGAAAGGCAGCACGTTTTGTATTATCGCGAAATATGGGAGAGAGTGTCACAGAAAAGATACAGGATTTCGGCTGGACATCATTAAATGAAAGGCGTTTATCGTTGCGACGGAATCTTCTCACGAAATTCCCATCACCAACTTTCTCCTCCGAATGCGAAAATACACCCCTGGAAATTGAAATAAGAACACCGTGAATTCATTGTCCCAGGAAGGGGAAACTTTATTGACACATTCCTGGGGTCAGATACATCACATGATCACACTGACAGAACCACAGGCACATAGACACAGGCAACAGAGCATGCGCAATGTCGGCACTAGTACAGTGTATATCCACCTTTCGCAGCAATGCAGGCTGCTATTCTCCCATGGAGACGATCGTAGAGATGCTGGATGTAGTCCTGTGGAACGGCTTGCCATGCCATTTCCACCTGGCGCCTCAGTTGGACCAGCGTTCGTGCTGGATGTGCAGACCGCGTGAGACGACGCTTCATCCAGTCCCAAACATGCTCAATGGGGGACAGATCCGGAGATCTTGCTGGCCAGGGTAGTTGACTTACACCTTCTAGAGCACGTTGGGTGGCACGGGATACATGCGGACTCGCATTGTCCTGTTGGAACAGCAAGTTCCCTTGCCGGTCTAGGAATGGTAGAACGATGGGTTCGATGACGGTTTGGATGTACCGTGCACTATTCAGTGTCCCCTCGACGATCACCAGTGGTGTACGGCCAGTGTAGGAGATCGCTCCCCACACCATGATGCCGGGTGTTGGCCCTGTGTGCCTCGGTCGTATGCAGTCCTGATTGTGGCGCTCACCTGCACGGCGCCAAACACGCATACGACCATCATTGGCACCAAGGCAGAAGCGACTCTCATCGCTGAAGACGACACGTCTCCATTCGTCCCTCCATTCACGCCTGTCGCGACACCACTGGAGGCGGGCTGCACGATGTTGGGGCGTGAGCGGAAGACGGCCTAACGGTGTGCAGGACCGTAGCCCAGCTTCATGGAGACGGTTGCGAATGGTCCTCGCCGATACCCCAGGAGCAACAGTGTCCCTAATTTGCTGGGAAGTGGCGGTGCGGTCCCCTACGGCACTGCGTAGGATCCTACGGTCTTGGCGTGCATCCGTGCGTCGCTGCGGTCCGGTCCCAGGTCGACGGGCACGTGCACCTTCCGCCGACCACTGGCGACAACATCGATGTACTGTGGAGACCTCACGCCCCACGTGTTGAGCAATTCGGCGGTACGTCCACCCGGCCTCCCGCATGCCCACTATACGCCCTCGCTCAAAGTCCGTCAACTGCACATACGGTTCACGTCCACGCTGTCGCGGCATGCTACCAGTGTTAAAGACTGCGATGGAGCTCCGTATGCCACGGCAAACTGGCCGACACTGACGGCGGCGGTGCACAAATGCTGCGCAGCTAGCGCCATTCGACGGCCAACACCGCGGTTCCTGGTGTGTCCGCTGTGCCGTGCGTGTGATCATTGCTTGTACAGCCCTCTCGCAGTGTCCGGAGCAAGTATGGTGGGTCTGACACACCGGTGTCAATGTGTTCTTTTTTCCATTTCCAGGAGTGTATTTTGTTGACACCGACCTACATAGGGAGGAACGACCACCAAGATAAAATAAGGGAAATCAGAGCTCGTACGGAAAGGTACAGGTGTTCATTCTTTCCGCGCTCTATACGAGATTGGAATAATAGAGAATTGTGAAGGTGGTTCGATGAATTCTCTACCCGGCACTTCAATATGATTTGCAGAGTATCCATGTAGATGTAGATTGTAAGTAGGCTGTTTAGGTTTTTATGTTGGTAACGCCAGGCGGCGCTCTGTATGAAAATCACTGACTGTGCTGTGTGCAGTCTGTGGCTGGTTTGCATTGTTGGAATTTTTGCTGTTGTAGTGTTGGGCAGTTGGATGTGAACAGCGCGTAGTGTTGCGTAGTTGGAGGTGAGCCGCCAGCAGTGGTGGATGTGGGGAGAGAGATCGTTAGGTAAATACATTGTTTGTTCTCTATCAAAATCTTTCATTTGATAACTGTGCCTTCAGCAGTTAGAATCTTTTATTTAGCTGGCAGTATTGGCGCTCGCTATATTGCAGTAGTTCGCGTAACTAAGATTTTTGTGAGGTAAGTGATTCATGAAAGGTATAGGTTATAGTTAGTCAGGGCCATTCTTTTGTGCGGGATTTTGAAAGTCAGATTGCGTTGCGCTAAAAATATTGTTTGTCAGTTTAGTGTTGATCAGAATAAGTAAAGAAAAAAATGTTTGAGTACGTTCAGTTTTGCTCAGCTGTTTGAAAATTAAATAACGTAGCGGTTTTCCAGCACTGTCATTTATAAAATTTTTCTAAGAGGATGTAGAAATTAGGGAGAGTGTTTTTGCCGCACCGTTTCCGTGTTAAGATATGTGGATGAAATGCTACACCCTTGTCTTAGTCCTTGAGCAGTTCTTACTTCAATATTGTTGATCCTTCCAGTGTTTGTTAGAGGGAAATTAGGAGGCCCCGTGTATTCTTCACCTATTTAATCGAACTGAAAAGTATCGATTAAAACAGTAACTGTATCGAGATGAAAGTTGTTTAACGCATGGAAATGAGAAGATTTCTCACACATCAGTAGCGACGTCTACTTGTTTGTTGTGTGCGGACTGTTGTTCTCGAGAGCTTTGAGACACCGCCTTCTTGGCGCAACCTCTCAGCTTCGGAGCACTGTACGACACTCGCGCTTAGCTCCGCACAAAAAACAACTCGGAGAAAGGGGAGCAGAGCGGGTCGGCGCTTTGTGCGCAGCGCGAGGGCGCCTCCCTGGCTTTGTAATCGCGAGAGGAGAGCAGGGCCTAGCAGGCGACCCGTGCCGGCAAAGGTTGGCCACTTGGCAGCCGCCGCGGGCCCCGGGGGACGGCCGCCGCCAGGGGTCGCCGTGCGCAGAAAGGTCAGCTCAACAATTATGCAGCTCGCTCGTTTTTTGCTTGCCTCTCCGCCCCAGAGGCCCGAGTCGACAGATATCGGAAGCTTGACCCGTACACGAGACAGCGCACGGCGTCATTGCACCGAAATACGATCTCGATCAGCTGGCGGGTGGAGTGATATAATTCTGTCGAACTTACTGCCCTACTGATTAATTCCACAGCTACACTCTAAGACAAATCAAACGACTCTCCACGAAGAATATGTCCCAATAGGACGGAAATTGGTAGCTGTGATATACACGTAGAAAGAAATTACTATAAATTCAGAAAATTTGAATGATACATTCAATAGAAATAGCTTCAACAACTGAGCAAATTAATAATTCATAAAATTTGAATGATACATTCAATAGAAATAGCTTAAAAAACTGAGCAAATTAATAATTCAGAAAATTCGAATGATACATTCAAGAGAAATAGCTTCAAAAACTGAGCAAGTCAATAAGGAGTTGGTTCACCTCTGGTCCTTACGTAAGTTGTTACTCTGTTTGGCAATGACTGATAAAGTTGCTGGATATGTGTGGTGTCACCGCCAGACACCACACTTGCTAGGTGGTAGTTTTAAATCGGCCGCGGTCCATTAGTACATGTTGGACCCGCGTGTCGCCACTGTGTGATCGCAGACCGAGCGCCACCACAAGGCAGGTCTCGAGATACGGACTAGTACTCGCCCAGTTGTACGGACGACGTAGCTAGCGATGCACACTGACGAAGCCTCGCTCATTTGCAGAGCAGATAGTTAGAATAGCCTTCACCTAAGTCAATGGCTACGACCTAGCAAGGCGCCATTAGTAACATTGCATGTATCTAAAGAGTCTCACTTGTATCGCCACAATCTCCAGATGTACCAAAAGGATGCATTAAAGTTAAGTATTCCAGAAGCTACGTACTTTTCTTTATAGCATTCATTACGTATCCTGTTTCCGATCTCCCGCCATCCTGCTTTAGCTTGGCGCGTGCCTTTCGGCTTCCTCTCATTGTGTCTAGGCTGTCTTGCCTAGACACAACAATATGCGCCTCAAGGATATCATGGCAAAACTCTGTCCAACTGGCGCGGTAGATCGTCAGAATTCCGAGCTGGTCGAAGGGCCTCGCCCGTAATGCTCCAAACTTTCTCAGTTGGGGAGATACCCGGCGAGCTTGCTCGTCAAGGTCTGCGGGCGGGCGTTATCTTGCTGAAATGTAAGCCCAAGATGGCTCGTCCTGAAGGGCAACAAAACTGGGAGTAGAATATCGTCGACGCGTCGCTCTGCTATTAGACTGCCGCGGATGACAACCAAAGGTGTGCTGCTATGAAATGAAATAGCATTCCAGACCTTTACTGGTGATTGTTGGACCCTATGGCGGGCGACAGTCAGGTATGTATCCCATCACTGTCTGGGGCGTCTACAGGTACGTCTTCGGCGTGTGATCTCATTCACGAGAGTAGAACTGTCTTCAGTAATGAGTCCCCATTCGAGTTGAGCCCAGATGACCGAGAAGAATGTCTGGAGGTGCCCTGGGCAACATTGGGATACAAACCTGGCTGTCGCCGGTCACACTGCTCGACAGCCACAAATAGTGTAAAGATACATTTTCGTAAACATTGTGTTTGATCATGTACTTTGCTGTATCAGAAGGTGTTGTGTTAAGATCATGTAGTCTTCTCGTGTGGCTATTAAAATACGCGAGTGGCATCCCAAAGAAGTGATACATTATTTCAGAACAGAACCTCGCTAAAAGTCAGTTTCAGGCTCAAGACACAGAACCTACGACCTGCGTGCTGTTTTCTGCGCTGGGGACATCAACTTGAAGACAGCAGGTTAGTGAACTATAACACAGTGCAGTGGAAACACTAGACGCCTCACGTGTACTGCATGCACAGAACAGATGTGCTCAGTGACACGTCATCTGCAGTAATGCAGAGGAGGTAAAGGAGGATGATCGTTATTAACACCAACAGTCAATTCATTGTTCCTTTCTTGCCGTAACATGTACATCACATTTACCGATTTGCGTCACATTCGGATAATTCCTTGGTGATGCAACTTTCTGTTTTGTCTCAGACTCTGTTTCAAACCAAGTGCTAGTCTGGATCAGGTGACAGAGGATTTAGGTTCACTCTGTAAAGGATTTACCAGGGAAGACACCGTGGTTATTGTGGGAGAGCCAGGGAACAGTATCGACAGAGATCCTGGGTACAGTACAGAGTGTGACCTGGTAAAGATTGCGTCGGCATCGAGACACACCAATGTTGAGTTTGTATCCGTCCTGAGACGCCACGACCGACCCCATTTGAACTCTTCTGTTGGGAGAGTTAATTTGGAGTTGGAACGGCTGCTTGGGTCGGATGCGGGGGCTCATATTGGTGTGGTTCCTGTTGATTCTCTCTGTAGGTGGGACTATACCAGGCACGGCCTACATCTCAACAGGAAAGGGAAGGGTAAACTGGCTGGGGTAATAGCAGGAAATTTAAGGGGGGAGGCACTGCCATGAATGGTAAAATACCAGTGGTTACAGGTGTTGGAGCAGCACCTTTTTTAGGATAGGTAAGACAGAAAGATGCCAAGTTCTACGAGAGGTCAGGATTGAAATAAAGCTTCAGTTTAGGAAAGAAATTAAACAGCACAATTCTAGCACATTGGATCACCAATCACAGCTGTCAATTATAAATTTTCACCAATCACCAGAAATTTTATCTCCACCATATTGTATCTCAGTCCTAGGTAATTGCATTGATGAATTAAAGTCACCCAACCCAGTTGACATAATCTGCCACTCTGAACACCATGTGACCACTGGTATAGGAATTAGGCCTAAGCACAATGTGAAACTCAGACAGGAGAGTACTGCAAATGTTAGAATAAGGAAAGGTTCTCATAAAAGTATAATTAAAAATAATGTAAGTATATTTCATCAAAATATTGAGAGTTTAAAGAATACAATAGATCAGCTTCTGGTTTGTTTAGAAGATTTAGAAGCTGAGGATGAAATAGATATACTATGCCTGTCTGAGCATCACATTGTTACTGATATGGATAAGGTAAATGTAAGTGGATATAAACTCACTGCACATGCAATTAGAGAAAATATGGAGAAAGGAGGAGTTGCCATATATGTCAAAAGTTATCATTGTGCAAAAAGTATAGAAACAAAAAAGTTATGTGTAGAGAAACATATAGAAGCATGTCCCTGTGAGCTTAAATTAAATAAAGGCTCATTTATAATTGTAACTGTATATAGGTCCCCATCGGGAAATTATCATCTATTTCTGAAAAATTTGGACTCCTTGTTGTGCTATCTGTCAGACAGGGGGAAGCAAATTATTATTTGTGGGGACTTCAATGTAGATCCTCTGTAAGAAGGTAATAGGAAAAATGACCTCGAAGTATTACTCGGTTCTTTCAATTTGACACCCGTTATAGATGTTCCTACTCGGGTGGTAAAGGATAGCAGCTCACTGATAGATAACTTCTTTATATACCAGGATAAGTTTAGCCAGATAAACGCTCAGCCTGTTGAGAATGGTCTTGCTGATCATGGTGCACAGCTAGTTACAATATATGACATAGCTCCATTCAGCAATACTAAACAGTCCTCCAAAGTAGTACGTTCAATCAACAATTTAACAATTGCAAATTTCAGGGAAAGCCTACAGTGGTTAGACTGGGATGAGGTGTACCGTGAACCTGATGCCAATTTAAAATATAATTTATTTCATGACACTTTTGTAAATACATTTGAAAACTGCTTCTTCAAGAAAATAGTTAAATATACTTGTGAGAAACCATGTAACAAACCATGGCTTACTAAGGGTATAAAAATATCTTGTAACCGGAAAAGGGAAATGTATCTGACAGCAAGAAAGAGTGGTGATGCAGAAACTATCAAACATTATAAAAACTACTGTGCTATATTAAGAAAAGTTATTAAAAAATCCAGAAGTATGTGTATCATGTCTGAAATCAGCAACTCTGATAATAAAATTAAAACAATTTGGAATATTATTAAAAGAGAAACAGGTCAACCAAGAGCACAGGAAGACAGTATTACCATCAAATTGAATGAAAACTTTACGAACAAAAAGTCAGAAGTTGAAAATATTTTTAATAATCATTTTCTAAATGTTGTAGATATAGTAGGATCCAGGTCTTCATTAGAAGATGCTAGGCTGTTGATGGAAGAGGCCATACCTATGCAATTTGATACAATTGAAATCTCACCCACTTCTCCCTCTGAAATTAGGAAAATAATAAACTTGCTTAAAAGCAAAAACTCACATGGAATTGATGGCATTTGCAGCAAAATACTAAAAGCTTGTTCTCAACAGATAAGTAAGATTCTCAGCCACCTGTGTAATAGCTCTCTGGAACAGGGCATTTTCCCCGATAGACTGAAATATGCTATTGTTATACCTTTGCATAAAAAAGGGGATAGATCTGATGTCAACAATTACTGTCGAATCTCCCTTCTAACAGCTTTATCCAAAATTTTTGAGAAAGTAATGTATTCAAGAGTAGCTTCACATATCTGTAAAAATGAAGGATTTTCAACAGAAAATGCCATATATGCTTTCACCAATCAAATTCTGAATGATCTGAATAACCGAACACCATCCATTGAGATTTTTTGTGATCTCTCAAAGGCTTTTGATTGTGTAAATCATGAAATTCTGCTAGCCAAGCTCAAGCATTGTGGCATGAGTGGGACAGTGCACAAATGGTTTAATTCGTACCTAACTGGAAGAGTGCAGAAAGTTGAAATAAGCAGTTCTCATAATATGCAAAGATCAGCACATTCCTCAAACTGGGGAACTCTCAAGAATGGTGTTCCACAAGGGTCGGTCTTGGGTCCTTTGTTGTTCATAATATATATTAATGAGTTGCCATTCTATATTCATGAAGAGGCAAAGTTAGTTCTCTTTGCTGTACAGTAAATGGTATGACGCCATTAATAAATATAGACCTTAATCAGAAGCATATAGCTAAGGTAGAATATTCAAAATTTTTAGATGTGTCCATTGATGGGAGATTAAATTTGAAGAAACACATTGATGATCTGCTGAAACGTTTGAGTTCAGCTACTTATGCAGTAAGGGTCATTGCAAATTTTGGTGATAAACATCTTAGTAAATTAGCTTACTACGTCTATTTTCACTCATTGCTTGCATATGGCATCATATTTTGGGGTAATTCATCACTGAGGAATAAAGTATTTCTTGCACAAAAGCGTGTAATCAGAATAATAGCTGGAGTCCACCCAAGATCATCCTGCAGTCATTTATTTAAGGATCTAGGGATATTCAGAGTAGCTTCTCCGTATATATACCCAATTTAAAAGTAATGGCAGTGTGCATAACTACAATACTAGGAGAAAGGATGATCTTCACTATTCAAGATTAAATCTAACTTTGGCACAGAAAGGGGTGAATTATACTGGCACTAAAGTCTTTGGTCACTTACCAAATAGTATCAAAAGTCTGACAGATAACCAACAAGTATTTAAGAAGAAATTAAAAGAATTTCTGAATGACAACTCCTTCTACTCCATAGAGGAATTTTTAGATATAAATTAAGAAAAAAAGAAAAAAAAAAACAAAATATTATAAAAAATTAAAAAAAAAAAACAAAAAAGTTGTTATATTAACTGAAGTATGTTGTTAAATTAACTTAATTATGTCATGTATTGGAAAATTTGACTCGTTCCACATCAGTACGAAATTTCGTATTCATGATCCATGGAACTAGTATTAATCTAATCTAATCACTCGATCTATTCCGAAAAGACTGCTTCAGATGAAAGCTGCTTCGACACTATAACCTAAAATTCTGCGTTGTAAATCTGCTTCTGATGCAACATAACGCACTGTTTCCCCCAACACAAGAAATTAATATGGACTGTAAACGTCTGAATGTCTTCAGGAGCGAGATGTCTGGTGACTACAGCAACAGAGCCCAGACTGACAGACTTCCAGCGCACAGGTAACAATGTGAACCGTGCCAGAGTCACATGTTTGCATACATCTTCTGCAGCAGAACAGACTTTTGTGTGGCCTCCTGACGTGGCGGCGGCACAATGGTTTGCGACTCTGTTACGTTGCATGTCGTTGAAATCCTCTTCGAAGGCTGTTCCCAATAGAACAGAAAAAAGTATACGACTCTATTTTTTTAAAAATGTCGGCGTCATAACTCGGCAGCTGTGAAAGTTAAAAATTGCTTGCATACGTCGGAAAATTGACCTCATTGTTCGCTATAACGTAGCGAAAACCGGACGTCAATATGTCCACTCATTCTGCATGGTAGCGAAAACCGGCAGTCGATATGTCTACTCATTCTGCATGCAGAATTGGCCAAAAATATGCAGCACTACGAGACATGCATGCTTGAACATAAGTGCAGATGCTAGATTATACTGCAGGTGCCGCTGTCGTATTCGACCATCAATACGATGCAAGCGTCAATCGCGGTCCGAACAGTATTTTGTGTAGTTGTGATTTCATCATGTCGGAGTTAGTCAGTTCCAACATGGGCAAATTGTTGGTGCTCGTATGGTGGGCGCTTCTGTAACCAAGATAGCAGAAGTGTTTATAGAGGAAGCGGAAAAATACCATTCGCTAAATCACAACGCAGAAGGAGATGTGCGCTGAGCGATTTTGACAGAAAAATAAGAGGATGCCAGTTGCAAAGTCACTGCAGAATTGAACGGCCCACGTGCGAACTCTGTCAGTACGAAAACAACACGAAGGGAGCTCCATAAGCAGGAAATTGTGCTGACGAGCCGGGACTTCAGAACAACTCATCAGTGGTGGAAATGCCCGCAAAAGAAAAGCGTGGTGCTGGAGCCATTGAAACCTGGATTGCGGGGCGATGAAAGAAAGTCATTTGGTTGGATGAGTCTTGTTTTAAACTGTTTCCAACTTCTGACCGAGTTTACGCCCGATTGAAGTGCTACCTATTTGTAAGATTCTATGTCTTTTATGGAGAAGCAAGCTTCATTGAAGATGGGGGCTAAAATGTAATTTAATACACCTTACAGTTCAGTGCGAAAGAGGTAGTTTACATTCGTTTAGTACTTTGTTACCTCAAAGGCGACCTCTACCTCCGCTTTCGTACCAGACCAATGGGAAAATTGGTTAACGTGCTTGTTAGACGGCGACTGACGAATCAACTCGCTACAATCCTCACAAGAATTTCAAGTAAGCTATTGAAAACTGATCGGTACGAAATATCTCATAGACTTTGATTTCATTAAAAGAAATATGCCACGAGAGAAGGCGATTGGCGTTCGGTCGCTTGTCGTCCAACAATGCCTCACCGACCTTTCCAGTTTTAAGCCTGAAATGAAGTTCTAAAAAATATATAAATAAAAAAAATGTTATGTTCATAAAGAGGACTCTGTTAGGCGAGAGAATTGACATAGAACACGGCGGTATAGATGATGATAACTGCAATTATCCTACCAATTAGGATACTGAGTTTAACTTACATATAGCTCACAGAACTTGAGCAACAAAGAAGATGAAACTTAGACAGTAGAAAAGTGGATCTCCATCTTTTTGCTCGACGAACATTTACAAAGCTAGAACATGGCTTACACACCAACAAGAGTCGATAAAAATTAAACACATTTCTGTTCTCTGCATCAAGGAAAGAAAACATTAACCAAAATCCACAACTGAAGTTAGGGACGATACAAATCTCAGTGGTAACGTTTTATCGCTCCCTTGAATACTTGGAGTTTATGTGGTAACAGCATGCACTATAAGCATTCAACAGCAAAGCGGGGAAGAGTAGTGTTTATTTTAACACACCATACTTACATTAAGTCTTTGTAAAACGTTTATCAGATTGGTTACGTTTTTACAGGAACGTTTATGACCGTTTTAGTGCCCAACAAACTTATACGTGAACTGTTTTATTTGCAGGATGGAAATCTAAATATGAATTAGATTACACACCTCAATCAGAATGACATTTTAATGTTCTTTCCTCCCCATTTGGTCTAAGATGACGGGAAAAAATGAGCCAGTGAAAGAGCCACAACGAGGCGAAAAGATTTTCATTTTATATCTGTTTGCTTTCTGAAACACACGATAAACGCTTATAACAAATTCCAATATGTAATATTGTCTTTTAACGACGACCAAAAAGTTTCGCGACGGCACTACACTTTCCGCAGAGGAAAAAAAAAAAAGCATCGTCTATGTTCGTGGGTGAATTATTTAGCGAGAATCAAATTATATCTTTGAGTAGCTCACGAACTACCTTTAAAACATTTTGATTGTCATTTGTTGTTAAGAGAATGAGTAATCCACGTCGGGGAGTTTAAGTCGGTGTTCGCCCGTGTGGAATATTGTGACGCGGAGTGTGTGGTGTTCCGTTGCTGTTAGACGAGGCTGGTCGACGAACATCGTTACCGTCTCGTCCAGGGCTAGCCCGACACTGTTGTCACGCTGAGCACGTGACGGTTAGCTGGCAGACTTGCATGAGCAACATTCTCCTTACGGTACATCTGGGGAGTACAAGAAACATTTAGACGAACAGCTTTAATGTTACGCAATGATTTGAATTGCGAAGCTGCCCTAGCATAAAGTCTGATTAATACACTCCTGGAAATTGAAATAAGAACACCGTGAATTCATTGTCCCAGGAAGGGGAAACTTTATTGACACATTCCTGGGGTCAGATACATCACATGATCACACTGACAGAACCACAGGCACATAGACACAGGCAACAGAGCATGCACAATGTCGGCACTAGTACAGTGTATATCCACCTTTCGCAGCAATGCAGGCTGCTATTCTCCCATGGAGACGATCGTAGAGATGCTGGATGTAGTCCTGTGGAACGGCTTGCCATGCCATTTCCACCTGGCGCCTCAGTTGGACCAGCGTTCGTGCTGGACGTGCAGACCGCGTGAGACGACGCTTCATCCAGTCCCAAACATGCTCAATGGGGGACAGATCCGGAGATCTTGCTGGCCAGGGTAGTTGACTTACACCCTCTAGAGCACGTTGGGTGGCACGGGATAGATGCGGACGTGCATTGTCCTGTTGGAACAGCAAGTTCCCTTGCCGGTCTAGGAATGGTAGAACGATGGGTTCGATGACTGTTTGGATGTACCGTGCACTATTCAGTGTCCCCTCGACGATCACCAGTGGTGTACGGCCAGTGTAGGAGATCGCTCCCCACACCATGATGCCGGGTGTTGGCCCTGTGTGCCTCGGTCGTATGCAGTCCTGATTGTGGCGCTCACCTGCACGGCGCCAAACACGCATACGACCATCATTGGCACCAAGGCAGAAGCGACTCTCATCGCTGAAGACGACACGTCTCCATTCGTCCCTCCATTCACGCCTGTCGCGACACCACTGGAGGCGGGCTGCACGATGTTGGGGCGTGAGCGGAAGACGGCCTAACGGTGTGCAGGACCGTAGCCCAGCTTCATGGAGACGGTTGCGAATGGTCCTCGCTGATACCCCAGGAGCAACAGTGTCCCTAATTTGCTGGGAAGTGGCGGTGCGGTCCCCTACGGCACTGCGTAGGATCCTACGGTCTTGGCGTGCATCCGTGCGTCGCTGCGGTCCGGTCCCAGGTCGACGGGCACGTGCACCTTCCGCCGACCACTGGCGACAACATCGATGTACTGTGGAGACCTCACGCCCCACATGTTGAGCAATTCGGTGGTACGTCCACCCGGCCTCCCGCATGCCCACTATACGCCCTCGCTCAAAGTCCGTCAACTGCACATACGGTTCACGTCCACGCTGTCGCGGCATGCTACCAGTGTTAAAGACTGCGATGGAGCTCCGTATGCCACGGCAAACTGGCTGACACTGACGGCGGCGGTGCACAAATGCTGCGCAGCTAGCGCCATTCGACGGCCAACACCGCGGTTCCTGGTGTGTCCGCTGTGCCGTGCGTGTGATCATTGCTTGTACAGCCCTCTCGCAGTGTCCGGAGCAAGTATGGTGGGTCTGACACACCGGTGTCAATGTGTTCTTTTTTCCATTTCCAGGAGTGTACATTTATTTTGTAACATGCACCGAATTTGCATATTTATGATTCAAAATATTTGTGGACAGGTATTTGTCACTAATCTTGAGTTGGCGACCCTGCACGCTCAGCCCTACCGTGCTATCTCAGCGTAAACAAAATCTTTCTCGTAGGGTTCACTGTAACGACATTTAGTGTTTATATAAATGGTTCTCACGAGCAATGAAGAAATGTACCGTAGTGCCGTCGAATACTGAATTTTACACTGGACACAACGTATCACACAAACTCGGGGCTTAGCACGCGACGACAGTTAGCTACACAGTCACGTTCTTGGCGCTCGCCGACAAAGCAGTGGTTTAGCTCGTGACCGCGGCCTCATTGCTCTTTACGTGTGCGTAAGTGTATGTGGATACAAAAAAAAATGGCTCTGAGCACTATGGGACTTAACATCTTAGGTCATCAGTCCCCTAGAACTTAGAACTACTTAAACCTAACTAACCTAAGGACATCACACACATCGATGCCCGAGGCAGGATTCGAACCTGCGACCGTAGCGGAAATCATTTTATACTCAGTGGTATTGTGTACTAATACATGATATCTTATTTACCATTGTTTTATCTTTGCGAGCGAAAAGCAACATCCCTATACCTAACCTGTGATCGGGAAAAGAGAAAGAACAAATGGTAAACAGAATGGCATACGCGGAAGGTAACATGCACGGAACATCATGAGTAAGAGAGATAAATTCTGTCCCGAAGTTATGACGCAACATGTATTGAACAACCCATGGACCATCGTTACATCTAGCACAATGTTATTTACAAATAAAAGGTTAGGTAATCCATTATGAATGGATAAGAATCAAAGTAAATTTACCAATCTTATACTAAGAAGAAAATCATGAGAGCATACACCATTAAGCATAAGTAGTTCAAGAAATAATTTTGTTTGGTCTCAGCACAACATTTTACTAGAAATGTATATCTTGTGTTATTTACATATTTACAATGAGTAGACGGGCATGATAGGACATTCAGTCGCATCGTCTGGTCCCATGTAAAATCGCTAAGCGCGTCTGTCCCTTGTCGGCTATTCTGGTGCGGCAGTTGAAGACAGCAAAACGAAAGTTGAAGTTTTAAATTTCACTTTCAAGAAATCGTTAGCACAGTAGCATCGTGCAAACATACCGTCATTTGAGCATCGGACAGACTCTCGCATGGACGACAACATAATAAGCATTTCTGGTGGTGGAAGACCTGAAAACAAATGAATCAATAGGTCCGGATGGAGTCCCACCCGGTTTTACAAAGAGTACTCTACAGCATTGACCCCTTACGTAGCTTGCACTTATCGTGAATCTCTCGCCCAGCACAAAATCCCAAGTGACTGTCAAAAAGCGCAGATGACCCCAGTATACAAGAAGAGTAAAAGAACGAACCCCGAAAATTACAGTCCTATATCCGGAACTTCGTTTTGATGCAGAATCCTTGAATATATTCTCAGTTCGAACATTTTAAACTTTCATGTGACTAAGAAGCTTATGTCCACTAATCAGCATGGTTTTAGAAAGCGTCGCTCTTGCGAAACTCAGCTTGCTCTTTTCTCACATGATGCACCGTCAACTGTGGATAAAGGGCAACAGGCACGTTCTATATTTCTGGATATTTATTAAGCATTTGACATGGTGCCCCATTGCAGGCTGTTAAGAAGGTACGAGCATATGGAATAAGTTTACAGATATGTGAGTAGCTTGAAGACTTGTTAAGTAATGCAACCCATTATGTTTTCGTCGAAGCGAATGTTCATCAGAGACAAGGGTATTGTCAGGGGTGCCCCAGGGAGGTGTGATAGCAGGGGTGCCCCAAGTTCTGGAAATCAGGGAATTTCAAACGTGCCAGGGAAATATCAGGGAAGGACTGATGACCTTAACAGTTATGTACCATGAGATTAAAAAAAAAGGGAAATTTGAAAAAAGAAACACTGGAAAAAATCATGTTTTTATCTTAGTAGATGAAATGATTTGTTTACTGACATGTCGCTGGCTAGGCGCAGCTGAATACGTGAGCCCTTCTTCCCTACCCCCTCATTCTTGCTGCTTCTTCCCTGTCTACCACTACCTCAGCTTTCAGTCAGTGCTGCCACCACACCTTGCTGCTAGCCTAGCAGCTGCCGACGAGAGGCAGGGGGGCGTGAGGAGTCGTTTGTTTGGATCTGGTTCTCAGAGACTGTTGACGCAGCGGCCAGAGACAACTGTCATTTGTGCACGAGTTGTGTCTGAATGTGTGCCTGTGCGTCTGCTCTCGTTTTCTGACAAAGGCTATGGTCGAAAATTTAGTTATGAGATTGTGATTGTCTTTTCTATGTTCCTGTCTGCAGCTCAGTGATTATCTTTACGGTGAGCTGCTACCTATCCTCATTAGTATTGATTTTCAGACTATTGAAGCAAGTTATCTGTTGCATGGATTGATCACCGCGGTCTCATTTCGTCAGCATGGTGTCTGTGACACGTACATAGCTGGCCACACCAGAGGGCTTCCATGATGGGCCAAAACTGCAGGCTAGTTCTGTGGGTATCTCTAACGGATCGGGCCTGCCAATCTGAAGCCGATCGTTGTCCACCAATGTGTTGGCCCTAACCCGTCGGATCTAGTCTCGCCGATCTACCTGCAGGCCGGGTCTGTTTTGAATGTGACGTAATGCAACGAGTTTCCGTGGTTTATCCATGGGCTCAGGACTGAGGAAATCCTTAGCAATGGATTTCAGAAATTGCGACTGTCTCACAGCAAGAACATTGTAAGTGCGGTGTTTTATAGACATTTCATTTATTATACTATATTTTGGTACATTGAAAGTAGTTTATACATTGGAAAGCATGAATGATAAGAGGAAGAAAATTGTGGCAGTCACTGGCAGTTTGTAGGCTATGTACTCACGTATTTCGTGAAAGAAAAGCCACACAACATTATAGACATAGTACAGAGTGCAGTAACCGACAGTAACAAACATAGTAGAACCAACATTTTATCGGCAGTCATCTGTAGTGTTGATTAACACAACTCTTCCTTGCCTTATACGCTTCTTTGAAGGGGCCTACTTTTATTGAGGTTATTTCTGAAATCAGTGCAGATATTTTAAACCTATCTTGTGACTCCAATGTAATATGTTTCTTTTTGTCACCAAATTTGATTCGTTTTGTCGAAATAAAATAACATCAGTGGTCTTAGTAAAACATATGCATACCATTTGGCTTGCTTTCTCCATCTAAAAACAGTTCATTGCAAAAGATGTTGGTGTTAGTACTTAAGACCTTTGCTCACATGTTTAGAAACACAGAAGTCCTTGCATTCTTCAACTTATGTCTTCAGTTACCGTTGAGATCTCAAAATTTGTCCCCCCAGAGGGCCAACAGCTCTTTTGTGGGTATGTGTGTGGTGCACACGGGTCCCTGAGCTATTGCAGCCTTTATTTTTTTTCTGGGCTGCTTTACCTTCCCCTTCCTTCTCCTTCCCTGCCCTTCTTTCTTAACGAGTGAGGTGGCGCAGTGGTTAGCACACTGGACTCGCATTCGGGAGAATAACGGTTCAATCCCGCGTCCGGACATCCTGATTTAGGTTTTCCGTGATTTCCCCAAATTCCTCCAGGCAAATGCCGGGATTGTTTATTTGAAAGGGTACGGCTGACTTCCTTCCCTAATCCAATAAGACCGATGACCTCGCTGTCTGGTCTCCTCCCCCAAAACAACCCAACCCCTTCTTTCCTTCTCTTTACCCCTTCCTTTCCTTCTCTTGGTGTTCTTCTTTATGCCAGCCTGGTTATACTCATTACTTTGCTCCGTCTTGCAGTTTTGGTTTGTTGCTTTTCCTCCTCCTTTTTGGCTTTTCTGTTTTGGTCCCCCTCAGGGGTTTGATCTCCATCTCCAAATTAGAAATCTGTAATGTGAGTCAGATGCGGAAGAACTCCCTCCCTAGCGTCTTTGGCATGGGTTCCTATCTCCTTCCACTCCCCCTTCCTCTCCGTTTTCCCCCTTCCCCTCCCGTCCCACCAAAGCCATTTCACCTCCTTGTTAGGTCACCAGCTCGGTAGCCAGTCCATGTGGTGGGACTTTTATATACCCATCTGGCTGAGCCCCCTGGTACCACAGGGATCACACTGCTGGTACCTGTCTTGTGAATGCCTTGTGCAAGCCTAGAAGTGGTTGCCCATCTTTTTGGGGCATCAGAACTTCTGGCAGCGATCATCCTGTTAGGCAGCCATTTCTGTGGCTGTGTGGCGTCCACAAGGCGATCCCGTCTTCGGAGTGGTTGGTACCAGGGCGGACGTTTGGCATGTGAAATGTGTTAAACTCTCTTGATGCTCTACTGTCGTCGCATCTCTTCCTTAACACAGTTCTGTCTCAAATCCTGTTTCTGACTTTCCAGCCTTACACTCCATGGATACACCCAGGGAGGAGGGCCAAACATGCCAGCTTGGGGCGAAATCCTTTCCATAATTCCTGGTCTGTACCAGGTGCGAAACTGAGACTTTTGCCACCACCAAACCACTTTCTTTGTGGGACATACTGAAGACATGTTTGGTGAAGTTGGGTCATTAAGCAGGATGAGATCTGGCTCTCTCCTTATAAAGACAGCTTCCGCCAGTCAGCCAGCCTCCCTCTGTGCCTGCAACCGTTTAGGAGACAACCTCATGGCAATCACTCCTCACAAGTCACTCAGTATGACACAGGATGTAACTTTTCATAGGGACCTTCTCCTCGAGTTCGATGATGAACTTACAGGTAATCTGCAATGATGTGGTGTTCATTTCGTCCTGAGGTCCAGAAAGGCCCTAAGGACCATCGTGTAGACACTGGCGTTTCCATCATGGCATTTGAAGGGAATACCCTGCCAGAGAAGGTCAAGGTAATGGCGTACAGATGAGACGTGAAACCGTACATTCCACCTCAATGCGTTGTTTCCATTGCCTCAAGTTTGGCCACATGTCCTCGCAATGCGATGCCACTCCCATCTGTTGTGACTGGTGGCCGCCCTCTTCATGTGGGGAGCCCTTGTACCTCACTGCCTGTGTAAGCTGCTCTGGTCGCCATTCTCCCGACTAACCGGAGTGTCCAGTGACATGAAGGAAAATAGTTTTCAGGAAATAAAGACCGTTGACTGTATCAGCTACTTTGATGCCCGGAAGAAATTTAATAGACCTCACCCTGTAAATCTCTCCTCTACCTCTGCCTCAGTTATGTCTTCCTCTCCTTACCCCTCCCCCAGGAACCGCCCATGGCAGCGTTACTGCTATCGATCTCACAATCTCATTCCCTCTCTTGTGGCTTGACTACACTGGTCACCTCGTGATGATAACCGCATTGGTGCAGTTGTGTGGGGCATCTCTGCCACTATTCTTCATGCTGCTGGCACTGCTATCCCCCTATCCACAGGTCTCCTTCATCATCGACCAGTACCATGGTGGACCAAGGACGTAGCAGTCACTGTCCAGGACCGCCGATGGGCGATGCAGCAATTTAAACAATACCCTTCACAGACCAACTTCCTCATTTTTAAGTGTCTCCATGCTAAATCTTGTTACCTTATTAAGTGGAGTGAAAAGGAATGCTGGGAGTGTTATGTTTCCTACTTGCTGACGTATGGTTCTTCATCACAGGTTTGGTCCAAGCTCTGTAGCCTTCTGGGCCGCCATCGACAGTCAACTGTCAAGGGGCCTATCGTCCAAGATGCTGTGTCTACTGATCCACTGGTCCTTACAGAACACCTCGTGACACACTTTGTGACAGCATCGGAATCCTCTTCCAATCCTGCCATCTTTCTCCAGTAGAAACACAAAGTTGAACAGACCCCCCTTCTCTTTCAACCCTCACCAAGCTGAACCCTATAATGAATCCTCCACTGAATAGGAATTCTTGCAGGCTGTTACTTCTTTACATGACACGGCCCCAGGCCCAGATTCCATCCACAACCAGATGATCCAAACCTTGGACATTACACAGACTCAAATTCTAGTCAGGGTCTTCAACCACATTTGGTTCACAGGTGCCTTTCCCTCACAATGGCGAAACAGTATAGTTCCCCCATCCTTAAGCCTGGGAAGAACACAACTTCTTTCGACAGCTACCGCCCAATTAGCCTGACTTTGTAAACTGCTTGAGAGGATGGTTAGCTTCCTATTATGTTGTATACTTCAATCTTGGGGCCGTTTGTCCCCGTACCAGTGTGGCTTCCAGGAAGGACGATCTCCAATTCAGGAGTTACTCATATTGGAAACTGTAGCCCGGCAGGCTTTTACTAACTGTCAGCACCTTGTCATGGTCTTATTTGACCTACATAAGGCATTAGACACAGCTTGGCGCCATCGTATTTTATTTACCCTCCATGACTGGGGCTTCCGCCGCCCCCTTGCGATATTTATTCGCGAGTTTTTATCCCACCGGTTCTTCTGGGTTCAGTTGGCACTTCACTTAGCACCCATCAGATCCAGGAGAACGGTATCCCACAGCGTTCTGTATTGAGTGTCACACTCTTTGTCATAGCCATCAGTGGGCTTGGAACCTCTATTGGCCCTCAGGTTACCCGGCGGTATATGTCGACGATTTTTGCACCTAATGCAGCTCCCATTCGGTAGTGTTTGCTGAGTGCCAGCTCCAAGCCACCACCCGACTGACCTCTGTGTAGGCTGTCTCCCATGGCTTCCAGTTTTCTCCCTCGAAAACGCGGGTTTTGCATTTTTGTCGTCAATTCACAGTACACCCTGATCATAATTTTATTTAGGCGACCAGCTCCTAGATGTTGCCGTTTCTTGGGCCGTTCTTTTGATGAAAGCTGACGTGGCTCCACCATATTCGCTGCCTGAGGACTACATGCATGTTGAAGCTTAGTGCTCTCTGCCTCCTGGCCCACACATCTTGGGGTGCAGACCATGCTATTCTTCTCCATCTTTACCGTGCTCTGGTGTTGTCCAGACTAGATTATGGAAGTCAGGTTTATGGCTCAGCAGCTCCTGCCACTCTGAAAATACTTGATCCTGTTCATCATTGTGGGGTGTGATATTGGTGCCTTTTGCACTAGCCCCGTTGACAGTCCCCTCACATTAGCGGGGGTTCCCCCCCTACAAATATGACGAAGCCAAATCCTGGTTTCTTATGTAATCGCCATTCGCAGATTCCCTGACCATCCCATGTACTCTGTCCTCTTTGCAAGCGAAGGACATCTCTCTCCTGATCACCGGCCATTGGGGGGGGGGGGGGGATTGCCAGTTGGAATGCATCTTAGTTTCCTCTGTCAGGATCTCCATTTCTGTTCACTGAAATGCGCCCTGTGAATATCCTCTCACACCCCTCCCCCCCCTCTTGGATGGTGCGTAGAGTCCTAAGGTCTCTATCACACCTATGGTCTTCTGGTGTTTGTACATTCCATCCTTGCAGAGTTCCAGGGTGCTACCATCTTCTGTACTGATGGATATAAGACAATAGATAAGGTGGGATACGCTTCCACATCTACTGGCTTAGAACACTATTTATTGCTGGAATCGTGTAGTGTGTCACAGCAGAGTTTCTAGCCGTTACCAGGGCCTTCCATTTTGTTACTCAGGCCTCCATCCACAGTGTTTTAATATGGCCTTATCGAGCAGCCCATTACCCTCGTCATCCTTTGGTCTCTGCTATCCGTGACCTTCTCTCAAACGGCTCTGAGCACTATGGGACTTAACATCTGAGGTCATCAGTCCTCTTCACTTAGAACTACTTAAACCTAAGGACATCACACACATCCATGCCCGAGGCAGGATTCGAACCTACGTCCGTAGCAGCAGCGCGGTTCCGGATTGAAGCGCCCATAACCGCTCGGCCACAGCGGCCAGCGACCTTCTCTCCTCCCTTGGCCGTGCCACCTGCTCAGTTGTGTTTCTCTGGGTCCCAAATCATGTGGGTATCAGGGAATGAACTGGCTGACCGTTTGGCTAGATAAGCTGATACTCCACTCCCTTTCATAACTCCAGCTGTGGATATGCAGATCTATGTCAAATCTCTCTTTGCCAAAAGTGGAATGACATCTGGTACACTACTGCTCTCACTAATAAACTCCACACAATCGAGGACACTGCTGTGGTTTGGTGCTCTTCCTTCCACTCTTACGCATTGGTCATATCTGGCTCGCCCATTGTTTTCTCCTGTGTAACAAACCACCCCCACAATATGGTTGTGGAGCTAGATAGACAGTATCCAACATATTGGTGGAATGTTCCCTTCTTTTGGCTCTTCGTGCTGGTATAGTCTTTCTTAGTTTTAATATTAACAGACAATTCACACATGGTTGAACTGGTCCCCAGTTTCCTCAGTGAAAGTGGCTATTTCCAGCTACAAGGTTTTGCTTTACTCCTGGAGCAGAGACAATGTGATTGTGGATAGGGCCTCTCTTCACGTTTTCTCGGTCTGGGACACCGTGGCCACTCCTCTACGGAAACACCACTCTTTTTCCCAATTTTAGATTTTTATAACCTTTTATGCCTATTACTGTTTGCGTTTTAGCTTTCCTAGTTTTATAGTTTTACTTCCCTGAGTGGACCGATCCACTTTTAGCGGACCCTCTTTCTTCTGTGAGGAACTTTGGAATTGCGGGACTGGTGATCTCGCCGTTTGGTCCCATAAACACTCTCAGTTATTCAATCACTCACTCTCAAAAGTTGTCAAGGAAAAATGTTAAAACTTGTCTTGAAATCAGGGAATTTCACTTGAGGAAACTTGTGGCAACCCTGGATAGGACCGCTGTTGTTCTCTACATACATAATCATTTGGCGGATATTTTGGACAGCAATCTGCAATTGTTTGCTGATGACGCTGTGACGTAAGGTAAGGTGTTGAAGCTGAGATAGCTCTAAAGTGGAAAAATGTAAGTCAATGCGGATGAGTAGGAAGAATAAACCTGTAATGCTCGGATACAGTATTAATAGTGTCCTGTGTGACGCAGTCAAGTCAAATGCCGGCCGCTGTGGCCGATTGGTTCTAGGCGCTTCAGTCCTGAACCGCGCTGTTGCTATGGTCGCAGGTTCGAATCCTGCCTCGGGCATGGATGTGTGTGATGTCCTTAGGTTAGTTAGGTTTAAGTAATTCTAAGTCTAGGGGACTGATGATATCAGATGTCAAGTCCCATAATGCTTAGAGCCATTTGAACCAAGTGAATTAAATATCTAGGCGCAACGTTACAAAAAGATACGAAATGGAACTAGTATGTGAGAACTGTGGCAGGAAAGGCGAATGGTCGACTTCGGTATATTACAAGAATTTTAAGGAAGAGTAGTTCACCTGTAAAGGAGGCAGTATACACACTGAAGAGCCAAAGTAGGTGGTACATCTGACTAATATCGTGTAAGGCCCCCGCGAGCACGCAAAAGTGCCGCAAGACGACGTGGCATGGACTTGACTAACGTTCAAGTGTTGCTGGAGGGAACTGACACCATGAACTCTGCAGGGCTGTCCATAAATCCGTAAGAGTACGATGAGCTGGAGATCTCTTCTGAACAGCACGTTGCAAGACATCCCAGATATACTCAATAATGTTCATGTCTGGGGAGTTTGGTGGGCAGCGGAAGTGGTTAAGCTTGGAAGAGTGTTCCTGGAGCCAGCTTTAGCAATTCTGGACGTGTGGGATCTCACATTGTCCTGTTGGAATTGCCCAAGCCCGTGGAATGCACATTGGACATGAATGAATGCATATGATCACACAGAATGGATATGTACGTGTCACCTATCAGAGTCATATCTAGACTTATCAGGGGTCCCACATCATTCCAAGAGCACACGCTCCACACCATTACAGACCCTTTATCAGCTTGAACAGTCCCCTGCTGACATGCAGTGTCCATGGATTCATGAGGCTGTCTCCACATCCGTACTTGTCCATCCGGTTGATACAATTTGAAACGAGACTCGTTTGACCAGGAAATTTGTCTCCAGTCATCAACACAGTCCAACGTCGATGTTCACGGGCCCAGGCGAGACATAAAACTTTGTGTCGTACAGTCATCAAGGGTACACGAGTGGGTCTTTTGCTCCAAAAGCCCATATTGATGATGTTTCGTTGAATGTTTCGCACGCTGACGCTTGTCGATAGCCCAGCACTGAAATTTGCATCAATTTGCGGAACGGTTGCACTTTTGTCACGTTGAACGATTGTGTTCACTCGTCGTTGGTCCCACTCTTGCAGGATCTGCTTCCGGCCGCAGCGATGTCGGAGATTTGATGTTTTACCGGATTCCTGATATTCATGGTACACTCGTAAAGTGGTCGTACGGAAAATCCCCACTTCATCACTACCTCGGAGATCCTGTGTCTCATCGCTCCTGTGCCGACTATAACACCACGTTCAGACTCACTTGAATTTTGAGAACCTGCCATTGTAGCAGCAATAACCCATCAAACAACTGTGCCAGACACTTGTTGTCTTATATAGTCGTTGCCGATCGCAGCAACATATTCTGCCTGTTTACATATCTCTGTATTTGAATACGCATGCCTATATCAATTTCTTTGGCGCTTCAGCGTAGGTCACTGATGCGACATATTCTTGAGTACTATTCGAGTGTTTGGGATAGAGGTGGGCTGCTAGATTTGTTACCGGTATGTTCGAACAACACGTTAACGTTACAGAGATGCTTTGAGTACTCGATTGGGAATCCTTAGAGGGAAGTTTACGTTCTTTTCGATAAACACTATTGAGAAAATTTAGGGAACTGGCGTTTGAAGCTGATTCCACACGATTGTACTGCCGCCGTCTTACAGTGCGCCGAAGGACCACAAAGATAAGATACGAGAAATTAGGGCACATACCGAGGCATATACACTCCTGGAAATTGAAATAAGAACACCGTGAATTCATTGTCCCAGGAAGGGGAAACTTTATTGACACATTCCTGGGGTCAGATACATCACATGATCACACTGACAGAACCACAGGCACATAGACACAGGCAACAGAGCATGCACAATGTCGGCACTAGTACAGTGTATATCCACCTTTCGCAGCAATGCAGGCTGCTATTCTCCCATTGAGACATTCGTAGAGATGCTGGATGTAGTCCTGTGGAACGGCTTGCCATGCCATTTCCACCTGGCGCCTCAGTTGGACCAGCGTTCGTGCTGGACGTGCAGACCGCGTGAGACGCCGCTTCATCCAGTCCCAAACATGCTCAATGGGGGACAGATCCGGAGATCTTACTGGCCAGGGTAGTTGACTTACATCTTCTAGAGCACGTTGGGTGGCACGGGATGCATGCGGACGTGCATTGTCCTGTTGGAACAGCAAGTTCCCTTGCCGGTCTAGGAATGGTAGAACGATGGGTTCGATGACGGTTTGGATGTACAGTGCACTATTCAGTGTCCCCTCGACGATCACCAGTGGTGCACGGCCAGTGTAGGAGATCGCTCCCAACACCATGATGCCGGGTGTTGGCCCTGTGTGCCTCGGTCGTATGCAGTCCTGATTGTGGCACTCACCTGCACGGCGCCAAACACGCATACGACCATCATTGGCACCAAGGCAGAAGCGACTCTCATCGCTGAAGACGACACGTCTCCATTCGTCCCTCCATTCACGCCTGTCGCGACACCACTGGAGGCGGGCTGCACGATGTTGGGGCGTGGGCGGAAGACGGCCTAACGGTGTGCGGGACCGTAGCCCAGCTTCATGGAGACGGTTGCGAATGGTCCTCGCCGATACCCCAGGAGCAACAGTGTCCCTAATTTGCTGGGAAGTGGCGGTGCGGTCCCCTACGGCACTGCGTAGGATCCTACGGTCTTGGCGTGCATCCGTGCGTCGCTGCGGTCCGGTCCCAGGTCGACGGGCACGTGCACCTTCCGCCGACCACTGGCGACAACATCGATGTACTGTGGAGACCTCACGCCCCACGTGTTGAGCAATTCGGCGGTACGTCCACCCTGCCTCCCGCATGCCCACTATACGCCCTCATTCAGAGTCCGTCAACTGCACATACGGTTCACGTGCACGCTGTCGCGGCATGCTACCAGTGTTAAAGACTGCGATGGAGCTCCGTATGCCATGGCAAACTGGCTGACACTGACGGCGGCGGTGCACAAATGCTGCGCAGCTAGCGCCATTCGACGGCCAACACCGCGGTTGCTGGTGTGTCCGCTGTCCCGTGCGTGTGATCATTGCTTGTACAGCCCTCTCGCAGTGTCCGAAGCAAGTATGGTGGGTCTGACACACCGGTGTCAATGTGTTCTTTTTTCCATTTCCAGGAGTGTAGATAGTTCTTTTTCTCTCGCGTGTGGAGCAGGAAAGGAAATGACTAGTGTGATACGGGGTACCCTCTCCCGCACTCAGAACGATGGCTTGCGGAGTATCTGTGTCGATGTAGATTTAGATGTATTTTATTACTTTATAGCCTTCAGATGGTTCACAAATGTCACGTGAATGATTACCCTTTCATTTTTGAATCACTGCATCAATCACTTTATAATTCCTAGGCGCACACATGGTGTTTACCAATATAATTCTGTCTCTGTATACGTTAGATGACCATGCCTTTTCTTAGTAAAATTAGAGCAAATGTCTTTCGTTAACAAACATTAAGACAGTTATTTATACACAAGGTGCGGTTACTTATTCACAAAGAACTTATCTGCAAATTGTAACTAATTATCTCCCCAGTCGTTCACCATGTTTTACTCATTCGTATGCAACAGTACTACACATGATCTCAGTGCATTTCTCAGTTTAAACGTAGCTTAATCTAAACCCAGTACAACGTAAATATCTGTACAATGAGAAGAAAGGTACATCTGACACTCCACTCCCTTTCTCTTTCGTCAGACGTCAGCAGAAACATCCTTTGAGTGCGTTAGCATCTTTAGAATAAATGACTGGGGTAAGGAGTGGACCCTTATTGTACGAGGTGCATTCAAGTTCTAAGGCTTCCGATTTTTTTTCTAATTAACTACTCACCCGAAATCGATGAAACTGGCGTTACTTGTCGACGTAATCGCCCTGCAGACACATTTTTCACAACGCTGACGCCATGATTCCATGGCAAAGGCGAAGGCTTCTTTAGGAGTCTGTTTTTACCACTGGAAAATCGCTGAGGCAATAACAGCATTGCTGGTGAATGTGCGGCCACGGAGAGTGTCTTTCATCGTTGGAAAAAGCCAAAAGTCACTATGAGCCAGGTCAGGTGAGTTGGGAGCATGAGGAATCACTTCAAAGTTGTTATCACGAAGAAACTGTTGAGTAACGTTAGCTCGATGTGCGGGTGCGTTTTCTTGGTGAAACAGCAAACGCGCAGCCCTTCCCGGACGTTTTTGTTGCAGTGCAGGAACGAATTTATTCTTCAAAACATTTTCGTAGGATGCACCTGTTACCGTAGTGCCCTTTGGAACGCAATGGGTAAGGATTACGCCCTCGCTGTCCCAGAACATGGACACCATCATTTTTTCAGCACTGGCGGTTACCCGAAATTTTTTTGGTGGCGGTGAATCTGTGTGCTTCCATTGAGCTGACTGGCGCTTTGTTTCGGGATTGAAGAATGGCATCCACGTCTCATCCATTGTCACAACCGACGAAAAGAAAGTCCCATTCATGCTATCATTGCGCGTCAACAATGCTTGGCAACATGCCATGCGGGCAGCCATGTGGTCGTCCGTCAGCATTTGTGGCACCCACCTGGATGACACTTTTCGCATTTTCAGGTCATCATGCAGGATTGTGTGCACAGAACCCACAGAAATGCCAACTCTGGAGGCGATCTGTTCAACAGTCATTCGGCGATCCCCCAAAACAATTCTCTCCACTTTCTCGATTATGTCGTCAGACCGGCTTGTGCGAGCCCGAGGTTGTTTCAGTTTGTTGTCACACGATGTTCTGCCTTCATTAAACTGTCGCACCCACGAACGCACTTTCGACACATCCATAACTCCATCACCACATGTCTCCTTCAAATTTCGATGAATTTCAATTGGTTTCACACCACGCAAATTTTAAGTATTTAAAACAGTTCTCATTCTCGCCGCTGGCGGTAAAATTCCATCTGCCGTACGGTGCTGCCATCTCTGGAACAATGCGCATGTTTCTATCTCTTTCCAGTCCGGAGAAAAAAAATCGGAGGCCTTAGAACTTGAATGCACCTCGTATGACAGAGCACAATGATGTTTAAGCTGTACACAAGTTGATTTTAATGCTGAATTATTGTCAAAGAAATACAAGATTTTACATAGGTTGTAATGTGACAATGTTAGGACAGTTGTAAAGATAACACATTTCATCCTGAGTAATCAAAATAGCTCTAAACGCAACAATATCAAAATTTTTAGCGGAAGTTTCTTACTACTACGTCGTTAAGTTGGCCAATATTACGACAAATCATCCGATTCCAGTTCTAAGTTTGGTACTATTTAAGATGACAATCAAGTCTATGGAGCATGGTTAATTTTTTGTGACAAGCAGAGCAAAAGATTACTCAATGTTGCTCGAGTTAACAGTGGACACAAGCTGGTGAACCAACTAGTTTACGCCTCTGCTCGCAGTATTTGCCTTATCTGCGATGAGCTGTCTGCTGCGTGTCTGCTATCGTCCTCTGAAATTCCTGTAAAAGCTAATCAAAGCCTTTGCTGATCCTATCAGCAGAAACTCTCCTATGTTTCTCTTTAGGCGAGAAAACATGCACTCATCCCTAGTCTTGAAATATGGCGATATGCACGCGTATGGCTGGAGCAGCATGCATATTACAATGCCCTCTCAGTTCTCGCAAGAACAATTAACTATGTGGCTGGTTCGTTTCTTTGCTGTTGGAGCTCAACGACGCTACAGCTAATATCTAGCTGAAGGTCAGCCACAGTGAACGCAGTGTTGGCACAAATTCCTCCTCAGAGACGTACAGAGCATTAGGTGCCCCATTCTGCACTTGTCGCCAATTCAGAGGAGAGTCCCCGAAATTTTCGGTCTTGTCTCTCTCATAGCAAAAGTGTTCCCGCACCCGGGTCCTTTCATGCTCCACGTCACAGCTTTTTCCGACCAATAGGAACATTTCTCTTATTTTGTGGGAACTCTCTCTGCCAATCGCAAAGGATGTACCATTAAACTGCCTCGAAATTTCGGCACTTTACTCCTTCCTAGTTCGTGTCAGCCAACCGGACATTTTGTGCCCACTCCAGACGCCTAAAAGTTATGTGCATACATCACGAGCATACCACGCGCAATTCACATGATCGACTATATCACTGGTTTGTTCATATCCATCTGGAAATTCCCCAATGCAGTTTTCTAAAGCTTCTTTCCATGCCACTCTGGTGGCACGCTACTTGCTCTCCTGGATGAGTCACCTGGCCCGTTCATTGTCTGCGGGTCGCTTTTAAGAGCTCACCATTGTAGTCCACCTGTGATGTGCCTGGGATGTCGCCCCTCGCATTTGCTTTCCAAACGAAACGTTTCCTCCAACAGCTTGTTTCACCTCTTGCTCATTGGCATGCAGGACATAGGTTTAGTGTGTTAATACCATTGATTGAGTGTCATCCCTTTGCATTGCATACTGTACATTTTTATAGGCAAATCTGCTCATTTTCTCTGAAGTATGTCAGGTGACATATCCACCTTCCCGTGTATGACGTATAAAAACTCTCATGTAAGGTGCGAAATTGACCTTCATTTTGAGAGGCACCCACATGCCTTGCTCATACTGTGGCATCAAGCAGTCAGGCCTGCAAGATGAGTGGTCTGCCAAGCGAGTGGATTTATTCATATTTCTCAATGACTGATTATGAGCTCTAGTACTCACAATTAAGCTCCAAATTATCTTCATGTTTGAAATTTACGCAACGGAAACGGATAACGCACGTCTGACTATTAGTAATTTACACAACTCTGATTGTTCACTAAGCTCTGGCAATACCACACTTTCTTTCTTACTCAACGGCTTTCACCAACACGTGGCCATCGCACTGAATATGAATGGCGCACACATTATAATTTCTGGGTATCATGACTACACACTACTCGAAGAACTAGGCCACCAATCTTATTCTTTTCACTATCCTTTTTATTCCGATAAATTATATTATGATTCAAAGATTAAACACACCTTTACATTTTATACAACAATTACACATGAGAAACTGTGCCCAGTGGGCATGGCTTTACATTGGTGCTTCTCTGTCTTATTATCTCGTAATTATCTAACACTACAGTGCACTTTCTGGATAGGATGGTGGATCTTTTGCTATATCTCAGACATCGACTCTCACACCCATCATCACGAAAATTTCCTCCAGTCAGAGCGGTACAAAAGGAACATGCATAACCCACTACCTCTGAACCTTTTTTGCTACTCTCCCATGCAAACCACACATACTTAAATTACATGAAGTACACCACACTGGCAACATGGAATACAAGACAAGGAATAGTCACAACGTTATAATCACATCAGTTTCAGCTTTCCCACTTCAATTAGTATTCATCCCAGTTTCACACGACACTGCCCCACTTCGAAACTTTTTTTTCCTACTATGAACTCTGGAGGATATATGTACGTCTTCCCGTGCAATGCAAGCCAAGTGGCGTTGCTGGATAGACAGCTGACTCACCTTGCTTCTCTCTCAGAGTATTATACACTCCTGGAAATTGAAATAAGAACACCGTGAATTCATTGTCCCAGGAAGGGGAAACTTTATTGACACATTCCTGGGGTCAGATACATCACATGATCACACTGACAGAACCACAGGCACATAGACACGGGCAACAGAGCATGCACAATATCGGCACTAGTACAGTGTATATCCACCTTTCGCAGCAATGCAGGCTGCTATTCTCCCATGGAGACGATCGTAGAGATGCTGGATGTAGTCCTGTGGAACGGCTTGCCATGCCATTTCCACCTGGTGCCTCAGTTGGACCAGCGTTCGTGCTGGACGTGCAGACCGCGTGAGACGACGCTTCATCCAGTCCCAAACATGCTCAATGGGGGACAGATCCGGAGATCTTGCTGGCCAGGGTAGTTGATTTACACCTTCTAGAGCACGTTGGGTGGCACGGGATACATGCGGACGTGCATTGTCCTGTTGGAACAGCAAGTTCCCTTGCCGGTCTAGGAATGGTAGAACGATGGGTTCGATGACGGTTTGGATGTACCGTGCACTATTCAGTGTCCCCTCGACGATCACCAGTGGTGTACGGCCAGTGTAGGAGATCGCTCCCCACACCATGATGCCGGGTGTTGGCCCTGTGTGCCTCGGTCGTATGCAGTCCTGATTGTGGCGCTCACCTGCACGGCGCCAAACACGCATACGACCATCATTGGCACCAAGGCAGAAGCGACTCTCATCGCTGAAGACGACACGTCTCCATTCGTCCCTCCATTCACGCCTGTCGCGACACCACTGGAGGCGGGCTGCACGATATTGGGGCGTGAGCGGAAGACGGCCTAACGGTGTGCGGGACCGTAGCCCAGCTTCATGGAGACGGTTGCGAATGGTCCTCGCCGATACCCCAGGAGCAACAGTGTCCCTAATTTGCTGGGAAGTGGCGGTGCGGTCCCCTACGGCACTGCGTAGGATCCTACGGTCTTGGCGTGCATCCGTGCGTCGCTGCGGTCCGGTCCCAGGTCGACGGGCACGTGCACCTTCCGCCGACCACTGGCGACAACATCGATGTACTGTGGAGACCTCACGCCCCACGTGTTGAGCAATTCGGCGGTACGTCCACCCGGCCTCCCGCATGCCCACTATACGCCCTCGCTCAAAGTCCGTCAACTGCACATACGGTTCACGTCCACGCTGTCGCGGCATGCTACGAGTGTTAAAGACTGCGATGGAGCTCCGTATGCCACGGCAAACTGGCTGACACTGACGGCGGCGGTGCACAAATGCTGCGCAGCTAGCGCCATTCGACGGCCAACACCGCGGTTCCTGGTGTGTCCGCTGTGCCGTGCGTGTGATCATTGCTTGTACAGCCCTCTCGCAGTGTCCGGAGCAAGTATGGTGGGTCTGACACACCGGTGTCAATGTGTTCTTTTTTCCATTTCCAGGAGTGTAGTTTGAATCAAGCGTCACACGGAAACATAACACGCAAAGTAACATTAAGAACATATTCGTCACACACGCGAGTCCTCAACTGATACCATGGACGAGTACTTCTCTTTATCCTTTGTCTCATACACAGATTAAGGCTCACACAGTACTCACCATGTGGAAGTACTTGTCTCTAATTTCAAGTCCTGCACACGCCATTTCTTAAATATTTCCAACTTATAGTACACACGCCAGTAACTCAGCTTAGCTCGGAAGTATTTCAACTTATTGCTACACGTGGTTTCATTGTGACCGTTGGTCACTCCCGAAGATTACTACGATCCCCTTAATATTACCTGCCTGACATTTAATTCTCCCCACAAAAGTTCCTGAAATAGATAAATTATTATTCCAAACTACTCTTAAGTATTCCACATGCATACCATTCTCTCCACTCTTTTGTCTTTACGGAGCACACCTAAAACAGGTCTTACCAACACAAGATCCAGCACCAGAGTGATGAAAACATGGCCGTTCTTCAGGTCAGCTCGCACCTCCGTCGCGGTGGGGGAGCACCTTGCTACCGTATTGGTTAGCCACATTTCAGGAGCTCAAAGCTCAGGTAAATTTCATCTCTTTGGTTCCACTAAAGGTGACCAAAGGACCGTCTCAAAGATGCTCATATATTGCACATTCACTATCTGCGGTTAGCAGACAACCATACATTCATTCATATCACAGATCTCACCAAATTGGATATAGGGATTTATTTTGTGGGAGTGCACATGTGATCAATTAAATAAATAAATTATCCTTCTTTCCTACACTGGTATCTGGCTTCGGTGTATTAAGTGAAATTGAGTTATTATTACAAAAAATATGTTGTTCTGACAAGAATAACGAAGAATGTTGTACCTATTTTCAATGTCGGGTGGTACTGTAGCCTTTCAATTTAACCTGCCACTTTATATGGTATTATTATATGTTTCTTAGTTTCCAAACAACAGTTGGTATTCCGTCTAGTCTAGATCGAGGATAATCTCATTTTATGCCCTATATATATATATATATATATGAAATATTTAGAACTTAGATATCTACACAATCTCTTGGAATGTGTGAAGATCCTACTGTACTGTCCTTTTGATGATAAAGCTCTTTAATTTATAAAGATTCAGGATATACAAATAGACAACACCCACCATGGATTATACTATCTTGTATGGTCCAGTGTATAACAATTGCCATTTTTTGTTTCTTTTCTGGAAGAGTGAGGGATTCGGGTGAGTTTTCAACACAATTTCTCGCCAGCATGAAATTCCTGTATCCGACTTAGCCATTTGTCATGGGCGGACTTCCGAAGATTCACAGATACTTTCAGCGAGATGAGCGCTTGCCTTATTTACAAACACGGCGTGACTTGGCTCTGTCATTTGTCCTGTCACTTCGCAGACCAACAAATGTCTCCTAGGACAACCCCCACACGTTTACAAAATATATCTCTCTACAGTAGCTGTCGGTAAACTAACGCGTAGACATTCCACTCCTCCTCTCCAACAACCAGGATTAGCTTACGCTAACATTCGCTCTTCTCCGTCGTTGGCAGATTGTCATAACTGTAGCATAGCCTCTCAGTTTCTTTAAGCTACGTTCATACGCTCACGCAGCATTTGTCGTGTAAGCCTAACAGGTTCACGCAAAAAAAGTTTTAACAAAATACGATGTAAGTATCGAACCTAATAAAGTTTTTGCTGGTCGTCCGAACAAGACACAGCCAGGGAAAAAGCAGCAAAGGCCACAGTGCCATAGAGACTCGCCGCTTGGCGCGAGTTCCACCAGCGCCACGGGCGGCGCTGAGGGTGAAAATATCGAATTCGCCTCGGCCAGTTGCCGGCTGTATACAACCCGCCCATGACCGGACGACAACGGATAGAAGCCTACTCAGAAGTTAGAAGAGCAGCTTTCGCCCACTTGGCTATAGATCATCGCCCAGGGCTGACTTAGGCGTTTAGTGAACACTTACAAGGAGACGGCACGACCGTGGGGTCGGGGATTTGTCCGCAATTTTGTGTGGTGACAGAGGACCCCTAACACGTCACATGGTTAAAATATTAGGACGCACTACCCGGAAAATCCCGGGAAAAATCGATCCAAAGTTTTTTAGGTGCCTTATGAGTACAAAATGTTAGTACACTGGCGAGTCGCCTTTGGCCTGTTAGCTACCCTGCTACCCTCTGTAAAAAAAAAAAAAAAAAAAAAAAAAAAAGAAAACCTGAGTGAACCGGTCAATGACGAACTTGAACAGGTGTCACGGTACTTCCGCCTCGAACAAACGCAACGAACAAAAAAAGGTGTTTAGGGCTCGAATTCTTACGGCAGAGGTCTCGTGTTCGATTCCTCCTCTGGCACTTTTTTTTCTTCTGTTTCATTTTCTTTCGTTATTCCACCAATTATTCAGAAAGTTTCCCAAACCTACATTATCTTTAACAAATTAGTTTCATTACTAAATAAAAATTATTTTCTTTTTGTTCAACAACACAACTCATGGCGGTGGGTTTTCCAGTTTTCATTGTAAAGTATACGAGGAGAAACATTGCCTTTTTAATCAGAATAACAAAGTCGATTGGAAAACATTCAATTTTTATACATATAATAATTATAAACAAGAACTGCAGTGGTAATAATCGTAAAAACAAACAAAGCAATAATTTTTGTGACATCTTGCGCAACATATAAAACCAGATTTTATACAATCACAGGGCGTTTACAATAAATCTGTAAAAAAACATGCCCCATTAACATTTACGAAAATGTTTCGAGTTCCTGATAATTTTGAGGCAAACCAGGCATATTGAATCATGTCTCGGAATACTGGTGACGATAATCGATGGTGAATTATAGAATGAATTTTTGTACAATCTTCCTGGGAATTAATTTCACGATTCTCCTGTAACAATATGCGGCAATTTTGCAAGCAACAGAAGAAAAGAAAGTGCCGGAGGAGGGATCGAACCCGAGACCTTCGGCGTAAAGGTCCGAGCGCTAACCATGTAAGCCACACGACGGCTCGCCAGTGCACTAACATTTTACACTCATAAGGCACCTAAGAAACTTTGGATCGATTTTTCTCGGGATTTTCCGAGTAGTGCGTTCTAATATTTTAACCATGTGAGGTGTAAGGGGTCCTCTTTCACCACACAAAATTGCGGACAAATCCCCGACCCCACGGTCGTGCCGTCTCCTTGTTAGTAGTCAACAAACAGTTGTAAATTACATTTGCTGTGTACTATGAAGTTTCTCTCTATGGCTCTATGGCTCTAAGCACTATGGGACGTAACATCTGAGGTCATCATTCCCCTAGACTTAGAACTACTTAAACATAACTAACGTAAGGACATCACATACACCCATGCCCGAGGCAGGACTCGAACTTGCGACCATAGCAGCAACGTGGTTCCGGACTGAAGCGCCTAGAACCGCTCGGCCACAGCGGCCGGCACTATGAAGTTTACTTACGATTATTTGCACTTAGCCATTGAGGGCTTTTTTTGAGTGTTATATTACAAGCAGTGTTGCAGACTTCATTATTGAACTAGTCACAAAGATAACACAGGTCTGCGACATAAAAATTGTTTCACGTTAATTACGTGATTTTTATAATGTTTTCAACGCTGATTTCTGGATAAATAGTGATAAAATTCCATCACGTACAGTTATTTCACAAACTGCTTGTCTAGTTTTAGCTTTTCTCGATATTTCAGCACTCTATTGAGTTTGAATTTTGGTTTTTAGGATCTCCATAAACTGTTATTTAGCTGTTTTTATACTAGATATACGTAAAATAAAGAGTAATTAGGAGAAACCAGCAGTATTTTCATGTCAGTGCCTGTCTGTCGCGCTGCCTCTTCCCTCGTCTCCACCATGCAGTGAGCTTCTGCTATTGTCCTTCAGTTCACAGTACCTCTTCACTCTGTGCTGCTCACGTTATTACGGACACACAACACCGTGATTCCAATACAACATTAATTTATTTCTCTCCAAGGAACGTACATCATGGAATATAAAACATTAATTCAAGGATAATCAGTATTTCCAGAGTGTCTATAATTACAAATATCAACCCGCAACACCCTCCCCACCCTGATCAACTTCTAGAGGAATGACCAGTTGAACGGGACGTGAGATTATGGATCCTTCTGAAGTTCGCAAGGTTACAGTTCGTATTTTCCCATCTCTTCCTTCATGAAGATCTTCTATCCGCGCCTTCCTCCACATGTGTCGTGGACGAATATCCTCTTGTAGAAGAACGACATCACCCAGCTGGCGTCTTCCTGAACCTGGCCTTGGTTGATGAGTGTCATGGAAGTTTTTGAGCAGGATCAGATATTCTTTCTTCCACCTGTTCCAGAAGTGTTCTACCATCTTCTGCAGCCGTTGAAATTCCTTGGACAACTCCTTTCTAACTGGTGATTCTGGACCAGTAGGTAGTGTTGATCACCGACAAGGAAACGTGCGGGCGTCAATGGCTCAGATTCCTCTCCCCCTTGCGTAATTGGTCTAGAGTTTAGTGCTGCTTCTATGCTGACCAGGATTGTGCTGAGACCTTCTTCGTCCAACTGTGACTGTCCTAAAACTTTTCTCAGGCAGCGTTTGACAGATCCCACCATCCGTTCCCAGAATCCTCCCCACCAAGGCGCGTGTGGGCCGATGAATTTCCAAGTGATGGCTTGCTGGGCGAGGTACTTGTGCGTCTTGCTTGCTATGAGAGCCTGCCAGAGCTCCTTCAGCTCTAAGTGCGTGGCATGGAAGGTAGTAGCATTATCAGTGTAAACTGTGCTGGGCACTCCTCGTCTTCCGACAAACCTTTGAAGGGCTTGAAGAAATCTGTCAGTTGACATATCTGAGCATATTTCCAGGTGTATGGCTCGTGCTGTTGCGCATGTGAATAGAGAAATATACGCTTTCTTCGTAATATGTCCTTGTCTGACATATAATGGACCAGCAAAGTCAATACCTGTTACTGTAAATGGTTTCAGTGGTGAGACTCTTTCAGCTGGTAATGGAGCCTCAATTTGTTAAACAACGTGAGCTTTTACCATCTTACAAGGTAGGCAACGGTGTAGAACATGTTTAATTGCCTGTCGAGCTCTAAGGATCCAGAATTCTGTTCTCAGTTCAGATAACACTATGTTTACTCCAAGGTGATGAAAACGAATGTGAGTCTGCTGGATCAGTAAACGTGTGAAATGATGATGTCCTTCAAGAAGAATCGGATGGCGTTGATCTCTGGGTAATTCTGCAAACTGCAGCCGTCCACCGAGACGAATAAGACCATTATCCAAGAATGAGTTGTAGCGAACTATATGAGAATTACGTGGTAGAGGCATGTTGTTGTATAGTGCATGCAGTTCGAGCGCAAAATGTTGCTGTTGAGCAACTTGAATCCAGTAAGTGCGTGCTTCGCCCAAATCTGATGCTGTTAGTTCTCCAGGTGTTCTGTTTTCTTTCAATAAGTGCCGTTTAAAGCGAAGTACCCATCCTGTAACTCTTAACTGCTTGAAGTAGCTACTGTGCCGTGTAGTTGTTAAAATAGGAATCGTTGTTTGTACTATGAAGACTTGGTCTGTTAATTTCTTCTTTTCTGGCAAGGAGTGCTCTCCCGTCTGTAAAATTCGAGGCCACTGTGTTCTGTTCTTTGTTAACCAAGCATGGTCCATGGAACCATACAGAAGCATGGTGAAGTTTATCTGCTGTGGTACCTCTGGAGGTTAGATCAGCTGGATTTTCGTCACCAGGGCAGTGCCTCCACTGTGACGTATTCGTTAGTCGTTGAATTCCCGTAACACGGTTTGACACCAAGGTTTTCCATCGATTAGGGTCATGTTGTATCCATCCTAAGGCTACAGTTGAGTCAGACCACAATGCTGCACGACTTGCATTATAGCGCGTGGCCTTACAGAAATAATGAAGTAGTCTTGATCCAAGAAGTGTCACTAGAAGTTCCAGCCGTGGAAAAGTTATTATTTTTTGATGGAAGCTAGTCGGTTTTTACTGCAAACTAAATGGACTGATACCGTATTTATTGTGGTGCACCGTACATAAAGGACTGCTCCGTAGGCCTTTTCTGATGCGTCGCAAAAGACATGGATTTCTGGCTCAGTGTTTTCAGACACACCAACCCATCGGGGCATTTTCATGTGTGAACATGATGGCAGTGTTGATACCCACATTCGCCAACTTTTGCTAAGATGAAGTAGTAAAAGCTCATCCCATTCAATTCCTCTTGACCAAATTTCTTGAAAAATTATTTTTGCAGTGAGGGACTCGGGCGACAACAAACCCAGTGGGTCATAGAATCTAGCAGTGTTTCGTAGTACTTCTCGCTTAGTGGCAGGACGATTCATAACATTGTCGGTAACACTGAGCGTATCAGTCTGGGTGTTCCAGTGGTCTCTCAGTACCTTCGTATCTGTAGTGTTTATGACACCTTCTGATTGCCATATTCCAATCAGTTGGCTTGAATTTGTGGCCCACTTTGCCATTGGTAGACTGATCTCTCCCATGAGTGATGTAAGCTCATAATATAAGTTAATTACGGCATTGTCATCTTTAGCACCTGCTACGAAATCATCCATGTACACATTATCTTCAACAAGTAAAGCAGCTTGCGGAAAATTCGTTTTGTGCATTACATTAAGTTCTTTCAGCGTGGCTGCAAGAAGTAACGGACTGCAGGTAAGTCCGAAAGGTAGCCGGGTGAAGCGGTATGTAATCCTGTCGTCAGTTGTAATATAGTTTCTTTGTTGATCTACGACTACTTTGTACCAATAAAACCTCGTGACGTCTCTATCTTTCCTGTGAAGAACTAACTGTAGAAACGCATTTTTGATATCGGCAATTAAGGCTACTTGATGTAGACGATATCTCAGTACTATTGAAAGAGTGTCAGGAAGTAAATTAGGATCTATTTCTAAAGAGTCATTCAATGAACGTGCATTCTGGTCGTGCGACGAACCATCAAATACAATCCTCCATTTGATGACACCTAACTTTTCTTTCTTTACTGCATGATGTGGCAGATAATGTGTCACGCAATTTCTGCCCAGAAGGGGTGACTTCCACATGTTTCTTCTTGATGTGTTCTATCATTGTTCTTCAGGAAGCAAATCTCTTCTCTCCTTGCTGAAGATTATTAGATAACATAACGTTGGGTTTTCTGGGGAAAGACACCACTCTTCTTTAGTCTTCGATGCAGTAGGATTTTGAGAAATCTTGCAATAACGCCAATTCCTTGTGATTCAGAGTTGTTGTTTCATCTTCTGTGATTCCTATTGTTTCTAAATTCCAGAAACGTCGTAGAATATCGTCTGTTGTTGTCGCTGTTTCTAAACTGATGTAGTTTGCCGTCACAAGGTTAGCCGTGGTGCTTGATTTGCTTCCACTAAGAATCCGACCTAGAATGGAAGGTACCAGAACAACTGATGACGTTAGTCGAATCGGAGGGGAATATTTAACGATTTTCCAATAGTAATCGGCTCCGATAAGAATCTCGATGGGAAGATCTTCTGTACCATCCCTTAGGTCCGCAAACTGAAGTCCCCGTGTGCGTACAAGTTTTCTTAAATCGGAAGGCACAGTTGGGTGCGCGGAAAATGAGTATGTGCTTTCAAACGCAGTCATAGACGTCTTGGAATTAGTCCATGTACCCTGTAGTGTGAATTCTACCACTCTACGATGCGTTGAAGTTGCGGATGGCATTTCAAAGGCGTTGACAGATAGATCACCATGTTCTGTAGTTCTTAAACCTAGCTCATCAATCAGGAATTTGGAAATGAAGCTTGACTGACTACCGCTATCCAGAACGCAGCGAGTAAGTTTGCGTAATCCTGCGGGTCCGCTGATCCAAACTCGAGCTGTCCGAAGATAAGTTCAACCTGCTGAACTTACGTCGATTCTCCCTACAGATGTGGAGCTAATTTGCTGAGAAGATGAAGAAGAGGCAGCAATGGCAGTACAGATAGCTCTGTGATGACTTTTCTTGCACTTAGAACACGAGACCTTGCCCTTCTTACTGCAGTTTCTAGCATTATGACCTCGGTTTAGACATATAAAAACAGCGATTATCTTGCTTTAGTTTATCGATACGTTGTTGGCTGTCAGTTACTATGTTGCAGTCTTGGGCCCAATGAGAGCGAGCTTCGCAAAATACGCAATATGGTGGTACCGGAACTTCTCGATTAGGCTTACGCGGATTTTTCTCTTGCTTTGAATTTATGTGAAGCGCTGCTGCAGTGGGCGTGAAGCTAGGAGATGACTGATATTCTGTACGAATCTTTTGTGCAGTGAGAGCACCACGAACTTCTTCTTCCAAAAAGTTAAGTAGTTTCAGTACATCCCCTTCCGCTACTTCTGTTCTTCTAGCATGAATGACCCATTTCTGGCACATTTCAGCGGGAAACGCACGCAGAATTTTCGGCGTGAGAATTTTACCGTATGCCACGACGTCTTCTCCTAAGGCACGCAGTGCTTGAATACGACGCTTACATTCCAGGAATGAACTGTTCAGCGTTTCAGGCGTCGCTGACTGTACAGGCTTTAGCGCATCCAACTAATCGATGTGCGCCTGTATAATGCGATTGCTATCTCCGTATCTATTCAATAAAATTTTCTATTTTTCTTCATACGTGTTAGCCGTTATAGGTACTCCATCTACTAGCAACTTCGGTTCGCCTGACTGCAGCAGCGCTTCACATAAATTCAAAGCAAGAGAAAAATCCGCGTAAGCCTAATCGAGAAGTTCCGGTACCACCATATTGCGTATTTTGCGAAGCTCGCTCTCATTGGGCCCAAGACTGCAACATAGTAACTGACAGCCAACAACGTATCGATAAACTAAAGCAAGATAATCGCTGTTTTTATATGTACCCTCGTAGGAAAACATGTTTGTTTACTGTAGAAAGGGATATGTCTTTATCAATGGTCGATTCAAATTGTTCCCAGAAGCGGGACCACATTTCGACATCTCCACAAAATGACTCAAGCTTAATTGCTGATAGCTTGACAGAGTGGAATACAATTGGTTGTGTGAGCACTGGTGGTGACGTGATATTCATCTGCGACGTTGTGGCTGAAAGCTTGTAATAAATTGCTTTTTGTAGCCTTCTGTAAAGCGCGTTTGGCTTTGTCTATATATTCCTCACAGATCAGCACGTCTGCATTGTACTCATCGTCAGCGAGAAAATTATGAATAGCGTCATGTAGTGAAACGAGCTTTTCTAGAGTTTCTTGAAGACGTTCCCTGTAATGTTCAAAATCATCAAACGGGCTTTCTGTGATAAGAGCATCAACAGCCGCACAAAACCGCGTAGCATTAGTCCTCTCCCTAGTTCGCTTTCTTTTGAAGTTTGCTAACTGTATCTCTGATTCGTCCTGCATAATGTCTTACTAAAGACGGCTATTGTAAGATTGTTTACGAGTGCGCTTGTGAATAGCTTAAACGTTTAACAAGCAGCGTATGCCCAAATGTAAGTGAACGAAAACCTTTTAATAAAACTAGCTACTCTCAGTGCAAGTTTCAGGCTTGCAATACAAAGCCGCAAAAATTGTTTTGAAGCAACCAGTTCATGCGATCATATTATATTGGAATGGACTTAGCTTGTGATGCGGTCCGACGTCGTCTCTTGTTTCCTAAAATGTGAAGTATGCCGTTAATTGTTGAAATCACGCAGGAAATCGCAATATCTTCCCGGGTTTCGGCACCAAAATATTACGGACACACAACACCGTGATTCCAATACAAAATTAATTTGTCTCTCTCCAAGGAACGTACATCATGGAATATAAAACATTAATTCAAAGATAATCAATATTTCCAGAGTGTCTATAATTACAAATATCAACCCGCAACACACGTGTTGTAACTAGTGCCTTAAAGTAGTGACTGTTTTCTTGTGTTGTGAAGCTGTTTTATGGACAATGGACAATGGCTACCAGAGGATGTATAAACTCGCCAGATTGCTTCTGCTATATTTGTGGTAACTATACCGTTAAAAAGCAACAAAGAAACATTTCCGATTTTCAGAATTTCTGATTTTGTTAAAAAAGTATATTTCGCCTATTTTGGTATAAAGTTACCTGATGAAGATAAGCCTTGGGCACCACACAAAGTTTGTTCAGTGTGTGTTGAAGAACTGAGGCAATGGTTTGAACGTAAAAAGCAGTCCTTACGTTCTGGGATACCAATGGTTTGGAGGGAGCCCGAAAATCATAGTGATGACTGCTATTCTTTGTTCTTGCAACGTACGTGGTTTCAGTTTGAAAAACAAAAAGGATATTTCTTACGCTAACATTCAATCAGCCATTTGCCCTGTTCCTCATGGACCTGAAGTACCAACACCCTCTCCTCCAGATTCTTTGGATAATATAGATGATCACGAGCCACTGGCTCAGCAAGGTGATAGTGAAGAAGACAGAGATTGCTACTATCCTGGCGCAACCGATCCCATTCCATTCTCACAATCTGAACTGAACGATTTAGTTAGAGACCTAGGCCTTTCTAAATATCGGCAGAGATTTTAGGATCTAGATTGAAAGATAAACAAATGTTGGCTCCGGGTACATCCTTTTCTTGGTATCGATCGAGGGAAAAGGAGTTTGAATCTTTCTTCTTTCAAGAAGGTGACCTGGTGTTTTGCAGAGATGTTCCTGGACTTATGACACGTTTCAAAATAGAATATGCTCCCGGCGAGTGAAGGTTTTTTATTGATTCTTCAAAAAGAAGTCGTAAAGCAGTACTTCTACACAATGGCAATAAGTATGCTTCTATACCAATTGGTCACACGGTTAACTTAAAAGAATGTTCCGAAAACCTTGAACTGGTTTTAAGCAAACTCTGCTATTCAGACCACAAATGGAGACTATGCAGTGATTTAAAAGTGATTTTAATGATGCTTTGTCAACAAAGTGGCTATACAAAGTTCCCTTGCTTTCTCTGTGAATGGAACAGTAGAGACAGAAAGCAACACTACATAAAAAAAGGTTGTCCCTTGAGAGAAACCTTACAGGTAGGGGTTAAAAATGTTGAGAGGAAAAGCCTTGTCGATCCCAAAAAGATGTTACTTCCACCACTTCACATTAAGTTGGGACTGATGAAACAATTTGTTAAGGCATTGCTAAAAGAAGGGGAGTGTTTCAGAGATCTTTGTGGACAGTTTCCTAATTTATCCGAGGCAAAGCTAAAGGAATGAATCTTTGTCGGACCAGACATTAGAAAACTAATGACAGATCCCAACTTTGTGGACAAAATGGAAACAAAAGAAAAGGCAAATGGTTCAAATGGCTCTGAGCACTATGAGACTTAACATCTGAGGTCATTAGTTCCCTAGAACTTAGAACTACTTAAACCTAACTAACCTAAAGACAGCACATACATCCATCCCCGAGGAAGGATTCGAACCTGCGACCGTAGCGGTCGCACGGTTCCAGACTGAAGCCCCTAGAACCGCTCGGCCACCCCGGCCGCAAAAGAAAAGGCAGGATGGACATCTTTTAAATTACTTGTTACCGGTTTCCTAGGAAACAACAGAGATCCAAACTACAAGACAATCGTCGCAGACATGCTCGAAAACTTTAAGAAGCTGGGCTGTAACATGAGCATTAACGTTCATTTTCTCGACTCACATCTTAACTACTTCCCTGCAAACCTTGGTGATGTAAGTGAAGAGCAGGGCGAAAAATTCCACCAAGACATCAAAGAAATGGAAAGAAGATATCAAGGTAGATGGAACGTCAACGTGATAGCGGACTACTGCTCGATGTTAAAAAGGGATGATCCTCAACGAGTCCAGAGCCGGAAAGGCAATAAACGAATCTTCGAAAGAAAGCGAGAGTGTTATTAGGCGGACTTATGAGCTTAAAGAGAAATGGAAGTGTACTGGAAATGTAGTTTAGAGCATGATTTATATATAAAATGAAATTTTATAACGTTGGAAAAAATGTCATAAATTGCTTATATTTTGTTATTATACCCAAAAATACCCACTTTTTTGTGAGAAAATCAGACGTGATAGAAGAAAATGGATTACATTTTTGAAATCAGCGCTGAAAAGTACATAAAAGTCAGTTATCAAATTTCAAACAACCTTCAAAAAATATTTTTTTGCAGACCTGTGTAAGTAAACCTTTTAACTCATTTGTGTGACTTTGTTACTAATTTGTTGGAGTGTTATAGAACATTTGTTCTCCTATCTTGTTATCTGTCCCTGGCCCATAGCTGTGTAGTAATGGTAAGGAGAAATTGTCTTAGCGGTGTACTGCACCAGAAACTGTTTCACGAACTCACAAACTCTGCCTACCGTAACAACAGTGGCAACTCGGCCTCTACTGTAGTAGCGACGAGGCCTGTACAAAACTGGCGACGAGGGTTTACGTATGTTAGTTTCCTCAAAAATGGTTCAAATGGCTCTGAGCACTATGGGACTTAACATCTGAGGTCATCAGTCCCCTAGAACTTAGAACTAATTAAACCTTAATAACCTAAGGTCATCACACACATCCAGGCCCGAGGCGGGATTCGAACCTGCGACCGTAGCAGTCTCGCGGTTCTTGACTGCAGCGCCTAGAACCGCGTGGCCACCGTTATTTTCCTCAAATAAAATGTCCACATACATTGTTCTCTTATAGGACATGGGCGTTCTTGATTGAGGTCTTTTGCTTATTGTATGATGCAGGGTCCCACGTTCTGTTTTCGTCTTTTACATCCTTCAGAGTCATACCCTCTATCATTAATGAAATGTGTCATTAAATAGTTGCCAACGGGCCCTGCACTTTTTAGTAGCAGGAAGAAAACCTCGTGCACACTCAGGTTTTTTTTGAATACTCTGTTCTGCCCCTAGTACTTGATTTAAAAACACAATATCTGACAGAACACTTAATTGTGTCTGTTACATGTCTGCTCCTGTTAATGGCCATCCTGTCAGAGTGGATGCCACCCCCGCCGATTCATTAGAATATTCAGTGTTAGGGTTTTGTCAATTTCGCCACGATACGATCTGTTACAGACACCGATTGTTTCATGTACGTCGTGAGTACCAGCAAGTGACGTGTGACGCGTGACGCAGCGGATTCTGCACATCCGCGATCGCGTGATGCATGTCTGTAACGTAAGTGGTAATTCTGTTTCGTCATTGTGGAACATCACCGTTTAACACGCGTTTGATACTCTCTAATTCTGTTTGAGTAGCATCTTCTGAGTTATTCTGGTCAGTGAATGCTTCGGCACGTGCTCGCAGCTCTGCCGGTTTCCACTCCATATTTATTTTGTCATTAATCTGTTTGTCTTTTTCGTCTAGCCCTTTCGTAAATTCAGTGGTAATTCTTTCCTTTTGAACACCTAGGCGCTCTCGAAATACATCCTCGGGTTCGAGTGTCCGTTTCTCTACCTTCCCAGACAACTACTGCACGCTGCTTTCAATTGTGGTGCAGCCATCTGCGGTGTCTGAACTTCATTAGATAATTTTTCTGTAGCAGCAGGCATAGCTTTGTAGATTTCCCTTAGGTCTGAAATTTCTTTTTACATATCTGATAATCTATTACGTATTCGCGCGGACAAGTCTTCAAGCCGGCCGGAGTGGCCGAGCGGTTCTAGGCGCTACAGTCTGGAACCGCGCGACCGCTACGGTCGCAGGTACGAATCCTGCCTCGGGCATGGATGTGTGTGATGTCCTTAGGTTAGTTAGGTTTAAGTAGTCCTAAGTTCTAGGGGACTGATGACCTCAGAAGTTAAGCCCCATAGTGCTCAGAGCCGAGCCAAGACCTGTACGCGCATTTCAAGTGTGGAATTCACCTGTGCTGAAATTTGCGATGTGAGAGTAAGATCTATTTTCGGGACTGACAAGAGAATTCTTTATCACGTGCACTCATCATGGCTGAAATTTTGTTAAGCAATTCCGTAAATGGATCAACATTTTGAATGACTTGACAAACCTCCTCAGTAGACTGAGGCAGCAAATTTGATTCCAACTCAGAAATAGGGATTTATTTCCGGCATTGTCGCCTCAGTGTAACTGCCGTCATCGACATGAAATTCAAAATTTTCGTCATTTAACGAATCCATTTTCACTGTTTTTCAATTTCAGGCGTGCCACAAAGTACGAAATAAATTTAAAATTTGCTATTTTACACTACATAATAACTGACTTATCTTCTTTGTGCGCTCCAAAATTAATTTTCAAGGAACAACGCAAGATGGGCACTCTAAATTAAAAATATTGACTGACAACGTTTTCCATCTTGTGTTTGCACTGTGCGGAAACAGGCATCTTAATCACGAGTTCTCACAACAATGAAAATTAATGATCGTAAAACCTATAATTAGAAAAATTGCAATATCTTAATTTGAACCATGAACTATTCAGTACATGTCCTGAGAAATCGTGGTAATCTGAAGGCAAGCAATAAAACAATGGTAACCACACCTGACGTGTGCTTTGATGTTTATAGTTTATCCGTAGCAGGTGATTTCTGTTGCAGGGTTCTTCCCGTTTACAACTACCACTTCTTTCCTTCTTTTACTGGCGGTTATATTCTCCTCCGTAGTTATTCAAACATGAAACAAAAAATACATGATTATACACCACCGTGAGTCGTTAAAAATATACAACTTCTCTTTTCCCCGTGAACAAAAAAGAAACTTTACAAAAATCCATCACTGAAATTATGAACTGATAAAACTCTCAATTCATTCCACTGGTAACGTTTTAACGTCCCAAGACTGAAACATAGCGGAGGTTAGGTGATAATATGGGCAGGGATGTCGTCGCATTTCGTGGGCTTCATGGTTAAGGTTGTATAACTGCCATTTCAGCTGAGGGGTCTATCCCATGGCACAGTGTTTGTTCCTCATCGCTGTTGCAATGTTCCAAGACGACCGTGTCTCTGTTCACACAGCTCGCCTCATCCAGGACTGGTTTTGCGAAGACGAGAATGAACTGTCGCATATCCCCTGGACACGGCAGTCACCAGATCTCAACATTACTGAGCGTTTGTGGTCTACTTTGGAAAGAAGGATTCGTGATCTTTGTCCAACTCCGTCATCTTTACCTGAATTTGTCACTAATGTACAAGATGAATGAATGGTATAAGATACCCATGAAAACTATTCAAGAGCTGGATTTATGCACCCTGTGATAACTGAAAGCTCTTTTGAATGGCAACGGTTTTACTGCATCGTATTAAGGGGGGTAGGACGTCAAACGGGCCGACTTGGAGCAGGAGAGGCACCACAGGACATTTTATTTTCTACTGTCTATACTTTTACAAATATTCATAAAACTTTGTCAGCATGACCAGGGAGGATTCGGGATTCACACTCATAGCAGTGGAAGTTCAAAAATATAACAAAATAATTTTTTTTACATGTGAAATTTCATCATTTTTTCGCTTACTATTGGCTGCATTTGTTGCTATAGGTACATTTTTCTTCACAAGTAAGAGAGATTCTTTGATGAATTTTGCACAGCATACAAACCATACTTACAGGTGTATGAAACTCTAGAATTTCCAAATCTATTAAAAACTGTGGTAAAAATTGAGATAATTAACTACAAAATTTGATTTTTTTTCTAAACATAAAGTTTAAAACGTAACAACTCATTCATTTTTTCATAAATTAAATAGATTTTAGAGTTTCAGACACCTGTAAGTATGGTTTGTATGCTATGCAAAATTCATCGAACAGTCTCTCTTACTTGTGAAGAAAAGTGTACCTATAGCAACAAATGCAGCCAATAGTAAGTGAAAAAAGATGAAATGTCACATGGAAAAAAACTTATTTTGTTATGTTTTTGAACTACCACTGCTACGAGTGTGAATCCTGAATCCTTCCTAGTCATGCTGACAAAGTTTTATAAATTTACTTGTAAAAGTATAGACAGTGGAAATTAAAATGTCCTGTGGTGCCTCTCCTGCTCCAAGTCGGCCCGTTTGACGTCCTACCCCCCTTAAGCATGATGACGTGTTTGTGGGTCCATATTTTTGTCCAACATCATGTCTCAGCTGTCTCACCCTGTGTACAGAAAGAACGGTAAGTACCATGTGTCGTACGTAGTCTGATGTGCTTTTTCCCGATTTGGTGTTAAAAAGGATAGCCGTTTCGTTAATACTGCGAATTTCGAGGAAACTACTCTTATTATAGTATATTATACACTAAAGAGCAAAAATATTATGGCCATCTGTTTAATAGCTTGTTTGTCCATCTTTGGATGGAAATACATCACTAATTCTGCATATCAGGGATCCGACAATGTATTAGTAGGTTTGTGGAGGTATGGGGTATTAGATGGCTACGCACAGGTCATGTAATTCGCGTAAAAAACGGGACGCTGATTGGCGGATGCGGCGATAGCGTCCGATAGCCACCCAGATGAGTTCAATAGGCTTTACATCAGACGAATTTGGTCGCCGAGACATCAACGTGAGTTCACTATAATGCTCATCAAACCATTGTAGCACGTTTTTGACTCCCGAGACACGGGCAGTTACGCTGCTGAAAGATGGCATCGCCATAGGGGAAGAAAAAAATGTTCAAATGTGTGTGAAATCTTATGGGACTTAACTGCTAAGGTCATCAGTCCCTAAGCTTACACACTACTTAACCTAAATTATCCTTAGGACAAACACACACACACCCATGCCCGAGGGAGAACTCGATCCTCCGCTGGCACCAGCCGCACAGTCCATTACTGCAGCGCCAGAGACCGCTCGGCTAATGTAGGGGAAGACATTAAGCATGAAGGCGTGTAGGTGTTTCGCAGCTGTTAGCGTGTCTTCGATTACTGCCACTGCAAGCACAGGAGAACGTCTACCATAGCATAATACTGCTCCCACCAGGTTGCGTCCATTGCGCGCTACACGTTTCGAGTCGCCGTTTCCCTCCTTGACGACATATATGGAGACGACCGTTGACTAGTGTACAAAAATGTTTCATCCGAAGAGCAGACACGTTTCCATTGATCGATGGTCGAATCCTGATGGTTCCGTGATCACTGAAATCGTGACTAACGACGCCGATGGGTCAAAATGTGAAAACGTAGGGGTGGTCTGCTGCGGAGCTCCACTTCAACAATGTACGATGAACGGTGTGCTCCAAAACACTTATGCGTGCTCCAGCATTGTGCTGTTTCGGTAGAGATGCCGCAGCTTACCGTCTATCCTACTTTACAGAGCAGTCAAGCCTCCGAACCCCACGTTCTGTGAAGAGTCGTGGACGTCCAATCATTTAGCGCCTAGTAGTAACTTTACTGTCCTCCTTCCTCTCGCTGTAGATTCTCACGACACTAGAACTTGAACATTCGACCAGCGTCGCACTTCTCAAATTATTCGTTCACAGGCTCTGGGAAATAATAATTTGCCGTTTGACAAAGTCACTATCTAAAAAGGTTTTATCCATTTGCAGCCCATTTCTTCGCGAGGGTGATTCCCTGTTCGTGTCTGCTCCACTAACACACTTCTGTTACCCCGTCAAGTGCCCACAACGTCGCCAGGCGGTATCGAACATCTCGCCGGGCAAAGGATATAATATTCTGGCTTATCAGTGTATGTAATACTAGTACATTTGATCACTCAGTTGTTGGAAACATCGTTTGATTACAAATATAAATGGGAATAGCTGTGACTGTTAACAGCACTTCGCATAGCTCGAAACGACCCATGTGCCAGCTTCTTCTGTCTGTCATATGACATCGATGTTAGTTTGAAAATACAGGTACGTGCGCGGCCTGTATGTATCTATGAGCTAATACGGGGAGCCTACAGGCAAATGAAGTGATGTAACCTGGCCATATCCTCGGAGACATCAGAGGCAACCTCACATTTGTTGATGAATAGACGATTACAATTCTTCATACGTAAATGAATATCTAAATTTTCCCCTGACGTTAGTGCCCCTCTGAAGCATCTGTTTGATAATAAAAGTCGCTTAAAGTAAAGAAATTTTCCAGAAGAGTGTTGCGCTCCTCTGACGATCACGGGAAAGGCACATGACTTGTTGCGTTTTTGCTGTCAGTCCCTGCGGGCTGTTCTCGTGATGCAGCGTGTGACGCAGGTGAGTGCGTCAGAGGAAATCGACGCCAACTCAGTGTGGGCCGCACGTTAACATGATGACATCGCCGACGGATAGCGTGGGACCGTACATAAAAACATTCGTAAAATTAAAATTAGTGATGGAATGTCAAGGGTGCAGGAAGATGCGAGTATCACAAGTAAAATAATGAAAGAACTGTGTTTGACAAAGTGTCTGACATGTTAAGCAAAATGGTGCAATCAGCACTATCGTTATACAGTGAAGAGCCAAAGAATTTGGTACACCTGCCTAATATCGTGTATGGCCCCCGCGAACACACAGAAGTGCCGCAACACGTCGTGGCACGGACTCGACTAATGTCTGAAGTAGTGCTGGAGGGAACTGACGCCATGAATCCTGCAGGCCTGTCCATAAACCCGAAAGAGTACGAGGGGGTGGAGATCTCTTCTGAACCGCACGTTGCAAGGCATCCCAGATATGCTCAACAATGTTCATGTCCGGGGAGTTTCGTGGCCAGCGGAAGCGTTTAAACTCAGAAGAGGGAGCCCCTCTGGACGTGTAGGGTGTCTCATTGTCCTTCTGGAACGGCCCAAGTCCGCCGGAATGCTCAATTGACATGAATGGTTGCAAGTGACCAGACAAGATGCTTTCGTACGTTTCACCTGTCAGAGTCGTATCAGGGGTCTCATATCACTCCAACTGCACACGCCCCACGCCATTACAGAACCTCCACCAACTTGAGCAGTCCCTGTTGACATGCAGGGTCCATGGATTCTTGAGGTTGTGTCCATAATCGTACACGTCCATCCGCTCGACACAATTTAACGAGACTCGTCCGACCAGGCAACATGTTTCAGCGATGTCAGAGATTTAATGTTTTACCGGTACACTCGTGAAATGGTCGTACGGGAAAATTCCCACTTCATCGCTACCTCAGATGTGTTGTGTCCTTTCGCTCGTGCGCTGACTATAACTCCACGTCAAAACTCGCTTAAATCTTGATAACCTGCCATTGTAGCAACAGTAAGCGATGTAACAACTGTGCCAGACGCATGTTGTCTTGTATAGGCGTTGCCGACCGCAGCACCGTTTTCTGCCTGTTTACATACCTCTGTATTTGAATACGAATGCCTATACCAGTTTCTTCGGCGCTTCAGTGGATATTAGCAGTTAGCGCCAACAAAGTGACAAGTAGCGTCGTCTACGTCAAGATGGTCGATGGCGAGTTATGTCACGCTGTTATGACCAGATGTGCCAACACTCTCGAGTTCAAACACTTCGATGGTCACCTCAGGGCGGTTACCGTTGACCATGGAGGACTAGGATTACACACACTGAGAGTCTTCGAACTCCCGTTCGAAGTGCCTACGGACGTAGTGACCGCAGCTTTCCGCCCGTGTGGGAGGGTAAGTAGCCACGTGGCCGAAAAATGGAACACTTTCGAGACATACCCTCATCGTCGTCCGACAACTGAATCCTACTTAGTTATATGTGGATGTCGAGCAGACGTAATGTACGATGGACAGCCTCGTACTTGCTCTGGTTGCGGCCAGGAGGGTCATGTCTGCTCGGCGTATATTCAACGTCGGGTTACACAGATCCCATTAGATGATGCGGCACCACCTCCTACGCTCACGGCTCGCCCCCTCAATTACGCAGGGCTAACACGAGCGACGGTCATGGCAGACGAAAGACCACTTGGAAAACAGGAAGCGTTAGAGTACACACCTGTCGCAAGTCCTGGATTGACCAACACCATTACGGAGTCCACAGAGATTGCAGAAAGCTGCCCACCGACTCCACAAGATGATTCGGACGAAAGAATGGAACTCGACGCTAGGGTTTCTCCCTGACGGGGATGCGAGGCGGGAACCACACACTCTTTCGGAAGCAGAAACCCACGTCCGCAAACAAAAGTCATCGAGGAAATATAAAAAGCGACGTCACACACCTTCAGACGACCGCCTCCAGCGGACGTGTTCTCCAGATGACAACCGGACTGCCGGCGAGACGAGAGAAATGGATGACACAGGATCACCATCACCTGTCAATTTCCTTTATTTCGACACACCCGTTTCCGCACTCTCGGGCAAACAGATCACAAACACAGCGCCCGCCATTGGTACACAACCAGAAACAACTGCGGATTCACCCTTGGTCACTGAGTGTCCTACCGCAGCCACGGTTAAGTTACGGACCTTGGGTGGACGACATTGAAGACGATTCTACGCCCGCAGTGGTGGATGAGGATAGGGGTCTCTCCTCCCACATCTCGGCCCCTTCCGAGTAGCAACATATGACGGCGCGGACGCGGCCTGCAGATTGCAGGCCTCAACATTCACGGCGACGCTGACGGCGGCCTCCCTTGCAGGACACGATTAACAAATGGTTCAAATGGCTCTGAGCACTATGGGACTCAACATCTGAGGTCATCAGTCCCGTAGAACATAGAACTACTTAAACCTAACTAACCTAAGGACATCATACACATCCATGCCCGAGGCAGGATTCGTACCTGCGACCGTAGCGGTCGCGCCGTTCCACACCGATGTGCCTAGAACCGCTCGGCCACACCGGCCGGCCGACGATTTACAGACCTATCGCTTATCGACCAGCAACGTTAACACTATTCGGACAGGTAAGAAGTTGTCGCTGCTCCAAGACATGCCAAATGCAGCCGACGTTGACACTGTCTTTCTCCAAGAAGTCTTCGTCGCCGATTTTCCGGGTATGTATGGTTATACGGCTCACGTGTCCCACGCCTCGCCAACTAACAGTGGAGTCGCAGTTCTCCTCAGGGAGGGCCTAGAGGTGAACGAAGTACGATATCTCCCTGATGCTAGAGGAATGGTCGAACCGTGCTAGGCGTCCAGTTTATCAATGTGTACGTCCCTTCCGGATCGAATCACCATCGTGACCAATCGCTGTTCTTCACGGAAGGAGTAGCACCACCTTTTTAGAGCAGGCATGGTGACTTGGTATTGGGGGCGATTTCAATAGCACCCAAGCACCTAAGGATCAGCTGGCACGCCATTCACCATGCCCAGAACTTGGGACGCTCATCAGCAATCTCCAGCTGGTAGGGACATGGGGGCTTGTCCAAGGAAATCAAACGGGATACACTCATTTCACGAGTCACTCGTCTAGTCGCATTGATAGGATTTACGTCTCCCATTATCTCCCAGCAAGAGTGAGCGACGCGGAGGTGCGGCCAGTAGCATTTTCTGATCACGAGGCCCATATATGTGCCGTCACCCTTCGTTGCCAATGGGTGTGGCGCAGCCGACATCCCTGGAAGTTAAACCTTGCTCATCTCGCTTCTCCAAATTATCGACCCCCCCCCCACCCCATCAAGGACACTTGGACTTCGTGCGTTCGCCGGCTCCCGACGTATCCTGCATCGATCAGTTGGTGGTTCAACTGCCCCAAGCTGGCCCTACGGAGAACCTTGATCACGTATGGCTGTGAGCATGCTGTTTGGAGGCAGCAGACCCACGATTTTTACTTCACCGTTCTTCGCGAACATTAGTTCAAACGACGCAACATATTTACTTTTCTGGATATTGACAGTATGTTACTCTCTCTTGAAATCAGTCGATGCACTTTCCCTTTTGTGAGAGACGTTAGGCTCACTGCAGTGATACGTCTCCGTGACGTCTGCATAAAATATACATGCCCAGTTTATATCGTTTGGAATATCTATCGACCTTCGTGGTCGTATCGAGTTCTGAGCAGACGCCATATTGGATTTCGTCTGTGTAGCTGAAGCTTGCATTCATTCGGTTTTGTACACACACCAAAAAAAGTTTTTCATCACCTCGGTTCCGAGAGTTCTGGAACCTGTGCAGAAAATTGGAATAGAGATCAACATAAACATCATTTCCGCCCTTTTTATTGTTCATTAAAACAACACATTGCATATTGTACCACCATACAGCGAGACCTTCAGAGGTGATGGTCCTGATTCCTGTACACACCGATACCTCTAATACCGAGTAGCACGTCCTCTTGCACTGACGCATCCCTGTATTCGTCGTGTCATATTATCCACAAGTTCATCAAGGCACTGTTGGTCCAGATTGTTCCATCCTCAACTGCGATTCGGCGTAGATCCCTCAGAGTGGTTGGTGAGTCAGGTCGTCCATAAACAGCCCTTTCCAATCTATCCCACGCATGTTCGACAAGGTTCAAATGTGGAGAACATGCTGGCGACTCTAGTCGAGCGATGTCGTTATCCTGAAGGAAGTCATTCACAAGATGTGCACGATGAGGGCGCGAATTGTCGTCCATGAAGAAGAATACCTCGCCAGTTTGCTGCTGATATGGTTGCGCTATCGTACGTACGTCGGCGTACGTCGGCCCACATAATGTCACCCCAAAACAGCAGGGAACCTCCACCTTGCTGCACTCGCTAGAAAGTGTGTCTAAGGCGTTGATCCTGACCGGGTTGCCTCCAAACACGTCTCCGACGATTATCTGGTTGAAGGCTTATGCGACACTCATCGTTATGCCAATCCTGAGAGATCCATTCGCTGTTGCGCGATGCATGGTGTCGTGGTTGCAAAGATGGACCTTGCCATGGACGTCGGTTGTGAAGTTGCACATCATGCAGCCTATTGCGCACAGTTTGAGTCGTAACACGACGTCATGTGGCTGCACGAAAAGCATTATTCAACGTGGTGGCGTAGCTGTCAGGGTTCCTCCGGGGTCATAATCCGTAGGTAGGGGCTATCCACTGCAGTAGTAGCCATTGGGCCGCCTGAGCGAGGCATGTGATCGACAGTTCCTGTCTGTCTGTATCTCCTCCATGTCCTAACAACATAGCTTTGGATCACTCTGAGGCGCCTGGACACTTCCATTGTTGAGAGCCCTTCCTGGCACGAAGTAACATTGCGGACGCGATCAAACCGCGGTATTGACCGTCTAAGCATGATTGAAGGACTGACTACACGAGCCATGTATTTTCTTCCTGGTGGAATGACTGGAACTGATCGGCTGTCGGACCCCTTTCGTATAATAGGAGCTGCTCGTGTATGTTTGTTTACATCTTAGGCGGGTTTACTGACATATCTGAACAGTAAAATTGAGTGTGTCTGTGATACAATATCCACAGTCAACGTCTATCTTCAGGAGTTCTGGGAACCGGAGTAATGCCAAATTTCTTTGATGTGTGTGTATTTTACTTATGAATATATGATGTTTCAAGTATTGAAGCTCGACTCTCTCGTAAACACTTCGGTATTGGTATATGTTTTATTATAATTGAATGTAAAGTAATGATATATCGTCAGTTATGAGCCTTCGGGAGCTGGAAGTAAACCCAGGCATGAATTTTACGTGTTCACAGTAGCGTTGTGGATAGAGGCGTCGAGTTACGAAGTGAGATATAGGTGGTGTACTAATGGTAAGTGAATAGAACAAAGAAAAAAACACATGAAGAAAGCAAATGTGGCTCCTCTATAGCAGTTTTTATTTTCCTGGCACGCTATGAGTTTCTATTCAGAAATTAAAGGTTTTCGTTTATGTACTGCCGGCCGGTGCGGCCGTGCGTTTCTAGGCGCTACAGTCTGGAACCGCAAGACCGCTACGGTCGCAGGTTCGAATCCTGCCTCGGGCATGGATGTGTGTGATGCCCTTAGGTTAGTTAGGTTTAAGTAGTTCTAGTTCTAGGGGACTGATGACCTTAGAAGTTAAGTCCCATAGTGCTCAGAGCCATTAGTTTATGTACCATAATTTTTTGATATTTACGATAATTTTACGGCTCTCAATGCATAATTCCACCTCTTCAGACTGCCGATAATAGTATAAAGAGATAGGTAAGTTTAAGAAATTTGGGAAAAAGTTGCCGATATGGTATCATTTTGGGGGAATTTTTCGACTGCTATGGGGGAGTTTCGAAAACTTGATCTGGAGATGCTGAGCTCTTGGCTGAGTACAGGCGGAAGTCGCGTTCCTCCTGGCGCGTTGCTTACTCGATACGGCTCAAGTAGAGCAGACGATGAAAGGAACGAAAGAGACTACCTTCAAATGGCATATTAGTTTTGTGCAGTCACGGTATGTTTTTCCACTTCAGGGTCGGCGCAGTCTCTCCCTCCTTGAACAGTCAACGTGTACACAGAACCTGGGCATGATATAAGCCCAGCAATCGGCATAACATGTATTGTATACACGTAACAGAATTTTCCGACTACACCTAGCACTAACTTTAAGTCTAAAATCGCATCCAGTAGAAAGGTAGAACTACACAATGTGAACTGAATTAAAAATTAAAAAGAAATCAAATCTGTAGCATAACCTGTGATAAAAGTCAAGAAGTTTTTAGAGAGTGATGAATCATGGACATAATGTAGAACCCACACGCACCTACGTGGGCACCCACATACTAAACTAGCAATATTCAGAAGACTATAGGAATGCAGGTCCGCCTCTTATGCAAACGACAGTTGTTTATAAAAGCTCAAACATGCCTCAGCACCTTTGTACCGTCATTCTGCGGGTACTTTTATTCAGTTCTGCTTGAAGCCCTCATTATCCTAACGAAATTTACACCTAAAACAGTTTGTTTGTCGTGGTCATCACCTTACTTTCTAAACTGCTGGTTTCTATAGGACCCTCTTGACATTGTTCTGTACGGTAGCTTCTCAACTGCAACTAACTGAAGTTAATGTGAATTTGATTGGTGAGTTAACAGTTAACTCTACCTGCAAACGTACGACGGCGTGCTGAAGAGTGATGCCTCCCAATTTTTTTATTCTGTTCTCAGTGTCGGTAGAGGTGTTACAATTCGTCGTTATTACTGAATCGACTTCCTCGCTTCGCTGACGCTAGTTGCAACCCTTTGCCTCCAGTGGGCTTCGAACTGTAGCGCGTAACATGATGGCGTGTAGTCGGTGCGTTAGAAGCAACGTGCCGTAATCGAGTTTCTAGCCGCAGAAAACGTGGCTCCAAGGGAAATAAATGGAAGAATTAAAGCTTGTGTAGGATGATGATTGTATCGGCACCAGTAATGTTCGACGTTTGGTTTCTCGTGCTCGTAATGAAGGAAACCGCAGTGCTAACTTCAACGTGTGTGACAAGAGCTCGGACTGGACGACCGCGTACAGCAAACGACAAGACTCATTGGAATCAGGTTGGCGTATTCATCAGAGACAATCGTCCTGTAACACCGACACACCTTTCAGGTAAGTGCGGCATTTCACGAGAGCGTGTACAGGCCATCACTGCAGACCGGTGGTACAGCAAACTCAGTGCACAGTGGATGCCTCGAATGCTCACTCCTGACATGAGACAGAAGACTGAACGTCAGCCAACAGTTGATTTTGCGTTTTGAGCGTGAGAGTGATGGGTTCCTTAAAAACATTGTGACAGTTCACGAAAGCTTGGTTTACCATTTTGATCCCGAAAACAATAGAGCATCAATGGAGTTCGCCCACAGAGGGTCACCGACACCAAAAAAGTTCTCACCTGCAGGCAAAGTCATTTTCCTAATGTTCTGGTATGTTCGAGGTATGGTGCATTAGAAATTCATGTTTAAAGGCACCACTACAGACTCTGCTAGGTACGCAAAGAGTCTCAGAAAACTGAAAGACCGAATTTGAAGAATTCGACCACACATGGATCACCCTGTCCTCCAGAATAACAATGACAGACCACACGCGACGTCTGCAACAATCCGACGCCTTGAATTCACTGTCATCGATCACACAGTCCCAGCTTGGCCCCTTCCGATTTTCCTCTTTTTCAAAAACTTAAAGGACATCTTCGAGGATTTTACTTCGATAATGATGAAGCGATGCAAGCAGAGGTCAGGTAATGGTGCCGTTAGCAAAGTCAGACAGTCTACAGTGACGATATCAATAAACTGGTACCTCATGGGAAGAAATGTTTTCGTTGCTAGGGTAAGTGTGTTAGAAATGAATATCTAAACATGAAGAATAAAGATGTACAATGTTATTTAAAGTTTTTTTTAAAGCGTTAAAAATGTTCACATAAAAAATTCGAAGGTATTACTTTTCAGCATGCCTCATAATTGTGTTGTTCGTGAAATATTTCGCGAATAATTTTTACGTTATTTTCGAAGTATCCGCCCATGTGTACGTGCTCCTCTACTGTGAAAATGCACACAGAAACTCGACACATGTATTTTAGGAACCCCACACGCAAGTTAACACTTTTGTGCTTCACAAAAGACAATGCTTATCCTTCTGCTGCGTTTCTAGTTCTTGTTGAAGTTCACTTGATTTCACATCAGTCTGGCGGAAAGTCTGATCTTAGTTTACTTTCTCTCCCTCGCGTCTCTCTCTCTCTCTCTCTCTCTCACACACTCTCTCTCTGCATGTATGCGTACGCGCGCCAGCGTGTGTGTGTGTGTGTGTGTGTGTGTGTGTGTGTGTGTGTGTGTGTGTATTTCTCTTAATGTATTTGTGGTGTCACCGCCAGACACCACACTTGCTAGGTGGTAGCCTTTAAATCGGCCGCGGTCCGTAAGTATACGTCGGACCCGCGTGTCGCCACTGTCAGTGATTGGAGACCGAGCGCCGCCACACGGCAGGTCTAGAGAGACTTCCTAGCACTCGCCCCAGTTGTACAGCCGACTTTGCTAGCGATGGTTCACTGACAAAATACGCTGTCATTTACCGAGACGATAGTTAGCATAGCCTTCAGCTACGTCATTTGCTACGACCTAGCAAGGCGCCATTACCAGTTACTATTGATACTGTGAATAATGTACCGTCAAGAGCGACGATCACCATTAATGGATTAAAGTTAAGTATTCCACCATCTACGTCCGTTTATTCTAAATTCTAATTTTCTTGTCCTGTTTCAGACCTCACGCCAGCCTGCGTGAGCTAAAACGCGTGCCTTTCGGCCTCCTCCTAGTACCCCGGTGTTGGCTCTCCTGCCAACCACAACAGTATTAAATAGGGTGGTGTTATCGTTTATAATATATTTTCCTTGTCCTAATGCCTTTTGTATGTGAAAGTTTTCTTCTATTGAGCGTTTTTGGTATACGGTGTGGCTGCACTTCAGTATTTTTAAATCTGTGTCTATTTCAGTTCCATGAGGGTCATATTAAGTGGTCAGCAAATATGCTATGAGAGCGGTTACTTTTTAGGACTCTAGGCTGTTCTGAATATCTTGTTTTGAATATCCGGTATGTTTGTCCTGTGTATAGTGACAACCAAGACTTACATGGAAGCTGGCAGACGCCTGATCTATTGAATTTATTTGCGGGGGTCCTGAGTTCTAAGTTTTTCCTATCTTGTGTTATCGAATTCTGTATCGTATTTCAAATTTCTGTTCCTTTAAAATGTAGCCTACTCCTGAAACAGTTTTATTATTTCAGGTGAGAATTTGCTATCTTATTGTATGTGTGGATCCATCCTCTGTTGTGACCCTATATGTAGTCGTTGTCTGTGTTGCGTTCTTCCGTGTCGTGCAAGATATTGTTTGCATATGTCTCCTTTATTACCTGTCCATTTACATATTTTATGGGTTAGTTTTCATAATGCTTCAGTACCATAATGATTAATTTTCACTTGTTCGTGTGAGACCAAGAGATGAATCAGAAATGCGGATGCAAGTAGCAAGCATAAAGGCGTTCTAGAAGTAAAGTGTGATTAAACACAAAAACCACTTGAGATGTGACGAGGAGGTGACATGTTTGAAGAAGATGGTGTTTCAAGAGATGTGGTTAAAGTTTGGAGGTAAAGTAAGTAAAAAGAAATCGGCCAAATTGTTCACAGATAGTTTGCAGAGGAGGAGAATTCCCCAAAACTCTCGAAAATGCTGTATTTTTTTCTGCTTCACTGGAAACGAGACAGACACAGACACTGATCTATTAGCCTCATAAATTCAGTCAATGAGAGGGACGAGCAGATTTTTGGCATTGAATTCGGTACCTTTGGCAATTTTCAAGTAGTGAGTGAATCTCTGCAAAGAAACAGAGAGTATGACATACTACTTTTTGACGGTTTCATAGATTCTGAGAAAGGTTCTGACTATGTTTCGATATAATCTGCGCAAACAGTGTGGCATCATGTACTGATACTACTACCTCAGGGGCGTCATAAAGGAGGCAATGGAATCTCAAGTTTCCGTCAGACGCCGACAGTGGTCGTGCGGGATCTGTCGTACCCAATGGTGCACAGCTGCTGAGCCACGCCTCCAGCGGCTGTGGACGGCAAGCGCCCTCTGCCGCGGCAGTATAGGATGGTCGGCGACAGCCACGTAGTCAGCTTGCTCTTGGAGCCACTTTACTGCGTGATGCTACGCAGATGTCATCTTGGCGCGGCTCCCACACCATCGTTTGTGCTTAATTCAGCCTTGTTGCTACTGTATGAGCTGGACTGTATTTCTTGTTGCGTTATTTGTAATGAATATCCGTATCCTGGGATACAAGTTACATACGTCTTCTGTTTACTGTGTTAAATTCTCTGCTCATCATTTCTGCTCCTGTCCAACTTTCTTATGACAACAGTTCCTGCACCACGCTGTATCCCACCTCTCCTTGTCATTGTATAAGAGCCGTATGCAAACAAACAACTCTTGAGAAATGAGGTATGGTTCCGATGCGCATTACTGTGGTAATGTGACAGGTACAGATTCCATTAGACTTCTTCAGCATAGTACAAAATTTAGAATTAAAGAAACAGTGAGATGAGGAAATTGGGTAACGTTACAGCCAAACGAAACTACAATCATCTGGCCATAAATGTGGGTTCTTTGATTGCTCTGTGTAATGACTTATCAGGACTACATCATATTAAGTTTTAGTTCACTTCATTATGTGAACGATAAAAATATTTACTTGAATTGATACAATCCTTTGCCACAGGAGAGCATAGAATATTTGCAACTGTCATTGACTATTAAAGCATCACTTGATGCATACATTAACAAACTCTTCTCTTGAAGTACTCTGTTCAACATTTACAAACAAAAAAATGGATTTCCATCTGAGACTTGAGTAGCTGTTGAGTCCTACTCAGTGATGTTGATTGCTTCAATTGAGGTCACGAGCTGGGCAAAGCACTTCCAAGCTCAGCTCCATACTGACCCCCGTGTGAGCATGCTGCGCTGTTGAGAGAAAGGCGCGTGGTATCGATGTGCGTTGCTGACCCTGGTGTGGCACCACGGTGACGATACCACAGGTAACACAACAACAGCTGTTCTCAGCAGCTGCTGTGCTGGAACTCTCTGATTCTCAAACACCGAATGACGAGAAGGAGCTGATCTCTATGGAACACACAAAAATGATCTCGAATTTGATATTAACATTGTACTGTTTGCATATAGTTTTGTGGACTGGCAAGACAGCCAATCCACGAGGGCGGGAGGCCGAAGGGCACGCGTTTAAGCTCACGCAGGATGGCGTGAGGTCTGGAAAATGACAAGGAATTGAGACTAGCAAAAAAGGTATATAGCTGCTGGAATACTTAACTTTAATCCATAATTGGTGAACATCGGTCTGACGGTACATGCATCACAAGATAAGTAGCAATTGATAATGGCGCCTTGCTAGGTCGTAGCAAATGACGTAGCTGAAGGCTATGCTAACTATCGTCTCGGCAAATGAGAGCGTAATTTGTCAGTGAACCCTCGCTAGCAAAGTCGGCTGTACAACTGGAGCGAGTGCTAGGAAGTCTCTCTAGACCTGCCGTGTGGCGGCGCTCGGTCTGCAATCACTGATAGTGGCGACACGCGGGTCCGACGTATACTAACGGACCGCGGCCGATTTAAAGGCTACCACCTAGCAAGTGTGGTGTCTGACGGTGACACCACATATAGCGCTAAAAACTTTAAGAACAAATAAGAAATTAATGTAGTGCTCTAAAAATTCACCTGTACATCCAATACAATAAAACTAAGGTAGTGTAGGAGAGAGCATTGATCTAAGGGGAAACAAGACCATGGAGTCAGTGCTGGTTTAATGCTTAAGCTGCACAACCCACCGCTTGGGGTGCCAGAGCAGTCACAACTGTAAGATTTCTGTACAGGAAGTATCAGACTTAGTAGGTGCCGCTTGGTAGCCAGTAGCGCCAAGGTGCAAGATTTGTATACAGTGCGTATCACAGTTAGTAGGAAAACTGACACGAGTGAAAGGATGCGAGGCAAAAGAAGGGAGACATTGGTTCAAATGGTTCAAATGGCTCTGAGCACTATGGGACTTAACTGCTGTGGTCATCAGTCCCCTAGAACTTAGAACTACTTAAACCTAACTAACCTAAGGACATCACACACATCGATGCCCGAGGCAGGATTCGAACCTGCGACAGTAGCGGTCGCGCGGTTCCAGACTGTAGCGCCTTTAACCGCTCGGCCACTCCGGCCGGCAAAAGGGAGAGAAGGTTGGGAGAGACGGTTGGGGTGGGGCGCCAAATGATAAGCCGCTTGTGTGGCTAAATGTTTCCGATCTGGCCCTGCCTGGAGCAGACGAAATTCTCTCTGAATTACTGAGAGCACTGGGAGAGCCAGCCAAGACAAACCTGCCCGACCTTGTGGCTAACGTAATACGACACAGGCGAAATACCTTCCGGTTAAAAGAGAATATAGCAATTCCAGTTTCAGAGAAGGCAGGTTTTGACAGGTCTGGGTATTACGGAACTCTCAGCTTAGTAATACATAGCTGCAAAATACTGACAAGAATTATGTATAGAAGAATGAAAAAACTGGTAGGAGGTTAACTCAAGGAAGTTCAATTTGGGTTCCAGAGAAATGAGGGTACATGCTTGGCAGTACCGACCCTTCGAACTATCTTAGAACACAGAAGACAGGCAGTCCTACGTATATAGTACTTGTACATTTAAATAAAACTTTTGACAATGTTGACTCGAATACACTCTTTGGGACTCTGAAAATAGCAAGGAGTACATGCAGGGAGCGAATGGTTAGTTACAGTTTTTACAGAAACAGGACTGGAATGATAAGAGCAAAAGACATGAAAGGAAAGCAGTGTTGAGAAGGGAGCGAAACAGGGTTGTAACCTATCTCTGATGTTATTCAGTGTGTACATTCTGTAATTAGTAAACGAAATTCAGGCAGAAATTTGGAAAGAAAATTGAAGTTTCGGGAGAAAAATTGGAAACTATGAGGTTTGCCAGTGACACTGTAAATTTGTCAGAGGCAGCAAAGGGTTTGGAAGAGCAGCTGAACAGAGTGGAATACTTTCTTAAAAAGAGGGTATAAGATGAACGTCAACAAAATTAAAACAAGGGTATTGGAATGCAGTCGAATTAAATAAAGTGATGCTGAAGCAGTTAGATTACAAAATGAAGCGCTAAAAGTATATGTCAGATTTTGTATTTGGGCCGCAAAATGGCTGATGATGCATGAAGTAGAGAGGATATAAACTGTAGGCTGACAATAACAACAGAAGCGTTTCTGAAGGAGACAAATGTGTTAACATTTGTTGCAAGTTTGTGTCTTAGAAAGTCTTTTCTGGAGATCTTTGTTTGGAGTGTAGCCTTGTATGGAAGTGAGTCTTGAAGAATTAACAATTGAGATGAGGAGAAAAAATAGAAGATTTTGAAATGTGGTGCTACAGAACAGTACTGAAGACTGGATGGATGGATCAAATACAGTCTGCACAGAATACCGTGACCAGTAGATGGGTAGGCGGCAGGGCACACGTGGGGAGAGCAGTAGTGGTGGGGGCTATGGGCAGGCGCTGTAGGGGAAACGGCGAGCGCTGGAGGGGGAAGTGCTGTTCTCAACTGAGGCCTACACTCACACCTGTTTGTAAATGTTAAGAGGGGCCCTCAAGGCCCACACCTGCATGGTGATCGTTCAAAAAGATCTGTCACCTCTGCTCTGGTTAGTAGCTAAAAAAAATTTCCGCTGAAAAAACAGCGATTTATTTTCGCCTCGCTTGCTAACCATTTGCAACTTCCAGAGAAGTGTCACGAGTGGCGAATTTTGAGTAAAACCTGCACGTTTCTCTGGTTGCCATGATAAAATTTGCTAATTTTGCCACAATACAACCCGTGACAGTAAAGTTCAGTGAATGGAGTCAGAATGGCCGATTAGGCAACACTGGCTGTAGTAACCAAAACCAACCGGGGGAACGCCTTGGGCTGCGGGTCGGAGCCGCCAGGCGGGAAGCCGCCGGCGGTGGAGCACGCACCACCGGGTAAACACAGGACGAGTCGGACGACAGACCAACGACAACCGACAACAACCGACTATGACCGACACAGCGAGGAAGAGATCAACAACAGAGGCTTGTAGAAACCACAACACCAAACACCAACAGTAAATCCACTCGGAACCAGAGCCAGGCAAATGTCAACAACGAGCAACGACCAGAACGCAGTACCGCCGAGATAGAGACGCAATCCAGAGCGAGTACCAGGCTGACTGGACTAGGGCAGAGCGGGTCCCTATATACGAAACCGGAGGGAGCGGCTGTTGGCCGCGGTCTGCACGTGGTGTAGCGGTGGCGCCCTCGCTGCACGAGAGCCGCTGCGCGGAATAGCCGCCGCGGAGGCGGAACCCTCTATGGGCTGACCACGTCCATTTGTTCTGTCGCGTGTTCAACTTCCGCGGCGGGAGGTACTAGACTGGCGACCCACAACACTGCACCAGGGTGGCAGCCGGTGTTCACAACTGGCCCCCACCGTAGTTCAGTTGAGCATCGTGTGTGTTCTGTGTTAGACCTGTTGGCCGAAGCACTTGCTTAGTGCATTTGCTCTGAGCTGGGGACAGGAAAATGAATGAGCAAAGGATCAATTTAAACTTTTGTGTTAAGCTTGACAAGACACCGAAAGAAACACATGCAATGCTGGTTCGTGTGTATGGGGATCAAGCACTGTCCATGAGGTGTGTGTGCGAGTGGTTCACCCGTTTTCGTGGAGACCGGGAAAGTGTTGCTGACAATCCCCAAAGCGGGCGACTGGCGACCACCGTCAGTGACGAAAACATTGAAAAAGTGAGAACATTAATCACGAACGGCCGTCGATTAACTGTACGCATGGTAGCGGATGAACTGCAGATGAACTGTGAATCAGTCCAACAAATCCTTACCCGGAAGGGAACAGGAAAACGTGTTGTCGTCTTGTGCCACATCACTTGACTGACGATCAGAGGCAGGCTTGTTTAGAGGCTTTACATGATTTTGTCAAAACGGTGGATGCGAGGTTGTACATGGGAGTTTACACACCTCACTAACATGTGCAGACATAATTGCGAGAGAATTCTGAAACGGTGGTTTGTTAAGTTTATTAAGGTCAGTATCTAACAAAGAAAGCACATCCTTGGACAAAATAAACGTGTATTATCTTCACTTATGTTGTTCCAAAATCCATAGCATTTCTCGTTTCACCAACTATCGATGGCCTTTTAAAATTACATTCTTTCATTGAAATATTCTGTACTTAGTGAAACAATACGGTAGATAATAAAGTTCTGCATAATAACCATATGGCAAAAAACTTTCCTGTTTGTGTGCTATCATTTGCCAAAATCTCAATTCAATATCTCAAACCGTTTATGAGATATGAAGAATGTTGTGGATATTTCACTCCGGCTTTATCACTGGCGCGGTGCGATCGCAAAAGAGTGTGCTACGTCAGATCAGTTTTCTTGAGATTGGTGACAGAGATCTTCATTCAACTCTAAAGAAAAATTCAATATGTCAACTAAATTTCATATCCAGCAACATATTATGTAATGTGTACCAAACGCAAACTCATAGCGATCCCTATTTTTCATCGCAAACTTCTTCGAATTTCGCACAGTGTCTTACTTCCACCTAAATATCACAATAACTATGACCAGTAACGAAATTGTGGGCACATGATAATGAATCTGACCTATAAGGCTACAAGTACAGCAAAAACGCAATTTTTATACCGAATAGTTTCTGTAAAATCGTTTGAGAAAGATTGCAGGGCGTGCGCCTCAATTCTGTCATCCCCGACCACCGAAAGGTGGCAGGCAGTGTCAGCCTCCCCTCCTAGACAAACGAATGAACTCGCCCAGCGCTTTGCACGCAAACTGGCCACAGTCCATTGGCAACCGTATCCTGTGCAGACTCTAAAGACGTGGTACCAAATTGATTTGGAGGAAAAGAAATTGATTGCACAGCTTTAGTAAAAGAAGGAACCAATTGACAGGACACTTCCTGAGGCATCAAGGAATTGTCAGCCTGGTAATGGAGGAAGTACAGGGGTCAAACATTATAAGGAGTCCAAGGAATGAATACAATAAGGACCGCCTTGCCTTCCGCATCAGCCTTCCGTCCCCCACACGCATCCTCTACGACCTCATCCCCTTCCCCCCACCTTCTCCTTATCCTTGAACACATCCGCACACTGTATATTGTCCTCCGCGTTGATCCCCCTCACCTCCTGGTGTCTCCCTTCCTCTCCACCCCCAGCCCATTGCTGCACTTTTACCATTGTGTCCCACCCTCTCTCCATCTCCACACCCTCCGCCTCCTTTCCCAATGCAACTTCCACCATCTACCCCTCCCGGATGATGAGCTTCGCCCTGACATCTACCCTTCCTGCCAACTTTAACCCCATCTTCCTCCTGCCTCCTCCTCAGGGCTCCCTCTTCTCCCCCTCCCATCTCCTGAGCGGCTTTTCCCTCCTACTCCCCCTCCCTCTCTTGTGCTCCCCTTCAGTGTCTCTGCATTCCCTCCTACCTTGGCTTCCCTCTTCATCTCCAGCCCCTCCTGTCTTCCGCCTCTTGGTGCACCTGCTGACGCCCATACTCCTTTCATCCTGCCCCCTCACCTGCTGCACCTTGATCTTTCCTCTTTTTACATCATCTCAGGCCTCTCCCTCGCCAGGTCCCACCTGGCAGTTTTATTCTTCATCGTGTGTGGTCCAAGTGGGTTTTAACCTGTGCGTGTGACTTCGGTGTCTTTTTTGTGTTCTATGAATCGCCAACTATGTTTTTTTTAACTTTGTGTCGACTTTTTTAATTGTCCCCCCATGGTTGTCTCCATATCAGTGTATTTTTACCTCCATTATCTCCGCCTACTCTGTTTTACATCCCCCTTTTTTATCGCCGTGTATGTAACATTTTATTCTTGTATTAGTTGTAATGTCACTCGGCTGAAGAGCGGCGGATAATGCCGCTGACAGCCCTCCCCTGCCCATATGGTGCAAGGAAATGAAATCACAATGAAGAAAAAAAAATACAATAAGGACGTCCAAATTGATGTAGGTTTCAGTAGGTAATCAGAGAGGAACAGGCTTGCATGGGATAGAATAGTATGGAGAAATGTGTTAATCCAGTTTTCAGTCTGAAGACCAAAACAATAACAACAACAATGACAACAAAGTATAGCCCAACAAACTGAATAAAAACTATCTTCCCCCCAGTGTTGTCTTTCCTCATGAAAACAAGTAGAATAACTTGGAGCAACATCATGGTTGGGGCTTCAGGAACATCTAAACCACTTTGCTACGTTGTTGGATGACAACTGGAACTCTACAGCTATATAACAATAAACTATGGGGTCTCAGTTGGGCCAGGTTGTTACAAATGTCTCTGCTGGTGTGGCAAGTACTCTTGCACTTCACATTCGTCATGCGGCGATTTATTCAGATTCCTGTATGCAACATTCTTTCGTACTCTTCTTACTGTAAGGAAACGAGCTACATCATTCGTTTCAACTGACTATGATTTTCGACTTCTACGTTGACATTCAACACATACCTCCAACACTCAGCTGCCGCAGAATTTTTATCGGTAATGTTGATGTAACAGACTGTAGTTGCGTAATATGTAAACATAGTATATAAATTTGACTTGACCGTGTTTCCAATTGACGTTATAAACGTCTTTCTTCTTTAAAATAAAAATTACAGCAAGCTCAAACAGTTATGTAGCAAGAAATTTGTGTTAAACAGTAATAGCTTTCCATATTGTAATCTCGCTCTGTAGCTAATTGCTGTAATTTATTTAATTACTTTATTGCCTTGTGTGTTTATATTATATTATTTATTGTATTATTGTGGTATTATCACATGTCTGTAGAGCAGAGATGTGAACTGTGGGGAATCAGTGGAACCAAATTTCATCATTGATTGTCTCTTCCCACGCTGCATATTAACAATGTAATGCCAGTGCCTATGTGACAGTCTGTTGAAAACTTTTTGCTAAACCTTCTTCGTGTGGTTGAAAAGAACGCTTTCTGCCAACGTACAAAATTTGTAGACAACCGAGAGGCAGTTAAACAAATTTATTAATGGACTGCTCTACGAAGTGACACAACTAAACAGCTACGAAGTCGCACTTATGTTCCTTTTTACCTGAGAAAAGTATGTTTATAACTGAAAGATTGTATCATACTTTGACGCAGTGCTCGGGCTAAAACATAGTAACATTTATTGCAGTCAGGGCGCAATATACAACCGTGCACTTGTTAAACATGTATTAATGCTAATTCCATGTAAATATTAAAATTCACGTTTGAATTCATACAACAATGCTGAGCATTTAGATAACATAAGCGTTCGATCCTATAGCTTAGAAAACAGTGATTGAATATCGATGCTCTTGTGCTGGGTCCGAAATGTATATCGGTGGTGTTATATTTAATATTTCACAAGATTTTACACAACAGTAAAAGAAAGAATATTTTGGCATCAATCCGGAAACAGACAGTAAATTTAACAATTTTTTTTAAAGACGTACACAAAAAAGCGCTAAAATTACACTGTCTTTGCATCTTGGCTTGACTAGCATTGCAAAAAAGCTGAGTTTCATCGTTTGAATTTTTTAAAAATATTCGTCTGCAGCACTTGGCACACTATAGCATCTGCTACTCAGTCGAAAAGTTTGGTATGCTCAAAATGTTCCTTGCTGTAACTGCTCTTAGGACAGATCCAATTGTCTTTTCGGCGGTGTGACACATACGGTCAGAGTCCACTATGTTCCCACTGCAGGAACGTTACCCTTACTGACGAAGTATAAGAAGATCACCCAAGCCGGAAGCCGTATTGAGGCTGAATTTAGCTCTGTGGACTTGCCACTACATGAAAGATTGATCTATACGGTATCCAAGAACTAGACACATTTCCTCGAAGCACTGCCTTACTGTTAAGGCCAGAGAACAGTTACATCGCAAAACCAATCACTACACTTCCGCAACGGATGCCGTAGTATTGGCTGCTCAACAAGTGTGTAATAAAGGATAGAAAGATTTAACAGCTCTCGACTACAGCGATTATATGAGCTGTTCATCGTCGGAAGCACTGTGCTGCAAAAGAGTCCCAGTAACCTTTTTTTACTTGAGTCATAATTAACCTTACGCGTTTTAGGTGCGGCAGCAGGGGTTGGCAACTGCCTAAGGGAGATTCATTTCTGATAGGGAGAACAGCGTTAACATATATATTCAGTTCTGGGAAAATTGCGGTCAAGGGAAGAGTGCATTGAACTGTAGTGCCATTGTTCACAAATGGAGATACCATCTGCGTTGCTTGCTGTGGCAAGTTTTCTACACTCGCCTCGTCGGTCGTGTTACATGCTCCAACGAATTTTTGAGTCGGCCGGTTTCGTCAGGTTATATAAACTTGCTGAACTACTTAATTTCTTGACAGGCCATTCTTTTCGTAGCGTGGGCACTCGACCACTTAAGCGACATTCCCACGCTGTTGACGGGCTCGCAGTATGTTTTTCGGCACGACACGGCACTTCAGTATCGAAACACCTGTGAGATATTTATCGAAATATTTGGAACCAGTTACTTCCTTTTTTTCTGTGGTAGTAAAGCGAAATGCAAGCCACGTAGTAATGTTCCGGTCACCGTTAGGGGTGATTCACCAGGAGACACTTTTGCTCTGTCACTGGAGACGCTGTTCCGACGTACAGTCGTCATAATCCAGTTGAATGCAAATAAATGATTACTATAAACTGCCATTGTAGTGGCCTAATGGTTGATACGCTTAAGCGCTAGAAAAATATGTTATTTTTTCTTCCTGTGCGCTTAAGCTTCAACAATTTTATTCTACCCTACGATAGTCTAATACGCGAAGCAACACACCAACGTCTTTTCGAAATTATTTTGGCCAACATAGCAGCACATCTCGTCATCGTGTAGCAAGAAACCTCTTCTCAGATCGTACGACTGATTTTCGTTTTGTTTAGAAGTATTTGCGTTTTTGATGTACAACAATATCCCACGATAGACCAGTCTTGCGAAATATTTTATACTATCGATACCGAAATACATATAACAGATACAGTCGACTACAAACTACAGTGACTATGCAAAGATGATGTGTCTGGTGAAACTTCAGAGAAGTTGGAAGGTCGTCTGCCAGAGAGGTATTTAGCACAATTTACCCATCTGTAATTAAGTTTAGGTATTTCTCTAGTTGTTCCAGTAGTTCTGATATCAACCGTTTTTTCAGTGTGCAAGACGGGAAATACCAAATTTCCATTACACACACAAAATTTGTTCACTTTGGTCATGGATATTAGGTGTTGCAAAATCTTCGTTTTGCATGCACTGACTTCTTTCGTTGGTTTCCAAATTTAGTGCTGGCTTATCTGTGTGCGTTACGCTTGCAGGTTATGAAACCTACGTTATGTCTTTTATTGTTGTGTATGACTTCGCACACAATGGTAAGGAGAGATGGCCTACAAAGTGGTGTGGCAGCTGTTATCGTATTAAAGCTGAAGAGGAGCAGAAACAATTAGCTAACAAGTTAATACAACAAAGAGAAGATCTACTTAACTTGCCCTTCTCCAAGTGAACGAAGACTCTTTACAAATATTGCAGCAAGAAAAGTAGAGTGTAGCTATCACAATGTCAACCAGGAAGAAGCTCGCTAAGTACGAATGTTGGCGTCACAGTGTAGGGGCTCCCAGTGCAAGTGATCTGAATGGCTTCCACCTGTCATTCTATATTGTGGCGGCAGAGGGCGCTCGTAGTCCAGAGCCGTTGCAGGTGTGGCTCAGTGGATGCACACCATTGGATCCATCAGAGCCCACTTAACCGATCCCACGTGACCGCTATTGGTGTTCAGATGGAAACTTGCACTCTGTAATGTAAATGTTTTATGAAATATTAGATTAAATTTTTTTTAAGGTAGGTTTTATTTGTTGTTCCTTTTGTATCAGGGTTTGTCAAAATTTTAGCTCACACATGAAAAAAAGTTCCGAGAGTTCCGGAACCTGTACAGAAAATTGGAATAGAGATCAACATAAAGATCATTTCCACTCTTCTTATTGCTCATTAAAATCAAACATTGCATGTTGTACCACGATAAAGCGAGACCTCCAGAGGCGGTGATCCAGATTGCTGTACACACCAGAACCTCTAATACCCAGTAGCACGTCCTCTCGCATTGATGCATTCCTCTATTCGTCGTAGCATACTATCCACAAGTTCATCAAGGCACTGTTGGCCCAAACTGTCCCACTCCTCAACGGCGATTCGGCGCAGGTCCCTCAGAGAGGTTGGTGGGTCACGTCGTCCATAAACAGCCCTTTTCAATCTATCCCAGGCATGTTCGATAGGGTTCGTGTCCGGAGAACATGCTGGCCACTCTAGTCGTGCGATGTCGTTATCCTGAAGGAAGTCATTAACAAGATGTGCACGATGGGGGCGCGAATTGTCGTCCATGAAGACGAATGTCTCACCAATATGCTGCTGATATGGTTTCGCCATCGGTCAGAAGATGGCATTCACGTATTGTACAGCCGTTACGGCGCTTTCGATGACCACTAGCGGCGTACGTCGGCCCCACATAATGCCACCCCAAAACAGCAGGGAACCTCCCCACCTTGCTGCACTCGCTGGACAGTGTGTCTAAGGCGTTCAGCCTGACCGGTTTGCCTCCAAAAACGTCTCCGACAATCGTCTGGTTCAAGGCATATGCGACACTTATCAGTGAAGAGAATTTGATGCCCATCCTGGGTGGTCCATTCGGCATGTTGTTGGCCCCATCTGTACCGCGCTGCATGGAGTCGTGGTTGCGAAAGTAGACCTCGCCATGGACGTCGGGAGTGAAGTTGCGCTTCTGCAGCCCACAGTTTGAGTAGTAACACGACATCCTGTGGCTGCAAGAAAAGCATTATTCAACATGGTAGCATTGCTGTCAGGGTTCCTCCGAGCCATAATCCGTAGGTAGTGGTTATCCACTGCAGTAGCCCTTGGGCGGCCTGAGTGAGGCATGTCATTTACAGTCCATGTCCCTCTGTATCTCCTCCACGGTTGAACAACATAGCTTTCGTTAACTCCGAGACGCATGGACACTTCCCTTGTTGAGAGCCCTTCGTGGCGCAAAGTAACAATGCGGACGCGATCGAACCGCGGTACTGAACGTTTAGGCATGGTTGAACTACAGACAACACGAGCCTTGTACCTCCTTCCTGGTGGAATGACTGGAACTGATCGGCTGTCGGCCCCCTCCGTCTAATAGGCGCTGCTCATTGTTCATGCATGCTTGTTTACATCTTTGGGCGGGTTTAGTGACATCTCTGAACAGTCAAACTGACAGTGTCTGTGATGCAATACCCACAGTCGAAGTCTATCTTCAGGACTTCTGGGAACCAGGTTGGTGCAAAACTTTGATGTCTGTATTTATTTTACTTGTCTCGATTTAGGTTGATTTATAAATGACTTATAGTTAATGTATCATAATTACTAAGTTATTTATAGAAATAAAACGTTCCTAATGTATCTACAGTCTTAAGAAAAAATTCTGTATTTTTAGGTTAATTGTTTGTACTTAATTTTTTAAATATAAATATTAACTTATTTATTCTTTAAGGGATAAGCCTTAAAGTTATGAACCTACAATTTACTTGTTTTAGAATATAATAGTAGGCTTTAAACCAGATGTCTTTAAGAATGAGATTTTCACTCTGCAGCGGAGTGTGCGCTGATATGAAACTTCCTGGCAGATTAAAACTGTGTGCCCGACCGAGACTCGAACTCGGGACCTTTGCCTTTCGCGGGCAAGTGCTCTACCATCTGAGCTACCGAAGCACGACTCACGCCCGGTACTCACAGCTTTACTTCTGCCAGTACCTCGTCTCCTACCTTCCAAACTTTACAGAAGCTCTCCTGCGAACCTTGCAGAACTAGCACTCCCGAAAGAAAGGATATTGCGGAGACATGGCTTAGCCACAGCCTGGGGGATGTTTCCAGAATGAGATTTTCACTCTGCAGCGGAGTGTGCGCTGATATGAAACTTCCTGGCAGATTAAAACTGTGTGCCCGACCGAGACTCGAACTCGGGACCTTTGCCTTTCGCGGGCAAGTGCTCTACCATCTGAGCTACCGAAGCACGACTCACGCCCGGTACTCACAGCTTTACTTCTGCCAGTACCTCGTCTCCTACCTTCCAAACTTCTTTCGGGAGTGCTAGTTCTGCAAGGTTCGCAGGAGAGCTTCTGTAAAGTTTGGAAGGTAGGAGACGAGGTACTGGCAGAAGTAAAGCTGTGAGTACCGGGCGTGAGTCGTGCTTCGGTAGCTCAGATGGTAGAGCGCTTGCCCGCGAAAGGCAAAGGTCCCGAGTTCGAGTCTCGGTCGGGCACACAGTTTTAATCTGCCAGGAAGTTTCAGATGTCTTTAAGATTACCTTTTAATTCATTATTTATGTATATGTTCGCGATTAGGCGCAGATTCTGTAAACAATCACAATACAACGTTACAGGTGATGATACTAATGTACTCACAGCTGTTAATGATTATGAAGTTCATTTGAGTTAAATTGTTATGAGTAGCACTCGTGATAAATGGCGTATCTTAATACAAATCTTAAAATAATGTGAAGTGCAAGAGGGGAAATATTAAGATACAAATAATTACATATACATATATAAAATTTATAATTATTTTAGGATTTGTATTAAGATACGCCATTTATCACGAGTGCTACTCGTAACAATTCAATTCAAATGAATCACAATGAAGAAAAAAAATACAATAAGGTCATTCAAATTGATGTAGGTTTCAGTAGGTAATCAGACAGGAACAGGGCATGGGATAGAATAGTGTGGAGAAACGTGTTAATCCAGTTTTCAGTCTGAAGACCAAAACAATAACAACAACAATGACAGCAAAGTATAGTTTCAACAAACTGAATAAAAACTATCTCCCCCCCCCCCCCCCCACCACAGTGTCGTCTTCACTCATCAAAACAAGCACAATAACTTGGAGCAACACCATGGTTGGGGCTTCAGGAACATCTAAACCACTTTGCTACGTTGTTGGATGACAACTGGTACTCTGCATATAACAATAAACCATGGGGTCTCAGTTGGGCCAGGTTATTGTAAATGTCTCTGCTGCCGTGGCAGGTACTCTGCCACCACGTCTCAGGGCCCCCTCAAGTTCTATCTAGACCTATTACAAGGTTTGAAAGACTCAGCTCGTCTTGAGAACCTCCACCACCAATTCTTATCCATTCTTGGCGCATTTCAGGGTTCAGAAGTAGTATATAGTGACAGCTCAATGCTTGCATACATTCATGCATGATGTGGTGAACTGTGCTTCTTGCTGTATGGCTGCTGTGTTTTCACTGTGGCTTTGGTAGCTATCTCTCAGGCTCTTGAGCTTATCCGTTCCTGCACTTGTGAGTCCTTCCTCATCTGTAGCGACTCTTTGGGCAGTTTACAAGGTCTTGACCAATGTTATCCTTATTGTGCCTTGGTCCTGAGTATCCAGGATTGAGTTGATGGAGAGATGATATCACAGTAATAGATAATCTGCATAAAACAGTTATTGACTACTGAATTATCGTATATATGGATCGTGATAACTCTTTCAGCCTCAACTAAGGCCCGAAGATGGTGCACTGAAGCACCGAAATAGTAGCTACACAACAAATGACACCATAAGAACGGCTGTAGCTGTTTCATTTTCCTACAATCCAGGATTCCTGTTTTGCCCTCGAACAATGTGGATGCTCTGTGGTCTTGCTCTTGACTCTGGGTCATGTTAGGATCCAGGAGAATGAACTCCCTGACACAATAGTCAAATTGGCTACCTGCAAGTCGCCTCTTGAGCTCAGTATTCTAGAATCAGATCTTCAATCGGTAAGAATTTGGAGTATGGAGTTATGTACTCTGACTTTGCCAAACAAACTGCAGGTGATAAAGGAGAGCACAGATTTGTGGAGGTCCTCTATTTCAGCCTCTCACAATGATTCCACTGTACTTTGCTGGCTCCACATTCGCCATGCTTGACTGACTCATGGACATCTCCTTCTTTGCGAGGCTCCATCCCACTGTTGTTGTGTTACCCATTTGACGATGGTCCACATTGTTATGGACTGTCCTAACTGAGGTGCCCTGTGGTGGACTCTTAATCTTCCTGATTTGCTAGCCCTGGTGACGGCAGATGATGCCTCAGTGGCTGACAGGGTTTTACAGTTTATTCATGAAGGGGAGTTTTCACCTCACTCCCTAAGGGAGGAAACTTGAGTCTTGTTGGCTCATTGAGAGGTTGGGAGGATACCCTGTTGCCTCTGTCCTGAACAAGCAGCAGGTGTCTGGGCTTGGTGGTCTGCCACAGGCCTCACCCTACCTGCTCTTTTGCCCCTTTTCCATCTTCTCATGTGTTCTGTTTGACTTGGTCTTCTCCCCCTGTTTTCCTGCGCTCTTGTCATCCTGTCGGTAGTCTTTTCTGAGTATTGGTGGATAGGGTGCCTCTGATACACTGATAAACGGTTGGGATATGTACACTGTCGCACTTTCTGCCTTTGGGTGCTTCCAGCTGTTCCTTACTGGAAAGGGGAACTTTGCATGTCTTACTTCATATCCCCCAGTTTCTTCTTCCTTGTTACTTCCTCTAGACAATGCTGACCTTTGGTAGACCTTGGGGTTTTCATTACTTGGGTTTTGCGCACTAATTCCTTCTTTGGCGAGTAGTTTTCTTGACTTCCCCACTCCAGGCAGGAGAGACTGATGACCTCGTAGTCTGGTCCACTTTATCATTAAACCAACAAACCAACCATTAGGTCGTGGGCAGAATAGTGCATTATCACAGCTGCAAGTAATTGGTTCTACGCCTACGCTAAGTTGTTTCCAAGTCTCGTCATTCTGAATGAGCTTCTGGAATCTTACAACAGACTTTCTGAGCAAAAGTTATTTCTGTGTGTCCCCCCCCCCCCTCAAGTAAATGGCGTTCCTCGGAGGTAAAAAGTATTTATACAAGGTTATTCATAAATACTTTGTGTTGCAGGAGACGAGTATGGGAAAACTATGAGGCAGACATTACCGAGCAGATCCCTAGCGATTTGGCATATCAGAACATGTAGATAAATCTTCTGCTTTTCCAATGAGCAGATTTCCAAAGTGGGCTGCTGTCGTTGACCCACCTGGTTTACTTATGAATTGTCATGTATAAATTTATAATTATTTATTTAAAATATAGGGTGTTGCTCATAAGCAGTGAAGTTCTTACTTTATTTCTATTACAGTCACCGTAAAATACACGATGCATATGTTTTATACACTCTCCAGTCACATTAATGCGACCATATGTCAAAAGCCTGAATAACCGCTTTTGCAGCACGAACCACCACAGGAAGTGAGTCAGCGAGGTTTTGGAAGGAATCAAAAGCGTATGAGGACTCATGCCAACTCCACTGCCTTGGCCAGCTGTGCTAGGTTTCTCGGTTGAGAACGCATGGTGCGCACTGCCCAATAGAGATGGGCCCATGGACTCTCGAATGGGTTTAATTTCGCGGAGTTTGGTGGCCAGGGGAGTAGGGCAAACTCATCCTGGTTCTCTTCAAACCACTTCGAGCTGTGTGACATTTTGCATTGCTCTGCCAGTGATGATGGACATGGCCCCCAAGAATAGATGGATTCTTGCATAGATTCATTATGCCTCCAGAATGACGAAATCACCTGGGGAATGCCACGAAAACCTTACTCAGACCATAATGCGGCCTCTCCTGGCCTAGGTCCTTCTGACGATCCTTGCAGGACGTTTTCTTTCTTACGTTTCCCGCCATATCCCCCCACCAGACGTCTGTCATCTAAAACGACCAGCAGTGTAAGTCCAGTTGTGGTACTGGCATGCAAATTCTAGCCTTTGTCACCGATGAACAGCAGTTATCATGGGCGCATGAACCAGGCGTCTGCTGCAGAGCTCAATACACAGCAGCGTTCGCTGAATGGTCCTGTGGAGACGATGTTGGTAGCCCCTTTGCTCACGTGGGCGCTCAGTTGCTCAAAAGTTGCACATCTATTCTCCCGTGCACATAATCACTGACATTGTTCACCCCTGTCAACTGTGGCCCGTTGTGCACCACAGATGCCTCATTGGCGGTTTCGGATAGCAACATTTGACACTTTAACCATGGCGGCATGTGAACTGTTTACAACCTGGCCACAACGGAAATGCTTCCACTGTTGGCCCAAAGACCAATCATCATGGCCTTTTGGAAAACTTCCGCTCCGTTTTCCCATTATGTCAAGACTGCACTTTTTTCCAAATCCGCCGACACGTTTTAGAGTGCCGTTCTGCTAGTGCTGCCATCTACCGTCAGTGAGTGGTTACTGCCATCTGACGTCGAAGATAGGCACCTTTGCAGCACATCAGTACGTCGACGATACTCTACGCCCCGTTTTGCTGCTCTTCTTGCCAAGCCATCTTTGGCTTATCGATTCAGCAAGACAATGCCCGTCTGCACACGGCGTGGTCACATTAATATGATTTGACCGTGTAAATGTGAATTGACAAAGTTTTATTTCAAATGTCATCTCTTCCCCTCTTCAGGGGGAATAACAGTGTGACATTACAACATTTTATGTGAAACTGTCTTTCTTTCTTTCTTTCGCTTACGCCATAGTCCCGCAGCGATCGCAGGGTCGGCGTGGTTACAACGGATTTGGCAGTGTTACTGTTAGGGATGACCAGATGCCCTTTCTGTCGCCACCCCGTACCCCCCAGGACGGAATCAGTGTACCCCAACTGTCTGTGTCTACTGTAAATCGTGAAATCGTGCGGACGTGTTTCAAACGTCTGTGACGTGTGGAACTGAGGCGGAACGTGGGGACCACCCCTGTATTCACCTAGCGGGATGTGGAAAACCACCTAAAAACCAAATCCAGGCTGGCCTGCACACCGGTCCTCGTCGTTAATCCGCTGGAGGGATGCGATCCGGGGGCGGCGCGCCTACCCGAGTCCAGGAAGCAGCGCTTTTGAGCGCTTGGCTGCGCTGGCGGGTATTTCATGTGAAACTGTAACCCAGCATTACTATTGAAATATTTAATTTTACCCTTTGCCACGAATGAATTTTTGTATTTTATTATTATTTATGATCAGTTTTACTACTGTGTCTTCCTTGTCAAATAAAGACGATAAATACATTTGTTGTAATACACTCTGAGCCAAAGAAAAGGCGATGCACCACGAAGGAGTTACCCAAAGGGGATGAAAATCGGTAAATGTGATGTACAGTCGTGGACAAAACGAGCGAGACCCCTCGCCTTTTCGTTATGCTGATCCGCACAGCTTTAAAGTCTGCTACACAGCATAACTGGCAAGGCGACGAAGTGCTACCAACATACTACGCACAGGCATGAACTTGAAAAACTGTCCGAACTTTGTCAGACTGTTTTCAGTCATGTGTAAGACTATATTAATGCTGGTTAGTGTGTTAAACACATGAACTGTACTAACAAAAATTAATTTCAGCTTATCGATATAACATAACTGTTTTAATAGACAAAGTATCCCAGATCGTTTCGAATTAACAAAATATTATGCGGAGTCGGCCGCAAAACGGCCTGTGTCAACGTTCAGACCACTCATACTGCATTACCGTTGCTGACCTACCATGAAAGTATGCAAATTTAGCAATGCGTGAAGATTCATAACGAAATTTAGTTAAAAATCGTTCAGTGCCACACTTAAGTCAATTCAATTATTGACAGAAGCGGAAAAAGTAGGCAGTAACAAGTATGAAATTCTACAAGCGTTTCATATTGACATCCACAGGGCGCCAGTACAGAATAAAGGTAGCAATAAAGTATTGGGGGCGCGAGAATTTCTTAAAATTGCTTTACTGATAGTCTATCTGCCTCCATCGAGATTAGAGTCGAAAACAAACCAGACCTCCCTTGAAGTAGTAAACATCTTTCACTACGCTAGCAGACAACACAGGCAAACAGCCCTCTATTATTACCCCGACATGAATAAGCCGGCAATTTTGCAATGAAAATGGCAAAATGATCTGCAGTTTCTGTTTCTTAGAGCTTTCTGGACTGAAAAACATGAATTTTCGACCTTTATGTCACCGCTTATGTGACAATAATTCGGGATGTTAATCGAAATAACAAAATACTGTTATTAGCGAGTAAATTTAGTACGATAATTCTGCACCACCCCAGGAAATAAACGGAAACATAGCTGCCAAACGTATTCTACAATGTTTTGAATTTTCCATTAGACTCGTCACAGCCAGAAAACGTTCGTTAGCCGAAGTGTTTCTTAAGCTAGCTAGCGGTAGAAATGCTCGCTCTTCTAAATCGCGGCGGCATTAATACTGGGATCTGAATTACCACGTGTATAGGCAAATGGATTTTATTTGCATTCCTGTCAACGTGATTTGGATCGAAAGTATAGCTACAATTAATATGCTGATGTATCGACTGCAACTAGAACACTTACAATAAAGAGTAGGAGGAATTATTTAGATCGCCCTCATCTTAAGTAACTGTCATAGCTATTTTAGTTGTTAGGATTTCGTCACCTAAATACTTTTATTCCTACCTTTATTCTGTACTGGCGCCCTGTGGATGTCAATATGAAACACTTGTAGAATTTCATCTCTTGTTACTGCCTACTTTTTCCGCTTCTGACAATAACTGAATTGACTTAACTAAATTTCGTTATGAATCTTCACACGTTGCTAAATTTGCATACTTTCATGGTAGTGTCAGCAACGGTAATGCAGTATGACCGGTCTGAACGTTGACACAGACCGTTTCACAGCCGAATGCGCATTATATTTTGCTAATTCGTAACGATCTGGGGTACTTTATCTTACTAAAACAGTTATGTTATCTCGATAAGCTGAAATTCATTTTTATTAGTACAGTTCATACTAATTAGTGTTTCTTCTTTCATTTATATCTTATATTTACTTGTTGTGTTTAACACACTAATCAGCGTTAATATAGTCTTACACATGACTGAAACCAGTCTGACAAAGTTCGGATAGTTTTTCAATTTCACGCCTGTACATAGTATGTTGGTAGCACTTCGTCGCCTTGCCTGTTATACTGTGTAGCAGATTTTAAAGCTGTGCGGATCAGCATAACGAAAAGGGGAGGGGTCTCGCTCGTTTTGTCCACCACTGTACATGAGCAGACATCAGATTATTACCATTTCAGTTAAAAAATGTATGATTCATCTAGGGAAAAAAACTTCACTAATTGAACAAGTGAGTAATGTGTTGGTTGGTCAACCTCCGGCAATTATTTAAGCGGTTCTTCAGCTTGACATTGATTGACAGAGTTGTTGGGTACCTTCCTGAGGGGTCTCCTGCCAAATTCTGCCCAATTGGCTCGTTAGCTCGTCAAAATCCCGAGCTGGTTGTAGGGTCGTGTCCTAACTACTCCAAACTTTCTCAGTTGAGGAGGGACCCTGCGACCTTGGTAGCCAAAGTAGGGTTTGGCAACACGAAGAAAGGCACGAGAAACCCTCGCCATGTGTGGACAGGCATCATTTTCCTGAAATGTAAGCCCAGGATGGCTTGCCAAAAAGGGTAACAAAACGGGCTGTAGTATGTCGTTGATGTATCGGTTTGCTGTAAGGGTGCTAGGGATGGCAAACAGAGGGGTCATGTTATGAAATGAAAAGGCATCCCAGACCATCACTCCTGGTTGTTGGGCTGTATGGCAGGCTACAGTCAGGTTGATATCCCACCACTGAATGGGGCGTCTCCAGACACGTCTTCACTAGTCACTGGAGCTCATACAGAAGCGGGACTCATCCCTAAAGACAATTCTACTTCAGTTAACGAGATTTCAGGTCGGATACGTGTCTGAAGACGCTCAAGAGAGCGATGGGATACGAACCTATCTGTCACCAACCATATGACCTGACACCCATTCCTTTTCATATCAGGTTCCCTTTGGTTTTCATCCACGGCACCTTTGCAGCACATCAGTACGTCGACGATATTCTACGCCCCGTTTTGCTGCTCTTCTTGTCAAGCCATCTCTGGCTTATCGATTCAGTAAGATAATGCCCGTCTGCACACGGCGACAGTTACTACTGCTTGTCTTCATGCTTGCTCGTCACTATCTTGGCTGGATCTCTCCCCAATTGGGAACGTTTGGAACATTATGGGCAGGGCCATCCAACCATCTAGGGATTTTGACAATTTAACTCGCCAGTTGGACAGAATTTCGCACGATATCTCTCAGGATGAAATCCAATAACCTTATCAATCAACGCCAAGCCGATTAACTGCTTACGTAAGGACCAAATGTGGACCAAAGCGCTATTGCCGTGCTCACTTCGTGAAACTCCTCCTTTTGAACAAATCATCCAAGTTTTCTGAAGTTGTAATTATTTGTTTGTCAGCACATGAACATCACATTTACCGATTTCCGATCCATTCTGACAACTCCTTCGTGGTGCGTCGTTCTTTTTTTTGTCTTATAATGTAGAAATATTATCACATATGTGAAAAAACAATTTTGTAAAATGTATTGGTTGAGAAACTGACAAAGTCAGGGGTTTAGTGTTGTTACTCACTGAAACAGATGCACTTTGGGACAGCGAGGTTAACATTCTTAATGTCACAAGAAAGTCAACTTAGTCGCTCACAAACCGATTGATGTTTCTACAGTCAGTTTATTGTGATCCTGGAAGAGCGCGCTATACCTCCAGGCTGCACTTTTTGCAATTTTCGGAACCGTTGCTGCCTTTCATTGCGTCATATCTGAGAGCCTGCCAACCTCTCATTCTGATGAGGAATTTTATGGAAAGAAATAGCCCCTCCTCCCCTTCCTAATAAAAGACTGAAAATACAGGGTGGTCAGAAACAGTCAGAGAAGTTTGTAAGCGCGTTGCAAGGTAGGTTGTTCTGAGAAATAGTTTACAAGAAAGAAATTCGATACGCCACGCCGTTCCCGAGTTACTTTGCGTTGAAGTTAGCCAATCACGCCGTTGCATGCACGAATTCGAGCGGCCCCGCCTGATACAATTACTTTACAGATTTCTATATCGTCTTGAAATAAACCACTTAGTGCTCTTTACAGCCGCTATGTTAGCGGTCATGAAACCTCATATATATTTATACAAAAGATTCGACTTACAAAATTTTCTAGCAGGAAACACTAGCTTTAATCATCGCTGTGGATAAAATGTTTCTTTCGTTATATTATTACAATGAGATTTACTTTAATTATTCTTAACCTTCTCGCTTTGGGGAGCGTCTTTTATACATACTTTAGCAAGAAAACCCTTACTTTTTGTAGCGACGTTGGGGCAGAACGTTTTCTTTCTCACGCTTGCACTTCGGGTGCCTTAAAGGCACTTCACTCTGATACATTCATCTGTCCTAGACCTGGTTTCTTATAGTCTCGTATCAGGTTTTTCAAATTTCGTACCTGCAAAATACAGCACGTCTAAGCCACCATTCTCAATTTCTGCACACTAACTTTACACATATACATATAATAATTCGTAATTTTGTTCTCAAATCTAAAGGGGAAACTTTGCGAAGAACCTTCCAGAATTTTAGTATACTCAAAATTTACTGCTTATTTTCACAAAACTCTTTTTCAAGGAAACTCAATATTCGGAATCATATCTCTCACAGCTTCTTTATGTACTTCCGCAACAGCGAATGGCTTTTGGAAGAAATGTGCATCCTCTTTTACAGTTAGATAACATTCGTAATTTCGAACTAGTTCTGAGTGGCCAGAAAACACTTCCTTATACCTGCTCAAAATTTGTTTCAGCTCATCTTTTTGTGTTTCTGTCAAATCCGACAATCCCTGTACTTTTCGTTAATGCTTATTCGGATGTTTTCTACCTCAGAAGGATGTACTTCCTTCCTATCACCATGCTCATTATACCCCACAACATCCTCTTTTTTCCTGCAGTAACGTGTAGGCATGTCACTTCGCTCGTCGGATTCTTATTGCCTTTTACCAATAAAAGGAATAGCTACTACTCTTCCCTGCACCACATTGATAGCTTCATTACGTCCAAAATCCACTTTTCCTTTGTACTTTTGTAAAAAATATGCTCCCACCAGCATTTTCACGCCTAAGCTTTTATTATCAGAAAATTGTGGTCCAACTGTACATCACCGATATTCTTTTTGCTCTGAATGTTAGCCCCTCAATCAGACCCTCTTACAGTCTGCTATCAGGAGATCTGCGTTCTGTTGTCTAATTACTGTTCCCAGCGATACCACATGGTTGACTCAAGACTCAAGTTCCATCGGTACCATAAGCAAAAAAAAAAATGTTCAAATGTGTGTGAATTCCCAAAGCCTGTCTCACACGGAGCAAGATTCGCTATAAGTTTCCTTGCTGGCTGGCGCGGCGGCTGCCTTGCGGGCTCCGTCGTTTGCACGCGGGCTACCTTGCTGGGAACCTTGTAAGATTTCCAGGGTAGATCCGGTGCTACTTTTCTTGCAAGGTTCCCTGCGTGCTACCTGCGTTGGCCAATCATGAGACGTTTCGTTTGTGACGTCAGACGCGGAAAGCTTGGGCTAGAAGCCTTTGTTGATAGTCGCTTTTCTGCTGTTGCGAGGTGCGGTAGTGCGGTAGGAAGTTCTTATAATGGCACCGCAGTGGTCCAAGGAAGCGATTTAAGCATTGATATGTACTTATAGGGAAAAACAGTGTCTGTACGTCGTGAAAAGCGCAAACTGTTATAATAAACACTTGCGTGCAGAAGCAATCGAAAGAGTTGCAAGTGCCGTGTGTCTTGTTCGACCATATACGACGAGCAAGGAGTGCTATAGCAAAATGCATAATTTACGTACTCAGTTTAAAGTGGAGCACGCCAAAGTAAAATCATCGAAAAGCAATGGCGCTGGGATGAGCGACGTAAGTACAAAATTATGAATTTTGTGTTGAATGTAGAAAACTACTACTTGTTAAAATCGGACACATTTAAGACTATTTCCTAGAAATATCATACTGAATATTCACCCGATTTTTGAAAGCACATAACCTTGAATGGTAATGGATTACGATGTAGCTTTCCCACGTACATTTTACTATGTTAATATGAACTTACAATTTTGCAGATGTACAAACCATCTTTATGGTATTATGATAAGTTACTGTTTTCTTTCCTTCTTCTTCTCTCATTAGCATGCATTTCTGCATCGTTTAGCACCAAAACAGCTAATAACGCCAATTTGCTCTGAACATCTGAACCTGAAGCAGCCATCTTCGTTCCGTTCGATACAACATGCTGCCGATCTTGCACCGTGGGAGAGCTTCGGCATGGAAGATAGCCGGCTCCTTTCCCTGCAAGCCGGCAGGCATGCGCGCCATCTCGCAAACTTGCGGCGAACCTTGCTCCGTGTAAGGCGGGCTTAAGGGACCAAATTGCTGAGGTCATCGGTCCCTAGACTTACACACTTCTTAAACTAACTTATGCTAAGAACAGCACACACACCCATGAGTAAAGGAGGACTCGAGCCTCCGGCAGGAGGGGCCGCGCAATCCATGACATCGCGCCTCAAACAGCGCGCAGGACATTCATACCGCTCTTGGGTCTCTGACTTGCAAAGTTTCACCCACAAAAGCGATTTGACTTGCGCCAGTCGAGGCTACGAGGCTTCGTATGTAAACTCCTTGATTCGTGATGTGGTGGTCCAACTTGCTCCAGATCCAGAGGCCCGTGTTGCCGCATTGAAACTAGATAACTTCTCGTTGGAGGACATTTTGCACATCACACACTCGTTCGAAATCGCAGAGGTGGCTGGTGACTGACTCATGGCGAGGCCACAAGTTGCAGTAGTCAACGAACCTCCACATGCTCCACTCTCGCGCCGCAGGCTCAGGAGAGGCCCCCTTCAGCAGCGTCGTGATTCATTCACATCTGACGTTCCTATGGCATCTGAGACTCGGGCCGCACCCCGTCGCAGATCGTGAGGGCTGATCCCTTTGTGTTCGCAGTGCTTTTCCACTCAGTCCCAGGCAGATTCTGCAGATCACTGGGGGTCCTGCACGCTTTGTGGCAAAGAGGGGCATCTTTGACTGGTGTGTCGCAGCTACACACACAGCACCCATCCCGCCCCACGAGAGCATCAGGACATCGTACATGCACCGCCATCTGCAGGTCCACTGGATGACCCTTTCATGTGGAAGTTATTTCTCACACTCCACATTTATGGGGAGGGCGTCAGTTTTCAGGTGGACAGCAGGGGTCACTGTCCGTTTGATCAATCTGACTATGTATGCACGCTCGAGTGAGTTGTGTCCTACTTTGCGTCGTTTGGTAGCCTACAGAGAAAGTTCTACTCCTCTTCGTGGGCAGTTCCTCGTCACAGCAGTCTACAGTTACGTTTCACAGCTCATTGCGTTATTTGTTGTCGACCACCTGCCAGGTACTAACATTTTTGGCCTTTACGCTGTTTGGGTTTTCCATCTGCGACAAAGTCAAGGTCGTATCCACCACAGACCCTTTGCAGGAACTGGACGATCTTTGCTCAGGCTTTGCAACTTTACTTACGTCAGATTTGGGGTGCAGCTTGGGTTTCTCGGCACACATAACACTTCGGCCAGATACCACACCTCGTTTTTATCATCTCAGATCCATTCCAGTGGCTTTGTGTACAGTGGTGCAGCAGGAGCTGATTCTCTCCAGGCTGCTGGATTTATCGACCCTGTGAAATCTAGTGCATGGGCCACCCCACTCGTCATAATGTTTCTCTTTGATTGTGTGCGGTTTCAGGGGTATCATCAATGCTCAATCAGTGGCTGAAACTTATCCTATTCCCAGTGTGGAAGACTGCCTTACCAAACGTTCTGGTAGGGAATACTACTTCCCACAGTTCTCTATAGGTGAAGAATCTCAGAACATTTTTGTCATCAATACGTCCATTGGATTATATAAGTATCAACGACTCTCATTTGGCATTACCTTGGTCCCTGAAGTTTTCCAGAGTTATCTGGAACAACTGATGCAGCGTATTCTAGTTTGTGTGAATTACCTGGATGCTCTCATTATTGCGGAACCCTCCCATCAGCAGCACTTGCAAAACATCCACACCCTCTTTACAACACTGTAGGACGCAGGTCGGTTTGTCGTTTTTTTTTTTTTTTTTTTTTTTTTGATCTGGGAGTAGAGCATTTTGAGCATTTGCTTACCAAACACAGAATCAGGCCTATTGATCGGAATGTTGCCATAACGGATTCTCTTCCCTTTCCAAGGAACCTAACCGAAAAAAGTTGTTTTTGGGAAAAGTGAGTTTTTATTCTCAGTTCCACCCACAGGGAGCTCACATTTCCCAATCCCTCAATCATCTGCGCAAAAAGGGTGTGCCCTACAACTGGACCTCTGCCTGCGACAAAGCCCTTAACCAATTAAAACCCATTCTGAAATCCGACACTTGTCTCACGCCTTTCTCCCGGATGTCCGTTGGTTGTGATAGCCAACGCATCTGCCTATCGCACTGGGGTGGTTCTGGCGCACAGGAATGACGATGGCTCCAAACAGCCAATCGCTTATGCATCCAAGAAGTTGACCCTGACACAACTCAACTACTCACAGATCGGAAAAAGGGCACTGGCGATATCTGCATCTACATAAATACTCTGCCAACCACTGTGAGGTGCATGAGAGGGTATATCCAATTATTATTAGGGTTTCTTCCTGTTCCATTCACATATGGAGTGCAGGAGGAATGATGTTTGAAGGTCTCTGTGCATGCAATAAGTATTATGATCTTATCCTCCCAAACGCTATGTGAGCGATACGTAGGGAGTTATAGTACATTCCTAGAGCAATCATTTAAAGCCAGTTCTTGAAACATCTCGGGATGGTATATATCTATCTTCAAGAGACTAGCATTTCTCAGTTCAGTATCTCTGTGACACTCTTCCATGGACTAAACAAACCTGAGACAATTCATGCTGCCCTTCTCTGTATATATTTAATATCCCCTGTTAGTCCTTCCGGTATGGATCCCACACACTTCAGCAATATTCTAGAACTGATCAAATGAGTGATTTGTAAGCAATTTCCTTTGTAGACTGATGAAGGGTATCAGACGGATGCCATATTCCTTGACTTCCGGAAAGCGTTTGACTCGGTGCCCCACTGCAGACTTCTAACTAAGGTACAAGCATATGGGATTGGTTCCCAAATATGTGAGTGGCTCGAAGAATTCTTAAGTAATAGAACCCAGTACGTTGTACACGATGGTGAGTGTTCATCGGAGGTGAGGGTATCATCTGGAGTGCCCCAGGGAAGTGTGGTAGGTCCGCTGTTGTTTTCTATCTACATAAATGATCTTTTGGATAGGGTGGATAGCAATGTGCGGCTGTTTGCTGATGATGCTGTGGTGTACGGGAAGGTGTCGTCGTTGAGTGACTGTAGGAGGATACAAGATGATTTGGACAGGATTTGTGATTGGTGTAAAGAATGGCAGCTAACTCTAAATATAGATAAATGTAAATTAATGCAGATGAATAGGAAAAAGAATCCCGTAATGTTTGAATACTCCATTAGTAGTGTAGCGCTTGACACAGTCACGTAGATTAAATATTTGGGCGTAACATTGCAGAGCGATATGAAGCGGGACAAGCATGTAATGGCAGTTGTGGGGAAGGCGGATAGTCGTCTTCGGTTCATTGGTAGAATTTTGGGAAGATGTGGTTCATCTGTAAAGGAGACCGCTTATAAAACACTAATACCACCTATTCTTGAGTACTGTTCGAGCGTTTGGGATCCCTATCAGGTCGGATTGAGGGAGGACATAGAAGCAATTCAGATGCGGGCTGCTAGATTTGTTACTGGTAGGTTTGATCATCACGCGAGTGTTACGGAAATGCTTCAGGAACTCGGGTGGGAGTCTCTAGAGGAAAGGAGGCGTTCTTTTCGTGAATCGCTACTGAGGAAATTTTGAGAACCAGCATTTGAGGCTGACTGCAGTACAATTTTACTGTCGCCAATTTATATTTCGCGGAAAGACCACAAAGATAAGATAAGAGAGATTAGGGCTCGTACAGAGGCATATAGGCAGTCATTTTTCCCTCGTTCTGTTTGGGAGTGCAACAGGGAGAGAAGATGCTAGTTGTGGTACGAGGTACCCTCCGCATCGCACCGTATGGTGGATTGCGGAGTATGTATGTAGATGTAGATGTAGATTGCTCTTCCCCAGTATTCTACCAAGAAACCAAAGTCTACCACCTACTTTACCCATGACTGAATCTATCTGATCATTCTATAGTGTTTGTGTTTGCCATTACAAGATTTCATGTGTACATTTCTGAGGAAAATTTCTCTCTCGTTATGACCCACAAGCCCTTGGTTACCTTAATTTGGGTCTTGTTCAAACCTCCCAGAGTGAATGGCTCAACATCTACACTGCTGGGCACTGTTCCCGAGTGCATACAATTATATCATCCAGCTGAAGCTCACAGCACACCATTCTATCACCAACACCTTGTCTCATCTGTCCTCTGGCCCAGATCCTGATTTCGATCAACATGAGGTCCTCCGCTTTCTCAGTGATATTGCATGCCAACATGCGTCAGGTTTCCCCATTGCGGTTGTCACAAGTGTCAGTGCCATCACACACCATGACCCACTGAGCGGCAATTCCTCCAACACGTAACTCATGGCTAGCTGACCTACCTCACCCAGCAGTTGGTGATGGATCTCAAATGGCTCTGAGCACTATGGGACTCAACATCTTAGGTCATAAGTCCCCTAGAACTTAGAACTACTTAAACCTAACTAACCTAAGGACATCACACACACCCATGCCCGAGGCAGGATTCGAACCTGCGACCGTAGCAGTCCCGCGGTTCCGGACTGCAGCGCCAGAACCGCTAGACCACCGCGGCCGGCGATGGATCTCAAACCCTGAAAACTAATTCCTCATAGCTTCTTGGTCATCATTGTTAATCAGGTGATCATTCCCTCTGAATTACAGCAACGACTACTGTGCTTGCTACACCAGGGACACTGGGGGATGTCCTGCATGAAGGGACTGGCTCACTGACACGTGAATTGGCCATTATCAATAGGACGTTAGAGAATGTCCCATGGTTGCACACCGTGCATTCAACATCAACACAATCTTCTGCAACCCAGCCTACATTCCGACATTCCTAGGACTGCATCCACGTTGATTTTGTGGCCGCATTTCTGCGGAAATGTGGTTGCTCATTGTGGATTCCTACTTTAAATACTCATATGTAGTATGCATGATGTCCACCAGGACTGATGCCACCCTCACTGCCTTGGCCCATGGTTTGGCCATCTAAGGGCAACCTCACACTTTATTCTCTGATAATGGCTCTAAATTCATGGCATCTGATTTCAAAGAGTTCTGTGTGGCCAGTGACTTCTCAGCCCTCTGTACCATCATTCCTTGAATGGTGAAGGAAAACATGTACTTCAGACCTTTAAGCATCAGATCAAGAGGAATGTCGAAATCTCTGCCCCTAACTAGGCCCTCACCCTGTTTTTGAGCACCTATCGTGCTGCGCCGACTGCCAGTCGTAGACCTGCAGAGCTGCTCCACATGTGGCAACCATGGACACTGCTTCATCTTCTATGGACCTAGCACAGCTGTGTGGCATGCTCCTACAGGAGTCCTGTAGCTTTGACGCCGCCAATGGGAGTAGAGACCCATGGGTATCAGGTTACTTCTGTCCAGATGGGACTCAGCTCCAGAACTAGCTCCAGTCACGAGCACAGATGACACACCTGTGACCGCCCCCTACCCCCTCGCTCTCTGCCTTCCAATTACCAAGAGTCCCCAGGGCCAGCGCCACTCCTCATGGGCTTCTGCAGAAACGGGAGGGACCCTCTGGCACCCTCAACTCCAATGACGTCACAATGTATGGCACCAACCATCAACCATACTCCTTTTTCCCATCTGTCCGTCGATGGGTCCTCGCCACCCATACTTTTTTTTTCATTCCCCCTCCCCCCACTCCACGGAACCGTCAAGGACGTTTCCGCCCATGTGCATCTGTTTTGTGGAGGAGGGATGTGGTATATAGAGAATGACTGCCCACTGGAGTATGTGGACCTCAATAGCCATTAGAGGGCACGACAGCCCTAGCCACGTGAGTGCAGCATCCAGTACCATTCCATGCGCCGGAAGTTAGGCAGCTGCACAGTGCACAGCCAGTCAATTCAGTTCTCGTTCTTCATATACTCGGATCGATCTCTGCTGTACCAGAACTGTGGTTAACTACCTTGCCTGTCAGCTGGGTACTCTCTGGTCATATCTTGGATTTGTGTTGCCGCTGCTCTTGGTCTTGTCATCGTTGTGGCGACTGCATGCAAGGCGCCCCGTTGTCGTCTAGGTTGCTTGTCCTTGTCTTGGCCTATTGTCCATAGTCTGTCCGTCGCGTTTCGTTCTCCATACAGGTGATTTGGGTTACTCTTCCACAGGTGACTCTCCCGCCTGATAGCTCTTTCCATTTTTGCATTCATCAACGTGCACGCTCACTTATACCTGGCTATCGCAGATAGAGAAAAATGTTAGTTGTGTAAAGTTTCCGACACCTTACCGAGGAAATGTGTTACCAGAGCTTATATTATGTTTTAACTTTTGGGCATTGGTGTATACTTGTGTGCAAAACTTAAGGACGAAATAAACTTTCGTATAATGTGTCACTGATAATTAGCAGGTCCACTAAATTTGGATCACACATAGAAAGAACTGCTACAGAATAATATAGAAAGTAACTAAAAGAAATGTGCAATGAGTCGAACGGAAGTGACACTTTTATTGGTACACGTTTATGACACTGAAGTCACAGTGGTCAATGGTTCATAGTGTTCCCCTGGGAAGGCGAGACATGGTTCTAAATAGTGTGCCCACCACTAACAGCAGTGCAGGCTCTGCAACGTCCTCTCATGCTCTCCACGAGACTGATAAGATGTTCTCGCGGTAGGACGTTCCATTTCACCACCACCCGGTTGACAACTATTGGATGGTCGTTGGTGCATGGAGAAGTGCTGTAATACGTCACCCCACCGCATCCTAAACGTGCACGATCAGATTTAAATTGTGGAAACGGTCAAACCAGTCCATTCACAGAAACTACTCCCGTTCCGTAAGCTTCTCCATGTGGACCGTTCCATGTCGTTGCGAAGTCAGGGCCGAATGTACCCTTGAAAAGACGCACATGGTGGGGTAGGCGAGTCTCACAACATTTCCCAGTGGGTGTACCGTGTTCAAAGGTTTGGAGGTCAGTACAGCGATTGAATCAGTGTGCCTCCCTACACCATAACACTCCAAAACGATCACGTTAGATAATGGTCCTGGGTGCACTAATTATTCTTATCTCTTGCAGTATGAGGGTACGACCGGAATCAATACTCAGAGTATGTTCTGATCCGAGAAGTGCACACGACCTCACTTCTTTTTGGTCCATCGGCCAAATGCAGCCGTGGTGCCACTGTGGAACCTGAGATGGGTGCCACGCAGTCATGTTAAATGTGGTTGCCATTGCAACCTGCTGTTCTACGTGGGTTCGTTTCTGCCTGTTGCATAATATAGCGGTCACTGCTGCCGTACTTGACAGTGGTCGGTCACCATCCCTCCTTCGGGAAGCAGTGCTGTGGTTCGGAATGTTCCGTATACACTTAAAACAACGCTGTGACCAATACCAAACTCCTGTACTTCACCCTTCTTTCAGTTTCCCGATGATTCTTCTCCGTGTGAATTATTGAAATCCAGATATTGTCTCCATCTCATCTTTTGTAATGAAGAACACCGCTGTAATGAACCATACGTGCTCGCTGATTGACACATACAATCTTTTCCTGTTTCTCCAACTGCCTCGTTTTGCGGGGCCAACCCCATTTCGCGCTGTAGTCACGGAAACCTCACGGCATATGACGCTCAAGTTTCTGTGCGCGACTGGAAGACCTCGGACAACTTACTCCCGCACTTTCATTTTCACCAACTAAATAATGCGTTATGTTGCTCTATATAGCTCATCCTTAAGTTTTGCAGAGCAGTGTATACAGCGTGAGTCACCTAATGTTTCCGCTGGATATATTTCGTAAACCACATCAAATACTGACGAGCCGATTCCACAGACCGAACGTGAGGAGAGAGGCTAGTGTAATTGTTTAATACAAACCATACAAAAATGCACGGAGGTATGTTTTTTAACACAAACCTACGTTTTTTTTAAATGGAACCACGTTAGTTTTGTTAGCACATCTGAACATATAAATAAATACGTAATCAGTGCCGTTTGTTGCATTGTAAAATGTTAATTACATCCGGAGATATTGTAACCTAAAGTTGACGCTTGAAACCTCCGACGTTCAGTTGAGTGTTGTAACAAACACGGGCCACGGTCGGCAAGCAGCATCTGCAGGGACATGTTTACAATGACGACCGTCTTTACGAGTGTGGCTGTAGTGCACTGTTGTGGTTTGGTCTAGCTGTCGCAGTGTCCACATGTAGCGCTTGCTGCTATTGCTATTCTGCATTCGTCTCCGCACGCAGACCAACTGTAGTACACCATGTTACCAGACGTCTGTGATAGTGTAGTGTTGTAGGAACTGTGACCATGGTGTATTCGAACTCTGAAAAGGCGGAGATGATACTCATCTATGGCGAGTGTCGACGAAATGCAGCTGAAGCCTGCAGGGTGTATGCAAAACGGTACCCGGACAGAGAGCATCCAACGTGGCGCACACTGCAAAACATCTACTGCCAACTGTATGCAACAGGTATGATCTTAGCACGCAAACAGGTCCGTAACAAGCCCGTCACAGGAGAAGCGGGTGCAGTTGGTGTGTTAGCTGCTGTTGCCATGAACCCACACATGTACACGGGACATTGCGAGAGCCGGTGGACTGAGTCAAAGTAGTGTCATGCGCATACTGCATCGTCACCGCTTTCACCCGTTTCATGTGTCCCTACATCAGCAATTGCATAGTGATGACTTTAATCATCGAGTGCAATTCTGTCAGTGGGCATTAACGGAGAATGCGTTGCAGTTTAACCCGTTTACCGATGAAGCGGGTTTCACAAACCACGGGGCAGTGATTCTACGGAACATGCATTACTGGTCCGTGGACAGTCCTCGCTGGCTCAGACAGGTAGAGCGACAGCGACCGTGGGCTGTATATGTACGGTATGGAATCATTGGCGACCACCTCATCGGTCCTCACTTCATTGCAGGGGCCCAAACAGCTGCAACATATATCGCGTTTCTACAGAATGATCTGCCAACGTTGCTCGAAAATGTCCCACTGGAAACGCGTCGACGAATGTGGTATCAGCATGATGGTGCACCTGCACATTCCGCAATTAACACTGTAACCTCCCCACAAAATATTATAAAATAAATAATATGAATAATATTCTAATTTAGTGTAACCTCCCCACAAAATTCTTTCTCATTTAACCTCCCCACAAAATTCGTTCCCATTTTAGTGTAACCTCAAAACAGAAAAATTCCTAAACCTCTCAACAGTAAAAATTATAATTACGTCGTTCACATTCAGTGTAACGTCCCAACAAAAAAATATTCAGTAACATGGTAATAATACAATGTAACTAACCTCTCAATTAAATTATCGCTCACTTATAACTTTTCAATAATTGACTGTGAATTTAACCTGGTAAATTTTGGACGTCAGCAGTGCTGCGTCATGGCCCTGAAAGATCATTCTGAATAAAAGAGAAAAATTCTTACCTCAATGAAGTCGCCGGATAACGCATATATATCTGCTCTTACAATAAATTTTTCTGGCACAGCCCTGTGCAATGCTGGCCGATAGATTTGTCATTTATGAAAGGAAGCAATTGATTTTTCTTTTGCAACAATCGGGATGATCATGGATTGGAGAAACTAGTAAATTCTTTAAATTGAAATGAATGGTTGTTAAAAATTACTTTATATGAGAAAGATTATTATTAGGACATTTTTAAACATTTACATGGGACTTGAGATAACATTACTACATATGCGCGAGGCTGCTTTTTACCTTATACAATAATACTCAGGCTCCGGCATCACTGCACCGCGACCGGCCCAGCCAACACGATACACCAGACCAGACCAGAGCAGACTGCAGACTAGCCACAACTTACTGCTACAACTACACAGTTCCTACTGCAGTCAACACTGCTCTCTGGTCAGCGATTCTCTTATACCTTGCATATCGCAGGCAGCGCATGAGCAATACAACGAAATTACATCTGCTCGGACCTCTTACATAACCCTCCACTGGGGGGGCAAAAATTTGGCAGCGATGGTGAGTCAATTGGACTTGCCATGAGCAACAAATTTTTCTATAATCTACTTAATTAACTAAGTTTACAGTCACAGAGTATATACATATATATAAGTGCAGAACATGAAATAAAATAGAGTGCACATGCACTGAGTACAGAACATATCAAGAAATAACAAAATGTATACGCAATGAGTACAAAACATATTAACAAATGACATAAAGTGCACACGCACTGTATAAATTTTTTACCATTGTACAAGAACTAGGAAAGGAAAGGGAAGGACTGCATCATGGTTGTAGCACAGTAGGTTGCACGTAGCTGCACTGAAAGTCCATATCTTTCTACAGAAGCACAACACCAAGTGAGACAATCTGAAGTTCTCTTCCCTGAAGTATTAATCAGTGTAGCCAGGACACTGAAATGTTGTATTAATATTCAATGTTATCATTTTGGTAGTACATTAGGTACACCAAACAGTGGGACCATAATAACACCTCCATTGTTCAAAGTGGTGGACAGCATGATGTGTCAACACCACATTCTTGTAGAATCCATACTCTTTCACCAACGTAGAATTAGTGCAAAATCCAAATATAGTGCTCCATGATCATGAGGATGGACAGGACAAACGGATATTGCAGTAATTTCTGGTAATTAGGTCAGAAGGTGAAGGACATTAAGTCTTATGCTAGTCATCATTGACAATTACACTAGTCTATCAACCGATTTGAGTAATTGTTGGCACTCATTGCCTAGTTACTAAACATTTCTGTACTATGTATGGAGTATTACATAATATTATTCATAAGTCATCTGATTACAGTAAATATTGGCACTCATTGGCCACTTACAAATCATTTTTATGCACTATTCAGAAGTGATCATTCAAAGCAAGAGTTAATTAATGGCATAGCATTTACATAATTCATCTAATTATAGTAATCATTGGCATTCATTGGCCAGTTACTAAACATGTAGCAAGTATTGAATATTACAAAACACTATTCATAACTCATCTGATTGTGGTACTTATTGGCACTCATTAGCCAGTTACAAACCATTTTTTATGCATTATTCAGAAGTCATCATTCAAAACAGGAGCTAATGAGTGTAGCATCAAGTTACTGGTATTCATATATGATATCATGTAAGTGACATAAGAGAAATTTAAAATATAACAAAAAGTGGCGTTCATTGGCCAGTTACTAAACATATAGCAAGTATTGAATATTACAAAACACCTTTCATAACTCATCTGATTACAGTAATTATTGGCACTCATTGGCCAGTTACAAAGTATTCATATAGTTTTATAAAACATTATTAGGTATTATTCAGAAGTCATCATTCAAAATGAGAGTTAATTATTGGCATAGCATTTATAGAGTACAACAAAAATATTATTTACAGAAATTATTGGCACAGCATTTATGCATTATTACAAAACATCATTCAGTATTACTCAGAACTCATCATGCAAGTGACATAGGATATATTTAAAATGTAACACACTGTAACTATTACTCAAGGTCCGTTGTGCAGTAATACATAGATGTAATGGATTCAATACATCTGAGAAATCTGCTTTATATTTAGAACTAGAAATATCTCCTAAACTGGCAGCATTATTTGGGACTGGTATTACATTTTTTTTGTGCTAGCAATGCATTGCGTTGAGATCGATAATTAATTGCTGGGTCATGAAAATGTTAGTTTTTGACTTATTGCTGGAAATAAGGATTAATAACGTCATTCGTCATGAGTCAGCTGTAGCAAGGTTATGAAACAAGTAGAGTATATGTGATCACATTCATGAATGACATACACAAATGGGTTAAAAAATGCAAGTACTAGAACAGGTTTAATGACTAACTGCTTATAGCACATTAATTTCATGAATAGCTTCTCCTGAAAAAAAAAATACGAAATGGATTATTGAGCTGAAAGAAGAAATGCATATTATGCTGAAAAGAAGTGAATTTCGACAGGTAATGAAACGTGTACTCAATATGTATGTACTCTAGCTGTCCTTTCCAAAACATTAAGTCATTGTACTATGCGACATAAGACATACTGTCAAAACGAACTGCAACAAATACTTAAATAAGGTAATGAAACGTGTACTCAATATGTATGTACTCTAGCTGTCCTTTCCAAAACATTAAGTCATTGTACTATGCGACATAAGACATACTGTCAAAACGAACTGCAACAAATACTTAAATAACTACATAGCATCTCTTAACTAATAGTAAATATATAAACTTCATCATTATTCTCATCTGCAAGGAAAAACTTCATTATTCATATTACCATAACTTCATTACTATCATCACCTGCAAAGAAAAACTTCATTATTCACATTAGCATATTCTTCATATAACTATTCATCATCATTCATTATCATCTGCAAAAAGACACTTCATTATTCACATCCATATTACCATTTACTTCATACAACTATTCACAGTAGAGAGTTACTTATTTCTAGCATACTTCATCACTAAAATTAAGATGCATAGTTATGTCTGACAGCCTGCATCAATCGCCTCGTATGCTGAAAGAAAAGTAATTAGTTAAGACTGCTATCATACGATGTGTATAGTATATTCTTGTTAATGTTTGTTAATTCTGATGCATTTACTCTTCGTGACAAGATATTGCATTTTCTTTCCTTCATTCTGATGGTGAAATTTCCATTTCATAGTAATCCACTCTGGTTTGTTTAAGTTATTTCTTTTACACGTTATTGCTTTCTGAAAATGATGAATAACGATTAATATCTTTCATTTAAATCATATACTCATTAAATAAAAACTTGTTTCTAGTGATACAATTAAGCATACAGCATAGCATGACAGAAAACGTATTATGTCAAAAACAGACAGTTTTCCAGTGCAAAAAAAAAAAAAAAAAAAAAAATGTACACAGAGTATCATAATGTAGTAGCAAAAAAAAAAAAAAATGTAAAATAGTCACGATGTTGAGATATCACAAGGAAAAATGTCAAAGTCAACAGGTGTTTGTTATATCTTAAAGATTACGTAGTGCAAACAAACAAAACAGGAAAACAATCATACATACACGAAAAATGGAAAATGTGAACGGTCTGATGTGTAACGACAAGAAAAGCGACCTGCTAACCTTACCTTGCTGGGCACTTGCCAGGAAAAAATATGATAATCATCAGTAAGTGTTCATATAAATATAATTGCATAAGTGGTCGTATAAAATTCACGGAATGGCATTACAGTGTGATAAATCATAAAGTATGTTCATTCAATAAAGGGTTTAATATTGGAGACATGGTGATTGCCCTTGCTTTTTCTGGTTCTCAAAGTTTCGACGAGTACTACATTGGGGTGAGGAATGCTGCGAATTCGATATGGATCTGCGTATAGAAGCTCAAATTTACTGCATCTACTCTTTCCTCTGTTGGATAAATAGTGTGTACGTACTAATATCTTCTGTCCAACGTGAAAGTCACAGCGTGTACAAACCTGTTTTTGCTGTCTTCTCCGGCGCTCTGCGTCACGTTTGATGTTGTTGAGTGCAATGTCAATTATTTCATGGTGGCGTAGTCGACGAGATGTAGGAAAAGATACTAGTTCTTTAATTTTGTTGGGTGGTTCAACATTTTTCAATATAGCAGTCGGAGATAGCATAGTAGATTTGTTAACAAGTTCGTCAGGAATACATAGTAACCAATTGTTGCTGTCAGGGTGAGAGCGGCGAAATAATGTTATTGCGTACAGTGTAATGGTTTCTGATGGTAACATTATTCCTATCTTGCCAAAGGTGTTTAATTTCTTTCCATACGTTGTCTTTACTCTGCTCTTGTGCTATATCTCGTAATGACGACGAAATGAAATTTTCAAATGCAACTTGTTGCATATACATGACGCTAAAATTTGCTTTTCAGAAGTTGGTTGCGATGTCTTGCTGATTGTTGCTGAGAGAACGGGATAGTGCGTCTGCTACAATATTTTGTGTACCGGGAATGTGAATAATTGTAAAATTAAATTCCTGTAAGTAAAGTTTCCATCTGCTCAACCTGTCATGTGTAAATTTAGCGGAAAGTAAAAACTGGATAGCCCTATGATCTGTGTAAACGGTCGTATGTCTTCCATAAAGAAAATTCCGAAATCTCGTAAATGCCCATACAACACATAATGTTTCAAGTTCTGTAACAGAATAATTGCGCTCAGCAGGTGACAGAATGCGACTCGCAAAGGCGATGTTTTTAATTACTGTAATACCGTCTTCTTCAATTTCCTGAAAAATGTGTACGCCTAAAGCGGTGTTAGAACTGTCGGTGGCAATGGAAAAATTTCTAGTAAGATCTGGATGTGATAAAAGTGGTGCATTCAACAAAGCTTGTTTCAGATTGACAAATTCAAAAAAATGGTTCAAATGGCTCTGAGCACTATGGGACTCAACTGCTGAGGTCATTAGTCCCCTAGAACTTAGAACTAGTTAAACCTAACTAACCTAAGGACATCACAAACATCCATGCCCGAGGCAGGATTCGAACCTGCGACCGTAGCGGTCTTGCGGTTCCAGACTGCAGCGCCTTTAACCGCACGGCCACTTCGGCCGGCTGACAAATTCAAACTGCGCTTGGCTATCCCAGGACCAAATAGCGTTTTCACCTGTCAATTGACGTAATCTAGGGGTGTCTAAAGCAGAGTAATGAATAAATTTACGAAAAAAGTTAATTAATCCCAGAAAGCTGCGTAATTGTTTCTTCGTCGTAGGTACAGTAATGTCACATAAGGCTTGAAGTTTTTCCGGGTCAGGCGCAATGCCTTCTGCTGAAATTACATGACCAAGAAATTTTATAGAATATTTGCCAAAGTGTGATTTGCTAAGATTAACTGTGAGTCCTTGTGCACGAAATGTTTGTAACAGTTGTTCAAGAATCAGATTGTGTTCAGATCAGATAGCTTCTGCAATAAGAGTGTCGTCTACATACGTTGTGATTCCGTCTTTCATGCAAAAATGTGTATCGGATGTCGTCAAATCTAATAACATTTTCGTGAACAATATTCTGTGTGTCAAAAGTATTGCTTGCGTTGCTGGAAGATGCAACCTGTACTGTATCTAGTCAAATTCTTTCTGTCATGCTGTTATTTTCGGGAGGATGCTGTGGCATTTCAACTATTTGTACTGTTCTGTTATTTCGTCCTGACGTATTACGTTCGGGATGATATCTACTGTCTGGTTCTTTCATGATAATCTGTTGTTGCGGATGATTTTGCTGCTGGTAAGACCGACTGTTATTAAATGTACGCTGAAAATTATGCTCATTACTTTTACGTCTGTCATAATAATCATTGCTATACGGCGCGTTGTGATAGGAATTGAAATGATGTGTCTTCTGTACGTAGTGATTTCCTTATTGCTGTGCGTTGCTATTTGGTGTGGCCGACGCTATTCGTGTAGGCGGCGAAACATTAAAACTTGGTTGCCCTTGCAGACTACATTGTTGGTTAGGTATGCTAACCGGCTGGATTTGTTGCTGTTGTAGGGAAAAGCCTCTATTGTTAACAAAATGTGGTTGCTGATAATTTTTACGATTGCTCAAAATGTTGCACATACTGATGATTACAATTTTGTCTGTTATTCAAATTACGCTGGTAGTTCTGGAGTGTCTTATGAAAATTGTCACTTTCGGTAAAACTTGTCATATCGGGTTTTCTTTACTCATGCTTAATCCTAGATAGATCGATAGTTGAAGAGTTGTTTTGATAGATATAAAGGATAGTAGAAGAGAAGGCAGCAGTGCAGAAAACTAAAGATGAAATAGCACTACTACGGCTCGGGGCCCTGTGCACGCTACGGCACATATTCATCGAAGCGTAATGAATCCCGTGAGGTCAATTACGCGCTACAAAAAATTTTAGTTTCTGCGTTACAGGCAATGCCGGTGAAAATTCAAAAGTAAATTGTTGTATCCAGTCGAATGCTAGTTTCTGCATTACAGGCCAAGCTGTAAAAATACAAAAGCAAATTGTCGTATCCAGTCGAAGGGGTGTATCTGTGTTCTGTCATTTTTGAATAACTTTAATTTTCTCACTGATAGAAAGTGCTTATAATCACATTTGTCGTCTCTGAATGTCTGAACTGATTCAGGATTGTATGATAGTCCGTTTGTCTGCGTCTGTTCGGAATCCAAGTCACGTACTCTCTGTAAATTACCTAAATTATACTGGCTGTGTGAGTGTGAGAAATGATCAGAATGTGGCGTATGCTGTGTCGTGTTAGAGGCTGAAACATTTTTAATTTCTGTCACTTTAAAACGTTCGTCAATTTGGCTGTTCTGTTGTTCAAATTTCTTATCGACTTCCGTATCGAGAGTGCGTGAAACTTCTGCTGACATTAATTTAAACTCGTCGCGTATCTGTGTTGCGTTTTCTGAACATTGTTCAGTGACTGCACTAATTTCATCTCTAAGTGATTCTGTTGTGGCTGCATGTGTATTACTTAATTCTTGTGCAACAGATCTAATTTCTTCACTACTGTTCCTAGCACAAGTCTTAGTATCTTTACGTAATTGTTCTTTAGTATCATGACATTGCACGGCAACGGCTGTAATCGGTTCACTAAGTTGTTTGTTCTGTTCGTCAAGGCTGTCGTGTTTTTCATTCGACTGTTTGAAGCTTTCATTAAGTTGTTTGCACGATGCAGTAAGTTGTTTGAAATGGTTTTCGAGTATTTCATTAAGTTGTTGTTTGAGATTTTCATTATTTTGTATGTTCAATTCATTGAGTCGTTTGTAATTGTCGTCTTGTTCTTTCTTCGACTGTTTGAAATTGTCTATTTTTTCATTAAGTTGTAGCAATACTGCCATAACTTGATCCCAGCCAAAATTACCTACTTTATTCTCTGTGCTGTTTGATGGCGTACCTGCAATTGTCACGTTTTGTGTAACCATTTGGTCATTCTGGGATTCTTGAGAAGGTTTGCCAATCGGATGTGCACTGTTGGTCACTACACCGGAATCAAATAAATCTGACGTATTCTGACTACATTGTTCATCTTCGTGAGAAAAATTTATCTGTTCGCAATTCAAATTTTGCAAACCAGGTGTGTCAAGCTGGGCAGCGTTCATTGTATCTGAACGTGCCGCGTCATCAATTGTTAAATTTACTGTGGACATAATTGAATTTGTTTGCCCATCATTAGAATTATAATCCTTACTAGTGGTCGGTACGCACTGATTATCAGTAATAAGAGGATTATCGCTATTACACTGAGTGTCACAAGTATTATCGGTCAAATCATTCGAATCGGCTATTTCATTCATTGAACACCGCGATGTACTGTTAACAGTTTTTCGCGGCATTTTCACTAATCACAATTAAGCAGAAAATGAAACAAAGAAAAAGCACATAATGGAACAAACACAATTACAACACAGAGCAATAAATTGCAGATGATCTGTGAAAGAAAGAGTGACAAATTAGTAAATGCGTTGCGCCAGATGCAAACTACATTTAAGTAAATAAGAGCAGATATATGTCTACTTTTCAGAAATTCACAAAGAAATACGATCCTGGCCGGTTGTCGCCAAGTGTAACCTCCCCACAAAATTTTATAAAATAAATAATATGAATAATATTCTAATTTAGTGTAACCACCCCACAAAATTCTTTCTCATTTAACCTCCCCTCAAAATTCGTTCCCATTTTAGTGTAACCTCAAAACAGAAAAATTCCTAAACCTCTCAACAGTAAAAACTATAATTATGTCGTTCACATTCAGTGTAACGTCCCAACAAAAAAATATTCAGTAACCTGGTAATAATACAATGTAACTAACCTCTCAATTAAATTGTCGCTCACTTATAACTTTTCAATAATTGACTGTGAATTTAACCTGGTAAATTTTGGACGTCAGCAGTGCTGCGTCATGGCCCTGAAAGATCATTCTGAATAAAAAGAGAAAAATTCTTACCTCAATGAAGTCGCCGGATAACGCATATATATCTGCTCTTACAATAAATTTTTTTGGCACAGCCCTGTGCAGTGCTGGCCGATAGATTTGTCATTTATGAAAGGAAGCAATTGATTTTTCTTTTGCAACAATTGGGATGATCATGGATTGGAGAAACTAGTAAATTCTTTACATTGAAATGAATGGTTGTTAAAAATTACTTTACATGAGAAAGATCATTATTAGGACATTTTTAAAACATTTACATGGGACTTGAGATAACATTACTACATACGCGCGAGGCTGCTTTTTACCTTATACAATAATACTCAGGCTCCGGCATCGCTGCACCGCGACCGGCCCAGCCAACACGATACACCAGACCAGACCAGAGCAGACTGCAGACTAGCCACAACTTACTGCTACAGCTACACAGTTCCTACTGCAGTCAACACTGCTCTCTGGTCAGCGATTCTCTTATACCTTGCATATCGCAGGCAGCGCATGAGCAATACAACGAAATTACATCTGCTCGGACCTCTTACAACACTAGGCTGACCCTTGACAGGATGTTCGACGGGCGTTTCATAGGACGTGGAGGACGCATAAATTGGTCAGCCCGTTCTCCTGATCTTACACCTCTGGACTTCTTTCTGTGGGGTGCGTTAAAGGAGAATGTGTACCGTGATGTGTTTACAACCCCAGAGGATACGAAACAACGCATTGTGGCAGCCTGCGGCGACATTACACCAGATGTACTGCGGCGTGTACGACATTCAGTACGCCAGAGATTGCAGTTGTGTGCAGCAAATGACGGCCACCACATTGAACATCTATTGGCCTGACATGTCGGGACACACTCTAGTCCACTCCGTAATTGGAAACGGAAACCACGTGTGTACGTGTACCTCACCCCTCATGTGCGTCAGTGAAAAAGACCAATAAAAAGATGTTAACATGTGGACGTAATGTGCTGTTCCAGTCTCTTCTGTACCTAAGGTCCATCACCGTTCCCTTTGGATCCCTACGTCATTCGGTGCTCTCCGATACACACGATCGAACAGCGGAGGAGTGGTACTCAAGCGTCAACTTTAGTTACAATATCTCCGGATGCAATTAACATTTTACAATGCAACAAACGGCACTGAATACGTATTTGTTTATATGTTCAGATGTGCTAACAAAACTAACGGGGTTCCATTTAAAAAAACGTAGGTTTGTGTTAAAAAACATACTTCCGTGCATTTTTTTATGGTTTGTATTAGCCAATTACACTAGCCCCTCTCCTCACGTTCGGTCTGTGGAATCGATTCGTCAGTATTTGATGTGGTTTACGAAACATATCCAGTGGTAATGTTAGGTGACTCACCCTGTATATTGTCTAAGAAAGCTTTGGAGTATACATAAACAAAAAAAGGAAGGAAAATTCAAGTTTCACGCCCTGTCGATGACGAGGAGGAAAAGAAACTGGCTGTGTCCTTTTCAAAGGAACCATCCAGGCGTTTACCTCAAGTGATTAAGCGAAAACACAGAAAAACCAGAAAACCCTAAGAAACTAAACATGTAGTGGAGTTTGAGCGGTCTGACCTCTGCAAATCAGAGGATCCAATCTCGTCTCAGAAATTACTTCTGGGGCATGAAATATTGCCTGCGATAATCTACAGCTAAACAGATTTCAGTTTGACAGCTGAAAAAAACATTCACAAAAAATACACTACTGACCATTAAAATTGGTACAGCAAGAAGAAATGCAGATGATAAACGGGTATTCATTGGACAAATATATTATACTAGAACTGACATGTGATTACATTTTCACGCAATTTGCGTGCATAGACCCTGAGACATCAGTACCTAGAACAACCACCTCTGGCCGTAATAACGGCCTTGATACGCCTGGGCATTGAGTCAAACAGAGCTTGGATGGCGTATACAGGTACAGCTGCCCATGCAACTTCAACACGATACCACGGTTCATCAAGAGTAGTGACTGGCGTATTGTGACGAGCCAGTTGCTCGGCCACCATTGACCAGACGTTTTCAATTGGTGAGAGATCTGCTGCCCAGGGCAGCAGTCGAACATTTTCTGTATCCAGAAAAACCCGTACAGGATCTGCAACATGCGGTCGTGCATTATCCTGCTGAAATGTTGCGTTTCGCAGGGACTGAATGAAGGGTAGAGCCACGGGTCGTAACACATCTGAAATGTAACGTCCACTGTTCAAAGTGCCGTCAATGCGAACAAGAGGTGACCGAGACGTGTAACCAATGGCACCCCATACCATCACGCTAGGTGATACGCCAGTATGACGATGACGAATACACGCTTCCAATGTGCGTTCACCGCGATGTCGCCAGACACGGATGCGAGCATCATAATCCTGTAAACAGAACCTGGATTCATCCGAAAAAAATGACGTTTTGCCATTCGTGCACCCAGGTTCGTCGTTCAGTACACCATCGCACGCGCTCCTGTCTGTGATGCAGTGTCAAGGGTAACCGAAACCATGGTCTCCGAGCTGATAGTCCATGCTGCTGTAAACGTCGTCGAACTGTTCGTGCAGATGGTTGTTGTCTTGCAAACGCCCCCATCTGTTAACTCAGGGATCGAGACGTGGCTGCACGATCCGTTACAGATATGCGGATAAGGTGCCTGTCATCTCGACTGCTAGTGATACGAGGCCGTTGGGATCCAGCACGGCGTTCCATATTACTCTCCTGAACCCACCGATTCCATATTCTGCTAACAGTCATTGGATCTCGGCCAACGCGAGCAGCAATGTCGCGATAGGATAAACCGCAACCGCAATAGGCTACAATCCGACCTTTATCAAAGTCGGAAACGTGATGGTACGCATTTCTCCTCCTTACACGAGGCATCAGAACAACGTTTCACCAGGCAACGCCGGTCAACTGCTGTTTGTATATGAGAAATCGGTTGGAAACTTTCCTCTTGTCAGCACGTTGTAGGTGTCGCCACCGGCGCCAACCTTGTGTGAATGCTCTGAGAAGCTAATCATTTGCATATCACAGCATCTTCTTCCTGTCGGTGAAATTTGGCGTCTGTAGTACGTCATATTCGTGGTGTAGCAATTTTAATGGCCAGTAGTGTATGATATCTTCGTAACAAGCTTATCTGCTTGTCTGTAAGTACAGCTCCAGTACACCTCATTTAATCTCTAACACTGATATGTGAACTCTTACCGCAGGATTGAAATTAGACCTCAAAATTTCTGTGGCACCTCGGACACGGCACAATTTTATCTCCTCAGATCACCAACAACTTACATTGATGAAAGCTATCATTACACGTAATCTGCCGAAAACGCAACATTAAGATTCTCACCAGGGAACTCCTGAAACAACACGTCGACAATGATGATCCCGACCAATGTGTAACGAAACAGAGCCTCATCGGGACATAGCATCAGCTTTCACTGCGAGAGAAAGGCAAGCTTCCTGACCACAGCAGGCTGTAGCCCTAGCAGAGAGCGCAATACGTACCTGCGGTCAGGCTGCCGACATGTTCCCACATTAAACAGTCCTAAGTTTTCGATAGAAGACGCGCTCCTGCACAACCCACTTTCGCCATAAACGTGGCGCTCCTTTCCCGTTGCACAGTCAACTTTGCCAACGACACACGCCCTTATATTCAGACGTTAGCTACGATCAGAGCCTTACTGAACTGTTTCAGAAGACCAGAGCTTGATTATCTATGGAAAAGAAAAACTATACAATTACCAATCTCTTCTCTGTAACGTTCAAGTTATTCATTTAAATCATTACCACCTCACCGTCGACGATATTGGATTCCGAACACTCAAAGGAACTGCGAGTGGATATAACGCTATGGACTATTTGCATGGCCTGAATGAAATAAATCAACAGAGTAACGAGTACAGTCTACGAATTTACCTGCTTTTCATAGGTGCTAAGTCTTAAATAGAACATAGGTCGATAGTACATAATTAGAAATATCCAGTCTGAGAGACCTGATTTTTTCTGCATATATTATTTCATAGATTTATAATGCAAAAAAAGATAACTTGCTGCTCAGTGTAAAGCACGTTGAGTTGCAGACAGACACAACGAAAAGACTGTTACACATTATCTTTTCTTCAGAAAAGCAAACACACACACACACACACACACACACACACACACATTCATTCGCGCCCCTACCGCGCACATGACTGCCATCTCCGGCAGCTCGGACCGGAATGGCCCTCCCTGTGTGTGTGTGTGCGTGTGTGTGTGTGTGTGTGTGTGTGTGTGTGTGTGTGTGTGTGTGCGTGTTTGCTTTTCTGAAGAAAAGGTAATGTTTACGTGTCTTTTCGTTGCGTCTGTCTGCAACTCAACGTGCCATTTTTACAGTGAGTAGCAATCTATCTTTTCCTTATATTGCTGGTATTCCAACATCCATTTTCTATTGTTTTGTTTTATAGCTTTGTCACTTTTCATGATTTATGTGTTCCCGATAGTATTTTTGTTCTTTTTGTTTGAAATGTCAGATTGTGTATCATTTTAGTTTTATTTATTCAAAATTAACAGAAGTTGCCACACAAATATTGTGCTCCATTTTTACTGAAGACTGTTATTGTAATTGTTAACGAAAACCGGCAGTTATTCATTACTGGCTGCATATGAAGGGCTTATTTCAGTAGTGGTACAAGTCCATTTTTGTTCCTTCTGAGGTACAGAATCCTCAAGTTAAATGCGCGCTGAAAAATCGTCAGTTATGATACCAGAAATATTCAAGTATATATACTTGAATATTTCTGGTATCACAACTGCAGGTTTAGTATATACACTCCTGGAAATGGAAAAAAGAACACATTGACACCGGTGTGTCAGACCCACCATACTTGCTCCGGACACTGCGAGAGGGCTGTACAAGCAATGATCACACGCACGGCACAGCGGACACACTAGGAACCGCGGTGTTGGCCGTCGAATGGCGCTAGCTGCGCAGCATTTGTGCACCGCCGCCGTCAGTGTCAGCCAGTTTGCCGTGGCATACGGAGCTCCATCGCAGTCTTTAACACTGGTAGCATGCCGCGACAGCGTGGACGTGAACCGTATGTGCAGTTGACGGACTTTGAGCGAGGGCGTATAGTGGGCATGCGAGAGGCCGGGTGGACGTACCACCGAATTGCTCAACACGTGGGGCGTGAGGTCTCCACAGTACATCGATGTTGTCGCCAGTGGTCGGCGGAAGGTGCACGTGCCCGTCGACCTGGGAATGGACCGCAGCGACGCACGGATGCGCGCCAAGACCGTAGGATCCTACGCAGTGCCGTAGGGGACCGCACCGCCACTTCCCAGCAAATTAGGGACACTGTTGCTCCTGGGGTATCGGCGAGGACCATTCGCAACCGTCTCCATGAAGCTGGGCTACGGTCCCGCACACCGTTAGGCCGTCTTCCGCTCACGCCCCAACATCGTGCAGCCCGCCTCCAGTGGTGTCGCGACAGGCGTGAATGGAGGGACGAATGGAGACGTGTCGTCTTCAGCGATGAGAGTCGCTTCTGCCTTGGTGCCAATGATGGTCGTATGCGTGTTTGGCGCCGTGCAGGTGAGCGCCACAATCAGGACTGCATACGACCGAGGCACACAGGGCCAACACCCGGCATCATGGTGTGGGGAGCGATCTCCTACACTGGCCGTACACCACTGGTGATCGTCGAGGGGACACTGAATAGTGCACGGTACATCCAAACCGTCATCGAACCCATCGTTCTACCATTCCTAGACCGGCAAGGGAACTTGCTGTTCCAACAGGACAATGCACGTCCGCATGTATCCCGTGCCACCCAACGTGCTCTAGAAGGTGTAAGTCAACTACCCTGGCCAACAAGATCTCCGGATCTGTCCCCCATTGAGCATGTTTGGGACTGGATGAAGCGTCGTCTCACGCGGTCTGCACGTCCAGCACGAACGCTGGTCCAACTGAGGCGCCAGGTGGAAATAGCATGGCAAGCCGTTCCACAGGACTACATCCAGCATCTCTACGATCGTCTCCATGGGAGAATAGCAGCCCGCATTGCTGCGAAAGGTGGATATACACTGTACTAGTGCCGACATTGTGCATGCTCTGTTGCCTGTGTCTATGTGCCTGTGGTTCTGTCAGTGTGATCATGTGATGTATCTGACCCCAGGAATGTGTCAATAAAGTTTCCCCTTCCTGGGACAATGAATTCACGGTGTTCTTATTTCAATTTCCAGGAGTGTATATACTTGAATATTTCTAGTATCTCAACTGCAGATTTTTCAGCGCGCATTTGACTTTTGGACTCTGTATCTCAGAAGGAAGAAAAATGGACTTGTACCACTATTGAAATAAGCCCTTCATATGTGGTGCACACTTTCTTACTACACTCCAACATGTCGGCTAGTTGCATTGTACAGACTTGTAGGAAGGCTTCCAGTCTTTGGAAGATGTACACTTAGAGCATGTCTTCCTCTTCTCTAGTTTATCGGTTGGAACTTGTCCATCTCCTGTGCAATACATTCCCCTTCACGGCTTTCTTGCCGTGTTATGTCCTTGATATCACAGGGCAAACTGGGAATGCTGAGCCATCGTCTGGTGTGTGGTTCCATAGGAGAGAGAGGCAATGAGCTCACACTTTTAACAATAGTTTTTTTCGGATATCACAAGTAGTATCTGAAGCTGTTTACACAACCTATGTTTATAACTGAATGAAAAAGAGCTAATGGCAATCTCTTACCTCTCCTACTGAAAAAATAAATAAAATAAGTTACATGTAATACACACTTCCGATGAAAAAGACCAAACCATTTTACATATAATACGAAACACGTGCTCTTATTGACCTATAAGTATTATGAAGTTAATACATACCTGACGACGAGAAAGCACAAACTGAACCGCAGTGATTTGCTACGTAAATGACTTGCCAACGAGAATGTTCTGTGGAGGGAACAGCGGCAAACAGAACAGTGTTGACACATTTAAAAAATCCTGAAGGTGTCTCAGATAGAGTTTTGGTTTAGAGGTTAAGAAAGCTTTTGTCTCAGATTCATACAAAACTATGCTAATATCCCGCGTGACACAAGGCACTAATTCAACATATCTGTAGTATAGTTAGGAGCTTTCCCCAGGTTTTATTAGGATAGTGAAAAGTTCAGTGTTGAAAGAGTAGCCAGAGTTGGTAAATGCCTTATAAAGGAAACTATTCTCAGCAAACCTAAGGGAGTTTTCATATCCTTAAACTGGTAAGAGGAAAAAGGATTCTGTATTAATGGAACATACGTCAACTGCCTTCGATTTGGTGTTCAGAATGAACTGCTTGCTTCTAGTGAAGATAAAATTCAACGACTAATGAATGGATATGAAAATGAAAGTTTTTAGCGTTACCTAAAGGTCAGTTGTAATAAAAGTAAAGTAATGTACACTGTGGGATGGATAGAAGTGGCCTGTAAATTATTTCGTGCGCCTTGATACGGGGAAATCAACTGCACCATGTGCAAATGATACAAGTAGGGCTGCCTGTCTTAAGGCGCACACGTATTTTCCAAGCCAGTTTTTTTTTCCTCAACCTGAATAATTAATACAAGAAAATGGTACAAATTAAAAAGGCGGCAACTGAAATTGTTGATGGCGCTTTGTTTTCAGGACAGATGAAGATAAGAAGCGAAGGGTGATGGAAGTGAAATCATGGTAGGTGGGGCGTATAACCAGGCGAATTTATGGCTGATGGACCGCGGAAGTTGTTAGCTTGTTTTGTGTCCTACTCGGCATTGGTAGAACACAATTTGTGATCACTCACAGCGGCGGAGACGGGGAGGTTGGTGGAGCTTGCAGGTGGTTCCTTTGCTGGTTTAAACGCTAGATGGTATTTCACTTCTCTGTTAGACATGAAGGAATACGAGTTAGGGGATGAAAGTTCTTATGGGAATATCACCAAAAGAGCGCAAAAGGCATAATTAACAAAAACCTTGGACTCCAGCTATCAGACTTTCTCTTTGGTGAGAAGTATCTCCGGCAAAGACCATGCTTCTATGACCTCAACAAGCGTGAAAAATTTAGGAGGTGTTGCAGTTTGTGAACAACATAAACATTTGATTAAAGAAAAACAGAAAGTATCTGTGCAGTCCATACAGTCTACGCCAGCGAAGCAGCGGGCGCTGAGGTAGTATGTAATAGATCCGGAACTACGGTTCGTCGTGATACGAACACATTGCGTTTCGCGAATTAAAATCTGTTAAACGCAAACGTTGGGTTCGAGTGTCACACACTGTACGTCTATCAGCTCGAGGAGGAGATAACGAGGAGGTACATCAGCAGCCACAAGCGAGAAAGATTTAACAAGTAAACCGAAATCAATCTTCAACGTGCTAAGTCTTGAAATCTCTTTGAGGAGACATGACGAAATTTTTCAGTCATTCTTCTCTTGCATTGAAAGACTTGAGAAATAAAATAATTGGTGATGTCGGCCATAAAAGATTTTGTCACTGTGTAAGGTGGCAGAATAAATGAAGGTCAATTTCGCACCTTACATAAGAATTTTGTACATTGTAACGGGAAGGTGGATATCACCTAACTTACTTCGGCGGTAATGAGCAGATTTGCCTGTAAGTATGTAATGCAAAACGGATGACACTCAATCGACGGTATTAACACACCACTCCTATACAATGCATGTCAATGAGCAGAAGGTGAAACAAGCAGCGAGAGGAAACGTTTTGTGTGGAAGCCAGTGTGGGCTGACACAGAGGCGGTACCACGCGAGGCACCACGAAAAGCTCTTACAGAGAGTCCCGCGGCAGGAGTCAGCGCCACGTCAGGTGATTCATACTGCAGAGCAAGTAATGGGCCACCAGAAGTAGCACAGAAAGAAGCTTTAGATAACTGCGTTTTGGAATTCCAAATGGATACGAACAAAACCAGTGATCCAGTGATACAGTTGATCATGTGAACAGCGAATGGTACACATGTGAGTGGGCACGAAATGTCCGATTGGCGGAAACGAACTAGGAAAAAGTAAAGTACCGAGATTTCGTTGCAGTTCAATTGTAGGGCCCTTGTGATTCTTAGAGAGAGTTTCCACAAATTAAGAGGAACGCTCCTATTGGTCGAAAAAAGCCGTCACGTGGAGAACGAAAGAACCCAGATGGGGAGAGAGTTCGGCTACGAGAAACACGAAAGCGAAAGCGTCAAGTGCAGAACAGGGCGCATAACGCTCTGTACAACGCAGAGGAGAAATTTGAATGAACTTTGTTCACTGCAGCTGACATTCACCTAGATATTAGCTGAAGCGTCGTTGAACTCCCACAGTGGAGAAACGAACCAGCCAGTTAGTTACTTGTCCTTGCGAGTACTGAGAGGGCGTTTTAATATGCACGCTGCTCCAGCCATGCTTGTGCATATCGCCATATTCCAAGACCAGGGATGAGTACATGTTTTCTTGCATAACAAGAAACATAGGCAGAATTTCTGCTGAAAAAAATCAGCAAAGGCTTAATTAGTTTTTATAGGAATTTCAGAGGATGAGAGCAGCCATGCAGACGACAATTCATCGCAGGTAAGGTAAATACCACGCGCAGAGGCGTAAACTTGATGGTTCACCAGCTTGCGTCCACTGTAAACTGGAGCGTCCTTGCGTAATCTTTTGCTCAACTTGTGACAAAACTAACCATCCTCCGTAGACTTGATTGTCATCCTAAATAGCACCAAACCTTGAACCGGAATCAGATGATTTATCGTAGTACTGGCCAACATCATGACGTAGTCGAAATAATAATTTTGTAAAGAAACTTCTAGTTAAAATTTACCATTGCTGGGTTTAGAATTATTTCACTTTCTGAGGAGGAGATGCATTCGTTTGACAACTGTCGTAACATTGCCACACTGTAAACTGTGTAAATGTGTGTATTTCTCTGATAAGATTGCAACATTAAACCAAAGTTATTTACAGCTTAAACAGTTGATCTTCTGACCTCCAAACCTCACAACTGCTCTATCTTCCGTTGACTCAGCTTTCCCCTAACCACATCGTCTTAGTGCCGGGTGTTATAACGGTGTCCCAGTGAAAGGTTTTCCAACTCTTAATAGTGCTATGGTATATTAAGCACTCTGCATGGTGTTCAAAAAGCAATTCCCATGTAGCATTGAATGGTGCGACTTCTCCACTTAATCTTTTTTTGAACCACTGTGTAGTGTGGTGTTCCTAATTCAGAACGTAAATTTAATTTAACACAGTTGCTATTGCTGGTAGACTGTGACAGTCCGACTTCCTCGCTGTAGCGGAACCCTGCTGCAGCCTTCATTTTCTTTTCTCCTCCTGTTCCCTCATCGGCCCCTCAGCCGCTCTCGCCGTGGCGTTCGGAGCTCTGGCCAGGAGCGCGGCCATAGCGCTCTCGTTGTTTCGCCAGGCCTGGTCTAAATTGTGCCAGCTAACTTTCCTTAAAATACATAGAGTTCAATCAATATCTTTCTTCAGTTTAGTCCGAAAATTATTTCCTTAAGTAATGTTAACGTTTTCTTTGTTTTACGAAGGATAGTGAAAAATATGAGAAATGTTCTCAAATACAGTTTTGAATATGAGCTGTTAATGTACACACAGGATTTGAAAGATTTTCCTGTACGAAACGCTGGTTGGAAGTACCTTGCATGGTGAGGGGCCTTATAGTCTGCAGGTTGACAGAATCTGTTCCGCCAGTGGAGGCGCGCCTGTTTGGTGAAATATCCACACCCTCGCCTCCTTACGACTTATCGCCTGTCGCGGGCGGGTCTTGCCCCTGTCCTAGGGCGAGGGGGCGTGTCTCAGCCCGACTGAGTCGAGCGCTCTGTCAGCCGAGCCGGCGCTGACGTACGGCGTGGTAGGAGGTCCAGGAAACTGTGGTGTCACCGCCCGACACCACACTTGCTAGGTGGTAGTCTTTAAATCGGCCGCGGTCCGTTAGTATACGTCGGACCCGCGTGACACCACTATCAGTGATTGCAGACCGAGCGCCGCCACACGGCAGGTCTAGAGACTTCCTAGCACTCGCCCCAGTTGTACAGCCGACTTTGCTAGCGATGGTTCACTGACAAATTACGCTCTCATTTGCCGAGACGATAGCATAGCCTTCAGCTACGTCATTTGCTACGACCTAGCAAGGCGCCATATTCTGTTACTATAATTACTTCATGAATGTATTCTGAACAGATAATACTGTGAATCATGTACCGCCAAGAGCGACGTTCGTCATTAATGGATTAAAGTTAAATATGAAACTAATTACGTCCGCTTTCTGAATTCTCATTCCTTGTCATGTTCCAGACCTCACGTCAGTATAGTTCTTCCTTCCTAACGCCAGCTTGCGTGAGCTAAAACGTGTGCATTTCGGCCTCCACTCGTAACACGGTGCTGGCTCTTCTGCCAACACAAAAGAAACCACAGGCGTGCTAGGGGATACTGTGCACTTTCCCAGAGAATGCAGATTAAAGTTTTGCGCTATTGCTAGAATTGCCAGCGTGAAAAACTAGCTTTTATTAAAACGGAGCACAGTTTACCCAGACTATACTCAGCCAGTACATGATCCGAGACTAATAAAAGCAACACAAACACGGTTTTGGGCCTTCAGCCACAACGGTTTTACATACGTATCGTCAAATGTTTAACACATAACTCACTTGTAAAGTAATCAAACGTTTGAAGCTCTTTCGTACGTGTGAGACCGATGCTTTTAAGGAATCGAGGGTACTGGTGTTATCTAACAGAATACTAAAGTAGTAGTTTTCATATACGAGGGTTGGAACTTTAATAGTGGCAACTATTTATTTACAACTCGTACAAAATAGGTACATGTTTCAAAGTTTTACTGACCTTCAAAGTAGTCACCGGCATTGTGTATAACCCGTTGCCAGCGATGTGGAAATCGTAGGATACTCTTAGCAGTTCCAGTTGTGTTGACAGTTCGAGCGGCGCGGTCTGTAGCCCGACGAATTTGTAGCAGTTCTGAAGCGAATGCCGTGAAGTGTTCCCTTCAGTTTAGAAATCGAGTTGAACTCAAGAGGGCTTAACTCAGGGGAGTGCAGTAGGTGGTATAGCACTTAGCAGCCCCATCAGTCAAACAAATCAGTAACAGCTAGCACTGTACGTGCTTTAGCATTGTCTTGAAAAATGATGGTCAGGCCTTGAAGAAAGTCTCATCACTTCTGTCTCTGTGCTGTTCATTTCTGGAACACAACCTACGACCAGCTTATAGACGGACACTTTCTGCAGGATCCTAATGGGGTGAAACAGGGAATCGAAATTTTTAAGAAAAAATTTCTCTGTCAGAAAAAAATTTAAACTATATCTATGAAAACTGGTATTTCACTTCACGGTTAGATATAAAGAAACACGTGTCAGGGGATGAAAGACTACAGACGTATGACAAGAAGAACGCAAAAGGCATGATTAACAAAAACCTTGCACTCCAGCTAACAGAGTCGTTTTTCATTCAGAAGAGACCATCTTCCTATGACCTCAATTAGCATGGAAAGTTTAAAAGGTACTGTAATTTGTGAACAACTTAAAAATTCGGTTTAAAAAAAATATCTGTGCAGGTCATACAGTCTATGCGAGAGAATCAGCGGGCGCTGAGGTAGAACTTCATAATCTTAGGTGTAGCGGCAGTTTCATCTGAACCCCTAGTCACAGAATGTGCTTAATGACGATGATGATAACGAGGACCATGAAGTCTTGCAATAGGTCATTATTGTGTGTGTGTGGCGCATTTAGTAGCTCTTCTTTATTAGTAATTTTTAGAACATTTGTAGTGGAGAAGGTTCCTGGTATACACCTCAAAGCCTGGTGGTTTCTCTATAAACTTGATTTTCACAAACATATGTTTTTCTCAAAACTTGGTTTCTGTGCTTTGTGACCTTATGGTTTCCAGTGCCACACATTTCTTTCCTGTGTAGGGGCCCTCATTCGTTATTCGACCTACCATATAATTTTCAAATTCTTCGTAGAACTACATCGTAAAAGCTTCTTTCAGAATTGGCAATAATTATCAAAAAATTGAACCGTAAATGAATATCAGAAAATTATGATACTAAGAAAATAAAATTGAGAAGGACGCCTAACGTTAAAACGGAAAGAAATAAGAGGCGAAACAGTGATAATGTAACTGACTTAGGCACTTTAATTATTGAATATAACATTTGCATTATGCAAATCAGGAAAAGATTTGCAACACCAAAAGGCCCTTTCACTGAAAGAACACAGCTGTTGCTAAACAAGCTTTTTACCACAGAGAAAAGCACCATTAGTCAAGAAATTCACGTGAAGTGTCCTGCTGTATACTGTATGGTTGTCAAAGCTGGACACTGCTTGAAACGTAGGGAAATCGCTTAGGACCAACGCACATGTAAATGCTTAGACTTAATGGGAAACCAGATTTGAAAAGGCAATCGAGGTTTAGATGGAAAGAAAGCGAATCCAGTGCGTATGTTTTGAAAGGTCTCAATGAGCAAAGGAAACTCATAGCAGCTACACAAAAGACAAATTTATTTAGACACAAAAGGTCCGGAAGAACGGAAGAAATACACTGATAAGCCAAATCGTTACGAAGAATTGCTTAGTAGCGTGTGGCTCCTCCTTTCTAACGCAATACGATTGTCATTTTGCGTGGCATGGGTTCGATAATTTTCATAGGTTTCCGGGGGGCGGTGGCGCAATATGTCTACACCGAGATAGCGCAGTTTCGGTGAATTACGGGGCTACTTTACTCTGGGCTTGACATAATCTCCCGACAGCCCAACAGTGACACGTACGAGTTCCATCGCTTTCAGATCAGGCGTCTGTAGTGGCTAACACATCAACGTGAGATCACCATCATGCCTATCAAACGACGGTAACATGACTGTGGCTTTGTTATCCTTATGGAAAATACCATCGCCGGTGGGGCAGACATAAGGCATGAGGCGGCGCAGGTGGTACGCAGTATTGTCACGTAGTCAACAACTGACGTGCTGCCAATGATTACCACAACTGGTTCCATGGAATTCTATGTACCCTGTAGTATAATACTGTCGTCCCTGGCCTGCATCGATGGCAAAGTGCATGTATAGAGCAAGCGTTAGCCTGGGTGACGTATCTGGGCACGGTCAGCGACCTGGTGTAACAAGTACCGGGGATTTTATGCAACGAGGTGACAAGTTCACATTGATCCAGAATCCTAGCTCGATGATCCCGTGCCTACTTCAGTAGTAATCTACATCTACACCTACATTCATACTTCGCAAGCCACCTGACGGTGCGTGGCGGATTACCTCTATCGGTTCTTCCTTCTGTTCCAGTCTCGTATTGTTCGTGGAAAGAAAGACTGTCGGTATGCCTGTGTGTGGGCTCTAATCTCTCTGCTTTTATCCTCATGGCCTCTTCGCGAGATATACGTAGGAGGCAGCAACATACTGCTTGATTCCTCGGCGAAGGTATGTTCTCGAAACTTCAACAAAAGCCTGTATCGAGCTACTGAGCGTCTCTCTTGCAGAGTCTTCCACTGGAGTTTATCCATCATCTCCGTAACGCTTTCGAGATTACTAAATGATCCTCTAACGAAGCGCGCTGCTCTCCGTTGGATCTCCTCTATCTCTTCTATCAACCCTACCTGGTACGGATCCCACACCGGTGAGCAGTATTCAAGCAGTGGGCGAACAAGTGTACTATAACCTACTTCCATTGTTTTCGGACTGCATTTCCTTAGGATTATTACAATGAATCTGTCTGGCATCTGCTTTACCGACGATTAATTTTATATGGTCATTCCATTTTAAATCACTCCTAATGCCTACTCCCAGATAATTTATGGAATTAACTGCTTCCAGTTGCTGACCTGTTATATTATAGCTAAATGATAAAGGATCTTTCTTTCTATGTATTCGCAGCACATTACACTTGTCTACATTGAGATTCAATTGCCATTCCCTGCACCACGTGTCAATTCGTTGCAGATCCTCCTGCATTTCAGTACTATTTTCTATTGTTACACCCTCTCGATATATGCAGCATCATCCGCAAAAGGGCTCAGTGAACTTCCGATGTCATCCACAACGTCATTTATGTACAATGTGAATAGCAATGGTCCTACGACACTCCCCTGCGGGACACCCGAAATCACTCTTACTTCGGAAGACTTCTTTCCATTGAGAATGACATGCTGCGTTCTGTTATCTAGGAACTCTTCAATCCAATCACACAATTGGTCTGATAGTCCATATGCTCTTACTTTGTTCATTAAACGACTGTGGGGACTGTATCGAACGCCTTGCGGAAGTCAAGAAACACGGCATCTACCTGTGAACCCGTGTCTATGGCCCTCTGAGTCTCGTGGACGAATAGCGCGAGCTGGGTTTCAAACGACCGTCTTTTGCGAAACCCATGCTGATTCCTACAGAGTGGACTTCTAGTCTCCAGAAAAGTCATTATACTCGAACATAATACGTGTTCCAAAATTCTACAACTGATCGACGTTAGAGATATAGGTCTATAGTTCTGCACATCTGTTCAACGTCCCTTCTTGAAAACGGGGATGACCTGTGCCCTTTTCCAATCCTTTGGAACGCCACGCTCTTCTAGAGACCGACGGTACACCGCTGCAAGAAGGGGGGCAAGTTCCTTCGCGTACTCTGTGTAAAATCGAAATGGTATCCCATCAGTTCCAGCGGCCTTTCCCCTTTTTGAGCGATTTTAATTGTTTTTCCATCCCTCTGTTATCTGTTTCGATATCTACCATTTTGTCATCTGTGCGACAATCTAGGGAAGAACGACAGTGTAGTCTTCCTCTGTGAAACAGCTTTGGAAAAAGACACTAGGTATTTCGGCCTTTAGTCTGCCATCCTCTGTTTCAGTACCATTTTGGTCACAGAGTGTCTGGACATTTTGTTCTGATCCACCAACCGCTTTGACGTAAGACCAAAATTTCTTATGATTTTCTGCCATGTCAGTACATAGAACTTTACTTCCGAATTCATTGAACGCCTCTCGCATAGGCCTCCTCACACTATATTTCGCTTCGTGTAATCGATGATGTTGCTGGATTAACATGGGAAAATATTGGAGTGGTGTGCTGTGGATCCCCATTTTCAAAGATGTGCGCTGAGGGGAGTGTTCTGAAACACTTCAGCCTGCACTAGCCTCATGCTCTGTGATCAAATCTACCACAGATCGCCGCCGATCCTACTTTCAGGGTGGAGAACCCTCCACGTTGGTTGACGCGTGGATAACCAACAACCTGTCGCCTACTCGTTATTTCTCCGTCCTTAAATCATTTTCGATATATACGTAAGATGCATGCGAACAGTCGATCAGCTTCTTTGCTTCCTGTACCCTCGCGTTCAGGCACTGCACATTGTCAAAGTCGCTTATTGCAGTGGATGTTTGTTGTCATCCATGGCGAATGTTCATCACAGACAAGGGTATCGTCGGCAGTGCCACAGGCAGCGTGCTAGGACCGCCATTGTTTTCGATACACATAAATGATCTGACGGACGGGGTAAGCACCAGTGTGCGGCTATTTGCTGATGATGCTGTGGTTCATGCGAAGGTGTCGTCGTTGAGTGACTGTAGGAGGATACGAGGTGGCTTAGAAAACAATTATAATTTTTGTAATGAATGGCGGCTAACTCTAAATGCATAAAAATTTAAGTTAATGTAGATGGGTAGGAAAAACAAACCCATAATGTTCGAATACATTATTAGTAGTGCGCTCCTTGACAGAGCCACGGCGTTTAAATATCTGGATTTGACGTTTCAAAGCGATATGAAATGGAATGAGCATGTAAGGACGGTAGTAGGAAAGGCTTCGGTTTATTGGGAGGATTTTAGGAAAGTGTGGTTCATTTGTAAAGGAGACAGCATATAGGACGCTAGCGCGGTCCATTACTTAGTCCTCTTCGAGTGTTTGGGATGCGCAACAGGTTGTATTGAAGGAAGACATCAAAGAAATGCAGAGGTGGGCTGGTTAGATTTGTTGCCATACTGAAATTTTGAAACACTTTAACTCGGCATCCCTATTTGAACCGGTAGTAGCCGCTTAAATTGAAAACTACCTACAATATAAAACATGTTTACCAATGATTTAAAGAGTGAGCAAACAGACAAAACATGGAGTTTAACACGGCGCTTAGCCGCCTTTGAATTCACAATTTGGACTAACACCAGCCGTTCAAACTTTCCAACTAAATACGCATTTAAATATTGGAATGCCCAAGGAGCTAACTATTTCAATCATTTACACAAACAGATTAAATTTTAAGTTTGACTCAGCACTTAGCCGTCTTTAAATTCCCCATTCAATTGACCAATTTAAATCAGCACTAGCCGTTTTAACTTCCCAATACACGAAATACTAAACTAAGCAGGCTATCAATTTTCCTGAGCAACGACAGGTGCTTGGGAGCTTCTGTTGGATTAACCGGTGCCTTCAGCACTGATGGCACAGCCCGATACACTACACTTAAGTCCAGCCAGTCACATGAAAGGATATGGCTACTATCTGCTTGATACTTAATCAGACATAAGGTTATGACTTGGTCAATGAGTAAGGCCTTAAAACCTGTTTCATAACAGGCTTTAAAAAGATTCAGTGTTAACAAGTTAAACGTAGAGGTGCGACTGGAGGCTAGACATAAACCATTTTACTGCCACAAGTTACTGAAAAACAACGCATATGGCGGCACTGGCAGTACGTGTTAAGGATGGCCGTAAGAAGAATAACAACAGAGAATATTTCAACCAGGCAGCTCCAACCACTCACATATCAACCAATAGATCATATGGAAAATTTCCTTTCCAAAAATAGTTCACAGGCCTATGTCAGTCGCAATCGTTGAATTGAAATATTTTAGAAATAACAACCACTGCGCCATCACTACAGCCACACAATAGACAGTTCAAATGGTTCAAATGGCTCTGAGCACTATGTGACTTAACTTCTGAGGTCATCAGTCGCCTAGAACTTAGAACAACTTAAACCTAACTAACCCAAGGACATCACACACATCCATGTCCGAGGCAGGATTCGAACCTGCGACCGTAGCGGTCACGCGGTTCCAGACTGAAGCGCCTAGAACCGCACGACCACACCGGCCGGCAATAGACAGTTCAACGGGCCCTGAGACACTCTACATTTTGGATGTTTCAAAATTCTCAATAAGTTTAAGTACATGGGAAGTGGACACAGAGTACAAAAGAGTGTTAGCACAGATGAAAAACGCCTGTTAATTTTAGTCACAGTGCTTTTCATTTGCCCACTAAGACGCAACTCAGGAGCATACCAAAAGACTGCCGCATTTCCAGCTAAACCAGCCCAAGATTCCGTACAACCTGAGCCCTTCAGCACACGAGAACGTGAGTTTTATGAACAGCGGCTGACAAATTTTCAGAAACGGCACCTGACTATGATATTATCATGACTCTAGCAGCAGTAGTTCCCGCTCCGCACTCCTTCGGGACGCCAGTCGTAGTGGCGTGTTTGGTCCTCGCCAAACAGCACCGCGCCAGGCCCCACTGCCCTCGACGCTAATTCACTCGCCCCTCCATGAGTCCATGACGCGGCTCCGTTCGGCGTATAGCCTGTCGCATCCTGACCAGTGATCTCTGTACTACCTGGATGTAGAAGTATGGTCTCTGAGTACAGAACGGCTGCGTGTCTGCAGATTCATGTACTTTGCATCGTCCGACGTGTTATCGTTTGGCAAACAAATTCCCAGCCATCTCTATGTGACAAAGAATTTCAGACTGATTTCTTGTTCTGAACTTTATGTCAACATGTGATGTATTAGGTCGATGTTGGAGTGAAATCGAAAAGTATTTTCTTTTCGTGTTCTAGCGACATTTCCTAGCAGCCATGGTGTAGTTTGTCAAGGGACAAAATATGAGCAACCATGGCCGGCACGGTCAGATAGCTGAAGTTCAACACCCAGGTAGTATAGAGATCACTGGTTTCTTGCTGCAGTGCTGCACTCAGAGACCAGACTCCTACATCCAGCTTGTACAGGGACCACTGGTCCTGTCGCGTCCGCTGCCCGCCGTGCTTCATCCTCTCTCTGCCGCGCGCCATTCTCCTCCTGAGAAGCCCGTGCTCGCTATCTCGCGCGCCATCTAGTCGCTCATCCAGCGCTGCAACCATCGCTGATGCGAATCGATAGCCAGAGAACTCAGTGATATGCATCAGAGGTATTATATTATTTGTAATGATATAATCGCAGTGTACCCAGCTCTCTTCCACGCCTCTGGTCCTGCTTTCTTACATTGGAGCCTATAGCGCGAGGGAACTCCACGCCCTCCCCTTATTTCAACTCACAATGATCAGACGGAATATTTTTTTTTCTTTATTGCATTTCGATTCCCCCGCAGAGGACAGCTGGCAGCAGCGTAATACGCTGCTCTGCAGCCTACGGATAAAGTCAAAAAGCATAATGAGGTGATTTAGAGGTGATAAAATCGTGACTGTTTAAAACTGGTACATGGCCAAAAAGTTGTGAACAAAACATAAAAAACAAAGAGGTCAGTGATGTTGATTAAAAACGCTTAGGAAATAGACAGTCACAATAAAAAACATGGCGACAGTGTGGTTTCTGTTCGCAGCACTTTAAAAAGGGGATGCACAACACTGAACACTCACGGAAAACTCTGCACTGTAGAGTACGAAGGCATACATGTATGGGGGGTGGGGGGGAGGACCTGGACACATGAGAGGGGGGGAAAGGGGGGAGCCGATGGAGGGAGAGGGAACAGAAAAAGGGGGGAGCAGGGCGTACGCGAGAGAAAGAGTGGGGAAGACATTGGAGGGGAAAAGAAAAAGGACTTGGGGGGGGGGGGGGGAGAATGGAGTCAAGGAGTGGGTAGGTGGAGGAAAAACAGGATGGAAGGGGTGGAGAGAGGGAGCCTGGGAAAAGGACAGAGGGAGGGAGGGGGGGTTGAGGATCATAGTTGATAGGAGGGGTAAATGAAGGGAGAGGGGGCATCATTCGAGAGGGGTAGTTGATAGGTGCCACCTCGGGAAAGGAGATGAAGGGTGTAGAGATAGAGGGTAGGGGGGACACAATGGAGAAGGCGCGGCAGCATTCGGGAGTTGGAGAGGAGAGGAGCAGCCAGGGGATAAGGAGGATCAAGTCGGCGGGAAGTGTAGAGGATGTTCGAGGAAAAGCAGCAAATGGGGGAAAGAAATCAGGTCATACAGGATCCGCATGGGGGACGGGAGGCAGACGGAATACAACTTGTTGTGTAAAAACTTCCTTATACCGCATCTCTTTACAAAGAGCACAACCTGCTGTTCGGTAATACTTTACGAGATGCACAACGCGCTCTGATCGAGACGTACGTCTTTTCGCTGCTGTGTCCGGGGTATACGACGCATGTGCTGCCACTCGCCAGTACCTGCGTGCACAAAGGACTGGGAAAGTCCAATTCAGCACACCAAAATCACAGGTTGCGCTGCGCGAGGTATGTTGTCTAGTTTGCAAGATTCCACTAGATGGCACTTGGAGTGGCAAAGTGAACTACGAAACTCAATACACAGTGAAACTTCCTTGCAGATTATAACTGTGTGCCGGACCGAAACTCGACCTTGGACCTTTGCCTTTCGCAGGCAAGTGCTGTGAGTGGAAGTCTCGGTCCGGCACAAAGTTTTAATCTGCCAGGAAGTTCCATATCGCGCACACTCCTCTGCGGAGTGAAAATCAAATTCTGTCAACACACAGTGTTGCTGGAGAACCTACTACACGGAAGAGTGAAACAAACTGGTACACCTGCCTAATATCGTGTAGGTCCCGAGCGACCACGCCGAAGTGCCGCACGACGACGTGGCATGGACTCGACTAATATCTGACGTGGTGCTGGAGGGAACTGCCACCATACATCAGGCAGGGCTGTCCATAAATCCGTAAGAGTACGAGAGGGTGGAGATCTCTTCTCAACAGCACGTTGCAAGGCATCACAGACATGATACTAAAATGTAGACTTTCACGGCCGGAAATATCATGTCCATTATAATTATCCGGGCTGTTATGCCGTGGTCGGTTGATGAATTCTGTGTCGATTCCCAACGTTTCGTCTCCGACTGCGGGAGACATCCACTTAATGATGTATTGGAACAGCTGGATCGAATTTTTCCTGCGGACATTTCAGAACTGTTTAAGTGTTGTTTGACGACCACATATTTCAAGTGGAATGAACAGTTTTATGAGCAAACGGATGGCGTGGCTATGGGAAGCCCCCTAAGTCCCGTAATTGCAAACTTCTTTATGGAGAAATTCCAAGAACAGGCCTTAGGTACTGCCAGCAAAAAACCAAATGTATGGTTCCGATACGTGGATGACACTTTTGTGCTGTGGAGACATGGTAGGGAGGAACTAAGCCGGTTCCACGAACATCTGAACAGTATAAACACGAGAATTCAGTTCACAATGGAGGAGGAGGTAGACGGCAAATTACATTTCCTCGATGTGCTTGTTTTTAGAAACGAAAATGGTACTTTGGGCCACTTAGTATACCGCAAACCCACGCACACGGACCGTTATTTGCACCGGGATTCGAACCACCACCCACAACAGAAGCGGGGTGTTATCAAGACGTTAGCGGACAGAGCTAGGAACATTAGTGAACCTGAGTTGCTCGACGCTGAGATGGAACATCTCCACAATGCACTAACGAAGAACGGATATTCGTCCGCCGAAATAAAACGTGCGTTGAGGCAGCCACGCAGAAATCATACTGACGTACAGGCTACTGCAAAATCTAAGGTTTTCCTGCCGTTTGTTAAAAATGTAACGGAAAGAATATGGAGGATCTTGACGAAGCGGAATATTACCGTAATTTACAAGCCCACCAGGAAGATACAGGAATACCTTAAGCCTGCCAAGGACGCTCGCAAACCATTGGAAAAAGCTGGAGTGTATAGGATCCCATGCAGCTGTGGTGATGTTTATGTGGGTACCACGGAAAGAACGGTTTCTAAACGTTTGGAAGAGCACAAGGGAAATTGTAGAAGAGGAGAAACGGAACGATCAGCTGTTGCAGAGCATGCTTTCCAGCCAGGGAACCACAATATTCGTTTCGAGGAGACGCAAGTACTAGCGGCCACAAGCGGATATTACGAAAGGCTCTACAGGGAGGCAATCGAAATAGCTAAACACCCAAATAATTTCAACTGAAAGGAGGAGGGCGTGAAATTAAACGGTATATGGATGCCGGTGTTAAAGAAGATGTGTACCACTCGTCCACTACTGGGTGATGGCAACGGCGATCGACGGCGGCGGACAGCGGCCAATTGCACTGACGTTTTCAAAACACGTGACGTCACGCCGCGGCGTGGGAGCGCGCGGACACGGAATTTAGCGGCAGTCTGTAGCGAGCCAGTGGGTGTGTTGGACCTTCCATCGAGCTACAGATCCCCTTGAAGATGTCTCCCGCAGTCGGAGACGAAACGTTGGGAATCGACGCAGAATTCATCAACCGACCACGGCATAACAGCCCGGATAATTATAATGGACATCATAGACATGCTCAATAATGTTCATGTCTGCGGAGTTTGGTGGCCAGCGGAACTGTCTAAACTCAGAAAAGTGTTCATGGAGCCACTCTGTAGCAATTTTGGACGTGTAGGGTATCATATTATTCTACTCCAATTGCGCAAGTCCGCCGGAATGTACAACGGACGTGAATGGATGCAGGTGATCAGAGAGGATGCTTACGTACGTGTCAGTCACCTGTCAGAGTCATATCTAGACGTATTAGGGGCCCCATATCACTACAAATGCACATGCCCCACACCATTACAGAGCTTCCACCAGCTTAAACAGTCCCCTGCTGACACGCAGGGCCCATTGATTCATGAGATTGTCTCCATACCCGTACACGTCCATCCGTTCGATACAGTTTGAAAAGATACTCGTCCGACGAGGCAACATGCTTGCAATCATCAACAGTCCAATATCGGTGTTGACGGGCCCTGGCGAGGCGTAAAGCTTTGGTTCAAATGGTTCAAATGGCTCTGAGCACTATGGGACTTAACATCTGTGGTCATCAGTCCCCTAGAACTTAGAACTACTTAAACCTAACTAACCTAAGGACATCACTCACATCCATGCCCAAGGCAGGATTCGAACCTGCGACCGTAGCAGTCCCGCGGTTCCGGACTGAGCGCCTGAACCGCTAGACCACCGCGGCCGGGGCGTAAAGCTTTCTGTCGTGCAGTCATCAAGGGTACACGTGTGGGACTTCGGCTCCAAAAGCCCATATCGACTATGTTTCGTTGAATATTTCGCACGCTGACACTTGTTGAAGACCCAGCACTGAAATCTGCAGCAATCTGCGGGAGGTGTTGCACTTCTGTGAACGTTGAACGATTCTCTTCAGTCGTCGTCGGCCCCGTACTTGCAGGGTGTTTTTCCGGGCGCAGCGATATCGGAGATCTAATGTTTTACCTTGTTCCTGATATTCGCGGTACACTCGTGAAATGGTCGTACGGGAAAATCCCCACTTCACCGCTACCTCGGAGATGCTGTGTCCCATCGCTCCTGCGCCAACTATAACACCACGTTCAAACTCACTTAAATCTTGATACCCATCATTGTAGCAGCAATGACCGATCCAACAACTGCGCCAGACACTTGTTGTCTTATATAGGCGTTGCCGACCGCAGCGCCGTATTCTGCCTGTTTGCATATCTCTGTAGTTGAGTACGCACGCCCATACCAGTTTCTTTGGTGCTTCAGTGTATATGAGAGTGATGCCGTAGAGCTCTGATATAACACGTACGAGTATGAAACTTCCTGGCAGATTAAAACTGTGTGCCCGACCGAGACTCGAACTCGGGACCTTTGCCTTTCGCGGGCAAGTGATCTACCAACTGAGCTACCGAAGCGCGACTCACGGCCGGTACTCACAGCATTACTTCTGCCAGTATCTCGTCTCCTACCTTCCAAACATTCTGGAAACGTACGAGTATTTGTGCGGACTGTCTGTTCATTCTGGTTAGCTGTCACTGCCGGCCAGGGTGGCCGAGCGGTTCTAGGCGCTACGGTCTGGAACCGTGGGACCGCTACGGTCGCAGGTTCGAATCCTGCCTCGGGCGTGGATGTGTGTGACGTCCTTAGGTTAGTTAAGTTCAAGTAGTTCTAAGTTCTAGGGGACTGATAGCCGCAGCATTTAAGTCCGATAGTGCTCAGAACCGTTTGAACCAATTTTCACTGACAGACAGAGAGAGGGGGCAGGCTGGGCTGGTGGTTCGCTACGGGACCGCGCCGCCCCCCTGCGGCACCGTGCTCATCCTAATCGCCGGCCGGCGCGTGTCGCGTTGCGCCGCCGCCTCTCGCCCGTCCAGCAGACGGTGTCTGCACCTCTAATTACGCCAGCCGGGGCCGGCGGCGGGCCTTCCCGCCATTAGGGCCGACGTAGCCGGCCTGTTTTACGAGCCCGTCCGCAATTTGGGAGCGCGTAAAAGGCGACGCGCAGTCGCCCGATGGACTCGGACCTGCTCGTATTTCACGCCTGCTTTCGTGGCCATCAGGCGAGACGGAGAGGCGCGCAATTAGGCGCGCGGTTCGGGTGACGGCACCCCCTCCCCCCCCCCCCCCCCCCCCTCTCCAGCTGTCGCTACTGGTGTGCCGGTGACTGCCGGTTTCGCCGACCTCGTGTCCTCGTGCCCGGGCGACCACACTTCTGGTGAGACTGACCAGCACTAGAGCCTGTATACGGAGAGAGTGGCCAACCGGACGATACGGCGGCCATTTTTCTGCCAAAATGCGGGCGGGACTTTTGAATGGCCAGTAGTGGGGTAGTGGAGTACACACTCACCGAATCAAAAGCACAAGACAATATGGCGAAACCATTCTTTTAAATGCCTTTCTTTGCAGCTATAATATACTCATAGTAGCCTACTACCTACAGCACAGGAAAATTTGATACAGTGGCTGTAAAAATTATTCGTTACTTGCATTTATCTCCTTTAAAGTTCGTTTACTAGACATACTGCAATGAAAGTAACGTAAATAAAAAATATAGTGTATAACATTTGTTTTGTATCGGAAGTGCATAACGCTAAAGATTTAACGTATCTGTATTACGTCAGATGAATGAAAGTTGTAAGCAGTTGTTTTCTTGTGACATGCAAAAACTGTGAGACGTATTAGTACTTCTTGTCACGTCTTCAAACTTTTTACATGTCACAAGTAAACGACTGCTTACCACTTTACTGAATACCTCTCGTACATAACAAACGAAAAAGATTACAAAAAAAAAAATGGTTCAAATGGCTCTGAGCGCTATGGGACTCAACATCTATGGTCAGAAGACCCCTAGAACTTAGAACTACTTAAACCTAACTAACCTAAGGACATCACACAACACCCAGTCATCACGAGGCAGAGAAAATCCCTGACCCCGCCGGGAATCGAACCCGGGAACCCGGGCGCGGGAAGCGAGAACGCTACCGCACGACCACGAGCTGCGGACAAAAGATTACAAAAATCAGGTTATGTTAAATGTAGGCTACTGTAATAACGACCAAATATAACAAGAAAACTACTCTTCAAGAGTACCTACAATTACTTACTACGAGTAATGTTTCAGCAACCACGACAATTGCGGAAAACGTGCTTTCAACTTGCCTGCGTCAACAGTCAGGCAATAATACTGAAACCAAAATAATGCCTAGTGTTCTGATTCGTGTGATGATGATGTTTGGTTTGTGGGGCGCGCAACTGCGTGGTTATCAGCGCCCGTACAATTATCCAATCTTTGCTCAGTCCAATTTCGCCACTTTCCTGGATGATGATGAAATGATGAGGACAAACACAAACACCCAGTCATCTCGAGGCAGGTGAAAATCCCTGACCCCGCCGGGAATCGAACCCGGGACCCCGTGTGTTCTGATTCGGAACGAAATAAAGTTTGACGCTATAAAGTCGAATGAGCATGGCACAAAAATTACAGGAACTTTCCGTTTCCAGCAAGGACTGTCAGATATTGGCTTCACAGAAGCTTTTCATGCTACCAGTATGCACGAACTGTTAAAGAAATAAGAGCTTAAAAATGCAGTAAATTGTAATAGGCCTGCCTGTTTTGCGTGACTAAAAATATTTAAAAAAACTGACAGCTTAAAATGAGAGTTCTCTTAGCAAAGTGAAGAACCAAACATTTTTATAGGCGTAACTAAATAAATATTTCGGATAGTATATACCATTAAGAAAGTTGTACCTGGACTTTATTACAAGAGTTACTCATTCCTTCCTGGCATCGTTTACGAACGTCTGCAGAACGAATTACAGATATCAAAAACAATGCTGTACAATTACTAACGTGTTTACTTCAAACATGTAGGCCTACCGACTCCATCACAAATCGCTTCATTATTTCAACTCGTATTTAAGATCGCAAACGCTAATTACGTACTAAAAACGATATACAACTAAATCGAACATGCATGCGCAACGCATAACAAGTCTCTCAATAATTCAAATACCTTTTAATCGTTTCCAAAAGTCCTCTGAACTTCAACTCAAAAGCACGGCGAACATAGGAACCGCGAGAGACGTTTGGCAGAAAAATGGCGCCGAAGCTAATCAACCAATCAAGACAAACTTCACCTATGGCCACTCTCTCTGTATACGGGCTCTCTAACCAGCACCAGCTAACTAAAGAGAAGTCAGTATGGAGCAGTCAAGGTTACCACCCGTGCCCGTAGTAAGGCATCTACAGTGTGATTCAAAAGAAAATTGATACAGTCATTTTTGATTGGGCCTTATTCCAAATTTTCACAAAATAAGCTAACAACGGTACCAGATTCTATACACGTAGATGCATCTTTCTGCGTCGCACGGAATGGCCGCGCGGTTAGAGGCGCCATGTGACGAATTGCGCGGCCCCTCTCGCCAGAGGTTCGAGTCCTCCCTCGGGCACGGGTGTGTCTGTTGTTCTTAGCATAATTAGTTTTGAGTTCGTTTAAATTGGTCTAGGGACCGATAACCTCAGCAGTTTGGTCCCTTAGGAATTCACACGCAGTTCGGCGCTAGCGGCCGTGGGAAGCGGAGGTCCGATACTTCCGCCTGTGCGGCGTGTGCGAGTGTTTGTTTACTTGTGGACTTAGTCTGCGCGCGGGCTAGTAACAACGATCATGGCGAACAAGTACAGGAAAACTACATTACGATTCAATTTCTGCAAAGACTACGAACGACCAAAGGCTTTAGCAGTGGAACGATTCATTCGAGAGGACGTCAAGATACCGCCAAACGATATTGTCGGAATTCACCTGTCCATCGTTAGTGGTGGTGGTGGTGGTGGTGGTGGTGGTGGTTAGTGTTTAACGTCCCGTCGACAACGAGGTCATTAGAGACGGAGCGCAAGCTCGGGTTAGGGAAGGATTGGGAAGGAAATCGACCGTGCCCTTTCAAAGGAACCATCCCGGCATTTGCCTCAAACGATTTAGGGAAATCACGGAAAACCTAAATCAGGATGGCCGGAGACGGGATTGAACCGTCGTCCTCCAGAATGCCAGTCCAGTGTGCTAACCACTGCACCACTTCGCTCGGTCCCATCGTTAGTCCCACGGTGTATGTTAAGATGGTAAATGACGCGGCGTGTGAGAGAATTCTACAGGCGACAAAAGCAGGTCTCCGATTTTGCCATAGTGACGGGAATGTCGGCACGGTAACTGTAGAACATGCTGGTCTGGGTGTACGGACAATACGTGTTTTTGAGCTGCCATTTGAGCTCCCGGCTGACGAAGTTATCGAGGCTTTTAAGCCATACGGCACGGTACATGGTCACACAGCAGAACGCTGGACACAATTCGCCACGTACCCCGATCTTAACGGAGTGCGACAGATCACTATTGATCTTCAGAAGCATGTACCGTCCTATCTGACAATTGGTGGTTGTCGGGCGGTGGTGATTTACGATGTTCAACCACGTACATGTTCTGGATGTGGCCAGGAGGGACACCTCAGGTCCAACTGTATGCAATGGCGGATTACGCAACTGCTTTCAGATGTGCGGGAGCCGTCGCCGGCGATGACAGTACTACCGATCACCTATGCCAAAGCCCTCACTGAGTCCGCTGATGACCGAAAGGACACAGCCCCGGTGGAAGATCAAGATGGCACTCTCCGAAACCTTGTAGCAGACGTCGGGATGACAGAGGATGCTGCTCCATCGAGCAAACAATCTACGGTGACATCAGATGAGACCGAACTCCCACCAAGCACACCGATAGTACACGAAGCAGTCCCAGCCACTACGGATGCTGTTCCGTCTGGAACGCACTCTGTGACGGCAACATCAGTTTCGACCGAACTCCCGCCAAGTACAACGATGGGACTCGAAACACTTCCAGTTCCTACGGATGCTTTTCTGTCGGGCAGCCGTGATTCCCTACAATCTGAGGACACGGAAGGAAGATCACGCAAACAACGTTCCCCGAAAAGGAGGAAACGGCGTCGTCGCACGACATCTCCTAGGGATGACTCCCCTTGCCCCGACGACGATGTGCCTGTGGGCCAAGACGACACAACAGCCTCTACGAAACAGGATGAGGCACTGGAAACTGTTCGATCAGACCCGCAGCGGTCTGTCACATTGACGGTACCGGGACGTGGTGATGCTGAAGAGGAATCACAACCAGTTGGCTCTCCAGACGCAGATGCTGTGGCTATGGACACGAATGTATCACTGCCTGCAAAGATGTGGTATGAGAATATTGAGGAGGCGCCGGACGTCATACAGAGGCAGCCGGCACTCACGAAGACGGTCTAATAATTGCTGAAGGTGAAGGGAGAGGGGCGAGAGAACATCTTCTCACTCAGCCCCCAGCGCCGATGCAGGGAGATGTTGTTGCGCCTCGACAGAGTGGGATTCAACGCCATGCGAACCGTATTGCGACATTAAATATAAATGACGTGCGTTCACCGGCCAAAATAGACCTACTGAAGGAAACGATTTGGGCATCTGATGTGGATATTGCTTTGCTGCAGGAAGTCCACATAGCTGCACTCCCATACATCGCAGGCTACCAATCCTGTTCGTCACATGGAGATCACAATGGGAGTGGGGATGCAGTTTACGTGCGAGATGGCTTCCCAGTGGAAAACGTGTGTTATCTTCCGTCGGCCAGGGGAATGGCTTTCACGACGTTTGGGACACGCATCATCAATCTTTATGCACCGTCGGGAAACAATCGGCGGCGGGAAAGAGCGCGATTTTATGCAGAAGACATTGCCCCACTATTCCATGGACGTTATGAATGTATAATAATTGGTGGAGATTTCAACTGTGTTCTCAGCCAGAAAGACCAATGGCCGCAAGCAAACATCAGCCAGGAGTTGCGAATCGTAGTCAACGACCTTATACTTAGTGACACGTGGGAATTAGGACATGGAGATGCACCGAGTTACACCTATGTGACAAGTCATTCGGCGAGCAGGTTAGATCGCATTTATATCTCACGGGCTCATGCAAATGATGTCCAGAAAGCGGAACGCTGGCCATTGGCATTTTCCTATCACAGCGCTTACATCTGTACGGTGCTTCTTCCCCGTAAAGAGGTGTGGAACAGTAAGGCCCCGTGGAAATTAAACATTCAATATCTACAAGATCCTGAATGCCGGCAACGGATCCTTGAGACATGGACGATGTGCGAGCGAAGGGTTGGAAGGTATGCGACGAAGCTTGATTGGTGGCTGACTTATGCTAAACCGGCGCTTCGCCGTACGTTCATCTCATATAGCAGGGAGATGGCAGAATGGCGCCGCCGTACGACCGACTTTTATTTTGCAGCGCTGCGCGACCTGGTTGATGGTCCGCCGGGACAGGACATCTGGATCGAATGCAAAAGGATAAAAGCTACACTAGTGGCTCTAGCTCGGAAACATCGTCAGGGAACCATGGTGCGCGCCAGATGTCACGATACGATAATGCACGAGATTCCTTCCATGCACCACGTCGTGAATGAACGAAAGCACCAACGTCTCGTTTTGGTACGGGAATTAGTTACCCGCGAAGACCGAAGAGTGACGCGTCAAGCGGACATTGTCTCTGCATTCGTCGACCATTACCAACACATCTATCGGGAAGAAGCAGCCTCTTTCGATGACCTCGACCGTATAGCCACGTCCGTCTCCCGTACACTGACGGTGGAAGCCGCGGGAACCTTACTGAAAGCCATTAGCTGTGAGGAAGTACATGATGCGATCGCAAAGGGTGCGTTGAATCGGTCCCCAGGCATTGATGGACTTCCTGCTGAATTTTATCGAGAATTTCGCAACGAAATGGCACCGTGATGGACCGAAATGTACAACGAGATGTTAAATTCCGATGCACCTATTCCACCGGCTTTTATGGAAGGCTTCTTGGTGCCAGTACATAAACCGAAGCCAGGAATTACGGTCACACATTATCGCCCCATCACCCTGCTTAATGCCGACTATAAGATCTTTGCACGGTTGCTAGCGTCCCGATGTCGTATGTTAATTCGTAGCGTTCTCTCTCCCGAACAGACGACACCGGGTGGATCGGTGAATGTGCAAACAGCTACTGGCGAATGCCGTGATGTGATGGCGCTGGCGGAGGAGTGCCGGCTTAAAGCGGCGATGGTGGCGGTTGATTTTGACAGTGCTTTTGATAAGGTGCGCCACAACTATCTGTACGCTGTACTGGAACAAATGGGATTTCCAGCCCGTTTTACTGGTGTCATTAGAAGGATTTATGGGGGCGCACAATCCTTGGTACAGGTTAATGGGCGTTTAGCAGGGCCCATTCAAATTCGACGATCCATTCGCCAGGGCTGCCCTCTTTCGATGCTGCTGTTCGCGATAGCGTTGGAACCATTAATTGGAAGGCTAACAAATTCTCTTTCTGGGATGGAACTGCAGGGCTACACCTTCAAATGTCGTGCCTATGCGGACGACCTCCTGCTGCTCGTTCGTTCTGAGGAAGAGATGAAGACGGTCCTTGAACTGTTGTTGGACCACAGTGTGACGGCGGGTAGTGCAGTGAACATGAACAAATCGGCAGCAATGCCGGTTGGAAGGGGCCTCACGCCGGAAGAAATCAGCCCGTTTCCTTATGTGCAACGATTCCGCTATCTCGGCATAGACTTTACCTCATCTGTAAAACATACTGCGGCAGTTAACTACCGACGTATTTTACAGACAACACGTACCATGGTCCGACAACATCTCCTACGGCGCCTTGATCCTTTGCAGCGAGTCGAATATCTGAACACTTACGTGGTTTCTCGAATGGTGCATATTTCGCACATCCTGCCCCTACCACTCACGCTCGGACGTCGACTTTAATCAGCACTAGGCTATTTTGTGATGATTGGGTCGCCCCTCAAGGTGCGATACGCAGCGCTCACGCTCCCTACGGACAAGGGGGGACTCGGACTTACGAATGTTCACTGCCGAGCGACGGCGCTCCTTCTAGCCGCGATGTACAAGCAATGGCGTAGCGGGGGTGATTCCCTTACATCCGCCTACTGGATCTCCTAGTTCCAGCGTCCCTTACACCTCCGGTGGCGGTGGGCAACATTACGCCACATTTTGCACATGTATCAACATTTATCGTGGAACTTAGTTATATCAGAGACGAGCTTCCGCGCACGAGACCGCCATGCGCGAATGATTTTTATGTTTGGCTGCTACGACGGATAAGTCGTAATGTCATTGAACTCAAACACCCCAAGTTGCATTGGCCGAAGATTTGGAGACATGTGCACCAAAAATTCCTTCCTACCTTCGTTTGCGCACTGTGGTTCTCTGTCGCCTGTGGCAAGTTCAACACCAACCAACGGCTCCATGCAATTGGACTAGTGGACACTCCACTATGCCCGAAATGTCGCCAAATGGATGACGACCATCACCGCTTAACTTGTATCGCGGTGGAGGACGTATGGCTCCTAGGAAGACAGATGGTGGCTTGCTACCTCCGTGTGACCCCGCAACATATTACACCTGCTTCCTTCTTACATCCGGAGAGTGACTACTTTCCGGCGACTAAATCACAGTCGATCATCTGGGTCAAAGGTTGGACGATCGCGTACCTCTATGGGGATGCTGCCAAGTCGCGGCTTGACTTTTGGTATTTCTCGCAGCAAGCCCACAATGAGGTTCATAGATGGTCACACTATCGGAAAACCTTTGCCAACTATCTTCAGGCAGTCTTCCACGCCCCCCCACGCAGTTGGGATGTGCCGGGTGCAGTCGGTGTGCACATTTGACAACTGATAATGAACCTCACGCTTCTCTCACCGCTCAATATGTAATGCACATACTATACCATGAAATGATCTACATGTTCCTTTTAACAGAGTGATCTTTATGGAAAATAAATAAATAAATAAATAAAAACAACATCCCTGTTCCTTTAAATTTGTGATTTGTTTTACAATGATTTATTTATTTATTTTTATTTTTTTATTTATTTTTTATTTCTTTATTTTATTTTTTATTTTTATTTTTTTAAATTTTTATTTATTTATTTATTTATTTATTTATTTATTTATTTATTTGTAGAGAATGCATTTCATTTAGTGTTTGTGAACTGCCTAATTTTGTATCCAAATAGAATACCGAAAAAAAAGGTCTGAGTTCAAGCCTTGATCAGTGCTTAATATTTTCTTTGTTTTAAAAACATTATAAAAAAAAGAAAAAAAACAAACGGGTGTCTTGCGACGTCCGCCCCGAGCAGATACAACGAACAAAATTAGATTTATTTTTTTTAAAAAATAAGCGGTCTAAGCCTCTGCAGTAATGGATTGTGCGGCTGGTCCCGGCGGAGGTTCGAATCCTCCCTCGGGCATGGGTGTGTGTGTGTGTTTGTCCTTAGGATCATTCAGGTTAAGTAGTGTGTAAGTTTAGGGACTGAGGACCTTAGCAGTTAAGTCTCATAAGAATTCACACACATTTGAACAAATTTTTTTGAACAACACGTACAACGTTTATTTGATTATGTTCCGCATGAATATATAATTATGTTTCTATGATGGTTTGATGAAATGGCTCGTGAGTAACAGTGGTGGTGCCCATCATGATCAGTGAAACCATTTTGTATGTACTTTGATTAGAGTTGCAGTAGTATGAAAATGTATGAGTGAAACAACTTAAAACACAACTAAAAACGTAACTTGACCAAGGGCATGAATCGCATCCTCAAGAAAAGGACTTTAATCCACGATTTTAGACTTTGTTTTTTTTTCAAAGAGACTGCATAACCCAGCAACTGCAGTAATGGTAAAATATCCATTTCAGTCTGTTGTTTAAACATTTGAAAGCCCATCCTGTTACATTCCATACAGTCACTTGCAGAATGTTTTGCTTAGTTGCTGAAAACTTAAGATTTTGGAGCAAGGTCCTTTCAAAAATGACTACATCAATTGTTTATTGCAGACAACTACAAAAGACAGAAATGCGTTGCGCACGTCACTGGACAGAGGTAGGTTTAAAGTTTTGTTTTGTTTCTTTGTAACAATATAGTGAGTACACCACAAGAAAAATCATTTTATGTATTGAAATTGCACGAGGTCAATCCATTGTTCAAGTGCAACGTGCATTCCGCCTTTGATTCAGCAAGAAGCCGCCTCTGTACAAGTGGATTTATGACTGACATATAAAATTCTTGGAAGTTGGTTGCATACGAAAGGGAAGAGCACTGGTGGGCTACGCACGTCTGATGCTGTAGACAGCCGTAAACACTTTTCCCCGCTGTTATGGCGCTTATGTCAGAATATATCTTATTCACCTCGCCTTTTACAACGAAATTTCACCAATAACTCAGAATTTCCTTTTTTGGCACTTGTCCCGCCATTTACCTACATACCGTAATTAAAGTTCCTGCTTCACTGTGGAAACGATGCTACTGCCATCTAGCAGTGAACGGCAGAGCAGCTTGGAATCGTAGTAGCTCGGTTTGGCTTGGCGGTGTCGCGTCGCATAGGGTGCTACGAAAAGGTGTTGCGTAGAAGGGAATGGTTTGTAACATGTTGCGTGACAGAAGGTGCTGCATACCGATTGTGCATGAGAGAGGATGCTTCGTACCAATACCGTGTGGAAGAGGGTGCCTTACCGAATTTAAGTGGCACAGAGTGCTTCTTACCGGTGGCGTATGGCAGAGGGCTCTTCTTAGCGATGTTATGTCCAGAGGGTGCTTCTTACCAATGCTGTGTGGTGCAGGTTGCTTCCTAACAATTTTACTTGCTGGAGGGTGCTTTGTGATGATGTTTCATGGCACAGTGTGCTTCATAACAGTGTTGCGTATCCTAGGGTTTTTCGTACCTGTTTCTCATGACTGAGGAAATATCGTAGCAATGTTGCGTGGCAGAGGCTACTTCATACCAATGTTAGTTTTGTAGATATGGGAAAGTCCACAAGGATAATGTGCCTTGCACTGGACTGGCGCTGGATTGACCAGAAAGTGAACGTAGCTGGCGCTGAACTCTGCTGTGATAGAGCGGGCGACGCGGGGTTCCAGTGCAGTTAGGCGAACCGAACTGTGCAGTAGCTCGCAGCTACCAACATTGCCACAAGATGCCACTTTAGGTTTCATTTAGATACGGAACAGGTAACATTCGTGCCTCCTGAGAACTTGTTGGCATGCATTGCTTCAGCTGCTAAAGTTATATACAGGGTGTTTCAAAAATGACCGGTATATTTGAAACGGCAATAAAAACTAAACGAGCAGCGATAGAAATACACCGTTTGTTGCAATATGCTTGAGACAACAGTACATTTTCAGGCGGACAAACTTTCGAAATTACAGTAGTTACAATTTTCAACAACAGATGGCGCTGCGGTCTGGGAAACTCTATAATACGATATTTTCCACGTATCCACCATGCGTAGCAATAATATGGCGTAGTCTCTGAATGAAATTACCCGAAACCTTTGACAACGTGTCTGGCGGAATGGCTTCACATGCAGATGAGATGTACTGCTTCAGCTGTTCAATTGTTTCTGGATTCTGGCGGTACACCTGGTATTTCAAGTGTCCCCACAGAAAGAAGTCACAGGGGTTCATGTCTGGCGAATAGGGAGGCCAATCCACGCCGCCTCCTGTATGTTTCGGATAGCCCAAAGCAATCACACGATCATCGAAATATTCATTCAGGAAATTAAAGACGTCGGCCGTGCGATGTGGCCGGGCACCATCTTGCATAAACCACGAGGTGTTCGCAGTGTCGTCTAAGGCAGTTTGTACCGCCACAAATTCACGAAGAATTTCCAGATAGCGTGATGCAGTAATCGTTTCGGATCTGAAAAATGGGCCAATGATTCCTTTGGAAGAAATGGCGGCCCAGACCAGTACTTTTTGAGGATGCAGGGACGATGGGACTGCAACATGGGGCTTTTCGTTTCCCCATATGCGCCAGTTCTGTTTATTGACGAAGCCGTCCAGGTAAAAATAAGCTTCGTCAGTAAACCAAATGCTGCCCACATGCATATCGCCGTCATCAATCCTATGCACTATATCGTTAGCGAATGTCTCTCGTGCAGCAATGGTAGCGGCGCTGAGGGCTTGCCGCGTTTGAATTTTGTATGGATAGAGGTGTAAACTGTGGCGCATGAGACGATACGTGGACGTTGGCGTCATTTGGACCGCAGCTGCAACACGGCGAACGGAAACCCGAGGCCGCTGTTGGATCACCTGCTGCACTAGCTGCGCGTTGCCCTCTGTGGTTGCCGTACGCGGTCGCCCTACCTTTCCAGCACGTTCATCCGTCACGTTCCCAGTCCGTCGAAATTTTTCAAACAGATCCTTTATTGTATCGCTTTTCGGTCCTTTGGTTACATTAAACCTCCGTTGAAAACTTCGTCTTGTTGCAACAACACTGTGTTCTAGGCGGTGGAATTCCAACACCAGAAAAATCCTCTGTTCTAAGGAATAAATCATGCTGTCTACAGCACACTTGCATGTTGTGAACAGCACACGCTTACAGCAGAAAGATGACGTACAGAATGGCGCACCCACAGACTGCGTTGTCTTCTATATCTTTCACATCACTTGCAGCGCCCTCTGTTGTTGGAAATTGTAACTACTGTAATTTCGAAAGTTTGTCCGCCTGAAAATGTACTGTTGTCCCAAGCATATTGCAACAAACGGTGTATTTCTATCGCTGCTCGTTTAGTTTTTATTGCCGTTTCAAATATACCGGTCATTTTTTAAACACCCTGTAAAAGTAACGTCGTTTCTTGAATTTTAGTAACAACTGTACGCAGTGACCCATCAAAAAAAATTACTGCCACTCCAGACGAGTCGTGCGACCATAAATACACCGGTGTTCAAAATTAGAGCAACAAACGGAAATTTTGCAAGTTTGCGTTTAGTCTGCCACGAAACGGTGTAAACAGATTGTACTAAAGTAGAAACAATGTAAAGAATACAGAAAGCAAACGACTGCAACATGTATAACGTAGACAAAAATGTTCTTCGTTTTTTTTCCAACTTCACGGATTTGCACACACTCTGCGACAACTGGTTAATTTGCTCAGCATGGGGTCGACCACCTCTGGCAGCGATACAGGGCTGACAACGACCGGGCATGCTGCGAATGGTGTCATCGGCCTCTTGTTGAGGCAGAACGCCCACTCTTCCTTCAGAGCTTATCGCAGTCTTGGAGAATGATTGGTAGATGCGGACGTGATGCAAGCCGTCTCCCTAGCGCATGCCAGACATGCAATATAGGATTCAAATCGGGAGACCGAGCAGGCCACGCCATGCGTGCAATATCTTCTTCAACCACCCGTGCTCGTTAAGGTCGAGCATTGTCGTCCATAAATACGACGTCTGGGCCAACAGAACCTCGCAACAACCGCAAATAAGGCCCCAAGATCTCGTCACGATACCTGACAGCAGTTAAATCTTGCCGATTCACCCTTACGAGTTCATGAAGCGGTGTGGTCAGCATAACCCTGCACAGACCATTAGCGACCCTCCTCGATGTCGCTCTCTTTGCGCAGTGTTTGGGTCCTGAAATCGTGTTCCACGTTCCCTCCAGATGTGACTCCATCGGGAATCACTCTCTAGTCTAACAAGGGGAGGCCACCAATTGTGAAATTCAGATTCAATTCATACTGCGCATGATAAAAGCTCATGGTTAGAGGTGCAATGTGGCAAAGAACCAAGATGCACTTCTCAGCCGTTGTCGAGAAAATCGACAGTTAAAATAAACCGTTGCGGTGAAACACTCTCAACGATTAATAATTGGCGACACCGTCGTGGCGCAGCGGTAAGCGCTCGGGTTCGTAATCCGAAGGTCGCCGGATAGAATCTCGCACCATGCAATTTTTTTTTTTTTGGTATTTGTTTTTTGTTATTCAAATGTGTCTAGACACACACACACACACACACACACACACACACACACATATATATATATATATATATATATTATATAATTCCCGGCAATCAGTTGCAACAATTATGCATATAATAAGTTGTTGAAGGTCGTTTGTCGTGGAAAAACTGGCTACTTCGAACATCATTATGCTTTCCGCAAACAAAGTTGTATTTCACAAATGTTATTAGTAGTCTTCATAATGTTAACCACGTATAGTTAACGGAAGACGTAGAAACGATATTCCGAAACGAATATGTATAGCGTAAGTCAAACGTTCGAATTAGAATAGAAACCCCACGAACACAAATTTGCTGTGGCAGGTATGAAATATAAGCTCCGTTACTCGCTCGTTACACTTGAAGGACAGATGTTGAATGGGCCGAAACGAGCCGCCCCATAAAAGCGTAGTTGCCTGCTAACTTCGAAAGAAGGTAGATGCGGTCCCTAGCGCAACTTATAACATTGTCGAGAATCAATGCGGACGTGAGAGCTTTGGTACACCCTGTTAAACAAACGGAAAAATGGAGGCGGTACAATTGGAGAGCGATCCGCCTTCACCAAAATGCATAAGCAATATATATATATATATACACTCCTGGAAATGGAAAAAAGAACACATTGACACCAGTGTGTCAGACCCACCATACTTGCTCCGGACACTGCGAGAGGGCTGTACAAGCAATGATCACACGCACGGCACAGCGGACACACCAGGAACCGCGGTTTTGGCCGTCGAATGGCGCTAGCTGCGCAGCGTTTGTGCACCGCCGCCGTCAGTGTCAGCCAGTTTGCCGTGGCATACGGAGCTCCATCGCAGTCTTTAACACTGGTAGCATGCCGCGACAGCGTGGACGTGAACCGTATGTGCAGTTGACGGACTTTGAGCGAGGGCGTATAGTGGGCATGCGGGAGGCCGGGTGGACGTACCGCCGAATTGCTCAACACGTGGGGCGTGAGGTCTCCACAGTACATCGATGTTGTCGCCAGTGGTCGGCGGAAGGTGCACGTGCCCGTCGACCTGGGACCGGACCGCAGCGACGCACGGATGCACGATAAGACCGTAGAATCCTACGCAGTGCCGTAGGGGACCGCACCGCCACTTCCCAGCAAATTAGGGACACTGTTGCTCCTGGGGTATCGGCGAGGACCATTCGCAACCGTCTCCATGAAGCTGGGCTACGGTCCCGCACACCGTTAGGCCGTCTTCCGCTCACGCCCCAACATCGTGCAGCCCGCCTCCAGTGGTGTCGCGACAGGCGTGAATGGAGGGACGAATGGAGACGTGTCGTCTTCAGCGATGAGAGTCGCTTCTGCCTTGGTGCCAATGATGGTCGTATGCGTGTTTGGCGCCGTGCAGGTGAGCGCCACAATCAGGACTGCATATGACCGAGGCACACAGGGCCAACACCCGGCATCATGGTGTGGGGAGCGATCTCCTACACTAGCCGTACACCACTGGTGATCGTCGAGGGGACACTGAATAGTGCACGGTACATCCAAACCGTCATCGAACCCATCGTTCTACCATTCCTAGACCGGCAAGGGAACTTGCTGTTCCAACAGGACAATGCACGTCCGCATGTATCCCGTGCCACCCAACGTGCTCTAGAAGGTGTAAGTCAACTACCCTGGCCAGCAAGATCTCCGGATCTGTCCCCCATTGGGCATGTTTGGGACTGGATGAAGCGTCGTCTCACGCGGTCTGCACGTCCAGCACGAACGCTGGTCCAACTGAGGCGCCAGGTGGAAATGGCATGGCAAGCCGTTCCACAGGACTACATCCAGCGTCTCTACGATCGTCTCCATGGGAGAATAGCAGCCTGCATTGCTGCGAAAGGTGGATATACACTGTACTAGTGCCGACATTGTGCATGCTCTGTTGCCTGTGTCTATGTGCCTGTGGTTCTGTCAGTGTGATCATGTGATGTATCTGACCCCAGGAATGTGTCAATAAAGTTTCCCCTTCCTGGGACAATGAATTCACGGTGTTCTTATTTCAATTTCCAGGAGTGTATATTTGAATTACAAAAAACTAATAATAAAAAAAAATGTTGGATGGCGCGAGATTCGATCCGGCGACCGACCTTCCGATTACAAACCCGAGCGCTTACCGCTGCGCCACGACGCTGCAGATAATTGTTAATCGTAGAGAGTATTTCACCGCAACGGTTTCTTTTAACTGTCGATTTTCTCGACAACGGCTGAGAAGTGCACCTTGGTGCTTTGCCACATTACACCTCTGGCCATGAGCTTTTATTATGCGCAGTATGAATCGAATCTGAATTTCACAATTGGCGGCCTCCCCTTGTAAGTTGGGACTTATCTATGAAAACAACATCGGTCCACTGTTCTACCGTTCAGGTGACATGTTGACGACTCCATACTAGACGCTGCCTTCTGTGAGGACGCCTCAGAGGTGGACATACAGCATGTCACTGAAAGTAAAGGCCAATCTGCGGAGCCTTCTAAACACCGCTTGCCTCGATACGACACGTCCAGTGGACGCTGCGAACCCACGCCCCGGTTGCCGCCATTGCCTAAGACGGCAATGTCGTGCCCTTACAGCCAAACAACGGTACTCTCTTCTGTAGTCACACGTGGTCGGTCCTGCCCTGGTCTTCGGGGTACAGATTCGGTCTCTGTAAACCGTCGCCACATCCGAGAAACACCAGAACGATTCACAGCAAGCCATGGGGCCAAATCAGTTTGCGACCGTCCTGCATCCTTTCTTTCTATGGCCCTCCACCGCAGAGAATCTGGTAGGCATCTTCTCTGTGCCATACAGCACCGTCTGTGACTGTGTACACAGCGATTGTGGGTGTTGGGCTACCAGGCAAACACTACCTCGCTGATTAGGTACCCCTGTCATCATCGTTGGCATGGTTGTCCGTTGACCAGAATGCTATCTTCCGTGCGGAACACTATCGTACGGACATCTGGTTGACATTTCCTGGCAGACTAAAACTGTGTGCCCGACCGAGACTCGAACTCGGGACCTTTGCCTTTCGCGGGCAAGTGCTCTACCAACTGAGCTACCGAAGCACGACTCACGCCCGGTACTCACAGCTGGAGTAAAGCTGTGAGGACGGGGCGTGAGTCGTGCTTCGGTAGCTCAGTTGGTAGAGCACTTGCCCGCGAAAGGCAAAGGTCCCGAGTTCGAGTCTCGGTCGGGCCCACAGTTTTAATCTGCCAGGAAGTTTCATATCAGCGCACACTCCGCTGCAGAGTGAAAATCTCATTCTGGAAACATCCCCCAGGCTGTCGCTAAGCCATGTCTACGCAATATCCTTTCTTTCAGGAGTGCTAGTTCTGCAAGGTTCGCAGGAGAGCTTCTGTAAAGTTTGGAAGGTAGGAGACGAGGTACTGGCAGGAGTAAAGCTGTGAGTACCGGGCGTGAGTCGTGCTTCGGTAGCTCAGTTGGTAGAGCACTTGCCCGCGAAAGGCAAAGGTTCCGAGTTCGAGTCTCGGTCGGCCACACAGTTTTAATCTGCCAGGAAGTTTCGTATCAGTGCACACTCCGCTGCAGAGTGAAAATCTCATTCTGGAAACATTCCCCAGGCTGTGGCTAAGCCATGTCTCTGCAATATCCTTACTTTCAGGAGTGCTAGTTCTGCAAGGTTCGCAGGAGAGCTTCTGTAAAGTTTGGAAGGTAGGGGACGAGGTACTGGCAGGAGTAAAGCTGTGAGTACCGGGCGTGAGTCGTGCTTCGGTAGCACAGTTGGTAGAGCACTTGCACGCGAAAGGCAAAGGTCCCGAGTTCGAGTCTCGGTCGAGCACACAGTTTTAATCTGCCAGGAAGTTTCATATCAGCGCACACTCCGCTGCAGAGTGAAAATCTCAATCTGGTTGACAGTTTTTAAGATTATATCGTGAATTAGGCACAGGAAGGGGAAACAACGGTTTTTTACTTTAATTTAGGAGACCAGTCTACTTTCCATGCGAATCAGGGTTGGGTCACTAGTTTGATATACTTGTTGCCTGAATTAGAACGATAATGCTGGAAGCTGAAGAAATGAATTAAAATTTGTGCCGCGGCCGGGACTCAAACCCGGGTCTTCTTGCTTACTAGGCAGAGATACTGATCCTTACACCACCGCAGCACTATGGTCACCACTGCTGCACGAATTTAATGTAAAACTTTGAAATGCTGTCATAGTTTACTCTTTAGGTATAACCGTACTTCAAATTTTTTAGTTACGACCTTACTTCAAGTTTTTAACAAATTGGATGAAGTATTAAGGTTACAGATTGCGTGTACATGTCTCCACACAGCGTCACTCACGCGCCTCAAATCTGCCAGACTACGCTGAAGCCTGTACCAAAAACGGTAAACAAAATAAGTTTACCGCTTACTATATTGTCGCTGTTGACGCAGTAAAACTTCAGTATCAGGCTTGACGTTTTAATATATTACTCCCTTTCAGTCAAATCTATTCGCAACACTTTATGCAGACAGTATTCATACATACCACTGAATGTACATTGTACGACAGATAGTTCAGGAGAAATAACCTCATAAACACTGAAGTATATGAAAATGTAGCTTTTTTTTAAATGGAGCGCAAATTACCCAGACTACTCCCATCGAGTGTTCGATAATGAGAGCAGCAAGAACCTTCCAACAAACTTTAAACATAATTTCAAACCGTTTCTAAACCTTTTTTAAACTGTGTTGGTGAATAATCCGAAAGTAATGGTACAACCGTAATTAGGATTTTAGGTCTTCAGCCATAAAGGTTCAAAATGGCTCTGAGCACTATGGGACTCAACTGCTGAGGTCATTAGTCCCCTAGAACTTAGAACTAGTTAAACCTAACTAATCTAAGGACATCACACACATCCATGCCCGAGGCAGGATTCGAACCTGCGACCGTAGCGGCCTCGCAGTTCCAGACTGCAGCGCCAGAACCGCGCGGCCACTTCGGCCGGCTCAGCCATAAAGGCTTTACATGCTTAACGTCAAGTATTTTACATATTAGGTCATTTGAGTTCAAACCTCTGAACCTGATTTATACTAGGGTGGTTTGATAAGTGTGGTAAATAAGGAAGAAAAAATTTTTTCTTTCGTAAACATCTCACCTTACTTCTCGACATTGTCTCCATTGAGGAATATACACTTGGTCCATCGATCTTCCAGCTTTTTCATCTCGTCAGAAGAAAATGCTATGTCAGGCTCTCGAAAATACTCGATGACTGCAACTATCACTCTCTCATTTGATGAAAATTTGTTTTCAGCAAACCAAAATTTCAAGTCAGGAAACAGACGTCACTTGGGGGTAAGTGTGGTGAACAAAATGGATGAGAAACCAGTTCAAAGCCCAGTTCATGCACTTTCGCCATTACTATTGCTGATGTGTGTTACAGTGCACTATCCCGGTAAAAGATCACTTCCTTGCGTGCCAGCCTTGGTGTCTTTTCAGCTAAAAATTTAGCAGTTTAGACGATACAACAATGAAGTATAATAGGGTGCGATTATGATTCTGCTTTTTCCAAGTAATCTGTGATGATTGTTCCTTGTGAGTCCCAAAAAACTTGTTCATTGCCCTCTTCTGTGCATTTTCGTCTGCCTTTGTCCACTGCCTTTTTGACTCTGACGCGTAATGTGAATCCAGGCTTCATCGACAGTCACAATTCGGCACAGGAAGTCTTGCGGATTGCGATTAAACATCTCCAGACACTATGTTGCAGAGTTGTGGGGGATGCGCTTTTGGTCAACTGTGAGCGACCGCGTCGCTCACCTCGCACACAGCTTCTTCATAGTCCCGTTCTCCCTGCAGGACATTGTGCACCCTCTCTGTTGGGATGCCTACAGTCCCAGCAATCTCACGAATTTTTATTCGGTAAACCTCAGTTGGACGCCCAGAGCGCGATTCGTCTTGGGCGCTTGTCCGACCACGTTTAAACTCATTAATCCAAAAGTAAATGATCTTCAGTGATGTTGCAGAGAACGTGTGAAGATCATCCAACTCTATTTTTGATTTGTGTGGCAGTTGTAATGGATCTGGGAGATCTGTTATTTTTTTACCGGATTTGTCGCTACCAAATTGTAAATGTTTTCTTATACACTCCTGGAAATGGAAAAAAGAACACATTGACACCGGTGTGTCAGACCTACCATACTTGCTCCGGACACTGCGAGAGGGCTGTACAAGCAATGATCACACGCACGGCACAGCGGACGCACCAGGAACCGCGGTGTTGGCCGTCGAATGGCGCTAGCTGCGCAGCATTTGTGCACCGCCGCCGTCAGTGTCAGCCAGTTTGCCGTGGCATACGGAGCTCCATCGCAGTCTTTAACACTGGTAGCATGCCGCGACAGCGTGGACGTGAACCGTATGTGCAGTTGACGGACTTTGAGCGAGGGCGTATAGTGGGCATGCGGGAGGCCGGGTGGACGTACCGCCGAATTGCTCAACACGTGGGGCGTGAGGTCTCCACAGTACATCGATGTTGTCGCCAGTGGTCGGCGGAAGGTGCACGTGCCCGTCGACCTGGGACCGGACCGCAGCGACGCACGGATGCACGCCAAGACCGTAGGATCCTACGTAGTGCCGTAGGGGACCGCACCGCCACTTCCCAGCACATTAGGGACACTGTTGCTCCTGGGGTATCGGCGAGGACCATTCGCAACCGTCTCCATGAAGCTGGGCTACGGTCCCGCACACCGTTAGGCCGTCTTCCGCTCACGCCCCAACATCGTGCAGCCCGCCTCCAGTGGTGTCGCGACAGGCGTGAATGGAGGGACGAATGGAGACGTGTCGTCTTCAGCGATGAGAGTCGCTTCTGCCTTGGTGCCAATGATGGTTGTATGCGTGTTTGGCGCCGTGCAGGTGAGCGCCACAATCAGGACTGCATACGACCGAGGCACACAGGGCCAACACCCGGCATCATGGTGTGGGGAGCGATCTCCTACACTGGCCGTACACCGCTGGTGATCGTCGAGGGGACACTGAATAGTGCACGGTACATCCAAACCGTCATCGAACCCATCGTTCTACCATTCCTAGACCGGCAAGGGAACTTGCTGTTCCAACAGGACAATGCACGTCCGCATGTATCCCGTGCCACCCAACGTGCTCTAGAAGGTGTAAGTCAACTACCCTGGCCAGCAAGATCTCCGGATCTGCCCCCCATTGAGCATATTTGGGACTGGATGAAGCGTCGTCTCAGGCGGTCTGCACGTCCAGCACGAACGCTGGTTCAACTGAGGCGCCAGGTGGTAATGGCATGGCAAGCCGTTCCACAGGATTACATCCAGCATCTCTACGATCGTCTCCATGGGTGAATAGCAGCCTGCATTGCTGCGAAAGGTGGATATACACTGTACTAGTGCCGACATTGTGCATGCTCTGTTGCCTGTGTCTATGTGCCTGTGGTTCTGTCAGTGTGATCATGTGATGTATCTGACCCCAGGAATGTGTCAATAAAGTTTCCCCTTCCTGGGACAATGAATTCACGGTGTTCTTATTTCAATTTCCAGGAGTGTATTTTTTGTCGGAATTTTTTTTATTATAATTTGCCTTATTATATGATAATTTACTTATATTTTTGTGAGTGAAAGCATATTGATTACTATTAGTAAATGTGTCGAAGAATAGCAAAGAAACTGATTACAAGTGGAAGCTTGTGTGTTGTGTAAAATGTCTTTGACGCTGGAGTCGTCTTTGACTATAGTCACTCAGCAGTTAACTCTTGGTGTGTGTTGACAGTAGAAGAATGTGCAGGTCGCCGTCATAAATAATTTTCAATTATGTTACTATTTTTTCTTATACAAACTTAAAGAAGAAACTACATTCGAAGAAATGATATTTTGAAGCAACAAAAATGAGGCAAACACATTGAACCAGGTCATTTCTGCAGCCGACAAAGATGCATTGTGGAATCATACTTCCATTAGACAACTGAAGCCAAGACCAATGTCGCCTTGTAAACATTTAACGGAAAAGGTACTGTCACGAAATATGCCAAATTTAAGTAAATAAAAAAAAGTGAACATATTTCAACTTTGTGTATCACCCGGGATAGTATATTTCACAGTCCAGATCATCAAATGAAAATGTTTAACAACAGCACCAAACTCGGTTTTCTCCAGGTCAATCACAGTCGACACACTGACCAGTTCAGACTACTGTCACCAATTAACTGTACGCTTTATATTCTCGAAATTCTTTATATGGTCCTTGGAATAATCAAGCTTACCACCCATGGAGGCGCAACAAAAATGTTCCATTTTTTTCATGGGAATTCATCAGACTTATCAGACCGCCCTCGCGCATAGGAGTTCGATTCTATATAAAATCTTGGTATGGAGTTACTGGTTTGTTGTATTTGATAGTTATAAAAATTATTTCGTTTTTCACGTTGTTTGGGACGATAAAATCCTTCATTCAGTATTTTTACGCTAATTCGCCTTATTCGGGTAACTCATTTGTCAAATTTACATCAATGTTAGGCCTAATGGTCTCTAATCAATGTTCTGAAGTACGAATTTGTCGTATAATACGTTTGTCAGAATGACAGCATGATATACTACATTGGTTTTTATTATTAGAGAACGTGTTTAAGTGAGAATTTGTCTTACTTACACTATCAAAGAATTTAAAAAGACGCCGTCTCTAATTAGAAGTTAGATATTTGCTACAAAAAGGAGCGATACTTTATGTAAACAAGCCAGTACATATTTGACGAAGTATAAGACGCTACGCACTACAAGACGCCCCTTAACTTTTAAGAAGTATTTTAAAAAATAACATTTGTTTTTATTATTAGATTGCAAAGCCAGACTAACAAAAATTCTTACTAGTTTATAAAACCAAAGAGAGCTTTAAAATACTTGAAAATTGTCATCTGCCGGCCGCGGTGGTCTCGCGGTTAAGGCGCTCAGTCCGGAACCGCGCGACTGCTACGGTCGCAGGTTCGAATCCTGCCTCGGGCATGAATGTGTGTGATGTCCTTAGGTTAGTTAGGTTTAAGTAGTTCTAAGTTCTAGGGCACTGATGACCTCAGATGTAGAGTCCCATAGTGCTCACAGCCATTTGAACCATTTGAATTGTCATCTGAACTTTCTTCTTCTTCTTCTCCTTCTTCTTCTTCTTCTTCTTTTCTTCCCCTTCGTCGTCGTCGCTGTGCTCTCCGCATATATGATAGTCTTCAGTGTCATCGAGAGCGTTACTTACGCCGCACTTTTTACAGATTTAACAGTAACGGCTTTCTCACTCTATACCACTACTGTTTCATCCACTGACACATTTATTTGATTGAACGTCATTTTAAAGCTCTCTTCGACGTGAATTCGTGTTGGGTTTCATCCATCATCCATTTCTTCCATTCCTCTCTCATATAAACTTTAAATGGTTTATTTATCGAGACATCAAGAGATTGCAATTATAAACTAAGTCCCCGAATAACAGCAAGCTCTGTATTTCCCTATCTCAGTTTTTCTTCCACAGAATTTTTCAAATTACAACTAAACTGATTTAGCACAAGAAGAGAAATCTTCATCAATAAAGCATCTTTTCTCCTCTCCCACACTCTGTTAATCCAAAATTTCACTCTAGCCTCGTCCATCCAGCTCTTGTCATGTACGTGAACGATACCTGCCGGTATTTCAGAGGGTTTTCTCATTGTCTTGCGCTTAAAAAAGATCATTGGATTGTTTAGTATCGTCAGCACAGCATGAAAGGACAACAGTGTAGTGCATTTTTTCATGTCCACTTGTTTTTATAGTTACAGTTTTAGCACCTTTCATGGCAACAGTTCTGTTTCTCGAGACAACAAATGTCGCTATTTGGCTTAGTTCCACACTGGTCTTCTTTCGATGCTGAATAATAAAGCGATGGAAAGATAAAATTTTCTCTTCATACTCTTGTGGCATTTTCTGAGAGATTTAGATTTTGGTTCACATGCTACATCCATGACGCTTCATAAACCTGTAGCACCAACCAACTCCACCCTCAACGTCTGTCAAGTTCCACTGCAGCGCTAGCTTACGAGCGTGTGTTTGAATCATTTTTGTATCAGTTCCAATGTCATTTTGACGTTGTCCTTGAATCCATTTCGATACGTCATCCACAGATTTTGGCCAGTTTGCGTTCAGTCCTATATTTGCACATCTAGTCTTCTTCACTTTTCTCAGTTCTTCTTTACGAGCCCACCTCTCGCGAATGGCTTCTTTTTTTGTTGGTGGAGGGCCGAAATGCCGCTCAGCTGCTCTGTTTCCATATTCCTCTGCATATGGTATTACTTTAAATTTAAAGGCCGCATCATTTGAATCCCTTTTTTCCATTGCTAAACTAGCTACTATCCCTATGACGCATCATAGGCCAGACAAGGTTCTGGGTTTGTGATGGCGGAGCGGAGGGAGACGCTGTTAGCAAGCTTGTGAATTGCCGCAACTCGTGTTCGTCGCATCGGTGTACAGCTGCTGCCAGTTGAACTCATTGTTGCCAGATACAGATACTCGTAGGTTTCCCGCGGCATCGAATGTACGGCTAATTTTATGTCTAACGGGAATTTTAAATCGATCGCTGAACAGTTTTACATTAATTTCGAGTAAAAGACGCACCTCAGTTTTGGAGGGAATTTTTCGAAGAAAACAGTGCATCTTGTAGTCCGCAGAATACGGTACTATCTGCAGCTCTGAGCCAAAGGAACTACACGTGGCCAGTAGACGTCAGTCGCCACCAATGGAAAGGATTAACATCGAAGTAGTAATTTGTAATTCACCTCCTCGGCGGGTTAACTGCAAATTTGTTCATCTAGAAAGATGAGAAATGTCCACGGATAGCATATTCGAGGAAAAATGCGCAAGTTTTAACTTGTAGTGACAGTTGTCAGGAATTTTCTTGAAATTGTTGAGAATGACGAAAAATGCTGATTAAAATAAAAGAAGTACGATTTTGTCACAGATTATATTCATGATTGAATGACATTTGTTAGTTTTCAGTGTCTAAACTTTGAAATTTTTGTAAGTGTTTAAAAAAGCTTTGTTTGCATCTAAAGTTATTAATACTGTCTTTTACACTAAACTGATTAACCTTTAAGTTATCTGATTACTATATTGTGCATGTCCTTTCCGTAATAAAAGGACAGCCAATCAGCGTAAAAATCTGGAGCTATCATTGGTCTCTCGTATTGGAACGACGTGAAATTGGCAACCTTAGGAGCAATCGGAATCACCGAATGCTTTTGGCATCTGGAGTACCATTATTTCCAGTTGATGTGTTATCGATAATTGCACGTAAGACCACGTGAATCCATCGGACAATGTATTACTGACCACTGCAAAAGCGTTCACAGGCCTTTGTATGGCGCTCTGGATGGTATAAAATTGGAACCTGGCTTTCATGTGAAACGCCATTGCTGACGTCAAGTTGTGTGTTTGTACCAGTAGGTTGTATGGAATCAGAGCAGTAAGACGGGGCGGCATAGAGACCTACTAGAATGAGAGAAGGGAGATTCCGTGTTTGGACATACCATTGACCACACCGCGAAAGCAGTTACCAGTTTGTTGGTATATCAACGCGAACTGTCCAATGTGTCTACAAGAAAAGGTGTACCATTCGCAATCATGAGACATTCCTTAAGAACAGTGGTCGTAAAAAGATGCTAACCGGCAGGCACTGGAATGTGACGCTACGCCAACAACAGCTGGTTTCAGTCCCTACAGGAATGGCTGCTGCCAGTGAATGGAAGTCCATATCAACCAGTTTGCGATCTAAGATTGCGAAGGAAGCTGCTTGCAAAGGACATTTAGACCGTGGTACCCCGAAAAGGCCATATCATAAGGCAGCACATTCTGACGGTACGTCACAACATACAGCTGCGCATATTTAAAGGTGCAAACAATACATAAACTGGACAGTACCTGACTGGACAGGTAAAGTCTGTTCCCAACTGCCATTACTTACGCCTTTTTCCAAACGATGCAAGACGTCTAGTGCACCGATGGCACAATGGGGTACTTAACCCACAGTGTGTAGAGGCTGTAGTTCAGACCTAAGATTGTTCTGTGATATACTTGGGCTGTTTTTCTAAATTCCTGGGGCACCTAGATAAATCGACCGTAGCAGAACATGTTTACCAGGAATGTAATCATGAAATAAAATTCAGCGAGACCAGCGTCATATATAAAACATCCCATCATTACGCACGCAAGTGTAGAGAGGCTATCGAGATCGGTAAACACCGTAATAATTTTAACAGGAAAGACGAAGGTGTTAAACTGGAAGCGTGACGAACGATTTGTTTCAATCGAGAATGTTGGCATTACCAGAGACAGTCTCATGGACGGTGCCACGTGATCGACAGTGGCGCCCTCTGTACTGCCTATATAATCAGCGCTTCCTCGAGTTCTCATTGCAGTTCGCCGCTTTACCTCGAAGGATGTCTTCCGCAGTCGGAGACGAAACGTCAGGGGAAAGTTTTATATGTCGACCACGTCCTATCAGCCCAGGAGTTTTAAGTAAACTTATATGTTTAGTACCCAGCATATATGGTTTTTCCTTGCTTACTCCATATATTCTATCTATCCGACTATCACTGTAATGTTCAATCAAATCAGCAATAGCATCTTCTTCTTCTTCTTCTTTAACACCTGAGAGTCATTCAAGAGGTACTTTAACAGGTCTAAAAGTTTTTTTACGTGACTGATCTCTTTCCAGGCCACTTGTCCTCAGCAATTACAGTTTCCCTCAGATAGTCTTGCACGGCGATGGGACATTAAAACGATAATCTTGCTTCCTTCTTAGCGTTGCATGCTTCAGTGCCTTCGTGTTTTGTCGACGTGTTGTTCTATATGAAGCAGACTTTGGAACTCTATACAGCTTATATTCCCTACCATTTGCCTTCTTTTCAGTAACAAAAACCCTTGTCGTTAATTCGTTGATTAACTTCAAACTGGTCTGAGACTAAATTTTTAATTCCTTAATATTTTTGTTGGCTCTTCAAGTCTAGAAATGTGATGTCTAATACTATCATCGAGCACCTAACTTTTCATGACAATGTACAGGTGAATGTTCTGTCTTTCTCTCTCAGACTTATGGTGGGCGGACGTTCCTGCAAACGTATCCGTAATGCAAAAAATAATGGTGTAATCATCCAGTTTTCTTTTTAGATATATACATGACATCATCTTTTTAAAAAACATCCTGAATGTTCTACAGAAACCGACCATCACTCGGTTGTCTCGTTTCAACGATGACTAAAAAACTGTATTTTGCATGACTCCAATAATGTCCACATTAAGTTATAAATTTGTGTAATGTATTGTCAGTTCCTACAATCATTTGATAAACGTGTTTTAAATTCCTATTATCCTGTTTGAAATCAGTAATAAGTTTTGCATTATCTCCTATTCGTTTCTTTGGAATCGTAGAATGTTACTAACTTAGGCGGAAGAGGTCATCACCTCTATGACGCCCAAAACAGAAGTATTTCAGTTTTTGATCTTGATTTTCTACAATGACATATTCGAATGTGAAAACTGTGTTTGGTTTTACTGTGGGACATCGTCACTTTCGGTGGAAGCTTTATATGTAATACCATTAATGCCTGAAGGTATTTCCTCAAGTAATTGGCATTTGAGCTGAATTAGTTTTGTTGAAAACACGTATAAATTCGTGAAGTGAACTTCGTCTGGATGCATTAGCGGGACGTGAGAACATTCGTCTCCCTGCAGTCAGATGGACTGACAATTATCGATCTGATGTGGTCCAAGAGTAGTGAGCCATTCTCCTTATTGTGTCTTTCCAAAGTATTCTCAGGCCAATCAGTTACAACAAAGTGTTTGTGAAGGGTGTGTTTCCTCATCCACTCATGTTTACACTAGCGTACCAAGATTTTTTTAGGAAGTAAGAAGACAGATCTCATACACACACACACTTCATTTATTTTAACATATAGGTGGGTATATAAGTAAGACACAAATAAGAATGCAATTCTACGCCTAAATCAAGTTTTGTAAAGTCAAACATAGTCTCGAACATTGATGTACAGTATGTTCTGAAATACTGGACTACATCTTCTTTCGTGGAATTTAGAGTTTATCATAACAGTTCTAATAAATTATTCCATAGTGTTTCGTGGAAGCTATAGACATACAGCTGCCAGCTCAATCTCTGTCCCAGCGCATGCTACACATTAAAATAACTGCTACACATTAAAATTCTTCAAGGACTGTTCCTGTATGTGAGTCTATTGCGTTTCATTAAAAAGCTTGATTGCTCCTGGGAAGTCGCGTGTACTGATCTTGTGATCACACAGCGCCGCTGTAAGTTACTGAGTATTTCGTGTGAAGATGCTTGCAGTTGTGATTGCATTATCACACAGCGAACACCACTTTGTAGAGGATATTACTTTTGTCTCACAATATCACAAGTTTTCAAGAATCACAGCCAGATGGAATTCACCACCAGGCAACATTCTGACGCTGACATGTTTACTTTCACCTCGTTTTAGGATCAAATCCATGTTTAAAATAGGCATGTATTCCTGTTGAGGTGTATTCATCAGAGGATACAAATCAACTCGAAATAAAAATAAAACTACTTACACCATACATACACAGTACATTACACAATCACACACATACATATGAACATTGACAATCCCCACTGAATCTGATTTGGTGCAGCCTTACGATTCATGTTAAACCTTTGACAACCCATTGCGAGCTTAAATAATTGTTGTTGGCAGTAAACAAATTATTTTTGCAATACAGTGTAGGTACTTCATAAAAAAGTATGTGACTGCTGTATAGCACATGTCTGTCAGAAGCTAATGTTAGTGTGTTTGCTAGTATAGAAGGTTATATAACATATAAATCTGTGGAATGAATGTAAAACCGCAAATGAATATGGAACGTACTGTTTGAATCTACCATTAGTCCATTCCCTACAACTATACCAACTGCGCTACATTGGCCAGAGATCTTTAAATACTTTTTAGGTGGGTGACATTTGGTTATCATTCCAAGTTTCATAAGGTTTGAGATCTTGATTTATTATTGATTCCAAAATTTATTCTGTGGAGTAACTTGAAAGCATGTCTGCACGAGTGAATTTTGATGGGATTGCAATAAATAGCCCTTCAGGTACCTACACATTACAGTGCTTTCTACGTTGGAGGAAAAACATGTTTGCATTTCCCAAGTGGCTTCCTAGTAAGAGCCAGCAGTTTTAGACAGATTACTCTAAACAGCACACCTGAGTGATTTTCTTTGTGAGTGAATAATACACTACGTGATCAAAAGTATCCGGACACCTGGCTGAAAATGACTTACAAGTTCCTCACGCCCTGCATCGGTAATGCTGGAATTCGATATGGTGTTGGCCCACCTTTAGCCTTGATGACAGCTTTCACTCTCGCAGGCGTACGTTCAATCAGGTGCTGCAAGGTTTCTTGGGAAATGGCAGCCCATTCTTCACGGAGTGCTGCGCTGACGAGAGGTATCGATATCGGTCGGTAAGGCCTGGCACGAAGTCGGCGTTCCAAAACATCTCAAAGGTGTTCTACAGATTCAGGTCGGGACTCTGTGCAGGCAAGTCCACTACATGGATGTTATAGTCGTGTAACCACTCCGCCACAGGCCGTGCATTATGAACAGGTGCTCGATCGTGTTGAAAGATGTAATCGCCATTCCCGAATTGCTCTTCAACAGTGGGAAACGAGAAGGCGCTTGAAACATCACTGTAGGCCTGTGTCACGCAAAAAAACAAGGAGTGCAAGCCCCTCCATGAAAAACACGACCACGACGTAACACCACCGTCTCTGAATTTTTCTGTTGGCCCTACACGCGCTGGCAGATGACGTTCACCGGGTATTCGCCATACCCAGACCCTACCATCGGATCGCCACATTGCGTACCGCGATTCGTCACTCCGCGCAACGTTTTTCCACTGTTCAATCGTTCAATGTTTACGCTCCTTACAAAAAAGCGAGGCGTCGTTTGGCGCTTACCGGCGTGATGTGTGACTTATGAGCAGCCGCTCGACCATGAAATCCAAGTTTTCTTACCTGCCGCCTAACTGTCATAGTACTTGCAGTGGATCCTCATGCAGTTTGGAATTCCTATATGATGGTCGCGATATATGTGTGCATATTACGACCCTTTTCAACAGTCGACGGTCTCTGTCAGTCAACAGATGTCGGCATGTACGCTTTTGTGCTGTACATGTCCCTTCACGTTTCCACTTCACTATCACATCGGAAACAGTGGACCTAGGGATGTTTAGGAGTATGGATATCTCACGTACAGGCGTATGACACAAATGACACCGAATCACTTGACCACGTTCGAAGTCCGTGAGTTCCGCGGAGCGCCCCATTCTGGTCTCTCACGATGTTTAATGACTACTCAAGTCGCTGATATGGAATACCTGGCAGTGGGTGGCAGCACAATGCACCTAATTTGAAAACGTATGTTTTTGAGGGTGTCTGGATACTTTTGATCACATAGTGTATGTCTGAAAGGGTTTTCATGTCCATTTTTTGCTGGGTTAAAAATACGTTGACATCCACTAAGTAGTTTTCTAGAAATAGCAGTGAGGATTAGACCCACAGTGGCAAAAACATCCTTTTCTTGGGTATGAATAACAACTTTCTAAGTGCGTTCTTGATTTGGGATGTACTATATATACTGGTTTGATTAAGAGAAAACTGCAGGCTCAGATATGCAGGAGAAAAACACTTTTGTCTCGGCTATGAATAGCAGACTATAACTCATCTCGATTAAAATCGTACAGATAGGTAGTGCGAGAAAAGGTGTGTGGTAGTCAGCGTGACGCAAGGAAGGGTAAGCACCAGTGAGTGTACGACGCCATGTGGTACAGACGTCTGCTATGGGGTGGCATGGGGGAAGGGGCAAGATAGAGGAGGCAGGTGGAGGGGAGGGTTAGCAAACCATCCCTGCGACATGCTGCTGGCAAGCAACAGTGTACTGTAGTGGCACGCTGTCGTTCCACTGGGTAGCACTTCCACTGGTGAAGCGATTGGACCTGACTGCTCAGCACGGCTTGGCAGCTGATGGAGTGACAGCTGTGCGGTGTGCTGAGGGCGGACTTGGCACACGAGACTGGTGACAATCGACGCTACCAGAGACTGTGTGAGGGGACTCTCGCCAGTCTGGTGTTTGTTTAAATAATCAAGACACAAGTGCATACCTGTCCCATCACACACAACAGTGGCAAGTGGTTGAGGGCTATAGAGTTTTCAAATTGGGATAAGTCAGCTCTTGCATTTAAAACTTAGGGTGACAATTTTTTAAACTCTGACATATTAGGGGGAAATTGCTTAAACATAGCACAAGCGTACTTAAACTTAGATCAAGTTTGCTGTCACTTCATAAGAATGGAAAACCAATTTTTCGAATTTCTTTCCATTTTCGACTTAGGATAAGTGTTCCGAGATCCATGCAAGCTCTCGTAGTATCGCCATATCTATGATCCTGAATCGTCATACAGACTGTCCTTGTATGCAATGGTCGCCATACCGGATCGCCATCTGCGATTCTGATGTCACACAGATTCATCTAGTATGCTGAGGTCACCATCTTGGACCACTATTTTGGATTCAATATCATACATACTGCCCAGTTCCACCATATTGGACTGTGATATCCAGACTGTTCTAGTATGCGGAGGTCACCATTTTGGATCGCCATCTTGGATTGTGACGTCACACAAACTGTCCTTGAATTTCACACCAGCAGAACATCGCCCCGTTTTGAAATTTCCATCCCGCCAATTTATAATTAGAGCAGCAATGCTACTTCCACAGTGACTCATAGGAGTGGGGGAAAACCTGTAGCTCAATTGGGCTACTTTGAATTTACAGCCGTCTTATACATAGGGCAAGTGCCTTATGCCAGAAAAGTTCGGGAAATTTGGCACGTTGTATGACGTCATCGATGGTGTCAGAAGATTAGGAGAACGCAGACTGTCACAGACTGGTGTACTTTCTCAGGGTCTAGTACACTGAAGAGCCAAAGAAACTGGTACACCTGCCTAATGTAGGGCCCCCGCGAGCGCACGGAAGTGCAGCAACACGACGTGGCTTGGACTCGACCAATGTCTGAAGCAGTGCTGAAGGGAACTGACACCATGACTCCTGCAAGGCTGTCCATAAATCCGAAAGAGTGCGACGGGGTGGAGATCTCTTCTGAACAGTCCGTTGCAAGGCATCTCAGATATGCTCAATAATGTTCATGTCTGGTGAGTTTGGCGGCCAGAGGAGGAGTTAAACTCGGTACAGTGTTCCTGGAGCCACTCTGTAGCAATTCTGGACATGTGGGGTGTACCATTGACCGTCGGAACGCACAATGAACATGAATGGCTGCAGGAAATCAGACGAGATGCCTACGTATGTGTCACCTTTGAGAGTCGTATCTAGACGTATCAGGGGTCCCATATCACCCCAATTGCACACGTCCCACACCACTGCAGAGCATCCACCAGCTTAAATAGTCCCCTACAGCGTCAATGGATTCATTAGGTTGTCTCCACACACGTACATGTACATCCGCTCGATACGATTTGAAACGAGACTGATCCGATCAGGCAACATGTTTCCAGTCACCAACAGTCCATTGTCGGTGTTGGCGGGCCCAGGCGAGGCGTAAAGCTTTGTGTCATGCAGCCATCAAGGATACACGAGTAGGCCTTCGACTTCGAAAGCCCGTATCGATGATATTTCGTCGAATGGGTCGCTCGCTGACATTTGTTGATGGCCCAACATGGATATCTGCAGGAACTTGCGGAAGGGTTGCCCTCCTGTCACGTTGAACGATTCTCTTCAGTCGTCGTTGGTCCCGTTCTTGCAGGACCTTTTTCCGGTTGCAACGATGCTGGAGATTTGATGTTTTACCAGATTCCTGATACTCACGGTACACTTATAAAATGGTCGTACGGGAAACTCCCCACTTCATCGCTACCTCGGAGATGCAGTGTCCCATCGCTCGTGCGACTATAACACCACGTTCAAACTCACTTCAATCTCGATAACCTGCCATTGTAGCAACAGTATCCGTTCTAAAAACTGCTCCAGACGCTTGTTGTCTTATACAGGCGTTGCCGACCGCAGCGCCGTATTCTGCCTGTTCACATATATCTGTATTTGAATACGCATGCCTATACCAGTTTCTTTAGTGCTTCAGTGAATGGCTCAACGCAAAGTAATTGTGGCCCGTAAGCGACACATGCATAGTCTGATAGAGTAAAAATCAATGAGTGAGTAGATTTCATCAGACCCTGTCGCACTACTGTTACTCTGTGGAAGGACAGAGAATTTAATTTCCGAGTGCAGATTGTCCTGCGGTGCTTTATACTTAGTAATCATGTCAGTACGCGGTGGAACAGCAGTCCGAAAAGGCAAAAGTCATCTACCGCTTCCAACAGGTATAATGCGGATATAATTCGGGGTGTGGGTGGGTAGGTCGAATTCTGTGAAAGTGCGTGGCCAGGGATTTTGTAAGCTAAAAACTATTCCTTTGATTTTGGGCATATGCACATGTATTCTGAATGACCATCTGGAGATGACGTTCTGCTGAGTTTAATGACATAGATCTGCAGTACCGTCAATGGTCATCGACAAGTAAGATCGGCGATAGGTTTGTTACCACAACGGCAGTGACTGCGTTTATAGGAAGTGGGTAGACTGAACCCTGTGGGACTCTTAACATATTGATTAGTAAGAACCGTACCAACAAATGCTACATATTTTCGTCTGTTCTCGCTAGCTCAATATGTCTTCGCTATTCTCACACTTCTTTAAAGTTCGAAAGTCATACTTTGGCTTTCTCACGCTTTCCACTAGAGTACAACATTGTGAACATGAGTGGCAGCTTCACTGCAGATGTTTGTCGTAATCTCGAACAGCGTTTTGTACGCATCTCTATAGCTACGAAAGAATAGACGTGACTTTGAAGTTTAACAGAATATCTGAGCGGTCGGTGAAATTGATGCCCAAGGATCTGTTGACAGTTGTGAACAGGAAACAAACGTTTTGACTATGTCCATGTATAGATTAGCGTAATGGATTTCAGGTCGAGGTCAATTGAAGATTTGTCCCTGCAACGAGTAGCCAATAATAAGGTCAAAAGGCATGGTCGATATTGAGGCGGTTTCCTCTAGTTAATTGGTCCTCCGTTGGGCAACCTACTGAGTCTGGGTTTTGCTTCTGCAATGTGTTACGCAGTTTTCTCACTTATTATTCTTTCTTCCCACTTTGTTCCGTCTGGCCCATTACACCATATAACATACCATGAGACTCAGAACGAGCTTCGTAAGTAATGAACAATGATCATAAAGTGAACCACAACTCACGTAGGATCAGTTATATTCTCCATGTTTCAAGCGATAGCTAACCTGCAATGTTTAAGAATGCTGTTCCAGTAACAGTAGCGATTTATTTCACATCACCTGTTCCGGCGCTGGTCAGAACGATTATGAAATGACAGCTGTTGAGTGTAGCCTGAATAACGCATAGCAAAATCAATAATGCGTTTCATGGAACTACTAATGTACTCAAGTTAAAGCTGTCGGAACACATCTTAAAACACGCAAGGAGTTAAGAACCATATTTTACCCAGCTGGTATGAGGTGGCTGTAAGCAATATATTGGAAAAAAATTAAAGCTACCCTGTAACATAAATCAGACCGAGGATAATTGGAGCTTAAAATTATACTGACATTTACAATTCTGTACTTCAGAAGAACAGACACAAATGTCAAAAACCAGTTTAAAGAGAATGCAGAGCTAACCGGGAAAAATATTAATTAACTAAAGAAAATTTTCAGTCCCTAGTACAACAGCGAAACTCCGTATTTTCTAAACGTCAAACAAAGCCACGCTATTCGATATGGTCGATGAAATGGAGATCTTCGCATACTTCCGATATTTTGAAGTAAACTTGCTTAATGAGCGGTGCACTTTGGAGTATACGTTTATCGCCTCCTACCGATTATTTATGATTGCCATTGTCCGTAATCAGTTTTCGTTCTAGCAATACAGGGTCTCCCACTCACAAAGGAATTTACGTTGTTAGAACTTTAATTACTGAGGAAGTATTAAAGATAACCTGGTCCAATTGTGATTAAGTGATGTTCATATACCTGTTGAGTGTTGCCATTCATTTGTTTTCCTTTTGGTTGTTTTCAGTTGTCAGTAAGTAAGCGTAAATAAGAAGATTGCTGGAAACTTGTCCGTACAGTAAAGGAAGTGGGTTTTAAAGTGTTTTTCGAATATAAAAACATGAAAGAAATGCAGAAATGAAGCAACCGTGTGGCACTGTTGGTCGGGAGGCCCCGTCCGGGGAAGTTCGGCCGCCGGGTGCAAGTCTTATTTCAGTCGACACCACATTGGACGACTTTCGTGTTGGTGATGATGAGAGGATGAGGACAAAACACCATCCATTCCACGGACGAAGAAAATCTCCAACCACGCCGGGAATCGAACCGAGGCTCACTGCATGGTAGGCAAACACATTGCCACTCAGCTAAGTAGCGGACAGAAGTGCAGAGATAATGGGGGGTAGAGTGTCATATTGTGCCTCCATCACGTGCAACAATAACGAAATTATGCTACTAATTTGAGAGGGAAGGAACCCAACGTGATCTGAAGAAGGAACTGTGTGGCGGAAAGATATCAGTAGCGGTTGAAAGAGAACGATGCACTGGTACAAGCTTTCGCAAGATCCCCAAAGAAGCGCATATGGTGAACTGCTCTTGAATCAGATGTAAGCAAAGAAAGTGTGCACCGCATTTTAAAGCAAGATGAGAGGTTGCGAGCCACTCTCTCACTATAACATCATCGTCAGTCATATTGACGTTCATATTTTAGGTCATGATCTTGGTGTTCCGCAGTACTACATTAACTATATGTGGGTAATGACGTTTTACATGAGGAAATTGTGGGCAGAATGTTCTTATAATTGCATATTTAACCTGTAAAGACCGTGTACCCAAGGGGCCGCAGTGGAGGTGATGGGGAGAGATGAATTGGGGACCATAAATGCTGCGTGCAGCGTCCTAACTGTGCAAGTGATTCTCGGAAGCAGCAGTCAGTGGATCGTACCTGTAGAGAGACTTCTGACTGCAGCTCTCTCCGCACTCAGTTTAGGGATGGACAGAAGGACGCCGGTTCGCCAAAGATTTTATCCGGACACGCGGCAGTCCGTCGCGAAGTTGGGCAGTTGGTGGAAAGTGGGTGGAGAGAGTCATTTAAGAGAGACTGCTGTAAACTGATCTTTTGTGCAGACGGTGGGAAGATCATAACACTCCCTGTACTCTCACTTGAGAAGCTAGGACAATACTGACAGAGTGGCTGTGTACGTGTTTAGTGTAGGCAAGACGGTAACTCCCTGACTCCTGGAAGTCACCAGGTCTTTTAACGAGCGGCAGAAACATATATTTCGCGGGCACGACTGTCTGGGAAGCTTAACAGCCTTCTTTCAGAAACTGAAAATGGTCGGCCGGGAAAGATTAGATCTCTCCATAAACGAGGAACTATGGTCCCGCCTAGGTAGATGCTTTTGTCAAAACATGGCCATGTTTGCTGTGAGAACGACGCCTTCCTGGTCTAAAATCTTTTTTTCAAACAAAAGAGATTTGGAGTCGCTGATTGGCTCCTTTGAGGGTATTTAAAGTGGAAGCTTGCTGTCCCAGCGAAGAAATCCCAGTGCTGTGCTTTGATTGGCTGGTTACCAGGCCAACAGAACAGTCAACAGGGAAGATTCAATGAGTAGAAGAGAGTTCGATTGGTTTGCGCAGTGTGGGGGCGGTTTCGGTTTTGCTAATTCGGCTCCCATAGCGAGTCTTGGTGGAAAGAGGTGGTGATTCTTTGCCGTCCTCGTCCTCTGATCCTCCCCTGGCGGAGAACTTCACGTCTTCGCCTAGTGGGTGAGACTTGTGGTCTGTATCTTGTGGTGGACTAAGAGACAGTGACAGTTTCCACATGTACTGACTGGCCTTGGAACAGCACGTCATCTCGGACATATCGTGTGTCACGAGGGTTGACTTATTCGCCCTGAGTCGGCTATTAACAATTCCAGCATGCATGTCGTGCCTGCAAGTCAAACTGGTTTGGCCAGACCTGTGATCGGGTGCACCTCATACTGAAACTTGCAGGAATTTGGGGGCTTTGATCGGGAACTTTCCCGCGTTCTGGTAATCAAAACACCAGATCGCGTAGTTTGCAAATTTTCATGGATGAGTCAGAATATTACGGCTGCTGTTGCACACCGCTCCTTGCCCACAGCGCGCCGTTTTCTACTGTCGTCTAAATCAAGGGGAAAAGTTGAAGTATGGCTGCACTGGCTTCGGGCTGTTAAATAATATTCGCAGCTCCCTGTTCTCAGGCGAACCATAGTTTGTGCTACTCTTGGTCATAACTGACTCCATTTGAATACAGTTGGGCCTCAGAGTGGAGTCATGAAACAAAGTCAGATTGCGGTGTAAAAGAGGATAATTTGTGTAGCTTCCACTTCAATGTATTCTTTGCCAATCAAACGCCATTCATTTTCTGATTTTTGTTTGTAATTTTTGTGTAAGATTTATCAGCTAGTTGTAGTTACAAAAGGATTAATAAAACTTTTCCATTTATTTGTAAACTTAAGTATGCCATTGTTCTCATTCATATTCCCTCTACTATTCACTGTTTTTATTTTATTGTGGTGGTATATGGGTACACCAGCAATTCAAGGTTCTATCGTATGAAATTAGTTAATTTGATTATTAATTTGAGTTCTGAAAGTGAACACGGGCATAGGCAACAAAAGTGCCATGAATAAATTCATAAATCATACAGAAAAATTAAGGGTGTACCTAAGGATTTGGACGTTATTGAGAATATAATACTTTGCTGTACGTAAAAATAATAACGTTAGCATCATTCAGACATATACTTATGATTAAAGCAAGTCAGGGCTTGAAAAGTAAAGTAGAAACCCTACATTCCGACATTGTTTCACGTGAGGAATGAGGACGGTCGGCGTAGGCGCCTCGAATTTTGTGAATGTAATTCCGGTAATGAACAGTTGAGTGAGGTCATTGTTTGGTCTGATGACACGACTGAATGGGACCATCAATCGTCGTATCTGTATGTACTGAGGAAGAGATAATCCCCCCCCCCCCCCCCGCCGTTACGGAAGAACGCGCGGTGAATCTTCGTGGGTTATTTTTTTATTTTTATTTTTATTTTTTTTTTTTTGGCCTTTGAGTGTGTACTCAATTTAGCCATCGGCAACACAGTGACAATGTACACATAATTGAATAAACAAATACAGAAATGCATATTTACAAGAATAAAAAGCTTAACTGTTACAGTTTTGTACTTAATTTTTTAAAAATTGAATTGAATTGAAAAATAATTAAAAGTGTCTTGGCTTACAATTCACACCAATTCTGAAATATCTTCATCAGCAAGACATATTTATAATTGACGTACACCATTAAAACCTACAGATTGTGACCAGTACTCTTGGTGAAGTTAACGATCACTTTATATAGACGAACGTCTTTAGTACACAAAAGAGAAGAAGCTGATTGAGGAAGATGGTAGCCCATACTCAGCAATATCTTCAAAAAGACCAACCGTTCACGGTCAAATTTGGGGCACATAAATAAGGTGTGGTTGACATCAGCTTCCGACTCAGGATCACACTCACATGCTGGTGAACTGCAAACGTTGATCCGATGTAGATGCTGTGGGAAAGAGGCATGATTGAAGCGGAGTCTTATGATGGTAGAAATCGTGGATCGGTCCAGATGTGTCCTCATGAACCACGGCTGTGAAGGAATCCGAGGTTGTAGCACTGCGTAATAACCGCCTGTTACTCGTGTTGTGTGGTATGTCTATTAGGGGACTTGTAGAGCTATTCTTTTTTGAAGGAATAGTCAGAACTATAAAGCAGCTTAGCATGTTGCAGGTATGAATTTTACTAGCTGCTCACCCACTGTACTCGGATGACGACTGTTTTGTTTTTTCCAACAATACAGTGCACCATCACATTGCCATCGTGATATGCGGCAGCGCCCGGATGAAACATTTATTGAGAGATGGATACACCGACGGGGAAATGTTGAGTTTTCATCCGGATCTCCCTGTGCAACAACGTTAGACTTCCATCTGTGGGAAGCTTTGAAGGACGCTGTCTATACCACGATGCCAAGTGCGCTGGATGACATGAAGGCCGGTCGGGGTGGCCGTGCGGTTCTAGGCGCTACAGTCTGGAGCCGAGCGACCGTTCCGGTCGCAGGTTCGAATCCTGCCTCGGGCATGGATGTGTGTGATGTCCTTAGGTTAGTTAGGTTTAATTAGTTCTAAGTTCTAGGGGAATAATGACCTCAGAAGTTAAGTCGCATAGTGCTCAGAGCCATTTGAACCATTTGATTTTGACATGAGGGAACCGGTTGTGAGAGCCTGTGAATCGATTCCAATGGCAACCTCAGCACAGATGTTTCGATCTGTTCCTCAATGTTGCAGAAGCTGCCGAGGAGGACAGTTTGAACATTTTGAACAGTAATGCTGTGACGACCTATGCAACTTAAAAATTTATACTTTTTGTTATTTTTGTTCGAGTTATTAAAGTTGAAACAGTGCAAACACCTTTGCGGGACATTTATGCGGTAACACGCGAAGTAGTACTGACCCTAAAAACTATCCTAGAAGATAGGTTGAAGAAAGGCGAATCTACGTTTATAGCATTTGTATATTTGGAGAAAGTTGAGTCAGTAGTAGCATATCCCCACGTTATTCAATTTTGTAGACTGAGTAAGCTGTGAGGGAAACCTAAGAGAAATGTTGAAAGCGAATTACAGTTCATAGACAGAACTTCAAGGTAAAGTGAAGCATCTGTACGTGCCGTCGCTGGTAGATTTTTTCTATTCAATCCATCCATCCCTTTCGGTTCCATCCATAACTGATACGCTGCTGGCCACCACAATTGCAACAGCGGGAAGTACATGTAATAAACAAATTTTTATTATTGTGTGTATTCAGTATAGTTGGAAGAACACATAATTAAATACTTAGGTGATTTTGGGGTAGTACAGGGTGCGAAATTTCCGAAGAGAGTTGAATAAGTAATGCTACTCATTTTTTCTGAAAGCATATTGGTTTTATTCAGAATTTCAGGACACCATATTATTTCCCATTCTTTTGTCTACAAAACCCTGTTTTTGAATGTAATCTCCGTTCAGTGCGATGGCCTTACGCCACCTGACTGGGAGGGCCTGAATGCCGACGTGGTACCACTGTGCTAGTCGACGTCGGAGCCAACGTCTTGCTGCATCAGTGACCTCCCCATCGTCCACATACTGCTTCCTGCGGAGTGCATCCTTCATTGGACCAAACAGATGGAAGTCGGAAGGCGTGATATCCGGGCTGTAGGCTGGATGAGGGAGAACAGTCCAATGAAGTTTTGTCAGCACTCCCAACATAGGCATCCAGTTGTGCAGCGAGATGTTTGACTGTGGTCCGTCGATCACCTCTAATGAGAGTGTCCGCACGTTCCAACATAGCAGGAGTCACAGCTGTATGCGATCAGCTGGCACGCAGGAGACCGGACAGGTTTGCGAGACCTTGCCACAGTAATGGAAGGTGCACCGCCCAACGACTCAGCGTGCTTTTGTTCACTGCCAGGTCTCCGTAGACATTCTACAAGCACCTGTGAATATCTGCGATGCTCTGGTTCTCCACCAAGATCGACTCAATGTCAGCTTTCTGCTCGGAACGCACCTTCGTTACGGACGCCATTCTGAAGGCTACTTATCGCGGCGCCGCGTGTCGGAACTGCATGTAACTACGGGCACAGAAGCGGGAATATTCCTCAAAGTGCTGCACCAAATTCCGCGTTTTTGAACCGAAATGGCCGAGAAAAAAATGAATTGCATTACTTATTGGACGACTTTCGTAGCACGTAGAACTCCCGTCTCTGGCAGCAACAATGGCTCTAAACAGACTGAGCATGTAGTCGAACTGAGCTTGGATGTCACATAGAGATACATCACTCCGTTGCTGCTTCAACTTGACGCAATAGTTGACCAGTCGTAACAGCTAGTAAATGGTGGAGTGTCAGTCTCTTGCCAACTCTTGATCAGATGCTTGCAATGGGTGAGCCATTGCAACAGTGGAACATGTTATTATCGAGGCAGGTCAAGACAGCGCGGGTAATAAGCAGTCTTGCATTACGTTGTTGAGAAATGACTTCACAGAGGCCTCGAATACACGACACAACCACCGGTTATAACAAGTCAGAAACGTGACGGCTGCTGTCTAAATTGCCGGCTATGCGAACCAGAAATGACCGTGCTGTGTTCCCAGTCGCACCCTGCACCAACACGCCATATGTTGAGCCATATGACGGTGACAAACAAAATCCAGCAGTGTTCGTTCTCCTCTTAGCTTCAAACGAGGTCTTCCAACGTGATGCTGTTCGCATCTACGGAAACTCAGAGATATATAGCCTACCACATAAATTAATAAGCGGTGTACTGATCCCCCATAGTACACAAAACGAGGTAGAACACTGTTGCAGAAGCAACGAAAAAAGCATGCCAAATTTAGAAGAACGCAAAACCATCAAGAATGGCGAAGTTTTACAGAAGCTGGAAATTTAGCGTGAATTTCAATGCGAGAGGCTTTCAGTAGCTTCCACAACGAAACTCTCTCTCGAAATCTGGCAGAAGACGCAAAAGGGATTCTGGTCACATGTAAAGTATACCATCGGCAAGACACAATCAATACCTTCACTACGTGATGTCATTGATGACAGCGTAACAAACGGAATTAGTAAACACGACTTTCGGAAATTCCTTCAGCAAGTAAGACGAAGTAAATATTCCAGGGTTTGAGTCTAGAACAATTATCAACATCAATATCTTAGAAGTAGATATCCTCGGGGTAGCGAAGAAGCTTAAATCACTCCAGAATTTGTACCGGTCAGGTTACTTTTAGAGTATGTTGGTAAAATAACTCCATACTTAACAATCATATACAACCGCTCGCTTGTCGAAAGATCTGTACCTGAAGACTGGAAAGTTGCACAAGTCACACCAATACCCAAGAAAGGAGTAATCCACTGAATTACAGACCAATATCACAAAAGTCCATTTGCAGTACGTTTTGGAAACGATTTATTGACAGATAGCACGGCTCCAGAAAATATCGTTCTTGTGAGACACAACTAGCTCTTTATTCTCACGAAGTAATGAATACTGTCGACAAATTATGCCAGTTGATTCAATATTGAAAATGATTACTCCAAAACTAACTGCAATAAGGTAACGTATTTTTAACATTTTAGACGACAGACCTGTTTCGGCTTTTTGCCATTATCAACTGACGTCTAGTTGGAAGTGACGACCATATTGCATCTGTAGTACTTTTTTTGTCATATTTGGTAAGTATAACACTTTTTGTAGTTACGAAACGTAAAAATATACGTTTTTGTCAGATATTTTGTCAGTTCTTTACTACTGTCAAAACTGAACAGTCAAAATATCTTACAAAAGCGTATATTTTTACGTTTCTTAACTACAAAAATTGTTATACTTACAAGACATGACAAACAAATTTCTATAGATGCAGTATCGTCGTCACTTCCTCTAGACGTCACCTGATTAATGGCAATAATCCGAAACACGCCTGTCGTGCAAAATGTTAAGAATGCATTACCTTATTGCAGCTAGTTTTGGAGTATCCATTTTCATTACGTCTTATACTGACGTATTCTATGCTGCGGGCGCAATGGAACGTAAAGTACTGATTCTATATTTTTAGATTTACAGAAGGCTTATGACACCGTTTCTTAGAAGCGAACTCTGATCAAATACCGTGCCTATGGAGTATCCCCTCAGTTGTGCGATTGCATACGTGGGTTCCTGTCAGAAAGGTCGCAGTCCTTAGTAATTGAAGGGAAATCATCGAGTTCCCCAAGGAAATTGTACAGACCCTCTACTGTACCTGATCTACAAGGGCTGCCCAGAAACTAATGGACCGCATTTTTTCTTCAACTATTCTTTATTGAACATAACGAGAATTACACACACGAAAGAGTGATGTTTTATATACACACCCTATTTTTCCACACAATCTCCATCTCGTTCTATGGCCTTCCTCCAGCGCGAAACAAGGGCGTGTATGTCCTGTCGGTACCAATCCTTGTCCTGGTGGCGGAGTCAGTCCTTCACTGTGTGAATCATCTCCTCATCGTCCTGAAAATGTCTCCCAGAAATGGCATCCTTTAATGGCCCAAACAAGTGGAAGTCCGAAGGGGCCAGGTCAGGGCTGTAGGGTGGATGGGGTAACGCTGTCCAGCTCTGTTTCACGATGTGTTCAGGCTTGTGTAGCAAAACATCTTCTGGGTTGCTGTAACGTCTTTTGTTGGTGTGTTGACATATGCTTCTGAATTAATGGTACCGCCTCTTGGCATCACATCAATGAGAATCACACCTTCACAGTTCCAGGTCACGGTGATCTCCTGTGGGGAGCTGGAATGAGGCCATTCCACCGACTGTCGTTTTGTTTCGGGCGTAAAGTGGTGAACCCAAGTTTCATCACCTATCACAATCCGGGACAAGAGGGCCTCCCCCTCAGCCTCAAAACGTTTCAACAAATCGAGACAAATGTTTTTTCTGTGCGATTTCTGATCCACCGTTAGACACTTCGGGACCCATCTTGCACACACCTTTGAATACCCAAGAGTGCGGATGATTGCATCCACACTTTCTTTGCTCAGTGACAGATGCAGCGCCAACTGATGAAGCATAATGCGTCTGTCATCGCGAATGACAACATCAGCTCGCTGCTACATGTCAGGTGTGACAGTCGTGGATGGTCTCCCTGACCGTTGCAAATAGTGGAGCTCCGCCGAACCGCCTTCTGATGACCTCACCCTACGTGCCCAGCGACCAACTCTACTTCTGTCGACAGCAGATGCTCCATAGACTTTGCACAAGCGTTTGTGAATATTCCCCACAGCTTCTCTCTTTGCAGTGAGAAATTCAATGACGGCACGTTGCTTGTAACGTACATCACCTACTGATGCCATTTTGAAACTGTCCTGCAGCTACGCTATCTGTTGGAAGTGACGGAAACTTGGCGCGCTGACTCAGGAGACTGCAAATAATACATACGTAACGTTTCGCACTCGTAGCATTGTTTTCGGCTAAGAAAAAAATGCTGTGAATAGCTTTCTGGGCAACCTTCGTACATAAATGATTGTTTATATATGATGCTGTCATTTATCGTCTTGTAAAGTCATCAAATGATCAAAACCAATTGTAAAACGATTTAGACACGATACTTGTATGGTGCTAAAAGTGGAAGTTGAATTTAAATAATGAAAAGTGCGAAGTCGTCCATATGAGTACTAAAAGCAATCCGCTAAATTTCGTTTATGCGATAAATCATACAAATCTAAAGGCTGTAATGTCAACCAAGTACTTAGGAATCACAGTTACGAATAACTACTGAGTGTTTGTGTTGTCCTCATCATTTCATCATCTTTCATAAAAGTGGCGAGACTGGACTGAGCAGCGGTTGGGAATTTGTACGGGCGCTGATAACCGCACAGTTGAGCGCCCCACAATCGAAACATCATCATCATCACGAATAACTATAACTGAAAAGATCGCAGAAATAATGTTGTGTGTAAAGGTAACCACAGACTGCGATTTACTGTCAAAACACTTAGAAAGTGCGACAGCTCTGCTAAACAGAATGCTTACACCTCGCTTGTCCGCCCTCTTCTTGGCTACTGCTGTGTGGTGTGGGATCAGCGCACATGGGACTGATAGAAGACAACGAAAAAGTTCAAAGAAGGGCAGCTCGTTTTGTATCATCGCGATATAGGGGAGAGAGTACCATGGACCTCATACTTGAATTGGGGTGGTAATCACTAAAACAAAGCTTTTCGTTGCGGCAGGATCGTCTCTTGAAATTTTAATCATCAACTTTCTCCTCTGCTTGCGAAAATATTCTGTTAGCTCCCGCCTACAAAGGAGAAATTATCATCATGATAAAATAAGGGAAATCAGTCTCGCACAGAAATATTTAAGTGCTCGATTTCCCCGCAAGCAGTTAGAGAATGGAACGACAGAGAAATAGCTTGGAGGTGGTTCAGTGAACCCTCTGCCAGGCACTTAATCGTGAACTGTCGAGTAATCATCTAGATGGAGATGTATGCAGAACCAGGACTCGTCTGAAAAGACGAAGTGGCCCACTCATGTGTCCAGAGTTGTTACTGGGCGAACCATGTCTGTATGACACAGCACGGCCGAGTGGATAACGCAGTATCTGAACAAAAGCATCCGTAGTTGGCAGCTGACAGTCGTGGCGGACGGGCGCACTGAAGTCCTCGGACATAAACAACAGCTGTGACGGAGCGTTACGAGTTGTTTTGAATACCTTACAATGCTTACCATAATTTCCGGGTTGTGGCTGTATGATAATATTGTTATAAACATCGTCCTTTTTATTCAACCGTTTCGTGTCTCCCGTGATTTAAAACCTAGTGAAAATCAGAGGTTTGATGCAAGCTAGTGCTAACTTCTGCCTGCCGGATAATGGTTACGTGTTGTTTTGGATCCACTAGAGTGGTTTCATTCACTTCGATGTTGTGCTACCAACGTTCAACGAACTTTGGCTGTGTTATTCTACGTTTGCCTGACGCCTGGAAATTAGCTGTGTAACTCACCGAAAAATAAGTTTCACTGATTATTACTTGAATATGAGGGGGAAGGACAGCATAACTGAGCACCTTCCAAAAAGTATAGGAGGGAGATAGGAGGGTCCACAAGTGCACAGGACAAAATGTTTGTGCTTACTTGAGTCAAAGAGGCACAGGTAACAGACAGTGACTACTGAAAAACCATAATATGTGTAACAGTTTCCAGAGATATAAAATTAATTTGTCTCATCATAAGATTAGATGGTTGAAAAACGAGAAAGATGAGCCTACTGAATGCCTAGAAGATGTAGAAAATTCTGAAGGGATAGATATTCTGTGCCTCTCTAAATGCGGTGTAACCACAGGAATGCAGTAGTTATATATCATAGATTATAGACTCATATCGTTTTCGTGCAGAGATAACATGGAAAAAGGAAGAGTTGCAACACGTGTGAAAGCTGAACATAAAGTAAAATTATTGAAACAAATAGTTTTTGTGTTGATTAGAACCTAGAAGCATGTTCACGTTAGTCGAGTTGTTAATGTAGAACACCTGTCTGACAATTGTAAAAGTCTACAGATCCACTCTAGGAAACTTTCAATTATTTATGAGAAATCTGGATCCATTGTTGAGTTACATGATAGACAACAAGAAACACCATTTTGTGGAGATTTCAATGTAGATTTCTTAGAAGATACAGACAGGAAAAATGAACACGAAATATTATTTGGATGTTTCAATCTAATTTCAGTAGTCAGTTTTCCAACTTGTCTACAGCAAAATAATAGGATCCAAGATGCTACTCCAGGCGAATGTAAAAATGAATATGCTCCACAAAAAATACTCAATGCGAAAATGAAGATTTGGCTCTGTCTGACAATCCCGTGAAGCAGATCTTAGGATCTCTTAATGGTGATATTATCTCCACCTACTTGCTCTTTAACATATAAATTATAACATATACATAAATGCATGATTAAGGGAACTAGTAACTACTAAATGATAAATGTCATTCTTGCTTATACATTTATTATAGATTAAAACCCCTTTATATATTACAAATGTTTATATATCAATGTCCAATGGACATAAAGAGATAAAAATGAATTTCCTAACTAATATTATTGAACAATTGCCCAAATCTGCCCCTTTTTATGGCTACGCGATCTAATATAAATAATGCGAGATGACTGACATCATCTACGCACCAAACACTGGAAGACAATACTATCTACAGTGGTGTGCATCCTCAGTGGAAATTAACTTACGTGATCACAGCTGTTTAGCTTTATAGCTATAATAAACCAAAGCAGTTAGCAAATATCATAGTAGGTACTGCATCCGTTGCGTCGGAGTGTGGTTCTCGTACATGTGTGCAACGATGGAAGAACTTCAGCCACAAAATAAAAAACTCTTTCAAACACTAGGACGGCAGATGGCGGTCCTCTGGCTAGTCTAATATAACACTGTCCTCTCCAATCTGTGTTCTACGTAATAGAAACGTGAACTCCCAGCCACAAGGACAGAGTTCAGATAACGTCTCAATGTGAATATAGGCAGAAGTGCTCTCAATCACTGAACGCTGCGTACTCAACGACGACTCCCTACCCGGAGGCGAAGTCCACAATCGTATAAGTTCGCAACAGTACAGTGCCTAACCGTTCTAACTATACAATCTCCTGAGAACAAAGACAGCAAGTGTGTCTGTAGCAACAAAGCTGATACTGAGCGACCGTCAGACACGGGCGCTCAGAACGAAAGACACTTTCTCTCCACTACTGGCTTCCTAGCAAAGCTCAGTTCCCCTTCCTCGTAACTGCAGAAGGCAAATCATATTTTCGGAGCAACGGAATATTCTTCCTCTCTACAGAGTCTTCTGAATGCCGACCAACCATATTTTAGTCTTTTGTCGTCCAGCGCGGAAAGTTTGCGAGGAAGTACCTACACCTGTTAATTAGGACTTCATACAATGGTGCGTTTCTCAGGGAAAAAAATCCTCGGAAATAACCCAGCCTGCGTGATTTCCAAGGTAACGCTTCCTCGTTCCTCTGTGTGTACTCCAAGATTATCAGAGTTTCCGAAGTATTATCCGGTTATCCTTCCGGCCCCTGCTACAACACCGTCCAGTCGCCACTGCATTGTGCTTCAGCGCTCAGGTGACCAGACCGTCCGTCTTGGCTACTTCCTGTGTTATGCAGACCAACACACTTGTGTAGGCTTTTCCACCCAGGGCCTGAGTTACGCCTGGCATTTCATTTCCAATGGCGTTCCAACCTCTGGTAGCATGGGATATCATGCATTAAGTCGTTTTGATAATGAAGACAATCCATCACTTTTCATGCAGGAAACGTTAACAGCTATCTACAAGGTGTACCTGACAATGTCAGTCTTCTTTAAATATTCATATATACGATGTACAACCTATGAAATGATACCTAATTCCGGTTTTAAATCACAGTAAAGTATGTAGATGAATGCTTGTAAGATGCGAAATTACAGTCACCTTACAAGGAAACTGATTGATAACACTTTGATAGTCAATGCTCAGGCTGAAACAATTGATGTGTATGCAGCATGCTAGTGGACTCTCTGATTATGATGCACAGTTAATGGAAACAAACAGTATGACAATTTACAATCTTGAGGCAGGTTCATACAAAGCAGTGAGGCTTATTAATGGGAACAAGAGACAGTGTTTTAAGATTAAGCTAAAATGGGTGGCATGACACGAGGTACATGTAGAAAAAAATGCTAATGTCAAATCCAATTTATTCCATAGTAAATTTGTGTCAGTATTTGAAAATTGCATTCCTATAAAATTATCCAGAAGATCCATTAAAAAGACAGGTAAGCCTTTGACAACTAATGCAATTAAAATTTTATGTAAGAGCAGGAGGGGAAATTTATGTGTAAGTCAAGATCTGACATTATTTGCATTCTACAAAAATACCGTAGTATTTTAAGGGAAGTCATTAAAATGTCAAGAGAGATGCATGTTCTGACAGAAATAAATAATGCAGATAGTAAGATTAAAACTATATGGGATATTGTCGAACAGGAGATAGGACACCAGTCAGTGTACAAGATTCCGTAACACTTAAGCCAAATGACGATGTTGTGACTAATAATCCACAAGTTGCAAGTATTTTTGACAATAACTTTCTAAATGTAGCAGCAAATATGGGATTAACTCATTCAGTTGAAGAAGCTAAAGTATATACAAAAATGTCATTCCAAAAAACTTTAAGCATATAGAAGTAGCACCAACATGATTCACTGAAATTAATACAATTATAAACATTCTAAGAAAACAAAAGTTCATATTAGGCTGATGTAATTTCAGACAGACTTCTGAAAAGTTGTTGTACCATAATAAGCAATGTACTTAGTGATATATGCAATGCAACATGGCAATAGGAAATTTTTCTTGACAGGTTAAGATATGCAACTGTTAAACCACTTCATAAGAAAGGCGATGAGTCAGACTTAAATAATTATTTTCCAGATATCTTACTGACATCTTATTTCCAAAATATTCTAAAAAATGTTTCATACTTAAATAGAAACAATTTACACTACAATTTGGATTCCAGAAGAATACTATTTATACATTCACTCATCAAATAAAACAAGCCTTAAATAGTAATATATCATGAGCTGTTATTTTTCGTGATTCTTCCATGGCTTTTAACTGTGTTTATCACTTCATAGAAAAACTCAAGTCTTATGGAATTGATGGTTTTATACACAGCTGGTTCGATTCATACTTAACAAAGAGAAATTTTTAGTGTTTTTTTTGGGGGTGGGGGGGGGGGGAGCACAAACATAAAGGGAGTCCCACATGGTTCATTTTTGCGTCCACTCCTATTCCTCATACATATGAATGACCTTACTCTTAATGTGCAGCAAACAAAATTGGCACTTTTTGCAAATGATACTACCATAATAATTCGCATTAAAATGAAAACAGCAGAATCATTGGTAAATAATAGTTTCCAAAGAATTATTGAGTGGTTCTCTAAAAGTGGACTCTCCCTCAATTCTTAAAAAAAAAAGCCACACACTATATTCAGTTCTGTACATCAAATAGTCATACCACCAATTGGTCTAGCACATGAGCAGGAGTCAGTAAATAGGGTAGAATGCTCTAAGTTTTTGGATGTACATACTGATGAAAACTTGAACCGGAAGAAGCATATTATTGAGCTTTTGAGACGATTAAGCACAACTGCTTCTGATTTTCGTATAATTGCTAATCTTGAAAACAGACATATCGACCACCTGACACATTTTGCGTATTTCCATTCAGTAATGTCTTATGGAATGATTTTTTGGGGTAACTCATCATTTAGAAAGAAAATACCGATTGCACAAAAGCGAGCAGTAGGAATAATAAAAAGAAAACGAAATATACTATAACAGAACTTTTTAAAATGAAGTAAAACCAATGCATGAAATGTTTCGCTTGATGCTACTTCCAGAAAATCTGAATCATAATAATAATCTTATTACAAATATTGGAGATGTTATCTATATGAATAGAGAACGACTATTAGAAGAATGTAAGCCAATTACAGAACTATTCTGCGATAATATTATGGTAGCTAACATTACACATTTAATACACTGTACAAAAGATGTAGGCGAAAAACAATTTTTAGCTGAGAAAGAAATATGTGGATCATTTAACAGTTTCTTACAAGCAGCATTTTCTAAATTTGGATCTACAAACTATGACATTGAAAGTAGGTTACCTCTTCTTTTAGGCTCAAAGACAAGAGCATACAAAGGAGCTAAACAAGTTATCAGTGTAGATATGGATGTAATAAGTAAATATACTAATCTAGTTGTTATCTTTACAAGAATTATCAGATTCTAAGACTGATTCACTTTTAAGAGAGTTACCAGAAATATTACAATAATATTATTATTTATTATTTTTAGTCATAAGATTTTGCAGGAATTTTTAACAAACAAGAGATTTGTAAATATTTAACAAAAAATTGTAATTTCTATATTCAAGGAGAATATAAACAAGAAATTATGATAATAGTTAGCAATGATAATTTTGGAGGAAAACACTGTTCATTGAGAATAAATTTTAATTCTAGAATAAAAATATATTCTGACAATCATGGAGGCCATGAGATAATAAAAACCCTAGCAACCATATTATAGACATTTTAATTTGTCCAGACTGAAGATTAAAAGAAACATTTGCTTCTAAATTAAGTAAAGAAAATGGATTTACAAAACTAGCAGCAACAATTTATAAATATATCAACCCAGATTTTCATAAAGAAAAGTAATTCAATACGTTAACAGACTGTTTAAAATTAATAACAAATAAGAGCAAGTATTTCGAGAATGCTCCTTTTATTCTGTTCCATTATCCAAAATATGGCAATTGTTAACAGATACTCTAAAATTAGTCATTGTCTTATTTAAAACAATCTTTTGCAATATGTCTATTGGGCAAACAGAAGCACAATAAACTAACACAAATACAAATAAAAATTGGAACAGGCAATGAAGAAAGAGAAAATTTAATGAAATTTGTTTTATCTTCAGTTAGTTTTAATTGCTTGCCTACTAATTGCATAGCAATCTTCAGAGACACCATGTAATTTCTGTAAAACAAACATGCTTTATAAAATCTGGACAAACTTATTTTTCTTGAAGCAATAGCTTATTTTCTAGAAGACGAAAAGAAATAAATAGTAAAGAATTAGGATTAATAACAACAAATACTGTTAGTCCATTTGTGGCCAGAAAGAGAATAAATGCTGACAGCAGACTTTATCCATATCCCATTAAAACAAACAAATCCAGTTTATATTGCATATTTAGAATTTAATAAAAACGAGAACAAGAAATATAAAAATTAAGTATGCAAGGAAGAAAAGTAGAATATTTGGAAAATACACAATCTTTAAAGGAAGAATACAGAAATATTTTGGAGAAGAAACAAAAAAGGAAGAAGAAAAGTAAAAATATTTTAAACATGAATAGCTAGATTTTCCCACAAATGGAGTTTATAAAATTTATACTTTTGTTGTAAATGATAAAAATAAGTTTATATTTATTAGTGTTTTAGGAGAATGAACTGGAAAAAATCTGTATATATTTTTAAAGATCCCAGTAAAAATAAATTTATAGAACTTATAAAAAATAAAAATATTCTTAAAAATGAAGGATTTATTTGCATTCCAAGACAAGAAATAGAAATATTTTATTATCCTAAGGAAGAACCATTTTTGAAAATAAAAGCATATGGCCTTTCCACTGTTAATGGAAACTTGTTTCCCGGAATAATTTATTTCAAAGCTCAACCAATTTTCAAAAGCAAAGAGAGTTTATTGTATGAAGAAGAAGATAAAGAAACGATGTAAAATATAAAAATGGGACAAATACAAGGAAAGATAAAAATAAAAAGCTATGAAAGACTAGAAGATCTACAAGAAGTATTAGAACTAATTATTTATAATATTGCGACTGAAAATTATTGTGGGAAAGATAGATATGTTATCAAATTCGATAATGTACAGGTTGTTTCTGTTACCAAGATACAAGAGAAAAATTGAATGGTTTCCTAGAGAAAGAATACCAAGTAGATACCTTAAAAGTAATTTCACTTTAAATGGTTGTGCAAAAATTGCTGTTTACAATAAAACAAAAGCTGCATTTGTAAAATTAAAAGACTTAAAGAGACATAGTTGAGAGAAATATACAAAAAAGACTCATAAAGCTAATAATAAATGTTATTTGGAAGAAAATAATTCGAATTCTAGCGAGGAAAGTTAAATAGATAATGATAAATATTACAAAGATGAATTTCATGTAGAAGAAGCTGTAAAAAAACTATAACTATTATATGCAGATTTTCTCGATTTGCAGCGCTTTTATATTTCAGCGATACATGACCATGTTATACCTTGCAAAATATTTTCACATTTGGAAAAACTTTAATTTTCCAGAATAATTTTTTTCATTCCTGAAAAAGACTGTAGTACATACAAAGTGATTACGATGATTTAAAAATGGAGTAAAAAATTCTGTTAAATTTCTATTACAGGGCAGGCTAGAGCTAGAAGTCTGAAAAGTCTACCCAGATAAAACACCCTCTCCTGCAGGTCAACAGCTGAACTCGAGAGGCTGACAGTCCTTGTAAAATTTTATCCTGGGTGTTCTTGAATAATTATGAACCTGGTTTTGTCCAGAGGTTTAATCCAAGATATTAAATAACACCCTTGGTAACGCAATCTGAGTGTACTGTAAGTAATTCGGAATTGGCAGAAACTTTCACAATGCGCAACGAAAGCGGAAAGTTACTTAGCAGTAGCACAGACGAAATTTAAATTGAACATTGACTGCAAAATCGTACTCAAATAATTTTAAATGTGAGGCGTTGTGCAGGCCAAATATGTTTTTCATTTGTGACCTGTACACAGTGAAAAATGTATTAGCCATCAGCTGGTTTGGTGGAGAAAGTTTTGTCTGCTGACGTCCTGTCTGCAACTGCACGCCTCGTAGTTCTTTATCACGTAATCTTACTTCTGGCGTTGAAAAAATCTTACCGATGGCAAAGTTTTGCGTAATTGCTTATCGTGACCTCTCAGTAGATTACATTGTCAGTCACTGAAACACATTTTCACAAAGCAGTTGGTACTGCAACACATGGTCGCTGGCGTTAGACAAAAGCAACTATGCAAACAACAAATTTTATGGAAGTCAAACATACCGTCCAAAACGATCAGTGAAAGAGATTACAGCATGAATTGCCCCTCGTAGGTGATTACAAGATATCAGTTATAACATTCTCAACCTCCCATGTATAAGTCATCACGCTAAGAAACTCAGAAAAATAGCATTACAAAGTCACTGAGTATCATCTTATGAGAGAAAAAAAAAAAAAAAAAAAAAAAAAAAAAAAAAAATTGTTGTAAGTCAGTTGAAACTCTGGATTTGCCATCTATAATCAGATACTGGGTGCCACATGCTTGAGTGAAATTTATCCGCTATAAATGCACTAAGTTTCACACAGAATAAAAATTGGTACCCGAGAAATGATCACAATTTCGCATAGTTTTAAAGCATATACACTCTATGACAAAATAAATAAATAAATAATTAACGACACCCACAAAGGAATTATCAGAATGGAATGGAAATCGGTAAATGCGAGGCACATCTACAGACAAATAACATAGCATAGCATAGCACTCCGTCGTCAGACCACAAGTTTCCCATCGGGACCATCCGGCCGCCGTGTCATCCTCAACTGAGGATGGGGCTGGGAGGGGCATGTGGTCAGCACACCAGTCGTTATGATGGTTTTCTTTGACCAGAGCCGCTACTATTCGGTCGAGTAGCTCCTCAGTTGGCATGACGAGGCTGAGTGCACCCCGAAAAATGGCAACAGCGCATGGCGGCCCGGATTGTCACCCATCCAAGTGCCGGCCACGCCCGACAGCGCTTAACTTCGGTGATCTGACGGGAACCGGTGTATCCGCTGCGTCAAGGCCGTTGCTACAGACAAATAAATGAGTACAATTTCAGAAAAATTCGACGATTTATTTAAGGGAAACGGAGTCAGAAACTGTGCAAACCAATAACTCGTTGCTCCACCTGTGGCCCTTGTGCAAGCAGTTACTCGCCATGGTGTTCGTTGATCGAGTTGTTTGCTGTCCTCCTGAGCGACGTCGTGCAAAATTCTATCCAACTGACGCTTTAGATCGTCAAAATCTCGAGCTGGTTGGGGGTCTCTGCCATTATGCTGCAAACTTTGTCAATTGGAAAGAGATCCGGTGACCTTCCTGGCCAAGTAGGGTTTGGCAACCACGAAGACAAGCAACGGAAAGTTCCGTGTGTGTGGGTGGTTATTATATTGCTGAAACGTAGGCCCAGGATGTCTTGCCATGAAGAGCAACGAAACGGGGCATAGCATATCGACGACGTACCGCTGTGCTTTAAAAATTGCCAGACAATCTGTCCTGTCATGGTCGCCAGTTGTGCAAATTTATATATATATATATATATATATATATATATATATATATATATATAATTAAACAAATTACTTGTATAATCTTGGCATACTACTGGTGTCCTTGGTTATATTCATTTTCTTCCGGGCGTAAGTATTCTCTTGACCGTGTGTTTAGCATTAGTTCTTGATCGGGCTTCTTCTACCAAATGGTTCAAATGGCTCTGACCACTATGCGACTCAACTTCTGAGGTCATCAGTCGCCTAGAACTTAGAACTAATTAAACCTAACTAACCTAAGGACCACATCCATGCCCGAGGCAGGATTCGAACTTGCGACCGTAGCGGTCACGCGGTTCCAGACTGAAGCGCCTTTAACCGCACGGCCACACCGGCCGGCCCTTCTTCTACCGATGCAGGCCGCTGACATCGAGATGATGATCGGAAGAAAGGAAAACTTTCATGGTTTTGCACAAATAAAAATTATTATTCAGACAACACAAATGGCTACCACACATATATTACAAAAATACTTCTCCTCCACTCGAGAACTAAAGACAGTCTCTCTATTAACAACAACAAAAAATTTAAAAAAATTGAATGAAATTTTTATCATTTGTTCTCGTCTTCCGGCGTAGCGAAATACATCTTCTGCGGGCGCTTACAGCGGTTATACTTGGCTTTTCCTACGTACCAATACAATTTTATGACACTCAAAAGGGTCCTGCTATGAAAAGAAAGGGCAGTCCAGACCATCACTCCTGGTTGTCGGGATGCATGGCGGTCTATAGTTAGGCTGGTATCCCACAGCTGTCCGGAGTATCCCCACCATAAGTGATAGTCTGGGTGGTATTTCTTTTGATAGCAGCACCCCTCTGGTTATCATCCGCGGCACCTTTTAAACACAGCGGTGCGTCGACGATATTATATGCCCCGTTTTGTTACCTTTATGGCAAGCCATACTGTACTTACATTTCAGCAAGATAATGTCCGCCCACACACAATGTGAGTTTCTCCTTTTTGTCTTCGTGCTTGTCAAATCCTACCTTAGTCAACAAGTTCGCCGGATTCCCCCACTTGAGAACGTTTGGAGCATATTGGCAGGGTCCTCCAACCAGCTTGGGATTTTGACAAACTAACGCACCAATTGGACAGAAATTGGAGCGCCATCCCTCAGGAGGACATCCATCAACACAAGCAATCCCCACTCTGATAATTCCTTAGTGGTGCGCTGTGCTTGTTTTCCTTTTTTTTTTTTTTTTTTTTTTTTGTCTTATAATGTACTTGCTTCAGAAACGTAGAAGAAATGCGAATGCACGAAGCTAGCTGTGATTTCATCGCATCTTTTGTGGTATTAGCGTGCCTGCGCTCGCCTCAGAACATACAAGTCTTCAGTTCACGTCCTCAGTAATCTGACAGTTTGCTACTTTGTCCTCAAACCATCATGTCCACGAAAACGAATTTTGGCAGCTCGCACTGTGTTGCGTGTCACGTCTTACTACTTGCACATTATGTTATTCTGATAGACCAAAAGTCTACGAAATCTGCAGCAAATCTGCGATCCGAGTGTCGTGGTCTTCTCTTCTCAGTAATCATTCGTAAAATGATGCGATGTGACGCAATCATTAGCCATGCGGGAGGAATCAGCTTAAAATTCTCTTCAGGATGTTGAGATTTAGGTTTTACGTGACGTGACCTCAGATGTTAAGTCCCATAGTGCTCAGAGCCATTTGAACCATTTTTTTAAATATTTCAAAAACTCGGTATAGATATAAGGCTAAACATAACGTAACATACGATACATGCATGAACGAGGAAACCTGAAAGATTTTTGAATGTGGTGCCGTCCATTTAGTTTGGAAAAGCACAGGCAGGGGCGCAACCGATCATAATTGCTGAAAATGACGGTGAACCAGGCAGAGAAAGTAATTTGTGGGCTAGAATTCGCCTGTTGCCAACCGATAGTGAATCTCCAAAGACGTTTCCGTGGTACGTTAAACAAATCACCGCCAATTTGTAGCAGCGCAGTGAAGTGGTAGCAGAAATTCGAGGCAAAACGTTCGGGCTGACTGGGCGTGTCAGAAGAGACAGAGGGCCGGGTGAAAGACGTTTTATTGTGTAGTTCCACGAAGTGGAGCTATCGAACTGCTGCAGAACTAAACACCCATCAGTCACCAGCGTGGAAAATCCTCTATAAGCTATGAAAAGTGAAGCTATACAAACTGCTGTTCCTACAAGCCACAAGCAATGACGAGATGGTGGGCCGTCTGCTGTTCCGTATTTATATACAGAACCACCTTAAAAATGACGACTTCGCAAGCAAATTAATCTTCGGTGAAAAGCCGAAATCAATCCTCAGTGAACAGTCTATTTTTCGTGTCTCGGGAAAGACCAACCGACACAACACAACACACACAGATTAGGGAGTAGATAATCCACATGCAACTAACTGTCTGACACGTCCGGGATTCCGAAAAATTTAACGTGTTCTGTGCCGTGGCCGACAAAACAGTCTATGAAGCCTTCTTACTTGCTGAGAGAACTGTCAGTGGTACCACCCATCTTGATATGTTAAAGCTATGGATCATACCGCAACTTGCCGGCCGTGGTGGCCGAGCGGTTCTAGGTCCTAGTCTGGAACCACGCGACCGCTACGGTAGCAGGTTCGAATCCTGCCTCGGGCATGGATATGTGTGATGTCCTTAGGTTGGTTGGGTTTAAGTAGTTCTAAGTTCTAGGGGACTGATGACCTCAGAAGTTAAGTCCCATAGTGCTCAGAGCCATTTGAACCATACCACAACTAGACACTGACAGCAGAGATTTCATCCTTCAATAAGCTGGCGTTCCTCTCATTTCCACATTTGTGTGCGAGATTACCCGAATGAGACGTTGCCACGTCGCTGAACATGGTGTACAACGGTCACTGATCTGGTGCTATTCGAATGGCAAATAGGATCGCCAGACTCGATGCCTTGAGATTTTTTCCTTGTGACTTTACATCAAGGTAAGCGTTTATGTTTCACTTCTACAGGAGAATCTTCAAGAGTAGCGAAACAGCATCGCAGCAGCTGTTTTTACAATCATCCCTGGTATGCTTTGTCGCGTATTGGCAGAAGCTGACTACCAAGTAAATGGACACCGTGAGACGAAACGTGGACACTTATGAGGATGAGTCAACGAATAAGTTGGAAACTGGGGGAGAGATATCAACGCCGCGCGTACCAGACTGAAATTTTACTTTTGTACCGACAAGGCATTAAAATCCTTCATTACAGAATCCTTGCGACGGCATTCTTATCTAACGAGAGACCTCGCGGGCTATAATACGTTCATTTGGTTCCTTAAATTGCTGCCAACTACACGTCCGACTTGTCCTGGGGGCAACAAAATACTGCTAGCCGCTGTAACAATGTGCCACCAGTGTATAACCATGGCGGCCGGGACGCTGAACGTTTGTGACTTTTTCTTGTCTTTTGGTGAATTCATGTATCCAATTGAAGAAAAATTTCCATGAAATACGATTCTAACCATATACGAGACGAATTTAACTATGAAAGTACTGGATCACAATAATTGCATTGTCCTAATCGGTTCCCACTCATAGCACTCCGGCCATCTTGGTATGACGGCAGACCATTGAGCACTGACTGCGGAATACTGTGTATCGGCTAATTCCACACGACATGTGCACAAACACCTTCTTGATATGTATATGCGGTATGCGGTATTCTGGCGTTTGCGACTTATTTATTGACTCATCTTCATAGAACGTTTATAAACCGACTTTGAGAGCTCGTCTTTCACATAGTGTATCATTTGTCTCGTTGTTCTTATCCATTTGCTTGTAACGATGTTTTGAAATGTTTGATGGACTTTACAATTACCGTGTATAAATGTAAAAGTACATTCAGTTGGTACAGGCTCCTTTTCCTGTCGCGTTGCACACAACGCATACGGTAGTATTAATTCACATAAATCCATCTGATGATGGAGGTTTAAACCCCTGAAACGTGTAGTGGGAACGAAAGAAATTGTGATTAGTAACTGTAAACTTGTAGTTTCAATTCATATAAATAATAGCCACGGTAAAACCTAACATAAAATGGTCGCATTTTAAGTTAAACTTCTTCACTTCCTTTCATTTGTAAAATTGTTGCTACTGCTGTTGCCGCTATGAACTTGTTCTTACGGCTCCGGGACCATCAATACTTGACACGGAAAAGAAATCATATAAGAGATGCACCCCGCCAGATGTAATGGTGATATAAAACTCTTGCGACGCATAATCACAATGTTCTTTGTTCGAAACGTTTCGAGACTTGCGATAGTAGAGAGCATAGCTTCTTTTAGGTTTTCTGTAATGGCGCTCACATACAGTGCAGGTGATCCATATAAGGACGATATTTACAATGATAAATACGAGTGCGGTTAACACTAGTGTTGTTTCGAAATACTTTCCGGCTCAGCCCGTTTAGGCCACAAAGTTAAACGCGTACTTGCATCGTCTGTGGGTGTATTTTTAAGACGTGTAAACCTAAAAGCGCCGTGAAGTTTGCTTTCAGTTTGCATTGCGCCATCAAAGACACAATGGACATATATCTGGAATTTCTATTGTGGGTTTACGAAGAAGCAACATCAACTGTGGTTTTAGTAGTTGCTGATATTTCACAGTCATATTTTGCTTTACATATGAATAATTTCGTGACTCTGGTAGTATTCCCGCGGTTTAGCTTCGTTCTCTTGCTTTTTTTCCTTATTTTTCTGGAATTAAATACAGCCATCGTCTCAGTGACCTTTAGATATATAAGTTATAAATGTCGGAGGGAGGCACTTTGCGGTCGTTCACTATAAAAGAAGCTATTGAACATAAAAACTTACTACCTCGGGAAGAGAATTTGAAAATCGAAAGGAATTACTGAAAAATGCAACAGTTAACGACTGATATTAAATGTTTACAAATGTGGGGGTGGATGGGGGGGGGGGCAGGGGATAACTGGATATCCTTGTGTGCAGCGTGGGCAGAGCAATTTTTCATTCATCCGTCCTACAAAATTTCGCTCTTAAGCCAAATAACAGCTTTAATTCGCCGATTGTGAAATATGCACGGGTGCTTCGTATAAAGGGACTGGTCCATAGAACTAAGGCGCTCAGGATTCCTTTCCGTAAACAGACGTTGCCGTTTCCTAAGCATGTCTATCATAGACTATAAAGGAAACCCTGTGCTCCTCCGACAGTCTATCTGACTCGCATTCAGGTAAAAAATCACTTGTAAGTTTTGTTGACTTGTCGATCACTGAACAAAATCCACACAAGCTGGGCACCCAGCGTGGCGAGAGCCTTTGCTGCATACCCGGCCGGCACATTGCGTGTTCTGCAGAGTCGCCAATCAAAATTACGAGGACGTAGCTTTCCTGTTTTCCTTTTCATGATGCAGGGTATGTCTACAAGTGTTGTGGCGCACTGCACGATGTCGCTACAGTTAAATACACTAGGCCGAAAATGTTTTAAAAACTATGTCTTTTTTGCCGTTATTTCTTTCAATAACGACAGCTTCGAGACGCGTTTCATCTACTTGTTAAGAGGACTTTTGTGCTACAGAGAACACTGTAATACGTACGAAGAAGCAAACGTCCTTCAAGACACCATCATTTCCCTCTCTTCTTAAAATTATGGGCACCGCTGTGCGCAAATAGCTATTGTGACCTCCACTGTAGCCTTAGAAAACATTCCAGTTCACTTACATTGCTTTAATCGGTCTTTATAGTATTATACGCCGTCACGTTATGGTGGCTCGTGTTATAACTCCCCACCTGTCCCCACTTTAACATTTGTGGGGTTGTAGTATAATTTTTATCACATAATTTTTATGTCAAGAACCCGATTTTACTCAACGAGCCAATGAATTTGATACCACACAAGCCATACCTTGCTTAGAATCACGTAATTTGCATTGTACGGAGAGTAATAAAAACGGCACTAACAAAGTCCACCTAATTTGCATGTTGACAGACAAGTAGCATTTCTGTAGCAGTGGACTGAAGTGTAAGTGAGGCATCCCAGCCGATTCGGGCACAGCGACACAGAAATCAACTTAGAAAAGCCATAAACCAGTGAACCCTTGGCGCGTTAGATCAGTTAGGGGCGCGACGCGCGGAGTGCACCTGCCATTTTCGGCAGTGGTCAGCGCACAACAATGACTCACTTGTGATGATGTTGGTTTGTGGGGCGCTCAACATCGAGGTCATCAGCGCCATTAATAGTTCCTAATCTTTCCAGTTCAAACCTCACCACTTCCCGAATGCTGATGAGATGATGAGGACAACACCAAGTCTCCTGGCGGAGAAAATCTCCGACCCGGCCGGGAATCGAACAGGGGAACCCGTCATCCAGAGGTAACAACGCTACTTACTAGACCACGAGCTGCGGACAGTCACTGTTGTGCGACCCATCACACGTGCACTGAAGTACGCATTTTAACGCAGCATAAGATCCTTTTGGGGTGGTCTCAGAGGAGAACACAACCCTTACATTTAGGTAGAAATGTAAGAACGCAGAAAGTGCGTCATCAGCTTGACATAAAATTCACATGACACTCACATGTATAGGGTGTGAGAGCCATATCTGCTCTGCGAAAGCGTTTTAACTTAAGAACGCACTCAGGAATACAGCGGGAGTCCGTTTTTGAGACGCAGAATGAAGGACAACACTGCGAGTCGCTGGTACTTTGGTAAACATTCGATAATACATCACACTGGCGGGGACGATTCGTGATGTTCACGTGGATAGGTCCTGTTTGGGTGGAGCGTTTTACTCAGTGAAAGAAGAGCGAATTCTCATTGGATCTGGTGAAACTATTCCGCAACAGTGTACACGTCACTGAGCCTTAGCGAGTGGACACAGCCAGCTGAAGTAGCCAGGGAAAAACATAGTTTTATCGCCTCATGAAAACTTATTTTATGGCAGTTTACGACTGTATATCCAGTCAAGACCAGAGTAGAATTCTTAGGTGAACAGGTTCGCAAGGCGTCGACGCATCCGCTGCTGACACACGCCACAGACGACCAAGGCCGCTCTTGTCGCCGCAGTCAGCACAAAGTAAATACGTCATTGCTCAGGGGCTAAGTTTACGAGTCACTAACGGGTGTTTACATCAGATCTGCTTTAAACTGGAGTCGATTTGCATAGTGTTTCACATTCCCTCATGTCCACGCCAGCCACACATTGCACGTGTGTACTTGAGGTTTAAATTCGAGGAAGGTATTCGGAAGAAAGACGATATTGCCCAACTACAATAGAGTAAGCAGTGTAGAGTCAATTGTGTGATTTTATAACACTGTCAGTGTATTATTATTGGGGTACATTTTCATGTGTTCAGTGTACATGAAGTTATTTGTACTCGAAGTATTTGTTTTTCTCTTGAGATTACGCCAGTCTAAGAATTGTTTTGGTAAATGTTCATGTGTTTGTCTTGATTGAAGTTAGATTCATTAAGATTTTCTTGTGTTTTTTCATTCGTCGCCAAATACGCAACCTGAACCCATTGTGTATGACTAGGCATTGCCATAGAGACACGTTACGTGACTGGTTGAGAGAGACCCACGATCAACCGCAACAAACGCCTGCAACTATCAGGGATCGTCTTTTATCGACTCTGCTATACAGGCTCTGATGCAGGTTTAGGCTAATCATCCTTCCACATGACACAGTGCGACAAAATTAAACTTGCAAGTACTGGAGCCTAAGACAACTTGCAGTTGTTCGCTACAGTAACTCCAAGTCTCTCCTCCTCTAACCTCTTTCTTTCATCTGATGAAGGTATTTCGTAAAGATATTGCTCATTTCCCTTATTCCTGGACTAACTATGTGTAATATATACTGAGGCGCCAAAGAAACTGGTATAGGCATAGGCAGAATACGGCGCTGCGGTCGGCAACGCCTATATGATACAAGTGTCTGGCACAGTTGTTACATCATTTACCGCTGTTACAATGGCAGGTTATAAGGATTTAAGTGAGTTTGAACGTGGTGTTATAATCGGCGCACAAACGATGGGACACTGCATCTCTGAGGTAGCGATGAAATGAGGATTTTCCCGTACGACCACATCACGAGTGTGCCGTGAATATCAGGAATCCGGTAAAACATCATATCTCCGACATCACTGCGGAAAGAAAAGGATGATGCAAGAACGGGAACAACGACGACCGAAGAGAATTGTTCAACGTGACGGAAGTGCAACCTTTCCTCTAATTGCTGCAGTTTTCAATGTTGCGTCATCAACTAGTGTCAGCGTGCGAACCAATCAACGAAACATCATCACCGGCCGGAGTGGCCGAGCGGTTCTAGGCGCTCCAGTCTGGAACCGCGCGACTGCTACGGTCGCAGGCTCGAATCCTGCCTCGGGCATGGATGTGTGTGATGTGCTTAGGTTAGTTAGGTTTTAGTAGTTCTAAGTTCTACGGGAGTGATGACCTCAGCAGTTAAGTCCCATAGTGCTCAGAACCATTTGAACCATTTTTGAAACACCATCGATTTTGTGGACTAGCAAGACAGCCAATCCACTAGGACGGGAGGCTGAAGGGCACGCGTTTAAGCTCACGCAGGATGGCGTGATGTCTGGAACAGTTAAAGGAGTTGAGTCTAGTAAAAACAGTACGTAGCTTCTGGAATACTTAACTTTAATCCATAATTGGTGAACATCGGTCTGACGGTACATGCATCACAAGATAAATAGCAAATTATACTGGCGCCTTGCTAGATCGTAGCAAATGACGTAGCTGAAGGCTATGCTAACTATCGTCTCGGCAAATGAGAGCGTAATTTGTCAGTGAACCATCGCTAACAAAGTCGGCTGTACAACTGGGGCGAGTGCTAGGAAGTCTCTCTAGACCTGCCGTGTGGCAGCGCTCGGTCTGCAATCACTGATAGTGGCGACACGCGGGTCCGACGTATACTAACGGACCGCGGCCGATTTAAAGGCTACCACCTAGCAAGTGTGGTGTCTGGCGGTGACACCACAATCAATACGGGCTTTCAGAGCCGAAGGCCCACCCGTGTACCCTTGATGACAGCACAATACAAAGCTTTACGCCTCACCTGGGCCCGTCAACACCGACACTGGACTGTTGATGACTCGAAACATATTGCCTGGTCGGTCGAGACTCGCTTCAAATTGCATCAAGCGGATGGTTGTGTATGTGTATGGCGACAACCTTATGAATCCATGGACCCTGCATGTCAGCAGGGGACTGTTCAAGCTGGTGGAAGGTCTGTAATGGTGTGGAGCGTGTGCAGTTGGAGTGATATGGGGCCCCTGTTACGTGTAGATGACCCTGACAGGGGACACGTACATAAGCATCCTATGTCCATTGTGCATTCCGATGGACCTGAGCAATTCCAGCAGGACAGTGCCACACCCCACACGTCCAGAATTGCTACAGAGTGTCTCCGGGAAGATTATTCTAACACTTCTGCTAGCCACCAAGCTCCCCAGACAGGAACGTTATGGAGCATACCTGGGATGCCTTCCAATGTGCTGTTCAGAAGAGATGTCATACGGATTTATAGACAGCCGTGCAGCATTCAGGGTGTCAGTTCCCTCCAGCACTACTTCAGACATTAGTCGAGCCCATACCACCTCGTTTTACGGCACTTCTTCGTGCTCTCGAGGGTCCTACAGGATATTAGGCAGGTGTACCGGTTTCTGTGCCTCTTCGGTGTAGTTCCATTTCCTCTTGGCCTAGAGGCAGTATGGTTGAGATATATAAACGAAGTAAAAAAACATTTTCACAGTTATAAAGTATTCTTAGTTTTCTCATGAGTAGCGTTTAGTGCTTACTGTCAATTTTGTATTTAGAATCCTTAGGTGGTTGCTAGGGTGCAATGAGACTTTCACGAACATCACAGCTTTGCAGTTATGCATATGTAAGAGGAATTTGGTAGATGAGATTAACAGCGTAAGACGTCGTGGTCTCCTGACCTTCATTGCTTACATATTCTGCCCTCACAATCATATTCTGCACATCAAGACGCTTCATCCGAACCCAAACTCGATAAGATAAAGTCAATGTTGTATGAATTTATGCAAACGATATGCAAATAACAAGTAAGTCCCAAGTGCGCACTGGGACTGAAATACTCGAGGCTGGCGTACACACACACACACATTCAAGACACGACGGTCACAAAAGCTTTTAGTTCGGGAGAGGCAAACCGCACCCTAGGAGGCCGGTCCCTTCAGACGAGTCAACCTATCTACATCGGCCGGCGACCGCCTGTAGAGCAGACAGCATTTGCCCGAGTGAAAGGGAGAATGACGTCGTGTTCGGCTTAAAAGCAAATTCCGCTACATTGTGTGGGAGCGCCTAGCCTACGCATTCTTTACAAACATAGCACGCAGTTTCAGAGGTTTTCACAGGGAGACAGAAATCGCCAAACGCCAATGCTACAGATTTCCGGATTGGTCGCCTTAAACGAAACCTCATTCTCCTGTTTTAGAAGAGCAATGCTGATTGGCAGACGATATTCCTGATGCCTTGAGCTGAAGGAGTAATGGAAGAGACGGAAAGATATACCCCTTCATGTCTGGCATAGAGAGGGGCCGTTCCGTTGTCGCTCTTGGAGCGAGAACACGTAACGAGAGTGTGTGCACTCGTACGTGTACTCAAAGAGCGAGGAACAAGTCTCTCCTCAGTACTTCACTGGGGGAACACCTCTGTCAAGAGCGAATCAGAGTGCGACTCTATATCGAGTCCTTGCGATTAAGAGTTGTTCACTGTGTTGTCCACCACACTTATTGTGCAGTGTGAACGGACAGAGTTGTAGTTAAACGCCTGCGAGCGAATTTTTGAGTGGCATCACAGTGGACTGATTATCTGACCGGTGTACCACGCCAATAGTTAGACTAGGGGATAATAGGAGTCCTTGACTTCATCAAGGCGTAGGGAGAGTTTGATTGGCGAAGGTCAATCCAGGTAGAACGAGAGTTATCTTATTTGTCAGCAGCGAGCGGCGCAGACAGCAGTCATCGCAGCTTACGGTATTGTGCGCTACAGCTCTTGCGAGCCCCATATTTCCTCCACAACAGTACACTTCACTGCATTTCACACGCGACAGCCTCGACCGTACCTAGCAACATTCTAACGGATAATTATTTAAGTTGAGTAGGCGCAGCTCTCAGCCATTCTGCCAAGTCAATAACAATCTTAAACTTTGTATAGAAATTTCATTAGCGAATCCTATCGTTAAAAGGTAACTTCACATTCCGAAAAGAACCCGGAAATAACTTGTTCAGTTCATAACTAAAAGTGCCATTGTGATTTCTCAGAATTTTTGCAAAAAAATAATAAATTTCATTAGTTTCATGTTTTTCTTACACTAACTAGCACTAATCCAGTACCCAAATATCGCACTAGTTACGTAAGAAATTTTGTGAATTTTTGTGTCATTTCCTTACAGCGGACGACTCCAGAAGATATTTATTGCTGAAAGTTTTTCAGGAATTTCTCTTTAAAACGTTAGGAGCGTCTGTCTGACTTCTGTAGTAGTGTGAGGATGGAAATTGCATCTTGCAGGAGCCACAGGGTAAAGGGTACATCTCAGATTAATCAGTTGCGCAGAATGACAGAATAGCACCCACGTTCGCACACAACAGGTTGCCTCTTTCAGTGAATCATGCGTCTGCTTTTTGTTTTGACTTGTTTCATGCACAAGTTAAAATGACGCCATCCTGTCATATCCAAACCCGCATTCATGTATGTACGCATGTATCGATGCTAGACAGTCTAGCAAAGCTCTGTGGACTCAGAGGTAGCTGGACGCTTAACATGTCACACGGGAGTCTCTTCGATTGTGGCAGTCAGTCAGTTGCTTGCGCTGGAGTTAATTTTAACTGGTGTGATTCAGTTACTCTCGTGTCTGTCTTGGTTCTTGTCGTCACAGAGTTGGCGGTCACTCTGCTACGTTTATTTCGTGATGCAAATCTGTCCGTTAGATCGCTACATGGTTTTGGCTTCAGCAACGCGCTGCAAGTGTAATCGGCTGCTTTCATATAAGGCATACTTATTTCTCTGATATCGCGGTTATGTGCATTAAATCTTTTACTTTTCTTTGTCGTCCTGATTGAAAACGGAACCTCGTTCTCTTTGGGTGGGTTTGGGTCTAGTACTGACTTGGACCGGGTATCCATACATTCTGTTCCCATTCGTGATCGTACTGGATGCTAAGCCTCCTTTCATTCAATAGCAAGTCAGTCTGAATCTTTAATAGCATTATTTTATGAATCCTGTAAATTGATCTAGTTTTGCACTTAGTTTGAAATTTGATGTTGATCAGTAACCTTCAGTGTAGAACAGATTACTCTGTAAAAGGGGTGATTTTTGTATTAGAGCAAGTCATTTGGAAACCTTGTCCGGTATGACTGTTTTTTCCGAAATTTCCTCTGTTTTATCCGTGATTACGTGCTTACGTGAGATCACAGTCTGCAACAGCCCATACTATGGCCCCAAGCCCTGTTTTCCAGTACTGTCTCACCAATATTTTGCACGTTCGTTAATCCTAAGACTATTATTATACAGGCTGTATAAAAACATGTATCAGAAACTTTGTAATTTGCTGTTGACAAACAGTCTGGGACCGCGCAACCGCTACGGTCGCAGGTTCGGATCCTCCCTCGGGCATGGATGTGTGTGATGTCCTTAGGTTGGTTAGGTTTAAGTAGTTCTAAGTTCTAGGGGACTGATGACCACAGATGTTAAGTCTCATAGTGCTCAGAGCCTTTTGAACCATTTTGCTGTTGACATCAAAACTTTACTAGGAGTTAACGTGGACATAGGTTCAAGAATTTTTTTTTTTTTTAGACATCGTAGTTGTGTGGAGATAACAGCGATTAATTTACTTATAATCAATTATTCAAAATGACAGTCACAATCGCACTATTTATTTTGCCGCCAACCGGTTTCAACCCGCGATGGGGTCATCTTCAGGGCAATTTACACTATTTGGTCGCTCGCTGGAGACGCGACCCTGCCTGTGTACTGTTGGTAACTATCATAGTTGGTAAATATCATAGTTGGTAACTATCATAGTTACCAACCCTACACAGACAGTGTGACGACTCCAGCGAGCGACCAAATGGTGTAAATTGCCCTGAAGATGACCCCATCGCGGGTTGAAACCGGTTGGCGGCAAAATAAACAATGCGATTGTGACTGTCATTTTGAATAATTGATTACAGGTTCAAGAACGACTCGTCACAGAGATGATCGTGAATGATTCCACCCCTCACGTTGAGAGTGAACCTACATCTACATCTACATCTACATTTATACTCCGCAAGCCACCCAACGGTGTGTGGCGGAGGACACTTTACGTGCCACTGTCATTACCTCCCTTTCCCGTTCCAGTCGCGTATGGTTCGCGGGAAGAAGGACTGCCGGAAAGCATCCGTGCGCGCTCGAATCTCTTTAATTTTACATTCGTGATCTCCTGTGGAGGTATAAGTAGAGGCAGCAATATATTCGATACCTCATCCAGAAACGCACCCTCTCGAAACCTGGACAGCAAGCTACGCCGCGATGCAGAGCGCCTCTCTTGCACAGTCTGCCACTTGAGTTTGCTAAACATCTCCGTAACGCTATCACGCTTACCAAATAACCCTGTGACGAAACGCGCCGCTCTTCTTTTGATCTTCTCTGTCTCCTCTGTCAACCCGACCTGGTACGGATCGCACACTGATGAGCAATACTCAAGTATAGGTCGAACGAGAGTTTTGTAAGCCACCTCCTTTGTTGATGGACTACATTTTCTAAGGACTCTCCCAATGAATCTCAACCTGGCACCGCCTTACCAAGAATTAATTTTATATAATCATTCCACTTCAAATCGTACCGTACGCATACTCCCAGATATTTTCCAGATGTAACTGCTACTAGTGTTTGTTCCGCTATCATATAATCATACAATGAAGGATCCTTCTTTCTATGTATTCGCGATACATTACATTTGTCTATGTTAAGGGTCAGTTGCCATTCCCTGCAACAAGTGCCTATCCGCTGCAGATCTTCCTGCATTTCGCTGCAATTTTCTAATGCCTCAACTTCGCTGTATAGTACAGCATCATCCGCGAAAAGCCGCATGGAACTTCCGACACTATCTACTAGGTCATTTATATATTTTGTGAAAAGCAATGGTCCCATAACACTCCCCTGTGGCACGCCAGAGATTACTTTAAAGTCTGTAGACGTCTCTCCATTGAGAACAACATGCTGTGTTATGTTTGCTAAAAACTCTTCAATCCAGCCACACAGCTGGTCTGATATTCCGGAGGCTCTTACTTTGTTTATGAGGCGACAGTGCGGAACTGTGTCGAACGCCTTCCGGAAGTCAAGGAAAATGGCATCTACCTGGGAGCCTGTATCTAATATTTTCTGGGCCTCATGAACAAATAAAGCGAGTTGAGTCTCACACGATCGCTGTTTCTGGAATCCATGTTGATTCCTACAGAGTAGATTCTGGATTTCCAGAGATGACTTGATACGCCAGCAAATAACATGTTCTAAAATTCTACAACAGATCGATGTCAGAGATATAGGCCTATAGTTTTGCGCATCTGCTCGACGACCCTTCTTGAAAACTGGGACTACCTGTGCTCTTTTCCAATCATTTGGAACCTTCCGTTCCTCTAGAGACTTGCGGTACACGGCTGTTAGAAGGGGGGCAAGTTCTTTCACGTACTCTGTCTTGTGGCACTTAATGAGTGTTTTCGTAAGGCCAGACGTGATTGTTATGATAATTGATGACCCCATCAGGTGAAAAGCCAGCCTCATCAGTGATTACGGTACATGCTAAGAACTGCAGAAACACAACACACTGCCCTAACGAGCGTTGACAAAGTTATCATTGGCTGAAAGTCTGGCTCATTCAATCCAGCAACCTGTCGGACATGGTACGGGTGCATTAGAATTTCATACAGAACGCTGCAGCCTGTCATGTGATTAACGCCTTTTCTTCTCGTACTAGTTGATGGAGTTTCATAAATAGTACGAAGAATCCGTTTTCAAGCAAAGGGGTTCTCACATCTCAGGGTCTCTCATCATCTGCAACTGCCTTCTCAAACGAGCCTGTCACTCGCAAGCGTTGGTGGAGACATACAGGCGTTTTTACACAAGATAATTACCTCCCAGGGTAACGTCCGGCATAAACTTGACGTCGTACGTCCGCATTCCCATCTGCTAGGCCGTGCACGTACTGCACACCCGTCGTTTCAGACACAGAATACGTAGTTGTGAGGTGATGTAAATTACTCTAAAAGAAATGATACAGTAATCAGAAAAAGAAACGAAACAAATGGCTTCAGCAACTGTAAACAAGGAAGTGAGCAGACACTCACATTTGAGGTAAATTACACAAGGAGGATCCACGACAGTAAATTCGTTTCATACTTCCCTACCGAAGGATTTTCTGGCTCATGTCCATCCTGTCCATAAGGACTTCTTGCAATTTTTTTGATGTCAGTACTAAATAAATATCTGATACACGAGTAAGTTTCATGGAAACATAGCAGCCTCTTCCCGCCTCTTCATTGCCAGAGGCCATGGCTGTGATATTCCAAAATTCTGTTAGTCTAATAACCCCTATAGACCGTGTAATCCCCTTCCTGCCTAAAAATCCCACAGCAGCAAAGCCACTCTAATTAATGATTTTTTTTATTGTTTCCATGACTATGTGTAGGGTGTTAGGAAATTCCCGTCATAAACTTCTGTGACTTGTAGAGAGGAGTGATTACATAATATTTTGAATACGAACCCCTGTCCGGAAACGTACGTTTGCGTCCTACGAAGGTTTCAGCTCAGATGTGTAACACGTCCACGTCTGCTGAGAGAAGGAGAAGAGTCTCAAACGTTGCTTGTCCTGGTACGTAACAAGGTAAACAGGATGACGTCCAGTATGACGTCCAGTACGTCAGCTGGTCATCTAATGTAACCTAACGGCTGCCTTGTAGAGACAGAGAGAGGAGGACCAGCTGGAGCGAGTGCTGCAGTAGACACTGAATAGGCACCAGGTGGGATGGAGAGTGGGCACACAGTCTGTAACAACGTTGGCGGTCGCCGCACGGAGCCGCTGTTGTAATGCATCAGTACTGTTCTGTACGTGCAGTGTGCTGGCTCCTTTTTTGTTTTGGAATAAAGAAAACACGCGATGTTTAAGTGTACGCAGACAGAGGAAGCTGTCGTTTATCGACTAACAAGGTCATCAGAAGATCAAAATAAATTGCAAAACGATTTAGAAAAGATATCTGTATGGTGCGAAAATTGGCAGCTTACCCTCAATAACGAAAAGTGTGAGGTCATCCACATGAGTGCTAAAGGCAACCCGTTACACTTCGGTTACACGGTAAATCAGTCAAAGTGAAGGTCCGTAAATTTAAGTAACTGACTAGGAATTGCGAACAATTTACACTACTGGCCATCAAAATTTGCTACACCAAGAAGAAATGCAGATGATAAACGGGTATTCATCGGACAAATATATTATACTAGAATTTGGGTGCATAGATCCTGAGAAATCAGTACCCCGAACAACCACCTCCGGCCATAATGACGGCGTTGATACGCTTGGGCATGGTGTCAAACAGAGCTGGGATGGCGTGCAGCTTCAACACGATACCACAGTTCATCAAGATTAGTGACTGGCGCATTGTGACGAGCCAGTTGCTCGGCCACCATTGACCAGACGTTTTCAATTGGTGAGAGATCTGGAGAATGTGCTGGCCAGGGCATCAGTCGAACATTTTCTGTAGCCAGAAAGGCCCGTACAGGACCTGTAACATGCGGTCGTGCATTATCCTGCTGAAATGTAGGGTTTCGCAGGGATCGAATGAAAGGTAAAGCCACGAGTCGTAACACATCTGAAATGTAACGTCCAGTGTTCAAAGTGCCATCAATGCTAACAAGAGGTGACCGAGACGTGTAACCAATGGCACCCCATACCATCACGCCGGGTGATACGCCAGTATGGTGATGACGAATACATGCTTCCAATGTGCGTTCACCGCGATGACGCCAAACACGGATGCGACCATGATGATGCTGTAAACATAACCTGGATTCATCCGAAAAAATGACGTTTTGCCATTCGTGCACCCAGGTTCGTCGTTGAGTACACCATCACAGGCGCTCCTGTCTGTAATGCAGCGTCAAGGGTAACCGCAGCCATGGTCTCCGAGCTGATAGTCCATGCTGCCGCAAACGTCGTCGAACTGTTCGTGCAGATGGTTGTTGTGTTGCAAACGTCCCCATCTGTTGACTCAGGGATCGAGACGTGGCTGCACAATCCGTTACAGCCATGCGGATAAGATGCCAGTCATCTCGACTGCTAGTGATTCGAGGCCGTTGGGATCCAGCACGGCGTTCCGTATTACCCTCCTGGATCCACCGATTCCATATTCTGCTAACAGTCATTGGATCTCGACCAACGCGAGCAGCAATGTCGCGATGCGATAAACCGCAATCGCGATAGGCTGCAATCCGACCTTAATCAAAGTCGGAAACGTGATGGTACGCATTTCTCCTCCTTACACGAGGCATCACAACAACGTTTCACCAGGCAACGCCGGGCAACTGTTGCTTTTGTATGAGAAATCGGTTGGAAACTTTCTTCATGTCAGCACGTTTAGATGTCGCCATCGGCGCCAGGCTTGTGTGAATGCTCTGAAACGCTAATCATTTGCATATCATAGCATCTTCTTCCTGTCGGTTAAATTTCGCGTCTGTAGCACATCTCCTGTCGGTTAAATTTCGCGTCTGTAGCACACCATCTTCGTGGTGTAGCAATTTTAATGGCTAGTAGTGTAAATTGGAACGAACACACAGAAAGTATTGTGGGGAAGGATAACCAAAGACTGCGTTTATTGGCAGAACACTTAGAAAATGTCACAGATATATAAAGGAGACTGCCTACATCACGCTTCTCCGTCTTCTTTAGACTAGGAGGAGGAGGATATTAGTGTTTAACGTCCCGTCGACAACGAGGTCATTAGAGACGGAGCGCAAGCTCGGGTGAGGGAAGGATGGGGAAGGAAATCGGCAGTGCCCTTTCAAAGGAACCATCCCGGAAAACCTAAATCAGGATGGCCGGAGACGGGATTGAACCGTCGTCCTCCCGAATGCGAGTCCAGTGTGCTAATTCTTTAGAAAACTGCCGCGAGGTGTGGGATCCTTACCAGACAGGATTGACGGAGTACATCGAAAAAGTTCAAAGAAAGGCAGCACGTTTCGTATTATCGCGAAACAGGGGAGAGAGTGTGACTGAAATGATACAGGATTTGGGGTGGACATCATTAAAGGAAAGGCGTTTTTCGTTGCGGTGGAATCTTCTCACGAAATTCCAATCACCAACTTTCTCCTCCGTATGCGAAAATATTTTGTTTACACCGACCTACATAGAGAGAAACGACCAGAATGATAAAATAACGCAAACAAGAGCTCGTACTGAAAGATAAATGTGTTCGTTCTTCCGCGCCCTATACGAAACTGGAATAACAGAGAATTGTGAAGGAGGTTCGATGAACGTTCTGCCAGGCACTTAAATGTGATACGCAGAATATCCATGTAGATGTAGATGTAGAAATGTGCTTAAGTGATAAATGTATGTTTCGTTAGGTTTCCTTTTACCTAATAACTGTATTGCGTTACACCTAATTCAATTCCTGAAACAGAAGTGGACTAGTTAAACATGTGCATTGAAACCGTCGAAGAACGCAAACGGCACGTTTCCGGACATGGGTTTCTATACAGTATACTATGATCTCCCTCCCCTCTACAAGTTCTAGAAATTTGTAATGGGGATTACCGAACACCGTGTACACTCCTGGAAATGGAAAAAAGAACACCTTGACACCGGTGTGTCAGACCCACCATACTTGCTCTGGACACTGCGAGAGGGCTGTACAAGCAATGATCACACGCACGGCACAGCGGACACACCAGGAACCGCGGTGTTGGCCGTCGAATGGCGCTAGCTGCGCAGCATTTGTGCACCGCCGCCGTCAGTGTCAGCCAGTTTGCCGTGGCATACGGAGCTCCATCGCAGTCTTTAACACTGGTAGCATGCCGCGACAGCGTGGACGTGAACAGTATGTGCAGTTGACGGACTTTGAGCGAGGGCGTATAGTGGGCATGCGGGAGGCCGGGTGGACGTACCGCCGAATTGCTCAACACGTGGGGCGTGAGGTCTCCACAGTACATCGATGTTGTCGCCAGTGGTCTGCGGAAGGTGCACGTGCCCGTCGACCTGGGACCGGACCGCAGCGACGCACGGATGCACGCCAAGACCGTAGGATCCTACGCAGTGCCGTAGGGGACCGCACCGCCACTTCCCAGCAAATTAGGGACGCTGTTGCTCCTGGGGTATCGGCGAGGACCATTCGCAACCGTCTCCATGAAGCTGGGCTATGGTCCCGCACACCGTTAGGCCGTCTTCCGCTCAAGCCCCAACATCGTGCAGCCCGCCTCCAGTGGTGTCGCGACAGGCGTGAATGGAGGGACGAATGGAGACGTGTCGTCTTCAGCAATGAGAGTCGCTTCTGCCTTGGTGCCAATGATTGTCGTATGCGTGTTTGGCGCCGTGCAGGTGAGCGCCACAATCAGGACTGCATACGACCGAGGCACACAGGGCCGACACCCGGCATCATGGTGTGGGGAGCGATCTCCTACACTGGCCGTACACCACTGGTGATCGTCGAGGGGACACTGAATAGTGCACGGTACATCCAAACCGTCATCGAACCCATCGTTCTACCATTCCTAGACCGGCAAGGGAACTTGCTGTTCCAACAGGACAATGCACGTCCGCATGTATCCCGTGCCACCCAACGTGCTCTAGAAGGTGTAAGTCAACTACCCTGGCCAGCAAGATCTCCGGATCTGTCCTCCATTGAGCATGTTTGGGACTGGATGAAGCGTCGTCTCACGCGGTCTGCACGTCCAGCACGAACGCTGGTCCAACTGAGGCGCCAGGTGGAAATGGCATGGCAAGCCGTTCCACAGGACTACATCCAGCATCTCTACGATCGTCTCCATGGGAGAATAGCAGCCTGCATTGCTGCGAAAGGTGGATATACACTGTACTAGTGCCGACATTGTGCATGCTCTGTTGCCTGTGTCTATGTGCCTGTGGTTCTGTCAGTGTGATCATGTGATGTATCTGACCCCAGGAATGTGTCAATAAAGTTTTCCCTTCCTGGGACAATGAATTCACGGTGTTCTTATTTCAATTTCCAGGAGTGTACATGAATCAGGAGTGGAATTCAGTTGAGTCCTGTGGAGGCAGCCGAAACTTTATCGATGCTTCGAGGTATTTGTGTTGTAACTAAAGCAGTTACGTTATTATTGTAGTCAGATGCTCGTACATATCTCCAATTAATCATTCATGTTGTTCTGGCCAGATACAGAAAGCAAAAACATGCACTCGACTAATGTCTGAAGTATTGGAGGGAATTAACACAGTAAATCCTGCAGGGCTGTCCATAAGTTCGTAAGACTACGAGGTGGTGAATACCTCTTCTAAACAGCACGTTGCAAAGCGTCCCAGACATGCTCAATAATGTTGATGTTTGGGGAGTTTGGTGGGCAGCGGAAGTGTTTAAACTCAGAAGAGTGCTCGTGGCGCCACACGGTAGCAATTCTGGACGTGTGGGGTGTCGCATTGTCCTGCTGGAACTGCCAGAGTCCGACGGAATGGACAATGGACATGAATGGATACAGGCGATCAGGCTTACGTACGCGTCACTTGTCAGAGTAGTACGTAGACGTATCAAGGGTCCCATATCACTCCAACTGCACACGCTCCACACCACTACAGATCCTCCACCAGCTTGAACAGTCCCCTGCTGGCATGCGGGGACCATCAATCCCCAAGGTTGTCTCCATACCCGTACACGCCCATCCACACGATACAATTTGAAACGATACTCGTCCGATCAGGAAACATGTTCCAGTCATCAACAGCCAAAAGTCCTTGTTAACGGATCCAGGAGAGGCGTAAAGCTTTGTGTCGTATACACGAGGGTACACGGATGACCCTTCGGCTCCGAAAGCCCGTATCGATGATGTTTCGTTGAATGGTTCGAACGCTGACATCTGTTGATGGCCCAGCATTGAAATATGCAGCAGTTTGAGGAAGGGTTGCACTTCTGTCGTGTTAAACGATTGTCTTCAATCGTCGTTGGTCCAGTTCTAGCAGCATCTTTTTACAGCCGCAGCAATGTTGGAGATTGGTTTTACCGGATTCCTGATATTCACGGTACAGTCGTGAAATGGTCGTACGAGAAAATCCTCACTTCATCGCTACCTCGGCTATGCTGTGTCCCATTGCTCGCCGGCCGGTGTGGCCAAGCGGTTAAAGGCGCTACAGTCTGGAACCGCGTGACCGCTACGGTCGCAGGTTCGAATCCTGCCTCGGGCATGGATGTGTGTGATGTCCTTAGGTTAGTTAGGTTTAAGTAGGGTTCTAGGGGACTGATGACCTTAGAAGTTAAGTCCCATAGTGCTCAGAGCCATCTGAACCAATTTTTGTAACACCGCGTTCAATCTCACTTACATCTTGATAACCTGCCATTGTAGAAGCAGTAACCGACCTGCCAAATACTGCGCCGAATACTTTTTGTCTTATACATGGTTAGTCACTAACTATTGCTACTTACAATAACTCCGAAAGTACGACAGTAGCTGAAAAGTTTGTGGAAAAATGTTGTATGGGATGACGGGAGCCATAATATGACGTTGGTTTTTTGTTGCTAGGTGGGATCGATTCAGAGATATGAAGGTCAGCTTTGATTTTTTATATAGGATGCTATAGTTTGGTACTTATTTTCTGATAGCGGCTATCGAGGTGAATCCAATGATGTATAACAGTAAAGTCTTTGAAGGTCAACGAAAGTCAGAACGGTGGCATGAACGCCCATTTAGAGAAGGTGTTCGAAGTGATGACCATTGGTATCAATGCAGTGCTGCAATCTTCTTATCATGGATTGAGTGGTATTCCTTATCACTTCGGCACTTATCGAAGCACATGCTCTGACAATTCTCTCTCGTATATCGTACAAGTAGTAAATATTCGCCGAATACGGCATATCCATCTAACGTACCATTGACATGTAAACACCATTCGACGGTTTCGCAAAGTCAAAACAGTAATAGGAACGTTAAGACTAGTATCGTCGAATCAAGCGACTGTGAATGATATATTCCTTCGAAGAACAAGTCGATATGCTTCTCATTTACGGACAATGCCAACGAAATTCAGTGAGAGCTAGAGACTTATACGCTGAAAGATATCTTCAACGTACTCACCCTACACGTCGTACATTTAAATATGTTTATGATAAATTGAGAACAACTGGATCTTTAAAGCATCGGAAACATATCCAGCAAAGGAAACGGAAATTGGTACACTTCCCACTGTGGTTCGAGATCCTTGTGTTAGTTCGCGTCATATCGCAAGGTAATCTGGCATGAGCCAGAATAGTGTTGTTCGTGTTCTGCATTGCCATAAATATCATCCTTACCGTATCAGTCTCCACCAAGAATTACCTGATACGGATAGCATGCGTCACATTGAATTCTGCCGATGGTCTCAACTTCAGATTCAGAGGGATGACACATTTATTAATTTGATTTTATTTACTGACGAAGCTACATTAACGAACCATGGAAATGTTAATTTGCATAACATGCATTATTGGGCAGCCATGTTGGCTGCGGCAAGTTGCACACATAAAACCGTGGACGGTGAATGTATGGTGTGGGATTCTGGAGGACAGAATTATAGGCCCCAATTTCATCGAAGGAAGTCTTAATGGTAGGAAAAACACCACATTCCTGCAAGAAACATTAGGTCTGTTGGAGGAATAAATACCTTTAGGAACAAGGAACAGCATGTGGTAGCAACGCGATGGGTGTCCAGCACATTTTTCGCTGATGGCTAGAAATGAGTTGCAAAGACAATTCCCAAATCGTCGGAATGGACGCGGAGGCCTGCTCGTTTGCCGGACTTGAGGGTTCTGGAATTTTTCTGGTGGGGATTCGTAAAAGACATTGTTTATAAAGACGTTCCATCTACACTTGAAATATGCGAGAGAGAATTGTCAGAGCATGTGCTTTGATAAGTGCTGAAGCGATAAGGAATACCACTCAATCCATGACAAGAAGATTGCAGCACTGCATTGATACCAATGGTCATCACTTCGAACACCATCTGTAAATGGACGTTCATGCCACCTTTGTGACGTCCGTTGACCTTCTAAAACCTTACTGGTACACGTCACTGGATTCGTCTCGATAGCCGCTATCACAAAATAAGTACCAAATTATAGCATCCCATTTAAAAACACAAAGTTGACCTTCATATCTCTGAAGCGACCCCACCTAGCAACAAAAAACCAACGTCATATTATGGCCCCAGTTGTCCCATGCAACTTTTGTCCCACAAACTTTTCAGCCCCTATCATACTTTCGGAGTTATTCTTGGTGGCTATAGTTAGTGACTCAACCTGTGTAGGCGTTGCCGACCGCAGCTCCGTATTCTGCCCGTTTACATATATCTGTATTTGAATACGCGTTAAATTAAATTTGCTACACCAAGAAGAAACGCAGATGATAAACGGTTATTGATTGGACAAATATATTATGCTAGAACTCACATGTGATTACATTTTCACACTATTTGGGTGCATAGATCCTGAGAAATCAGTACCCAGAACAGCCACCTCTGGCCGTAATAACGGCCTTGATACGCCTGGGCATTGAGTCAAACACAACTTGGATGGCGTGTAGAGGTACAGCTGCCCATGCGGCTTCAACACGATACCACAGTTCATCAAGAGTAGTGACTGGCGTCTTGTGACGAGCCAGTTGCTCGGCCACCGTTGACCAGACGTTTTCAATTGGTGAGAGATCTGAAGAATGTGCTGGCCAGGGGAGCAGTCGAACTTATTCTGTATCCATAAAGGCCCGTACAAGACCTGCAACATGCGGTCGTGCATTATCCTACTGAAATGTAGGGTTTCGCAGGGATCGAATGAAGGGTAGAGCCACGGGTCGTAACACATCTGAAATGTAACGTCCACTGTTCAAAGTGCCGTTAATGCGAACAAGAGGTGACCGAGACGTGTAACCAATGGGACCCCATACCATCAGGCCAGGTGATACTCCAGTATGGCGATGACGAATACACGCTTCCAATGTGCGTTCACCGTGATGTCGCCAAACACAGATGCGACCATCATGATGCTGTAAGCAAAATCTGGATTCATCAGAAAAAATGACGTTTTGCCATTCTTGCACCCATGTTCGTCGTTGAGTACACCATCGCAGGCGCTCCTGTATGTGATGCAGCGTCAAGTGTAACCGCAGCCACGGCCTCCGAGCTGATACTCCATGCTGCTGCAAACGTCGTCGAACTGTTCGTGCAGGTGCTTGTTGTCTTGCAAACGTCCCCATCTGTTGACTCAGGGATCGAGACGTGGCTGCACGATCCGTTACAGATGTGCGGATAAGATGCCTGTCATCTCGACTGCTAGTGATACGAGGCCGTTGGGATCCAGCACGGCGTTCCGTATTACCCTCCTGAACCCACCGATTGCATATTCTGCTAACAGTCATTGGATCTCGACCAACGCGAGCAGCAGTGTCGCGATACGATAAACCGCAATCCCGATAGGCTACAATCCGACCTTTATCAAAGTCGGAAACGTGATGGTACGCATTTCTCTTGCTTACGCGAGGCATCACAACAACGTTTCACCAGGCAACGCCGGTCAACTTCTGTTTGTGTATGAGAAAACCGTTGGAAACTTTCCTCATGTCAGCACGTTGAAGGGTCGCCACCGGCGCCAACGTTGTGTGAATGCTCCGAAAAGCTGATCATTTGCATATCACAGCATCACCTTCCTGTCGGTTAAATTTCACGTCTGTAGGACGTCATCTTCGTGGTGTAGCAATTTTAATGGCCAGTAGTGTAGTTTCTTTAGCCCTTCAGTGTATAACCCAATGAAACGATTATATATAATACACTGACGGAAAAAATCCCAGCATCAAGAAGTTGTGCAACTTGAACGAAAATGCGCAGTCGTGGTTATACATCTGAGAGGTGGTACTTGTTCAAGTTCCGCAGTGGTCGCATACGAGTGTCAGTAGTAGCGCCACTATGAGGATGGGAAGTGAGGTTTGCTTTTTAAACAGACGCTGTAACGATAGCGAGCGTTAGTTACCTTTGAAACTGAATGTGGTGAGCTGAGGTTAGTCACGAACGCCCTTAAGGCGACAAAGACGCCTTTATCATCACCTCACTGAGTTTGAACGAAGACTTGTAATTGGGCTAGGAGAATCTGGATGTTCCATCTGTGATATTGCAGAAAGATTTGGCAGGTATGTATCCACTGTACATATCTGCGACAGCGGTGATCAATAGAATGTATGTACGATCGTAAGATGATCGGGCGGGCACGTGATATTACCGAGAGGGAAGACTATCTTTTTCGGCGTGTGCCTCTAGCGCATCGTACTGCATTTGCAGTGGTCAGCACCAGAGTGACACAACGAGCTGTTGTAAGTCGGTTACTTCAAGGACATCTCCGAGCCAGACGCCTTGTAGCGTGCAATCTACTGACCCCAATACACCGCCTATTGCTGCTCGAGAAGTATCAAGCGAGAGCTCATTCTCGGGCAGGATGGAGGTCTGTTGTGTTTTCTGATGAAAGCTTGTTCTGTCGTTCTCCCTCGGTACCAGTGATGGTGTGTGTTGGCTCGAAGAAGGTCAGTTGAGGGCTTGCAATTAACCTGTCTGCTTGGTAGGCTCAGGGCTTGCAAATAATTCGTCTGCTGGAGCTATGGTGCAGGGTGCAATTTTGGTATGACAGCAGAGCGACTCTCGTGGTTACCTCACATTCTCTGACTGCATATTTGTAGGCCAGTCTGGTGATTCGATCCATTCTTAAACAGTATTGTAAAGGATGTTTTCCGACACGATAACGCTTGTCCACACAGGGCTGTTGTAACACAACATGCTCTGTGGGGTGTCGACATATTGCCTTGGCGTTTTCGGTCACTAGAACTGTCGCCAACGACCACAAAGGGAACATTATCGGACGTGAACGTTTGCATGTTTCTATTCAACACTCTGGTGGTTCCACAACTTATTAATGTCCCAATTTTTTGATGTTGCGTTTTTTCCTTCGGTGCATGACCCGCCGCATTAATGTGCTAAAGTAGTTTCATAAGCAAAATTTGTACAATAGTTCAAAGGTGTCTTCGTGTACTTCCCCAGTTGTTCTGATCCTTTTTGACAACGTCCTACCCAAGTCAACATGCCCAGGGCGCACTGGCGAATATCATTGTACTGTCACGTGGGGTTGCATAAAACGGTAGGGGCAGCTGAATCACCCTGTATACCGAGGTGGAATCGGCACCAACAGCAGTGCTCTGGAGTGAGACACGACGGCAGTAAACAAACACCAGCGGACAGCCAGGGATGCTACGTACAGTGGCGCCTCTCGCTCCGCGGCTGAATGGAAGCGGCGGCTGGCCTCTGCTTCCCTGCCAGTGAGTGAATGGACTGCGCGACCCGGCTTAAATCCGGCTGCCTCACCTTTAACCAGGAATAGTCCGGGCGCGCCGGCCGTGTCGCCAGCGCAGCCGGCATAGCCGGGCTGCCTCGGAGCCGAGTCACGCGCCTCTCGCCACCCAGCGTCCCGTCGTGATGCGAATCTCATGTCCCCTTCTGGGCGAACGGAATTCGCAGTTCGTCACTGGCCCCTTCCCTCCAAATACAACTTGCCGTCACTCTCGCTACTAACGGCCGCTGATGATTGCGACACTTAAACTAATAACAGTGTATTATATTTACACTACTGGCCATTAAAATTGCTACACCACGAAGATGACGTGCTACAGACGCGAAATTTAACCGACAGGAAGAAGATGCTGTGATATGAAAATAACTAGCTTTTCAGAGCATTCACACAACGTTGGCGCCGGTGGCGACACCTACAACGTGCTGACACGAGGAAAGTTTCCAACCGATTTCTCATACACAAACAGCAGTTGACCGGCGTTGCCTGGTCAAACGCTGTTGTGATGCCTCGCGTAAAGAGGAGAAATGCGTACCATCACGTTTCCGACCTTGATAACGGTCGGATTGTAGCCTATCGCGATTGCGGTTTATCGTATCACGACATTGCTGCTCACGTTGGTCGAGATCCAATGACTTTTAGCAGATTATGCAATCGGTGGGTTCAGGAGGGTAATACAGAACGCCGTGCTGGATCCCAACGGCCTCGATATCACCAGCAGCCGAGATGACAGGCATATTATCCGCATGGCTGTAACGGATCGTGCAGCCACATCTCGATCCCTGAGTCAACAGATGGGGACGTTTGCAAGACAACAACCATCTGCACGATCACTTCGACGACGTTTGCAGCAGCATGGACTATCAGCTCGGAGACCATGGCTGCGGATACCCTTGATGCTGCATCACAGACAGGAGCGCCTCCGATGATGTACGCAACGACGAACTTGGGTGCACGAATAGCAAAACGTCATTTTTTCGGATGAATCCAGGTTCTGTTTACAGTATCGTGATAGTGGCATCCGTGTTTGGCGACATCGCGGTGAACGCACATCGGAAGCGTGTATTCGTTATCGCCATACTGGTGTATCACCCGACGTGATAGTATGGGGTGACATTGGTTACACGTCTCGGCCACCTCTTGTTCGCATTCATGGCACTTTGAGTGGAGGACGTTACATTTCAGATCTGTTACGACCCGTGGCTCTACCCTTCATTCGATCCCTGCGAAACCCTACATTTCAGCAGGATAATGCACGACCGCATGATGCAGGTCCTGTACGGGCCTTTCTGGCTACAGAAAATGTTCGACTGCTGCCCTAGCCAGCACATTCTCCAGATCTCTCATCAATTGAAAACGTCTGGTCAATGGTGACCGAGCAACAGTCTCGTCACAAGACGCCAGTCACTACTCTTGATGAACTGTGGTATCGTGCTGAAGCTGCATGGGCAGCTGTACCTGTACACGCCATCTAAGCTCTGTTTGACTCAATGCCCAAGCGTATCAAGGCCGCTATTACGGCCAGAGGTAGTTGTTCTGGGTACTGATTTCTCAGGATCTATCCACCCAAATTGCGTGAAAATGTAATCACATGTCAGTTCCAGTATAATATAATTGTCCAATGAATACCCGTTTATCATCTGCGTTTCTTCTTGGTGTAGCAATTTTAATGACCAGTAGTGTATTATTTAAAGAAAGACCTCAGAGCCGATTTCGTATTTAAATATATATTTTGAACCGATCGCCCCCGACAAAATTCTGTTAAAAATCTTTTGACAATGTTGACTGAGCTGCAGAAGTAAAATACAGAGAGCAAAGTGTTACTTATAAGTACAACTTATGCAGACACGACACTGTAATTACAAAAGTCGGAGGCCATGAAAGAGAACTTATAGATGAAAAGGGAGCGAAACGGATTTGTAACCAATCCCTGAGGTTAATCAACGTATACAATGAGCGAGCTTCGAAAGGAAGCGAGGAGAAATTTCGAAAGGGAATTACAGTTCAGGGAGAAGAAATAAAAGCTTTCCCTGTGACGATGACGTAATTCTGTCAGGGACGGGAAAGGGGTTGGAAGAGCACGTACTTACTTATTCCTTGGCGCTGCAGCCCATGTAGGGCCTTTGCGTCTCTGATGATCGTGCCCAGTCCTGACGATTTCCTGCTCGTTTCCTCCATCTCCTGACTCCAATCTTTCTCAAATCATTTTCCACATCCTCCAGCTATCGTTTCCGGGGTCTCCCATTGCTCCTTTTGCCACCTGGATGTCCTGTGTAGACCTTTTTGACAGCTCGATCCTCCGACATTCGCTCTACATCGCCCAGCCATCTCAATCTGTTACACTTAATTTCAGTCATCATTTCCACACAGTTCCTCTAATTTCTTGCTTCTCCTTATCCATTGCCCCGCCTCATACACAGTTCTAAAAATCTTTCGTAATATCTTGCTCTCTCATCTTATAAGGAGTTCTTCTTCTGCTACAGTCATTGTCCATGTTTCTGAGCCATACGTTACCACCGGTCTTATGACTGTTCGATATACAGTCACCTTCGGTTTTCTGCTCAGGCTACGTGACTGATGAATTTTGATCAGGGCCCAGTACTATTTCCTGGAGCAACCCTAGATTTTATTTCTTCTCTTATTCTGCTAGCCTCCGTAACCAGCACTCCCAGGTATTGGAACTTCTCACATCTACCATAATTTCCTCTGTTCAGCTTAATATATTTCTCTTAAACAATAGCATTTTTCCTGGAAACAAAGAGATACTGTGTTTTTGTGTTGTTTACTTACCAACAGTTCTGCCTCCTTTTCCACTCTGCCAAATCCTTCTTCCATTTCTTTCAAACTTCTAGACAGCATACACACATCATCGACATAGAACATCGAAAAGATATTACAAGATAAATACTAACAAAAGTAAAACAAGAATAATGGAATTTAGTCGATTTAATCAGGCAATGCTGAGATGATTAGATTAGGACTACAATAGGCATTAAAATAGTAGATTGGCGTGCTATCTGGGCAGCAAAATAACTGATGTTAGAAGAAGTAGAGGATGTGAAATGCAGATTGCCAATGGCAAAAAAATATTTCTGAAAAAGAGAAATTAACTAATATTTAAAATCAATTTAACTGTTAGGGAGTCTTTTATGAAGCTCGGCCGTTGTGGCCGTGCTGTTGCAGGCGCTTCAGTCAGGAACCGCATGACCGCTACAGTTGCAAGTTCGAATCCTGCCTCGGGCATGGATGTGTGTGATGTCCTTAGGTTAGTTAGGTTTAAGTAGTTTTAAGTTCTAGAGGACTGATGACCACAGATGTTAAGTCCCATAGTGCTCAGAGCCATTTTTTTATGGGGGTATTTGTCTGCAGTGTAGCCTTGTATTGAAGTGAAACGTTAGTAGAGGGGCAAAGAGAGCACGGCCCATGTTGCATTGTTGCCAAATTTATTCAAGATGGCGGATTCAAGATGGTGGCGATAGATGTGGCAATGACATCATGTCGGGAAGTTCAAATTTCTGCAGGAAAATAGGACAGTTGGGCTACCTCCCTTACCCTAACCCTTTCCCCTCCCCTCCACCGGCAAATGGCGGGAAGTTCAAATTTTGGTGGAAAAAAGGTCAACTGGGCTACCTCCAGTAACCTAAGTCACCTGATCGCCACCTCTTCCTTGGAATTGTTGGGAAACGGACGCAGCCTGTGCTGGGCTGCTGGAGAGAGGAAGGAGTGTACTTTATTTTGGAACAATATATTTAGGGATGGATTTCACGTCATTTATTTACTACACTGATAAAAAACACTAGCTCTGACATGCTTTTGGTAACAATACACAGCCTACAAGACCTGCAAATTACTCGTATATTATCGAAATAATGCAGTACACTGATGTAAATTGTCAAAATAATACATATATAACACTCTGCAAACACTATCACTAATTGTAAACTTCAGAAATAAGGCACTGAACACCCTACAGACCTGCAAACTACTCGTAGGTCACCGAAATAATGCATATAAAATGCTCTGCAGACACGCTCACTGATTGTAATACCGAAATAATGCATTTAATAGCCCACAGACCTGCAAACTACTCGTAGGTCACCGAAATAATGCATGTAAAATGCTCTGCAGACCGGCTCACTAATTGTAATATCGAAATAATGCATTGAGTATCCCACCGACCTGCAAACTACTCGTAAATCGCCGAAATAATGCATTGCACGGTCTACAGACACACAAACAACTCGTAAATTGTCAAAATAACGCTTCTAAAACACTATGCAAACAGGCCCACTAATGATGAACTGTCAAAATAATGCATTGCACAGCTCACAGACATGTTCACAAAATAATGCAACAGACACGTTCACTACGCGTAAAATTGACAAAATAATGCTGTATAACGCTCTGCCAACACGCTCAAAGTAATGTAGGGAACAAACACTCAATGCACTTAAAAACCGCTTTCGGACTATCGTTAAGAAATTCGGATCAGAGGTCCAACGCGAGCACACGCCGACACTGCCGACCCCGCACATGCTCTTTGCAGGGCGAATCGAACGCCAGCAACCGCCAGAGAGACGAATGCAAGGACGCGAAACTTTGCTCTCACGCCGCTGCCGTGCAGCCAGCAGGTGAACATCGCGTCTATTTTCGGGTATACAGTTAGAATTCTTCGAGTGTTATACTGTCGTCTCATGTGTATGTAAATAACAACTAAGTCTCCCTCTGGACGAGCTATAGAAATCTTTTGCAGTGCCACCCACAATATCACAGGAAACGTTGTTCCAAGCAATCCTAACAGGACATGAGAGGTGCGTCTAGCACTGTTCGTGTTTACTGTGGCTGATGCATACCTTTCAGAGCTACGGGTCTATCGCCAAGCGAGAGACGTTTGTCAGTGCAAAGTGTCTATGTAAATAAGAGGCAGTGTACCTCCCTGAAAGCGTAAAGTGTCGTAGAAGTAGTGAATGGTCGCTTTTGTTGTTGTTGTAAGAGCTTTCGTCTTGTCTCAGCTTGTCTGCATGGAAATTCTTGCCCTACCAGGTGCTGTTTACACAAATACACCACTGCCCATTAAAATTGCTACACCAAGAAGAAATACAGATGATAAACGGGTATTCATTGGTCAAATATACTATACCAGTCCTGACATGTGATTACATTTTCACGCAATTTGGGTGCATAGATCCTGAGAAATCAGTACCCAGAACAATCACCTCTGGCCGTAATAACGGCCTTGATACGCCTATGCATTGAGTCAAACAGAGCTTGGATGGCGTGTACAGGTACAGCTGCCCATGCAGCTACCACAGTTCATCAAGAGTAGTGACTGGCGTATTGTGACGAGCCAGTTGCTCGACCACCATTGACCAGACGTTTTCAATTGGTGAGAGATCTGGAGAATGTGTTGGCCAGGGCAGCAGTCGAACATCTTCTGTATCCAGAAAGGCCCATACAGGACCTGCAACATGCGGTCGTGCATTATCCTGCTGAAATGTAGGGTTTCGCAGGGATCGAATGAAGGGTAGAGCCACGGGTCGTAACACATCTGAAATGTAACGTCCACTGTTGAAAGTGTCGTCAATGCGAACAAGAGGTTACCGAGACGTGTAACCAATGGCACCCCATACCATCACGCCTGGTGATACGCCAGTATGGCGATGACGAATACATGCTTCCAATGTGCGTTCACCGCGATATCGACAAACACGAATGCGACCATCATGATGCTGTAAACAGAACTTTGATTCATCCGAAAAATGACGTTTTCCCATTCGTGCACCCAGGTTCGTCGTTGAGTACACCATCGCAGGTGGTCCTGTCTGTGATGCAGCGTCGACGGTAACCGCAGCCATGGTCTCCGAGCTGATAGTCCTTGCTGCTGCAAACGTCGTCGAACTGTTCGTGCAGATGGTTGTTGTCTTGCAAACGTCCCCATCTGTTGACTCAGGGATCGAGACGTGGCTGCACAATCCGTTACAGCCATGCGGATAAGATGCCTTGTCATCTAGACTGCTAGTGATAAGATGCCGTTGGGATACAGCACGGCTTTCCGTATTACCATCCTGAAACCACCGATTCCATATTCTGCTAACAGTCATTGGATCTCGGCCAACGCGAGCAGCAATGTCGCCATACAATAAACCGCAATCGCGATAGGCTACAATCAGACCTTTATCAAAGTCGGAAAAACTTTCCTCATGTCAGCACGTTGTAGGTGTCGCCACCGGCGCCAACCTTGAGTGAATGGTCTGAAAAGCTAATCATTTGCATATCACAGCATCTTCTTCCTGTCGGTTAAATTTCGCGTCTGTAGCACGTCATCTTCGTGGTGTAGCAATTTTAATGGCCAATAGTGTAGCTCAGAGTAACAGCGAATGCATTCTTCCTGATGGTGATAACGAGGCGCCAGCTCGAATTATGTTGGAAACGGAAAAAGAACGTCAGTTTTTGCAGGTGACGTCACAGCAACCAATTCAATGTTGCCAAGCGACAATTATGACTTTCCCGCATAAACATACGCAGTGTAGTCTGTATCATTTAACGAGGCTCGCACTATTTGAATCAGTCTGACACTTCCTTTATACAAATTCATAGCGATATAAAATCTACATCGTATTTGTAATGTAAGTTCGGCAGTACTAGGCATACACTTCGTTCCCTCACGGATCACCGAACCACCACTACTCTCTGCATGCACGCGAACTCGCACTACTATGCACACTATTCGACTCTCTGGCTATCGATGTATCACCCACTCTCTCCCTGTATTATAGCTGTTCTAATTTGCTCATTACGTTTCGTGACGTTATTACAAAGAATGGTACACGAAACTGAAACATTGCTTCGACCAAAATTAAACAATGGCTCTGAGCACTATGGGACTCAACTGCTGAGGTCATTAGTCCCCTACAACTTAGAACTAGTTAAACCTAACTAACCTAAGGACATCACAAACATCCATGCCCGAGGCAGGATTCGAACCTGCGACCGTAGCGGAAAATTAAACATGCTAATAATAAATACATAGCATAAAGTAATAAAAGTAATTCAGCAGAATCAATGACCTGTTTTAAATTGTGTACCATTGTTGAACACTGTTTCCTACAGAGCTGATATTGGTGCCGGTGCGCAGTGCGGTTCAAAGCATTACGAGGCAATATGAACCATTTGTCGAACTAAGATAGTGCAATCGCAATTGAAACTTAGTTCAAATGTGATGATAGCGTCATATGCAATTTTGGCACTGGTAGTAATAACCTCCCAGCCCCCTCCCCCCCCCGCCCCCCTCCCCCCATGAACCACGGACCTTGCTGTTGGTGGGTGGTGGGAAGGCTTGTATGCCTCAGCGATACAGATAGCCATACCGCAGGTGCAACCACAATGAATGGGTATCTGTTGAGAGGCCAAACAAACGTGTGGTTCCTGAAGAGGGGCAGCAGCCTTTTCAGTAGTTGCAGGGGCAACAGTCTGGATGATTGACTGATCTGGCTCTGTAACACTAACCAAAACGGCATTGGTGTGCTGGTACTGCGAACAGCTGAAAGCAAGGGGAAACTACAGCCGTAATTTTTCCCGAGGGCATGCAGCTTTACTGTATGGTTAAATGATGATTGCATCCTCTTGGGTAAAATATTTACTGTTGTGGATTGGCAGGAGAGCCAACCCAGGAATACTAAAGGAAGCCGAAAGGCACGCGTTTTAGCTCACGCAGGCTGGCGTGAGGTGTGGAACAGGACAGGGAAATTAGACTTTAGTAAAACGGACGTAGCTGGTGGAATACTTAACTTTAATCCGTTAAAGGTGAACGTCGGTCTGACGGTACATGATTAACAAGATCAACAGCAACTGATAATGGCGCCTTGCTAGGTCGTAGCAAATGACGTAGCTGAAGGCTATGCTAACTATCGTCTCGGCAAATGAGAGCGTATTTTGTCAGTGAACCATCACTAGCAAAGTCGGTTGTACAACTGGGGGAGTGCTAGGAAGTCTCTCTAGACCTGCTGTGTGGCGGCGCTCCGTCTGCAATCACTGATAGTGTCGACACGCGGGTCCGACGTATACTAACGGACCGCGGCCGATTTAAAGGCTACCACGAAGCAAGTGTGGTGTCTGGCGGTCACACCACATTTACCCTCCGGGCGGGGACTACTCAGGAGGATGTCGTTATCAGGAGAAAGAAACCGCGGGTTCTACGGATCGGAACGTGGAATGTCAGATCCCTTAATCAGGCAGGTAGGTTAGAAAATTTAAGAAGGGAAATGGATAGGTTAAAGTTAGATATAGTGAAAATTAGTGAAGTTTGGTGGCAGGAGGGACAGGACTTTTGTTCAAGTGAATACAGGGTTATAAATACAAAATCAAGTAGGGTAATGCAGGAGTGAATTTAATAATAAATACAAAAATAGGAATGCAGGTAAGCTACTACGAACTGCATAGTGACTGCAGTATTGTAGCAAAGATAGACACGAAGCTCACGCCTACCACAGTAGTACAACTTTATATGCCAACTAGCTCCGCAGATGACGAAGAGATTGATGAAATGTATGATGAGATAAAAGAAATCATTCAGATAGTGATGGGAGACTAAAATTTAATAGTCATGGGTGATTGGAATTCGATAGTAAGAAAAGGAAGAGAAGGAAACGAAGTAGGTAAAAATGGAATGAGGGTAAGGAATGAAAGAGGAAGACGTCTGGTAAAATTTTGCACAGAGCGTAACTTAATCACAGCTAACACTTGGTTCATGAATCTTTAAAGAAGGTTGTATACATGGAAGAGGTCTGGAGATACTGGAAGGTTTCGGAGAGATTATATAATGGTAAGACAGGGATGTAGGAACCAGGTTTTAAATTGTAAGACATTTCCAGGGGCAGATGTGGACTCTGACCACAATTTATTGGTTATGAACTGTAGATTAAAACTGAAGAAACTGCAAAAAGGTGGGAATTTAAGGAGATGGAACCTGGATAAACTGACTAAACCACAGGTTGTACAGCGAGAGTATTAGGGAACGATTGACAAGAATGGGGGAAAGTAATACATTAGAAGAAGAATGGGTAGCTTTGAGAGATGAAATGGTGAAGGCAGCAGAGGATCAAGTAGGTAAAAAGACGAGGGGTAGTAGAAATCCTAGCGTAACAGAACATAAATTGAATTTAATTGATGAAAGGAGAAAACATAAAAATGCAGCAAATGAAGCAGGCAAAAAGAAATACAAACGTCTCAAAAATGAGATCGACAGAAGCGCAAAATGGCTAAGTAGGGATGGCTAGAGGACAAATGCAGGGATGTAGAGGGATATATCACTAGGGGTAAGACAGATAATGCCTACAGAAAAGTTAAAGAGACCTTTGGAGTAAAGAGAACCACTTGTATGAATATCAAGAGCACAGATTGAAACCCAGTTCTAAGCAAAGAAGGGAAAGCAGAAATGTGGAAGGAGTATATAGAGGGTCTATACAAGGGCGATGTTCTTAAGGACAATATTATGGAAATGGGAGAGGATGTAGATGAAGATGAAATGGGATATATGAAACTGCCTGAAGAGTTTGACAGAGCACAGAAAGACCTAAGTCGAAACAAGGTCCCGGGAGTAGACAACATTCCATTAGAACTACTGATAGCCTTGGGAGAGCCAGTCCTGACAAAACTCTACCATCTGGTGAGCAAGATGTATGAGACAGGCGAAATACCTTCAGACTTCAAGAAGAATATAATAATTCCAATCCCAAAGAAAACAGCTGTTGACAGATGCGAAAATTATCGAACTATTAGTTTAATAAGTCGCGACTGCAAAATACTAACGCGAATTCTTTACATACGAATCGAAAAACTGGTAGAAGACGACTGCGGGGGAGATCAGTTTGGATTCCGTAGAAATACTGGAACACATGAGGCAATACTGACCCTATGATTTATCTTAGAAGATATATTAAGGAAAGGCGACCTACGTTTCTAGCATTTGTAGACTTAGAGAAAGCTTTTGACAATGTCGACTGGAATACTCTCTTTCAGATTCTGAAGGTGGCAGGGGTAAAAAACAGGGAGCGAAAGGCTATTTACAATTTGTATAGAAACCAGACGACATTTGTAAGATGGTTCAAAATGCTCTCAGCACTATGGGACTTAACATCTGTGGTCATCAGTCTCCTAGAACTTAGAACTACTTAAACCTAACTAACCTAAGGACATCACACACATCCATGCCCGAGGCAGGATTCGAACCTGCGACCGTAGCGGTCACGCGGTTTCAGACTGAAGCGCCAGAACCGCACGGCCACACCGGCCGGCCACTTGTAAGAGTCGAGAGGTATGAAAGGGAAGCAATGGTTGGGAAGGGAGTGCGACAGGGCTGTAGCCTATCCGCGATGTTATTCAATCTGTATATTGAGCAAGCAGTAAAGAAAAAGAAAGAAAAATTCAGAAATAAAACTTTGAGGTTCGCCGATGATATTGTAATTCTGTCAGAGACAGAGCAGTTGAACGGAATGGAGAGTGTCTTGAAAGGAGGGTATAAGATGAACATCAACAAAGCAAAACGAGGATAATGGAATGTAGTCGAATTAAATCGGGTGATGCTGAGGGAATTAGATTAGGAAATGAGACACTTAAAGTGATAAATGAGTTTTGCTATTTGGGGAGCAAAATGACTGATATAAAATGTAGACTGGCAATGGCAAGGAAAGCGTTCCTGAAGAAGAGAAATTTATTAACATTGACTATAGAGTTAAGATTCAGGAAGTCGTTTCTGGAAGTATTTATATGGAGTGTAGCCATGAATGGAAGTGAGACGTGGACGATAAACAGTTTAGACATGAAGAGTATAGAAACTTTCGAAATGTTATGCTACAGAATGAATGCTGAAGATTAGATGGATAGACCACATAACTAATGGGGAGGTACTGAATAGAATTGGGGAGAATTGGGGAGAATAGAAATTTGTGGCACAACTTGACTAGAAGAAGGGATCGGTTGGTAGGACATGTTCTGAGGCATCAAGGGATCACCAATTTAGTGTTGGAGGGCAGCGTGGAGGGTGAAAATCGTAGAGGGAGACGAAGAGATGAATACACTAAGCAGATTCAGAAGGATGTAGGTTGCAGTAGGTACTGGGAGATGAAGAAGCTTACACACGATATAGTAGCATGGAGAGCTGCATCAAACCAGTCTCAGGACTGAAGACAGCAACAACAACAACAGTAATAACCAAGTTTCGTCTTAGAAGTCGATTACGAGATGAGTTCAGCAGATCAGAGCAACAGCATTTCCTACGAATAAGTAGCCACCCGGCATGCCACGACCGATTGTCATCCCGGACAACACTGCAACGCTAAATTTTTAGTGAAGTTCAGCGTGATCAGTTGGTAGGATTTTCCAGTCGTTAACACGTCGGACAGAAGTGTGCGATGAATGATGCATCTGCATATCATTTCCATCCGTACAAGCATTAAGTGGTGTGAACAATTATTGCCCAGAGATCACCAAGTACGTCGCAATTTCTGTATACAACTTCCGGCGATGATCAACACTCATCCCGATTTTCTCAACAATTTCACAATGTTTGGCGGGGCCCGTTGACAGATATCGGGCTATGTGAGGAAACAAAACTTCAGGCGGTGTACGCAGACTTCTACATCTATATCTACACAACTTCTCCGCTCCGATAGCTGAGTGGTCAGCACCACGTAGTCATGCGAAGGGCTCCGGGTTCGATTCCCGGCTGGGTCGGAGATTTTCTCCACTCAGGGACTGGGTGTCGTATTGTCCTAAGCATCGTCATGTCTTCCCCATCGACACGGAAGTCGCCCAAGCGGCGTCAACTCAAAAGACTTGCACCAGGCGACCCGTCTACCCGACGGGAGGCCGTAGCTACACGACATTCCATTTGATTCACAATTAAGTGGCTGGCATAGGGTTCATCGAACCACCTTTAACCTACTTCTCTACGGCTTCAATCTCGAACGCTGCATGGGAAAAACGAACACTTAATCATTTCCCTGCGAGTTCTGATTTCACCCCACGTAGGTGGGCGCCAAAAAACTATTTTCACCCTCTGAGGACAAAGACGGCGATTGAAATTTCATGAGAAGGTCCTGCCGCATCAATAAACGCCTTTGTTTTAATGACTGCCACTCCAATTCGTGTGTGATATCCAAGCTGACCTTCTTTGAACTTTTTTGATGTCCTCCGTCAATCCTATCTGATGCAGATGCCACACCGCACAGCAGTGCTCCAGAAAACGGCGGACAAGCGTAGTTTGACAGTCTCTTTACTAAACCCGTTACATTTTCTAAGTGCTCTGCTAATAAATTGCTGTCTTTGGTTTGCTTTCCCCACAGTATTATCTATACGATAATTTCAATTTAAGTTATTCGTAATGGTAACCGCTAATTATTTACTTCAATTTACAGCCTTTTTGGATTTGTGTTATTTATCGCGCAACTGAAATTTAACGGAATCTTTTTAGTGCTCATTGGATGATTCCACACTTTTCATGATTTAGAGTGAAATGTCATTGCATCATACAGATATCTTGTCTAAATAATTTTGCAATTGGTTTTTGATCATCTGATGACATTATTTGACAGTAAATGACACCAGACAGCAGACCAAACACCGTTGCTCAGTCCACACTTTACGATAAGCAGCTGGAGACTGTCGAATCCTTTGCCTACCTAGGCAGTAAAATTATATCAGACGGAAGGTCAAGGAAGGATATTGTTACGCTGAATCCATCAGGCAAAATTTGCTTTTATCAAGGGGTAATCAGTAACATCTCTTATTAATTTATTTGTTATATATATCTCAATTGTCGTCGGTACTATTTCTTTGAATTTAAACCACATCTTGTCTACCAGCACATAGTCAGACTGGAAGGAGCGGAGACAGTCTCTTAGGAAGATGTCAAGCGAATTTGGATCCGTTTTTTAAGTAGATGTGTTTGGATGTTACGGTATTCCGTCAAGCTACAACAATCTTGTGGTTACTAATCACTTTATCTGTCATGATGCTCCTTATTTGGCCACGATTATTTGTTGCTAAGAGGTCAAGCATGTTTTCGCAAACATTTACACTTCGAGTGAGCTCCTGAACTAGTTCTTCAAAATAACTTTCTGACAAAGCATTCTGTGCGATTTCGGACGACGTTTTATGCCTTCCGCCGACTTTAAACACATATTTTCGCCAAGCCAACATATCGAGGGTAGATCAAAGTCACCAACAAATATAATTGTATGAGTGGGGTACCTATTTGATATAACATTCGAGTTTTCTTTGAACTGTTCAGCAACTATATCATCTGAGCTGCGAAGTGGGTAAAATGAACCAATTATTAATTTATTCCAGTTGTCATGTATGACCTCCACCCATACTAACCCACAGGAAATATCTACTTCAATTTTGCTACAAGATAAACTGCTTCTGACAGCAATAAACACTCCACCACCAACTGTATTTAATCTGGTCTTTCTGGACACGGTTAACGAATAGGTTCCTTTGTAAAAGTTTCGGTTGAATTTATTTCCGCCTTCAGCCAGCTTTCCGTACATGTAAGGATTGCGGAGTCAATGCTTTCTATTAGCGTTTGGAGCTCTGGAACTTTCCCAACACACCTACGACAGTTTACAACTAGAATATTGACTGTTGCTGTGTCTACCATATTCCTTGTTTCGTCCTGCTGTCTTTGAAACTGAAGCCCTTTCTGCGTGTTCCTGAGACACTCTAACCTGAAAAAACCGCCGAGTCCCCTCCACACAGCCCCCGCTACCCCTGTAACCGCTTCCGCGTGCAGTGGCCTCCCAACCTATTTAACAGAACATATTATAGAAACCCACCACCCTATGGAGCAAGTCGGGAATCTGCAACGGACACAGCTGCAGAACCGATTAGGCCTCTGATTCAGACACTCGACTCGGTACTGTACCAAAGGACCACAGCCGGTTCTGTCCACGATACAACAGACGATGGGCACTGCCTTCATATCGCAGGCAAGACTGGCAGTCTTTACCTCTTCATACAGCCGCGCGAAACCAGCCAGAATCTCTTCCGATCCCAAGCGATACACATCGTTAGGTCCAATATGAGTTATCATCTGCAGTTGGCTGCACCCTGTGCTCCTCATGGCATCCAGGAGTGCCCGTTCCACATCTGGAATGTCTCCTCCCGATATGCATACGGCGTGCACATTGGATTCCTTCACCGTGTTCGCAGCCATATCCCTAAGAAGCTACGTTACGCGTCTATCGTTGGAGCACCCAACTACACTACCGGCCATTAAAATTGCTACACCACGAAGATGACGTGCTACAGACGCGAAATTTAACCGACAGGAAGAACATACTGTGATATGCAAACAGTTAGCTTTTCAGAGCATTCACACAAAGTTGGCGCCGGTGGCGACACCTACAACGTGCTGATATGAGGAAAGTTTCCAACCGATTTCCATTACACAAACAGCAGTTGACCGGCGTTGCCAGGTGAAACGTTGTTGTGATGCCTCGTGTAAGGAGGAGAAATGCGTACCATCACGTTTCCGACTTTGATAAAGGTCGGATTGTAGCCAATCGCGATTGCGGTTTATCGTATCGCGACATTGCTGCTCGCGTTGGTCGAGATCCAATGACTGCTAGCAGAATATGCAATCGGTGGGTTCAGGAGGGTAATACGGAACGCCGTGCTGGATCCCAACGGCCTTGTATCACTAGCAGTCGAGATGACAGGCATCTTATCCGCATGGGTGTAACGGATCGTGCACCCACGACTCGATTCCTGAGTCAACAGATGGGGACGTTTGCAAGACAACAACCGTCTGCACGAACAGTTCGACGACGTTTGCAGCAGCATGGACTATCAGCTCGGAGACCATGGCTGCGGTTACCCTTGACGCTGCATCACAGACAGGAGCGCCTGCGATGGTGTACTCAACGACGAACCTGGGTGCACAAATGGCAAAACGTCATTTCTTCGGGTGAATCCAGGTTCTGTTTCCAGCATAATGATGGTCGCATCCGTGTTTGGCGACATCGCGGTGAACGTACATTGAAAGCGTGTATTCGTCATGGCCATACTGGCGTATCACCCGGCGTGATGGTATGGGGTGCCACTGGTTACACGTCTCGGTCACCTCTTGTTCGCATTGACGGCACTTTGAACAGTGGACGTTACATTTCAGATGTGTTACGACCCGTGGCTCTACCCTTCATTCGATCCCTGCGAAACCCTACATTTCAGCAGGATAATGCACGACCGCATGTTGCCGGTTCTGTACGGGCTTTTCTGGAAAGAGAAAATGTTCGACTGCTGCCCTGGCCAGCACATTCTCCAGATCTCTCACCAACTGAAAACGTCTGGTCAATGGTGGCCGAGCAATTGGCTCGTCACAATACGGCAGTCACTACTCTTGATGAACTGTGGTATCGTGTTGAAGCTGCATGGGCAGCTGTACCTGCACACGCCATCCAAGTTGTGTTTGACTCAATGCCCAGGCGTATCGAGGCCGTTATTACGGCCAGAGGTGGTTGTTCGGGGTACTGATTTCTCAGGATCTATGCACCCATATTGCGTGAAAATGTAATCACACGTTAGTTCTAGTACAATATATTTGTCCAATGAATATCCGTTTATCATCTGCATTTCTTCTTGGTGTAGCAATTGTAATGGCCAGTAGTGTACCTGTAAAAAACAAGGAGAACACAAACGAAATTTCCTATGAGAAGCTGTGTCAACTGCCAGTGCTCATAAATATAATTCGCAAACCAACGGTGTACTCGTCTTTACCTGCAGCAGGGACGCAAGGTACTCTCTCACTGATGGTGTATCCGACAGTCAGTCCTCATCAAATGCAGGAATGACCTTTTCATAGCAGAAGAGTTACTATGTGGTGTGACAAGTCTCCGCAGGTTCTTACTGGTCTGTACTTCCTTGAGAATGATGCGGGGCGCATTGCCACATGAACATCAGATCGATATGTTACGTTGGAACAGTTTAGAATGCAGGAAACGCGTCGTAAGAATATCCATCTGCAGCTGTTGTGGTTCCAACGGGACAGTGCAACCGCTCACACAGTCAGAACGTCAATGACACCCTTTTGAGGAATTTCGCAGTGAGTCCTGCTTTCCGCTTTGGTGGCGTCAGCTGCCGACCCCGTTCACCAGATTTATCGGCTTGCAACTTTTTGCTCTAGGGTTCCCTGAAATCCAAAGTTATTGCTTACAGCCCAACTACTACGGAGGCCTTTAAAAACAACATTAACGCGAAAATCGACGCCATAAGAAGTGACATCCTTCGCGAGGTTATCGCCAGTATGGCGTACCAAAACTGAACCTCCAGCAATGGTGGACACCTAAGGAACATAGTTTGTAACAAATGACATGTCTAATAAAATGCTATGATGTTGTCTTTCGAACAATGTGTAGCTGTATATATTCATGGTCAACTAAATTGTGTAAAATGAGATATTGCTGCACCCCGTTCTATATATCGAAACACACGATCCAGCAAAGACACATATAGTGTTCCCATACTGCAACGATGTAAAAAAAACGAAAAAGAAGAGAAGGAAAAAAATAATAGCCTCTCATAACTGGCAACGTTCTTATAAGCCCTAAGTCCACGTGCATGTACACCTACATCCATACTCCTCAAGACCTGAATGGAGCCAGCTCGATGGTACCCTATAGTACTACTAATCATTTCCTGTTCTGCCAGACTCACAAACAGAGCGAGGGCAAAAACGACTTGTCTGTGTGTCTCCGTCCGAGCCCTAATATCTCAGATATTATCTTCATTGTTCAAACGGCTCTGAGCACTATGGGACTTAACATCTGAGGTCATCAGTCCCTTAGACTTAGAACTTCTTAAACCTAACCAACCTAAGGACATCACACACATCGATGCCCGAGGCAGGATTCGAACCTGCGGCCGTAGCAGTGGCTCGGTTCCGGACTGAAGCGCCTAGAGCCGCTCGGCCACCTTTCGCGAAATATAAGTTGGCGACAGGAGACTCTTTCTGCAGTCAGACTCAAAGGGCGGTTCTCTAAATGTTTTTCAATAGTCCTCTTCGAAAAGAACGCCCCCTGTTGTTCGAATGTACTGGTAACAAGCCTAGCAGCCCGCCTCTGAATTGCTTCGATGTCTTCCTTTAATCCGACCTGGTTCGGATCCCAAACACTCGAGAGTACTCAACAGCGGGTCGCAGTAGTGATCTAGATACGGTCTCCTTTACAGGTGAACCACACTCTACTAAAATTCTCCCAACAAACCGAAGTCGAACATTCGCCTTCCCTACTACAGTTCTTACATGCTCATTCCATTTCATAACGCTTTGCAACGATGCGCCTAGATTACTGTCAAGGAGCACACTACTAATACTGTATTCGAACATTATGGGTTTGTTTTACCTAATCACCTGCACTAACTTACATTTTTTTCTACATTTAGAGCTAGCTGCTTTCCATCACACCAACTAGAAATTCTGTATATCTTGTATCCTCCCACAGACACTCAACATCGGCCGGCCGAAGTGGCCGTGCGGTTAAAGGCGCTGCAGTCCGGAACCGCAAGACCGCTACGGTCGCAGGTTCGAATCCTGCCTCGGGCATGGATGTTTGTGATGTCCTTAGGTTAGTTAGGTTTAACTAGTTCTAAGTTCTAGGGGACTGATGACCTCAGCAGTTGAGTCCCATAGTGCTCAGAGCCATTTAGCCACACTCAACATCGACACCTTACCGTACACCACAGCATCATCATTAAAGAGTCGCAGACGGCTGCCCATATTGTGCGTCAGATATTTTTTGTATGTAGGAAATAAAACCGGACCTATTCAGATGTCCGTGCAGGAATTAGAACCCAGGCCCCCCCTCGACCGATAGTTCAGCGTCTAACCATTGTGAACCGTGATTTATTTTCAAAGAATATTCTTAAGAATTTATTTTACTTACTAGCGATTCATCAAGAACATTAACACAGCTAATCACACTATGTAAGCATGGAAGTAGTTGCCAGGGAGTAACTGATGAAATCATAATCAAATTCCTTTTAACAAATGGGAATTTTATTCACTTTAATAGTGCCTAAAAGCATTTTTTAAAAGAAACACATTTAAAATTATAATCAGAAAGCACCCTCTAGATATCAAAGTTACAATTTATTCAGAGGCAGAAAGAAACAAGTCAAGTTTTGAGTGTATCAGCTTTCGGGCACAGAACCTTGCCGCCCCCCTTTGACATGGCCATAGTTACGACCCCTGACAACACCCTCTGAAAGGCTACACTGGTGCAAATCTGCAACACACCAGATTGCTTTAAACTAAGAGTTTTAACAATTTACGCAAGCACGCAAACTATGCACCCCCCGTAGGAGGCATGTAAATGTTACAAAACACTAACAATTAAAATATTAACCTTGCCACTGAAGGTGCAACTTGATTTTAACTTCTAAGAGAAGTCTTACGGTGAAAGGTTGGCAACTTTATATACAAAAATGATCATTTAAATAAAAGCCCATGAAATGCAATCTTATATAAAATTCTACAAGGTTGGCCAAACAATAGTTAAGATGCTCTACAGTACATAGATACCGCCTCTCAAGATCATAGGCAATAATATCAAAGTTTTCAAAGATCAAAACATATTTCAGGTATTAGGCCGTTACACTCCAAGCAATAAATTCGTTAACACACCAAATCTGACAACATGACAGAGGCAGCTACTAATGTACAGTAGAGTGATAGGGAAATTACCGAACAACCCGAGCCGCAGGTTGCTCTAACCCGCCTCTACTCCACAAGGGAAAAACGGACCACCCAGTTTATAAGCAACCACTTTCCCGCGGGTGGGCAAACGGAGAAGAATGGTGGGACGACCCCAAAGCAAAGCGGCTGGTGACCTCCCCAAGAAAAAAGTAGAATATAATAAATCAAATAACATATCACCAATCACTTAACTTCTAATAAACTGCGATTTCTCGAGAAGGCGTGGCGCAGCACCCCCAAATCGCTCTCCCGAACCGTCCGCTGCCAGCCGCTTCAACGGACGCAGGAAGGCGCGCCGATCTCCCGTCTCACGGCGTCGCAGCTCGCACCGGCCAGACTGATGTCGTGGGTTGACTCCTGTTGCTCTCGTGTCGACCGCGAAGTCACTACCCCTCGCTATACGCCGCGACCCACTGGACTGAAGTGGCGACCTCACATGCGCCGACGTTCAAGACGGACAAGTCATCTCGTGTCTCAGTGCGCGACCGACCAACCGATCGATCCAACCGCCAATGACTATTGCCTGAGCAAACTCGAGCAGACTGGCGGCCTAAGCGCAGACTCAGATGCAGGAACTAAGCACCGACCGGGCGACCACTCGCTGAGTTCTCTTACTGGCGGAGTGGAAAGACTCTCATTTTGCCGGCTTTAAAGGTTGATCCGAACAACAGACATAGTAGCACTCCGAACGACAGACAGACACTAAATGCCTAAAAAATGCGGACGAGAGACAGACTAGCAAGCCGGCCGTGGTGGCCGAGCGGTTCTAGGCGTTACAGTCTGGAACCACGCGACCGCTGCTGTCGCAGGCTCGAATCCTGCCTCGGGCATGGATGTGTGTCATGTCCCTAGGTTAGTTAGGTTTAAGTAGTTCTAAGTCCTAGGTGCCTGATGACCTCAGACGTTAAGTCCCATAGTGCTCAGAGCCATTTGAACGATTTTTTTGAACATATTAGCAAGCTGGCGACGAGAGACTGACCCAGACTGACCGACTGGCGAGCTCATAGCGCTCCTTAAATGCAACAGGCAACGTTTCCCATCTGAGGGAGACACCAAAGCTTCGATTTCCACAGCGGCGCCGCCGCCAGAAACGGAGGACGACTGTTTCACACTACGCGCTGCGGCGAACTGTTCAAAACAGCAATTTTTTTTTACCACAGCTCACATTGCACCAACATCCAACTTCCTAAGTCGGTACACTGAGGAATGTCTGAGAGCACACGGCCTGGCTGGCCGCTGTGACAAATGACGATGAAGCGTGAGTGGGCGACACCACCTGCCGTTCCGTGGGAAGTGGCGTTCCGGTGTGCGAGCGCCGGCGCGCGCCAGCGGACGACCCGCGATCGCCGCTTTCACAACAGGTCGCCGCTTTTGACGCAGCGAAGTGCAGCGGAGCACGTTCCCATGCACAGCGAGGCTAATGAGGGCTACACGGCCGGAGAAAGCTGCGTGTCCCGGCGGGAACGTGTTTGCCGGCCAGATCGCCATCTCCCGCGCGTGACCCGTCCGCGTCTGGAGAAATTATAAACGCCGCGCCGGCGCGCTGTGGGGGAGCTGGCAACTAGCGAGCAGCGGGCAGCGGGCCTCCCGGCCGACGCCCTTCGCTCCCGGGCCGCGGTGACGCAAACGAGCCCAAGAGCTGGCCTACCTGGAGGCCTGCGAGGCGTCTCAGGGAGCCGCGATAAGGCTCAGCCGTGTGGGGGTGGGCTCAGCCGGGCGAGGTGGCGCAGCGAAAAGGCGCCGTCCTCTTTGGGGATCCAAAATCCCGTCCAACCATCAGGATTTGTTTTCCCTGATTTGCGTAAGTCGCTTAAGGTGAATATCGACATGCTATCTCTCAAAGATCACGGCCAGTTTCCTTGTGCAGTACGACGGAAGTTAACTTAAAAAAATTAATTTCATGGTTGTTATTCGTTAAAGCAAAGAAGGGAAAGCAGAAAGGTGGAAGGAGTATATAGAAGGACTACACAGGGGCGATGTACTTCAGGACAATATTATGGAAATGGGACATTATGTAGATGAAGATGAAATGGGAGATACGATACTGCGTGAAGAGTTTGACAGAGCACTGAAAGACCTAAGTCGAACAAGACCCCGGGAGTAGACAACATTCCATTAGAACTACTGACGGCCTTGGGAGAGCCAGTCCTGACAAAACTCTACCATCTGGTGAGCAAGATGTATGAGACAGGCGAAATACCCTCAGACTTCAAGAAGAATATAATAACTCCAATCCCAAAGAAAGCAGGTGTTGACAGATATGAAAATTACCGAAATATCAGTTTAATAAGTCACAGCTGCAAAATACTAACACGAATTCTTTACAGACGAATGGAAATACTGGTAGAAGCCGACCTCGAGGAAGATCAGTTTGGATTCCGTAGAAATATTGGAACACGTGAGTCAATACTGACCATACGACTTATCTTAGAAGAAAGATTAAGGAAAGGCAAACCTACGTTTCTAGCATTTGTAGACTTAGAGAAAGCCTTTGACAATGTTGACTAGAATACTCTCTTTCAAATTCTAAAGGTGGCAAGGGTAAAATACAGGGAGCGAAAGGCTATTTACAATTTGTACAGAAACTAGATGGCAGTTATAAGAGTCGAGGGACATGAAAGGGAAGCAGTGGTTAGGAAGGGAGTGAGACAGGGTTGTAGCCTCTCCCCGATGTTATTCAATCTGTATATTGAGCAAGCAGTAAAGGAAACAAAAGAAAAATTCGGAGTAGGTATTAAAATCCATGGAGAAGAAATAAAAACTTTGAGGTTCGCCGATGACATTGTAATTCTGTCAGAGACAGCAAAGGACTTGGAAGAGCAGTTGAACGGAATGGACCGTGTCTTGAAAGGAGGATATAGGATGAACATCAACAAAAGCAAACGAGGATAATGGAATGTAGTCGAATTAAGTCGGGTGATGCTGAGGGAATTAGCTTAGGAAATGAGACACTTGAAGTAGTAAAGGAGGTTTGCTATTTGGGGAGCAAAATAACTGATGATGGTCGAAGTAGAGAAGATATAAAATGTAGACTGTCAATGGCAAGGAAAGCGTTTCTGAAGAAGAGATATTTTTTAACATCGAGTATAGATTTAAGTGTCAGGAAGTCGTTTCTGAAAGTATTCGTATGGAGTGTAGCCTTGTATGGAAGTGAAACATGGACGATAAATAATTTGGACAGGAAGAGAATAGAAGCTTTCGAAATGTGGTGCTACAGAAGAATGCTGAAGATTAGATGGGTAGATCACATAACTAATGAGGAGGTATTGAATAGAATTGGGGAGAGGAGGAGTTTGTGGCACAACTTGACGAGAAGAAGAGACCGGTTGGTAGGACATGCTCTGAGGCATCAATGGATCACAAATTTGGCATTGGAGGGCAGCGTGGAGGGTAAAAATCGTAGAGATGAATACACTAAGCAGATTCAAAGGGATGTAGCTTGCAGTAGGTACTGGGAGATGAAGAAACTTGCACAGTATAGGGTAGCATGGAGAGCTGCATCAAACCAGTCTCAGGACTGAACACCACAACAACAACAACATATGCATTATTGTGACATTCTTTCCATAGTTTAAATGCATTAAAAGTATTGTTTAATTAGAATTAAGTGTTACAAAGTGAATGATGCTCTGTTGGAAAATAGGACAAGAGGAAAAATCGAAATGTTGGGCTGTGACGCTATAAGAGAACGCTGAAAATTATATGGAGTGATAATATAAGAAATTGGAGGTTCTCTGCAGAATTGACGGGCAGAGGAACATTAACAAGGGGAAGGGAAAAAGTGAAAGGACATTTCTGAGACGTCAAGCAAGGCCTTCCACGGTAGTTGTGGAAGCTGTGGACGGTAAAAGCTGTAGGAGAAGACAGAGGTTAGAGGACGTTCTGTGCAGTGCTACAGTGGGCTCTGGGATGAAGAGTTGCACAGGACAGCAATTCGTTGTGGGCCGCTTCAAACCAGCCACAAAAAAAGGGGAGGGGGGGATAAAGTGCGGTGTCGTCCGTGGAGCGAACTGCTAAAGCAAGTTTGGCACCCCGGAACGAAGCCACCGAAAAGTATAGTCGTCGCAGCATGCCGCAACGTGAGAAACGCCGGCGTAGCCACACCTTCGATACTCCACCGTTGTCGATGGTCTAGTTACAGGTGAGCAAAGGAACGCTCGGCCCAGATCGCAGGCAACGATCAAGACGACAGCATCGCCTTAGGTGGAATAAATGTCTCTTGCAGAACTGAATTTAAACATTATGTCAGTTATACCTGAAGTGAATAATGTCGTATAATTGTCTGTACTAACTGATACTTTGAATATTTGAGCCAGTTGTAAATATTCAAAACATTTCTGTGGAAATGGATCATGCAAGTTAAGTAAAGTATATTGTAGTAAAGTGAACTAACATTTTACATGTTACAGTTCAACTCAGTCTCCTTCCGAGGCAAATCAAAGAACCCATCGCTGTGTCAGCAAGCGTATTTTCGTTGACAGTGGGCGGTAGATAATTTCATTGCCATTTCGCTAGTATTTAGATATCATGAACGCGTAGCGCCTTTGTGCCGTTTGAAAGCATCGGTTTGTTGCAGGATTCTCGAACATATTCTTAATTCGAATATCATGAATTTGCTTGAGACAGAGAAGTTGCTGTCCATGCATCAGCACGGCTTTAGAAAGCATCGCTCCTGCGAAACGCAACTCGCCCTTTTTTCACATGATATCTTGCGAACCATGGATGAAGGGTATCAGACGGATGACACATTCCTTGACTTCCGGAAAGCGTTTGACTCGGTGCCCCACTGCAGACTCCTAACTAAGGTACAAGCATATGGGATTGGTTCCCAAATATGCGAGTGGCTCGAAGACTTCTTCAGTAATAGACTTCTTAAGTAATAGAACCCAGTACGGTTTTCTCGATGGTGAGTGTTCATCGGAGGTGAGGGTATCATCTGGAGTGCCCCAGGGATGTGTGGTAGGTGCGCTGTTGTTTTCTATCTACGTAAATGATCTTTTGGGTAGGGTAGATAGCAATGTGCGGCTGTTTGCTGATGATGCTGTGGTGTACGGGAAGGTGTCGTCGTTGAGTGACTGTAGGAGGATACAAGACGATTTGGACAGGGTTTGTCATTGGTGTAAAGAATAGCACCTAACTCTAAATATGGATAAATGTAAATTAATGCAGATGAATAGGAAAAAGAATCCCGTAATGTTTGAATACTCCATTAGTAGTGTAGCGCTTGACACAGTCACGTCGATTAATAATTTGGGCGTAACATTGCAGAGCGATATGAAGTGGGACAAGCCTGTAATGGCAGTTGTGGGGAAGGCGGATAGTCGTCTTCGGTTCATTGGTAGAATTTTGGGAAGATGTGGTTCACCTGTAAAGGAGACCGCTTATAAATCACTAATACGACCTATTCTTGAGTACTGCTCGAGCGTTTGGGATCCTTATCAGGTCGGATTGAGGGAAGACATTGAAGCAATTCAGAGGCGGGCTGCTAGAATTGTTACTGGTAGGTTTGATCATCACGCGAGTGTTACGGAAATGCTTCAGGAACTCGGGTGGGAGTTCCTAGAGGAAAGGAGGCGTTCTTTTCGTGGAAATTTAGAGAACCAGCATTTGAGGCTGACTGCAATACAATTTTACTGGCGCCAACTTATATTTCGCGGAAAGACCACAAAGATAAGATAAGAGAGATTAGGGCTCGTACAGAGGCATATAGACAGTCATTTTTCCCTCGTTCTGTTTGGGAGTGGAACAGGGAGAGAAGATGCTAGTTGTGGTGCTAATTACCCTCCGCCACGCACCGTATGATGGATTGCGGAGTATGTATGTAGATGTAGATGTAGAAAGTACATGCGCGCAGTGTCATCGCAGATGCTGTGTGGCCTGGAGGCTTGCTTGGACCGTCTCTGCTCTGCAAGATGCGCGGGAGATGATGCGCACAGTTAATGACGAGATGAGGAGAGACACAACCGTCTGCAGCGGTGTGTCATGAGCGGTGGTACGGCACAGGCCGAGTAGTCAGGTTGCAGCTACAGTCTGAGGAAGTGGAACATGTTGCTTTCTTGATTAATTATTTGAGATGAGAAAAGAGATTGAAGTATTTTAACAGAATATTTTATTATGGTTACTTTGATAAGGAACAGAAGAGGATTTAATGGAAGTTAACTGATTTCAGATTTTGTACTTTATTGCGGCAGCTAGCGGGGTACGCATTATTGGTCCAGACATTCAGAGACTTGAGTATAGGTAATGATGTGTTGGCAGAAGAGCCAACACAGTGTTGCTAGAGGAGGCCGAAATGCACGCGTTTAAGCTCACGCAGACTGGAGTGAGGTCTGGAACAGTTAAAGGAGTTGAGTCTACTAAATAAAGTACGTAGTTGCTTTAATACTTAACTTTAATCCATAATTGGAGAACATCGCTCTTGATGATACATTAATTATAATCTCAATATAAACTGGTAATGGCGCCTTGCTAGGTCGTAGCAAATGACGTAGCTGAAGGCTATGCTAACTATCGTCTCGGCAAATTTGTCAGTGAACCATCGCTAGCAAAGTCGGCTGTACAACTGGGGCGAGGGCTAGGACGTCTCTCTAGACCTGCCGTGTGGCGGCGCTCGGTCTGCAATCACTGACAGTGGCGACACGCGGGTCCGACGTATACTAATGGACCGCGGCCGATTTAAAGGCTACCACCTAGCAAATGTGGTGTCTGGCGGAGACACCACAGGTAAGATAAACAGCCACGCTAATTTTCAATTTGAATTTGGGGATAGGAATATCTGTTGAATATTTGATGTCATTTTTACGAGTTGCAGTTCTCAAACGATATCATTTGATGTTAAAGACTACTTACGTTTGACCACCCAAAAACTTTTATTTTTCTGTGTATTAATTTTTGGGAACCAAAGAAAGAGATTTTTTTTAAAATTCAGAACTTTTCTGACCAGAAAACAAATTTCATCTGGTGTTACAATTTATCACAAGTCATTGTCCACATCCGAAGTCCATGGCAAAATATTAGATATCATTTTTACTTATTCAAATCTGCTATGAACCATGTATGTTTTGCCTTTAAGAAAAACAATAATAAAGAGAGATAGAGAGAGAGAGAGAGAGAGAGAGAGAGAGAGAGTGCATTGAACCAGGCGCATCTCAGTAGTTCGTTCAGGCTCAGGAAATACGGCGTGCTTTCATGACAAGGCCAGTGTCACGTTGTTTACATTGTGCAACAGGTAAGCTAAAATTAAACAATAAAAAAAGGGAGCACTGAGTTTTTCCGGGCCCAAGTCTACCAGTTTAAAAGTTTAATGATTTACAGTGTTGAATTCAGACAGCACTCACATCATTACGAATGTTTAAACAGACAGGGAACCAGATAGGTACTTTCAAGTTACTTTCTCGCAGTCAGGTTTTGCAGCACATTCTCGCCTTACTGACTGCAGAATTCCTACGTTGAAAGGATATGTAAGCTTACAAATAGCTTACACTATCATCAAGCAAATCTTTAATGAATGTTGTTATTGTTGTGGTCTTTTGTCCTGAGACTGATCTGATGCAGCTCTCCATGCTACTCTATCCTATGCAAGGTTCTTCATCTCCCAGTGCTTACTGCAACCTACATCCTTCTGAATCTGCTTAGTGTATTCATCTCTTGGTCTCCCTCTACGACTTTTACCGTCCACGCTGCCCTCCAATGCTAAATTTGTGATCCCTTGATGCCTCAGAACATGTACTACCAACCGGTCCCTTCTTCTTGTCAAGTTGAGCCACAAATTTATAGCCGGCCGGAGTGGTCGAGCGGTTAAAGGCGCTACAGTCTGGAACCCCACGACCGCTATGGTCGCAGGTTCGAATCCTGCCTCGGGCGTTGCTGTGTGTGATGTCTTTAGGTTATTTAGGTTTAAGTAGTTCTAAGTTCTAGGGGACTTATGACCTCAGCAGTTGAGTGCTCAGAGCCACTTGATCCACAAATTTATATTCTCCCCAATTTTATCATCATCTGCAGAGCTAGTTGGCATATAAACTTGTACTACTGTAGTAGGCGTGGGCTTCGTGTCTATCTTGGCCATAATAATGCGTTCACTATGCTGTTTGTAGTAGCTTACCCGCACTCCAAGTTTTTTATTCATTATTAAACCTACTCCTGCATTACCTCTATTTGATTTTGTATTTATAACCCTGTATTCACCTGACCAAAAGTCTTGTTCCTCCTGCCACCGAACTTCACTAATTCCCACTATATCAAACTTTAACCTATCCATTTCTCTTTTTAAATTTTGTAACCTACCTGCCCGATTAAGGGATGTGACATTCCACGCTCCGATCCGTAGAAGGCCAGTTTTTTTTCTCCTGATAACGAAGTCCTCTTGAGTAGTCCCCGCCCGGAGATCCGAATGGGGGACTATTTTACCTCCGGAATATTTTACCAAAGAGGACGCCATCATCATTTAACCATACAGTAAATCTGCATGCCCTCGGGAAAAATTACGGCTGTAGTTTCCCCTTGCTTTCAGCCATTCGCAGTACCAGCACAGCAAGGCCGTGTTGGTTAGACCCTACAAAATGATAAAGGAAAAAGTTTGTCGCTTACTATATTTCCGCTGTTCATGCTTTAAAACTGCCGCATCAAGCATGAACTTTCAATTTGTAACTACTTTACTGTCAACAACATCTACGACACATTGTGCAAACAGTGTCCACATGCACCACGGAATGTACCTGCAAAATTATATCATTGCAGGATGCGTACTTAAGGAGCTATGGCCTCGTGAACAATGAGGTGCGTCAAAAACTACCATGTCATGCAAGACGTTTAAATTTTTTACTTCGTTACTGCCAACTCTGTTCGCAAAATATTTCGCACACAATAACCACATATACCACTGGATGTACCTACAAAATTATATCATTGTAGGGCGCACTGTTCAGGAGATACGGCTTCATAAACCTTGAACTCAGTGAAAATGAAACTGCAGGGCGAAATTCGATGAGATACAGTTGAAATATGTGTATAAATGTGTTGAATACAGGCTATTCGAAAATTCTTTTTACAGGCTTCTAGGAAATATAGAGAGGACTGACTACATAATGTAGGAACCCATGTCTGGAAACGTACCATTTCAGTTCTACGACGGTTTCAGTTCTAATGTAAAACTCATCCATTTCTGTTTGAGGAACTGAGTTAGGCGTGATGCAGTACAATTTCAGTTAACTATTCGAAAGGAAAGCTAACAAAATATTCATTTATCCTACTTATTTATATTAGCACTTAAAAATTACGTCTTTACATCAGTCCTAATCGAAAAAAAAGCACACTCTACATACAGAGCCGTTACAACAGCGGCTCCATCTGACGAACACCATCGTTGTTACAGGTATTGCACCTACGAAGCGTGTTCCGATACACACTCTCCGTCCCACTTGGTGTCTCTTCAATTTCTGGTGCAGCGGCCAGAACTCGTGCCAGCAGATCTTCCTCTGTTTCTAGAGGAGTCTCGTAAATTAAACGTTGCATACAATCCCACAAGAACTAGTCCATAGGAGCTAAACCTGGTAATCGCGTGCAATAAAGACGAAACGTCCACGAAAACTGTGACAAGGGTTGATTCCGCTTCACGATGACGTACGTCTCTGTACCGCAAATGTCGTGACACAGCAGTTGCCCGAACTCAAGTGGGAGATACTCGAACACCCGCCCTATATTCCTGGTATCTCCCCATGCTATTATTACGCCTTGAATCCATTAAAAAAAGCCTTCAAGAGTCGACGATCCCTGTATGACGACGATGTGCAGCTGGCAGTTTTGTACTGCTTCACACAGCAGGACGCGGTGTTTTAAAAATGAGGTACACTATGTGATCAAAAGTATCCGGACACCTTGCTTAAAAATGACTTACAAGTTTGTGGCGCCCTCCATCGGTAAGACTGCAATCAATATGGTGTTGGCCCACCCTTAGCCTTGTTGACAGCCTCCACTCTCGCGGGCATAAGTTCAATCACGTGCTGGAAGGTCTCTTGGAGAATGGCAGCCCATTCTTCACGGAGTGCTGCACTGAGAAGAGGTATCGACGTCGGTCGGTGAGGCCTGGCACGAAGACGGCGTTCCAAAACATTCCAGAGGTGTTCTATAGGACTCGGGTCAGCACTCTGTGCAGCACAGTCTATTACAGGGATGTTATTGTCCGGTAACCACATACAACAGGCCGTGCATTATGAAGAGGTGCTCGATCGTGTTGAAAGATGTAGTCTCGATCACCGAATTGCTCTTCAACAATGGGAAGCAAGAAGGTGCTTAAGACATCAATGTAACCTGTGCTGTGACAGTGCCACGTAAAAAGCAGGGCGTGCGAGCCCCCTCCATGAAAAACACGACCACAACATAACACTACCGCCTCCGAATTTTACTGTTGGCACTACACACGATGGCAGATGACGTTCACCGATGATTCGCCATACGCACACCCTGCCATCGGATCGCCACATTGTGTACCGTGATTCGTCACTTCACACAATGTTTTTGGACTGTGCAATCGTCCAATGTTTACGCTCCTTATACCTAGCAAGGCGTCGTTTGGCATTTACCGGCGTGATGTGTGGCTTATGAGCAGCCGCTCGACCATGAAATCCAAGTTTTATCGCCTCCTGCCTACCTGTCAAAGTACTTGCAGTGGATCCTTATGCAGTTTGGAATTACTGTGTGATGGTCTGGATAGATATCTGCCTATTACGCATTACGACCCTCTTCAACAGTCGGCGGTCTCCGTCAGTCAACAGACGAGGTCGGCCTGTACGCTTTTGTGCTGTACGTGTCCCTTCACGTCGCAACTTCACTATCACGTCGGATACAGTGGACCTAGGGACGTTTAGGAGTGTGGAAATTTCTCGTACAAACGTATGACACAAGTGACACCCAATCACCTGACCGTGTTCGAAGTCCGTGAGTTCCGCGGAGCGACCCAATCTGCTCTCTCACGACGTGTAATGGCTACTGAGGTAGCTGATATGGCGAACCAGGCAGTAGGTGGCAGCACAATGCACCTAATATGAGAAACTTATGTTTTTGAGGTGTCCGGATACTTTTGATCACATAGTGTATCTTCAACCTTGCGCGTCGGTAGGTTCATTGCTTGAATGCACACTGCGATTTTGCCTGATTGGCATGTCGATTGTGGACTGTACGGACTTTGAATGGAAACTTTTTGATCGCCCTTTATATATACTCTAGGCTTCTCTATAAAGACAGGTCGTTGTTTAAGCCTGTTGCCAAAAATCCCGAAAAGTTCTTGACTGATATATTTCAAATTTTTACACGTTACTCTAATGGACATTCGGACTGAAATAGGCTATATATTTTTATAATATATAATACGTAACTGTGCTTTAATATATAAAGGGGAAACGTTGTTATGAAAAACCTCGAAAAGTTCTTGACCCATTTGCTTCAAATTTTTGCAGATTATTTTAATGAACATTCGGACGGACATAGACTACATATTTTTATAATATGTAATACGTAATTATGCATTTAATACATTAAGGGGAACGTTGTTACCAAACATCTTTGAAGTTCTTGATCTATTTGCTTCCACTTCTTACAATATACTCACATTCCGTCGGGTAGGCTATATATTTCTCTGAAAGACAATCCACAATTTTTCTATTAAAACTGGCTGTGAGATAGAAAATGCTGTGCCGTGAAAAACTGCGATTTCGATTTCTTTGTAACATTCAGTTTGAAGTACGATAGGAGGGCATTTAAACCATAAGATAACTCTTTTCTCAAATAATATTCTTTCTTCTTATATATGTTCTCAAAGAAAAATTGTGTACATAACATTTGTTTTGGTCTCTTCCTCACTGGCGGTGTTACGGAAAAGGAAAAGTTGTATTTTTGGCTTATCATCTTTTTATGATTTGCGTACTACTAGGGAATGTGATTCGTCCGAAACTTCGTAATCCTACCCATTCACAGATTAAAGCTATGAAAATTATAGTCACTGAAGCTGCTATCCTCAGAGATTCAGCATCAGGAGAGGTCTTTCTCATACCCCTAGACCAGTGATCCCCATTGATTTACCCGTTGGCTTTAAGTGACTTCAGTTCCCAATAAGGGTTTGATTTGCGATAACAATAAACAACGCTCAAGGTGTGAGAGAGGAGTAAGAGGACACAGAGGATGGTGGTGGGGGAAATGAACAGAGAAATGGGGAAGAAGTGATGCACAGTTAGTGGGGGGATGAGGAGATGAAAAAAAAAGGAGAGGAGAGGAAGATATGAGCAGAGAGAAGGCACTGAAGGAATTTAGGTCGTATATCCAGTTCCCACACATATTTAACAATTGTGAAGAATTGATGGGTTCGTAATACATTACAGTTTCTAGTTATCCCAATTGAAGTAATTGGACGATTGATCTCATGATTAAAAAGCATGCTCACGTTAATTATGAACAGGTAAGAAGAATATTATCACTGTACTAGCTCGTATGTGCCGCATGCTTCATTAGAAAACATGCATCGCGAATTACAAGATGGAAATTTTCCCAAAAACGTACAAAATAAAAAGTGGTATTGATCAATTCATATTACCAAAATTGCCTGGAGTCAGATGATTTGCGAGTTCCATACACTGCTATGCCCCAAAAGCACGTTCTCAGAAATTTCTTCCTTGAATCAAGGCCAATATTTGATACTAGCGTGTTCTTTTTGGCCAGGAAGCAGAATTCCTCCACTGTTTCTACTTCATGGTCCTCAGTTTTGTTGTTAAGATTATCACTAATCTCATTCCAGCTCTCCTTCCCTATTCATCCCCAATCTGACTTAGTGCTCGGGCATAATGGTGTTGTCGTCAATAGGACGTTAAACCCTAACGTTCCTTTTTTTGCATAAGGACCAAAAGTTAGTCACTTCCCTTCCGGTCATGTGCAGATGCAAAGTTGTGAATTGCTGGGGCATGAGCCGGAAGAGGTTCTAGACATAGAAAACTCCACCGTGCAGTCAATCCTGTCACATCAGTTAGGGCGGGTCGACGTGGATACCGTATCTGAAGACGGGGCATTGCTCCAGGCACTACCGGTATTTAAAATGGAATTCGTCTCTCGTAAGTGCGCTGCTGATGTGGATGTTTCCTAGTGGCAAGCAACTCTTCCTACGATTAACTCTGTGGCACTCTTATAACGTGAACAGCGGTAAATAATGATGGGGCAAGAAACTATGACCCTTTAATATCCCCCCCCCCCTAACCAGCACCACCACCGCCATCACGCCGGCAGGAGTGGCCGACCGGTTCTAGACGCTTCAGTCTGGAACCGCGCGACCGCTACGTCCGCAGGTTCGAATCCTGCCTCGGGCATGGATGTGTGTGACGTCCTTAGGTTAGTTAGGTTTAAGTAGTCCTAAGTTCTAGGGGACTGATGACCTCAGATGTTAAGTCCCATAGTGCCCCATCATTATTTACCGCTGTTCACGTTATAAGAGTGCCACAGAGTTAATCGTAGGGAGAGTTGCTTGCCACTAGGAAACACCCACATCAGCAGCGCACTTACGAGAGACGAATTCCATTTTAAATACCGGTAGTGCCTGGAACAATGCCCCGTCTTCAGATACGGTACCCACGTCGACCCACCGTAACTGATGTGACAGGATTGACTGCACGGTGGAGTTTTCTATGTCTAGAACCTCTTCCGGCTCATGCCCCAGCAATTCACAACTTTGCATCTGCACATGACCGGAAGGGAAGTGACTAACTTTTGGTCCTTATCCAAAAAAAGAAATGTTAGGGTTTAACGTCCTATTGACGATAACATCATTATGCCCGAGCACTAAGTCAGATTGGGGATGAATAGGGAAGGAGAGCAGGAATGAGATTAGTGATAATCTTAACAACAAAACTGAGGACCATGAAGTAGAAACAATGGAGGAATTCTGCTTCCTGGCCAAAAAGAACACGCTAGTATCAAATATTGGCCTTGATTCAAGGAAGAAAGTGCTCAGAGCCAACCACCATCACCACCACAAGACTGAATGCCGCCTCGTCGCGTTACGGTAATGCGACGCGGCAAGGAAAGTATGTAAGCGGAGCAGAGGCGAGTAGGGATTCAATCTAACGCGATATAAGACGCAAATGGAAAAATGTGCTGACATATGCGACTTGACAATAAGAAGACTGTTATGACCCGGTGTGTGGGAATTTGGGCTGCATAAACGACGGAGCTGGTTGGCTATTTGCGTGGCAGTGTCATGAGAATCTCTGGAAAATGGTTGAAGGACAGTGAGCCAACGAGTAGGCGCAAGACATTTAATGTCGACGCCTCATCACAGAAGTTGGAGGTCGGAGGCCTGCCTGTTCTGTAAATCAAGATGGGAAGTGAACAGAAGCACGTCTGGAAAAAGAAAGGAAGCAATATTGGGTTTAACGTCCCACTGACGTCGAGGTCATTAGAGACAGAGTGTTGTTGTGGTCTTCAGTCCTGAGACTGGTTTGATGCAGCTCTCCATGCTACTCTATCCTGTGCTTAGTGTATTCATCTCTTGGTCTCCCTCTATGATTTTTACCCTCCACGCTGCCCACCAATACTAAATTGGTGATCCCTTGATGCCTCAGAACATGTCCTACCAACCGATCCCTTCTTCTATTGAAGTTGTGCCACAAACTTCTCTTCTCCCCAATCCTGTTCAATACTTCCTCATTAGTTATGTGATCTACCCATCTAATCTTCAGCATTCTTCTGTAGCACCACATTTCGGAAGCTTCTATTCTCTTCTTGTTCAAACTATTTATCGTCCACGTTTCACTTTCATACGTGGCTACACTCCATACAAATACTTTCAGAAACGACTTCCTGACACTTAAATCTATACTCGATGTTAAGAAATTTCTCTTCTTCAGAAACGCTTTCCTTGTCTTGCCAGTCTACGTTTTATATCCTCTCTACTTCGAACATCATCAGTTATTTTGCTCCCCAAATAGCAAAACTCCTTTACTACTTATTCCCTCAGCACACCCGACTTAATTCGACTAAATTCCATTATCCTCGTTTTGCTTTTGTTGATGTGCATCTTATATCCTTCTTTGAAGACACTATCCATTCAGTTCAACTGCTCTTCCAAGTCCTTTGCTGTCTCTGACAAAATTACAATGTCATCGGCGAACCTCAAAGTTTTTATTTCTTCTCCATGGATTTTAATACCTACTCCGAACTTTCCTTTTGTTTCCTTTACTGCTTGCTCAATATACAGATTGAATAACATCGGGGAGAGGCTACAACCCTGTCTCACTCCCTTCCCAACCACTGTTTCCCTTTCGTGTCCCTGGCCGCTTATAGCTGCCATCTGGTTTCTGTACAAATTGTAAATAGCCTTTCGCTCCCTGTTTTTTACCCCTGAAATTTGAAAGAGAGTATTCCAGTCAACATTGTCAAAAGCTTTCTCTAAGACTACAAATGCTAGAAACGTAGGTTTTCCTTTCCTTAATCTAGCTTCTAAGATACGTCGTAGGGTCAGTATTGCCTCACGTGTTCCAGTATTTCTACGGAATCCAAACTGATCTTCCCCGAGGTCAGCTTCTACTAGTTTTTCCATTCGTCTGTAAAGAATTCGCGATAGTATTTTGCAGTTTTATTAAACTGATAGTTCGGTAATTTTCACATCTGTCAACACCTGCTTTCTTTGGGATTGGAATTATTATATTCTTCTCTAAGTCTGAGGGTATTTCCCCAGTATCATACATCTTGCTCACCAGATGGTAGAGTTTTGTCAGGACTGGCTCTCCCAAGGCCGTCAGTAGTTCTGATGGAACTTTGTCTACTCCCGGGGCCTTGTTTCGACTCCGGTCTTTCAGTGCTCTGTCAAACTCTTCACGCAGTATCATATCTCCCATTTCATCTACATCCTCTTCCATTTCCATAATACTGACCTCAAGTACATCGCCCTTGTATAGACCCTCTATATACTCCTTCCACCTTTCTGCAGAGTATAAGCTTGGTTTGTGTCAAGAATGGGGAAGTAAATCGGCCGTGTCCTTTCAAGGAAACCATCCCAGCATTGGCCTCAAGTGATTTGGACAAATAACAGAAAATCTAAATCTGTATGTCCAGACGCTGGTTTGAAGCATCGTCCTCCCGAAAGCGAATCCCGTTGCCAACCACTGCGCCACCTCGCTCGGTGTAGCATGTCTGACGACAGGGAACAAGGATGGTTTTGGAGCATACTGTTCAGCGCAGATTGTTGAGCGTTGGGTCCCTACGTCTTCCCATGTTGACCCAGCAACATCGTCTCGAGATAGGAATATGGATCTGGGGTATCTAGTATCGATACCAAACTATTGGCGAAGCTGGGAACAGACGTCGATAAGGGTCAAGCGGGATCTGGCTGACCCTGTGGTGCGCGCCCGCCGAGCCACCCCTCCAGCGGCTCTGGGCTACGAGCGCCCTCAGCTGCCGCCAGTACAGGACGGCCGGCGGAAGCTGCACCGCCCACTTTCATTTGGAGCCTCCGCGCTACGACACCTTTGTTTGCGTTTAGTACAGCGGGCCTCATCCCAATTGCCTCTGTAATGTCTGGATTCTGTTTCTTGTTGCCTTACTTGTCATGGGTCATTGTACACTTGGAGAAATACAAGTTAAGTAAATCTTCTGTTTGTTCTATTCAAAAGTGGCTCTGAGCACTATGGGAGTTAACTTCTGAGGTCATCAGTCCACTAGAACTTAGAACTACTTAAACCTAACTAGCCTAAGGACATCACACACATCCATGTCCGAGGCAGGATTCGAACCTGCGACCGTAGCGTTCGCTCGGTTCCAGACTGCAGCGCCTAGAACCGCTCGGCCACCCCGGCCGGCTTTGTTTTATTAACGTAATAAAATATCCTAGGGTTTCGAGTAATGTCAAATGGTTAATTGCCCACGAGCTTTCGGCACTGGTTGACTGTTGTGCGGTTCTAGGCTGGTTCTGGTCTGGAACCGCGAGACCGCTACGGTCGCAGGGTCTGTTGTGTTGGCAGAAGAGCCAACACCGTGTTACTAGTGCACGCAGGCTGGCGTGAGGAGGGAAGGACTATACTGACGTGAGGTCTGGAACATGACAAGGAATTAGAATTCAGAAAGCGGACGTACTTAGTTTGATACTTAACTTCAATCCATTATTGATGAACGTCGCTCTTGACGGTACATGATTCACAATATTATCTGTTCAGAATTCATTCTAATTACTGAATATGGCGCCTTGCTAGGTCATAGCAAATGACGTAGCTGAAGGCTATGCTAAACTGTCATCTCTGCAAATGAGAGCGTATGCAGACAGTGAACCACCGCTAGCAAAGTCGGCTGTACAGTTGGGGCGAGTGCTAGGGAGTCTCTCTACACTAGACCTGCCGTGTGGCGGCGCTCGGTCTGCAATCACTGATAGTGGCGACACGCGGGTCCGACGTATACTAACGGACCGCGGCCGATTTAAGGGCTACCACCTAGCAAGTGTGGTGTCTGGCGGTGACACTACAAATTCGAATCCTGCCTCTGGCATGGATGTCCTTAGGTTAGTTAGGTTTACGTAGTTCTAAGTTCTAGGGCACTGATGACCTCAGAAGTTGAGTCCCATAGTGCTCAGAGCCATTTGAACCATTTTTTGGAGTGTTGTGTGAATGCTGGCGCTGTACTTCTATAGCCACGCCAGCACCAGTAGCGTCACTGGTGCCCACTCCCGCACTATATATGGCAATGTTTTGGTGACCTGACCACCGCGCCCGCTTCAGCTCTCCAACCACAAGATCCCTGCCGTTCTCATATCAGCCGCAATGGAGGGTGTCGTCCTGTATTTTGATCTCTATTGCCTCATTTATTACGCTGTTGGTCAGTTTAATAATGAAAGTGTCATCGATGCAGTTCGGCGCATGCTCCACTATAGCTGATTTTTCGGGATAACGTAGGCGCAAACACCTTTCATGTCCTATGCGGTGCTGTTCAATAGTGCGTGCAGTGTGACCAAAATAAAAACCTCCTCCCTAAGGCACCCAGACCGCCCATTTTCTGCGGTTTGCCAAAGGTGCTGAAGAAGGATACACTTTTAAGGCCTATAGTGAGCACCATCGGATCGCCGACCTGTAGACTTGCAAAGCAGCTGACCAGCCTCCTCTTGACACACGTTGGAGAATGTACGTTTGGAGCACAGCTTTGTATGCAGGGAAATATGGACTGGGGGTAAACCTTAACAGAAGAGAATCAAAGCATTTGAGATGTGGTGTTACAGACGAGTGTTAAAAAATAGGTGGACTGATAAGATAAGGAATGAGGAGGTTCTGCGCAGAACCAGAGAGGAAAGAAATATGTGGAAAACACTGACAAGGAGAAGGGGCAGGATGGTAGGACATCTGTTAAGACATCAGGGACTGACTTCCATGGTACTAGAGGGAACTGTAGAGGGCAAAGACTGTAGAGGAAGACAGAGACTGGAATACATGCAGCAAAAACGTCTACGCCTTGGTAAAAGCGATATTATCGTTAGTTTTGATGTCGTTTCCCTGTTCACGTATGTGCCCATCACAGAATCTATAGACTTGTTTTGCCGGCACATTTAGACATACTATGACGTCGTCGTATTTTTTATCTGGTGGAGAATATTTCAACCAGACGGACGGGATCGCGATGGGGACCCTATTAGCTCCAGTTGTGGCGAACCTCTGTATGGAACATTTTGAGAACATCTCCTTGGACACAGCTCCTGCAGAGGCTAGTTGTTTTTATCGCTACGTCGACGATACCTTCCCCGTATGGCCTCATGGACGTGAAAAGCTGGAAGAGTTCCCGGAACACATCAACAACATCCACGACCACATAACGTTCACGATGGAAGTAAGGACGGACGGTTACTTGCCGTTCCTGGAAGTCCTTGTCCTCCGTAGAACCAATGGGTGTCTCGTTCACAGCGTTTACCGCGAACCCACCTACACGGATTGGTATCTGCACGCCACCAGCTACACCACTAAGCAAAAAAAAAAAAACGATCTGTTCTAATGACGATGGTAGATCTAGCTGAAACCATCTCAGCCGCCGAAAATCTGCCGAAGGAACCGAGCCATTTGCGTAAAGTTTTCAGGGAAAACGGCTACAACTGACAAATTTCGCAAGCAGTTTCATTTAGGCAGCGAAAGCAGAAAGAAGACACGACGAAAATTGCGATTTACCGTTTTGTGGCCCAATAAGAAGGAAGATTAGCCTGCTCCTGAAGAAACATACGAGGGCAGTTCAATAAGTAATGCAACACATTTTTTTCTGAAACAGGGGTTGTTTTATTCAGCATTGAAATACACCAGGTTATTCCCCAATCTTTTAGCTACACAACACTATTTTTCAACGTAATCTCCATTCAATGCTACGGCCTTACGCCACCTTGAAAATGAGGGCCTGTATGCCTGCACGGTACCATTCCACTGGTCGATGTCGGAGCCAACGTCGTACTGCATCAATAACTTCTTCATCATCCGCGTAGTGCCTCCCACGGATTGCGTCCTTCATTGGGCCAAACATATGGAAATCCGACGGTGCGAGATCGGGGCTGTAGGGTGCATGAGGAAGAACAGTCCACTGAAGTTTTGTGAGCTCCTCTCGGGTGCGAAGACTTGTGTGAGGTCTTCCGTTGTCATGAAGAAGGAGAACTTCGTTCAGATTTTTGTGCCTACGAACACGCTGAAGTCGTTTCTTCAATTTCTGAAGAGTAGCACAATACACTTCAGAGTTGATCGTTTGACCATGGGGAAGGACATCGAACAGAATAACCCCTTCAGCGTCCCAGAAAACTGTAACCATGACTTTACCGGCTGAGGGTATGGCTTTAAACTTTTTCTTGGTAGGGGAGTGGGTGTGGCGCCACTCCATTGATTGCCGTTTTGTTTCAGGTTCAAAGTGATGAACCCATGTTTCATCGCCTGTAACAATCTTTGACAAGAAATTGTGACCCTCAGCCACATGACGAGCAAGCAATTCCGCACAGATGGTTCTCCTTTGCTCTTTATGGTGTTCGGTTAGACAACGAGGGACCCAGCGGGAACAAACCTTTGAATATCACAACTGGTGAACAATTGTGACAGCACTACCAACAGAGATGTCAAGTTGAGCACTGAGTTGTTTGATGGTGATCCGTCGATCATCTCGAACGAGTGTGTTCGCACGCTCCGCCATTGCAGGAGTCACAGCTGTGCACGGCCGGCCCGCACGCGGGAGATCAGACAGTCTTGCTTGACCTTGCGGCGATGATGACACACGCTTTGCCCAACGACTCACCGTGCTTTTGTCCACTGCCAGATCACCGTAGACATTCTGCAAGCGCCTATGAATATCTGAGATGCCCTGGTTTTCCGCCAAAAGAAACTCGATCACTGCCCGTTGTTTGCATCGCACATCCGTTACAGACGCCATTTTAACAGCTCCGTACAGCGCTGCCACCTGTCGGAAGTCAATGAAACTATACGAGACGAAGCGGGAATGCTTGAAAATATTCCACAAGAAATTTCCGGTTTTTTCAACCAAAATTGGCCGAGAAAAAAAAATGTGTTGCATTACTTATTGAACTGCCCTCGTATAATCGATGCAGTGTTCAGACCCCAGAAAAGATCTGGCAACTAATGAAGCATGTGAAATACGATGTAGACCTCAGATCACCTGGATTATTCGAAATACCGTGCGGGTGTGGGCAGTTTTATGTCCGTCGGACTGTCCGCACTATTGAACAGCGCCGCATGGAACATGAAAGGTGTTTGCGCTAATGCTATCCCGAAAAATCAGCTGAAGCGAAGCTTGTACTGGAAAACGGACACCAAATTGCATTCGTCGATACTTCTATTTTCAAACGGACCAACGGCTTCTGGGACGGCGTAATAAAAGAAGCAATGCAAATCAAAATATCGGTCAACGGTCTCCAAGAAGACGGTGAATTGCAGCTGAGTACGGCGTGGGATCCTGTGGTTGGGGAGTTGAAATTGACGCGGCGGCTGCGCCCCCAGAACATTACCATATGTGGTGCGGGACCAGTAACGTTACAGACTATATGAGCACGGCAACGACGTCCACACAACAGTCAACCACTTGGCAGTGGCAGGGGAGATCTGTACCGAAAATTCGTGGGCAGTTAACCGCTTGACGTGGCTTGAAACCCGACAACATTTTATTAACAGGTATCGCCGCAAGAGCACGTATTTGCATTAACTTGTTCGCTAATCATGTTTGCCTCTGTCCATCTTTCATGCGACGACAGTCACTCCGTAGCCCACCTTTCCTTACTCGTACACATACGGTTACTGTAAACGTGCCGCCGTGTCGGACGAATCACGGTCCTTGTTACACCAATACGTCGTTATCCAGGTAACAGGTTGCTCGAAACATACACCGTCTCAGGGACGCAGGCTGCTGGTGGTGGTATTAGGCTACGGGAGCATTCACCTGGACAGTAATCGAAAGCACCGTGACGGCTGCAGAATAATACGTGAACGTTACTGTGGACGATCTGCATCTCTTCACGTTTGATTTCTTCCATGACGGCGGTGGCATCTTCCAGCAGGACAACCTGCAATACTAAGGCTGTATACGTAAATAGCATTTTCTGCTTTTCTGAATCATATTTTTTGTACTGACGGTGCTACTTGACAGACGTTTGGTGCCGTCTGTTGGTCATTTACTTAAGGCGTCGGAATACATGGTTTTCATTTTTTGTAAGAGATCGTAATCACATTTTGTTTAATGTCAAACATTTTATATTGGTCTACATCTATATCTACATCTACATGGTTACTCTGCAATTCACACTTAAGTGCCTGGCAGAGGGTTCATCGAACCATTTTCATACTACTTCTCCACCATTCCACTCTCGAATGGCGCGTGGGAAAAAGGAACACCTAAATCTTTCCGTTCGAGCTTTGATTTCTCTTATTTTATTATGATGATCGTTTCTCCCTACCTAGGTGGACGTCAACAAAATATTTTCGCATTCAGAAGAGAAAGTTGGTGATTGAAATTTCGTAAATAGATCTTGCCGCAAAGAAAACCGCCTTTGTTTCAGTAACTGCCACCCCAACTCGCGTATCATTTCAGTGACACTCTCACCCCTATTGCGCGATAATACGAAACGAGCTGCCCTTCTTTGCAATTTTTCGATGTCCTCCGTCAACCCTACCTGGTAAGGATCCCACACCGCGCAGCAATATTCCAGCAGAGGACGGACAAGTGTAATGAAGGCTGTCTATTTAGTGGGTTTGTCGTTCTGTGTTCTGCAGTCTTTGTTTCGCCTTCCCCACAATATTATCTATATGCTCTTTCGAATTTAAGTTGCTCGTAATTGTAACTCCTAGATATTTAGTCGAATAGACAGCCCTCAGATTTGTGCGATTTATCGTATACCCAAAATTTATCGGATTTCTTTTAGTACCCATGTGGATGACCTCGCACTTTTCTTTGTTTAGTGCCAAATGCCACTTTTCGCACCATACAGAAATTCTCTCTAGATCATTTTTTAATTGGAATTGATCGTCTGATGATTTTACTAGACAGTAAATTGCAGCGTCATCTGAAAACAATCTAAGGGGGCTGCTCAGATTATCACCTAGATGATTTATGTAAATCAGGAACAGCAGAAGGCCTATGCCGCGAGATATCACTTCTGTTCTACTCGATGGTTTACCGTCTATGACTACGAACTGTGATCTCTCTGAGAGGAAATCACGAATCCAGTCATACAACTGAGACGATACTCCGTATGCACGCAATTTGATTAATAGGTCTTGTGAGGAACGGTATCAAAAACCTTCCGGAAATCTAGGAATATGGAATCGATCTGAGATCCCTTGTCGAGAACACTCATTACTTCATGGGAATAAAGAGCTAGCCGTGTTCCACAAGAACAATATTTTCTGAACCGTTGTTGCTTCTGTATCAATAAGTCATTTTCTTCAAGGTGATTCATAATGTTCGAGTACAGTATATGCTCCAAAATCCTACTGCAAATTGAGGTCAGTTGTTTGCAAACAATACTATTTTACGAGTTGTGAATGGGGCACTGCAGCACTCTCGACATAAATGCTTGTTGCGAAATGGACACGCTGCAGTAGAAAGGTGGATTGCTATGACTGTGACCAGTTGTGTGATACAGTGCTGAGCGTCGCTAAATGGGCAATATCAAGAGGGTTATCTGTATAGAAGATACGTGTACCATTGCTAGAGGAGATGCAGTGCGACTAAGCAAGTGCGAATCTTCTCATTGATGATGCTGGAGGTGCTTGCATAGTCTTTCTAAGTGTCAAGAACTACAGGAAAATGCTGAAGAACAGTTGTACCTCAGCTACGCTTCACTTAGGTTTGTCGATTGATCACTCTGTGACTTCACACACGTTACAATTAAAAATAAAGAGCTTTAAATGAATGTTAGATGCGTTTTTGTTCTTAAAAAAACATTTTATCTCACATAAAATCTCTTCCTCTGCATTGAATAATTATCAGACTCATGAGCCATTGTGGTTTCAATATTTAATCACTTAAATTGTTTGAAATCAATTCAGATGTTTCCTGGCTCAAAATTATATAAAAATGTGATGAATTGCAACTAGCAACTTGTTCAATGGAATTCCGAAATATTTTTTTCGCCATAACATTGCACTTACATATGTATCCTTCTTCTGACTAGTATGATCAATGTAGTATGACTGGGAATATGTGAACACTGTGTGATCCTGCTGACATAAATTAAAAGTTACTGTGTTTCTATTTTTTGCTTTTGTCTTATCGCTATGTTTCACTTGCTGCGATATTGCTGCATCGTGGGTAAATCTGTGTTGTGGATCAGCGTTGCAAACTCTTGCGCTGAGTTAAATTTCGTGAAAAGTGTTTTACAAAATTTATTTGCTTTCTTTTTTTGCATTTCGTGCGCACTGTTTTGGGGGGGGGGGGGTAATTTTGTACCATTTTTGTTTCTTGTGTGATTCCTTAATTATCTAAGTCAGAGCGATACCCATCCATATAATAGCTTTATTTTGTTCAAAAATTAACTTTTGGGCGAGAACAGAATTACATGTGCCTCAGTGCACTGCAGTGAGTGGAAATTTCGACACACAAGTAGTGGTAATCGCTCACGATGTGTAATTTTGAGCCGGCCGCGGTGGCCGTGCGGTTCTAGGCACTTCAGTCCGGAACCGTGTGACTGCTACGGTCGCAGGTTCGAATCCTGCCTTGGGCATGGATGTGTGTGATGTCCTTAGGTTAGTTAGGTTTAAGTAGTTCTAAGTTGTAGAGGACTAATGGCCTCAGATGTTGAGTCCCATAGTGCTCAGAGCCATTTGAACCATATTTTTGTAATTTTGAGGCAGTTTAACATTACTTTCATATGCTCATTCTTTCGTTGGATGAAATGAATGTTAAGGCAATTTTCAAAACAAATTTCAGAATTAATTCGTGTACTACTTTATAAACTGTGTGAGAGCTTTTCCACCAGACATTGTGACTGTGACGTGACACGATTGTATCTTAGCATAATATACCTTACAGGGGCAGGCCCCGACGTTAGGGTCACAGATGGCACTCATAGTAGGCAATTAAAACAACATAATGTGAAAGTAGTAAGGCGCACTACTCTAGCAATTCCAAAAAAATCGCACGAGAGGTTTTACACGTCTATTACGTAAATCTGTATTTGTGCTAAGGTACCGGTCATTAGAATTAGTTGTGGTCATATGGTTTAAAGTCTGCGCATGGCAAGAGCGTTGTTCGAATCAATTTTTAGAACAGCAAGTAACCACAGACTTTAGTATGTGAACTTGATACAGCAAACTGTTCCAGAGGAAAAGAGATATTAAAAGGTGGGCACACAGTCAGACAGACAGACATATGACAAAATTAATATCTCTTCGTGTGATATTTCTATAAATTACCTATCTTCGGATTTTTTCCTTCAATTCAAGTGTGAAAACTTGGTTTGGCTTGGCATTGAATAATAGAATTGTAAGATGTTCTGAGGAATATCGTGCAAAAGTCTGTCCAGTTTGCGCGTTGGACCGTCAAAATTGCAACCTGTTTGGTGGGCCCGTTCCATAATGGTCCAAGCATTTTCAACTGGAGTGACCCGGCGACCTTGTTGGCCAAGGTAGAGTTTGGCAAGCACGAAGAGAAGCAGTAGATACTCTCGCCGTGTGTGGGCGGGAATTGTCTTGATGACAACTAAAGCGGTTTTGCTGTAAAAAGAAATGACATAGCAGACGATCATTCTTGGTTGTCGGCCCATATGGCGGGACACAGTGAGGTTCTCATGCCACCGCTGACTGGGGCGTCTCCAGACACGTCTTCGATATGGAATGTCATTGACTGGGGCAGGACTGTCTTCAGTGATGGGTCACGCTTCGAACTGAGCGCGGATGGCCAGCGAAGAAGTGTCTGAGGACGTCCTGGACAGAGATGGGATACCAACCCGACAGCCCCCCCCCCCTCCCCCCATACGTCTCGACAATCAAGAATGATGGTCTGCGTGACATATCATTTCATAGCAGGACTTCTCAGGTTGCATCCACAGCGCCCTTACAGGACAGCAGTAGATATTCTACGCTCCAATTGGGCAGAAATTGGCACGGTATACCTCAAGATGACATCCTACAACTTTTATCAATCAAGGCCAAGCCGAGCAGCTGCTTGGATAATGGCCACCGGTGGACCAGTGAGTTATGGAATTGCTCAATTTGCCCACACGGAGGTTTACTGGCAATCGTTCTTCCCGCAAACCATTCGCGACTGGAACAGGAAATGGGGGAAGTGACAGTGGTACACGAAGTACCCACGGCCACATACTGCAAGGTTTCCTGCGGAGTATAGATGTAGCAGAAGGCCTGTAACACCACCTTGGGGAAACCAGATATTTGTATTTCACGTCGATGACATCCCGTCGACTCGTGAATTCAATTGAGCCGGCCGCAGAGGACCGCAGAGTTCCAACCTGAGCTAACCTAACCTAATGTCTCCGAGAGGTGCGGCGCTCGTCCGGAGGGCGGCCGAGCTCGAGCGCCGCGACGGACTGCGGGTAACGAGCAAGCAGGCGAACGGGCGAGCAGCATCAGCCCGGGGCCACTCCCACCGGGATAAACAGGCGGACGGGCGGCGAGGCCCTCCGTCCGCTAAATGCCACGGTCGGCTCCTTTCACTTTCCGCGGCGAGATGAGAAAACACGGCGCCGCTGCCGCCGTTCAACGAGCCAGCGTAATGAACAAAGGACGCGACTTCCACATCTCTTATGACACTGCAGAATGTGATGCCGCAGAACGAATGCAATCGCCGATGCTCGCGCAGGCCGAATATGGTCACTCCTCATCCTAGGACAATCTATCGTTTCCAGGTAGGCAGAGGTCAGTTCTTCAGGCGCTAAACTACCACGAGCGTCGTCCACAATTTCCTTCTCAGAACGTATTTCTTCTTAAGAATCAGAATTTAGTGACAATAGCACTCGACGTTCCTTTTATGTGTACTATTTTTCTGCATTGTCTCCATCACGTCCTATGGTCACATGCCACAGCGTCCTGTTGGCGAAAGATTTCCTGCGCTCGTAGACATGTTTGCACCGTATGAATCACGCTCTCATATCTCCAAAGCGTGTCCGATATAGAGAATCCTTGACTGGCTCGAATAGATGGAAGTCCGAAGACAACAGGTCGGGGCTACACAGTGGATGAGACAGTGATATCCAACAAAATTTGGTTTTGTGTTCCCAGGTTCTGAGACTTTTGTGTGTTCGTGCATTGTGTCGGAGCAAGGTTTCTTTCGGATTCCTGTCAGGTGGAACACGACGGAAACGGTTCTTGCAGCCTTCACATATGCAGAAAATTTTGTATGGTGCGCATCCACAGATGTAGAATTGTATCAAGATGAAAAAGACGCTTCAACTCAGTGATACAACTGAAGCGGTCTTTTTCATAATAATAGTCTTCACATGTGCCTCTGAATTAGTGGTTGACCCTTTTGGCAACACCTACAAGAATGACACCACCAACAGGTGGGCACCGTGACTAAGTCGAAAAACGCTGACTCACCTTCCTTCAGCTCTTTTCTTGCATCCAGTGTCACATTACAGCTGTTGCAATTGTGTATTTATATTCAAGGCCACCCCTCCCCTCCCCTCCCTCCTTTCCTTCCCTACTTAGCTCTCTTCCAATGGGGATCATTCGAGGTCTGTAGTCTGTAGTGTATCACTATGGAATGCCATCAACATGGTCCAGCCTGCTTCCAGCCAGGATAAAAAGCAGAAGAAGACTATCGGTATTTGTTCACCAGTTATTAATAATTTTACTAACAATATGTCCGTTTATACTTATGTCTCGTTGTTTTATTGCAGGATAGCGCGCTCCTGATTCGGTATTGGCAGAAATGCAGATGGTACCACCACAGTAGCAATCCACAGATCTTCCAAATGTATCGGACCTGCCGTCATTCGACTAGTCTGCACCACAACGGTTGGAACTTCCCCACCTTACTGAGCCTCACTCAAGTGCCAGCATAATATTGCTATTCACCAATGCATGTAATTTGCCTGCTATCGGATCTAAACACTTGAATGTTTGTGTAGCACCCGACCGTGACTCTAAAGACCGGCCACGGTGGCCGAGCGGTTCTAGGCGCTTCAGTCCGGAACCGTGCGACTGCTACGGTCGCAGGTTCGAATCCTGCCTCGGGCATGGATGTGTGTGACGTCCTTAGGTTAGTTGGGTTTAAGTAGTTCTAAGTTCTAGAGGACTGATGACCTCAGATGTTGAGTGCCATAGTGCTCAGAGCCATTTTCGTGACACTAAAGTATTAACTAAGTACAAAACGCTTAACATGTCGTGACTAGAATGCGGTATTCGTGGTACTAATGAGAGTATCTGTTCAGCATGAAGAATACGTAGAGAAGAAAATGACAACAGAGGGCGACCCATCCCATACACCAGTTGATATCCATATTCTTGGGAGAAAACGCTTATCGCTAAAGAGTGGAGGGCGGTAGGTTTTCGAATACTTACACTGGTGTAGCCACCAAGAAACCTGCTGCGACGTGTGTAATCTCACTGCATCCAACATGTGTGTGTGTGTGTGTGTGTGTGTGTGTGTGTGTGTGTGTGTGTGTGTGTGTGTGTGTGACCACCCTGGCACCAATACAGGGCTGACAACGACGGGACATGCTGTGAATGATGCCATCAGTCTCATATTGAGGTAATAACGTCCATTCTTCCTGTCCGCAAGTCTTGGAGAATGGTTGGTAAATGCCGATGTGATGCAGCCCGTCTCCCTAATGCGTCCCAGGCATGCTCTATGGGATTCATATTGGGAGAGCGAGCAGGTCATGCCATGCTTACAGTGTCTTCCGTTCCCAAAAAACAAAAAACAAAAACGTGAGACCCCAAGATCTCCTCCCGATACCTGACAGCAGTTACATCTTGCTGAATCCCTCGTACAATTTCATGAAGAGGTGTTCGAGTGGTCAACATAATCCCTGCGACAGCGTTAGGGATCCTCCTCGATATCGGTCTCTTTCCACAATGTTTGGGTCCCTAAATTGTGTTCCATGAGCCCTCCAGATGCAAATCCGTCGAGAATCACTTTCCAGACCAAATCGAGACTAATTTGTGAAAAGAACATGGCCCACCGTTCAACCGCCCAGGTGGCATCTTGACAGATCCACTCTAGACGTTCCCTACTGTGAAGATACGCCAGAGGTAAACAGAGAGCAGATCTCCAACAAAAAAGGCCACTCTGCTGAAGCCTACTGTACACTGTTTGCCTCGATACAACACATCCAGCAGATGCTGCGACGTCAGATGCCAGTTGCAGTGCAGTACTAAGCACTTACAACCATATAATGGTCCACTCCTTCTGATGCCACACATCTTCGGCCCTATCCTGGTTTCCGGGATACAGTTTCACTCTCTACAAACTGTCCCCTCACCTGAAAGACAACAGAACGATTCGCATTAACCAATTGGGCCACATCAGTTTGTAACTGTCCTGCGCCGGCCGAAGTGGCCGTGCGGTTAAAGGCGCTGCAGTCTGGAACCGCAAGACCGCTACGGTTGCAGGTTCGAATCCTGCCTCGGGCATGGATGTTTGTGATGTCCTTGATTAGTTAGGTTTAACTAGTTCGAAGTTCTAGGGGACTAATGACCTCAGCAGTTGAGTCCCATAGTGCTCAGAGCCATTTGAACTGTCCTGCTTCCATTCTTCCTAAGGCCCCCCACAGCAGAGAGTCTGTAGACGTCTTCTCTGTGTCGTACTGCACCGTCAGTGACTGTTTACACAGCGATTGTGGTTGTGTGATATCCTGCAAACGACAGCTATTGTCTACTTTTTATTCTGGCTGGAGGCAGTGGTTGGTCCCTGCTGGCAGCGGCGTTTTTAGTGATCCTCTCACTACAGAGCATAGACCTGGAATGATCCCTATTGGGCGAGGGGATGGAAGGGAGGGAGAGAAGAAGCAAAGAGGGAGTGGCGTTGAATGTGAAACTGGATGAAAAAAGTGCTGAAAGATGCTGAGTCAGCACTTTTTGCCAAAAAGTTGCTGTAACCCCCTACTACCACCACTAGTCCAAAAGATCGTCATTATGTCTTTGCCAGGATAGGGACCTTCCTTGAATTCTTCTTTTTTGGTGATTGCAGGTGATGTGGCTCAAAAGACATCCCCCGTCCCTCCACCCCCAGAGGCTCACGGTTCTTTCACGATTTCGTGTGTGGTGTGCACAGGCCCCTGAGCTATTGCAGCCCATTCTTCCTTCCTGGGCTGCATTTCCTTCCCTGTGCCCCTTCCCCTCTGCTCCCTTCTTCCCCTCTGCTCACTTCTTCCCCTCTCTCGGAGTTCTTACTGATGTCGTCCTGGCTATCCACCTGGTGTCTTGTACTCTTTTCGTTTTTTGTTCCTCTTGCCTTTTCCTTTTCGTCCTTCCTTTTTGGCATTTTTAGTTCCCAGGGGTTTGACCTCCACTTCTAAATTTTCTCTCTCTAGTCAGAGCCATTGGGCGAAGAGTTGCCTCCCTAGCATCTGTATCATGGATTCCTCTTCCCTCATACTTCTCCTCTTTCTTCCCTGCAGCAGCCCCCCCCCCCTCCTTCAACCCACTATGTTACCAGCACATGTAGCCAGTCCAAGTGGTGTGGCTGTAATGTACCCATCTGCCTGAGTCCTCTGTCTTCTAATACCTGAGCTGTGGCCTCCCCACATATGCCTAGGGGTGGTTGCCTGTCATCCTGGAACATCGAAATTCCAAGCAATGGCTGTCATGCGAAACAGCCGTTGCTGTGGCGCCCATGGGTAGAGCCACTAGTCAAAGTGAGTGGTAGCAGGACGGATTCTCCATGTATGAAACTTATTAAGCTCTGAAACACTAGCTGTTCTTCTGTGGTAGTCTCTTTGGATAGTAATGGACCATTTAATCCTGCCTCTTATGTCCTTGCAACCTTCTCTTACCATGCTGCACCTGGGAGAAGGGCCAGGTTCGCCAGCTTATAAAACGCTTCTTCCGTTACTTGGTCTGCACTAGGAACGTTGGGGACACGTTGACCGCCACCAATCCGTTATTTTATGTGGAAAATATCGAAAACAGAATCATGGAAGTGGAGTCCTCAGTAAAATGTGGTCGGTTTTGGTGTCGATCAGAACTTCCTCAATCTGAAGCATTAATGCTTGTGACCATCTAGATGACATCCCGTTGTCTGTTACTCCACACCAGTCTATGAATATAGTTTGGCGAGTCATAGCGACCTCATCCTTCAAACTGATGAGGAACTGTGAGCCAATCTGGAATGACGAAGTGTTAATTTTGTTTGGAGTGTTCAGAGAGGTCGTAAGGACAATTTCACCAACACTGGCGCCTTTGTTGTAGCATCGAAGAAGGTACCCTCCTAGAGGAAGTTAAGGTTATGTGTCACTGGTGTGACATCCTGCCACCAATGAGGCGTTTCCATTGCTTCCATTTTGGGCACACGTCTTTCCAATGGAAGGTGGACCCTCTATGAAGTGAATGTGGACACCCACTCCATGAGGGAAGCCCCTGTGTTCCGCCACATGTGTGTGTTAATTGTCTCTCCACACTGGTCAGACAGCCCTGTTCATAAAAAGGAAGAGAAGATACAGGAGTGTAAGTCCCTTGATCGTTTATCCTACACTGAGGTTAATTGGAAATATGACCAGCTTCACCCTGTGTCGATGACATCCAACTTTGCCTCTGTTATGTCCTTTCCCCTTTCTCGCTTCTCATTACCCCAGCCCCACCCCCTCTCCCTCTCCTCTGCATTTCCTGCACCCTTACCTCTGGGTACTGCTCCCCCTCCCCACCTGGAGAAGTGACCCCCTTCTTTGGCACCTTCCAGTACTGGGGCTCCTTCCTGGGACCCCTCCACCTAGCAACTCTCAGGCTGGATGCCTTCTGCCACAACTCAGCCAAGGGTCCCATTGTCTGTATGCCCCAAGGTCGCCCACTCTCTTTGAGTTCTGGACCTTGCAGAGGCTTGCTCTCCCTCTGTACACTGCCCTTCTCGACCTGTGAAAGAGAATACGAGGAAACAATTCCCAGAACAAGCCCCCCCTCCCCCTCAGTGCACCCAGAAGTACCATCTGTCCTCTTCTCACAACCTGCATATGACCTCTTATATATAGATGACGGATGTTGACCTGATAGTGTGATTGGTTCCAGCCCATTTGAGTCCCATTTGGATCACCGTCCTGATGGGCCACCTACACTGGTGCCCTAACTGCCTTCCTTCAGCAACTTCCCCCTCCCTTCCTCCTCCTTGGGAATTTTAATGCCCATCGCCCTTTGTGGAGCAGTGCGTTTTCATCTCTTTGGTTCTCTTCATTGACCAATTTCTTATGGACCACGACTTGTGCCTTCTTAATAATGGTTCCCCTACTCCTTTTAGTGCTTCATACAGCATTTCGTCTGCCACTGATCTTTTGCTGTATTCCTCTCCCATTTTTCCTTCCTTACACTGGTCGCCACATGATGATCTCTAAACTTTTAAACATCTTTGTGTTACTTAAAAAAATAGAGCAAGCAGGTGTGTTGGGAACACTTTGTCTCCTCCCTAGGTTTTTCTGTCCCTTTATCACAGGCATGGGCTGCATTCCACCCCCTCCAAAATTGTCAGTGACAGTCTTCTGTTCTGGAACCTTGCCTTCTTTGTACAGACTAATCAGTTTTCACGGAACACATTGCGACACATTTTGTGATGGCATCAGCGTCAGTGTCCTACCCAGGCGCCTTCCTCGTCTGGAAACAGCGGATCAAACCTAACAATTATGTTTTACCCCTTGAGAGATTGCAGGGCACTCTCATTTATGAATCGGTGTCATGCCACTTAATGTTCTTAGGGAAGATGATCTTTATTACAATCTGCCTTCATACATCATGATGAAATGGTGGGCAGTAGTTAACGCTCTCGTTTGTGTGCTCTAGTGAAGGAATAGCGATAAGCTTTACCTGTGTTCAAAGGAATAGGGTGCCGATTTAAACGACTGCAGTAAAAGCGTATGGTGACTGAGGGCCGAGGGGAGCGTTTTTTTCTGCGGAACCTGAGTGAAAACATTTGCAGACTGCCGAGTTCCGTCGTCTCATTGTGCAATCACGTTGGATGGCGCCGGTCGGTCGATAGCCGCGACCAGGTAGGGTGACTAGTGGCGAGAAGTCGCCGCTACAAAGGGCAGCGCATTGAAGACTGGCAATAAAGCAGAGGATGGGCCCTTGTTGGGCAGAAAGTCGATGAGACGACTGTGAGCTTTCTGCGAATTTCCGTGGGACTGGTCACTGGCGCCCAGATGTCCAGACTCTGTTACAAAACATATTTGTGAAGCCACAAGGCTTTTATGGCCATTCTTTGAAAACTTCGAAATGGACGCTACAGGGGAGATAACAATCGTTTTATGGAGGGCTGTGGTTCCATCCTGGTCATGTTGTTAGCAAAAGACACGGTGTAAACGCATGGGAAAGAGGCCGTGAATCTGAATATTTTTTTCCTCTTCTCCCAATTAACTTTAAAGTCTCTGACTGGTCAAATCCGTGTATGCAGAGCAAGGGGCAGTCTCCCATCTTCGAATGCGGCGTTCCAGCTCGTGGTTGGCTTGTGCTAAAGTCGGAGTAGTCTAAGGTGAAAATGTTGTTTTCTACTGAGCTGGTAAGGAAAGCTGATGCTCTTGTACTGGCGCTTCGCTAGTAAAGAACTGCAGGTCTCTACCTAAACGGTGTGACTTGTGTCCTTTGCTAGTATGCCACGTAGAGCCTGTGCCAGTCACCTTCTGAACCGTCAGAGGTACTGCTTCTAGTATCACGCACACAACAAGTGATGTGTGGGTGTACTTATTTGTCTTGAGTCGGCCGTCTAAACGTCTGACATATTCCGTCGTGCATAGTCGTGGGACGGAGTCAAATTGATTTGGCAGACCAGCAAACGGTTCCACCTGTACACTGGAATCCACCAACTTACAGAGGCTCATAGGGAAGTACCTGCATTCCGCATTAGCCGAATGTGATACCGCGTACTTGCATTTTTCGGCGCGCGCCATTAACAACAGATTGCTGCCGTCCATTACTTCAGTCGCCTAACGCATCATGGTGTGCTGCCCTGACCAGAAGAAGGGTAAAGTATTTGCTGCTGCGGCGTAGGGCTCCAGTGTATGTTTCTCAGCACACTGTTCTTTCGAACCATATTTTTCTTCTTGAAATAGTAGAGTACAGATGCTTGATGATGGCATAGTTTTTGTGCCATACGCAAGAAGCACTGTATGAAGTCAGATAAAACGATTAGTGTTCTGGTTAGTGACATGTGTCGATCCCCAGCTGATCACTTTGTCCACCATAGGCCTAATATTAGCGAAAGCGTTTGTCAAATGAAAATGTGTGTGTGACGTTTCTTTAGCCATTTTTTTTGTTTTATGATACTAAGAACGAATAAATCTATTGTTATTTTGATCACAACTCCTCCCTGTGTTCTGATTGACATTACCTTTGCCATTTTTATTAAAGTCTTGATTACGAACGAAAGTAGCAAGTTTGCACCCTTATCAGACAGAATTCTACAGTGAACCTTTTATTCAAATGGAACTTCTTCTGGCCCTCTCTTCTTCCCACAATTCAGCCACTGGCCCTGATTTCACCTGTAACCAACTGTTTCAACGTCTCATTCCTCAATGACAATATCTCCTCCAAGGCATTTTCCTTCTCAATGAAGAGAGTACTGTGGATCATTTCCTTAAGCCTGTCAAGGATCCATTGTTCCTTTATAGTTAGCAGCCCATCATCTGACCAATGCAAGTTACTCGAACAGTTGGTGACTTGTTGGTTCAGTTGGGTACTCGAATCTCAGGACCTTTTATCTCCTTACCAGTGCGGCTTTCAGGAGGTACAGTCACCATTCGATCATCTACTTTGATTATAACCGGCAGTGCAGCAAGTCTTTTCTCAGGACCACCAACTTGTTGCAGTTTTCTTCGATTTTTATACGGCCCACGACACAGCTTGGCACCATCACGTCCTAGACTCCCATGAATTGGTTCTCAGGGGCCCCTTCCGATTTTCGTTCGCCAATTTCTGTCCCGTCGGTTGTCCAGGGTTTGGATTGGCACGATTATCTGCTCTCCACAGACCCAGGAGAATGGCGTTCCACAGGGCTCCGTATCAAGTCTTTCTTTCTCTCAACACTATTAATGAGTTTGTGGCCTCCGCCAGACCATTGATCACCCATGCTCTGTATGTGGATGATTTCTGTATTTGGGCTAATTCCCATTCAGTGGCCTCTGTGGAACGACAGCTCCATGGTGCCATCCAGCACGCTTCCACCTGGACACTCTTGCACAGTTTTCAATTCGCGCCCCTTAAGTCGAGGGTGGTGCATTTCTGTCGCTGTACTACGGTCCATCCTCCTCCAAAGCTCTACCTCGACATACAACAACTGACTACGGTCCCACAGTTCCGTTTCTTGGGTCTTCTCTTTGACAACAAGCTTACTTGTTTGCCACATATCTGACTTCTGAAGGTTGGCTGTTTTCGTAAACTGAACATCCTTCACTTCTTTGGCTTCCCTCTTGGGGCATGAATTGTTCGAGCCTTCTTCACCATTATCAGGCAATAGTTCTGTCTCGTCTGGACTATGGTTGTCAAGTTTATGGATCAGCTGCTCTTTCCATGCTGCTCCTCTTGGTGTCTGTTTAGCCACCAGTACTTTTCGCACTAGCCCTGTCGATAGTCTTATGGTTGACCTGGTATCCCTCCCCTTTCATTTCAGCAGTCCCAGCTACTGGTTTGCTATGCCATCAATATTCTCTCTTCTCCTGCTCATCCCTCCTATTCTATTCTTTTCATGACTTTGGGACGTCACCTGCCTGCTGCCTGCTCTCGGGTGGGTTTACCAGGTGGGCTCTATCACGCTTCTCTCCATCGTGATTTCCTTCTCCCCTCTTTATCCTCATCCCCTAATTCTCTCCTGACTACCCCCTACCCATCCCCCCTCTGTTTAGTTCCCTGGTCCCACACTTGGATGGATCTCTTCTGGGGTCTGAAAGCCTCTGTCGCTCCAGTGGTGTTCCATTGCTTGTTTTGCCTGCTCTTACAGGAGTTTCAGGATGCCATTATTTTTTACACCAATGGCTCTATATCTGCTCATCATGTGCGTTATGACTTCATGTCTTCTGCTGGCACAGAACACCATCTCTCTCTTGCCATGTGTGGCGTGTTTACTGTGGAACTGATGGTCATCTTTTGTGCCCTTTGCTTTATTAAACAATCCTCCCTCACCTGAGTTTTGTTGTGTATGGACTCAGTCAGCGGCACAAGCTATCACTCAGGATTTTTCCCACCATCCCTTGATCTCTGTCATCCATGACCTTCTCGACGATCTTGATGATGCAGCTTGTTTGGTTGTTTTCCTTTGGACTCTCGACCACTTGTGTATCCCGGGTACTGAACTTGCTGATCGTCTGGATGGGGTGACAGGCACCTACCTCCTCAATCTCCATAATCCCCATGGGGGCAGCTTTGCAGCTTTACATCAAATCCCTTTTTGATCAGTCATAGGCTGGCTCTTGGGTAGGGGGGGGGGGGGGGGTCGCTACTGTGTAATAACTTTCATGCACTCAAGGGGACACCCACCATGTGGCATTCTCCCCCCTCAACCTCTCCTGGTGCAAATCTACCATCCTGTGCCATCTTTGTAATGCTGATCCATTGTTTTTTACTGCACGATGAGCTGCCCTCCGTTTGTAGCTGTGGGGCCCCCTCACATTAACCCCCTCACATTAATCCACATTTGCTGGATTGTACCAACCTTTTGACCTTTCACGCTAAACACACTCAGCCTCCTTCCTTGTCCTGGGTATTAGCAGATGACCCTCACATGATTACATCTGTGATTGGTTTTCTTTGCGAAAGTGGTTTGTTCTCTCAGGTTTAACTCCTTGAATTTCCCTATGGAATTGAAGTCTCCCGGTTGGCGTTGGCGTTGGTTATGGAGGCCTTGGCCATGCCTCAACACTGACTCGGTTCTTCCCCATTTTTCCTACATTTTATCTGGTTTTTGTTGCGTTTTCCCCCTTATCTTTGGTCTTCTTCTCCTGGTGTTGTGCTCATTGTGTCGTGACCATGATATGGTTTGCTGGTCAAGAAGCGTCAGTGGTGGTTATGGTTGCCCCAACGCTGCATTTCTGGGGCACCACTGTTGTCACCGACCCCACTCCCACCCATCCTATTCTTTTCTCTTCCTGGTGTCCCGAGATTCCTCTTACCTCTTAGTTTTCCCGTTTTCCCCTTCCCCTTGACGGGACTGTGTTGTTTCTGTTGTTCCTCTCTTGGTTTCTGCCAACTTAGATCATGGGACGATGACCTCGCTGTTTGATTCCCTCCCCCAATCAACCAGCGAACCAACTAACGAAAAGACTGCCTTTCTGTTTCTGGCTCAAAAGGTGCACCCAGCTTTCGTCACCTGTAACGATTGGTGTCGGAAAGGCTTCTCCATCGGCCTTAAACGGCTCCAGCATTCCAAATGAAATGGCGTGTCTTAGGACCTTGTGGTCTTTAGTGAATATTCATGGAACATTTCTCAGCACACCTTTGAGTAGCCAAGAGTGCAAATGCACTTCCATTGCTCGCCAATAGCTGTAGAGCCGATTTTCGACCTGTCATGCGCCCCGATGTCCACTATCAACGGCATCCGCATCATCCGCCATGTCGAGAGCGGTGGCTGCGATGGGACGTCCCGAATGTGACCAGCCATAGAGCTCAGTTTCCATACTGGCTGATGCATTTACTTTCTTTGTCTGTCACCCAACAGTTACTTTATCAACTGCACCATTACCATACGCTGATCACGAACGTTTAAGGATGTTAACTATGTTTTCTTATTCCACAATTAAGAACTCAAATACAGCACTTTGCGTGTAACGAGCGTATTGCGCAGACGCTATTTTGATGTGTAACTGGGGCTCTGCCATCTGTGGGAATTGTTCGAAATTTCATACATGGCTGTTAAAAGAAAAGTGTGGGATATTATCTATGGAACGAACGACGCACAAGAAAGCACAACGGCTTTACAGAAAGTTAGAGTATTTCACACTCATTCATTCGCTAAGAATGTCCGTGAAAAAATACTAGAAACGTGGAAGCAGCCGAGGTCGCCTAACGGTTACTACTTCGTTTATTTCTCTTTTAATGTCTCGGCACATCAAAAGTTTGATGTTAATGCTCCAATGAAGAAGAACTGAGAGTTACCGAAAAATACTAAACATGTTAGCAGCAGTCTGATACTTTACTTTAACACGTTACTGATTACTTAATTTAAGACATCGTTTTTTTCTGTTATGGAACTGCATGAAAGTTCGATTTCATGACTTTTGATACAATAGTTTCTGTTTCCATGTTGTGTCAGTAATATACCCGTACTCACCAAATATTTCAATGTTTATATTATCAAAAACATATTTTTCTTACTGTCGGTATACCATGATCAGAGTGTATTATGAAAGCAGTCTATACGAACACACTGCAGTGTGACAGCCAAAGTAGCGGAAAGTGAAAAATTATTGTATGGCCATACAAACGAACACTTAATTGAAATAAAATGTGATATTTCTTTTACTGAATAGAAGTTAGTTAGTAAGTGCTAAAATTTGGATGATGACTGTCTACGTGTCCCCGAGACGAGAGAGACACGGAAATTACATAATGTTAGACGTTAAGCTGCAGGAGCAGTAGCTGATCACTTTAATTGTGATCTAACGTTTTAATTTACAGACTGCTGCCAATTAGGAAGGACAGCAAACAACAATATTGTATAAATAGCAGGCATTCTCAATTGTAGAGAGATCGCGAATTCAGTGTAAAGAAAGCTTCGGATATGAGGTTTAAATTGCCTTCATCACATGTAGGTACACTGGATTACTACTTTCGGCAATACTAAGCTGCCATCTTCAGATCGGCAAGGTTACAAAAATTACAAAAATATTACACTGTTGTAGCTGTAATCGCAAATTAACAATTTACATAAGTTGTTTTTGACATACCTTCACCCTATAGATTATGAAATCTCGTGTGTGTGTGTGTGTGTGATAAACTGTACGATTGTTTTTGTACCATTGTAATGGCTTGAGAATTTGAAACAAAATATAAAGTTACCTTTATATAAGTTATTACAGTAAATATACAATTCCAATAGACCATGAAAAGAAAGTAAAACGTTTAAAATATAACTGTCTCATCATGGCAACACACACTCGTACAGATGTGGCACATAAAGAATTGCCGCATGTGTGTGAGTTGATTGTCAGCTACACACTGCAGGTTACCAATAAATTAATAGAGTCATAGAGAGGAGTACCACCAGAAGGGAGCAGCCTCACGAATAATAATAAAAATTTTCTAATTTGTTTTACTTAAGCATACGTACATGTAACAGTGTATGAGAGAAGACAATGTGAATAATTTAAAATGGAAAACAATACAGTGTCAGTCATGTAAAATTGAAATTACGGTACATGAAATTATTTCGTCAATTTTTGAGATCGACTAAATTATTTCCAGTAAGGTAGTTAATATTAAACATTTGTTAAAGGCTGAATGTATGACGTCGAGAGATACACAACAGTATGAGAATGATTCGCTTTATAGTACCATGAAAGATTCCTACTTTTAGAAATTGTCATATCATGTATTATACTTTTCGACTAACAGCAGACGGTATACTGAAATTTCCAATTACAGAGACGCTTTACACACTTATTTAATTCTAATCTATACATCGAAGCACAAAACATGGCATAAAAGTGATAGCATCTTGGCATACAACAATAATGGATGCATACATATCAGGACATTCCACAACCCAAGGTCTCTGTTACTGATTTATGGTGGACAATTACATATTTCCCAAAGGGTGCAAACATATAGGCACATTTTCTTATGCAGTGCTAATAATATGAGATCTAGACCAACGAAATAATGGAAGATAACTTACGACCGATAAAATATGTTTTATCGTTGACTACGATGTCACTCGATGTCTAGGTAGCTACTGAACAGTAAACTACTTAACAATGTGATTGTCGAGATGTGATACTGCAGTAACTTACAGATAGATACCACGACATTTGATGGCTTTATAGTTCAATACACAGATTAAGTACGTGGGGATACATGGAATTACAAATGAGACGAATGGCAGGTACAGAACTACTAACGAGCTGCATCTGTTTATATTCTAAAGTAATGACGAAACTACAAAATTATCATCAACATTCTGGTAAAACATAAGGGCATTATCCAGTCTTTCTGCGGACTTAGCTAGAGACAGGCACTTATGGCGGTGAGCGCTATAGATACAGTATGAAACAATATGACACAGTGTAGTACTATAGTGTTAAGGTATTATCATCAAATGAGTTATGTCCTGTAATTCGGCTGTCTATAATCAAAACATTAGACTCATGCCATCGAACAGTAGGATACAGTGCCCTAGGTCTAGATGAGAAAAGAAATGCTACAGTCATTGTTATAGTGAAATAAAACTGCTGACAAAGTTACGTCAGGTAAGTTGGCTATCTTGGTTAGAGCAAGCGCTTGTAAATTGTTAGAGGATATGAAAAGATATGTACATGGTTACAGCTTTCTCTCGTGCAGCCATCTAGCGAACAGCGTAAACAAAGTGGTTTGTCAGATAATAAGTTGAATGAATTTGTAAAAATAGATGTAAACGTTATAAATGTTAATAGATAAATAACTGCGAATACTAAAGTAATACAAGACGCAGAACGAAGCCTAAGTAGGTGGTTTGTTTGATGCCAACATTTACATTAGTGAGTGGCTCTTATACGTATTCCCATGTATAATGATAACTAAGCTTAAATCATACCGTTTAAATGAATTATGAGATGGGCAACGATCTCATCGTTGTCTCAAGATGGGGAAGCAATGGAGGTCTAGGTGATCATGCTTAAAGGCGATAAACTAAAGATTTTTTTAAAAAAAGAAGTGTTTGTAACACTATTGTGATCTGTGTAAGATTTTTGTTATTATACACTGCACTAAAAGAGCAGAATAGTATTAATTAGATTATATTGCACTGTTTACAATCATCGAGAAACGTTTCAGTGCAAATATCTCAACAGATATTGTGAAACGAGTTTCATGGGTGTGAATGTAAGGCAGCGGCTCGTGAAATTAAATATAATGAGACATTCTAAAACGTAGGCAAATTTATTTTCAATACAAACTTTAGTTTTTTTTTTAAACTTACATGTCATATTTCTTACGCAAACAATAACATGAAAAATCACAGGCGTTTGTTGCATCGCAATATGTCAATTACATCCTGAGAAATTGCAAAGCGAATTTGGTACTTGAAATAAATCAAACTAGCCACTATTGTACTTCCCCGATGTGCAAGTGTAAACCACACATTTCTCGTAATGGTGAAGTGGTTGACGTGCATAATTCTGCTGTCACTGTTCACCGCTGTGCATGCTCTAACATTTTTCATATGTCCCCAGATAAAAAGTCCGGCAACCACGCTTCCTGTACTCAACTGCAGAGGCGGGGGATTTTACTGGGCAGTGTAACTGGTCGGCGTACACCGACCGGTACTGTTTCGTAGTGTGTATGTAGAAAGACAGAACACGCAAGAGGGAAACCATTATACAAATATCAGTCTCTGTGGCGGGAAGCCCTATTATTACTCTCGGCCATCGTGATAACAGTGAAAGTAAGATTACGTACGTCAATCACATCACGATTACGAGCAATGAGGGTTTCACACTTGCATTTCGGTATGTGCAATAGGGACTTGTTTCGTTTATTTAAAGCATCAACATCGCTTTGTAATTTCTCAGAATGTAGTTGACGGACGTACTGCGATGCACTCAACGCCATTCTTTTTGAGGTTTTTCATGTTATTGAATGCGTAAGAAATAATATGGTGTTCACATTTAAAAAAACATAATTTATTTACTTATGTTTCAGAATTTCTCATAGTATTTGCTTTAATGATCCCCTGCCTTACATTCGTACCCATGAATGTCTCTTCTCAACATCTACTGCTGTTCCAGAGATATCTCCGCTGAAACGTTTACGTGTTCCACCCTGAATAAGATCCAGCTTATTTTGTAGGGCTGTGTGTACCATAAAATGAAGGCATATATGTTCAAATGCTCACATAGACGCCGAACTAGATATTTCGTACGTAAGTACTCACATTTACCTGTTTTCACATAAACACAGGGTGTTTTTTCCTCAGCGTACAAACTCTAGGGCTTGATCGACGAGAGGATACGCAACAAAGAAAGTCTAATGACCTTATGTCCGGAAACGTATGGTTTTGATGCTAGAGACCATTTCTTCAGTCATACATTGTTACAGAAACTGCGGTCTAATACGCGCTGTGCCAAGAAGTTACAGTTACCGTATGTGTTTGAATCGTTTCCACCTTCCCCAATAAAAGCGTGTACGCGCCGTAGCATGTTCTCTCTCACACGGTCACATCGACCAGGCTCCATCTGAACAGCGCCGGAGGGAGTATGAATACGCTGCTCGAGTATCTCCACATCTGGAATGGACTCTGCATACACGATACTTTTGAGAGGGTCTCGTAAGCGGAAATCGCACTGTTTGAGATCCGGTGGGCGATCAGATCATGCAGCTGGACTTCCGTCCGATCCATCGACCAGGGAAGACAAGACTGAGATAGGTCCGGACGTTAACGGCCAAGTGGACTGGAGCATCATCATGTAGCAGCCACATAAGCCATCGAATCATCAATGACACTTCTTCCAGCATGGGAGACAAAGTCACTTGCAAGAAACGCCGGTAGTTCCAACCTTTTAGGCGACGTGGTAGGAAGACTTATCCCAAAATACGGTTGCCAATTATCCCAGACACACGTTCAGGCTGCACCGATATTGATGATTCGCTGTCGTCATACCTCGGTGGTTCTGCGTAGTATCCCACGGATGAAAGCTGGAGATAGCACGCCGCGTAAAGGTGGCCTCATCTGTGAATAGGATGGATGATAGAAATCCCGGAATCGTGGTTGCCTGGTGAAGAAACCAGTGACAAAACAGCTCCCGACGTGGAAAGTCTGTTGCTAGTAAGCCCAGCACACGCTGTAAGTGATAAGGGTAGTAACATTGTCATGGATAATACTCCACACGGTCGTCTGCTTACCCTGTAATGGTGGGCCAACCAATAAGGCGGTCGAATTCCACAGTGTTAACCCAATTTTCCTCCAGGTCTGGTGTCCGAACATTTCGGGTACGTCCTTCATGACTTCCTGCTTCCTTAAACGACCCTGTTTCAGGAAAAAAACAGCGAAATACTGTCGCGAACATTGAATGCTGTCGTTATTGTAGGCTTAGATAGGTCTCCTGATACAACCTCGCTGCCCGCCGCTCGTTGCCATTTGCCTTTCCGTAAGCAAACACCAAGTCGACATGCTCTCGATTCGAATACGGAACCACGTTGTATCACATCCAGTACAAGGTGAGTCAGCAAGAGAAGTGAATCGGACACAATATAATTAATTACTATGGCAGGAGAGGGCGCTACGGAATGGCATATGAGAAACAGCACCACCCTCTAGGAGGAAACCATGCATACTGTAACTGTGGCTGCATGGTACAGCGCGTATTAAACCAAAGTTTCTGCAACAAAGAATGATTGAATAAATGGCATGACAACCGTGCATTTCCGGACACATGTTCATTACACCTTTTTTTTTCCGTGTCATCTCATAGCTAAATCCCTAGAGTTTGCACACGGTGGAGAAAAATCACCTTGTATATTTTATAATAACCATATGTATCCCCATTTTATGGCACACAGCCCTACAAAGTAAGCCAGATCTTATACAGGATGATTCACAAATCATGTCACACACTTCTGTAAGTTGTATAGGGTTTTACTTAGGAACCTGTGAACGTAAACGTTATACAACACCGCCGCAGGGCGTCAAAGTTACAGGCGCCGGGGCCTGTATATGTATCTGTATACAGGGTGAGTCCATGATGATGTTACAAACTTTCAAGGATAATGGAAAAGGATAAGTGAATCATTATGAGGGAAGAGTCCTGGTACCGGAAACGAACGAGTTGAAAGTTGTATTCGAAAACCGTTCTGATACCTGTGACAGTGGCATACATGTACCGATACTTTTGTTGCTTTCCGAGGTGGTAGTCTATTGAACATGGGCTCTAAAATGGATAAGTTATCAGCTACGGTCACTTTTTCAGTAGAAGAGATGTGTACCACAACTGCGAAGATGAGCAAGTGCTGATAGATCCTCAGATATGGATTTTGGAGCACATGTTTACTAAACATGTGTCCTTGTCTTGGTCCACACTTCCACCTCTGAAAATTGCATACCCTAAATTCTTAGCAACAGCAGTGCCGGCACATGTACTCCACTTTCAGACGTATCAGAATGATTATCGATTCTAACTTTCGATTCGTTAGTTTCCGAACCAGGGAGCCTTAGCTCAAATTGATATTTGCATTGGAATTTGCATCTATTTTAATAAGTTCATTCTAGCATATTACCTGACAAACCAATTTGTTAACGCTGTTCTCAAGGTTAATGTACGAGAGAAAACTATAACCTAGAACTCCTGACGATAGACGTTGACTGTGAATATTGTATCACAGACACAGTCCCTTTGACTGTTCAGAGATGTAACTAAACCCGCCCAAAGATGTAAACAACTGTGCATGAGCAGCGCCTATTAGACGGAGGGGGTCCGACAGCCGATCAGTTCCAGTCATTCCGTCAGGAAGGAGGTACACGGCTCGTGTTGTCTGTAGTTCAACCATGTCTACGCGGTCAATACCGCGGTTCTATCGCGTCCGCATTCTTACTTTGTACCAGGAAGGGCTCTCAACAGAAGTGTCCAGGCGTCTCGGAGTGAACCAAAGCGATGTTGTTCGGCCGTGGAGGAGATCAGAGAGACAGGAACTGTCGATGACATGCCTCGCTCAGGCCGTCCAAGGGCTACTGCAGTTGAATGACCGCTACCTACTGATTATGGCTCGGGGTAACCGTGACATGAACGCCATGTTGAATAATGCTTTTCGTGCAGCCACAGGACGTCGTGTTACGATACAAACTGTGAGCTTTAGGCTGCATGATGCGCAACTTCACTCCCGACGTCCATGGCGAGGTCCATCTTTACAACCACGACACCATGCAGCGCGGTACAGATGGGCCCAACAACATGGTGACTGGACTGCTCAGGATTGGCATCACGTTCTCTTCACCGATGAGTGTCGCATATGCCTTCAAGCAGACAATCGTCGGAGACGTGTTTGGAGGCAAACCGGTCAGGCTGAACGCCCTAGACACACTGTCTGCGAGTAAAGCAAGGTGGGGGTTCCCTGCTGTTTTGGGGTGGCATTATGTGGGCCCGACGTCCGCCGCTAGTGGTCATGGAAGGCGCCGTAACGGCTGTACGATACGTGAATGCCGTCCTCCAACCGACAGTGCAACCATATCAGCAGCATATTGGCGAGGCAATCGTCTTCACGGACGACAAATCGCGCCCCCATCGTGCACATCTTGTGAATGACTTCCTTCAGGATAACGGCATCGCTCGACTAGAGTGGGCAGCATGTTCTCCAGACATGAACCCTATCGAACATGCCTCGGATAGTTCAAAAGGGCTGTTTATGGACGACGTGACCCACCAACCACTCTGAGGAATCTACGCCGAATCGCCGTTGAGGAGTGGGACAATCTGGATCAACAGTGCCTTGATGAACTTGTGGGTAGTATGCCACGACGAATACAGGCATGCATCAGTGCAAGAGGACGTGCTGCTGGGTATTAGAGGTACCGCTGTGTACAGCGATTTGGACCACCACCTCTGAAGGTCTCGGTGTATGGTGGTGCAACATACAATGTGTAGTTTTCATGAGCAATAAAAAGGGTGGAAATGATGTTTCTATTGATGTATATTCCAATTTTCTGTGCAGGTTCCGGAACTCTTGGAACCGAGGTGATCCAAAACTTTTTTTGATGTTTGTATTTTCATATCCTGTAACAACTTACAAGCGCTTGCTCTAACCAAGATAGCCGACTTACTTGACAAAACTTTGTAAAAAGTTTTATTTTACCACTACGCTGATTACAGTTTTACTGTTTCTCACCTAGATCTAGGGCACTGTATCCATTGTTCTGTAGCACAACTCAAAGGTATGAAGGATATGGTCATGTTTAGTTTTCGTAATAGACAGCCGAATTACAGGACATAACTCTTTTGATAATTATACCTTTGCACAGTCTTGATAAAAATTCTCACCAAGGCGTGAGGCACTGTGTTATACTATTTTATACTGCAACTACAAGGCTCGCCGCCATGAGTGCCTGTCTCTTAACTAAGTACACAGAGAGCTGTGCTCTATGTTGGACAATGCCCTTACGTTTTACCAAAATGTTGACGATAATTTTGTGGTTTCGTCATTACATTGGGATATAAACAGATATTGTTCGTTAGTTGTTCTGTACCTGTCATTCTTCTCATTTGCAGTTCTTTGTATGCGTGTGTACTTAATCTGTGCATTGTTGTATAAAGCCATCAAATATCATGGTACGTATCTGAAAGTTATTACAGTATCAAATCTCGATAATCGCACTGTTCAGCGGTTACCTAGACATCGAGTGACATCAAAGTCATCGATAAACTAGATTGTACCAGTTGTAAGTTATCTTCCATTATTTCCTTGTTCTAGATCTCATATTATTAGCATTGCGTAAGAAATTGTGCCTATGTGCGTGCACTCACTGTGAAATATGTGATTATCCACTTTATATAACTAACCGAGACCTCGGGTTATGGCACGTCCTTCCGATATGTATTAGATTAGATTAGTACTTGTTCCATAGATCATGAATACGACACTTCGTGGAACGTGTCAGGTTAATAAAAGGTTGAAACGTCACCTTTGAACAATTTATACATGACTGTGCTTAGACTGACACACAATATTTTGTTAGCGCAACGCAATCTGGCTTTCAAAATTCCCTACGAAAGAATGGCCCTGACTAACATTAAACTATACCTTTCACAAATCACTTACCTCACAAAAATCTTCGCTGCTCAAGCTACTGCAATACAGCGAGCGCCACTACTGCCAGCTAAGTAAAAGATTCAAACTATGGAAGGGACTAACTACTGATAGGGATAGTTAGCAAATGAAAGATATTAATAGAGAACAAACAATGTATTTACCTTGATATCATCATATATAAATATAGCAGTTCATGACAAATTTCAAAACTCCGCCATCTCTCTCGCCACATCCACCACTGCTGGCGGCTCACCTCCAACTGCCCAACGCTACGCGCTGTTCACATCCAGCTGCCGCTGCCCAACACTACAATGGCGAGTATTACAACAATGCAAAGCAGCCACAGACTGCACACAGCACAGCCAGTGATTTTCATACAGAGGTGGCGTTACCAATAAAAAAACCTAAGCAGCCTACAAAAACCTAAACAGCCTACTTACATAGAGAAAACATAAACAGCCTACTTACATAGCCCCCATGCTCCCCACAAAAAATTTTACAAATTGGTTTGGGCAGTGCCCAATACAGATTTGAAAATTTTTTTCATAATTACAATAACAAAGATATCAAATCCACACACTTATTGATACAACGTTGGTCAAAAGCTAAAATTTTGTCACAGTCCATAAAGACAGTCCTGATCATTCATTACGGTAAAATATAGTGTTTTTCTCAAAGTCTGAGCAGTAAAAGAAAATGCACACGGAAGTAGTGGATTTCCATGCAGTCTTGAAGAAGTAGCGTTGTCCTTCCAACGGAAAGACAGTGCTGACTCTTGACATGCTGACAGGTAATGGGCCACAACAGAGCAAACCCACAGCAGAGTCATTCGACAGTTTGAAGAAGATTGGTAGGTAGGTCATCACAGAGCAGACCCACTGTAGTCCTTGTAGAGATAGCCAACAGCCATCTGTTGTGACTGTGCAGGTGCACAATCACCATTGAAGAGTCTTGCGGATAATATAGCAAGTCCATAAACCACCACTTGTGCACTCACAAAGTTTTTGGAATTGTCCTTAGAACCAAGAATGCTGTTATCCAGTCCCTTGCCGAATCATTAACACACGTGCAAACACTATCAGTCCCTACTTCTCACATATTGTCCATATACTATGACCAACAGAAACGTGTGCAGTGAAATGTAACTTAATTTGAAGAACTGGTGTCTATACAATTTTATAACATAAGAATACAATAACAAAGGTACAAAACACATCATTAAAAACATAATAATACAGATAACATTTGTAGTAATAGGGGCTTTACAAAAGAATAGAAATAAACATATACATCAGTGTTACAGGAATTATGACATAAGTACATACATAAAAGATCACAATAACTTTTGAAGCATCAACTTCACACATGAGCATTAAACAGAACAGAATTAATATTGTCTAACATCTTTACAAAGTAAATAACATATTATTAATGCCAATTATATTCGAGGATAACAGTATTCCTCATCATAGTGAATGTAGCTTAATACTAAAAGAAGAAAAAATTCTATGAAACTACACAGAGACAGGAAGGAAACAAATACACAAGGGTACACAAACACATAGTGCGATAACACCAATAGGAAAGGACAGGGTTCGTTTTCAGTGTAACATTTGGTACTGCAGTCCAACCCAAAACTTTATATATCTTTCCTCTTATTTCATCCTTTGTTTCCACCAAAAAAATTCTATCTAAGCATGCTTTCTGTATTTATATGTTCACACATTTCTTACCTCAACATTTATTTCCAAGAAAATCCTACCTAAACCTGTTTTCTGTACTTTTTTTTGTATAACTTCTCAATGCATTTCTTATAAATTTATAATAGTTAGTTTCTTATATAGTCTCCTCCTAAGCTAACTTAAATCTACTGAGCTCAGATACTAAACTAAGGGACGAGGCAATGCAGCAGCACATAACAAATTAACACAAACAGCAATGCAAAAAAAATGGAAAATTGCAAAGCAAGCTACAGTAAATATAAATTACCAAGCAATGCAACATTACAACTAATATGAGCCAATGTACAGTAACAAGAAAAATAAGTCAGTAGTAAAACTAGCTTAACAGAGTAACACAATTTAAAATTCAGTAGCACTGTGCCTGGCAAACAGCAGCAGCAAATATAAATAATATAAAAAATATAAAACTTATATCTATACATGACAAAGCTCAAGCAGAAAAGATATTACAGTAAAAACAACAATGCAGATAAGGGAAGTGTATATTCACATCTTAATGTCTATGTAAATTAAAGTGGTGCACCACAACAACTTATTATAAAAAAAATATTACCATGAACTTGAAAAGAAAATTATGTGTCCAGTTACTGTTACTAGTGCCTTCTTATTGTTCTTTCCTTTCCAAGTGCTCCTTTTTTTAAAGAATGTGGATTACAAAATTATCATTTAATAGATCTGTTGACAGAAAGTGTTCACATTAGCAAATGCATTTAATTTTATTTTATGAAACCAATGCTGCAACACAGCTGAAAAACAGATGTCAAATGAAATAAGCAATTACGCAAACCAAAGCATAAAAACATCATTCAATAGTCATGTGGCATTTCGTAAGTCAGTAGCTCTCAACTTTCATAGAAAGACACTTATCATAATCAGGTGTGCAGATGTACGAATATTTCCCATCAATTCATAAGCATTGCAGTAATTAGCACAAAGTACGAGTAATCATATGTTTTCAGGTAATGAGCGTGTAATATTTGCGATGCTTTCTACAAAGGAATGTCAATAACAAGGTTAATGGAAGTAATGAGGGTGTCGCATTTGCAATATTTTCTCTAAAGGAATGTCAATGGCGAGGATAAAGGCCTGCCTTTTTTCTTTTTTTTTCTACCTGTGCCGCTGAAAGGCTAATGGCTTTTTTTTCGGGCGGCTGTCGCCCAGATGGGTGTCCGCGACGCATTACGTGCAGGTGGTCACTTAACTTTCTTAAAGAAATATTTACGACAGCAGTTTCCGCTACAGTGACAGTCTCATATAAAAATATTTCACAGGTCAAGAATTAGCGTTGCAAATCTGTAGAAAGAAAATTCTATAAATATAAGTGTCCAAATAAAATATTCGTCAGCATTGTGATACAGTCACGCATTTACGCACATTTCATAACTCTTAAAGCACGATTCTTGGTTTCCAACATACTTCTTATTCCTCATATACGGTAGCCTCATCTTATTGATCATAAACATATCTCAACAGCATAGTACACATCGTCGTCGTAATAATAACATCATAACACCTCAGTCAAATCTCAAAATCGTCGTAGCTTCCTCCAATAATTAAAAAAATTCTCTGCTCATGTCAAAAGTGTCATCTGCCTCAAACGTACTTTAAAAATCATGAATCCATACCAAATACATCATTCAAAGCTCTCATAGTATCACAATGGTTCCAAAAAAAAATATGAACAGTTTACAAAGTACAGACAAAATACAATTTCGTAAGTGTGAAGTTATCCAACGGTGTAATTACGTAAACATGTGTCACTGACGTAGTAAAAAACATGTTTATCTCTCAGTTAAATGATCAGATAGCTGTGTAATTTGTGTGTTAGAGAAATATGGTACCGATGTGTAAAGTTGTATAAGCAAATACCATATTAGCTAGGGTTCCTTGTGGTTGCCACACACATGGTACACAAAGTAAGCATGTACCCCCCTGAGGATTAATGTAATTATACCCTCAGGTGTTACAGATTACAACAATGGAACGAAATGTATTACGAAAAACCTTTGTATCATTGTCCTTCAAATATCTTTAAAAATAAATATTTTAAGTACAAAATTAATCACTCAAATACGTGTCCTGTAGCGCTAAATGTGCGTCTTGCTGTAAGATAATCTCTGTGGAAGTGTCGTAGTTATCGTCCTCCGAAAGCTAAGTTCTGCAGAAGTCAATGTACTTACCTCATGATAAACAAAAGTGAAATGCTTTGTGTATAGATATCGTAGTTATTACGCTTATTGTTGTGATGAAGAAAGTACTGTACTGTAACGTATTGTTGTGCTACGGAAAACCCTGTCTCATTGTAGCTATACTACAAAAGTTACTACTAAAACCTGTTTTACTTTCCAGAAGAATTCAGAAAAACTGTGCAGATATAAAACAGATACACCGCAAAAGCAACATTGTAAATTGTCACTCATTAGTAGCGTCGTGATAAAACCGTGTAGTTGTCACATAAACTAACCACTGTGTCGTCTGGTATCTCACAGAAAGTACTTTAAATCCAGAATGTATTTTCAAGTAAACCAAAATGTTCCATTAAAATCTCATTAGCAGTACCGGTACATGTTCGAAGTATGTAAGCCAGATAGTCGTTACGTAATCGTGCAGCTAACAAGCAAGAATGTAGAAATAACAACACTGTGTCGTCTGTTCACTATAACAATGCATTCGTAATTTCTGTTTAAATCAGTTCTCTTGGTTCTTGACTGGATATTTAACTTCAAAACATTGTTGCATGTTAACAGTTTCTCAGTGTGACAAAGCGTACTACTAGCGTCAATTGAAAAGTTTTATGGCAAAGACAAAGTTAAAAAGCAGATTACCTCTCAATAAATGGTTTTACATGTGAAATGTGGTGTAAACCTTTACTCTTCCTAGTACGCAGAGTTTCAACTTCAAAGCAATTATCATGTTGTATACATCGGTAAAGAATGCTAAAATTTTTCTCAAGGCTAGCGTCTTATGTTATTTTTCTCGGAGCCAGCGGGCGCACGCGGCTGCCTGCTGTGCGAGTCATTGTCTGTCTCTTTGTTGCCGTACGTCGTTATTGGGATTAGGAGACCTAACTTCTACAAATTCACTTTGTCGAGAGGGCCCTGCTCTGTTTGAAGCTCGCCAGTTCTGATGGAATTCAGGTCTGTCGTTTTGTCGGTAGTTTACATAGTTTCTTTTTTGTCGGTCATGTGGTGGAGAATTTCTCCCGGAATCGTAACTGCGCGCTGAACTGTTGCGTCTGAAATTACTCTGTCTCCCTTGATAATAATAGTTCTGGTTACCATATTGTCTGTTTCTATTATTGTCTCTGTCATATTCATTACTACGGAAATGCGAACTTTCTCTGTAACTATAATTACTCTGCCAGTGGTTGTCATATGGGTGGTGTCTGTTTTGGTCACGATTTGCGTTGTAAGAATAGCCTTGTCGTGTCCAGTTATTGTTTCTGTCGTCACGGAATTGTGACGTATGTGACCTGTAGTGATTATTTTCCTGTTTTCGCATCCGGCGACTGTCAGTGTCAATTTCCAGTTCTTGTAACAGTCCCTGAAAAGCTTCAATGTCTTCTTTGCAACGTCCTGCTAAAATAATATGTCGTAAATGTTCAGGCAATTTGAGTAAGCAAATGCGGATAAGTTCTGAGGGCCTGTATGGGTTTGAAAGATACTGATTCTTATGCAACATGTCTTCAAAATATTTCACAAGACTGGAAAATTCAGATTGTTCGAAATGTTTCATCATTATGATGCCATGTTTTACTCGGTCTTGTGTGGCTTGAGACCAATATGCTGAGAGGAAGGTATGGTAAAATTCTCCTTCACTGTGGCAATCGTGAATGACCGATCGCATTCTTACAGCTGGTTCATTCTCTAAGTAGCCACACATAAATTCTAATCTGTGTTCTAACGACCAGTTGGGAGGAAAACAATGAGAGAATTGATGGAGCCATGCTTGTGGATGAATGTCGTTGCCAGAATTCTTAAATGTTTTGAATTTACGTGTAGTAATGAACAGCTTATAGTCAAAATCGTCATGTCGGCGAGTCGCATGTCGGTCATTGTTACTTCGTTTTGGCGGTTCCATCTCAAAATCAAATGCGTCTTGCCAATTTCTTTCATAATTTCCGAAGTGTCCTGTGTTATTATTTTGTGTTTGTTCCGTATTTCTATGTCCCTCTTCCCGTATTTGAGCACGAGTGTCCTCTGAAATACGTAATTCTTGTATTACCTGCGTCAACTGATCTTGTACTTCCCGGATTTCTCTTTTGTACTGTGTATTGATTTGATTTTGATTTTGTTTGAATTTTCTTATTTGTTCATACTCTTCTGTGTCAGTGAAGGCTACGGGTCTTGTGTCATTCAGATCATCATCTACCTTTGTAGATAAGTTAGTGACCTGATCCGAAAGTTCGGCTACTTTCTCCGATAGTGTACTTATTTCCTCCATGTGTCTTTCTGAACCAATTTTCAGGGTATCTACTGTGTCCTTTAAGTTTTCCTGAGTTCTTGCAAGTTGCGTAACCGAATCGGTAGATGCAACTGAGTCAATTTTAGCTTGCAAGGTCTCATGATTTTCATGAACAATAGTTTGCAGTTCTTTTATGGCTGCTTCGTGATTCTGTAATACATTTTCATGACGCGAAAAAATAGGTTGGAAATGCTCACAAATTTGTGTTTTTACGTCATTACAGACCTTTTGACATTTCGATTCGATGTTATGTAACTCAGTGGTTAAATCTTCACGTGTTTGTTCAAGTGTAGTGTCTAACTTTTTGAGATTTTGTTCCACTGTGTCTAACTTTTTGAGATTTTGTTCCACTGTGTCTAACTGTTGCTGTGTTTGTCTCTGGTGTTGTTCCATTGTGTCTAACTTTTCAAGCTTTTGTCCCATTTGTTGCATTAATTGTAATAACAATGCACTGGTGTCTGAAACATGTTCCTCAGTGCTTTTCGGCAGTGAAGTTGCACCGGCAACATTCACATTTTGACAAGCAGAGAATGTGTCTTGACTCATTTGAGAAAACGGTGAGAACCCAAAACCTGAGTCTACAGTATTTGCAAAATTGTGTCCTGTCATTCCCGATTCCTGAGGCAAGCTGTTGCCGACCGATCGATCGATAATGCGTCCCTCTTCACTAATTGTTTCACTGTCCACGCCATTGTTTGCCGCCCGCTCCATTTCCCTATCCACAGTTACCAAATTACTACTTTGAATGTCTGTTAATTCATTACTCTGCGGCGCTATCACACTGCTTTCGTCTTCACTGTCATTTCTCAGTTTACTTTGGAGCCTAGTATTACGTTTTTCACACGCCATTATTGTCACAATATTTCACACGACAACACAGAAAAGCACAATTTGAAGAGCAAAAATAGGGGAACACATTAACACAACACTGAAAATAATATTTAGTTAATTGCAAGCGCAGCTGCGAAAAACTTGCTGCAAATCTACATGCATGCCACAACTGTTTTACTGTACAATAATGAAAAACTACAACTACAAAGGAAATTCTCTCTATAATTACGCGCTAGCAATAAACAAAATCTACACTAATTACACAAACTACAAGGAAAAAAATCAGAAGATTCCAGTGAGGTATCCTTGGCTAAGGGTCGACATATGAAACGTCACCTTTGAACAATTTATACATGACTGTGCTTAGACTGACACACAATATTTTGTTAGCGCAACGCAATCTGGCTTTCAAAATTCCCTACGAAAGAATGGCCCTGACTAACATTAAACTATACCTTTCACAAATCACTTACCTCACAAAAATCTTCGCTGCTCAAGCTACTGCAATACAGCGAGCGCCACTACTGCCAGCTAAGTAAAAGATTCAAACTATGGAAGGGACTAACTACTGATAGGGATAGTTAGCAAATGAAAGATATTAATAGAGAACAAACAATGTATTTACCTTGATATCATCATATATAAATATAGCAGTTCATGACAAATTTCAAAACTCCGCCATCTCTCTCCCCACATCCACCACTGCTGGCGGCTCACCTCCAACTGCCCAACGCTACGCACTGTTCACATCCAGCTGCCGCTGCCCAACACTACAATGGCGAGTATTACAACAATGCAAAGCAGCCACAGACTGCACACAGCACAGCCAGTGATTTTCATACAGAGGTGGCGTTACCAATAAAAAATCCTAAACAGCCTACAAAAACCTAAACAGCCTACTTACATAGAGAAAACATAAACAGCCTACTTACAAGGTGTCTATACAAGATATCACATTAGACAAAGCATTACATGACACTCAATATATTTAATTTTTTTGTGGGGGGTTTGGGAAATTAGCCACTTACTATATCCAAAAATTCATCTAATGAGTAGAAGGAGTTGCCATTCAGAAATTCTTTTAATTTCCATTTAAATGCTATATGGCTATCTGTCAGACTTTTGATGCCATTAGGTAAGTGACCAAAGACTTTTGTGGCAGCATAATTTACCCCTTTCTGAGCCAAAGTTAGATTTAACCTTGAGTAGTGAAGATCATCGTTTCTCCTAGTGTTGTAGAGATGTACACTGCTATTACTTTTGAATTCGTTCGGATTGTTAATATCAAATTTCGTAAGTGAATGTATATATTGTGAGGCTACAGTGAAGATCACTAGCTCTTTAAATAAGTGTCTGCAGGATGATCTTGGATGAGCTCCAGCAATTGTTCTGATTACACGCTTTTGTGCAATGAATACTCTGTTACTCAATGATGAGTTACCCCAGAATACGATGCCATACGAAAGCAGAGAATGAAAATAGACGTGGTAAGCTAATTTACTCAGATGTATATCTCCAAAATTTGCAATGACCCTAATAGCATAAGTAGCTGAACTCAAACGTTTCAGCAGTGTGTTTTTTCCAGTTCAACCCCTCATCAATGCATACACCTAGAAATTTTGAATATTCTACCATAGCTACCGATTTTATTAATGGTGTCATTCCATTTACCTTGTGGAACTGTATATACTGCGTTTTGTTAAAGTTTAATGAGAGCCGATTTGCAGAGAACCACTTTATGATTTTCGGAAAAACATCGTTTACAATTTCACCAGTTAATTCTTGTCTGTTGGGTGTGATAGCTATACTTGTTGCATCGGCAAAAAGTACCAGCTTTGCATCTTCATGAATATAGAATGGCAAGTCATTAATATATATTAAGAACAGCAGAGGACCCAAGACCGAACCTTGCAGCACCCCATTCTTGATTGTTCCCCAGTTTGAGAAATCACCAGTTTTTTGCATATTATGTGACCTGTTTATTTCAAATTTCTGTACTCTTCCAGTTAGGTATGATTTAAACCATTTGAGCACTGTCCCATTCATACCACAGTACTTGAGCTTATCTAGAAGTATTCCATAATTTACACAATCAAAAGCCTTTGATAGATCACAAAAAATCCCAACGGGTGACTTTCGGTTACTCAGAGCATTTAATATTTCATTAGTGAAAGTATATATAGCATTTTCCGTTGGAAAACCCTTCTGGAAACCAAACTGACAGTTTGTTAAAACTTTATTTTTACAAAGGTGTAAAGCTACTCTACAATAAATAACTTTTTCAAGAATTTTGGATAAGCCAGTCAGAAGAGAGATTGGACGGTAGTTGTTGACATCAGACGTATGCCCTTTTTTATGCAGTGGTTTTACAATGGCACATTCAGTCTATCTGGGAAAATACCCTGCTTAAGAGAGCTATTACATATGTGGCTAGGAATCCCTCTTATTTCTTGGGAACAAGCTTTTATTATCCTGCTGGAAATGCCATCAATTCCATGTGAGCTTTTATTCGTGAGAGAGTTTATTATCTTCCTAATTTCAGAAGAAGAGGTGGGTGGAATTTCAATTGTATCAAATGGTGTGGGTAAGTCCTCTTCCATTAACTGCCTTGCTTCTTCTAATGAACATTTAGATCCCATTTTCTCTACAACATTTAAAAAATGATTATTCATAATGTTTTCGACTTCCAGCTTGTTGTTTATCAAGTTTCCATTCGCCTTGATGGTGATGCCATCATCCTGTACTCTTGGTTGCCCTATCTCCCTTGTAATAATATTCCAAATTGTTTTGATTTTGTTATCAGAGGTATTAATCTCAGACATGATGCACATGCTTCTGGACTTTTAATAACCTTTCTTAATGTAGCACAGTTTTTTAAATATTATTTGGCTGTTTCTGGGTTATTACTATTTCGTGTTGTTAGATACAGTTCCCTTTTGTGGTTACAAGATATTTTTATTCCTTAAGTAAGCCAAGGTTTTTTGCATGGTTTCTTATAATTAAACTACTTTCTTGGGAAACAATTTTCAAATTCTTTTATAAGTGTATCATGAAATAAGTTATATTTTAAATTAGCATTGGGTTCCTTGTACACCTCATCCCAGTCTAACTGCTGAAGATTTTATCTGAAATTTCTAATTGTTGAGTCATTAATTGAATGCACAACTTTGGAGGGCAGTTTTGAATTACTGAATGGATCTATGTCATATACTGTAGCTAGCTGAGCATCATGATCAGAAAGCCCATTCTCAAAAAGACAAGAAAATGTTTTTAAACCTATCTTGGTCTATAAAAGTGTTATCTATCAATGTGCTGCTGTCCTTTACTACCCAAGTAGAAAAATTAATGACATATGATAAATTGAAAGAACCGAGCAAGAGTTCCAGCTCATTCTTCCTATTACACTCTTTCAGTGAATCAACATTGAAGTCCCCACAAATAATAATTTGCTTTCCCCTATCTGACAGATAACACAACAAGGCATCCACGTTTTCCAGGAATAAATCAAAGTTTCCTGAAGGGGACCTATATACCGTTACAATTATAAAAGAGCCCTCCTTCAGTTAAAGTTGACAGCCACATGCTTCTATATGTTGCTCTAGACAACATCCATTATTGTAACATGCCATGACGCTATCACTTTTATACTATGTTTTGTGCTTCGGTGTGTACATTAGAATCAAACAAGCATGTAAAACGCAACTACAATTGGAAATTTCTGTAAAATGTCTACTATTAGTCTAGAGGTATAATAGATGATATTCTGCCATAGTCCTATAAAGTGAATGATTCTCATACTAATGTGTCCCACTTACGTCGTTCATTCATCCTATAACAAATCTTTAACATTAACTATCGTATTGGAAATAATTTTTCCAATCTTAAATATTGGTGAAATATTATTACCTTTTTTACTTTGTTATACTCTCATGTACTGTTACATGTATGTGTGTGTTGTTAAAATAAACTAGATTTTTTATTATCATTCATGAGGCTGCTGCCACTTGGTGGTACTCCTCTACACTAATCTATTAGCCAAACTGTTATCCTGGAGTGTGTAGCTCGCAAACAACTCAGACACATGCGGCACTTCTTGATATGCCACACCAGTATGTCTCTGTTTTGCCATGACGAGGCAGTTATATTTTTAACATTTTACTCTCTTCTGATCTTGAGGTAATATTATCTTAGGCATCTACTGTATTTTGTATATTTACTGTAATAACTTATATAAAGGTAATTTTATTTTTAATTTCAATGATTTCATAACCTATACAATGAGGGTATATCAAACAGAACTTGTGTAAAACCGTTAATTTATGATTGCAGCTACAACAGTGTAATATTTGTGTAATTTTTGTAACGTCTGAAAATGGCATCATAACTTTATCAAAACTAGTGATCTAGTGTACCTAAACGTGGTCAAGACAATACAAACTTCATATTTGAAGCTTACAGACAACATTTTACTTACTGCGATTGTATAATACAGTAGGAAGATTACATGTATAAATTTGTTGGTGATTTGTGATAAGTAGGGAGCGAAAATAACTAAAAGGGGCCACTGCCTCTTTCAAATTTTGTTTTTTGATGAATGGGAAAGTTTTTTTTCCATATCTTTTCATTGGTGTTCAATATGCCCCTTTTGAGATGCATGGCATATTTTAGTGCTCAGTATTCAAATTGTTCCCACACTGCAGTGAGCATGTCTTGAGTCACAGCTTCCGCAGCTGCTGTTATGCTATGTCTCAGTTCAGTTCATTGTTGTTGGTAAGGGAAGCACATAGACAGAGTCTTCAATGAACTCACACAAGAAATAATCACGTACATTCTGGTCCAGTGACCTTGGAGGCCAGTAATGTAAGGCTCAATCATTTGGTCTAGCGTGACCGATCCAGAATTGAGTAATCCTTTGATTTATAAATTTCCTCACTTCCAGATGTCAGTGTGGCGGTGCCCCATCTTGTTGGTAAATGAAGTCGCTCGAATCAGTCTCCAACTGTGGGAAAAGGAAGTTCTCAAGCATACCGAGATATGTGGTTCCATAACAGTGTTCTCAGCAAAGAAAAATGGACCAGATACCTTTTCCATTGAATCTGCACAAAACATATTAAATTTTGGAGAGTCTCTTGCATGTTCTACAACTTCATGTTGATGTTCCATACCCCACATTCTCACGATATGACAGTTCACCTTTCCATTTAAATGGAATGTTGCCTTGTCACTAAGCACTAAGCGTGGAAGAAAACTGTCATCCTCCATCTTGCCAAGAACTAAATTACAGAACTCCACATGTTGTTGTCTGTTACCGGCATGAAGAGCTAGCAGTAGCTAAATTTTGTGTGGTTTCATGTGTAAAAGTCGACCCAACACACGCCAGACGGACATCGGGGGCAATTTGAGCTGTCGAGCTGCACGGTGAACAGATTTCTGCGGACTTCTTGTGGAACTATGGGAAATGCGTTCGATATCTGTGCCAAACACTTGGGGACGGCCCAGCGATTTGCCATAACACAAACAACCTGTTTCTCGGAATTGTTCATGCCATTGTCTAATGCTGTGTTCTGTATGAGGATGCACACCATACCTAGTACGAAAGTCACGATGAACAGTTATTACTGAACTGAACTGCACGAAATGTAGAAGACAAATTGCTTTCTCTTGCCCCGACACCATTTCTACTAGAACTGAAGTGGGTGCGCACTACTGCTACCTAACAGAAACCATGTAAAACTCGAGTGTTTGCTCTTTCCAACACACACGTATCTCATATAAGAAATGTTATGCCTTTTTTACATTGGATGATTCTTTTAGATACACCATGAATGTATCACCAAATACATATGCATTCATCTACAGTCTGTCTAAGAGTTGATGGCTGAAAAGTGTGCCATAGGCTGCACAACATAATCTACACTGACCTACACCTCGGTGTTGCTATAAAAAAGAACAGGCCATATTGCATAAGTATCATGCATAAAATGAATACATGCATATAGAAGTATCCTACTAGCACTCACCATGCCACACAGCTAGCAGACTGCCTACACACCAGACATCAACTTGCTGACCAATAATGACCTGTGAGTGCATGGTCAGAGGAATGGAGTCAGTTGGGCTTTTACTGATCTCTGTAACATTATTGTCTGTAACATTATTGAAAAATTCTATGCAGGAGAATAAAAGAAGAAGTATTACATTGGATAACCATACCATTCACACACCCACCCACACCCACACACACACACACACACACACACACACACACACACACACACACATATATATATATATATATATATATATATATATATATATATACAGTACATGGATGTGTACTTAAGTTTGCAATGTTCTGTTAATGTCTGAACTAGGTGGTTGCCTCTCCTCCTCAGAGCCATAGATTAGGAAATCAAGCCTATCACTCCACGTTAATGGCGAAGGTACTACAATCTGCAACAAAAACCAGAAACTCGTGGATTGTAGCTCTACAGTAAACAATTACACAGATCAATAGTATGCAATACATACCAGCATCAGTGCAGGACCACTGGCCTTTCTCTCCATCAGAGGAACAGCCAGACTGTTGCCACTTCATAGCTGCTGCTAGGAATACCCGTGCAAGCTGTGTGAATGGGATGGTTATGTGGTCCCACAGTGTGTGTTATTAGCAGTCCACTATTTGGGAGCTATCTTCTCTGGTGAGGCGAAATCCCACCAAAAATGTGCCATCACTCCCACCATATTTTCGACCAAGCAGAGGACACTGATGCTGTTGCAAGTTCAGACATGGTGTTACTGATGCAACTGCTTCACAGATTGGTGATTGATTCAGGTGCAGTGCAGTCATGGATGTTGTACTAAATTTTCTGCCAGAGTTCTTAACAAAAATGCAGTCCAGACATGTTATGTTTACACAAGTGTGTCTTAATGTATCACTGTGGGTTCTTAATGTAGGCAATATCTGGAGCTGTTATATTTGAACATTTATGCCTTAATTCTTTGCTGTGCTTGGTGTAATAAGTTTTTAACAAATGCACTGTCTGGACTGGCTATATTTATTTACACTTTGCCCTGCTTGATGTAGTAAATTCTCTATAATTGTATGTACAGTGCACCTGATGTTGCTGTTCACTCTACCTCAGTGGCATTTATCCATCACTGTGAAATGAAGAATGCACATGCACTTTATTATTATTCAGACTGCTATGCTATGGGGTGCTATAAGATGCACCTCTCTCTTTAACAAGAAACAGACGCAGCAATGCATAGATGCAATGCCATGTCCCGTACAAACATATGAAGAGCAGCAGCCAATACGGGCCAGGCAGTGTCACGGTGTATTCTTTCACAACATGAATGTGTCACTGCTGCATGAGGTGCTCAAATGTGTTATAGGATATACGTGTTTTACTCTAATCTGCCTAAGGACTGGTTTGCAGATGTGGTGTCAATACGTATGTTGCTAATAAACAGGCTGCTGCTGGCTGAGACTTATAAAAAGACTGCTGCCATGAAGAGCATCAAGAGTAACCATGCACCCAGTGCATGTCAAGCTGGGTTGGGCCAGATGCTGAGCTCCTACGAAGAAGAGTACATGGTTTGCAGGTGACTGTAAATCGGTTCATGAAATTATCATGTGCGCTGTAATGTATCATGCCACATGTGTTCGAATATGGGAGTGAGAGGCTTGTGGTCGATGTCACTTCAAAAGATATATTGGAGAAATGTCTGGAATTTCATCTCACATACTAGATCTGCACCATAGAGCATGTATGTCGATGAGAATACAAATTTACCATAAAGACACACTGAAATCTGTTCATGGAAGTAAATGATGATCAGAATAAGCCAAATGAATAATTTAAAATAAAATACTCAATCATTTATTGGTTTCCCAACTTTAAAGTATTTTCATACTATCTGAAGTGCACATAAAATCATTTCCTTCTTGCCGGCTGGAGTGGCCGTGCGGTTCTAGGCGCTGCAGTCTGGAACCGTGTGACCGCTACGGTCGCAGGTTCGAATCCTGCCTCAGGTATGGATGTGTGTGATGTCCTTAGGTTAGTTAGGTTTAATTAGTTCTAAGTTCTAGGTGACTGATGACCTCAGAAGTTAAGTCGCATAGTGCTCAGAGCCATTTGAACCATTTATTTCATTTCCTTCTTCTTATTCTTCTCCGTACATGTACCTGAGTTGTCAGATGGACGAGCAGTTGTACTATTCTGGTTTACAAATAAACTAATTTTTGTACATTTCTCACATCCAAGATGCTTCCTCATTGCCTGTGAAATATGAAATACTTGTACGATCGAAAATCCAAGTCATTGGCAGCATATCTCCATACGCCACTCCAGGACTGTTCCAGTGGATTGAATGGAAATTTACAAGTCAAGCATAGTATAGCCGTCTCAGTCTTGCCACATTTAACATTTATGAATGGTTCACACACTCCCACACTTGTGGAGAATGATGTTATTACACTTCTATCAATGGTGAAAGCAATGATGGCAGAATCCCTAAACACAAACCGTCCACATTTTCTGAAGAAGCTGTGACTATCTCCGACGATGTTTGCACCATGAGGCATGACTGTGAAATGTGGAGGAAGTGGCACAGCATTTGATAATTTACACTACTCGTTGCACTATCCCAATTTGTGGACAATAACTGCCTACAAGGTCATGTAGTAATAATGCATATACACCAGTCTATTTGTGGAAATTTTCTGATGGATTTAATGTCTATACATACATCCAGAGGTCTGGATTATATTGTCTCATTTTTCTCTGAGCAGTCCGTCATTTCCCTCATAGTAGGAAGGACAAAACCTCACATACACGTCTTACATCAGACTGTACACATCATTACCCCCGTTCAAATGTAAGTTATTATATGGATAAAGGCTGGCATTGGTTTGTTTACAGTAGTTGAACACACTTGAGACCTTTTTCAAGTTCCCTTTCCTCTTGGTCTACAGTGCCGTTATAATGATTTGAGGTGTTTCTATTTGAACTGCATTTTAATGGCCCATCTATCTGGATGTACTTGGTAGAACAAGGTATTCATGCAGTTGCCATAAGCGGAAAGTTAATGGAAATTGAACGCTGGAATTCAGTATCCTCAGAAATTAAACATGCTCTTTGTCTGTTACGGTAATATGAGACATTTTCCATGCAAATTTCTTTAGAATAATTTATTCTCTGTGGGATTAGTACTTCCCCGAGCATATGAATTATTATACATCGCACTTCTTATGAGAATTACTTCTTGTTTAGCATTCATGATGACAGATCTCATACCTTTGAAGTATACCATAAACAATTTACTTATTTCATACCTTTCAATTATACCATAAGCAATTTAATTTGTACACATACACTAAAGTGGACGTATTTACTAATTGATCTATCTGTGAGCTACGCTGAATTTTTTAGTCTATTCTAATCTGAGGGCAATGTAGAAATGTATGTGTTGATGGTTGATGTGATTCTGAAGTTTCTTGTGCAGTCGATCTCAGCAGCATTTAGTTCACATTTTACTTCTTGACATACTTCAAATGGAGTCATATAACTATCTCTTGACCATGAAAATTAACTAAATATGGGCAACAGTTATAGTGCAGGACATCACATCTAAACATCAACTGATGCAGTGATGTATATGCTACTTGTTTTTATGCAGTCTTCAGGAGAAACATGAGACAGAAAGGTCCACAGAGATTTGTATCGAAGTCTTGATAGCGTCGAAAATTGTAGAATACACTGTTGGTGTTGACAAAGTAGTGAAGCAATTCTTAAGATGGGCATAAACTATCGTATGAGTCAAAACAGTAGACATTATTCCTGTTTTTCTTAATATAGGCAACCCACTGAGTTCCAGATCTTCATGCAACATCTAGGTTTACAATCCCACATCTTCGGCAGTTTATTCCACATAAACATGAAGTTCTGGTTGTGGAACTTTTTAATGAATTTAGGTCGATCTGAATATTCTCTTTGAAATTCTGAAGGTATGAGGGGTAAAATACAGGGAGCAAAAGGCCCTTTACATCTTGTGCAGAAAATAGATGGCAGTCGAGGAACGTGAAACGTAAGAAGTGGTTCCGAGTCGACTGAAACAAGGTTGTATCCTACCCGCAGTGTTCATTGGTTGCCTGAATTCAAGAACTCGCAGTTAAGTGTGAGACATATGCCAGACCGCTACAGTCGCTGGGCACGACTTCACATTTGACTGCTACCTGATATATGGGTGACGTGCCCTAGGTGCCTCATGAGATAGGCTGAGTAAAAATTCTATGGATGTGCGATAGCGTACGTAGATGAGTACATAGGATTATATGTGTAGATAGTCTGCTGCTACTTGCTGGTCCATTTATTATTTTTAAGAGATTTTTGTCAAAATGTGATAAAAAATTTATTTAAATTAAATACAAATGATGTTCACTGTGCCTCACGATACGAAAATGTCATTACTTACGAGCAAGTTCCACCAGTTGATTTTATATAGTTACGACAATTGATTCACTTCTGTGACAGACATGAAGAGCAGCAGAACTTTTTTATTTTCTAGGTACTAAAGCCTAGTGACGATCCTGTTACACAATATTTAATTCGTTCTTTTCGTGTTTTACTGTTACGATGAGGTGCAAGAAAGCATTATTTACATTATAGTGTAACTAGCTGTGGGAAAGAGCAGAAATTAAATCATAAGACAATAAAGGAAAATTCATGTATAATCAACGTATAATCAACATTGGACATACACTGAAGAGCCAAAGAAACTAGTACACGTGCCTCATATCGTATAGGGCCCCTGTGAACACGCAGAAGTGCCGCAACTCGACGTGGCATGGACTCGACTAATGTCGCAAGTAATGCTGCAGGGAACTGACTCCATGAATCCTGCGGGGCTGCCCATAAATCCGTAATAATACGAGGGGATGGAGATCTCTTCTGAGCAGCCCGTTGCAAGGCATCCCTGATATGCTCAAGAATGTTCATTTCTGGTAAGTTTTATGGCCAGTGGAAGTGTTTAAAACCCAGAAAAGTGTTCCTGGAGCCACTCTGTTGCAATTCTGGACGTGTGGCGTATCACATCGTCCTGCTGGAACTTCCCAAGTCCGTCGGATTGGCACAATGGTCATGAATGGATGCAGGTGATCAGAGAGGATGCTTACGTATGTGTCATCTGTCAGAGTCGTATCTAGACGTACCAGGGGTCCCATATCAGTCCAACTGCACAAGGCCCAAGCCTTTACAGAGCCTCCACCAGCTTGAACAGTCCCCTGCTGACATGCAGGGTCCATTCATGAGATTGTCTCCTTACTCGTACACGTCCATCCGCTCGATACAATTTGAAACTGGACTTACCCGACCAGGTAACATGTTTCCTGTCTTCAACAGTCCAACGTCGGTGTTGACGGCCCCAGGCGAGGCGTAAAGCTTTGTGACATGCAGCCATCAAGGTTACACGAGTGTGCCTTCGACTCCGAAAGCTCATATCGGTGATGTTTCGTTGAATGCTTCGCACACTGACACCTGTTGATGGCCCAACACTGAAATCTGCAGAAATTTGCGGAAGGGTTGCACATCTGTCACGTTGAACGATTCTCTTCAGTCGTCGTTGGTCCCGTTCTTGCAGGATCTATTTCCGGCCGCAGTGATGGAGATTTGATGTTTTACTGGATTCCTGATATTCACGGTACACTCGTGAAATGATCGCACGGGGAAATCCCCACTTCATCGCTACCTCGAAGGTGCTGCGTCCCACCGCTCGTGCGCCGACTATCATACCCCGTTCAAACGCACTTAAATCTTGGTAGCCTTTTATTGCGACAGCAGTAACTGACCTAGCAACTACGCCAGACACTTGTTGTCTTATATAGGCGTTGCCTGTTTATACATGTCTGTATTTGAATACGCATGCCTATATCAGTTTCTTTGGGGCTTCAAGTTTGTTCATGGTGCCAAAATGAAACTGTAAAAAATATTTACATTAAGATTGACACGATGTTTAATTTTTGCAGAAATATTGGCGCGACATTGAGCCCTATTAATGAGCACCACAGAAGATACTGCAAATGGCGACCGTTGACATCGATCAAGTGAAGTGCTATGCTCGATTTATGAAACTGTGAGACGCACGTAGCAGCTCCGCCTGAAGGAGTACGGCAGTAGCGTCTCTAGTGTTCTGCTGCAGCTCTTTCAGTGTATGATGGTTATTTGTGTACACCTTATCCTTCTAATTTGCGCCACACATAAAAATGATTGGGAGACAAATTAGGTGACCGACGTTACCAGGAAACTGCGTTACCTCTGTTGATTGTCCTCTCCTCACCGAATACTTTTAAGAACAAGAGAGCTATATGCCCACTGAAAATCTTATTCTGATAAACAATTTCCAATGCGTTACTTCTTGGTTATTCATGGAACAGTCTTGGTCAAAGTCATTATTTTAGCACAGCCATAGTAGGAAATGAAATCTCAGGTTATCTTTATTAAGACTCTGAAAATTATCAATTGAAATAAAAATTATTTATCGCTATTAACAAGGAGTAGGGACTCGACCCATTGTTTAGTGGAAATAGGATGGTGCACGTAATGTCGTTGTATTGTAGCACTTCCTGGATGCGCTACCAGCGATGTTTGTTACTGAATGGCAAAAATTAACCTTTTCTATTTGAACATGCATAAATATTTGTCATGAAGACTTTCTACAATAGTGCTGAAGTAATACCAAATGAAACATAACATTTAAAACATATATTTTAAATTATTGCATCTACATATCGTTGTGCATTGTGCACTGATCAGCTGAGAACGGTGCCAAAGACAGAGTCGAAGTGAAAAAAATGAGAAACACCAAAGCTAATTTTTATCGTCTTATAAGATAGTCTCCACTGCTTATAAAATATTGCTTCTTTTTTCGCAATAGTAACACTTCTTCTTGTGAGCTCATGGGAAGCATCCGAGTACATATTATCTATACAGAGTTTTAGTCCATATTTACGTTATTCGCGGTTTTAGTATAAAAGTGACGCTACAACCTCATGAAGTCGTAACGAACTTGTCAAGGTGGTGTGCGCTTATGCTCCGTCTTGCTGAAAATATCCATAGACTCCTTCAACTTCTGCCAGGTGTTCCACGTATCGATTAAACAGTATCTGTTCATACATGTTAACATTAACAGTACTGTGAAATAATCGTGTTCCCATGCTGCCATTAAGCATTACTCACCAAACAAATCTTGAGAATTTGCAATGGGATCCTAAAAGCACTGATGGGGATTTTCTAATGCATAAAGGTGCTTGTTCTGTGAGTTCGCATACCCTGATCAGTTGAACCGGGGCTCATCTGAAGAAGTGAATAACTCAGGTTCCAGAAGTCTTGGATTCCACTTCACTCAAAAAGCACAGGCAGAAATCAACACGCGATAAATCGTCTGGACGCGTAACCATTAACGTCACAGGTGCGGTCTCAAACGCCGCTAGCGTTTGTTATTACTTTGTTGCAATGCATAGGGGTGCGGTAGGAGATTATTGCGTTGTCTGATTGCTCTGTCCCAAAGTTTCTGTGGCTTTCTTTTTTTTTTTTTTTTTTTTTTTTTTCTAGCTGTCTCTGATACCACACCTGGGACTTTGCGTTATGGAACCAGAAGGTAAGTCTCCGTCTGCTGTTCATGTTATGGGCCGTGATTTCGAGGATACTGTTTTAAAATGGTTTTAGGATAGTTTAGGAAGTTATGTTGGATTAGATATGTGACAACGAAACTGAAACTGGACATAATTCAGAATAAGAACAGCGCGAAAGCTAAGACGAATTTGTTTTGATACCTGTGAATTCCCTGAATGAAACAAGTGATCAAAATGATGGAGACAGAAGTGTATTAACTGAATGTTTCGCTAAAGATTCTGCTGGAAATACTTTTAGTCGAAGCCTCTTCCAACGATAGCCAGTTGAATTCTTTTTTCACATCTTGGACATATATGGGGTGAATGCGTTTCTCCTTCACAGTTCCTACAAAGATGATACTCAGGTGAGCCGCTTTAATGTTTCGAAGAAGCTTGCAAACTCATTGGTAACACCACAGATAAAAAGCGAATTAACAACTATCACGCACCACCTGAACTTCATGCCGGCCGTTGAGGCCGAGCGGTTCTAGGCGCTTCAGTCTGGAACCGAGCGACCGCTACGGTCGCAGGTTCGAATCCTGCCTCGGGCATGGATGTGTGTGATCTCCTTACGTTAGTTAGGTTTAAGTAGTTCTAAGTTCAAGGGGACTGATGACCTCAGAAGTTAAGTCCCATAGTGCTCAGAACCATTTTTGTTTTTGTTTTTAACTTCGTGCAGCCATTCATCGTGTTGTGAATGTGGCAGAACCAAGATCAGAAGTCGTTATAGAACGATTGGAAAAACGCAAAACATGCTCTACCTGTGACCCAAAAAAGCAGAGAAAGACGCCCTATATCTGTCATTCCTTCAAGAAGCCAATCCACCTTGATTTCCGTAAAAAACTTCTCAGCGAGTGCAAGGAAAACCTCTGAGAAGGAAACTAAAAACCTGCAAAGTACTGCTGTAAGTTTGATTTTTTTAATGTTTTATGGGAATTTTTTATGTTTTTATTAGTACATGTATAATGAACAGCAAAAATACAGCAAAAAGTAAGATTTAGAGGGCAGCGTGTCTGAGTGTTCATAGAATTATCGTGTAACATATGTTCATTTTGTGCAGTTTTGTGTTTAAGTGTGTTTTTTCGTAAAAATAAAGTGTAAAATTTATTTGCATGTTTTTTGTGTTATGTTAATGTAACATTTTACATAAAAAACTGAATTGTTTCTTTGAAATTACTGAATGAAATTTTTATGTCTCTGTAAATGTAGCGCTCTGCGAGGCCGCACCTGTGACAAAGTGTGGGACCTGGAAGCTAAGGGTTTAACTACTGCGCAACTGTAAATTTGTGAGGATAGGCCTGCAGGTCCTTTTTCATCGTGTTTAGACAAGACGATCTCTTTTAGTTCCCACTCGTACAGAAATACGGTGCTGAAATTTCGTCGTATTTTACTCCAGGATTTCTTTCACTCGAGCAATGTTTTCTGATGTTTGAACAATTTTTGGGCAGGTACGGTTTTTATTCGCCACAGAGCCCCATTTCGCTCCATTTTTCCACTGCGTTTTGCATTCCAGGTTTTTGCTGGAGGTTTTGCCAAATACCTACAGTCTTAAAACGCTTGCACAGATAGTTTCGCACAAGTGTTTCACGAATTGCGCTTCGCACTAGGCGAAGCATACGCGCTGTATCGTGAGCACGATGCAAGTTATTACTGAATACTTTTGCACCTATAACTCATTCAAGCGCACTGACATTGCGAAGCACTAGGACCAGAGAACGCGAGAGAAGATCAAAATGACGGTTTCCAACTATTTCTTCGATGAGCAATTCTCCTGTTCATTAACAAGGGGCTGACCCGTGGCTGGCTCGTGTTGTGCTTTGCATTAAGCCTTGGTTGCTATTTTGTGATTAGTCTCACACGGTTATCGAGATTATGCTGTTATCCTCTCTCTCTGCGAATGGCAGCAGCAGCGTGTATCGATATACCCACCCTTGTACTACCTTTGGTCTCGCGCTTATAGTAACCGGCTGTGCCGTGTGCGGGCAGTTGGTCGGTTGGCGTGGAGCAGCGAGGCAGGCTCCGTGGCGCGTGTCTCGCCAGGGCCGCTGGCGTCGTCCACGCGCGACCGGAGTGTGAGGGTCTGTTCCCATTGCTACGAGGTCCGTGACTCGCCGATCCCGGACACGAAAGTGGAGTCTTTACTTAATCTACCAGCCAGCCCCAACCATTCACATTGTGTCGTTTGAATTTCGTTGTGGGCTGTTGGGACATCCCTGCGGGCAACAACGTATGTTTTCAAGTTGGCGAAATTCTAGCAGCCCTCCTGTGGAGTTTAACTTAACTTGATTACTTTTTAATTGAAGTGCACCAGCGGAATCTTCTGCCTTGTGGCCGTTAGCGTTCTGATTACCTGCCCTGGGCGTTGACGTAAATTCAGGCAGTGTATTTTCCTCATCGTGTTGTAGCTGTCCAGCACGGCGTGTGGTTTGACAGCTGAATGCGTAATTCGTTGTGTGCTGGTCGGGTGAAGCGGAAGTTATCCTGTCGCTTGGTCTGTTACCTGTCTTCCGGTTGGGTTGCCATCGGATTGAGAATTGTTGGGCCGACTGCCTGTCTCGCCTAAGCGAGCGTTAGTGTTTGAATTCCAGGCCGACCCTTGGAAACTTCTGAGCGCCTTTGATGTGCTGCCTTTTCTTATTTGCCCTTGTTGTTTGTTTATGTATGGCTTCTAGCAGACTTTAAATTAAAGCTGTTTTGCCCTTAAGGCGTGAGATTGTTTGGGCCTTCAGCCTGATTTAAAGAAATTTTAGGATAAGGCCTTCTGCCTTTTAAAATTCAAATTCCGGTTTTGAGCCTTAAGTTATTGACCTTAGCCGATTTTAAGTTAAAGTTGTTCTGCCCTTAGGGCGTGAGATTGGGCCTTCAGCGTAATTTAGAGAAATGTTTTAAGATAAGGTCTTCTGCCTTTTAAATTCACATTCCTGTTTTTGAGTCTTAAGTTATTGGCCTTCAGCCGATTTTAAATTAAAGTTGTTTTGCAGTTGCGGCGTGAGTTTCTTTGGGCCTTCAGCCTAATTTAGAGAAATGTTTTAAGATGAGGCCTTCTGCCTTTTAAAATTCAAATCCTTGTTTTTCAGTCTTAAGTGATTGGCCTTCAGCCAGTTTTAAATTAAAGTTGTTTTTCCCTTGAGGCGTGAGATTGAACGGCGCATTTAGCCGGGAATTAAGCTCTAAAATTAATGTTTGTCGTGCTCTGTCTTTAATGTTTTCTTTACTCTTGTAATGTTTGTCAAATGCATAAAGTACAGTAGAGCGCGGATTATCCGAACGTCGGTCAACCGAACGACTGCTTAACCGAACTGTGTACTCGCTCGCACCTGTTACTCTCCCACCCTACCGTCCATCATCCCCCTCACTCCCAAACCAAGCAATAGGTTGCCACGAATGTTGAAAGGGTACAGTACCACCCGACATTGAAAATAGGTACAACTTACTTCATTATTTTTGTCAGAACAACACATTTGTTTTGTAAAATAACTCAATTTCTATTGATACAGCGAAGCCGGATACCAGTGTGGGAAAGAATGACAATTTATTTATTTAATTGATCACATGTGCACTCCCACAAAGTAAATCCCTACATCCAGTTTGGTGAGATCTGTGAAATGAATGAATGTACGGTCGTCTGCTAACCGCAGATAGTGAATGTGAATATATGATCATCTTTGAGACGATCCTTTGGCCACCTTTGGTGGGACCAAAGAGATGAAATTTACCTGAGCTTTGAGCGCCTGAAATGTGGCTGACCAATACGGTAGCAAGGTGCTCCCCCACTTCAGCAGATGTGCGAGAGGACCTGAAGAACGACCATGTTTCAGCACTCTGCTGCTGGATCTTGTGCTGTTAAGACCTGTCTTAGTTGTGCTCCGTAAAGACAAAAGAGTGGAGACATGGTATGCATGTGGAATATTTAAGAGTAGTTTGAAATAATAATTTCTCTATTTCAGGAACTTTTGTGGGGAGAATTAAATGTCAGGCAGGTAATATTAATGGGATTGTAGTAATCTTCGGAAGTGACCAATGGTCACAATGAAACCACGTGTAGCAATAAGCTGAAATACTTCCGTGTGCTTAAGTTAAGCCGAATTACTAGTGTGTGAACAATGAGTTGAAATATTTAAGAAATAGCGTGTGTACCATAAGTTGAAATATTTAAGAAATGGCGTGTGCAGGACTTGAAATTAGAGACGAGTACTTCCACGTGGTGAGTACTGTGTGAGTCTCAAACTGTGTATGAGACAAAAGATAAAGAGAAGTACTCGTCCATGGTATCCGTTGAGGACTCGCGTGTGTGATGAATACGTTCTTAATATTACTTTGCGTGATATGATTCCGCGTGACGCTAGATTCAAACTCTGAGAGAGAAGCAAGGTGAGTCGGCCGTCTATCCAGCAACGCCACTTGGCTTGCATTGCACAGGAAGACGTGCATATATCTCCAGAGTTCATAGTAGGAAAGTAGAATTACGAAGTGGGGCAATGTCGTGTGAAACTGGGATAAATATTAATTGAAGTGGGAAAGCTGAAAGTGATAATTTTGTGACTATTCCCTGTGTAGTATTTCATATTGTAGTGTGGTGTATGTCATGTAATTTTGGTATGTGTGGTTTGCATGGGAGAGTAGCGAGGTAGTTTCAAAAGATTAGTGGGTTATGCGTGTTCCTTTTGTACTGCTCGGTCTGGAGGAAAGTTTCGTGATGATGAATGTGAGAGTCGAAGTGTGAGAAATAATAAAAGATCCACCATCCTATCCAGAAAGTGCACTGTAGTGTTAAATAATTACGAGACCATAAGGTAGAGAATCACCAATGTTAAGCGATGCCCACTGGGCGGAATTTCTCATGTGTTATTGTTGTAGGTTATAGAATTTGTGTGTTTAGGTTATAGAATTTATCGGAATAAATAAGATAGTGAAAAGAAAAAGATTGGCGGCCTTTTCCTTCGAATTGTATGTTGTCATGATATCCAGAATTTATAATGTGTGCGCCACTCATATTCAGTGCGATGGCCACATGTTGATAAAAGCCGTTAAATAAAAAGGAAATAAAATGTGGTATTGCTAGTGCGTAGTGAACAGTCAGAGTCCTGTAAATTACTGACAGTCAGATGCGTGTTTCCGTTGCGTATTATTCATACAGGAGGATAATTTGTAACTAAATTGTGAGCACGAGAGTTCATGTTACTCGAAAAATAAGAATGAATCCACTCGCTTGGCAGACCACTCATTTTGCAGGCCTGTCTGCTTGATGCCACAGTATGAGCAAGGCATGTGGGCGCCTCTGAATGTGATGAAGAAGACGTTCATGAATGGATGAATATCGATGATGCAGATCCAGGACATCAAATTATGCAGGACAGCGAGATTGTAAACGCCGTCACTGATAAAGATGACGCCGCCAGCATCTCATCAATCAGTGCTCCAGAAAGTGAAGATGAAAGTATACCATCAGTTTCTGAGGCGTTCGCTTGATACTGCCTTGCGATAGTTTGAAGTCCAAGATGGAAGTGACCAGTTTCAGATATTTGTAATGAAAAAAGTACGTGAGTTAGCTGCTCGTAAGCGCGTAGGCTTGCTTAGAAAGGGCAAAATAAAGGATTTTTTAAACGTTAATTTTGTATACTGTGTGTATTGCTCATGAAAAATGCGTGTGTAATATGTATATATTTTTGTTTAATAAACTGTGCCACATACTATATATTATTACTGAAGTTGCCTTTGTATGTTACTTTGTAATACTAAAAGGGCCGGCCGGCGTGGCCGTGCGGTTCTAGCCGCTTCAGGTTGGAACCGCGCGACCGCTCCGGTCGCAGGTTCGAATCCTTCCTCGGGCATGGATGTGTGTGTGATGTCCTTAGGTTAGTTAGGTGTAAGTAGTTCTAAGTTCTAGGGGACTGATGACCTCAGGTGTTAAGTCCCATAGTGCTCAGAGCCATTTGAACCAATACTAAAAGAGATGCCTGTTTTTATGAATAAATTTACTGTGCAGTACTTCTTTTTGGCAAATAAACATGTAAAGTTCGATTATCCGAACAAACCAGTTTTCCGAACGCCCAATTCCCCCAATTACTTCGGATAATCGACGCTCTACTGTAGTATGTTCGAGTGCAACTGACAGCCACTCATTTTGGCCCCTATCCACAAATGAAACTATCTGTCCTGTCCTGCGGGTGTAGCAGGGGATCTCAGGGCAGTTACGCGTTTTCTTGGCCAGTTGTGTTCTGCGCACGGTGTTTTCTTTGGAGTGGGAAGGGAGGAAGCGAGGGGAAGAAAGATTGGAGTAAGAGACTGTAACAAATTGTGACTAACCTCCCCATCGCAAAAGAGCTCTGGATTTACGTAAGCTGCGTCTGGAGAGAGTATGTGCGTCTGTAGTGGGACGGCGTGCTCTTTGAACCAGTGCACTTGGACCTACACAGGACGGCGTCGCCGGAGTAGGAGGCTTAACCAGTGGCAGGCCTGCTCCATCCGCAGAACGCCGCTGAGCCACCAGCAGGGCAGGGCGCCGGTCCCACCTGCGCGGGGTTACGCAAGGCGCCGGGCCTCACGTGCTGCGCGGCCAGATAGCCATCTGCGGGGCTGAGGCGTGGCGCACACACTGCGCCGTTCCCACACTTTCCTCTCCGGAGGCCGGCGCTCCGGCCGCTGCCGCTGCTTACCGGGGCGGGGCGGGCCGAGCTGCGTGCTCGCGAGCGCAGCCAAGGTCTGCCCCAGCGCCTGCTCTTGCGGACAATTTCAGCAGCGGGCCGGTCAGCGATTGCGACACGACGGCCAAAACCCTTCGTACCAGATGCCACTCTTCGTACAGGACCCGCAAAGTGTGGAAACAGTCACCATACGAACCGGCCGTCTGCATTGTTTACCGACAGACGCGGGAAATTCAGAGTCCCATCCCATTCGTCTCTTTGCGACTGGTGGTAAGTGAAGCGCTGATTTCTCGGAATTTGACGCATTTGTTTTTTGTATTCCACTGACTTCCCTTAGAGAGTGGTCTCCACGCTCAGTGTTCCAGTAACAGAGGATTATACGAGGAGCGTACAGTAATTACTGCAAAACATTTTGTTTTCTTCTGAAAACAGGTTGCTTTTATTCAGGATTCCAGTACGCCATATTATTCCCTACTCGTTTGGCTAGAAAATCCTGTTTTCCAACATAATCTCCGTTCAATGCGATGACATTAGGCCGCCTTACTGTGAGGGCCTATATATTCCTTGACTTGCGGAAAGCGTTTGACTAGGTGCCCCACTGCAGACTCCTAATTAAGGTACGAGCATATGGGATTGGTTCCCAAATATGTGAGTGGCTCGAAGACTTCTTAAGTAATAGAACCCAGTACGTTGTCCTCGAATGTAAGTGTTCGCCGGCCGGAGTGGCCGAGCGGTTAAAGGCGCTACAGTCTGGAACCGCACGACCGCTACGGTCGCAGGTTCGAATCCTGCCTCGGGCATGGATGTGTGTGATGTCCTTAGGTTAGTTAGGTTTAAGTAGTTCTGAGTTCTAGGCGACGTCTGATCACAGCAGTTGAGTCCCATAGTGCTCAGAGCCATTTGAACCATTTTTTTGTAAGTGTTCATCGGAGTTGAAGGTATCATCTGGAGTGCCCCAGGGAAGTGTGGTAGGTCCGCTGTTGTTTTCTATCTACATAAATGATCATTTGGATAGGGTGGATAGCAATGTGCTGCTGTTTGCTGATGATGCTGTGGTGTACGGGAAGGGGTCGTCGTTGAGTGACTGTAGTAGGATACAAGATGACTTGGACAGGATTTGTGACTGGTGTAAAGAATGGCAGCTAACTCTAGATAAATGTAAATTGATGCAGATGAATAGAAAAAAGAATCCCGTAATGTTTGAATACTGCATTAGCAGTGTAGCGCTTGACACAGTCACATCGATTAAATATTTGGGCGTAACATTGCAGAGCGATATGAAGTGGGACAAGCATGTAATGGCAGTTGTGGAGAAGGCGGATAGTCGTCTTCGGTTCGTTGGTAGACTTTTGGGAAGATGGGATTCAGCTGTGAAGGAGACCGCTTATAAAACATTAATACGACCTACTGTTGAGTACTGCTCGAGCGTTTGGGATCCCTATCAGGTCGGATTGAGGGAGGACATAGAAGCAATTCAGAGGCGGGCTGCTAGATTTGTTACTGGTAGGTTTGATCACTACGCGAGTGTTACGGAAATGCTTCAGGAACTCTGGTGGGAGTCTCTGGAGGAAAGGAGGCGTCCTTTTCGTGAATCGCTACTGAGGAAATTTAGAGAACCAGCATTTGAAGCTGACTGCAGTACAGTTTTACTGCCGCCAACTTATATTTCGCGGAAAGACCACAAAGATAAGATGAGAGAGATTAGGGCTCGTACAGAGGCATATAGGCAGTCATTTTTCCCTCGTTCTGTTTGCGAGTGGAACAGGAGGGAGAGAAGATGGTAGTTGTGGTACGAGGTATCCTCCAAAAAAAATGGCTCTGAGCACTATGGGACTCAACTACTGAGGTCATTAGTCCCCTAGAACTTAGAACTAGTTAAATCTAACTAACCTAAGGACATCACAAACGTCCATGCCCGAGGCAGGATTCGAACCTGCGACCTTAGCGGTCTTGCGGTTCCAGACTGCAGCGCCTTTAACCGCACGGCCACTTCGGCCGGCAGGTATCCTCCGCCGCGCACCGTATGGTGGACTGCGGAGTATGTATGTAGATGTAGATGTAGACGTAGATGGCCGCATGGTACTGGTCGACTTAGGAGCCAGCTTCTTGCTGCATCAGCAACGTCTCCGTCATCTACGCACTGCTTCCCGCAGAGTGCATCCTTCATTGAGACAAGCAGATGCAAGTCGGGAGATCACACAGGTTAGTGCGACACTGTGGCGACGATGGCACACCCGTCCCCCAACGACTCGAGGTGCTTTTCTTCACTGCCAGTCCGCAGCTCGTGGTCGTAGCGTTCTCGCTTCCCACGCCCGGGTTCCCGGGTTCGATTCCCGGCGGAGTCGGGGATTTTCTCTGCCTCGTGATGACTGGCTGTTGTGTGATGCTTTAAACAGAACCTGGATTCATCCGAAAAAATGACGTTTTGCCATTCGTGCACCCAGGTTCGTCGTTCAGTACACCATCGCAGGCGCTCCTGTCTGTGATGCAGCGTCAAGGGTAACCGCAGCCATGGTCTCCGAGCTAATAGTCCATGCTGCTGCAAACGTCGTCGAACTGTTCGTGCAGATGGTTGTTGTCTTGCAAACGTCCCCATCTGTTGACTCAGGGATCGAGACGTGGCTGCACGATCCGTTGCAGCCATGCGGATAAGATGCCTGACATCTCGACTGCTAGTCAAACGAGGACGTTGGGATCCAGCACGGCGTTCCGTATTACCCTCCTGAACCCACCGATTCCATATTCTGCTAACAGTCATTGGATCTCGACCAACGCGAGCAGCAATGTTGCCCACGATAAACCGCACTCGCGATAGGCTACAATCCGACCTTTATCAAAGTCGGAAACGTGATGGTAAGCATTTCTCCTCCTTACAGGAGGCATCACAACAACGTTTCACCAGGCAACGCCGGTCAACTGCTGTTTGTGTAATGGAAATCGGTTGGAAACTTTCCTCATGTCAGCACGTTGTAGGTGTCGCCACCGGCGCCAACCTTTTGTGAATGCTGTGAAAAGCTAATCATTTGCATATCACAGCATCTTCCTCCCGTCGGGTAAATTTCGCGTCTGCAGCACGTCATCTTCGTGGTGTAGCAATTTTAATGGCCAGTAGTGTATGATATCTTCGTAACAAGCTTATCTGCTTGTCTACAAGTAGAGCTCCAGTGTACCACATTTAATCGCTATCACTGATGTGTGAACTCTTACCGCAGGATTGAAATTAGACCTCAAAATTTTTGCGGCACCTCGGACACGGCACTATTTTATCTATTCAGATCACCAACAACTTAGTTGACGAGAGCTATGATTACACGTAATCTGCGGAAAACACAACAATTAAGATTGTCACTAGGGAACTCCTGAAACAACACGTCGACAATGATGATCCCGACCAATGTGTAACGAAACAGAGCCTCATCGGGACATAGCATCAGCTTTCAGTGCGAGAGAAAGGCGAGCCACCTGACCACAGCAGGCTGTAGCCCTAGCAGAGAGCGCAATACGTACCTGCGGTCAGACTGCCGACATGCTCCCACATTAAACAGTCCTAAGCTTTCGATAGAAGACGCGCTCCTGCACAACCCACTTTCGTCATAAACGTAGCGCTCCTTTCTCGTTTCGCAGTCAACTTTGCCAACGACACACGCCCTTATATTCAGACGTTAGCTACGATCAGAGCCTTACTTAACTGTTTCAGAGCCGACCGCGGTGGTCTCGTGGTTCTAGGCGCTCAGTCCGGAACCGCGGGACTGCTACGGTCGCAGGTTCGAATCCTACCTCGGGCGTGGATGTGTGTGATGTCCTTAGGTTAGTTAGGTTTAAGTAGTTCTAAGTTCTAGGGGACTGATGACCATAGATGATAAGTCCCATAGTGCTCAGAGCTATTTGAACCTTCACTGCCAGGTCTCCGCATTTTCTTCCGCGATATACAGAGCTTCGCGCTCGTATTATATTACTGTATTTCTACAGGAAAAGACTTATTTTTGACGATGACATGTATATATGCGGGAGGATTTTAAAGCCTCACATGTGCTGAATGAAAACATTTTGCAGTTCAACTTGAAAATGGCCCAGAGGCCAAAATTGCATCTGTGAAACAAATAACTTATTCAGTGAACGGCGAATACGATGTCCTATAAAAATTCCTATATGACTGTCAACCACGACCATTAGAAGTTAATTGCCCCGGGTAAGTTTGAGTACTCTACTGGCGACGTAACGCTCGCCGTGCGTGCAACTCTGGCTATGAGTGCGGGTGCCTCCAGACCATCCCTTCTCTGCTGTTGCGCTGCGCTGAGCTGCTTCCCGCGACATGCCGCCTCGTCGCTTTGTCTTTCTGTTCACGCGGCTATTCTTGCCAATATGGACGTCGCTATGTTGATAAGAAAATACTTATGACCTATAAGCTTCTCCTAAAATCTATGACAGGTGTGAAAATTACCGAACTATCAGTTTAATAAGTCACAGCTGCAAAATACTAACACGAATTCTTTACAGACGAATGGAAAAGCTAGTAGAAGCCGACCTCGGGGAAGATCAGTTTGGATTCTGTAGAAATATTGGAACACGTGAGGCAATACTGACCTTACGACTTATCTTAGAAGAAAGATTAAGGAAAGGCAAACCTACGTTTCTAGCATTTGTAGACTTAGAGAAAGCTTTTGACAGTGTTAACTGGAACACTCTGTTTCAAATTATGGAGGTGGCAGGGGTAAAATACAGGGAGCGAACGGCTATTTACAATTTGTACAGAAACCAGATGGCAGTTATAAGAGTCGGGGGGCATGAAGAGGAATCAGTGGTTGGGAAGGGAGTGAGACAGGGTTGTAGCCTCTTCCCGATGTTATTCAATCTGTATATTGAGCAAGCAGTAAAGGAAACAAAAGAAAAATTCGGAGTAGGTATTAAAATCCATGGAGAAGAAATAAAAACTTAGAGGTTCGCCGATGACATTGTAATTCTGTCAGAGACAGCAAAGGACTTCGAAGAGCAGTTGAACGGAATGGACAGTGTCTTGAAACGAGGATATAAGATGAACATCCACAAAAGCAAAATGAGGATAATGGAATGTAGTCGAATTAATTCGGGTGATGCTGAGGGAACTAGATTAGGAAATGAGATACTTAACGTAGTAAAGGAGTTTTGCTATTTGGGGACCAAAATAACTGATGATGTTCGAAGTAAAAAAAAAAATGGTTCAAATGGCTCTGAGCACTATGGGACTTAACATCTGTGGTCATCAGTCCCCTAGAACCTAGAACTACTTAAACCTAACTAACCTAAAGACATCACACACATCCATGCCCGAGGCCGGATTCGAACCTGCGACCGTAGCAGTCCCGCGGTTCCGGACTGAGCGCCTAGAACCGCTAGACCACTGCGGCCGGCTTGTTCGAAGTAGAGAAGATATAAAATGTAGACTGGCAATGGCAAGGAAAGCGTTTCTGAAGAAGAGAAATTTGTTAACATCGAGTATAGATTTAACTGTCAGGAAGTCGTTTCTGAAAGTATTTGTATGGAGTGCAGCCATGTATGGATGTGAAAAATGGACGATAAATAGATTGGTCAAAAAGGGAATAGAAGCTTTCGAAATGTGTGGCTACAGAAGAATGCTGAAGATTAGATGGGTAGATCACACAACTAATGAGGAGGTGTTGAATAGGATTGGGGAGAAGAGGAGTATGTGGCACAACTTGACAAGAAGAAGGGATCGGTTGGTAGGACATGTTCTGAGGCATCAAGGGATAACAAATTTAGCATTGGAGGGCAGCGCGGAGGGTAAAAATTGTAGAGGGAGACCAAGAGATGAATACACTAAGCAGATTCAGAAGGATGTAGGTTGCAGTAAGTACTGGGAGATGAAGAAGCTTGCACAGGATAGGGTAGCATGGAGAGCTGCATCAAACCAGTTTCAGGACTGAAGATCACAACAACAACAATATATATATATATATATATATATATATATATATATATATATATGTATATATATATATATTGAAACAAGCGATTTTTATTAGCAAATATTTATTAAGCAAGATTACTTGCTTCGGGCCAGACTAACTGTGCTTTCCCTACGTACTTCGCTGCTGACTTAGGGGGCGTTGGCATGTCTAGCAACAGCGCCTCACACCACAGTAGTCCACTGGCAACGCCATATGGTCGACCCGCTCTTCAAAACAGCGTGGAAACAGAAATCTTATTCCCAACTCACTGCATGATGCAATACCTCTTTATTCGCTGAATGCTACATGATTCCTGCAGGCGTGATACAAAATTGTAAAAGTGGAACATAAGGAAATAACACGTGGCTTCAACGGAAGGGGTACATTGCAAGCACACATGGATATATTAATGAATCAGTTCATCTAACCTACAAAGAAGCGATCGGTCACATAACACTTTGGTTTATTACCATAAATCAGCAAAAGCAACAAACAAATGAATTACCCTCTGCAATATGTAAATGAACATCTAATGTGGACAAAGGATAGGATTTATGGAAGATAGCCTTGGAACAGATGGGTGGAAACATGAAAGAATGACGTGAAATTATATTGCAGATACAGTCAGTATGGGTAGCAGTTTAAGAAGGAACCAGGAAGATGTAAGTACGAACATCAGTAGAATCGCCAAAGTGCATTAAGAAAGTAACTACCTGGCTGCGAACGTTAAAACTGTGCAATTAATCCCTGATGAAAGTTAACTTGCCTAGCGTCCCCCTCGATTACGTGATTGCATTGTCGCAGAGCCGTTCTTACCACTGGGCAAGGTTAGGCGGCAGCTGTCGGCGGCAAAATTTTAGGGGCGGCAAAGGACGGAAAAATTTAATTTCAAATCAAATAGCGAAAAAACTGAGCAAACGATGAGCAAAAATAAAAGAAAAACAGGAAAAATGTAAACGCCTAATTGTTTGCAAAAGCGTACGGAACAGTTAGTTAATAGTTCTTTACTTACTTTGACGACAGTAAACACATTTCCTCACTTAGCAGAAAACTAAAGCAGCCGCTACCTACTACAAAATGGAAACAAAAAAACCCTGACGCATCTACAATGTCGAGAACTGGAGCGCGGCTCGTGCGCTGCCTTGCGATCATATTGCGACCTGACACCATACCTGCTTCAGTCCCTCATTTTCTCTGTGTAGATCATTTGTCGTGCGTCGGTTGAACTGAGGACTGTCCCCAGAAAATGAGGACGTCTGGTCACCTGAGTATCTTAAAGTATAATACGAGTACTGCGTTGTTTTGCCATTGGTTGTTGGTGGTGGTGGCTGAGGGGTAGGATATTTGGGGGAGACTGATAGTAGTAAAAAGGAGGGGGCGTCATTATGCAGTTCTCGCCTAGGGCTGCGAAGCACATAGCAACAGCTCGGTCTACCCAGCACATTCTTATCACTACCTACACGGTGTCAACTTGGAAGAAGGTAGCACGAACGACTGAAAATTCAGTTTTTCTGAAATTGTAATCATTTGATTGTCTGCACATTTACATCACATCTACCGATTTCTGTCCCATTCGGATGATACCTCCGTTGTGAATCTTTTTTTCGCCTTAGAGTACACCACGAAAGAAAAAAATGGTTCAAATGGCTCTGAGCACTATGGGACTTAACATCTGTGGTCATCAGTCCCCTAGAACTTAGAACTACTTAAACCTAAATAACCTAAGGACATCACACACATCCATGCCCGAGGCAGGATTCGAACCTGCGACCGTAGCAGTCGCGCGGTTCCAGACTGAGGTGCCTAGAACCGCTAGACCACCGCGGCCGGCACCACGAAAGAAATTATCCGGGCCGCGCGTGATTAGCCGAGCTGTCTTTAAGGCGCTGCAGTCATGGACTGTGCCGCTGGTCCCGGCGGAGGTTCGAGTCTTCCCTCGGGCATGGGTGTGTGTTTTTGTCCTTAGGATAATTTAGGTTAAGTAGTGTGTAAGCTTAGGGACTGATGACCTTAGCAGTTAAGTCCCATAAGATTTCACACACATTTGAACATTTTGAACAAATTATCCGGATGGGACACAAATTGATAAACATACAAATACAGACAAACAAATGAGTACAGTTTCAGAAGAACTGGATGATTTATTCAAGACAGAACGCTTCACGTATCGAGAAACTCTGTAACACGTTGGTCCACCTCTGTCCCTTTATGCAAGCAGTTGATCGGCTTGGCATTGATTGCCAGTTTTTGGATGTCGTCCTGAGGGACAGTGTGGCAAATTATGCCCAACTGGCGGGTTGGATACACAAAATTCAGAGATGATTGACGGGCCCTGTCCATTCTCAACTGGGTAGACATCTGGCGACTCTGATGGTCGAGATGGGGTTTGGAAGCACGAAGACAAGCAGTATAAACTCTCGCTACGTGCGCCCGGTCATTATGTTAATGAAATGTAGGCCAAGGATGACTTGCCATAAAACGCAGCAAAACAGGGCGTAGAATACCGTCGATGCACCGCTGCGCTGCAAGGATGCCGCTGATGACAACCACAGGAGTCCCAGTATGAAAAGTAGTGGTACCCCAGACCATGAGTCTTGGCTGTCGGAACGTATGGGGGCGGTATCCCACCGCTGTCCGGGAACTCTTCAGACACGTCTTCGCCCTGTAACCTCATTGGCTGAAGCAGAACTCTCTTCAGTGATGACTCCCGCTTAGAACTGAGTCCCGATGACTGTCGAGGACGTGACTAGAGGCGCCCCAGACAGTGGAGCGATACCAACGTGACTGTCACCCGCCATATGGTCCGACAGCCTACAGTCATGGCCTCAGACGCCGTTTCTTTTCATAACAGGACCCCTTTGGTTGCCATCCACGGCACCCCTACACCACAGCGGTAGGTCGACGATATTCTACGTCCCGTTTTGTTGACCTTCATCGTAAGTCATCCTGGGCTTATATTTCAACAAGATAATGCCCACCTGCACGCTGCGAGAGTTTCTACTGTTTGTCTTCGTGCTTTCCAAATCTCCCTTGGGCAGCAAGGTCGCCCGATTTCTCCCCGGCTGACAACGTCTGAAGCGTTATGGGTAGGAAGCTCCAAGCGTCTCAGGGGTTTTGACGATCCAGCGCGCCAATTGAACACAATTTGCTACGCTATCCCTCGTGAGGACATCCATCAACACTATCAATTAATGCCAAACCGAATAACTGCTTGCATAAGGGCCAGAACGCATTATTGACTCGCTCAGTTCGTGAAGTTCTTTCTCTTGAATAAGTCAGCCAATTTTTCTGAAACTGCGCTAATTTGTTTGTCTGTACATGTAAATCATATCTACCGATTGTCGTCCGTTTCGGGAAATTTCTTTGTGGTACTCTGTTTTATTGTCTCTTTTATACAGAAATGTTTCTTTAAATTTCAATTGTCGTGTCATTTAATACATCAGCGACTTTTCTTCTCTGAAAGCTCCGTAAATTCATACGCAACCAATAATTCGGCAGATAGTACTTATTGCTAATTTAATACAGAATATCATGTAACGTAGCTATACGTTAACAGCTCACTTTGGTACACACATTCTCAGTTCCACCCATAAAAGATGTGCTTAATGTACCCACACACTCATACATTTTCAGAGTATCTAGAGAAACAACTTATCTTTCAATTAGTTGTATACACATAAGACATTCTAGTTTTCATTTTACACATGTCGTTTTCGCTTAAGCGTGTTTGTTTGTATTAGAGTGTCTTACATTATTGGTACCAGACCAAGGTAAGAGTGAGTGTAGTAGGTAACAGATCCTACAGAAACATTGCAGTATTGAATTTGAAACTTCCCCTTACAAAAATTATGAATGACTGTGCTGGAAAACTTCTGCGTTATTTGATTTTCAAACAGCTGAGCAAAACTGAACGTACTCAGACATTTCTCTCTTTACTTATTCTGATCAACACTAAACTGATACACAATATTTTTTAGCGCAACGCAATCTGACTTTCAAAAATCCCTACAAAAGAATGGCCCTGACTGACAATAACCTATACCTTTCATGAATCACTTACCTCACAAAAATCTTCGTTACTCGAACTACTGCAGTACATCGAGCGCCAATACTGCCAGGTAAATAAAAGATCCTAACTACTGGAGGCACTAACTATTGATAGGCATAGTTAGCAAATGTAGCAAATGAAAGGTTTTGATAGAGAACAAACACTGAATTTACCTTAAAAATGTTCAAAAGTCATATATACACTCCTGGAAATGGAAAAAAGAACACATTGACACCGGTGTGTCAGACCCACCATACTTGCTCCGGACACTGCGAGAGGGCTGTACAAGCAGTGATCACACGCACGGCACAGCGGACACACCAGGAACCGCGGTGTTGGCCGTCGAATGGCGCTAGCTGCGCAGCATTTGTGCACCGCCACCGTCAGTGTCAACCAGTTTGCCGTGGCATACGGAGCTCCATCGCAGTCTTTAACACTGGTAGCAAGCCGCGACAGCGTGGACGTGAACCGTATGTGCAGTTGACGGACTTTGAGCGAGGGCGTATAGTGGGCATGCGGGAGGCCGGGTGGACGTACCGCCGAATTGCTCAACACGTGGGGCGTGAGGTCTCCACAGTACATCGATGTTGTCGCCAGTGGTCGGCGGAAGGTGCACGTGCCCGTCGACCTGGGACCGGACCGCAGCGACGCACGGATGCACGCAAAGACCGTAGGATCCTACGCAGTGCCGTAGGGGACCGCACCGCCACTTCCCAGCAAATTAGGGACACTGTTGCTCCTGGGGTATCGGCGAGGACCATTCGCAACCGTCTCCATGAAGCTGGGCTACGGTCCCGCACACCGTTAGGCAGTCTTCCGCTCACGCCCCAACATCGTGCAGCCCGCCTCCAGTGGTGTCGCGACAGGCGTGAATGGAGGGACGAATGGAGACGTGTCGTCTTCAGCGATGAGAGTCGCTTCTGCCTTGGTGCCAATGATGGTCGTATGCGTGTTTGGCGCCGTGCAGGTGAGCGCCACAATCAGGACTGCATACGACCGAGGCACACAGGGCCAACACCCGGCATCATGGTGTGGGGAGCGATCTCCTACACTGGCCGTACACCACTGGTGATCGTCGAGGGGAAACTGAATAGTGCACGGTACATCCAAACCCTCATCGAACCCATCGTTCTACCATTCCTAGACCGGCAAGGGAACTTGCTGTTCCAACAGGACAATGCACGTCCGCATGTATCCCGTGCCACCCAACGTGCTCTAGAAGGTGTAAGTCAACTACCCTGGCCAGCAAGATCTCCGGATCTGTCCCCCATTGAGCATGTTTGGGACTGGATGAAGCGTCGTCTCACGCGGTCTGCACGTCCAGCACGAACGCTGGTCCAACTGAGGCGCCAGGTGGAAATAGCATGGCAAGCCGTTCCACAGGACTACATCCAGCATCTCTACGATCGTCTCCATGGGAGAATAGCAGCCTGCATTGCTGCGAAAGGTGGATATACACTGTACTAGTGCCGACATTGTGCATGCTCTGTTGCCTGTGTCTATGTGCCTGTGGTTCTGTCAGTGTGATCATGTGATGTATCTGACCCCAGGAATGTGTCAATAAAGTTTCCCCTTCCTGGGACAATGAATTCACGGTGTTCTTATTTCAATTTCCAGGAGTGTATATATATCATTTCATGACCTCCATCAAATTTCCTTTTTCTGGCGGACACACGTCGAGATCGTCCGCTTATAGTAGCCTCTCAAAACTCTGGCATCTCTCTCTCCACGTCCACCACTGCTGGCGGCTCACCTCCAACTGCCCAACGCTACGCGCTGTTCACATCCAACTGCCCAACACTACACAAGTGAATATTCCAACAATGAGTCCAACCAGCCACAGACTGCCACAGCACAGTCAAAGCGCTACGTGGCGTTATCAACATAAAAACCTAAACAGCCTACTTACAAATTGTTTTGTCATGGCTGAGGCTAACTAAGGATACAGGTAATTTCTGACACTGAGTGTTCAGCAGCAGTACTGCAGTGCGCTTAAATAGGAACAGTTAGTAACAGCACCCCACATTTCTAACAGTGAAGAAGTAAGATTAGTATGACGGTCAGTGTCAGTGTCTGCAAATAGTACTCTGGCATGTATCAGAAGTATTCAGTCCGAAGAAAAAGGTATGCAGTGTGCATAAGGATTCATATGATGGTGGTACATCACACTGTCACAGTCAACTACAAACGAGCAGTTAGTTGATCATTAACAGTTTTCAAAAAATGGCTCTGAGCACTATGGGACTTAACTTCTGAGGTCATCAGTCCCCTAGAACTTAGAACTACTTAAACCTAACTAACCTAAGGACATCACACACATCCATGCCCGAGGCAGGATTCGAACCTGCGACCGTAGCGGTCGCTCGGCTCCAGACTGTAGCGCCTAGAACCGGTAGGCCACTACGGCCGGCCTTAACAGTTTTAACCTCTCAATACCACCTCCAATAAGGTTTTGCGTAGTAAACTACTTTGGTGTTCGAACCATCCTTCCTGTTATCGACAGCTTACTCGCGTCTGCATTGATAGAAAGAAGGATCCTTTATTGTATGATTATATGATAGCGGAACAAACACTGGTAGCAGTTACTTCTGTAAAATATCTGGGAGTATGCGTGCGGAACGATTTGAAGTGGAATGATCATATAAAGTTGATTGTTGGTAAGGCGGGTACCGGGTTGAGATTCATTGGGAGAGTGCTTAGAAAGTGTAGTCCATCAACAAAGGAGGTGGCTTACAGAACACTCGTTCGACCTATACTTGAGTATTGCTCATCAGTGTGGGATCCGTGCCAGATCGGTTTGACGGAGGAGATAGAGAAGATCCAAAGAAGAGCGGCGCGTTTCGTCACAGGGTTATTTGGTAACCGTGATAGCGTTACGGAGATGTTTAGTAAACTCAAGTGGCAGACTCTGCAAGAGAGGCGCTCTGGATCGCGGTGTAGCTTGCTGTCCAGGTTTCGAGAGGTTGCGTTTCTGGATGAGGTATGGAATATATTGCTTCCCCCTACTTATACCTCCCGAGGAGATCACGAATGTAGAATTAGAGAGATTAGAGCGCGCACGGAGGCTTTCAGACAGTCGTTCTTCCCGCGAACCATACGCAACTGGAACAGGAAAGGGAGGTAATGACAGTGGCACGTAAAGTGCCTTCCGCCACACACCGTTGGGTGGCTTGCGGAGTATAAATGTAGATGTAGATGTAGATGTAGATGATAAGTCAGAACATGATGGCCACTGTCCACCTCGACGATGGATGTCGCTTCGTGGCATTGCGAGCACGTGACGCGGTATGTAATAGTGCAGGCACGAACGAGGGATCACCCTCACGAATACAGGGCGAGTCACTAACTATTGCCACCTAGAATAACTCCGAAAGTATGATAGGAGCTGAAAGGTTTGTGGGGCAAAAGTTGCATGGGACCGATGTTGGTTTTTTGTTGCTAGGTGGTATCGCGGGTCGGGTCAGAGATATGAAGGTGAACTTTTTTTTTTTTTTAATGGGATGCTATAGTTGGGTACTTACATTGAAATATGCAGCAATTTGAGGAAGGGTTGCACATCTGTAATGTTGAACGATTCTCTTCAGTCGTCGTTGGTCCCGTTCTTACAGAATTTTTTTCCGGCCGCAGCGATGTCGGAAGTTTGATGTCTTACCGGATTCCTGATATTCACGGTACACTCGTGAAATGGTCGTACGTGAAACTCCCCACTTCATCGCTACCTCAGAGATGCTGTGTGCCATCGCTCCTGCGCCGATTATAACACCATGTTCAAACTCACTTAAATCTTGATAACCTGCCATTGTAGCAGCAGTAAGCGATCTAAATCTGCGCCAGACACTTGTGGTCTTATGCAGGGTGAGTCACTAACTACTGCCACCTAGAATAACTCTGAAAGTATGATAGTAGGTGAAAAATTTGTGGGAAAAATGTTACATGGGACAACGGGAGCCATAATATGACGTTGGTTTTTTTGTTGCTAAATGGGATATGAAGGTCAACTTTGGTTTTTTAAATGGGATGATATAGTGTGGTTCTTATTTTCTGATAGCGGCTATCGAGACGAATCCAATGATGTGTAACAGTAAGGTCTTTGGAGGTCAGCGAAGGTGACAAAGGTGGTATGAACGACCATTTACAGAAGGTGTTCGTCCTTATCGCTGCAGCACTTATCGAAGCAAATGCTCTAACAACTCTCTCTCGTATATCGCGCAAATAGTACATATTTGCCGAATTCGCCATATCCATCTAATCTGCCATTGACATGTAACCACCATACGACGGTTTCGCAATACAACAGTAATAGGAACGGTAAGACTATTATCGTCGAATCAAGCGAATGTAAATGACGTATTCCTTCGAAGAACATGTTGATATGCTTCTCATTTACGGAGAATGCCAACGAAATTCAGTGAGAGCTAGAGACTTATACGCTGAAAGATATCCTCAACGTACTCACCCTACACGTCGTACATTTAAATGTGTGTATGACAAATTGCAGTGGTGGCGAGGCGAGTTACGTTCTGGAACGGTCATGAAATTATGTTATTAAAGTGGCTAGAAATAGCGCCTCGAATTTGTAAGTTTGGATTTGGTGCTTAGTGGCACGCTGAAGGTAGCTGGTTCATTTGAACGTCATTTCTTAATTTAGTTACAGATTTAGAATTTTCTGGTTTTACGAATTAGTGGTAGTTTTTGTTTCATAATAATTTCTTGTGTGTATGGAAGGCAAGTGGCCATGATAAATATAGGTCACATTGTGTTTTACGGTCGGATAGAGGCCGTGTGTATTTTGGTCTGTGGCCATAGGGGCCGTGCTTATAGCATTAGCGACCTACTGAAGTGACATTAGTTCTCTACTGCAATTCCAAATACCTATCTGAAGGTTGATTGTCACGTTAGGTACTGCACGTTTGATTTATGTGGCGTCAGCCATTCAGCAAAGACAGATTATATTGTAAGGTGGACCTTAAGTCATTGGGTGTGGAATGACACATCTTTTCACGTAGTATCTCGATTTTTTTTTTTGATCAAAGGAAACTAAGCTCCTTAATTCTGCTCATTGGTTATCTTGTAATATGTTTATATTAAGGTATTGCTTATATATATATATATATATATATATATATATATATATATATATATATATGTATATATATATATATATGTGTAACTTGTATATACTACAGTGTGTATGCCGCTCATGTTTTCAGAAACGTGTGGAGTGGTCGACGCGAGCAAACCTCGCCCCGCGAGCTTGCAGTGTGACGGAAATCTCAGGATTTGAACTCAGGCCCGTCCGGCCCCCGTTAACGCGCGATTTCTCTGTTCCATTCGACGAGAGGATTGTTTTAGGCAGAAGATTTCCTAGTGCCCAAAGTTGAGTATGAGTTCACCCTTTGGATCCTGTGTTTGTGAAATCTTAATAGATTAACGTTTGCTCGCGTCCATCACATGTTCATCAAACTGACGTTTTGCCTCAAGCTTGCATAAAGTCTAGAATCTTCCGGACGTTGAGTGAAGTAGAATGCTAAGTGTAAACAGAACAATTAATAGTACCCTTCAGGTCAGATAGCAACAAATTAATTTTACCTTTTCAGTAAGTGTAAAACTGAGTGAGAAAGGCGATAGCCGACATTGTAAACATTTGGTTATCTATTTCATCTATTAATTTGGTTGTTGTTACTGGCATGTAAAGGGGCCGTTGTCACAAGTGTGAAAGTTAATATTGTAAATACTAATTGTGGATAGGGTCTTGATACGCAAATGTTGTTAATTGATTATTACTGCTGATGAATTCATGTATATGTGTAATCAATAAAGAAGTGTTGCAACTACAAACTGGTTGTGTTACTGCTATACGAGATTAGAGTGCAAGAACGGGAATGTCAGTTAAAAGTAAAGAAACAAATATATGAGGACATGCTAGCAAGGAAGAGAAAGCTGTTTCCTGGAGACTCAGAAAAGAAGCAAATCAAACAAAAAGAGATGCATGTGAAGAACCAACAAAAAAAAGTGTCATCAAAAAGTTCTCAGTCCTTCATGAATGATTCCATGGATGAAGACGATAAAAACAAATGACATTGCTGGTATTGTGACGACGTATTTTCAAACTCAGAAGAAGGGGAAGTTGGATGTAATGTGGAAAATGTTTATGCTGGGCCCACGAAAGCTGCATTGGAGCAGGTGATGAAGACTGTTACTTTATATGTGCATTTTTTTAATAATATTGTTAGTTAATCGCCACACCAATCTCAGTCCGCGAAGTTTTATTTCGTTTCCTGCCCTCCTTCTGGGTGCTCCACATTTTTGTCAGGCAGTGCAGCAAAAGCGTGTTGCGTGCTCCAGGACACAAGCGTCTAGTAATCAGCGACAGAATACATAGTATGCAGGGGAGATTGATAAGACCGGTTACACTGTTTCTGATGTCACTAGTTATGACTTGTGGCGGAGAGATACAGAATTACACGCCACTGGCCATAAGAGCGACCATATTGGCGAGTTGTTGCTGTTGAGTTCACTGCGTCTGTGAAGGTAAGTTTACAGTTCTGTTGTTCTTTTGTATTAAAGCAGCATAGTTATTACACTTGTAAAAATTCTATTTAATCAGGAATGTAATATGATTAGTGAGTACTTATACACTGGCAGACAACAAGGATTGGGTTCAATAATAGACTGCTTTTGTTTTGTTTTCATAACCTAAGCACTTGGTGTAAGACTGGATACGTTGAGTGGGAATGTCAGTTAAAAGTAAAGAAACAAATATATGAGGACATGCTAGCAAGGAAGAGAGAGCTGTTTCCTGGAGACTCAGAAAAGAAGCAAATCAAACAAAAAGAGATGCATGTGAAGAACCAACAAAAAAAAAGTGTCATCAAAAAGTTCTCAGTCCTTCATGAATGATTCCATGGATGAAGACGATAAAAACAAATGACATTGCTGGTATTGTGACGACGTATTTTCAAACTCAGAAGAAGGGGAAGTTGGATGTAATGTGGAAAATGTTTATGCTGGGCCCACGAAAGCTGCATTGGAGCAGTTGATGAAGACTGTTACTTTATATGTGAATTTTTTTAATAATATTGTTAGTTAATTTATATTTCAGTAAACATTTCTGCTGATTTTCAACTGAAAATCTTATCCCACTATTGGAGTAGGACTGAATGATTTGAATTTTTGGATAAAAGAAACCGTCATTAAAAAGGTACTGAAGCTATGACTTAATGATTGTATCCAGTTAAACGATGATTGCTCCTACTAAATCTGAAAATCTTTAGATTAAATAGTTGAGCTCCAAAGGGCCTTGGAGTATCAGCTACCCGTTCTTATCCCACTTTCCGCTATGCTGGAATACATATTTTGTACCTCTGTCGCCACTCACTCTGTAATGATGAAAGAAAGCTGTTCTTTACTTCGCCAATACCTCTGATATTTCTCGAATATTTTAGCAAAACTTTTAATTACTTGTGATTTTTCATTGCTTTATTTTTCTCGAGTGCCTTTTAATTCATTGTTAAGCTTTCGCAAGCATATAAACATTGTAGTCTAACGACTTGCAGAATATCTGTATATTGTATATAGTGAGGCATTTAGTGATTCAGACGTTCTCGGGTAAGCCATATGCTCTTTATATTTCAAAAATTCTTTTATTGACGCGTTCTATAATTAATTTTATTGTATAGCTTCTCCGAAAACTATTTCTTATTGGCTTGTGTTCCGGTGCATGTGTTATACGTGGGTTGCAACTTTAATAGTGGCAACTATTTATTTACAACTCGTACAAAATAGATACGTGTTTCAAAGTTTTATTGACCTTCAAAGTAGTCACCAGCATTGCGAATAACCCGTTGCCAGCGATGTGGTAGTCGTAGGATACTCTTAGCAGTACCAGTTCTGTTGACAGTTCGAGCGGCGCGGTCTACTGTTCGACGAATTTGTAGCAGTTCTGAAGTGAATGCCGTGAAGTGTTTCCATCAGTTTAGAAATCGAGTGTAACTCACGAGGGCTTAAGCCAGGGGAGTGAAGTAGGTGGTATAGCACTTAGCAGCCACATCAGTCAAACAAATCAGTAACAGCTTGCACTGTACGTGCTTGAGCAATGTCCTGCAAAATTATGGTCAGGTCCTGCAGAAAGTGTCATCACTTCTGTCTCTAAGCTGGTCGTAGGTTGTCTTCCAAAAATGAACAGCATAGAGACAGAAGTGATGGCACTTTCTGCAGGACCTGACCATCATTTTGCAGACAATGCTCAAGCACGTACAGTGCAAGCTGTTACTGATTTGTTTGACTGATGGGCCTGCTAAGTGCTATACTACATGTGATTCACCCGATCAGCCGTCACGTTTCCATTGATCGTCGGTCGAAGCCCGATGGTCCCGGGCCCGCTGCAATCGCAAATGATGATCTCTTTGGGTCAACATGTGAGCACGTAGTGGTGGTCTGCTGCGGAGCTCCATGTTCCAACAACGTATGATGAACGATGCTACAGCGTTGTGCTCTTTCGGCAGAAACGCCACGGATCACCATCTATCCCAAGAGCAGACGAGCCTCCCAACCCCACGTTCTGTGAAGAGTAGTGGACGTCCAACCATTAAGCGCCTAGTGGTAGTTTCAAGCTCGTTCCCCCTGTTTCCGTAGATGCTCACGAGAGTAGCACGTGGGCATTCGACCAGCTTCGCCGTTTTCGAAATACTCGTTCACTGGCTCTACGTAATAATAATATGTCCTTTGTGACAATCGCTCATCTCACTGTAATTCCCCATTTGTAGCCCATAAACGGGGCGAGTCACTAACTATAGCCACCAAGAATAACTCCAAAAGTATGATAGGAGCTGAAAAGTTTGTGGGACAAAAGTTGCATGGGACAACGGGGGCCATAATATGACGCTGGTTTTTTGTTGCTAGATGAGGTCGCTTCAGAGACATTAAGGTCACCCTTGCTTCTTTAAATGGGATGCTATAGTTTGGTACTTATTTTCTGATAGCAACAATCGAGACGAATCCAATGATGTGTAACAGTACGGGGCTTGAAGGTCAAAGAAGGTAATAAAGGTGGCATGAACGTCCATTTACAGAAGATGATCGAAGTGATGACCATTGGTATCAATGCAGTGCTGCAATCTTCTTATCATAGATTGAGTGCCATTCTGTATCACATCGGCACTTATCGAAGCACATGCTCTGACAATTCTCTCTCGCATATCTTCAGGTGTAGTTGGAACGTCTTTATAAACAATGTCTTTAACGAATCCCCAAAAGAAAAGCTACAGAGGCGTCAAGTCTGGCGAACGAGCCGGCCAAGACACATCTCCTCCACGTCCAATCCATCGATTCGGCGATTGTCTCTGCAACTCATTTCTAGCCATCAGCGGAAATTGTGCCGGACACCCATCGTGTTGATACCACATTCTGTTTCTTGTTCCTAAAAGTATTTTTTCCAATAACAGACGTAATGTTTCTTGCCGGTATTTGGCGTACTTCCTACCATTAAGCTTTCCTTCGATAAAATAGTGACCTATAATTCTGTCCTCCAGAATCCCACACTATACATTCACCGACCACCCTTTATTGTATGCAACTTGCCGCAGCCAACATGGATTTTCAGTTGCCCAATAATGCATGTTGTGCAAATTAACATTTCCATGGTTCATGAATGTAGCCTCGTCAGTAAATAAAATCAAATTAATAAATGTGTCATCCCTCTGAATTTGAAGTTGAGCCCATCGGCAGAATTCAATGCGACGCATACAATATTTATCAGTTAATTCTTGCTGCAGACTGATATGGTAAAGCTGATGTTTATGGCGATGCAAAACACGAACAACACTACTCTGCCTCATGCCAGATTCCCTTCCGATTTGACGAGAACTAACACAAGGATCTCGAACCACAGTGGCAGGAGTACAAATTTCCGTTTCTTCGTTAGTAACTTTTCTTTGCCGGATATGTTTCCGATGCGTTAAAGATCCATCCACATAGCTCTCGAGGTATTAGCAAATCCTGGTCGCCACTGGCCAGCCGTGTCAATACAACTTTAATACTTTCCGGCAGCGGCTCATGCTTCTTCGTTGCTCCAACTCAACTGGTCCTCACGGCATACGGCCGTGCCACGTGACATGGTGTCGCCAACTCCCCACAACGACAACATCGAAGGCACGTCACGTCACAGACTGACTCGGCTCATGCGCAGACCTACTCTCCTCGAGTTGCTCACGCCCGCCACCATAAATAGCATGCCTCAAAGACGCAAAGAGAACAAGGCACAGGGACAACGATCAAAGATGAAAGTAAGAATCGATATCGCCTGGCGCCAGAAACCCACCGGCTCAGAAATGGTGTGACGTAATGTCAGTGATTGCAATATCGAGTTATATTAACAAATAATTTGGCTGTGTGAGCCCATTTATGAGTTTGACATTGCACCCAATCTGGCCTGGACGCACGCTGTGATTCGGTTGGGAAAGGTGTCGTAAAGCCAGTTTATCCTTTCCTGACGCTGGCTCGCTGGCTGTTGTGTTGACTGGTCCTTGATGCCTGGGTACTGGCACTGGGACGTAGTTGACGTCTGAGCTGGTCCCACTCACGTTCTATTGGCGACAGATGTGACTGTCTTGCTGGCCACGGGAGTAGCTCAACGTCTTGCAGACACCTCACAGCTACAGGTACTACGTGCGGACGAGCAGTGTTCTGTTGAAAGAGGCGCTACGATGCTGTCGCGTGAGAGATAACCAAAAAAACAAAAAAAAGGTTCAAATGGCTCTGAGCACTATGGGACTTAACATCTGAGGCCATCAGTCCCCTAGAACTTAGAACTACTTAAACGTAACTAACCTAAGGACATCACACACGTCCATGCCCGAGTCAGGATTCGAACCTGCGACCGTAGCGGTCACGCGGTTCCAGACTGAAGCACCTAGAACCGCTCGGCCACTGCAGCCGGCTGAGAGGTAACACATGAGGACGGAAGGTGTCCGTGTGTACCGTCAGAGTTCCCTCAATTTCTACTTCCCGTGACATGAAGTCATATCACATGGCTCTCCACACTATGGCGACAGGAGTCCGCTTCAAAACGTTGCAAGAACTGTAGCACTCTTCAGGTCAGCACCATACTCGGCGACCTATAGTCATCCGGGGTAGTGCACAACCGCGATTCATCGCTGAACACAATGTGACGCCATCTGAGGCGTGGTGTTAACGGCAGCCTAAGAATCGGACAGAAATTCCCTATACACGCTGCTGCTAATGTACGACCAGTGGGGCGCAATGACGTGGAATGTTGGAGCGAGTCCAGTACTTGTTCTCGGATGGCCGGCGCAGATGTGAAAGGGTTACGATGCGTTTGGTGCGCAGTTCAGCGATCGTTCCTAGTGGCAGTCGGATATAGTCGACCGTCTCCTTAACGACCAGTGTGGCTCGTGTCACGTTTCCATGCAGCCTAACATCGGCCCACTATCACGTGTGAATGATCTAAAACTTTGTACAGTGCACGGATAGACCAGCCGGCCAAATGAAGACCCACAATGACACTGCTTTCATACTCTCCCTGATGTTGATAACAGTGTCTTTTACGAGTACGCGGCCTCTCCACCTCTTTACATGTGACCCTTTTCAGGTTCGCTATTTAATCTTACCAGATCTGGTAATATCAAACACGAACAGTGCTAATGCCGTGTGGTGGCTTCTCTACCTGTCACAGTGAATTACAGCTCTAATCATTTACATGTCCGCCAATGGTGCGTACGACAACGAAGTTACAATGACTTAGGATCACATCTTCTGGGTAAGACCTTTTTTTCAGGCAGTGTATATAGAAATGCTGCGTCATTGGATCGAAGAAGGAAGGTAGCAGCCAGATGGACAGAGAGATAGAAGAGAGAGAGAGATTGAGAAAGAGAGAGAGAGAGTAAAGAAGAGTTCTCGTTGGGAGGAGGTGACCGAGGGGTGTGGCCGCGCTATCTGGCGCCTGTTTCCTACGCGGCTGCTCCACGCCCCTATGATGTACTGCGTGGCAGATAATGCATCGTCCGCCATTTGTCGAATCGGCAACCGGCCAGCCGTTTAAGCACCCCCAAGGGCGAAATTCTGGCTGCGAAGTATCCTCGCTCAGCTTTCTTAGCGGTGCTCAGGGCGCAGTTTTAACTCCTGCTTGCGAGCCCCAGTACTACAAAATAGGCGCATGCGCAAACTCAAGAAAAACAATAATAAAATGTTCTTGCGCTTTCTGACCTCCCCCTTCAGCTTTTTCCATCCAAGACAGACTCTTTTTACAGCAACTTTTTATATTGAATTTATTCTCAAAATATAACAGTTACAGACAGGTCAGCTGCACTTCAGAATGTTTATTGTCTCTACCCTCTCTACCAAACCGTTCTGGTCCTTAATTTACGATGTAAATATTGATTTCTGCACAGAAGATGATTTTGTAGCCTCTTAAGAGTGATCGATCATAAACAATTACACTCGCTTGTAGAATCGTGTGAGAATGTTTTATACATGGAAGAGACTTGGAGACACTGGAAGATTTGAGATTGATTATATAACGGTAAAACTGAGATTTCTAACAGGAGTAGATCACCTTGCACATTTTATGTGTTATTATTAAGTCACTGAAAACCGTCTGCTCGAATTATGGTCCACCAAGGTGTCTGGTTATTGACGATGCACCACAATTTTGTTGCCAAGGAGTATAAGCGCCCCTATTTTGTTAATGCTTTCTCTCATACTACAACCGACACATATTACCCACTACCACCCTTCTCGGAGGGAGTGAATCGCAAATTTAAGAAAGCCTTAATAGCGTACACACCATAACGACCATCCCAAATGGGATCAATTGCTTCCACGGATTAGTTTTTCCTTTAATATGGCTGTGCACAGGAGTCATAAACAGTCACCAGTTTCTTTAACATTGACAAAGTCGCCAGATTCTCAGTTATCAGATCTTTGGTCTATTCGAGACCTCCTCCCAGACACAAAAGATGCGCAGGTGATCAGAGACAGTTGGAATAGAACAAAAGGCAACATCCAGCGTGAGCATCAGGAGCTGTCTGACAAATACAACAGAGGCAGTCGCCCAACCTCGCTTTAATCACTGCAGTTCAATTTAGTTAAAAATTTTGTCAGGGCTGGCAAGTCGGCCGATAAGGTGATACCGCGGTTCACTGGACCATCGGAAATTTTAAGGTTCACAAGCTGCGACATAGTCGCAAATATAAACATTGATCCAGGTACAGTCAAATGTTTTTTATTCCAGTCTTTGATCACAATATAAAGTCCTTCGACTACGACCGGTTTAGTCAGTAATGAGCATCTTGAGATCCGTTCTACACCATGTCTTACAGTCATTACTACATGGTGTACAACAGATCGCAAGATGATCATTACTGACTGAAACCGGTCATAGTCGAAGGACTTCATTTTGCGATCAAAGACTGGAATAGAAAACATTTGAATCTTACGGTTCGTGACCCGTGTTAATCTCTTTGTTCGCAGTTTACAGAAATCGAAATTTATAGAAGTACATTTATTCCAGCGTACGTCTAGTTAACAATTGTCTTCCTGAGCACTAAGTTACACTACTGGCCATTAAAATTGTTACACCAAGAAGAAATGCAGATGATAAACGGGTATTCATTGGACAAATATATTATACTAGAACTGACATGTGATTACATTTTCACACTATTTGGGTGCATAGATCCTGAGAAATCAGTACCGAGAACAACCACCTCCGGCCGTAATAACGGCCTTGATACGCCTGGGCAATGAGTCAAACAGAGCTTGGATGGCGTGTACAGGTACAGCTGCCCATGCAGCTTCAACACGATACCACAGTTCATCAAGAGTAGTGACTGCCTTATTGTGACGAGCCAGTTGCTCGGCCACCATTGACCAGACGTTTTCAGTTGGTGAGAGATCTGGAGAATGTGCTGGCCAGGGCAGCAGTCGAACATTTTCCGTACCCAGAAAGGCCCGCACAGGACCTGCAACATGCGGTCGTGCATTATCCTGCTGAAATGTAGGGTTTCGCAGGGATCCAATGAAGGGTAGAGCCACGGGTCGTAACACATCTGAAATGTAACGTCCACTGTTCAAAGTGCCGTCAATGCGAAGAAGAGGTACCGAGACGTGTAACCAATGGCACCCCATACCATCACACCGGGTGATACGCCAGTATGGCGATGACGAGTACACGCTTCCAATGTGCGTTCAACGCGATGTCGCCAAACACGGATGCGACCATGATGATGCTGTAAACACAACCTGGACTCATCCGAAAAAATGACGTTTTGCCATTCGTGCATCCAGGTTCGTCGTTGAGTACACAATCGCATTCGCTCCTGTCTGTGATGCAGCGTCAAGGTTATCCGCAGCCATGGTCTCCGAGCTGATAGTTCATGCTGCTGCAAACGTCGTCGAACTGTTCGTGCAGATGGTTGTTGTCTTGCAAAGGTCCCTATCTGTTGACTCAGGGATCGAGACGTGGCTGCACGATCCGTTGCAGCCATGCGGATAAGATGCCTGACATCTCGACTGCTAGTGATACGAGGCCGTTGGGATCCAGCACGGCGTTCCGTATTACCCTCCTGAACCCACCGATTCCATATTCTTCTAACAGTCATTGGATCTCGACCAACGCGAGCAGCAATGTCGCGATACGATAAACCGCAATCGCGATAGGCTACAATCCGACCTTTATCAAAGTCGTAAACGTGATGGTAAGCATTTCTCCTCCTTACACGAGGCATCACAACAACGTTTCACCAGGCAACGCCGGTCAACGGCTGTTTGTGTATGAGAAATCGGTTGGAAACTTTCCTCATGTCAGCACGTTGTAGGTATCGCCACCTGGCGCCAACCGTGTGTGAATGCTCTGCAAAGCTAATCATTCGCATATCACAACATCTTCCTGTCGGGTAAATTTCGCGTCTGTAGAACGTCATCTTCGTGGTGTAGCAATTTTAGTGGTGAGTGTGTATTACAGTTTACTGTTATGACCTGACAAAACTGCAGTCGTCTGGTCATAACTGTGGGTTCTTTGATTGCTCTGGGAAATAGCTGATCGGAACTACAACTTATAAAAAAAATTAGTTCACTTTATTACAAGAATGATAAAAAGGTGTACCGGTACTTAAATGTATGCAGTCCATTGGCACTACAGTGTGGCGAATATTTACAACTGTCTTTTAACAGTAAAGCATCACTTGAGAGGCATGATTGCAAACTCTTCTCTTGAAGTCCAAGTTCAACCCCGTCAAAGACTTGAATAGCACTGGTGTTCTAACTAGATGATGTTCACTGCTTTACTAGATGTCACGTACTGAGGCTGGGCGAGTCCATGCTCCTCTCTGTATTGACTTACGTGCGATGGCGCGGCGGTGCTGAAAGAGAGAGGGCGTGTTTCCTTCAGACTCTGCCATTCGTCCTTGCGGACTGCAGCGAGACATTGCTAACGTATGTGGTATGGACGTGATACCACATTTACATTATTGAAAAGCACCGATTATGAAAAGCCTTGGAACCTAACGTTTTGTTATGTATTAGGTCTTAATTGTGCCGAGTTGTAAGCCTAAGTCGCCTGCAGATTAATGTAAAACCTTGTAACATAATTGCCTGTTCCTTTTAAAAAGCTGGTCAGTTTGATTGTCTGTTTGATCTTAAAGATTATTTCTTCATTGTTTTACATTGTTGGCTAGCTTTTTTTTTCCTTTTTTGAAGTTAGAATGATAGTAGTGACTGTGTTTTTGCCATATAGTGTGGTGTCTGGCGGTGACACCACACTATATGGCAAAAACACAGTCACTACTATCATTCTAACTTCAAAAAAGGAAAAAAAGCTAGCCAACAATGGTGGTGTCTGGCGGTGACACCACACTTGCTAGGTGGTAGCCTTTAAATCGGCCGCGGTCCGTTAGTATACGTCGGACCCGCGTGTCGCCACTGTCAGTGACTGCAGACCGAGCGCCGCCACACGGCAGGTCTAGAGAGACTTCCTAGCACTCGCCCCAGTTGTACAGCCGACTTTGCTAGGAAGGGTTCACTGACAAATACGCTGTCATTTGCCGAGACGATAGTTAGCATAGCCTTCAGCTACGTCATTTGCTACGACCTAGCAAGGCGCCATTACCAGTTTGTATTGAGATTGTAAATCCTGTATCATCAAGAGCGATGCTCTCCAATTATGGATTAAAGTTAAGTATTACACCAAATGCATCCGTTTTTCTAAGTTCTCAAATACTTGTCCTGTTCCAGACCTCACGCCAGTCTGCGTGAGCTTAAACGCGTGCATTTCGGCCTCCTCTAGCAACACGGTGTTGGCTCTTCTGCCAACACAACATATAGTTTTCTTGTTCTAGAGATCATCGCAGCGCCCTCCCTACCTCCCTACTTATGGCTGCAAATTAAGGGGTGAAGGGTGAGCCGTGACTATCGACAGCCCGATTAATCGTTAATCGTTAGTCGCATCCGCATGCGCGTTGTCATGGTGTTGTGAGTGGTTTCTTTGGCTCTGTGTACTGTCAAAGAGAATAAAGCACAGGTGCGGTGCCGGAAGGTTGGCGAGTGTGCCAACGAAGTGAACGTGACCAGTCGGCGATGGACCAGTGTGCGGCGACAGTTCAGGAAACGGTAACCATGGAGACGACGCCACTACACGGACGGAAGCCGTAAATTATGGCAGTAACATCGCCGTAGCCAGCAAGCACCTTACCTGTGCCTGTGCGACGTGGTGTTCCTGTGTACAATTCTTTGAAAACAATAGATACTGACCTTGCTGGCCAATTCAATAAGCAGCAGCCTATTGGTGATCCAGATGTCTCTCGTGGACTGAGAATGCAGTTCACGTGTGATGTCACAGCTGTCTTTGGAGGCAGTACGTGGTTGACCTTGGCTGTTGTATGGGGGAACCATGCAGACTACGGTGGCCTTGAAGCTTTCCCTGACGCAAACGTTTTGGCTTGGAAGACGTGGAGTATAGCTGAGAGTACAGGACTACTAGCTGAGCTTCCCTATGGTACCTTGGTTCCAGACAAGCCGTTTTATTTGTCTACAGGAAGGGCTATCCACAGCGTCAGCGCCGTTCCTCAGGAAGAACTCCTTTGTTTCCGTAGCCGGGCTCACTGGAGGCTGCAGTGTACGGCGGCATGGCGCCTTCTGCGTCTGTCGTTACTGCGTGGCTGTTGCCGTTCCGAGGTGCGAGCATTTCGATGTGGGCAAGTGTCTGCGCCACATCTATCGCAGCTGTGCTGAACTGATAATAACCTACGTTGTTGTGGGTAGTGGTTTGGAACAGTGCTTAGAAAGATAGTGCGCTTCTGAGTTCTTCATCTATTGTTGGCAGCCGGCCGAAGTGGCCGTGCGGTTAAAGGCGCTGCAGTCTGGAACCGCAAGACCGCTACGGTCGCAGGTTCGAATCCTGCCTCGGGCATGGATGTTTGTGATGTCCTTGGGTTAGTTAGGTTTAACTAGTTCTAAGTTGTAGGCGACTAATGACCTCAGCAGTTGAGTCCCATAGTGCTCAGAGCCATTTTTCTATTGTTGGCAGGCAACAGCTATTGTTTGACTTATTTTGTAATCTTTACCTGGTCACTTTTAGAGTGGTTAAAGAAATTACAGTGTGGCCCACGAAACTTGTTACCATTTTGTTTTTTAATATAAACTTCATTGTCAATACAATCTGAAAGGAACATATACTACAATGAAGAGCCGTCCATGGAGATTTGTTCTAACTCAGCACATGCTCAATATGTCTACCATTTCGTTTCCTAACTTCCTTCAAAGGAACACTGAAGTTAGTGATTACCCTACGGCACATGTCTTCCGTAATTTCACTGCAAGCTTGAAGAATAAGTCTTCTGAGCTCCATTAAATCACGTGGACGTTTCGAGAAAAATTTTTCCTTTAGGTACCCCCAAAGAAAAAAATCACAAGGATTGAGGTCAGGACTATTCGGGGGCCAATTTTGCCCGTCATTGAAGCGACCACGAAATCTGAGTGAAATGATCTGCATGTCGAAAAGCTCGTGTAAGAACTCCAACACAGTGTTTGCAGTATGTGGCCTTGCTCCATCTTGCATGAACCACTGCGTGCTGAAGGGCAAGGCAGTAGCAAGAAGCTGTGGAATGAAGCTATTGCGAAGCATGCTCAAATAACGCTCGCTGTCACACTTTCTTCAAAGAAAAAGGGTCCAATAAGTCCGTGACTGGAAATTGCTGCCCACGCTGTAATCCTCGGAGCATAATGTTGTCGTTCATGAAGCACTTGTGGGTTTTCAGTGGCCCAAAAGCGTACATTTTGTTTTTTAACCACACCGTCTAAATGAAAATGCGCCTCGTCTGAAAACCAAACGTTGTTGAGAGTGTCTTCCCTATCCTCCGCCCACTGAGCAAACAGTAGTCTCTGCTGCTCGTGTTCTTCAGTGAGCTTCTGTGCACAGGTCATCTTGTATGGGTACATATGGAGGTCACTTTTAAGAATGCGTTGAACGGAGCGTCTGGATATTCCCAGTTGCACTGCTGCCTTTCTACACAATTTCCCAGGACTTCTCTGTACAGCAACTCGTACGGCTTCATTATTCTCCGGCGAACAAACAGGCTTAGGCCGAGATCGCTTCGCTTCCAATACTGTTCCTTCCTGTACAAATTTATCGTACAACCCGTGGATAGTCTTCTTGCAAGGGACCCATCGTGTGTTAAACTGTTGTCGAAAACGCCTCTGAGTCACAACAAGACTTTTCGTTTCATGAAAAAGTAACACAATTGCCGATTGTCGCTGTGTCGTCAGTCTTCTTTTGTCAGCCATTGCTGCTTACTTGTCTCCTAGCGGCAGTATCGTGAATTACACGTCATTTCGTAATTCATTTGTTTTTCCAGGCGCTGCTGGTACAGCTGTAGACATCCCAGCGGGATATCTAATGTGCGTCGTAAATTGTGAAAGAAACAATTGGTAACACATTTAGTGCGCCACCCTGTATATTGTAGTCGTTGTCTGGTCACTTTAGGGGCTGTTGTTCGAATGGTTTTCTAATCATCATCTGGTCACTTTAAGATGCAGCATGTCGCCTTGGGCTGTAGGATAGACTCTGGGACAATTCCATTTTAATAAGAAATTTAAAGGCAGTTAACTTAACCTTTTTTTCTGCTACAGGATTTAAGATTCTGCCAGAGGACGAAAGTTTTCAAAGCTGGAACTTGCAAGTTCATGGTGAAAGACGATATTGCGCTGAAGTATTTGATAAATCCAAAGGCAGCGATGCTAACTATTAGACACGAACTGTGGACTGACTTTTTCATCTTTTTCCCTTTGGCGACAGTTGAAGAGCAAGGTCTATGAAGCAAATCCAGACACAATACAAGAACTGAAAGACAATTGCCGCAAAGTTGCTGCCATCGATATCTGCGCCTTACGCCGGGTGTATCCGAATGTGCTTGCAATTAGAAGTGCACAGCCGTCTTTTGATGTTGCAGGGAGTCACTTTCAACGTCTTCTATAAATGTATTTTTCATTATAAGTAAATGGTAAGTCTATTTCAGCTCTTCGTTTCTGTACTTTCACTGCATTTCCCTTATACTTACACGGGCTACTTTTATCCTCGCCACGCTGTATATGAAACCGTACACCCCAGTAAACAAAATATGAAAGCCATCCAACCCCAAAGGTTTAACGAAATAGTCACAGATGCACATGCTTACTTAATTTCGGCGCAACAGAAATCAATTTCTGACAAGAAATCGTCCAAAAATTATAAAATGCGTTTGATTTTGGCCAACAGCATCAAGCAAAGCAATTGAGGATGCTCCTTCTTATCTGTACTCACTGAATCTCGACTTGCAAGAACAAGTCAACAAACGTTTTCTTACCTACAGTCATCATGCAAGAGTAAGTGAATAATTATTGAAGAATGAACATTTTCTACAGGTACACCATAGTTGGGGAGAGAATGCTTAACACGGTTTATACGTTGTAAGGGTACAAGCTAATTTACAAATGAGTTACACTAGCTGTCGTCTCGGGTCATGTAAGTCACTAACATTAAAAGCTGTTGCCAGTCAACAAGTGATACTGAAACTGCCCAACGGTGCGCAGCAGCAGCATACTAACGCGCATTCATCGCCCCAGAATAGTGAACAGCAACTAGTTGATCTTCGACCATCATCCAGGAAGAGGTCACTGAAAATAAACAAATACATCTTGTAATCTCCCCCCTCCTTGCTTTTTCCATTTATTGTTCACATTAAAGAACGCCCAGTCCAAGTAATTAACAAGCAAAGTATTTTATGAAGATTGGAGAGGAGCAATAAACTTCCAAATTTACTTAGCTTGCCATGTTGAGATGGCTCCATTTCTTCTTGTCTAGGGGTCTGATTCTTGAAGCTGAAAATCTAACATCAGGTCCTCACGGTTGGTTTGAACTAAATAATTCTGAAGATTGTTGTTGCAGAATGTTTTTCGTAAATACATTTTCGACTGACTTTCTCACATTTTAGTATATCATACAGTATTTTGATTTTTCACATTAACAAAGCCGAAATTGAATTGTTCACACCTATAATACAAAAATACGTCAGATCACATCAGAGGCAAGCTTACGTCTTTTACACTCTGCGGATATAATAATATTCCAAAGGGCTTACAATGTTTCTTAACAAATGGATTCCTACTAGTTTTCGTTACATTATTAATTTCGATTATATTTCACAAAAGTAATCCAGAAATAAACATAGTAAACAGTACAGGTTTGCTTAATTAATAATAGAGATTTTAAGTGTGCATCAGTGAAAGCATTTAAAAAATGCAATGTTCTTTCATTTAAATATGTAACCATATTAGACGTGTTTTTTCCGTGATTTTTTTAGGGAGATAAGATGAAAATATCGCGAGTGGACATTGAGGTAGGTTATCTGAGATCGTATAAATGTGTTGTGTAATTTCTTCTAGCCTACAATGTAGTGCATTATCGGAAACAGCTATCTTTTACTACCCTGATCCCAGCCTGCTATTTTTTGAAAAATTTGAGTTACGATTTTTAAGGGTGAAATAATACATGGTCCTCAGTTTACTGTGATAGTGGAAGTAACTTTGAATCGCGCTTTCACAATGCAAAAACATGGGCCCGATTACGACCATCTTTACATAGAGCGGTGTAGCTTGCCTTCATGTCTTCACGTAAGTAACAATGCAACTAACTACACAAAATATGACTAAATATGTACCTAATATCGTGAAAGTGGTTGTATAGCTTTCTTATGAAATTACAGAATAGAGAATGGACTAGCTGGATGCTGTTACACAGACATCCTCACACTCTTCTGTATGCATCGTGGTAAATATTGTTTAACAGCGTGAGATGCGAGAGATGCAATAAAATCTTCACACACACACACACACACACACACACACACACACACACACACACACACACGTATACGAGGGATACCAAAAAAACCGGAATTATTTTTAAAGATGTATATTTTCTGACTGTCTACCCCCTTCTAAATACTCTCCATTACAACTAATACGGTTGTTAACACAGTTGCTTCCACTGTTCGAAACATTTTTTGCAATCCTCTTTAGAAATGACTGACAAGTCCTCATTCGTTTCTTCTTATTCAATGTTGTCCAATCGGAGTCCTTCCATGCCCCTTTTCATGCGTGTGAATAAGAAAAAGTCGCGTGGAGCCAGGTCAGCGAAGTAAGATGCATGGGGCAACGAAACTGCGCCATTTTTAGTCACAAACTGTCTAACAAGGGTGTCTGTGCGTGCAGCTGCGTTGTCGTGGTCTCCTGTCGGCCACAAATGGGGTCTTTTTTGAAGAACACCCTTGCACAATCTTTTTAAAACTTCCAAATAAAAGGATTTATTGACAGTCTGACCTGGGGGAACAAACTCTGGACGAACCACGCCCTTGATACCAAGAAAGGAAATCAGCACTGTTTTCATATTTGATTTGATTTGACGACATTTTTCTGGGCGATGTGACGATGACCTCTTCCATTGGCTTGCTGTATTCAAATTAAAACAACTTCAGCAGAATTTTTACCTAGTACAAAACAAAATTTCACAGCTGCACGTTTTTCACTTAAACTTGCCATGATAAAAAAGGAAACAAAGAAAACAACGCTAGCAAAAACAATCACTGCAGATGAACACTACAAGTCAAATGACACTGAACTGGCAATGTGTTGTGCTATACACACCTAGCGGCAGAAATGCGCGTACTACACAAGCTCCGCCCACGACAATGTTACTCGGTTTTATTTTGGGTTGTTATTGTTGTGGTCTTCAGTCCAAAGACTGGTTTGATGCAGGTCTCCATCCTACTTTATTCTGTGGAAGCCTCTTCATCTCCGAGTAACTACTGCAACCTACATCCTTCTGAATCTGCTTAGTGTACTAATCTCTTAGTCTACCTCTGCGATTTTTACCCTCTACGCTTCCCTCCAGTACTAAATTGGTGATCCATTGATGCCACAGAACGTATCCTACCAACCGATCCCTTCTTCTAGTCAAGTTGTGACTCAGATTCCTCTTCTCGCCAATTATATTGAGTACCTCCTCATTAGTTACATGATTTACCCATCTAATCTTCAGCATTCTTCAGTAGCACCACATTTCGAAAGCTTCTAGTCTCTTCTTGTCTAAACTATTTATCGTCCATTTTCACTTCCATACATGGCTACACTACACACAAATACTTTCAGAAAGGACTTTCTGACACTTAAATCTATACTCCACGTTAACAAATTTCTCTGCTTCCGAAACGCTTTCCTTACCATGGCCAGTCTTCAATTTTTTTCCTCTCTATTTTGACCACCATCAGTCATTTTGCTGCCCAAATAGACTCTCATTTCCTAATCTAATTCCCTCAGCATCACTTGATTAAATTCGACTACATTCGATTATCCTCATTTCGCTTTTGTTGATGTTCATCTGATATCCTCCTTTCAAGACACTATCCATTTCGTACAATTGCTCTTCCAAGTCCTTTGCTGTCTCTGAGAGAATTACGAAGTCATCAGCAAACCTCATGGTTTTTATTTCTTCTCCAGGGTTTCAATTCCTACTCCAAATTTTCTTTGGTTTTCTTTATTGCTTGTTCAATGTACAGATTTAATAACATCAGGGATAGGCTACAACCCTGTCTCACTCCCTTCTCAACCATTGCTTCCCTGCCGTGTCCCTTGACTCTTATAACTGCCTTCTGATTTCTATACAAATTGTAAATAGCCTTTCGCTCCCTGTATTTTACCCCTGCCACCTTCAGAATTTTAAAGAGAGTATTGCAGTCAATATTTTCAAAAGCTTTCTCTAAAGTTTACAAATGCTATAAAAGTATGTTTGCCTTTTCTTAATCTAGCTCTTAAGATAAGTCGTAGGATTAGTATTGCCTCTCGTGTTCCTACATTTCTAAGGAATCCAAACTGATCTTCCCCAAGGTCCGCTTCTACCAGTTTTTCCATTCGTCTGTAAAGAATTCGTGGTAGTATTTTGCAACCGTGACTTATTAAACTGATAGTTCGGTAATTTTCACACCAGTCAGCAACTGCTTTCTTTGTGATTGGGATTATTATATTCTCCTTGAAGTCTGAGGATATTGCCTGTCTGATACACCTTGTTCACCAGATCGAAAAGTTTGGTCATGGCTGGCTCTCCAAAGGCTATCAGTAGTTCTAACGGACTGTTGTCTACTACTGGGGCCTTGTTTCTACTTAGATGTTCAATCAGAGCTCTATCAGATTCTTCACGCAGTATCATATCTCCCATATCATCTTCATCTACATCCTCTTCCATTTTCATAATATTGCCCTCAAGAACTTCACCCTTGTATAGAACCTCTATATACTGCTTCCTCCTTTCGGCTTTTCCTTCTTTGCATGTTACTGTTTTTCTATCTCAGCTCTTGATATTCTTACAGGTGGTTCTCTTTCTCCAAAGGTCTCTTTTATTTTTCTCTAATTGGCATCTACCTTACCCCTTGTGACATATGCTTCTACTACATCCTTACATTTGTGTTGCCTAAGGATTTCTACTAGCCCTTGTCTTTTTACCTACTTGATCCTCTGCTGCCTTCACTATTCCATATCTCAAAGCTACCCATTCTTCTTCTGTTGTATTCCTTACCCTTGTTCTTATCAATTGTTACCAAATGATCCCTCTGAAACTCTCTACAACCTCCTATTCTTTCAGTTTATCCAGGTCCCATCACCATAAATTCCTACCTTTCTGCAGTTTCTTCATTTTCAATCTACAGTTCATAGCCAATAAATTGTGGTCAGAGTCCACATCTGCCCCTGGAAATGTCTTTCAATTTAAAACCTGGTTCCTAAATCTCTGTCTTACATTATACAATCATTCTGAAACCTTCCGGTGTATCCAGGTCTCTTCCACGTATACCCTCCTTTATGATTCTTAAACCAAGTGTTAGCGATGGTTAAGTTACACTCTGTACAAAATTCTACTAGGCGCCTCCTCTTTCATTTCTTACCTGCATTCCGTATTCACATACTACTTTTTCTTCCCTTCCTTTTACTACTATCGTACTCCTGTCCCCGTGACTATTAAGTTTTCGTCTCCCTTAACTATTTGAATAATTTCTTTTATCTCATAATGCATTTCTTCAATTTCTTCATCATCTGCGGAGCTAGTTGGCATATAAACTTGTGCTACTGAGGTAGGCGAGGGTTTCGTATCTATCTTGTCTACAATAATGCGTTCACTATGCTGTTCGTAGTAACTTATCCACGTTTCTATTTTTTAATTTATTATTAAACTTACTCCTGCATTACCCCTATTTTATTTTGTATTTATAAACCTGTATTCACCTGACCAAAAGTCTTTTTCCTCCTGCCACCAGACTTCTCTAATTCCCACTATATCTAACTTTAACCTATCCATTTCCCATTTTAAATCTTTTAACATACCTGCCTGATTAAGGGATCCTACATTTTGTTTCTCCTGATAACGACGTCCTCCTGTGTAGTCCCCGCCCGGAGATACGAATGGGGGACTACTTTACCTCCGTACATTTTACCCAAGAGGACGCCATCATCGTTTAACCATACAGTAAAGCTGGGGGTCTTCGGGAAAAATTACGGCTGTAGTTTCCGCTTGCTTTCAGCCGTTTGCAGTACCAGCACATCAATGCTTTTTTGGTTGATGTTGCAAGGCCAGTTCAGTCAGTCATCCAGACTTCTGCCCCTGCAGCTACTGAAAAGGCTGCTGTCCCTCTTCAGGAGCTAATGGTTGTCTGGCCTATCAACAGATACCCCTCCGTTGTGGTTGCACCTACTGCATCGCTGAGGCTCGCAAGCCTCACGACCAAAGACAAGGTCCAGGGTTCATGGCCTTTCTTTGTGTACCCCCTTGTATATCAGTGGACTGCATACTGTTCTCTAAAGCTACTACATTAACGTTAAAAAAGAAAAGGACATATATCACGAAAGACGGATCATAAAATCCACTACGTTCACTGATCGTTGTCTAACAAAAAACTCGTTTTATTTTTTAAAAAAGCAGGTATTGGTTATTAGTATCCTACTGTGCTTCCTTCGTTTCATGAATAAAGTCGGATTTACACAGATTCCATTGTACTGTTACTATTACCGATATAGTAGTATCTTTACACTGTAAATACTATATGCAGTAAAATGGAAAGAGCCAGTGTGGTATGAAGAATCGAATACGACTCGTTTTATTATAAATGCTCACTGAAAATGAAGGAATACGTGGATAACATCAGTTGCAAATGGAGAACACTAAAGGGCAACAAATCAACGTACGGAAGCAATGTCCTTCAATGTTTCGTAAGTGTCTATGACGAACGATGTTAGGTCATCTTGTCTTAAATGTTCTGTTTATTTTATAAAATAGTTTTTTTCAGGCAAATTTCAGAAGTCGATATTTGTTTCAAAAAAACTCATGACACTGAACTGCATTAACTAGTTTGTATTAGTACTACCGGTTTACTATTTCGACATAACCTTGAGATAAGTACGGTTTGTTGATCTAATTACCATGGGTTCAGCAATTCCAGTGTCCTACTTTTCCACTGATTGTACTTTTATTGTAAATTAACAGAATAACGAATTTTGAATATGTCATCCACATCATCAGCAAGATATATAGAGCTGTAAAGGTTTATGGATAAGATATATAATAGCTTGGATGAGCCACACAATTCGAGATCTGACCTAACTTCAGGTACGTGATTGTTTTGAATCATATTTATATTAGTTCTCCTTTTTGTTTTAGTCTGTACTATAATTTGTACAACACTGTAATACTGTAATTTTTACAGCGGTACATTCTCAGTCTTTGCATACTGACCAGGTCAACTGAGGCCTTGATGTGTACTTTTCATAATGTCTTTTTCTGTGTGTTAGGACAGCATGATTGTATATAAATATTACTGTGCTGCGTGATGATAATGGAGATAAGATTTAGCTTTCTTTATTTTATTTGTTATATTTTGTAACTGAATGATGTAGATATCGACATATCTTCATAAGTACACCTTCAGCATAAGGAGATCTTTCGGGTGTGATGTCAAGTCGTTTTGTGTTTGTTGTTGTCATCTCATATGAATAGGTCAATTGCTGCATTTTGTAAATGCTATGAGTGGTTTTTTTATTATGTGTTTCATGTGGGGTAAAATATTCAATGTTTTGTGTTTCAGTGTTCATGACAAATGAAGTGTTGTAAGTGTGTTTCTTAAGTATGTTATTATTTTATTGTTAGGCGCCAATTTGTGTTGTTTTATTGTTATTCTGCAAATTTGAATGTTGTGTTGATGGGTGCCAGATAATGGCTTACGGTCGAGACCGGTAGTATTAAAAAATCCAGTTTATGCAGTTCAGTGTCATGAGCTTTATGAAATCTTTTATTAATATCAGACTGCAGTTATAAGTGTAAAAGGACACGAAAGGGAAGCTGTAGTAGAGCAGGGAGTGAAAGAGGATTGTACCCTACCCCCAGTGTCATTCAACCTGTGCGTAGAGCAGCCAGTAGAGGGAAATAAGGAGAATTTTGGAAACAAAATTAAAAATCGGGTGGAAGAAATTAAAACTTCACGGTTTGCCGATGTCACTGTAGTTGTGTTAGAGACAGCAAAGGCCTTGTAAGAACAGTTTAACGTAATGGATGGTATCTGGAACAGAAACTGTATGATTAACATCAACAAAAATAAAACAAGGGTAATCGAATGTAGTTGAATTAAATTAGGCACTGCTGATTGTGTGAGATACTAAAAGTAATAGATGAGTTTTGCTACTTGGGCAGCAAAATAATTAACCATGCATGAAATACTGAAGATACAAAATGCGGACTGTAAATAGCAAGAAAAGTGTTTATGTAAAAGAAAGATTCGTTAACACAGAATATAAATTTGAGTGTTAGGAACTGTATTCCGAATGTTTTGTCTGGAGTGTAGCCTCCTGTGGAGTAAAACGTGGACGATGAACAGTTAAGACAAGAAGGATGGAGGTTTTTTAAGTATGGAGCAACAAAGGAATGCTAAACATTCAATGGGCGGGTTCGATAAGTAATGAGGAGGTACTGCATCTAAAAGGGGAAATGAAATTAAGAAGACAAGTTGGTTGATAGGATACAGGATACATGCTGAGGCATCAAGGAATCGTCAGTTTTGTAATGGGGGGAAGAATGTCTTGGGAGGGGGGGGGGGGGGGGGACGAAAGCTCGACTGCATTAATCTGCTTCAGATAGATGTAGGTTGCAGTAATTATGCAGAGATGAAGATGCTTCCACATGACGGACTACTGTGAAAAGTTTTTTCCAACCAGGCTTCGGCTTGAAGATTACAAAAACACATTACGGACGGAAACTGTAGATGATGGTATATCGGTGGCCCACAATTGAGCACTGATTGGAAGATTCGACATATGAAGAGGAAGACACTGCGTTGTACGTAGGACTAGTCCCAAATTCTGGACTCTGGGAGGGGATTGTCAAGGGGGAAGTGACCATAAGAAATAGAATAAATAATCAACTAAACGGTAATATTACACCAATCAGAACGTGGAATATCAGAAGTTCGGGTGTTTTTAGGAAGCTAGAAAATTTGAAAAAGGAAATTCCTGGGTTAATTTAGATACAGTGGTGATCAGTTAAATAAAACGTAAAGACGTAAAGGGTTTCTGGTCATACGGATCTCAGACAATGTCGACAGCAGCAGGAAATGGTGTAACGGAAGTAGGACTCCTTGTGATTAGGATGGCAAGGCAGAAAGTGAGTTATTTTGAATAGTTCAATGATAGGATTATGAGAATCGACAGCAAATCAAAGCCGATGGCAATATTTAGGGTGCACATGCCAACGTTACAAGCAGAAGGCGAATAGGCAAAGTAAGAGAGGGCATTGACAAGGTAACTCAGTATGTAAATGGACGTGATAAAATGATAATTATGGAGAACAGGAACTCTGTGGTAGGGGAAGGAATGGACGATAGACAGTTACAGGAGAATGTGAGCTTTTTGTAGGAATGAGAAAGAGGACGCCTAACTGAGGTCATCGAATACCATGAGGTGACATAAGTCATGGGACAGCGATATGCACGTATACAGGTATGCGGTAGTATCGCGTGCACAAGTATAGAGGGGCAGTGCAATGGTGGAGCTGTCATTTGTACTCAGGTTACTCATGTGAAAAGGTTTCTGACGTGATTATGGCGGCTTGATGGGAATTAACAGACGTTGAACGCGGAATGGAAGTTTGCGCTAGACGCATGGGACTTTCCATTTCGGAGATTGTTCGGGAATTCAATATTCCGAGATTTACTAGTGCCAAGAGTGTGTCAGGTGTACGAAATTTCAAATATTATCTCACCCCACGGACAACGCAGCGGCCGGTGGCATTCGCTTAATGACCGAGTACAGTGGCGTTTGCGTATAGTTGTCAGTGCTAAAAGACATGCAACACCGCGTGTTTGTACATGATATACAACAGGCTCTAGATACCGGCTCCCAGGTTGATGCCATATTTCTCGATTTTCGAAAGGCGTCCCACACAGTTCCGCACTTGCTCCAAAAAGTGCGCGCTTACGGTCTATCCGATGACAAATGCGGTTGGATAGAAAGTTTTCTAAGAGACAGGGAGCAGTATGTCGTCCTGAATGGAGTGACTTAAACACTTCCGACCAGGAAGTGAAGAGTAACTTCATGTGTGCCCCAGGTCCGCTGCATTTTACGATTTACATAAACGATCTGGTTGATCGTATTGACAGTGGTATTAGACTGTTTGCCGATGATGCTGTAGTCTACAGGAAAGTAGTATCACACGAAAGATGTGAACAAATCAATGAGAATTTGCAGAAAATAAATGCGTGGTGTAATGACTGGCAGTTATCTCTCTATATTAGTAAGTGTAACCCACTGCGTATAGCAAGGCGGAAAATCCCCATTAATGTTTGAGTACATACTAAATGCTCAGTCTTTGGAAGCGGTAACATCCGTCAAGCATCTGGGGGCGACTATTCGAAATGATCTCAAATTGAATGATCAGATTACACAAGTAACGGACAAGGTGAACTCTAGATTGCGGTTTATTGGTAGAATCCTGAAGCGATGCAGTCCTTCAACAAAGGAAATTGCTTACAATACATTAGTTCGTCCAGTCTTATTGCTCGTCTGTATGGGACCCCTACCAGTTGGGTCTCATTCAAGAGGTTGAGAAGGTTCAAAGAAGAGCGGAAAGATTCGTGACTGGTACATTTAGCCATCGCGAGAGCGTTACAGATCTCATAGAAAGTTTGAAGTGGGACACACTTGCAGATAGACGCTGCGCTAAACGGAAGGGGCTGCTCACTAAATTCCGCAATCTTATCTTCGCCGAGGATGTAGAGCATATATTATTACCCTCACCTTTAAAATCGCGCAATGATCACCATTCAAAGATAAGGGAAATTAGAGCTCGTACTGAGGCGTTCAGACAGTCGTTTTTCCCTCGCGCGATCCGCGAATGGAACAGAGGGAGGAAATATGACTTTGGCGCGAGTTGTGCCCTCCGCCACACACCACTTGGGGGCAAACGGGGCATGTATGTAGATTACATGTAGATGTAATAACAGCATAAATCAATGTGGGACGTACGACGAGCGTATACCTTAGGACAGTGCGGCGAAATTTGGCGCTAATGGGCTATGGCAGCAGATGACCGACGCGAGCGCTTTTGCCAACAGCACAACATCGCTTGCAGCCCCTCCACTGGATTCGTGACGATATCGGTCGGACTCTAGAAGACTGCAATACCGTGTCCTGGTCAGATAAATTCCGTGTCAGTTGGTGGAGTTTGAGTGTGGTGCAGACCCGACGAAGCCATGCACCCAATTTGTCAACAAGACACTGCGCAAGCTCATGGTGGCTCCATTATGGTGTGGGCTGTGTTTATGTGGAGTGGACTTGATCCTCTGCTCCGACTAAACTGATAATTGGCTGGAAATGGTTATATTCAAATAACTGGGGGCCATTTGCAGAGATTGGGGGATTTCATGTTCCCATACAACTATGAAATTATTTTGAATAACGGTGCACTAAGTCGCCGGCCACAGTTGTTCGCTATTGGTTTGAAGAATTCGAAGATTCAAGAGAATGGTTTGGCCACCCAGATCGTCCGACATGAATCGCACAGAACATTTATGGGACATGATCTAGAGGTCAGTTCGTGCTCAAAATCCTGCACTGGCAATACTTTCGCAATTATGGACAGCTACAGAGGCAATACGGTTCAGTATTTCTGCAGGGGACCTGCAACGACTTGTTGAGTCCATGCTACGTCGAGCTGCTGCACTACGTCGGACAAATGGAGGTCTGGCACGGTATTAGGAGGTATCTCATGACTTTTGTCACCTCACTGTATAGCTACAAGCAAGGCAGTGGCGGAGAGACCTCGAGTAACAGAAAAAGCAATTCTATAGCTCCGTGAACGAAGGCAATAAAAAAAAAGATGCTGAGAGAAAGACAGGAAAACAGCAATACAACTAAGTTACAAATGAACCAATAAGAGATGTAGGAAAACCAAAGTGAAATGGCTCGCTGAGAAATGAGTAGTAATCGAAAAAGAACTGCTAGGCGGAAGGACTGTTTCAGCACGTAGAAAAGTTACTCCAGCTGTGTCTGTGTAGGAGGGCAGGAGGGTTTACGTTGCTACATGTAGAACAGAAAACTATCCTCTAGAAACAGTACATTTAAAGCCTGTACGAGAGGGAGAGACTGTCTGATATCATGACAGAAAAAAACGGTGTTCGATTTGGAAAACTTGACGGATCCTGTATTACAGTCAGAGCTTGGTTCAACTTTGGAAGACCTGGGATCAAATAAGGCAGGAGCCATAGGTAAAAATCTTTCGAATTTCTAAAAATGGCAACCAAACGACCGTTCAGGTCGGTGTGAGGAATATATGAGAGTGGAGACATATCGTCAGACCTTCGGGAAAATTTCACCCACACAGTACCGAATACAGCAAGGGTAATTAAGTGTGAGAACGGCTGCGCAACCAGCTTAACATCTGACAGGAATGATATACAGAAGAATGGAAAAGAAAATAGAGAATTTGTTAGGTATAGCAGCCAGAGAGGCAATTCTGATGCTGCCCTTGATAATGGAAACAAGGCTTGAGAAAAGCAAGATTTGTTCATAGGATTTGTCGACTTAGAGAAAGTATTCGACAATCTAAAATGGTTAAAGATGTTCGAAATTCTCAGAAACTTGGGTGTACGCTATGGGAAAGACGGGTTGTATGTAATGTCCATAAGAGTCAAGAGAGGAAAAGAAGAACGGAACAACAAGAACGAACTGCCCAGATTACAAAGGATGGGGGACAGCGGTGTACTCTTTCCCACCTATTGTTCAGTCCGTGCAACGAAGAAGTACTGGCGAAAATAGAAGGTAGTTTTAGAAATGAGATTAAAATTCATGGTACAAGAATAACAATGATAATATTCGCTGATAACATTCCTATTCGCCCTGAAAGCGAGGAGAAATTACAAGACATCCTGAATGATATAGAGCAGTCTACTGAATATGGAATACAGACGAGGGTAAACCGAAGAAAGTGAGGAGTAGCATAAATGTGATTGCTGAGAAACTTAACATCGAAATTGGTGACCACGACGTTGACGAACTGAAGAGTTCTACTACCTTGGAAGCAAAATAACATACGACGAACGAAGCAAGGAGGACAGAAAAAGTTGGTTAGTCGAACTGAAGAGGTCTTCCCTGGCCAAAGTATTTCTACTAGTATCAAACATCGATCTTCATTTAAGGAAGAAATTTCTGGGAATATACGTTTGGAGCACAGCATTGTATGAATTTGAATCGTGGTGTGTGGAAAAGTAAAAAGTCGAAGAGTTTGTGATTTGGTGCTATAGAAGGAGTTTGAAAATTAGGTGGACTGATGAGAAAGGAAATGAAGCTCTCTATAGAATCGGCGGAGAAAGGGGCATGCGGGAAAAGAGTGACAAAAAGGAGGGACAGGGTGAAAGTGCTTGTCTTTATCAGGAATAACTTTCGCGGTGCTAGAGGGGGGTGTAGAAGATCAAAATGATATGGGAAGACTGAGACTGGAGTAATCCCATAAAGAAATGGGCACTTGACACTCTGAGATGAAGAGATCGGCCCAGGAGACGAAGTGGTGGTCGGTTGCTTTAAACCAATCAGAAGGCTGGTGATACTTCTCCCCCTCCCCGCGCTCAAAAGAAAAAAGATTAAAGAACAGAACTAGAAAGGCCTAAAACTTACTTGTCTTTGACAACACATTTAGAATGTGACTGAAAGTTTCCCCGTTCAGTGGATTAAGCTCTGTGCTAGGGGGAGGATTCATATGCAAAGCTTTGCCTTTCTTCAGGCTTCTGTGCTTTATTATTATGCATACTTTTATTACTTATTTACTTTTTCTCATGTGCAAGGGGCCGTTATCTGGATATCTGAAAGTTTTAACAAAATTAAATTGGAAAATAGTACAAAGTCATGATCTTAATTATACTACTACCACAGCAATACAAAACAGAAGACATCACCTCGCTTCGTTTTTGGAGATACGAAATAGCCGTTTTTTATCACTCAACTATCACTCCCTCAGTTACAGTTTTTGTTTTTTACAGGTTCTCTTTTGAGAAGGCGTAGTGAAGCGTACTTATTTAACGTTTTCATTTTCATACCGGGAACAACCAAGATGGTATTCACTTGCGTCCAGGCGACGAAAATCGTCAGTAGACTGTACAGATTTACTTAAAGAGACTTTCTTAGAGAACGAATTGTTGATGGTGGTCCTGCGCCTTAATCCGTCCAAAAATAAATAGTTTCGTATGCGTGGTATACTGGGACGCCCATACGTTATTCTGAACTGACCACCATGTCTCACAAGAGGCGAGCCCGCTAGTATGGAATCGATTCGTGAGGTACCGTGTCGTCAGTAGAGAAGCAGTGACAGCAGAACTAGTCCGTCAATCTATTATCTCAGTGACCTCGAACGTGGATGTTGCCTGAGTAACAAATCAGAGAGAGACATTGAAACACATGTAAAGCTGCCCAGGTCGACTGTTGGTCATGTGATTGTGTGGTGGGAACGCGAAGTAGCAGCCGCAGCCGGACCAAGACCAGGCAGAGCTCATGTACCGACGAGCAAGGACCATCGAGCAATACGGAGGGTGGTTGTAGACAGTCACATGACATCAGCGGAGTGAGTCACTCGTGAGATCTACAGTAGTTGCAGAAGTACAGTTAGCACAATGACTCTGCATATTGAGTTAAAAAGATTGGAATACATCGGTGCAGTATCTCATGAGCCCCCATATTTCTGTGTTCAGTGCTAAGCGGCAATGGAGTTGATCTTCATTGGACAGCGGATGAGTGGAAATGAGTGATTTCGAATGATGGACCACGCATGTGGCAATCCCGTAGGAGTGTTTGGGATTTGGCGAATCCCTGAAGAACGCTACATGCCCTCATGTGTAGTGCTAGCAGTGAGGAACAGAGAAGGTCGTGTAACAGTGTGGCCGTGTTTTTCTTTGTGAGGGGGTGGTACAATTTTTGTGCTTAAAAAACATTTAATGCCGAAGGATATGAGTTCAGTTTGCAGCACTATGTAGAGCGCACAATAGAATAACAGATCAGAGACAATGACTGTTTGTAGAAGCATGAGGATCCATCGTGTCATAAAACCACGTGTATGAAACAACATATTTTGAACAATAACTTTCCTGAAATGGACCTACCAGCCCAGAGTCACTAGCCGACCCAATGGAGAACCCTTTGGACGAGTAAGAACGTTGACTTCGCTCCATGCCCAAGCGTCCACCATCACTGCCTTCTCTGGTTTCGTTTCTTGATGAATAATAGGCTACCATTTCTCCACAGATATTCAAATAGCTAACAGAAAGTGTCGCAGAAGAACTCAAGCCGTCGTAAGAGCGAAGTTTGGCCACAGCCCATATTAACGTCCACCAAGAGGTGTCCGAACACTTTTGATCGGATAGTGTGTGTAGACAGGTCACCAACATACTTATGCAGTTGGTGATGAAGAACTAGGCTGCAATATTAAACATGTGAGGCAATCTATTACGAAGCTTTGCGTCAGACAGTGGTCATTTAAAGTACCTCTTGTAAAATTTCACCAATGCTTCTATGATGGTACAATAATAGTTGTATTTTACCCTCGCCGTCGATTTCTGAAGATGAACTCATTTGAACCTGTTTGTTCTTTTTGCTGTCGGTACATACTCCAACGTTTGTATTCAGCCTTTGTAAGGACACGTAAGGGAGTGTTGGACTCGTGTTCTGTCAAGTACCATCGGAATACAATGAAAGTCTCATTTTCACAGTGTGACGAAGTTTCCGATCTTTTTGAATGTGGTCTTATGTCCTGCCGGGCAGTATCCGCTGACAGGGGACGTAGTGTTGCCACTTGTCAGCAGTACACACAGGGAACTGGATCACTATGTTGAACTCCATATTTTGCCACCAGTTGGAACTTTTATCTGCGGGTAATGCGCAGAGATGGCAACAAGGTGGCTGGCTTTTTGTAGTTCGGAGATGAATACTACAGCGACACCATTGGCTTTTAAGGGTCCACTGAGATCTTTCGGCACTGCACGCAGTATGTCATGATCCATTGGCAGTATTTTTACTCCTTTTTAACACAGTTTTTAAAGTTAGATTATACGGTCATTCGTATCTTGAATGTTTATTGAAATGTTTTATTGTCAAATATGCTTGTAGTGATACTAATATTTTGATTCATCATCACTCAGTTGGACATGTGATACTCAGTCACACACATGGAACAGACCTCGCAGATCCGTTTAAGAACATCTGGAAAGAAACAGTAACACGGAAGACTACAGACGAGCACAAATCTAATAAAAGACTTGGAGACTCAACAGATGAAGTGCTAAGGAAGGCGAGTAGTTGACTTTGGTGTATTGAAACCTTGGGAAAGTGTGGTTGATCTGTAAAGGAGTCCGTATATAGGACGCTAGTGCGAAATATTCTTGAGTAATGCTCGAGTGTAAGGGATCCGTACCGTGTCGGATTAGATGAAGACGTCGAAGCATTTCAGAGGAGGGCTGCTGGATTTGTTTCCAATACGTTCAAGCAACACGCAGATCTTGCGGAGATGCTTCGGGAACCCATATGGGAATCCCTGGAGGGAAGGCAGCGTTCTTTTCGAGGAAAAGCATTGAGAAAATTTAGAGAAACGGAATTTGAAACTGACTGCAGAATTATTCTACTGCCGCGAACATAAATTTCCCGTACGAATCGTGAAGACAAGATACAAGATATTAGGGCTCATAAGGAGGCATATAGTTAGTCGTTTTTCCCTCGATGCATATGCTAGTGGAGCAGGAAAGGAAATACATTGTAGTGGTGCACGATACACTCTGCCAAGCACCACATCATGACTTGCGGAAAATGTATGTAGATGTAAATGCGGATCAACAACGCAATGACACAAGTGAAAACCAGCGGAGCACCAGGAATATATGGAATCCTGCCCGAATTCCCGAAAAATGTAGGACCAGTAGGAGGGACCTGGCAGCAAAACTTCCCGGAGAGCACCGACCAGAACGAAATACATATCATAGAATAAAGAACAACCGACTCCAGTCACAACCATGATTGTATTTCAGTGCAAGGTGCATTTCGAGCAATGGTGCTTTGACAACCTATATAATTTTTTTTTTTTCAAATTTAGGTTAGTTCAGGTCATGGTAAAATTAGAATGGTATATTACAATGTGACACATAGTGAATATGTTTACAGAACTAAGACAAATCGAAAAACATCTTGCTGTTTTCGGTAGTGGATACATCAGTTTGAAGTACAGTATGAGCAGACATGTTTATGTGCCTATTATATGGAAAGAAGCTAAGGTAATCGCCGTCTCGAAACCGAGGAAAGCTGGGGACAACCGCAACCATTTCAGACCAATTTCCCTTTTATGTGCAATTTATAAAATATTTTAGAGAATTTTTATCATCAGATTCTCTCCATATATAGAACGTTCCCTACCGCTGGAACAAGCGGGTTTTAGGCCTAAAAGAAACTGTCGGGTCAATCCCTTGCCCTCGGAACATTTATCTAAAAAAGGGCTACCAGAATAAGAAGGAAACGGGAGTTGTTTGGATGGATGAATGGCCTATTTTATAAACTGACGAAGAACATTTTAAATACAAGAAAAATTAGAGTAAGACTTAATAGAAGGACCAGCAGATGCATAGCGCTCAACAGTGGTCTATCGCATACGGTACTGGTTCCTTCCTACTTAACTTGTACACTACGGAAATCCCGGATACAACGTCCCGTTCGAGTTTATACACGGAGATAATATGTCAATAGCTTATCAAAGCAAATCTTTCCAAAAAAGAAAAGAGCGGAATCGGAACGCAGATCTAAGCTTGCTGCTCCTACGTTGCACTGAATGACATCGTATAAGGCAATCCAGACAAATCAGTCGGTGTAAACATGCAACTTACTAATAGGGAAGCCGAAAGAAATTTGAAGATCTGCGTTGATAACCAGATCAGTAGACATGAAGACAACACTCGGTACCTTGGAGTGAAGCAAGATCGACTCTAAGATACAAAACGCACATAGAGAATACAAAACAAAAATTGAAATGTAGAAATACCATCCTTTCCAAACTCACTGTAATATCCTGTGGCTGTAATGCAAACACCGTGTGAACTTCAGACTTGACATTGGTGTATAGCATGGTTGCGAGAATTGTGCATCTACATGGGCCAGAGGTGCACACGAATAAAAGAAAAAAAGAAAGTCAGCTAAGAGAAGCAATGACAATAATGTCTGGAACGCTTAGCGCTACCATCTTTTGATTGGCTACCTGTAGTAATTAAAATAGCACCACGTGAAATCAGAAGAAATCAGTCACTATTCAGAGAATATACGAGGGTTGCCCAGAAACTAATGCACCGTATTTTTTTTTCTTAGCCGAAAACAATGCTACGAATGCGTAACGTTACGTATGTATCATCTGAAGTCTCCTGAGCGAGCACGCCAAGTTTCCGTCACTTCCGACAGATAGCGTAGCTGCAGAACAGTTTCAAAATGGCGTCTGTAGGCAACGCACCATCACTGCAGAGAAATAAACTGTGGGCAATATGCACAAACGCTTGTGCAAAGTCTACGGAGCATCTGATGTCCACAGAAGAACAGTTAGTCGCTGGGCACGGAGGGTGAGGTCATCAGAAAGCGGTTCGGCGGAGCTCCACGATTCGCAGCGGTCGGGGAGACCATCCACGGCTGTCACACCTGCCATGTTGCAGCGAGCTGATGTCATTCGCCAGGACAGACACATTACGCTTCATCAGTTGGCGCTGCATCTGTCGATCAGATGAGGAGGTGATTCACACAGTGAAGCACTGGCTCCGCCACCAGGACAAGAATTGTTTCTAACAGGACAAAAAATGGTTCAAATGGCTCTGAGCACTATGCGACTCAACTTCGGTCATCAGTCCCCTAGAACTACTTAAACCTAACTAACCTAAGGACATCACACACATCCATGCCCGAGGCAGGATTCGAACCTGCGACCGTAGCGGTCACGCGGTTCCAGATTGAAACGCCTAGAACCGCACGGCCAAACCGGCCGGCTCTACAGGACATACGCGCCCTTGTTTCGCGCTGGAAGGCCATAGAAGGGGATGGAGATTACTTGGAAAAATAGAATGTGTATATAAAAAACCATTCTTTGATGTGTTTAATTCTCATTGTGTTCAATAAAGAATCGTTGAAGAAAAAAAAATGAGGCACATTACTTCCTGGGTAACGCTCGTAGTAAAACACTGCCGAACACAAATCGTCTGATACGCCAGAACCGAACCCAAAAATCCGCTTGAAATCAATGTAACCTCTTTGGCAAACAGGTAAAGATGTGTTTCCCAACGATCTAGGAAAGGAATGGAAAAAATTGTGGAGTAGAAACGAAGTCAAGAACAGAATTCTAGTTGACGAGCAAAATACACCAACAGAAGGCTGCAACCTCCCGAGAAAAGCGTGGACTACCCTAAACCGTGTGAGGACAGGAGACAGGAGATGTACGGAGATGACAGCATGGGGCCTCTCGAACGACCCGCGGTGTGAGTGTAGACTAAACCAGTCCATGGACCATCCGATCGAATGCACTGTAAAGGCCTTAGTGGTGAACTTGAGGACACACATAAACTCACAGACAACGCCATTGACTGGCGTAAAAAGAAGTTTTACTGCGTAAAATTTTGTATCATATAACGCTCAATGTGTCTTATTTTATTTTGTAATCTCTGTTTTTCATACCGAACGAACAACAAGAGACTGAGGTAACAAAATAATAGTCGACTGTCTTGGCAGCTTCGAACTGTGGCCTCTTCTTGTGACAGGAGGTGAATTCGAACTCGACGAACAAGAGGAAGGTAGTGACTGTCAGCGTACTCGTGCGAAGTCGACCGTATCAGGAAAGTTACCAGAGACAAATTTGTCGTTCTCTTGTGCGGAGTGTGCCTAAAAGACCAGTTTGGTTAACAAAACAGCTGGACTCAGTGTAGCAAAATATCTGAAGCCAGCTGCATAAGAAAGGCGAAGGGTTTTCGACGTGGAACAAACTCACTTGTAGGTGGACAGTGTCACGGACAAAACGTGTCGTGGGACCGCCTCCATGTAGGATCAGCATCTGCTGCTCTGATTCAAGCGCCGGGTCCGTGCCGCGGCACTCAGGTCACTGCCGCCGCAGCAGTGCGAAAGAAGGTAAATTCTACGCGCGTAGCAGGATCCTGGCGCAGTTGTTACTCTGATTTCTCACACACTCAGTGAAATTCTGTAGCACGGATTGTACACTGAAAGTCAGTAAAGAATATACAGTGTTCAAAGTAAATGTTACATGTTGCTTAATATTCAACGTTTTGATACAGAAATACGGAACGATATCAACAAATGGCTTTCTTGTAAAGTAATTCTAGCGGAAACAGTCCTTGCTTCTACCGTGAGGTGGCAGTATATACTGTTCATGGGTACCGTAACGCATGTAAACTTTGCGGTACTTGTACTGTGTGTCATTACAAGAGTTGTGTTGCTTCAGGATGGTTCGAACGACAATAATTTACGATCAGAGGCTCCGTACAATAACTCTAATGGAGCAGGGAATGAGATAGGTGGACATGGCAGCTAATTGTTGCTGTAAGTTGAAGTTACGTCTAGAATCTCGAACAAGTTCCTAACTACAGGGTCAGCTGAGGCGCGGAAGAAAGGCAACAGGTGTGCAGGGCCGATGTATGCGTTTAACAGCAAGCAGACGTCTACGGCGGTAGTTGGAAACAGATGCAGGAGTACAGGTGTCAACACAAATGATACGAAATAGGAGGGATTATGCGCCAGGAGACCTGTCGATACTCCTCCATTAAATTGCATTCGGCGAGGTGTCACATTGTCACGGAACCACTCTCTATGGAACAGGCAGCAGTAGCACAGAATGCTCTTTTCTCTTGGGACCCATATTAGCCTTCCCCCCTGACAATACTGGAATTCATGTGTGGGGACAAGGAGGACAATGTTTATGCGCTAACTGTATCGTAGTCCGCCACTTTTATCAAGGCGGTTCAGTGATATTTCGGGGTGGTGTCGCTTGTGACCGGAGGACACTCTTCGTGCAAATACATGTGAGGATGACAGGGTGAAGTATCGGGACGACATCCTTGCACGCATTGTGGCTCCATTTGGAGCACATATTGGAGCGGGATTCACGCTGACGGGCGGCAATGCAGGCCCATAATCTCACAAACTTCTTGAGGCCCTCCTACTAGAGCACAGAATCAATCGGATGGAATGGCCATATTCTCGAGATTTTGGTGCTTCTGAGTATGCGTAAGCCATGCTAAAGCGAGCGGTTTCCAATCGTCGTGTCCCGCCAGAGACCTTGCAGGGCATCGTGGAAGCCACTGTGGGAGAATGGGATGGTTCCCTAAGGGTTTATCAGGGTAGGCTGGTGGGGAGTATGACCTGCTGCGGCCGCTCTGGAGGAATGGGATAAATTGTCACGGGCTTATTTGGGTAAATTGATAAGAATTACACCGAACCGCGTTGAAAAATGTCTACAATTACAAGAAGGGACAATTGATTCACAAGCAATGCGTTACGCAAAACGACAGCGATAAGAAACTGTAATTGTTTGCGGGGGAATCTTTCGTAAGGTTGTGTTTGTTTCTTATTAGCATTTATCAAGTGGAAGTATGTTTATCTTCTTTATTTTTGTAATCTTATTACTATACCTGACAGAACAAGACCAGTTTTGTTTCCTATTATGTCCAATATTGACAATAAAGTAATGTGCATTATTTATTTTGACCACTGCATGTGGTTTTAAGCGTATTTTCAGTGCGCATAAATTCTTTTCGTGATTGGAATCGATCTAAGCTTACAATACTGTTGTTCAATCCTACCAGTAGGATCAGATCGATGCCCTTTGATCCAGAGAAGTGCGCGGTTGCTTTTTGAGAAGACTTGTTGAGTAGCACTAATGTGGCGACCGTATGTTCATCTTGGCACACCGGTACAATCGCCGGCCGCGGTGGTCTAGCGGTTCTAGGCGCTCAGTCCGGAACCGCGCGACTGCTACGGTCGCAGGTTCGAATCCGGCCTCAGGCATGGATGTGTGTGATGTCATTAGGTTAGTTAGGTTTAAGTAGTTCTAAGTTCTAGGGGACTGATGACCTCAGATGTTAAGTCCCATAGTGCTCAGAGCCATTTGAACCATTTTTGAACCGGTACAATCGGAACCATGAGTTAAGCAACTGATTTCAGAGAGAATAATAATGTCGCCGGTTCAGGCATTCTTTCTTCCCACAATTATAATGCCCGGCATATCGTGTACCACTGCGCCATTAGTCCGAAGTAGTAAACCCAACAGTTATTTGAGTTGTTTGTTACCAACCACTTTTTCTGGTCTGTGATCCCACCAATTCAAAAATTTACAAAGATCTTCCATTATGAAACACTCATGAGTTCTGTTACATTCGCCTACGACCTGAAATATCAGGTAGCAGATTTGCCTCTATACAGTTACGCATTCTCGATAGCGCTCCCTGATAGAGACATAGAATACACCAGCACAACTCAGCAACCGGTCGGACTCTAGAGGTTCCCATTACAGACGAGCTGTTCTGTAGAAGTGTTTCACTAAGACTTAAAGCCGTCCAGACTCTATAACTACAATTATATTGGCATGAGTATTCCATTTTATGTCCTCTTAAAACGTTATTACGAGCTATTTGACTGAGGTGGACGGTTCCAGTCGTGACTCATTAACTCAGTAATCAAGAGCTGTAAATATTCTTTACGTTCACTGGCGGACGACGCTCTGCATATCTCCGTGCCTGCGACCAGCTGCAAGAATGAACAAGATGGAATTGGATATTGCAACAACTTCCTCATTCTAGTTCTTCATTGCAGAATATTGCAATATCCAAGAACGGTCTTAAATTTCCATTAAAATTTCTTAATATATTAACGTAATCTACGCGCAATGGTAATTTTACCGCGTCGAATCAATTGCTTCTTCGTACACGGGGCTAGGCATCCAGTTTTCTTAGTGTAGGTGTCTTACGCCACAATCAAGAAACCGATAATCTCTTGCAATTTAGACGTAGACCAACCTCATTGACCAGCGAGATAGACATGAAACATTTTTTTTTTTCGCGAAAAGAACTGCAGTTTTGGCTTTGATAGAACACTGCATCTCCCAATGAGACAAATTACATGATGTAACTGTTTTCGAAGTCTGACAAGAAATGGTCGAGTAAGAAAGTATCTAAAATGAGAATTTTCCCTTTTCTGGCGACGGGATGAACTATGCCCCATCGAAAGCTGACGTCAGTTTCAACAAAAAATACTTCGTCGGTATGTAAGGCACTTGATCAGTACTGATCCGTGGAGGATTTAAATGTATTGCACTGTTACCAGTACTTAACGCCAGTTAGAACTCTTGAGTGGTGCGTCGAAGTTTATTTACAGTGTCGAATTGTTATTAACGGGTACATTATATTAAGGTTTATGATGTTAGCTTACAGATACTGCCACTAACCTGCATCAAGAGTTACATAAATGGATGCAGGATGGCTTCTTAGTAGATGCTGTCCATTCCGTCGCACCTTAGTGAAGTCAGTCAAACGCCTCACAAGATATTTGCGTTCGTGCAGAGGACACGTACACGCAGTAACAAAGTTGCTAAGGAAGCCGCAGACGGTAAAGGCAACTGCTGCAATAAATGACCGTGTTAGCTCTCGTCAAGTGAATACGTAAACGTTTCAGAAACAAGGTGCTCTGTAAAGGAATCAGCCTACAAACCTGACATACTTAAACATGGGTCGCATTGCATCTGTTCAAATCCTCTGAAGAACAATAACTACTATAACAAACGGCGCTCATTCATCCTTCCGTAAGAACAACATAAAACCTAAATTTATATTCATTCTAAGCCGTCATTTACTGTCAGACGCACAAAACTGTTATAACAAAGCTTTTGTCTCACTGAGAAGTGCTATTACCGAAACTGAAACAGCAGCTATATAAAAGCCACTCACTTGACAGTCGCTGGTTGATCGATGTCACCCGTAGAAGCAGTAAGACGCATCCGCTTTGTTCCTACATGTTTTCTGACGTCATTCAGCCAAGCTTAAATTGCACGTCGTTTCGTCTTGCCCATCGCTTGTCTCTTAAAAATCCGAAAATCCGCAAAGAACTTCCTTGATCCACCTGTCATCTTTTCGTCAGGCTACGTGTCCTGCCTTCTTCCGTTTCACTTTCCTTACTGTTAAAACTACCACTGTCTGCTCTCTGTTCCGTTACGCCTCTGTTTCTTTCCATTTATAATAATTCTCTACACGCAAATCTACATTACTTGTTGAGAAACCCACTCATTGTTAAATCGTTTTCGCCTTAATTCAGTATTGGTGATACACACCCATTGAAAGCTTTTATTTTTAGACACGTCGAAACCTTAGTTTTCCAAACTCTATTTAGTTTATCAAAACCGCTCCAGGCTGGTTTTACTCTCTGTTTCTTTGCTTAGTACAAAAACTCTGTGACTTATTCTTAATTTATGTTATTTGCTTTTTTATGTGTGTGTTATATTAGATAGCTATCAATTACGTTTTGGAAAAGGTTAAGGTACCAAGAGGCAGTTCTGATATTGCCCTTAATAATGGAGGCAAGAATTACGAAAAATCAGAAATGTTCTTGGAATTTGTCCTACTAGAGCCCCATTTGACAATCTAAAATGGTGTGGTATGTTCGAAGTTCAGAGAAATTTAGAAATAACCTATAGGGAAAGATTTCTAATATATAATATATACAAGAGTCAAGAGGGAGAAATAAGAATGCAAGACAAATAATGAAGTACTTGGATTACAGAATTTGTGTACTGAACATGAGTGTGAAACGAAGAAATACAGAAGTTGTAAGGAGCAGCGTAAACGAGATTAATGAGAAACTTAACATCAAAATTGGGAACCACGAAATAGAGGAAATGAAAGTATTCTGCAAAAAAACACATGAGTGACGAAGCACTCTACATAAAAAGTAGCCTAGTGCATGTAAAGACGAAGTACCTGGTCTTCATTTAAAGAAAATATGTCTGAGGATATAACGTTGGAGTACTGTATTGTACGGTAGTGAGTCATGGACTGTGGGAAATGAGAAAAGAAAAGAACCGAAGCATTCCAGACGTGGTGCTATAGAAGGATGTCGAAAATCAGATGGAATGATAAGATAAGGAATTAGGAAGTTCATCGCAAGTCCACGAAGAAAAGGACACAAGAAGACACAGGATGATAGCACACGTGTTAAGGTATCAGGGAATACTTCCGTAGTATAGAGGCAGCTGTAGAGGATAAAAACTATAGAGCAATAAAAGATTGGAATAGGTCCAATAAATAATTAAGGGCGTAGGGTTCAAGTGCTACTCTGAGATGAAGAGGTTGGTACAAGAGAGGAATTCGTGGCGGGCCGCATCAAACCAGTCAGAAGACCGATGACTCAAAAAAGAAAAAAAATCGTTTTATATAACTTTACTGTTACTGCAATTTTCAGACCTATTTTCAAACTTGTTCCTCCATAAGTTGTTCAAGTTTGTCTCAACTAGAGGTAAAACAAAGATGGTTTAGATACGATTGATGAACACTTTTCGTCCTCACTTTCCCATTTTAAATATCTGAAAATTTCCCTGAGCCTGCGTAGAACATTTCTGAAATGTTATCCCCAGACATCCTTGAGATATAATCTGTATTGGGTGTCCCGACGCCAAGGCAGCTTTCCTTCAAAGCACTGATCGGCCTACATGCCTGAGATGGGCCTTCGCAAGGCACTTCCGCCACTACTGCTGCGTGTTGGTTTCCTGCCAGTGTTATTGCCCTACAGAGCGACCCCTCGACCACAGCCAAGAGCATCCGGCTTCCACAGTGGCTTCTTATTTAGGTGAACGTGCAATTCGACATAAGAAATTGTAATCTGAGTAGTTAAGTATTGGCAATCACAGGCACTGATTGATATTTCCTTCCTCTGGTGGAGATTGAATTATTCCAACCTGATCTGACTCCGTCTTTAGGATTTTACACATGTTAGGGGACAGTTTGGAGAAACGGTCGCGCAACACCGTTTCGCAGCGGCGCTGGTGCGGCTCAATCACCAACCAACCGCGCCCTCTGGCCAAACTGTGTCCGCCAGAGCAGCGCAGCCACGGTCGGCTTGAGGGGAAGGAAAACAACCGGGACCGAAGTTCGATTTCGCTCCGCAATTAAAAAATTTGAAAACACTGTACATTCCAGTATGTATGAAATTTTATAAAGTAAAAGGTAAAATACAAGTGTAGGAAACAACCTCACAGCAAACTGCAGTATACATTTTCGTTCTTTTTTGCAGATCTCAGAAGACAGTGAAAAATTAACACACTCATCTAATTTACGTTATTTTGAGTCCTACATTCTTTAAAACACAACTTTAAGAACTTACCGTCGTTTAATAAATAACTGTAAGATAAAATGAGAAAAAGGGAATTTCGTTACAAAAGACTGTTCATCAGGCTGGATTCCATTAGAGTCGGCGTGCACAGCCACTGTGATGTAATTCAAACTGGAAGTAAGTCAGCAGCCAGTCGCCATTCAGTGCGTACCTTTCTGCAGATCTACGTTTCAGCTGCAATACAGCTGTCGCCAGTCTGTACGAAGTTGTCAAGTCTTCAGCTTAATTCAAGCTTTCAGTTTGAATCTGAATTAAGCTATGAGCACTCTAAGATTGTATACAGATGCAAGCGTGTGCAGTCTACATGATTCACTTCATACACACTGGCGATAGCTGTACTGCAACTGAAATCGAGATCTGCAAAAAGCGGCCGGCTGGAGTGGCCGAGCGGTTCTAGGTGCTTGAGTCTGGAACCGCGCGACCGCTACGGTCGCAGGCTCGAATCCTGCCTCGGGCATGGATGTGTGTGTTGTCCTCAGGTTACTTAGGTTTAAGTAGTTCTAAGTTCTAGGGGACTGATGACCTCAGCTGTTAAGCCCCATAGTGCTCAGATCCATTTGAACCCTTTTTGCAAAAAGAGTGCAGACTGACTGCTGACTTACTTCCTGTTTGGAAAACGACTGCAGCCTTTAGCAAGTAATGTTACTACACGCTTGAGTGCGCCACCTACCACCCAAGGTTGTGTGAAGTGCGATCCACTAGTGTCTTAATGTACGTCACAGGACGCAGTCTGCTCCATACACCTCCCATCTGCAGCCAACAACATGATGAACGCATTCATGTTAGCAGAACGAGATAAATCGACGGTCGGTAATATCAGAAATTGTGATCTAGACGTGTCTGTTCATTTATTATAATAACAGTTATTGAGATATGAAATAACTTGTATTAGTCTATTATTCTTTGCCATTCTCTCATGCAACTTTATTTTGGGAAAGCGAAACAAAACATTTCAGAAATGAAAATATATCTAAAAACATGAATGCTTTTAGCAAATTATTCTTTTTCTAGAAAGTATGGTTCATGATCAGTTTGACCCTGCTCTTGGTTCCACACTGGTCAAAGTGAACTTCAGTGCACATGAGGATTCAGCAGTGCTGAACAGGGTACAAATGAAGTCCTTGTGCCATTAGCTTGTAAACTTTGTTGCACGAACAAGCAAGCACTAATGAAACATTATGATGGAAATCCACTGTTTTTCGTTATGTTAGTGTCAGGTATCTGTTCAAAGTTCTATCGTTACTGATAATGCAGTTGTGATGTGTGGGAAGACTTGATGGCTATTTGACCTTTCAATTCCTCTCTGTTTCTCAATTACACTTCTGCATATTAGTATGTACACTCCTGGAAATTGAAATAAGAACACCGTGAATTCATTGTCCCAGGAAGGGGAAACTTTATTGACACATTCCTGGGGTCAGATACATCACATGATCACACTGACAGAACCACAGGTACATAGACACAGGCAACAGAGCATGCACAATGTCGGCACTAGTACAGTGTATATCCACCTTTCGCAGCAATGCAGGCTGCTATTCTCCCATGGAGACGATCGTAGAGATGCTGGATGTAGTCCTGTGGAACGGCTTGCCATGCCATTTCCGCCTGGCGCCTCAGTTGGACCAGCGTTCGTGCTGGACGTGCAGACCGCGTGAGACGACGCTTCATCCAGTCCCAAACATGCTCAATGGGGGACAGATCCGGAGATCTTGCTGGCCAGGGTAGTTGACTTACACCTTCTAGAGCACGTTGGGTGGCACGGGATACATGCGGACGTGCATTGTCCTGTTGGAACAGCAAGTTCCCTTGCCGGTCTAGGAATGGTAGAACGATGGGTTCGATGACGGTTTGGATGTACCGTGCACTATTCAGTGTCCCCTCGACGATCACCAGTGGTGTACGGCCAGTGTAGGAGATCGCTCCCCACACCATGATGCCGGGTGTTGGCCCTGTGTGCCTCGGTCGTATGCAGTCCTGATTGTGGCGCTCACCTGCACGGCGCCAAACACGCATACGACCATCATTGGCACCAAGGCAGAAGCGACTCTCATCGCTGAAGACGACACGTCTCCATTCGTCCCTCCATTCACCCCTGTCGCGACACCACTGGAGGCGGGCTGCACGATGTTGGGTCGTGAGCGGAAGACAGCCTAACGGTGTGCGGGACCGTAGCCCAGCTTCATGGAGACGGTTGCGAATGGTCCTCGCCGATACCCCAGCAGCAACAGTGTCCCTAATTTGCTGGGAAGTGGCGGTGCGGTCCCCTACGGCACTGCGTAGGATCCTACGGTCTTGGCGTGCATCCGTGCGTCGCTGCGGTCCGGTCCCAGGTCGACGGGCACGTGCACCTTCCGCCGACCACTGGCGACAACATCGATGTACTGTGGAGACCTCACGCCCCACGTGTTGAGCAATTCGGCGGTACGTCCACCCGGCCTCCCGCATGCCCACTATACGCCCTCACTCAAAGTCCGTCAACTGCACATACGGTTCACGTCCACGCTGTCGCGGCATGCTACCAGTGTTAAAGACTGCGATGGAGCTCCGTATGCCACGGCAAACTGGCTGACACTGACGGCGGCGGTGCACAAATGCTGCGCAGCTAGCGCCATTCGACGGCCAACACCGCGGTTCCTGGTGTGTCCGCTGTGCCGTGCGTGTGATCATTGCTTGTACAGCCCTCTCGCAGTGTCCGGAGCAAGTATGGTGGGTCTGACACACCGGTGTCAATGTGTTCTTTTTTCCATTTCCAGGAGTGTATATCACACTAAATACATTGTCAAACTAGGATGATCGAGATGGCTGCTGTCTTGAACTGGTAGTGCTCTTGTCTTGTGGACAGATAGAATAAGCCCCTCTGGATTGGCGAGCACCTATTTCTGTACTGCTCGTATGAGTGACAATCAGGCACAGGACGATCTGAAAACAACATTTTATCGCACTGGAAGGGTTTCTCAATATATAAAATTATAGCATTAAGAGTAATTACGCCCTCTGACATGCCATCCATAAAGCCATCGATAAGCATAAACGATTTATTGGTGCCATGCGGCCCTATGTAGAGCCATCGGATTTGTACGGTGTCTGGAATTCCTCTCGTTGTTTAGGCCAGTGGAACGGAGGACCTATGTTTGTGCGATTTGACAAACCTTGTTGTTTACTATGGTATCGCTTGTGTTGGTGGATACAGCATCCCTCTGTCCTTCCTTCTCTCTGAGATGACACGCAGGGGCAGTATAAGTTGCGACATACTATCTCGGATGTCTGGATTTGAGTTCATCTATCACAGCGACACCCCCCCCCCCCTCTGTGTGAGGTATGAGGAAGCAGTGACTTCGTTTCCCAGCTCGGCTATGAAGACTCCTGGAGCAGCACATTGTTGCCAGTGTGGAACCCACGACCAGTGGAAACAGGTGCAGAGTCAGCAGCTGTCTGCTGTAGGTGTGATTCCAGCACCTAATCAACCATGGTTGCAAGGATGTCGCTGGAAATATTCCTGCTTCTGCTGATGGGAAGCTGGTGGTGGAAGAAGAAGAGGCATCTATGGCCTGGTTTGGGAACTGTTAGCCCAGGATGACTCCAACATGTTCGTTCTCTATCTGAGTCCATGAAGTATAGGCAGCAGCTTGACACCCACTCTGTTTTCTCATAGGAATGTTGGTGGAAGGGAGCAGTAACGTAGTGTCGTATTTGATAAAAATTTCTTAATTTTCAAACCAAGATCTTAGTTTTGTTGTTTCCCTCATTTAAAAATTTTAATATCTACAAACGAAATTCTTATTTAATTAAAAAATAAATTTATTCAAACAAAATTTAATATTCAATTAACTAAATCTAAAAAACAAAAATTCTAAAATGTATGCAAATTCAATAACATGAATCAGATGACCTTTAATTTATCGTTTACCCCGATGAATAAATTTTAATCCAACAGTTTTTCCTAATTTATCATTAGCTTGTAAAAAGAATTTAGTATAACAATCTGAAAGAATAATTTAACATTTGTTATCTAAAAGTAATAAAACCCTCTTTCCATATTTAGTTATCAGAATTTCAGCTATTGAAATATTGTATGGTTTAGTTTTTCATATATGATAATTTAGTACACACTTCTACATAACCATTATTATAATCATTAAGTTCATTTAATAGATTGTTAGCAAAGTCGTTCATCCAGAATGAGATTTTCACTCTGCAGCGCAGTGTGCGCTGATATGAAACTTCCTGGCAGATTAAAACTGTGTGCCCGACCGAGACTCGAACTCGGGACCTTTGCCTTTCGCGGGCAAGTGCTCTACCATCTGAGCTGTCGAAGCATGACTCACGCCCGGTCCTCACAGCTTTACTTCTGCCGGTATCTCGTCTCCTACCTTCCAGGAAGTTTCATATCAGCGCACACTCCGCTGCAGAGTGAAAATCTCATTCTGGAAACATCCTCCAGACTGTGGCTAAGCCATGTCTCCACAGTATGCTTTCTTTCAGGAGTGTTAGTTCTGCAAGGTTCGCAGGAGAGCTTCTGTAAAGTTTGGAAGGTAGGAGACGAGATACTGGCAGAAGTAAAGCTGTGAGGACCGGGCGTGAGTCGTGCTTCGGTAGCTCAGATGGTGGAGCACTTGCCCGCGAATGGCAAAGGTCCCGAGTTCGAGTCTCGGTCGGGCACACAGTTTTAATCTGCCAGGAAGTTTCATATCAGCGCACACTCCGCTGCAGAGTGAAAATCTCATCCTGGAAACATCCCTCAGGCTGTGGCTAAGCCATGTCTCCACAGTATCCTTTCTTTCAGGAGTGCTAGTTCTGCAAGGTTCACAGGAGATCGGCCTTTCCATCCCGATCATAAAGAGCCCCCCGATTCCACGGTGGAATCTGAGAAAAGCAGACTGGGGGAGATATTAATCTTTTATTGACAAGACTATAAATCGAATACCACCAAGTCCAGAGAACTACCAAAGGTTTGTAAACCTGATATATAAAGGGGCCCTAAAGGCTATCCCCCGAGGGGCCCGGAGGGAATACGTTCCTTGCTGGTCAGAGGAGTGCGAGTCATTGTTAGAGCAGTATGAGAGGAGTGGGGAGGACGAGACTGCAGAACGACTGATCAACACTATGAACGAGGAACGCAGTAACAGGTGGAACATCGCAATGGAGAATCTGGACTTTACCCATTCTAGCAGGGGTCTACTACGGAAACTGGGTGGTGCCACAACACCACGAAGATCGGCGGCGGGTGTGGGCCCCTTCCGAAATAGCGACTGCCATGAAACAGGCTCCAAAATACGCCTGAAGACTGAGGAGAAGAAAAGGATCTCCAGGAACCTAACCAAGGAATTAGCCAATAATCCAACTAATCTAGATATTGTCAAAGCAGTAGACGTCGACGAGATTAAAAAATGGTTCAAATGGCTCTGAGCACTATGGGACTTAACTGCTGTGGTCATCAGTCCCCTAGAACTTAGAACTACTCAAACCTAACTAACCTAAGGACATCACACACATCCATGCCCGAGGCAGGATTCGAACCTGCGACCGTAGCGGTCGCGCGGTTCCAGACTGTAGCGCCTAGAACCGCTCGGCCACTTCGGCCGGCTGACGAGATTACCCAGGCCCTAATACTAATAAAAACAGGGAAAGCAGCCGGACCCGACGAAATCCTCCCAGAATTTCTGAGGGAGCTGGGACCGATTGGGAGGAAATGGATGGCCAAGGTCTTCACGGAATGCATTAAATCAGGTGCACTCCCGAAGTTATGGAAAGAAGCTAAGGTAATAGCGGTACTGAAACCGGGGAAGGATGGAGATAATCCAAAAACTATAGACCGATCTCACTGCTTTGTACCTCTTACAAATTATTTGAGAGAATATTACTGGCCAGACTAGCACCATACATTGAGGCGAACCTCCAGGACTATCAAGCAGGGTTCCGTGTGGGAAGGAACTGCTGTGAACAAGTTTTGTCCCTTACAACATATATAGAGGCTATCAGAACAAGCTTAAAACGGGCCTGGTATTAATAGATCTTACATCAGCCTATGACACTGTCTGGACCGAAGGACTACTGCTCAAGCTTACTCGAATTATCAAATGCAATCAGGCGTACACATTACTAAAAAATATGCTGACAGGCAGGAAGATCAAGATCTATCTCCATGGAAAGAGCAGCAAAAGCATGGTCATAAACAATGGCCTGCCACAGGGGTCAGCCCTGGCGCCGACCCTTTTTAATTTATACATATCTGATATGCCGAGCACCAGGTCGCGTAAATTTGCATATGTGGATGATCTGGCCATCGCATACCAAAGCAAAAATTTCGAAGATCTTCAAAAAACATTGAATGCGGACCTTGAAGCACTGAACACCTACTACCTTAAGTGGAATTTGCATCCCAACCCCAATAAAATGACCAGTACCATAATGCACCTTAATAATAGAGCTTCAAGCAGGAAACTACAGCTTTCCCTGAATGACCGGCATATCAGACATGAAGATAAGCCCAAATATCTGTGAGTAAAATTAGACCGCACACTAACGTTTAGCTCCCATCTGGAAGACACCAAACAGAAATTAAAATCTCGAAATGCTATTATGTCTGAACTGGCCGGAACATCATGTGGGTGCAGAGCTAATACACTAAGTACATCAGCATTAGCCCTCGTGTACAGCGTGGCTGAATATTTTTCACCAGTCTGGGCGAAAAGTGTGCATGTAAATAAAGTAGACACCCAATTGAAAGAGACGATGAGAATTATCTCAGGCACACTTAGGGCTACCCCATGTGACTGGCTCCCAGTCCTTGCCAACATAGAACCCCCTGATATAAGGCGCTCCATGGCGACCTCAAGAATATATAGGAAGATCGTACACAATCCAGAACTCCCTATACACCAAGACTTATCACCCATCAACAGGCTAAAATCTAGGTCCCCCTTTTGGAAGATTGGCAGGGAATTACAGGACTTCGATCCAAAGCTAGCCTGGGGGGAATCATGGCGCAAAGGGACACACAAGAACCAAAAGCTTATCGATCTCCCTCGGAAGCTCTGGGTTGCCTTAAATCGCCTTAGAACAAGCGTGGGAAGATGCAAACATCTAATGAATAAGTGGGGACTTGCGAAGAGTCCTGTGTGTGAATGTGGTGAAATCCAGACAATGGAACACCTAGTGGTGTGTGAAGTGGTAGGATATAGTGGTGAACTGAAGGACATACATTACCTGCCTGACCTAGCCATAGATTGGTTCAAAACTGTAAGTAGCATTGTGTAGTGTTGTAATTCCCTGGTGGATTGTAATGACACTGTAATATTTGTCTTGTACATGCCGAATGAATGAATAAAATAAGGTTCGCAGGATAGCTTCTGCAAAGTTTGGAAGGTAGGAGACGAGATACTGGCAGAAGTAAAGCTGTGAGGACCGGGCGTGAGACGTGCTTCGGTAGCTCAGATGGTAGAGTACTTGCCCGCGAAAGGCAAAGGTCCCGAGTTCGAGTCTCGGTCGGGCACACAGTTTTAATCTGCCAGGAAGTTTCATATCAGCGCACATTCCGCTGCAGAGTGAAAATCTCATTCTGGAAACATCCCCCAGGCTGTGGCTAAGCCATGTCTCGACAGTATCCTATCTTTCAGGAGTACTAGTTCTGCAAGGTTCGCAGGAGAGCTTCTGTAAAGTTTGGAAGGTAGGAGACGAGATACTGGCAGAAGTGAAGCTGTGAGGACCGGGCTGAGTCGTGCTTCAGTAGTTCAGATGGTAGAGCACTTCCCCGTGAAATGCAAAGGTCCCGAGTTAGAGCGTAGGTCGGGCACACAGTTTTAATCTGCCAGGAAGTTTCGAAGTCGTTCATGTTCATCACTTTTATTTATATACAACTAGTTTCGACTTTCAGATTTTTGGAATTAAAAATTTAAATTTTTGCAACTCAGAATTTTAAAAATTTGACAATTTAGGATTACAAAAATGAATACATTTCACCAAATGTTTTAATTTTTGGAAAACCTATTTTTTATAGTTTTTATTCATTCATTTAATTAAAATTTTTCAGTTAAAATTGTACATTGTGAATCATAAGTTAAATTCTTTTTGCCATACATTATTATATATGCAGTTGTACCATTTGGTGTGCTTTCATTAAAATGTATATAATTTCATTGTTGTTTTTTGAGTAATTGAGATATTTGTTCTTCTCATCAAATTTGTGCAATAGATTGGATAAGTTTGAATGAATGGATATACATTTACATTATTTCATTGAGTAATTCATTTAAAATCTCAAAAAGCTTCTAAAATGTTATTTGGAGATTCAAGATTCCATAATTCTTTAGGAAGTAATCATTTCTTCAATTTTTTTATGTAAACATTTTGTAATTTAACATGACTGAATAAAGAACAATCATTTAACTGATTATTTTTACAACACACCTTTTTTGAAGTGTAATATTATCATTGATAACATCCCATCTAAGAATAGAATCTTCTTGATCTTTTCCTTAATTCTAAGTGAAAATTACTGTTAAGTTTGCTTTCCAAATTATTTCTTTAAACCCTGAAAAATCCAGCAAATCGTTCAATAGATAAAGTACTCCATTTTGTTTTATCATTGTTAATAATATGTCCTTCCATAGTTAATTCATTTGATAGAGATGAACTTACTCAAATAAGAGGTGACGAAGAAATGAATGGACCTTCTGTTATAGATAAAATAGTTCCCTTTTTTAATTGTAATCCCATTGAACAACTTAAAGACACAATTATCAATTAGTTTATTATTCGATTTACCATCATATGCTGAAAAATCCATTCCATCTACAGGAATAACATCGAATGAAATTTAAATTGTGAACAAGTAGGATGAATCCGTTCATTGACAATGTCAATATTAATTTGTGTCTCTTTGTTAGGGTGACTGAACATATTTTATGTTTTCTCATTAACTCCCAGTTTTGTTCATGAATTATTAAGGAAAAATTTATTAATTCATATTTAAAATTACTGTTATACAAACAGTAATGAAGTCAATTAAATTATCATTTTCATCAGTGATACTAGTTATTAAATTTTTAATAGTATAAAAAATTGGAATATTTATGGGTTGATTTGATCCATAAATTGTTGGTCTTCCAAATTCAGCTTTTGGTTTAAATGAACAAATAATTTCAGTTTTCCTACGAAAATAAGCATTATTTTTGACAAATATTCCATCAGCTAAAATAAAATTTAGATGTATTAATTCAAATGGAATAATTTTAGGAACATTTTTACTGATTTTTTCATTAGTAATTTGATTATTACATCCTAAAATTTGATCAACACAATCTTCTTTATCTGTAAATAATTTAACATCACTTTCAACTACAAGTCAATTAAAAATTTTACCTTTTTTAATGTTTATATTAGATTTTTTCAATTGAAGAGATTTTTCCAAATTGACCAACAGGAAATTCTATCATGTCTAATCTGTTATTTTTTGTTTTTGTAATATTTGAGTTAAAGAAGTTAGTGAAACACTTTTATAAGTTTCTTTTGTTGAAACAGTTGATCTTTTTTCCAGAACTGATGAATTATCACTCAACTGAAATAATCTGTTCATTTATGTTAAAAAATTTATGTAAGTAAACGATGGTTTGGGATCCAAAAATAAGAATTCCTGAAAAAAAACTAAATTGTATGAGATGATCAATAATAGTACCAGGCTATTGTGGAAAACCAACATTAATCACTGATAAATATACTATAGCCCTATAGTGGCTACACTGGAAAAATTAATCATTTGTATTTATAAATTATAGAGCACAGCAATCAGACATCCTTTATTGCAGGTTTTATTTGGCACTTGCAGATTTTGCCTACTGGACAGCCATTCTCAATAGAGTACTTTCTAGTCTCATTGCATCTCAATTCCCTGTTGTTTGGGGGGGTAAGTCACAGTTCATATAATACTACTAGTGTCAGTAGTATTCAAAGAACTGTGACTGATGCTCGTACCGTAGGGAACTGACATGCATTGAAACTAGAGAATAGTGCATTTCTAATGGCTAGGTGATAGCTGAAACATGGGTTTGCAAAATAAATCCTGTCAAAAAGACACCTGATTGCTGCATTCTATAATTAATGAATCATATCATAGTCATCTATCGTGATCATAAAGATTTAGAATGTATACATCAAGCAGATAAAGAACTTCAGTTAGTTGCAGAAGAATGAATGTATGCCTCAGATGATTTATTTGGTGAAAAATTAGCTGCAGCTGCAGTTGGAGTCAAATTAGGATTGGATTAAGTGTAGATGAAAATGGATGGTAACTATAAAAAAGTTCTTTATTAATTTGTATGTATATAAATGAGTAACTTTATTACTGATGATACTAAATGTCCAAATAGTGAAATAAAACCAAATCAATTAAGGTTAAATTGAGCAATGAAGAATTACACAGTGTTGATCAATTTTTACATGATGCACAAAAAAGATAAAGCGTTCAGTAATTGGTGGAAGTCTAATTATTAAATTAGGTATTCCTGTTGTGAATAAATTAGTGAATTTTAGAGAACAAAAAAGAAACTAAACATGAAGGTGGATTTTTAAGATATGATTAGCTGCATGAGCATATCTACCAACTATTGGTTCACTCACAGGCAGATCTGCAGCAACTGAAAATGCAGTTATAAGCAAGAAAAAAGTTGATAAAGATTTAGAAGAGCAAAAAAGAAATTTAGTAATGGAAAAGAAAGGAAAAAGTCAAAGAAATAGTTAAACTAATTTTTAAGCCTTGATCTATTTTTGACAATGAAGAATTTGTTAGACAGTTGCAAATTTTATATTTTTGCAGTTTTTTTATGTGTGATAAGTCACTTGGAACACAGAATAGTAAATTTAAATACAGCTGATACTGGTTTTGTTAAAAATGATTTACATTATTGTTAGAATATAAAATTATTAAGAAGAAATATGTGGCCATATGTGTGTATTTGCTTTAAAACTATTATGCATGTATTATGAGTGTAATGATATTTTAAATTGAAAACTGAACATTTTTTGAAATAAGCTTTATTCTAAACTAAATAACAGTTTAGAAAAAATAAAAGATGAAATAACTTCAAAATTTCAATAGTTACAATAAAAATTAAAGATTATCAATCAAAGATTAAAAATATTCAATCAACAATACATCGAAAAATTCAGGAATAATTAATTTCAGAATTAAAAAAAAAACCATCATAATAGCGATTAGAATGGAAATTCAAAGATATTCAATCCTCAATAGACTCAAAAACAGCTCATTTAAATTAAACAGATTCAAAATAAATTAGATGCTATTTTTAAAGTAACTGGACATTATATTAGTTTTAAAGATGGTGTAAGTGTAAGTATAAATGAATCAGTTGGTCTACAAGGTGCAGTGAAGAAACAATATTTAGTTACTGAATTAAAGAATCTTGTTACTAAAGCTGAATATACAAATATTTTAATGCAATTGAATAATTGTCTCAATAAAATGGATTTTAATCAGCTTAATAAAACTAATTTAACTAATTACTTTACAAAAAATAAAAAAGTCTCATAAACTGATTTAACTTCATATTTAAATGAGTTAACTAATCTTAAAGATAAAGAATATCATAAACAAGTAATTTAATTTTCTTTCGTCACTGAAGGGAAGAAAAAAGACAATTTCAGTGAATGTGATTTTATTCTTGAAACAGCTGTTTTGTTGGTAAAAATATAAACAAACATTTAACAGTTAATGATTCTGATCTATTGATGAGTGTTTTTGGTGAAATATACAAAATAAATCCTGACATCCAATCAATAAAAAAATGCACAAACCAAATTTTCTAACTATAGGATTAAAAAATTCTATTAGAACGGTTCCAGTTGATATAAAGTTAATTATATCTGGTCAAATAATTCAATTATTTTTCATTCTTTATAAATCGAGGATCATAATCATATCTACTGTTTGATATGTAAAAAGTTAACTGAAACACGCAATCCTCAAAGAGCAGCCATTAAAAATGGAAAACAAGGAATTGAAGACATCTGTTGAATTTCTAAAACTAAAGAAAGCAAATTTCTTAGAAAATATGTAGGCAATGCATTAAACATTATTAAAGAAATTTTTGATGGATTACATGAACCAATAAGGCAATAATTTTAATAGGAAAATGTAATTTGTTTTGGAATAGACAATCCATCGATGAATAAAAGGAATGTGAATAATAAATAAAAGATATAAAGATTTATTAACTGTTAAAGATGCTTTTTTAAAATTTGCTTCAGCTATCACAAACAAATAAAACAGCTAAAAATATGGTTGCTTCTTTAAAAAAATATTCTAGTCGAGAAAACAAAAAATTTCCAATCAGATAATTATAGGGAATGTCAGGAAATTAGGAAAAAACCTTAGCGTTTTTCACCTGTGACTCAATTAAAAGCAGCTCTGCTCTACGATTTAAGAGACCATTAAAACAAAAAAAGGTAGAAAAAATTTTACTCACGAGGACACTATAAATGGATCGAGCTACTTACGAAATTAGTTGATGAATATAATAACAGAAAACATTCAACAGCAAATATGAAACTATAAGATGTTAACTAAGAAATTGAAAAAATCTTATTGCAAATTGTTTGTGTAAATAATTTATTAGATACTGATGCTAAATATAAAATAGATGACAAAGTGAGAATACATTTAATTAAAAAGAATTTTCGAATATGGATGTATAGCAGATTGGACAACTGAATTATTTTAAATTTAAGATGTTATTCATTCTAATCCAATCACATATAATTTGAAACATTTAAATGCTGAAGAAATAAAAAGAAACTTCGAAAACAAGAACTATTGAAAACGAATTTTTCAGATGATCATCTTGTTTAAATAAGATTTAAGAAATAATATAGGTTAACTAAATGTTAAATGGTTAGTGTTTGAGTGTTCATGCAATTGTTGGGTAAATTAAAAGGGAATAAATTTATAGCTACTTTTCAGAACTAAATATTAATTATTTTTCAATATTCCAAATTGGGAAAGTTTATATTTTTATATATAAAAATTTTATATATAAATGGTGATAGCTATTGAAAGTTTAAACATATTTGGTATTGAATGTATTATTCATTATACTTACTGTTTTATTAACGAAGGTAGAGTATATTTTGATATTCAAGTAAAGGTTAACAAAAAAGATTAAATGTGAGAATTATTTGAAAACTTTAAATTTGAATCAATGGAACAGATGGTTTTAATAATTTTTTTTATCAGATTTATATAAAAATCGTCAAGAATATTATTTAAAATTTGTGAGAAAAGGTAGTTGGAAATTTAGTTTGATTTTGTAAGAAAAATTACTAACATTGATTAAATCATCATACAATTGTTCTTGCGAATTTAATTGTTTTGTATGAATTTAAAAAATTTGGTACATAATTAATTCTTATAAGTTCTTCAGTACTGGGTATGAATTTCTTATTATCTTTATTTGTTTACAGCATTCTAAAATTGTGTTCAAATAACATTATAATACTTTAACTTATTAGCACGTGATCCTAAAATAACAAAACCTAGTCTGAAATTTTCATTATTTTTTCGAGTATTAGCATGTGGTAATTAACTATTTATTTGTTCATCTGTTTCATGTACAGATCCTATACTTCTATAATTTATGTTGTCCGATTTTTGAGCTGAATTATCCTTAATGTAATTTAAATCTTTTAAATTATTTATTTGGTTTTCATAGAGCTATTTTACATTAATCTTCATTTTATATTCTCCATTCTTTCGAATTGATGGTAAAACTTCTTCATAAACCCAATCCTGAAAATTTTCTGCAAATGGTACTCATCACAATTGAAGAGTATAAACAAAAGTCATTAATAAATTTTGTATGGGGATAAATATTTTCCATATCAACATTTCATCAATAGTTTTCTTTAATGTGTTGATGTACTGCAACCCTAAGATATCACCAACTTGATTTGCATAAAACTGTAGGTTATTTTTTCATCAATATTTATTGAAAGTTACGTATTTTTAGATGAAAATCTACTCCATCCAGATTTCATAAGATTTATACATTTTTTAAAAAAATTTTCTAAATTTTTTGTGTTTATTATTGGAAAGTGAAAATAAAATGATTTGTCCATTCTGAAAACCAAGAAAAATAAATTCATAATCAAATAAAAATAGCAAATATCTGTTAAAATGGATTGTGTTAATTGTACAAAAAACAAAATATCAAGAAAAAGTTACAAAAGGTACTCACAATGTGTTGTTATAATTTTTAATTTAATTTTTTGACCTTCTGCAGGAATTTCTATTTTTTATTCTTTAAAATCGTTTTTGTGGTTTTTCTTGTAAATGGAAATATCTTAAACATCTATCACAAGGATAATTTTTTCGACTGTGTGAACTAACTAACATAGATAAATTTTTTAACCAACAACAATGTGATTATTTTTATCTCCAATTAAAGGAGGATTATCATGTTTTCATGTTTATTTTTTGTATGGTGATAATCATATACTATACTTTTTTTATCATATGCATGAATGTTAAATGAAAATCTGACCTTTTTCAAATTTTGGTATATCTGTAAACTGAACAGGAAAATTAATTTTCTCTTTTGCAAAAATTTCATCTAATTCTCATCCAATATTTTATATTTACTAACTGTTTCTCCATCATGATCTGCTGGATATAAAACCGATTTCATTGTGTAAAGAAAACATTTTTATCTGTGTTTTTTCATTAATTACAGCTACTTTATCTTTAATTTTTTTGGTATACCGATATAAGAAGAACCAAAAATTGGATTGTGACTATTAAAAATTAATATTAAAATATTTATATAAAATAACATCCACCCAGAATTTTTACTTGCATTTGTTCCAATTCTGTTAATAATGTACTTGTTGATTTTTGATAATAATCTTATAAAGTAGTTGTTCTTAATAGAAGTTGAGTACTCATTTGAAAATTGAACTCTTGTGCTTCATCTTTATTTTTAAACTCACAATAAGATTTAAAATTAACTTTAATCAATCTTCTGTATATTAAAATATTTTTAAATTTAGTGATTACTTCTTTCTTAATTTGATAAGACAATTATTGTTTCAACAATATTATTGACATTGTTAATTTCATGTTATTATTCTTGATTTAAAAGCAGAGGCTTTCCTATGACTGCTTAGGTGATTTAAAAAATTGTTGTCATCTAGAAAATGGAAAACAGGAAAACGTTTCTGAAATTTTTTGTCTAATTTCTTGATATGTATCTGCTAGAAGATTTTGAAAGTAATTCTCTTCATCAGTATTATTAATATTGTCCTCAGAGCTATTGTTTAGAACACTATTTTAATTTTTTTGTTTTACAGATTTCATAAAGTTGTTTTAAAGATGTTTTATACAATTTGTTTTAATATAACATCTATTAATTTTTCTTTATTAAACTATGTTTTTTCAATTTTCGCATTTTATGAATTGTTCAAAGTTCTTTTATATTTTTGTATTTTGGTTCTCTCGTCTTCAATTCTTTCATATTAAAAGTAATCCATAACTTCCCACACAACTTGTCTAGTTACATTTGAATTACCTTTTTTTTACAATGATTTTCTAAATCATCATAGTTTAGTCCACCCTTTCCATTAGAATAATTTTCTAAGTTTTGAAATAGCTCAGATTTGGGTACATTTTTGTTTTGCTTCTTATTTATATAGAAAAAATTTCGATTTTTAAAGAATTTACATTGGAAATATGCCTGCACTCACATAACAGTAGTTTTATTATGATGATTGCTCGTGAGCAGATAAGCTAGTAATTTAGAAACTGTGCTATTATGTGTTGATACCAATCCATCGATGTTCTACAGTTGGTAACAAAATTGCAGGTTTCTGGTTGATGCTTACAGTGGTTGCATGAGATCTGGCAGACCTAATCATGCGCAACTGGTGAGCCATGCCCCAGTGGCTCCATGCCGCAAGTGCCCTGTGCTGCTGTGATATAGGACAGCTGGTGGGAGCCACTCAACCCACTTGCACTTGGAAGCTCACCACTGCAACACCATCATTCATGCTTAGTATGGCAAGTCACATCCCAGTTGACATTTTTGTTCCTGCATTATTTGTAATGAGTCTTCATACTCTTGGAGAAACTGGCGTTCTACAGATCGGAGTGTGGAATGTCAGATCCCTCAATCGGGCAGTTAGGTTACAAAATTTAAAAAGGGAAATGGATAGGTTAAAGTTAGCTATAGTGGGAATTAGTGAAGTTCAGTAGCGGGAGGAACCAGACTTCTGGTCAGGTGACTACAGGGTTATAAACACAAAATCAAACAGGGGTAATACAGGAGTAGGTTTAATAATGAATTAGAAAATAGTAATGCGGGTAAGCTACTACAAACAGCATAGTGAACGCATTATTGTGGCCAAGATAGATACGAAGATCATGCCTACAACAGTAGTACAAGTTTATATGCCAACTAGCTCTGCAGATGACGAAGAAATTGAAGAAATGTATGATGAAACAAAAGAAATTATTCAGATAATGAAGGGAGATGAAAATTGAATAGTCATGGGTGACTGGAATTCGTCAGTAGGAAAAGGGAGAGAAGGAAACATAGTAGGTGAATATGGATTGGGGGTAAGAAATGAAACAGCAAGCCGCCTGGTAGAATTTTGCACAGAGCACAGCCTAATCATAGCTAACACTTGGTTCAAGAATCATAAAAGAAGGTTCTATACATGGTAGAAACCTGGAGATACTGACAGGCTTTAGATAGATTACACAATGGTAAGACAGAGATTTAAGAACCAGGTTTTAAATTGTAAGACGTTTCCAGCGCCAGATGTGGACTCTGATCACAATCTATTGGTTGTGAACTGTAGATTAAAACTGAAAAAACTGCAAAAAGGTGGGAATTTAAGGAGATGGGACCTGGATAGACTGAAAGAACCAGAGGTTGTAGAGAGTTTCAGGGAGAGCATAAGGTAACAATTGACAGGAATGGGGGAAAGAAACACAGTAGAAGAAGAATGGGGAGCTTTGAGAGATGAAGTAGTGAAGGCAGCAGAGGACCTAGTAGGTAAAAAGACGAGGGCTAGTAGAAATCCTTGGGTAACAGAAGAAATATTGAATTTAATTGGTGAAAGGAGAAAATATAAAAATGCAGTAAATAAAGCAGGCAAAAAGGAATACAAATGTCTCAAAAATGATATCGACAGGAAATGCAAAATGGCTAAGCAGGGATGGCTAGAGGACAAATGTAAGGATGTAGAGGCTTATCTCACTAGGGGTAAAATAGATACTGCCTACATGAAAATTAAAGACACCTTTGGAGAAAAGAGAGCCACTTGTATGAATATCAAGAGCTCAGATGGAAACCCAGTTCTAAGCAAAGAAGGGAAACCAGAAAGGTGGAAGGAGTATATAGAGGGTCTATATAAGGGCGATGTTCTTGAGGACAATATTATGGAAATGGAAGAGGATGTAGATGAAAGTGAAATGGGAGATATGATACTGCGTGAAGAGTTTGACAGAGCACTGAAAGACCTAAGTCGCAACAAAGCTCCGGGAGTAGACAACATTCCATTAGAACTACTGACAGCCTTGGGAGAGCCAGTCCTGACAAAACTCTACCATCTGGTGAGCAAGATGTATGAGACGGGCGAAATACCCTCAGACTTCAAGGAGAATATAATAATTCCAATCCCAAAGAAAGCAGGTGTTGACAGATGTGAAAATTACTGAACTATCAGTCTAATAAGTCACAGTTGCAAAATACTAACGCGAATTCTTTACAGACGAATGGAAAAACTAGTAGAAGCCGACCTCAGGGTAGATCAGTTTGGATTCCATAGAAACATTGGAACACGTGAGGCAATACTGACTCTACGACTTATCATAGAAGCTAGATTAAGGAAAGGCAAACCTATGTTCCTAGCATTTGCAAACTTAGAGACTGGAATACTCTCTTTCAAATTCTGAAGGTGTCAAGGGTAAATACAGGGAGCGAAAAGCTATTTACAATTTGTGCAGAAACCAGATGGCAGTTATAAGAGTCGAGGGACATCAAAGGGAAGTAATGGTTGGGAAGGGAGTGAGACAGGGTTGTAGCCTCTCCCCGATGTTGTTCAATTTGTATATTGAGCAAGCTGTAAAGGAAACAAAAGAAAAATTTGGAGTAGGTATTAAAATCCAGGGAGAAGAAATAAAAACTTTGAGGTTCGCCGATGACATTGTAATTCTGTCAGAGACACCAAAGGACTTGGAAGAGCAGTTGAACGGAATGGATAGTGTCTTGAAAGGAGGATATAAGATGAACATCCACAAAAGCAAAATAAGGATAATGGAATGTAGTCGAATTAAGTCGGGTGATGCTGAGGGAATTAGATTAGGAAACGAGTCACTTACAGTAGTAAAGGAGTTCTGCTATTTGGGGAGCAAAATAACTGATGATGGTCGAAGTAGAGAGGATATGAAATGTAGACTGGCAATGGCAAGGAAAGCTTTTCTGAAGAAGAGAAATTTGGTAACATGGGGTATAGGTTTAATTGTCAGGAAGTCGTTTCTGAAAGTATTTGTATGGAGTGTAGCCATGTATGGAAGAGAAACATGGACGATAAATAGTTTGGTCAAGAAGAGAATAGAAGTTTTCGAAATATGGTGCTACAGAAGAATGCTGAAGATTAGATGGGTAGATCACATAACTAATGAGGAGGTATTGAATAGGACTGGGGAGAAGAGAAGTTTGTGGCACAACTTGACTAGAAGAAGGGATCGGTTGGTAGGACATGTTCTGAGGCACCAAGGGATCCCTAATTCAGTATTGAAGGGCAGCGTGGAGGGTAAAAATCGTAGTGGGAGACCAAGAGGTGAATACACTAAGCAGATTCGGAAGGATGTAGGTTGCAGTAGGTAATGGGAGATGAAGAAGCTTGCACAGGATAGAGTAGCAAAGAGAGCTTCATCAAACCAGTCTCAGGGCTGAAGACCACAACAACAACAACTCTTGGAGAAATAGAAGTTCAATAAATCTCCTGTTTGTTGTTTAACTTGTTTGTTAATCATTTCTGCCTCTGTCCAACTTTCCTGCGATGACATTTGCTACGTCACTCTGAAGTCCACCTCATCTTACTGTTGTGTACAAAGTTATACACAACATAAATGACTGTGTATATAGTGGTGTAGAGACACATGTAAAAAATGTATGGACTGCAGTATGTAGGTACATAATGAATGTGTATATGTTATTTTTCTGTATGTTGAATCTGGAAATAAGATTTATAATTTCTAATTCTGTTTAAAAGATGCCTTGATTCATTACATTCGTATGGAAGTAGAGTTTTTATAGCTTCCTCTGGTACACGTAGTACTGGGTGTCTGATTTTCCTATCAGAGCAACGCATACCAACAATGGATTACAGTGCTTTCATCTTTCATTCCTCCCCCAAGTTGACTAATTTACGGTTAGTGTAGTGAATTAATAGATAATAATCAAATGCAGCGTCACTAGTAGCTTCCCAACGTCCACATTTGAAGGTATGACAACTCTCTGTGTGTCGTCCAGCCTCAAAATGATGCTGTCATTGTGAGCCTTCAAGCATCAAAGAAGTCTTAAGGGATACTCAGCAGCTAAAATACGACTGACTTGTCACCGATATTAATAAGGAATTATGGATTAAATATGGAGCAGATTGTATAACCATTGTATTCATTATGTTGAATCATGTTATGTAGGACATAGCAACAGTAAAACCATCTTCAGAAATATGATAAAGTTGATAAGTCAGAGAATAAATAGCTTTTTCAAAGAGTAATTACTGTTCCATATTTCGTGTTATAGTGTTTAAATCAATAAATATGTTATACTAGAGACTTTCTAAAGAAGTCTGTGTTCTCCCTCAGCGTGGAAGCTATCTCCATATCTAATTTCATCAAAATCGATTTAGCGCTTTAGTCATCAAAGCGTAACAGACAGACTTACTTACGCATTTTAATATTAGTATGGATGTGGATACTGTATGGATCATCACCAATTTTCTGGGATATAATAAGTTGTCTGTGTCACCTGCAAATTTTAGTTCTTATGGCATGACATGACTTGAAATTGACTGACTGATTTACATCAGAAATGGCAATTTTAGAGCCTTACAACTCCCAACACAGTGCTAGGAAAAATCTCTGCCAAAGGCCATGCCTATTTTGTCTGATTACGCTGAAATGCAATTAATTTGCATATACAAGCAGGTAGTACACTTCCTGCCTATTTGAAGTTTGTTGCATGCTGTCTTCATGACGCAGTTTTAATGATCAAATGTCTAGCATTCCCTTTTTACCATGCTTTTACGTACTTCCTTTTTAGCAAATGCAGCCATCTCCTATTGGAGACAAGGTCACCATTGGCAATATTCGGATAAAACAGCAACTGGTCCGCACAATTTGGCTACATATGACCATTTTATTTTGTCACACACAAGCATCATCAACAGAAGCAAAGTGTAGTGAGGTTAAAAGCACCACTCGGTACCTCATTCAGACACGTTGTATGTAGCGAGTGCTGCGTTTAACACTCTAACACAGGAGTTTTCAGGCTGTGCGTCGCATCTCACAGGAGCATCACGGTGTTACACTAAAGGCAGTGCGGTAGCTTCAGGAAAATAGATTTGGTCTACTTGCTTTGACAGTAAAGGAAAAAATATGCTGTTGTAGTAACATAAAGTGGCATGGCAGATAAGTGTTGTTACTATGGCAGCCTGGTAGATGGCAGCCCACTGGTGACTCATTAACATTTATTCTGGAAGATTAGTTATATCGAATGTAGTTCGTTTTTAATTATTGTTTGCATTCTGTCAGTATGGACAAATTTTTAAATGTGAGTACAAAATTGAATATATCACACAGTTGTAAAGATGCAGAAAGTATGACCACAGACAACTGTGTTTCGATTTTACATGTAGGAGGGGTGTTGTGCCTTGGAACAATGTTCACACTTTGGTCTCTAGCCAGCCCAGTAACTTTTAATATATTTTGATATGTCATTTTTAAATGATGCATTTACTTTTTATGTGTTGCATCTTTTCTGAAATTACATAAATTACTCTGAGGTACAATATCTTCAGGTACCTAGGAACAAATATTCGATGGAAATTTATATTAATAATTAAAATATCATAACTAACACTTGCATTTTATATTCTAATATCAAAATCTCTATTCAATATTAAAGACTAATTCCAATCCTTGTGCAAAAAGTGGTGAGTGGAAGGCCATATGCAAGCAGCGTGAAAAAATGTGTATTGGCCAGTGAGACAGAGCTCTGCCAGTTAGGTTATCTAAACATGAGAATAGCTGGAGATTGGGGAAGAAAGATTCAGCGTTTGCTGATTATGCCAGCTTAGTATTAAATGATAAGACTCCCTTTTCTCCTTTGTTAAATTAAACTTTCATTAGAAATACTGGCCTCAGATTGTAAATTCATCTTATTTCTCATCAGTGTCCCCACTTTGTTTCTGTCACCCGTTTTTCAGTTAACGTAGTTATTTCTGTTTGACAAAAAATGTAATGTTTTCCAATGTAAACCATTTCGTTGTTCTGTGCTCTGAACAAATAATATCTTCGTAAGTCGCACATATGTGTTCGCAACAGCTGAAGATGACCTAAGAAGCCAAAAGCCGGTTGATGGCCAAATAATTATCATTTTTCAGAACATTTGGAATTTCTTTTCCTTTTTGTTACAATCAGCAATATGATCCAAAATAGCTTTACTATATTATACATCATGTAAACGTGTGGAACACGAAATATTTACAAATGATGCAAAAAAACACAGCCTAATGCCTAAGACCTAAATCTGTAGAAAATGGCGGAAATGGCTTACGGCGGTCTCTATGGTGCATTTCTTCATGTGATCCTAAAATCGGCCACTGAAGTTCCGACCAAGAAACATCATGTGTGCCTATGTTACACTATCCTCTAGGAACAAATTATCATCTATCTCATTTACTACTGTTGAAAATGAAGAATTACGACACTGTGTCATTTGTTTCAAAGTACTAGATACTGATAGGATGCTTCCTAATAAAATGATGCTACATTTTGGTAAGCAAACTGTTCTGGAACACTTTTTCGGAATAGTCACGTAACATATCTAAATTCACATAAGTTCATTTTAGAGACCCACTGTCGACCTGAAAAATTAACTAGAATCAGGGAGATGAATTTATATTAAACGTTTGAGTGATTATCTCTTTCTGTCATAATCTAAAACAGATTTGCATGATGGTTAGACGCAAGAGAATGTTTTGGAAGCGCACTGGGCAACACGAGTGCAGAGCAGAGCGCCTGAACAGTCAGGGGTCCTACTGAGTCCTTCTTAGGAGGTTGGCGAGAGACACCAGTCGTTGCCACAGCTGGGTCCAGTTCGTACCTCTGTGACACACCATAGTGCAAATGGACAACAATTAGAACGTGCTGTAGGGACAGCTCATGCAAATGTTTCTACCAGGTAGAGTGGGGAGGAATTTTTAGCGAAAGGCACTCTTGTCAGCCAAACGTAGAAAGCCGACTTTTGGGACGGATACTAGAGATCCCTGTATTACAGGTGACAAGAGAGCTCGATGAGGTGCCAGCAGATGTCCAGCTCTTATAGAAAACTTTGTTTAAGGCGACATAACACTTACGTACATTGGTTCATCTAAACTTTTTCCCCAGTGACAGAGAAGCACGACAATGCCGGAGACAAGCTGCCCCATTGGCCGAGGAGAGAGACAGAAACAACGAGGAATCGGGTTTTCAAAGGAGAATAGAAAAGAAATCATTGATTGACCGAGTAAAACATAGACCAGAGAAGGGGACTCACATTCTCTGGCCGGCCAATCAAACTGAAACACCACAAAGCAAGGTTTCCTTGTCGGACATCGTTGTGCGGGAATCACTTCACTTCATGTTCTTCTACTTAGTGCCTGTCAACTTTGAACTGATGTCACACCTTTCGTCTTGGAGCACTGCTGCGACTCTGGTATCTTCGTCAGCTTCACCCGCCAGGAAGTCTGACGGGTTTGCGAGACTTAGAAAATGTTAGGATCATCCAACACACACAGCCCCAGCAGAGGCCCGCTGGCGCTGACTTATGAGGTCGCAGCACTTCAGTCACCTACAGCTACGCAGTGCCGAGACAGATCCGCTACTGTGTGAGATGTGGGGAACCTCAAGTCAAGTTATAATCTTACTGCCTCAGGCCCACACTCTGATGCGTTACCTCACGACGCCATGAACAGTTTGCTTTCAAACCTTACAACAAATGTGAACTACTACCTTTAATAATTCTACATATTACATTCAGTAGTTCTATCCTATGTTAAACACTTTCACATTCACTAAATGCTTGCGATTTTTATTCTCGGTTTTCCCCGCGACCCTCACATTACATTCATCACATTTGCATTTGCAAAGATTACCATAATTAAATGTTTAATAAGACGTTCCCATGGGTTCCCATTGTTGTGTATAAAGAATTTATTGTCAGTGAGTGTATTTATGAACCATTTTACCTTGACTGTTAATGGTCTACCTTCTAATATGCAAATAGACTCATGCAATTAGAGTATGTGTATCAGTTAACATTTTCTCGCCCCATCTCAGCAAGCTATCTTACAAAAACGCAAGAACACTTTTCCCATAATTTAAAACTATTAATGAAACAAGAAAAAACTTTTACGGAGCAAGCAACGCTTTCATCCTGTCGCCTACCGTGTAGCAAAGGACAAGAAACCTCACAGCATACCGTAAGACCTCATTTTACCAGCTGCTCTGGACATAGTATTTACTATGATGCGTGAATCATCTAATCTGTTAGTCAATTAGTTCGTTACGTGCGGTTTATAAATGAAAACAAATTATATGAAGATATTTTATGAAAGAGGAGGAGGAGATTAGTGTTTAACGTCCCGTCGACAACGAGGTCATTAGAGACGGAGCGCAAGCTCGGGTGAGGGAAGGACGGGGAAGGAAATCGGCCGTGCCCTTTCAAAGGAACCATCCCGGCATTTGCCTGAAGCGATTTTAGGGAAATCACGGAAAACCTAAATCAGGATGGCCGGAGACGGGATTGAACCGTCGTCCTCCCGAATGCGAGTCCAGTGTGCTAACCACTGCGCCACCTCGCTCGGTTTTATGAAAGAAGATAATGCTTGGGATAATAGCAACATCCCTCTTTGAAATACTACACTCTTGTATGGAAGACAACATCAACTGGGAAACTAGTGTAAGCGTGTGTACAGATGGAGGTCGTAGATTGGCTGGCTGTTACGGCAGATTACAAGCTGCGATCCGTAAGGAGCCTCCTCATGCTAGTTGGATACACTGTTTTATCCAGTGATAAACGCTGGCGTCAAAAAGCATGAGCCCTGTCCTGCACGACGTTCTTCAATCAGTGAGCTATGTGGTAGATTAGATTAGATTAGATTAGTTTTTCGTTCTGTACATCCGTGCTGAGGAGATCCTCGTGGATGTGGAACATGTCAATTTGTTTTTAAGCTGAAATAACAATACTGATAGTACGAATATATACAGTACATCATTTGTTTCTATTAAAAAATTCGTCAATGGAGTACAAGGAGTTGGCCACTAGTGAGTCTTTCAGGCTGCTTTTAAACTGATCTTTATTTGTAACTAAATGTGTTATGTTTGCTGGCAAATGATTGAAGATGAGTGTTCCTGAGTGGTGGACCCCTTTTTGAACGAAAGTAAGTGCTTTTAAGTCCTTGTGCAGATCATTTTTGTTCCTGGTATTGTATGTATGAACTGAGCTGTTTGTTGGAACAAGAGATATACTATTTAGGACAAATTTCATTAAGGAGTAAATATACAGAGGGGCAGTAGTTAGTATACCCAGTTCTTTGAAGAGGTTTCTACAGGACGTCCGTGAATTTACTCCACAAATAACACGTATTACACGCTTTTGGACTCTGAAAACTTTTGTTTGACTTGAAGAGTTACCCCAAAATATTATACGATATGACATTATGGAATGAAAGTAGGCAAAGTATGCAAGCTTTTTCATTTTTATGTCGCCTATGTCTGCTAACACTCGAATTGCAAATACAGATTTGTTAAGGTGTTTCTGCAGTTCTGTGGTGTGCTCCTCCCAACTGAATTTTTTATCAAGTTGTAATCCCAGGAATTTAAGACTGTCAACCTCTTATATCTGCTCTTCTACATACTTTATGCATATGCTGGGTGGAAACCTCTTACAGGTTCTGAATTGCATGTAGTGAGTCTTTTCGAAGTTTAATGTCAGTGAATTGGCTTTAAACCATTTATTAATATCCATGAGAAAATCATTAGCAGAGCTTTCTAGAAGTACACTCGACATACTATTTATTGCAATACTTGTGTCATCTGCAAACAAAACGAACTCTGCTTCTGGCAGTGTAACTGATGAGAGACCATTAATGTACACAAGAAAAAGCAATGGCCCTAAGATGGATCCTTGTGAGACACCACATTTAATTTCTTCCCATTCTGATGATGACTGATGACTTAATTCACTAGTCCCTTGCACTGACACCCTTCGTTTCCTGTTAGCGAGGTATGACTTAAACCATTTTGCAGCACTGCCCGTGACACCATAGAATTCTAATTTATTTAAAAGGATGTTGTGGTTCACACAATCGAATGCCTTTGACAAATCACAGAAAATACCTGCTGCTTGTAACTTGTTATTTTTTGAATTAAGTACACTTTCACTGTAGGTGTAAATAGCCTTTTTCACTGTAGGTGTAAATAGCCTTCATTAAAAGTCGATCACTTACGTCGAAATATTTTCAACAAATGTGCGCCCACCTGGAGAAGGAGGAATGGTCATTGTAATAAAATAAGAGAAATGAATGGCTGCACGCAAAGAGTTAAGTGCTTTTCTGCGCGATGCTCAAAAATGAAACGGTAGAGAAATAACTTGAAGGTTGATCGATGAGCCCTGTGCCAGCCACGGGACTGTGAATTGCAGAGTAGTACTGTTGGTGTAGATATAGGTAAATAAATGAATAAAGAAACATGTGTTTTTGTTATTGTGGCTTATTCTTCAGTGTAAGTAAGTACACGCAGGTAAAAATCGTTAATACATTTCAAAGTTTTTGTAACATAATTCGGCAAGTCCTAACAAAATGTTTGTCACTAGACCATAGAACGCTAAACGCCAATTGTATTTCGAACTCACTGGTAGTTACTCTTATTTCTTCGCGTCCGTCTGATTCGACCATATAGTATGCCTGAGGAAAGAGGGTACGTTGAGACCTCACTGATTTTGCAGAGATTTTTGTACTTCAGCCACAGATACGAGGGTTACGGTTTAACCACGTTACCCACATATTTCTTTATTCCCCACTGAAAGATTAGTTTAAAATGTAAAAAATAGGATCTTAGACTGTCGCTCAGTAATGGAAGAACGTTGACTAGCGGAAAACAACGCTGTTATTAATCTGTGTAGAAATTTGTTGCACGCTACAAATGACAAAGAATGTGCTAGTGAGGATCCAGCTTCGTCTTCTGAGGAATACAGTAGCCAAAGGGTGACAGGGGTTTGGTAGAGGCGCAGATAATGGTTTGAAAAGAAAGGTCACGCCATCGACAGCCGCTGATTTCTCAAGAATGAAGAAAATGTGGATCTGTGTTACTGTTAGACACTGTACTATATTCATTCTGGACTGGCGTTCTTAAGGCCAGAGTTGTTGCAATTATTACTGATAAAAATACGAGCTGTTGGGCTACTTAGTTTTACAAGGCACACTGCATAATATTTTTAAAAAAAAAAATAGTATATTGTAGTTTCAGTAGTCATTGGCTTATTTTAAAGGAGGAACATATATAAGAACACGTTCCTCTTATTTTCAATAATTTTGTTCAATGGACAGTTTTTAAATGACTGCACGAAGGAAAAGTGAATAATTACTCGACAATATCGTCAGCTTCAGTTCAGCTGCTCGGGATTTGAAGTTATCTAATAACTTTCAAATAAAACTGCTCGACTTAAGGAACGGAACTGCCATAACACTGAATTGAAAGCCTCGAGACTAAAGTTGGCTAACTAACTATAAAAGAAAAGCTTAGCCATATACTTGTTTCGTCTAGCTTGCTATGGCTGTCCGCGTTTGGTAATACGTCCCGTTACAGTAATTATTATAATAATGCAAAACGACATTCGCTCGTGGGTCTGAGTCGTGAGGAGAGTAAAGGAGACAAATCCGAAGGTTGTACCGGACGTAAGCGACAATTAGAGACTGTAAAAGCGATCCGCTGTCGCCATTAAAGCGCGTTGACTAACAAGTGTAAAGCACGATGTTCGTTTGCGGCAGTTAACAAAAGATACAAAATAAAAAAACAAGAAGCGAGATTACCACCTTGTTGGAGGCATTCCTCTCCTGATAGGTATAGGGAAACAGTCCCCAGTTTAAAAATAGTAAGTTAAGTGCCTCTAAAGTGTTTACGACTCTTCACTGCGTTACGCAGAAACTCGTTGACTTCACAGACTCATGCTGCTTGCTATGAGACGGGAGGGGCGGATCTCGGGACAAGGCGAGCCTCGTCAGCAGCAGAGGGCGGTGACCGACACGGAAGCCTCTCCTGAATGGACCAGCAGTTCTGGAACCCACTCTCTCCAGAGATACTTGCACCCCGCTGCTGTTTTGACGCATTTCGTTCAGGTTAATCAATTTGCGAGACTTCCCGGTGAGATTGCTTTGCCCCGTTGGCTCTGAAAAGATCATCTTGCTTACAAGGTTCGTCCAGAAGATGGCTTTGAAACTGGAAAAAAAGACCACTGAAGGCTGCCTCACACGGTGAAAATTATGCTGACACTCCCAAACGGCCCTCCTCGCCTGCGGAGAGTGAACGAGGAAGAAATCTGCAACTTATCTACTGCTACTGCTTGCACTCACGTGAGGAAAAGAAAACTGAAAACGAAACGGCAGAAAAGAGTGCTTTCAGCTAGAAGACACCTGAGTCATTCAAGTTGGCTCGAAGACTCTCTCTCGAAGCTGATGATTATCAAAATCACTTACGAATGGATGGTACGACGTATGCTATTTTGATCATCCCAATGACGGTGACAAAAGGGAAGAATACGAGACAGGCCATCGTCCACCTTGCACGACAGACTGACTGCTATGCTCCGGTAGTCTGAAAATGAGTGTACCTTTGAGGGTATCTAAAATGGATGCCTTTACATGCATATTTGTGCACACACTCATGCACAATATTCGTAAATGAATTACATCTCTCAAAATCAGGAAAGTTTTTTTGGTTGAATAAATTCACAGGGTCTTCGGAACTTCCCGTTACAGACGTCTAAGAGTTGTGGAGGAGAGTGAGCACATAATATTTTGAATAGTACTGCAAACGTACCGTTTATGTTCTACGACGGTTTAAATTCAGATGCGCAACGCCTCCATGTCTGCTGAGAGAAAAGAAGAGTGTCAGAGCTGCTTGTCCTGGTATGCGATAGGACTGACAGGATGACGTGTACTGGACCTGCTCTTGGATACTGTGCCACTAAATATCCGTCAGGAAATATGGTTTCAGCACGATGGTGCACCAGTTTACATCTGATTTGTGGGTCGGAGACATTTCAACAAACTATATGGTGAAAGACGGATAGGCCAACGTGGTCCAACCTCGTGGCCGCCGCGATCGCCGGATTTAACTCCTGTGGACTATTTCTTGTGGGGTCGTATGCAAAGTTTAATTTACGACACCTCTGTAGAGACAAAGGAAGATCTGTTGCCACCAGTACCGAGCGCTGCAATAGAAACTGAAGAGATAGCCAGTGGGATGGAAATTGTGAACCAGAAAGTGTTTCGTAGGTCGAATTCCTGTAACAACTTTGTTGGTCGCCACATAGAGCCGCTGTTGTAGTGCATCAGTACTGTTATGTCCTTACAGTATGCTGGGCTCTTTTTTGTTTTGGAATAATCTAAACATATAATGTTTCAGTGTTAGTACAAAGAAATGTTCTTAAGTGATAAATGGATGATGATTCGTTACGTTTCCTTTCGAACTCTTGCCTAATAATTGTACTGTGTCACGCCTAATTCAGTTCATCAAGCAAAAGTGGGTGGGTTAAACATCTGAACTAAAACCGTCCTAGAACGGAAACTTTACGTTTCGGGACACGGGTTCCTGTACAAAATATTATGTACTCATTCTCCTCTGCAACTACTAGAAGTTCGTAACTGGAATTTCCGAACACCCTGTTTAAGTACAGAATTGCGATAGAATCAGGCAAGCACGCAGAAAGCTATTTTACAATTCTTTGGTCAATTTTTCCTGACATGTTCACAAAATCGAACAGTCTCACTCTTGAGAGAGAGTGTCGTATAAATATATACGTAGCACGTAGTATTACAGATCATACGTCTACTAAATTAATAAAGAAATCCGAAAATCTTTTAGAAGATGTGAAAGTAATAGGTATATGAAGGGCTATAAATAAGTACTGACCGTGAGGAGTCCAGCTCATATTGTTTACAGTGTCTATTCTGTCCCACCTCGTGAGGGAGGCACATCCTTCCTGTGACGTCATCAAACGCATGACCCTCTCCAACCAATCTCAGTAAAGTACTATTAAAAAGAGGCAACCCAATCAGAATGTAGTTTCAGTAAATAACTGAAATAAATTTAAAAAATGTCCAGCCATGTCACATTTGCTTAGTACACCACTATACCCTGACCATTACAGCAGCACAGTATTAAAATGATGATGCCGTCAAATACGCAATAAAAAATTATGTAAACTTTACTTGAAACTCAAAGGTACAGCATTTACCAGCTTCTTCTCCAGAACTGTGTAAACTGGTGTTGTCCAACACGCACACACACACACACACACACACACACACACGGCAAAATATAGTATCTTCCTCCCATCTCCTCCAATCGGGGCCTAGTATTTTAGACACCATTACAATGAAAGATACAATTACAATATGGTCCCACCGGCGCTGTACTCAAATGTGTCCGAATGCGCTGAATTATTTATCAAGAAATAGACCACACTCTTAAAAAAAGTATCTGAATTCCATGAAATGACGATAGTATTGTGAACTGTGTTTTCATTACTGACTTGAAGAATTTGATTTTAGAGTGACTCCCTAATCGCATTAGTAAATTTCGTTGGGAACTAGCATTTGTTGTGGCGTAGCAAGACAGCCACGCCACGGAAGTAGCCGAAAGGCACGCGTTTAGTTCACGCAGGCAAGAGATAGGTCTGTAACAGGATACGTAATGAATGCTATAAAGAAAAGTACGTAGCTTCTGGAATACTTAACTTTAATCCATCCTTGTTGTATACATCGCTCTTGACGATACAAGTGAGACTCTTTAGATACAAGCTATGTAAGGCTAATGGCGCCTTGCTAGGTCGTAGCCATGGACTTCGCTGAAGGCTATTCTAACTATCTGCTCGGCAAAGGAGCGAGGCTTCGTCAGTGTAGTCGCTAGCTACGTCGTCCGTACAACTGGGGCGAGTGCTAGTCAGTCTCTCGAGACCTGCCGTGTGGTGGCGCTCGGTCTGCGATCCCTGACAGTGGCGACACGCGGGTCCGACATGTACTAATGGACCGCGGCCGATTTAAAGCTACCATCTAGCAAGTGTGGTGTCTGGCGGTGACACCACAGCATTCACTATGGATTTTGGAAAAATTATATAACATACTCTCTGTAAATAACTGAAAAACAATGTCACTAGTATTAGCCAACTTGTAATACATAGCAGATGAAGATGTGTTTGGCTTTAAAGACTGTTCCACAAAGCTTGAAAAAAGCGAAATGAAATCATGTGCTGATTTATGGTACCCTCACATACGATCACCAACTGGTGGCTATAATTTGAAAAACGTTCAAAGTTGATCTGCGTACCCTAATTGCTTTAAGACACAACAGACGCTCAAATTAATTGTTTAACGTATCTATGATGCTTATCAAATGTCATAATATTGCCGGCCGGGGTGGCCGAGCGGCTGTAGGCGCTACAGTTTGGAACCATGCGACCGCTACGGTCGCAGGTTCGAATCTGCCTCGAGCATGGATGTGTATGATGTCCTTAGGTTAGTTAGGTTTAAGTAGTTCTAAGTTCTGGGGGACTGATTACCTCAGAAGTTAAGTCCCATAGTGCTCAGAGCCATTTTGTCATAATATTCAAAAGTGTCTGTAAATATGCGCCAGCAACGCAAAAATTGTGAGGTTTTATGTACAACAATATCTAAACAAATAAAGTGTGTTCAATCTGATGATGTGTTCTATCGTCACGTAACGTTTGTCGCCGTCAGTTTAGGAGAGGAGCGAAGATATTGTGTACTAAAATAATCAGGCTTGATCGCAATAAACAGACGATGTTTTAGTAAAGGTGGCCGGCTTCAATGTATACAGATCATCTTCTGACCATAAGGCATTTCTGAAAATGTAACAACAAGTTTCTTAGTGGGAGACCCAGATCTTTCATAAACTGTATACATAAAATGCTATATAAATTACGATGAAATGCAAAGATGTTTATACCTTTGAGTTATTCGTGGAGACGCTGAATGGGGCCGATTTGTCTTCCGAAATGGACACTCGTCAGCAGTTGACTAATTGTATTACATGCTTGTGGTGACAAAACGATAAGTAACTTACATGTGTTTTTTGTGCTCGATAAATTATGAAAATCCAGCTTCTCGTAGCCCTACTACACGACCTCGTTCAAAGTCAGCGAGACGTTGATAATGGCGTCTTTGTCACCTTCGACGCATTCTTGGGTAACATCAATTCACCGCGTCTAATCTCAAAAGTAAGTAACGATCAGGACCATTACAGCGTATGTTTAAAGCAAACCTGATTTATGCGGTTGCAGTCTTTCTCGGCGTATTCCACTGATGAATTCTTATCGGGTTATCAGCCGAGTGCTGGCGTCGTCTTGTCGCAACGTTTCGATGAGTTTCGTACCCATCATCTTCTGGCCATCATCTTCACCAGAAGATGATGGGTACGAAGCTCATTGAAACGTTGCGACAAGACGACGCCACCACTCGGCTGATAACCCGAGAAGAATTCATCAACCTGATTTGTATCCTCATACTGGCGCTTGCGCCAATCTTATGCGGCTGGCACGAAATTCGAGTAGGTACCATATTTCAGATGTAGAAACACATCTACCAACTTCTGAGTATGTCGCACACTTCCTTCTTGGTGTTGCAATTTTTTTCCGTCAGTGTATTTATGGAGAGTATGTTTTACGCCTGTTCTTGTTCTATGCTATTCTGCGTAGATAACACAGTACATAACTAGTCACACTGTTGCCAATGTAGGCACTGGGGAACGACACAGGCGGTTCCTGAGATCGTTGACTTCGGAGAGCACGAAGTGAATGGATAAACAAAACGAGTCCAGAGCGTTGGATACTAAGTTCCGTAATATGTCTACCTGCCTGTTTAACAAGGCACATGTGTGTAGACATGAAAATAGAGCATAGGGCAAATAAAAGTGACCCGGAGAACAGAGTTCCACGGTACAAAGGAACACAGCAAAGGAAAGGAAATACAGAACTAATCTGACTGCAGCAGATCTTGAAAGTGACCACCATTCATCTCTTGGCACTTTTGGGCCTTGGTCAGTCTGTTGCTGAAGGCAGATCGAAGCTGGGCTGCTGGAATTGCAGCTGCAGTTCTGGAAGACTATGAAGGCTGTTGGACTACCCCTCAGACCTGAGAGCTCCCACACTAAATAACGGCACACTGACACATCAGATGACTTGGGTGGTCTGCTAGGGCCTCTACTAATAACTCTGTCTGGCGTGAAGTCTGTGTAAACGCGCTTCCAGGTTTGGCCGGCTGCATGGGCAGTTGCTCCATCCTGTTGGAAGTCACTGCAGGTCTTTTCCTCCTACGTTAATGCTGCCACAAATTGTTTCAAAATTTTGGCAATGTAACGCGTCGAAGACAGCATCTGATGACAGATGGGACAAATAATGCGGCGCGTAGACACCGGACACCAAACCCGCACCTTCTGATCAAGCTACGGTGTTTCGTGGAAATTATGCGAATTCTCTGCTGCCCAGAACCTGAGTTTCTGTGATCTGACATAATTACTCAGGTGAAACAAGACTTCATCAGGCATGCAGAACAGATCCATGTCCAAGTTATTCATTGTTATCTCAGCGAACAGCCGTTCACAAAATTGCAGGCGCTGAGGTGCATCCGCCGATTTTAATGCATGAACGACAGACACCTTGTTGGGAGGCATGTGCAGGTGCATGATCGGCGTGATATTCCGGTCTCTTGCCACAGACGTCGGGTTGACTTAGTAGGCCTCTGAAGCATCTTTGGTCAACTGCAGCCACGTATTCTGGTGTGCGGGCATGTTTCGTAATGTTTTTCAATTTTTGAAAACAGATCCTGTCTGACGTCATTTTCGGAATAAGCATTGCGTGGTACTCTTTGCTGGCACTTTGACGCCGTTAAACTTCTCAGCAAACAACTGACCACACTGTATCCACGACTTTGTTGACACGTAACTTTCCACACCAAACAACCACCGCTCCACTGTGAGTACCATCATCCCCTTTTGCACTGCTCCGCTCACACTAACACAAACCGCACTACGCTCTGAACCGGTGTGGACCACGTGGCGGGCGTACATACTCTAGTACTTACAAATATGTTTAACTTCTACGAAAATGCATATCTTTTTTCTAGCGAAGTTTACGTTATTTTTACTGCATATCTGAGGACATTGTCATTTTAATTCTACGCTGCGAGGGGAAGGGAGTCGTGGGCTACAAAACACAAATGAGCCAGTTGGATGTTTTTTAAATTCATTTCATTAACATATTTATTGAAATTCCATTTTATTTGGCTGCCTCATTTTAAAAATACTGCGCTGAAGCTGGATGGAGAGGGGCAGGTGTTCATGACGTGATAGGAGCGGTGTGGCTTCGTCAAAAAGTGAGTCAGAACATGCAGTTTGAACAAAGTAGGTTCGAATGCACATTAGTGAATATCTCTGATCGAGTAATTTCTTGCAGTATGCAGAACTGAGAGATTGTACAAGTGCGTGATCGTGCGTGACCGTGGATTTAGAATTGAATCATTGCGGTTTTGTAGGTGATTGTTTCCGTGTAGCTCAATAGCCGGGATTAGATTGTGCGACCAAGTAGCTAGCTGGACGGTGATATTTGATGGTGAGGTTTCTACTGAATCCAGTGAAGTGCATTCGTTTCCGTGGAAATTTGGGTGTGGTGTCTTTTCTGTCACTCTTTCCCTGGTGACTCTGGGCATTATCTTTGATTTATTGTCGTTGAAATTATCGGGTGTGGGAGGAGGGTGTGGGGGGAGAGGGGAGGGGGGGGGGAGAATTCTCAGGAGCCAGCTGGAGTCGAAGTATGAATTGTTATCGATGTACATAATTCAGTCCTGATCTTGGAATCTTTCTGAAAGTAGCGACACTGCTGCTGGGCGGATAATTATTGACATTAGAGTAGTGAGAAGTGTAATCCTGCCTTGCGCGTCAAATCGAGCCTGCCGATCCTTCTTCAGGCTGACTTTACGTGTGCAGCAGCGCGGATAATTAATTTGTGTCCGCCAATAAACTTTTGTGGTTAATACGTGCAGCTGTGAAAACGTAAAACGAAACGAACATCGGCGATCACGCCCTAAGGGCCGCGCATATCGACCGGACGCCGTGCCATCTTCCACCGTGTAGCGCGTCACGCAGATGCCGTACGGAGGAGCATGAGGTCAGAACAACCTGCACCGCTCTCCCGGCCGTTGTCGGCCTTCAGACCTCGGAGCCGCTACCTTCCAACCAGGCAGCTTCGCAGTTGGCACCACGCACTTGAGTCCACTACTCCCACCAAGGAAAAATTCTTGGCAGTACTGGGAACGGAATCCGTGTCTTCCGTATAGCACCCATAGTGACAACACAGATACGGGGGCGGACATGTGGAGCAGTACGTCCTTGTTTCGCGCATCGGACATCACCAAGAGCGCGGGGACACGAGTGTGATTTCACGTGACGACACGAACGAAGCTTCAATGCAGGGACGAAGGGAACGTTCCAGCTGACTTCCCTTTTCTTCATTTATCTGTTGTGGACTGGCAAGACAGCCAATCCACAGTGACGGGTAACCGAAAGGCACGCGCTTAATTCAAGCAGGCTGGCGTGAGGTATCGTTCTTGATGAGACATGCTTCATACGATAACTATCCATTGCTATGGCGCCTTGCTAGGTCGTAGCCATTGACTTAGCTGAAGGCTATTCTAACTATCTTCTCTGCAAATAAACGAGGCTTCGTCAGTGTTGCATCGCTAGCTAAGTCGTCCGTACAACTGGGCGAGTGCTAGTAAGTCTCTCGAGACCTGCCGTGTGGTGGCGCTCGGTCTGCGATCACTGACAGTGGCGACACGCGGGTCCGACATGTACTAATGGACCGCGGCCGATTTAAAGCTACCACCTAGCAAGTGTGGTGTCTGGCGGTGACACCACATATCCATTTTATTACTTGATAAAGGATCGTGCCTTTAACCCCACTGTAGAGCTTAAATAGTTTTTAAAGTGTTCAGTAGTATTTAAAATATGAAATGGTAATTAAAGTAAACGATTAAAGTATTTTAAAAAAAGGCTTCATCACTGAAGAGCTGCTCACGATGTTATGGCTGTGCACTGGAGGTACAGGAGTAGCTGTGTGTGGTGATCGTAAATGTATGGATGAGTGGGAACGTGGGAAGTGAAGAAATGTCGATAGTGCGAGCTTCGTTAAAGTTCATGGAAGCGTTGTAGAAGGAGTTTCATGTTAATAGTATGCGTAGGAATCGGAAGTTTGGAATGGGAGTTGAAGGACTAGCCGTGGCCAGAAAAGGATGTCTTTGTGATTAGCAGAATGTAATGATGGAGAGCTTCGTAGCTGGCGGACGAGGCTCTGCGTGTGCCTGCAAACTAAATCGGGCTACACAGCGGGCGTGCGACGCTCGGGAGAGAACTGCGAATGCCCTTGGGCCACCCGTATACTCGACTCTCCATGTATGTCACAAAGTTTGAGTTCCGGTGAAATGTAGGATTACACTAGATAGTACTCAGCCTATGACTTATCTTGGATGATTCAGCGAAGAAAGGCAGACCTACGTATATAGCATTTTGTAAATTTGAGGAAAGCTTTTGTCAACATTTACAGGAAAAATTCCTTGAAATTTTGCAGAAAGCAGGGTAAGATATATGGAGTGAAACGTTATTTTCAACTCGAACACAAACAAGACAGCACTTATGAGTCAAAGAACATGAAAGTGAAGCGGTAGTTAAGAAGGGATGAGACGGCGAGGTACTCTGCGTTGTTATTCAATCTGTACATGAAGGAATTAAATATCATAGAGGAGAAAAAAGAATTTTTTTCAGGTTTGCTGATGGTGTTGTAACTTGGATATAGGAATGCAGAATGGAAGTAGCAAGAAACCCATGTCTGAGAATAAGATATATTGCATCATATAGCGTAAATAAAACACAAGGTCCATAATTTGTGAAAATCAACACATATTTATTTCATGGGCTACTTCTTTTGTATTATTTTACAATTTTGTAATTAATGAAGAACAGTTTCTAAACAATTTGCAAGTGTTGTGAACAACGTAGAACATATTGATGTTTTCATTTCTCTATAATATAGTTCAACCTACTATAAAGTGTAGGACTGCTTAATAGGTGTTGTTGTTGTGGTCTTCAGTCCAGAGACTGGTTTGATGCAACTCTCCATGCTACTCTATCCTGTACAAGCTTCTTCATCTCCCAGTACCTACTGCAACCTACATCCTTCTGAATCTGCTTAGTGTATTCATCTCTTGGTCTTCCTCTACAATTTTTACCGTCCGCGCTGCCCTCCAATACTAAATTGGTGATCCCTTGATGCCTCAGAATATGTCCTACCAACCGATCAGTTTTTCTATCCAAGTTGTGCCACAAATATCTCTTCTCCCCAATTCTGTTCAATACCTCCTCATTAGTTATGTGATCTACCCATCTAATCTTCAGCATCCTTCTGTAGCACCACATTTCTAAAGTTCCTATTCTCTTTTTGTCTAAACTATTTATCGTCCACGTTTCACTTCCATACATGACTACACTCCATACAAATACTTTCAGAAAAGACTTCCTGACTCTTATATCCATACTCGATGTTAACAAATTTCTCTTCTTCAGAAACGCTTTCTTTGCAATTGCCTGTCTACATTTTATATGCTCTCTACTTCGACCATCATCAGTTATTTTGCTCCCCAAACAGCGAAACTCATTGACTACTTTAAGCGTCTCATTTCCTAATCTCATTCCCTTAGCATCAACCGATTTAATTCTACTACATTCCATTTTCCTCGTTTTGCTTTTGTTGATGTTCATCTTATACCCTCCTGTCAAGACACTGTCCATTCCGTTCAGCTGCTCTTCCAGGTCCTTTGGTGTCTCTGACAGAATTACAATGTCATCGGCGAACCTCAAAGTTTTAATTTCTTCTCCATGGATTTTAATTCCTTCTCCGAAATTTTCTTTTGTTTTTTTTATGGCTTTCTCAATGTACAGATTGAATAACATCGGGGATAGGCTACAACCCTGTCTCACTCCCTTCTCAACCACTGCTTATCTTTCATGCCCCTCGACTCTTATAACTGCCATCTGGTTTCTGTACAAATTGTAAATAGCCTTTCGCTCCCTGTATTTTACCCCTGCCATCTTCAGAATTTGAAAGAGAGTATTCCAGTCAACATTGTCAAAAGCTTTCTCTAAGTCTACAAATGCTATAAACGTAGGTTTGCCTTTCCTTGATCTGTTTTCTAAGATAAGTAGTAGGGTCAGTATTGCCTCACGTGTTCCAACATTTCTATGGAATCCAAACTGATCTTCCCCGAGGTCGGCTTCTACCAGTTTTTCCATTCGTCTGTAAGGAATTCGCGTTAATATTTTGCAGCCGTGACTTATTGAACTGATAGTTCGGTGATTTTCACATCTGATAACACCTGCTTTCTTTGGGATTGGAATTATTATATTCTTCTTGAAGTCTGAGGGTATCTCGCCTGTCTCATACATCTTGCTCACCAGATGGTAGAGTTTTGTCAGGGCTGGCTCTCCCAAGGTTATCAGTAGTTCTAATGGAATTTTGTCTACTTCCAGGGCCTTGTTTCGACTTAGGTCTTTCAGTGCACTGTCAAACTCTTCACGCAGTATCATATCTCTAATTTCATCTTCATCTTGATCTACATCCTCTTCCATTTCCATAATATTGTCCTCAAGAACATCGTCCTTGTATAGACCCTCTATATACTCCTTCCACCTTTCTGCTTTCCCTTCTTTGCTTAGAACTGGATTTCCATCTGAGCTCTTGATATTCATGCAAGTGGTTCTCTTTTCTCCAAAGGTCTCTTTAATTTCCCCGTAAATTACAGGAAAAAATAGTGGAGTACATTGAAAAATTATTGTAATATGTGTACCTGAATTCTGAAAAGCAAACGTTGCAGGAAACTGCGAATTAAGATTTGAGTCATAGTAAAGTGTGCTTCAGAACATTAATGAAGCATAGTCTTCATCCTGCTGCAGTTCTTCACCTTAAAGCTTCCTCTTGGTATTCTTCTAAATATTCATTGCTTTGCTCGTGAATGTATATTAATTATATTTATATCCACATACTTCACCAAAAACATGTATTAAATTCTTTTCGTTGCATGAGATTACTAGGGAGACAAAGATGTTTTACATTAATGAATATATAACTTGTTAAAAGAATTAATATCTACTCTGTGATAGAATTCTATATGTAGTTCATTATCATTACCTGCAAAATTCTATGGAGGTATTGCAATATAATTTCACAAACATTTATCAATTATCGAAACATCTTCTTTAATAAAGGAAGTGCTGAAATGTAAACAGTGTGTTGGTGTAGATTGTCTGAAAGTGACTGACCAACAAACTAGTGGGAAGGGTTTGGGATCGACTACAAACAGTGTTATTGTTAACACAAGAATCTGAGTCAATCTTGAAGAACCAATACACAGGTTCCTATGAAGAATGGGGACTGGCTTGTTTGTAAACTAGTTACCCCTGAATTTTTTTTATCGAATTTCTTGATGTGTGGTATTGTTAATATTTATTGTGCACTAATGAACGTCTACAGTCACAATAATCTGTAGCACTTAGGCAACAAACTTTCAGTAGGACACAAACAAAACGTTCCACCAAAGCGAAAATAAACAGGAGTGAAGATGACCGCTTACAGATGTTTGAAACCAGAAGCGTTACCAACATGTACAATACATTGCAAATAGAATGACTGAAAGAGACGATTTTCGAGCTGTTTTGCCAAACACTAATTGTTTTCTGTAATTTATAATGGAAAGCAAAAGTGTACATGACTGTGATTGTAAAATTATATATATAGCGGTCATTTTTCATTCCAAACCCAGTAAAGTATATATCAATGTAATTAGGAAATAATACAGAATTTAATGAAGTAATAAAACCATTTCGATTTTTCCATCATTCAAAAGCACCCTGTCAGGGAGTCTTTTCTGAAGATATTTATCCCAAATGAAAGCTTGTACGAAAGTGAAACGAGGGGCCTAAGTAGAAAATACATCAAGAGAACTGAGACTTTTTAATGTGGTGCTAGGCTGAAGATTAGTTCGTTAGATAAGATGACTAATGGAAAGGCACTGAATCGAACTGGAGAGGAAAAAAAAGATATGTCAAAAATTGACTAAAAGAAGCGATCGGCAGATAGAATACATCATGAGGTAAGCAATCGTCATTCACTTGTGGGACAGAAATGTAGAGAAACTGTTGACAGAATGCATCGTGAGGCAAGAAATCGTCATTTTGAAAAATTAAGAATGACAGTGGTGGTAAACCTCTTATGTTATTTGATTTTCAAACAGCTGAGCAAAACTGAACGTACTCAGAGATTTCTCTCTTTACTTATTCTGATCAACAGCAAACTGACACACAATATTTATTTTTAGCGCAACGCAATCTCACTTTCAATAATCCCTACAAAAGAATGGCTTGACTAACAATAACTTATACCTTTCATGAATCACTTACCTCACAAAAATCTTCGTTACGCAAACTACTGCAATACAGCGTGCGCCAATACTGCCAGCTAAATAAAAGATTCTAACTACTGAAGGCACTAGCTACTGATAGGCATAGTTAGCAAACGAAAGATTTTGATGGAGAACAAACAATGTATTTACCTTAATAGCGTTCAAAAGTCATAATACATATATCAGTTCATGACATCCAGTATTACAAATTTCCTTTTTCTGACGGACACACGTCCAGATCGTCCGTTCTCAAAACTCTGCAATCTCTCTCCGCACATCCACCACTGCTGGCGGCTCACCTCCAACTGCACAACGCTACGTTCTGTTCACATCCAACTGCCCAACAATACAATAGCAAATATTCCAACAATGCAAACCAGCCACAGACTTCACACAGCACAGTCAGTGATTTTCATACAGAGCGCTACGTGGCGTTACCAACATAAAAACCTAAAGAGCCTACTTACGATTTACTTGTTGGACACAATTGCAGGGAAATGTGGGGAGTAAAATTTGAGTAAGGCGAAGGGCGACTACAATTCTAAGGTTGAAATGGCTGTAGGGAGCGCAGAAAAGACTCACTTGGAGAGCATGCTCTAAACCACTGCAGCAGAACTTATTGTAGGTGTTCTAGGAAACTGTGCAGAAGAGAGGGGCAGAGGGGACGTAATTATCTAAAGAAATATACCTACAGGGGAAGGCATACGGACACAAAATGAAATGCAGGGAGCATGACGTTCAAGAACTCGCTGGCAGTAGTCAAATTTTGGGAGGAGTAGGAAGTTCCTTATAGAAAGATGGAATGGTAAGTGTTTTGTAGGTGTGCATGGTGGTGGAAGGATGCCATGCCTGTGCTCGGCCCGTTTGTAGTTTTTGTCCAATTTTGGATTTTGTACCATATTTTTAGTGGAGTTATGGGGTAATTGACGATAAAAAGTTTGCCCGAGATGTTTCATTGCTTTTCTGCGCTGAATGAGATAGTCGTCCTTGATGGGCTACAAGACGGTAAGGTGGTTCATGCTATGAGTTTCGCAGGGATTCGTAGTTGGGTGTCGCGGTCTCACTACAACTGCTGTGTGTTAAAGTGGAGCCTAAAAGATGTTGTTGTTGTGCTGTGCTGGCCTTCAGTCCTGAGACTGGTTTGATGCAGCTCTCCATGCTACTCTATCCTGTGCAAGCTTCTTCATCTCCCAGTACCTACTGCAGCCTACATCCTTCTGAATCTGCTTGATGTATTCATCTCTTGGTCTCCCTCTACGATTTTTACCCTCAGCGCTGCCCTCCAATACTAAATTGATAATCCCTCGATGTCTCAGAACATGTCCTACCAACCGATCCCTTCTTCTAGTCAAGTTGTGCCACAAACTCCTCTTCTCCCCAATTCTATTCAATACCTCCTCATTAGTTATGTGATCTACCCATCTAATCTACAGCATTCGTCTGTAGCACCACATTTCGAAAGCTTCTATTCTCTTCTTGTCTAAACTCTTTATCGTCCACGTTTCACTTCCATACATGGCCACACTCCATACAAATACTTTCAGTAACGACTTCCTGACATTTAAATCTATACTCGATGTTAACAAATTTTTCTTCTTCAGAAATACTTTCGTTGCCATTGCCAGTCTACATTTTATACCCTCTCTACTTCGACCATCATCAGTTATTTTGCTCTCCAAATAGCAAAACTCCTTTACTAATTTAAGTGTCTCATTGCCTAATCTAATTCCCTCAGCATCACCCGACTTAATTCGACTACATTCCATTATCCTCGCTTTGCTTTTGTTGATGTTCATCTTATACTTTCCTTTCAAGACACTGTCCATTCCGTTCAACTGCTCTTCCAAGTCCCTTGCTGTCTGTGACAGAATTACAATGTCGTCGGCGAACCTCAAAGTTTTTATTCCTTCTCCATGGATTTTAATACCTACTTCGAACTTTTGTTTTGTTTTTTTTATTGCTTGCTCAATATACAGATTGAATAACGCGAACTTGTCGCGCCATAGCAGGCTCGGCTCACGCCTGTGTGTGCCTGGCAGTGCAGACGGAGGATTTATGGCAGGCGCGGCTGGGGTCGGTGCGGCGTCCGCAGACGCCTCCCGCGGAGCGGCCAGTGACGGCCGGGCCGGCGCGCCCTCTGTCGCTTTGCTTGTTACTGGGACGGACCCCACCTCAGGCTCCGAGCGGACCGCGAGTACACACCGCACAGCACCAGACCGGACCCGGCGGCCTTGACAGAGGGCCGCGCACATCCTGCAACGAGCCTGTGAAGAACGGGAAGCGGCCGGCGTCCTCAGGGGCGCGAGACGCCGGCATAAACGCAGGACCGCGCTTAGCTCGTCGCTGTATTCGCTGCAGCTGCCACCGATCCGGGGAGTAGGGCCGGTCGTGCGGGCCGCGAGTACCTCTCACCTAGCTACAAATAACATTTCCAATTCAGCGTCAGATGTTTTTAATGGAGTAGCTCGAAAATTGCACGGAAATCCAGAAATTTACAAGCAACACTCGCGATCCAAAACTTTATGACCACTGCCCACCGCGAGGATGAATGCCTTCAGGTGGCGTAGCAGGCATTTGACGCGGCAAAGAGTGTGTTTAGCCGGAGCAGAGACGAGTGGGGAATAATTCCTGCAACGATACTGGCAGCAGATGGGGAAACCATGGAGGTAAGAATAGAGGGAGACGCCGGACGTCACAGCTGTGAAGCTATGTGAAGCCGAGGGTAGCCATCTCAATCCGACCAAAACATTGCTCCTGTAAGCTTGTGTGCATAGGCTTGTCGCTCGCTTTTGGAAGGATTTTGCGCTATTATGGTGACTCGTGTGGTGTTCGGATGTACGAATCGTTCTGATTGTGATGCGAAATCGAAGGGAATAACATTTCATGTGTAAGTTGTCTCGTTAAGTGTGATTTTACAACTTCATTGTGAATGAACGTGTGCTACATCGGTACTTGTACTATAGCGTGTTTTTCTCCTGTATGATTTTAGATTTCCTAAAAATGCAAGTCGGAAAGCTCTGTGGGAGAATGCCGTGAGGAGGAAGAATTGGCGTGCATCTAAATGGAGCACTATTTGTTCTCAGCATTTCCGAGAAGAGGACATAGACCGGACTTCCATTCAACAGTAAGGCTCCGAGAAAATGCTGCACCATCAGTTTTCCTACACACCCAAAACATTTGCAAAAGGTATGTTAACTCAAAGAATTAAATTCTTAGTTTTCAAGTTCACGTTTCAGTATAATACGTACGTATCGTCGATAATCGAGGTGTTGAGTAGCTCACTTTGTCTTCATCATGTACCAAATTAAAAGCTAACACTACATTAACTGGCCTAAAGTATAGGCCTAAACAAGTCACTGTGTAGATTCGACATTCTATGTACCGTATTTCAGTAAATATTGGTGGCAATGAACAGTATTTCCCAGTAGTGTAACGTAACTGAAATGTCCCAGTACGTATTACAAACAAGATGTATTTATGGGGCTTTGGAGGGAGGGTGTAGCTAACTTAGTTTTCAGTTTCTATTATTTACTTTGTGATACACGTTTATTACTGAATTAACAAAATTGTATCGTTTACATTGAAGGCTAGCTATTCGTAATATTACATTAAAAACCATTTTTAATCAGAAGAAACGCGGAATTTCGCCTTTACGAGATTTTATTTTAAACAACAACTTTGAAACAACCAATCTGATGACGTTACATGCGTATATGGTGCAATTAGCGACTGTAATACACGCAGCGCTATAGCACACTTGCAATGTTTTGGTCAGTGTCATGGCAGCGAGCCACGCCCCCATGGCTTCAAAACGTAGTACGGCAGGGATACGTAGCGCCATCTCCCCTTATTCTTAACTCCACGGGGGAAACCCACTGACATTATCGACTCTGACAATGGGCAGATAAGTATGGCCCACCTCCTGACACCGAAACCTCCAGACCTCAGACACTCAGATCGGTGCCAAACATTGTATGTCGATAGCGTATCGACCAAAACACCGATTTAGTTCGTGCTGTGTGCTGTCATCCAGTACAAGATGCGTAAACGGTGGTTAAAAGTGGAGTGGCCGAGCGGTTCTAGGCGCTAGTCTGGAACCGCGCGACCGCTACGGTCGCAGGTTCGAATCCTGCCTCGGGCATGGATGTGTGTGATGTCCTTAGGTTAGTTAGGTTTAAGTAGTTCTAAGTTCTAGGGGACTGATGACCTCAGAAGTTAAGTCCCATAGTGCTCAGAGCCATTTGAACCATTTGATTAAAAGTAACACCAGAACTAAGGAGTGTGGGTAAACGTTATCTATAAGGCCAGAATGTAAAGATCTGTGGTAGGGGAGTTGATACAGCGTCAGATCGTTGTACGAAAGATCACGAGTTGGAAACTCACCGATAGTGATTTTTTAAACTGATTATGCGTGAAATTGTTATACAGAAGGACATTTTTCTCCCGTCTAAAAGGACGTTTCAGAGTTTGTGGTAATGCTTGGCAATCTGCTTTCGCTTCATTAGTTGGAAGTAGCAAACCTATGGAGAACATTTGTATAGATAGGTGTGGTGTTATCTATACAAATGTACGCCACAGGTTTGCTGCTTTCGACTAACGAAGCGAAAGCAGACTGCTAAAAGAGCATTGCTACAACCTCGGAAAGATCCTTTTTACATGGCACAAAAATGTTCTCCTACATAATAATGTTCGCATAATCTTTAAAAAGAAATCGCTATCAGTAGGTTCCGAACTCGGGACTTTTAGTACGTCAAGCTGAAGCTCTACCAACTTTTTTTTATCTCATTTCGTTCGTTATTGTTGGTTCTATTTGTTCTGGGTGGATGCTTGCTTGTTCAAGTTCATCGTTGAACCATTAACTCAGTTTTTCTTCAGTTTTCTTTGTTACAGAGGACAGCTAACTCTATGACCGAAGACGCTGAGCTACCGTGCCGGCGACCAAGCTCATGTCTGCGTGCTATACACACCTGGAGTTTTGGCCTGGGATGCGATGTAGTATGACAGCAGGAGCACTCTCGTGGTTATCCCACGCTCCGTGATTGCAGATTTGGACATCAATCCGGTGATTCGGCCGTTCATGAGCAGTCTTCAAACGGCTCTGGGCACTATGGGACTTAACATCTGAGGTCATCAGTCCCCTAGAACTTAGAACTACTTAAACCTAACTAATTGCCCGAGGCAGGATTCGAACCTGCGACCGTAGCGGTCGCGCGTTTCCAGACTGAAGCGCCTAGAACCGCTCGGCCACTACAGCCAGCAGCAGCCTTCCATGGTGTGTTTTCCAACAGGATAATGTTCGCCCACATATCGCTGTTGTAACCTAACATGCTCTACAGTGTCGACATGTTGCCTTGGTCTGCACGATCACCAGATCTGTCTCCAGTCTCCAGTGGAATATCAAATGATAACAATTACAGCGTCATCCACAACCAGAGTTACCCGTCCCTGTATTGACCGAACAAGCGCAACAGGCATGTAACTCCGTCCCCAAACTGACATGTACAAAACAATGCATGCACGTTTCCATGCTTGGACTCAACATTCTGGCTGTTACACCGGTTATTAATGTACCAGTATTTCACATTTTCAGTGGCTAATCTCTCGCTTACAATAACCTTGATCATGCAATGTTAATCAGTTACATATGTTACCTATACGAAAGTAGTCCAGAAATGTCGTTACTTTACATTAATTATTTTGTGGTGTTTGCTTCTTTTTTCGTCAGTGTACATATGTAGATCCATTTTTATAATATGTATGGTTGTACATGCTACCATGGCACCATCTCGTCCACACTTGTTGCTGCAGGTATGCTCAGATATGAGCCAAAGAGTTAACTGAGTTAATTTTATGTCACCACTAGAAGCCATTGGCAATAGACGTTCTGTGCTATTGCATGGATTAAGGATACAGGTGGAGGAAGGTTAGTCGTCAGATATTCTTCCGGAAGACCAATAATTTCTAAACACAATACCGCTACACAGTCTTCTGGGATATTACTGAGATGTTCTGTGAAATACATGATAGTACGGGGCTTTCAATTTACAATATTATTAGGAGATTTTGTTCTTAACTATTTCCAACCTACGTGGTTTAATTAAGTATTTGACTGAATATCCATTTCAAGTCTAAATTCAGTGTTTACATATACGAGAGGCATCATACTCATTGCACGACACTGATTGAGGTAACGAAATTCATGCGATAACAAATATCCACGTATGCAGATGGCGGTAATATCGGCTACACAAGGTGTAAAAGGGCAGTGCATTGGCAGAGCTGCCGTTTGCACTCATGTGATTTACGTAAAAGGTTGCCGACGTGATTATGTCCGCTTGACAGGTATTAACAGACTTGGAACGCGGACTGGTAGTTGGAGCTAGACGCTTGGGACATTTTCATTTCCTAAATCATATTCCGAGATCCACAGTGTTAAGAGTGTGCCAAGAATACCAGATTTCAGGCATTACTTCTCACCACAGGCATCACCACGGACAACGCAATGGCCGACGGCCTAAACTTAACAAACGAGAGCAGCGGCGTTTGCATAGAGCTGTCAGTGTTGACACACAACAGTGCGTGAAATAAACGCAGAGATTAATTGTGGGACGTACGACGAACGTATGCTTTAGGACAGGGCGATTAATGGATTATGGTAGCAGACGACTTGGAGACCCTTTCCAGGCAATCGAAACTTCACTTTCCCAAACAACGTCGTCGCGTCATCGGGCCTCAATTGTTTCTGACTAATTTCGAGAACATTCTGGACAATTCGAGCGACTGATTTCCCCGCCCATCGAAATTTATGGGATATAGTCGAGAGGTCAGGTCGTACACAAAATCCTGCACCGTCAATACTTTCGCAACTATGAACCGCTATGGAGGCAGCGTGACTCAATATTTCTGCAGTACACTTCCATCGACTTGTTGAGAGAATGGCACGACGAAATGCTGCACTGCTCTGAGCAAAAGGATAGCCAGCTCGATACTGGCAGGTATCCCACGACGTTAGTCAGCTCTGTGTAGGCTAAAAACACACACACTATACAGGATGTACCTAAAATGAATGTAGAAAATGAGTGAGTGATATTCACACGGCAACCCACATCAGCATCATTTAGCATAAGGCGCCAGGCGTCGTTGAACAAAGACACGCGCCGCCAAGAGCGTAGGCACAGAACATGCCGTCCGCGCCGCCGTGCCAACAGGTCTACACAGGGCAACGTTATCAATGTATTTGTGGCATCAAAGTAAATGATAATTCGAGGTGAAATTCTATAGCCATACTTAAAAATAGTCATAAAAAGTGTTCGAAAATGCGCCCCCCCTCCCCCGCTTGAATGATTACCGCACTCTTTGAAACACTCCTGGAAACGTGGAAATTGCGTCGGAGGCTGCCATAATGTGTGAGACGCCCGCTAAAACCGACGGGCAGAACAGGTGATTAGGATTGTGGAAAGGGCCAAATAAGGTGGCGGTCAGTTTCACTTCAAATTGTAATTCATTGTAATTTAATAACACTTTTAAACCAAAACGGCACATAGCCGAACCTTTACATCTACGAGTTTCAAAATCCAATTCTTTCGCATCTGAAGGCCTCCAAACGAGAAATCTTAAAAAGCAACAAGATAAATTTCAAGGGACTGAAGACATGCAGTTAAAATTGCAAATAAAATAATTAAAATACACACACATATATATATCACAGCTCGACGGAAAGCCTCAAAGCAAAAGTGGATAGAACAAACATATACAAGGTGCAACACAAACGGCTGAAGGTCACAATTAAATTTCAAAATTTTAAAATATATTACCATAATCTTTTAAGGCAGAAGGCCGCAATGTTTTCGCTTAAGGGGACATTTTGAGAATAAGGCTTTAAGTGGCTGAAGGCCCACAGTTGATTTTCCAAAAATTCAAAAATGCCTTAACCTTTAAATTTTCAAGGGCCGCAAGCACACTAAATGAAAAAGCAATGCAACGACAATAACTAAATTTAAGAATAAGGTTTTAAGCGGCTGAAGGCCCGAAATTGATTTACATAAAACACAATAAAAAAAATTCTTTTAAAGCATTTGCTATAATAGATTACCAGCAGACCATTAAACACCAATGAAAAGGACAGTATAGACAACAGCACTCAAACACCTCCAAGAGGGAGGGGGGGGGGGGGGGTTGCCCTCGAAACATTAACGTTCACTTAGGTGAGACAGGTGGAGGGCCCAACTACAGTTGAACGGTCGGTAACCCAACAAAGAGACAGTCACGGACTGACCGACCAAACGACTTGCTAGCCACCAATTAGTACATAAAAACTCGAAGATCAAACCGTTACTGATGTCACTATCCACGGTGAAATATGTATTAAGCTGTCAAAACTACACACCATGTTGGACAGCGACAACAGGCGAGGAAAGGACGCTGCCTGAAAAAATGGCTCTGAGCACTATGGGACTTAACATCTATGGTCATCAGTCCCCTAGAACTTAGAACTACCTAAACCTAACTAACCTAAGGACAACACACAACACCCAGCCATCACGAGGCAGAGAAAATCCCTGACCCCGCCGGGAATCGAACCCGGGCGCGGGAAGCGAGAACGCTACCGCACGACCACGAGATGCGGGCGACGCTGCCTGAAATTACATTAGTGGCCAGGACAGGTAACCAGAACACTAACGGCCACAAGGCAGAAAATTCCGCTGGTGCACTTGAATTGCAGTGAACCAATATAGTTAATCCCACTGCACGGCGGCTCGATTTCACTACTACAAACACTCGGTGTTGCTCACAGGAAAAGCTCCCCAACAGCGAACCACCGAAGTGAACGTCAAAACATGAACGGACGTGGGTTGGGTACTTAACACACCACTCAACTTTGACGCCCTGGGTCGGTGAGCCAGCGATCGGATAAATACCTGTTTGCGTCCAGTCGCCTGGGCAACATCTGTGGCGACCATATTATTGCATACCAAGGCAGTCCGAACGTTGACAGCGAAGCCATCTTGGTGACGATGAATCAAAGGTGGCGTGCGGACTTTTCCGTACCCACACGTGTTGACTGCGGCTGTTGGACATACCGTCTCGCGTAAAGAACGATGCCTCATCCGTAGAAAGTACGCGGTTCGGAAAGCCCGGTTGGATGGCATGTCTTTCTAAAAACCACTGCCAGAATTTAGTTCTACGTGGAGAATCGTCTGGATTAAGGGCGTGAACCGTCTGAAGGCGGTAGGGATGTAAATAATCTTCATACCGCACAAGCCAAATTGTGGAATGGCTTACACCCATTTCCAGTGTAACACGCCTCTGGCTGGTTGAGGGTGTGTTTTCCAGCAGTGGCAACGCCTCCTGTTCAAGCCCTGGTGTACGCACAGCCTGATGAGCACGCTCAACAGGCCTTCGCCTCTGTAACATAAAATGAATACACCGGCTTCCGAAGTAGGCTTTAAATGCACTGCGCCATTACGAGACCGTGCCAGTGGAAAACTGCCTCTCGTAGTGACCTGTGGATGCCAGTGGATCTGCCACTCGACGATTTGGAAATCGCTGAAAGTGCAAACGTTGGGCAGCGTTGAGCAATTCCATCCGCTGCCCCGTAAGCACAGTGCATGTCTGCCATTTCCTCACAAGAAAAGCTCTCAATTTCCTGTCTCCTCCACGTAGAAGCAAACGCAAGAGTGTCCACGTCTGATGACAAACTAACGAAGGGCGAATCAGTGTGTACAGATGCTGCCCTCTATGTAACACCTATCAAACAGGCATTTGCACAGCCAGAAGCAACGTCTTCACGTCCCAGTACGAGGCTGAAAACCAGTAGTGTTTTCCCGCCTGGTATATTCGCAACTATGTCGACTGCGGCGTTTGAAAACAAAAGTCATACAGGGTGATTCAAAAAGAATACCACAACTTTAGGAATTTAAAACTCTGCAACGACAAAAGGCAGAGCTAAGCACTATCTGTCGGCGAATTAAGGGAGCTATAAAGTTTCATTTAGTTGTACATTTGTTCGCCAGTTCAGCCAATAAAGTTTTTGGTCCCTTTTTCTTCGAAGGTGCTACTGTAACTGGACTACAGTATCTGGAGATGTTAGAGAATTGGCTGTTCCCTCAGCTCGAACAAGAAGCACAACAATTCATATTTCAGCAGGATGGAGCGCCACCACATTGGCACTTATCTGTCCGTAACTACCTGAACGTCAACTACCCGAGGCGATGGATCGGCCGCCAGGCAGCCCGTGACAGAGCACTTCATCACTAGCCTCCAAGAAGCCCTGATCTTACCCCCTGCGATTTTTTCTTATGGGGGTATATTAAGGATATGGTGTTTCGGCCACCTCTCCCAGCCACCATTGATGATTTGAAACGAGAAATAACAGCAGCTATCCAAACTGTTACGCCTGATATGCTACAGAGAGTGTGGAACGAGTTGGAGTATCGGGTTGATATTGCTCGTGTGTCTGGAGGGGGCTATATTGAACATCTCTGAACTTGTTTTTGAGTGAAAAAAAAACTTTTTAAATACTCTTTGTAATGATGTATATCAGAAGGTTATGTTATGTTTCTTTAATTAAATACACATTTTTAAAGTTGTGGTATTCTTTTTGAATCACCCTGTAAATCTTCAACCCAACGTCTCTTTTACTTTGACGACACAAATACAACAAAAGTGTTGCCTTGTAGACCTGCCACCATGACGTCTCGGATGACATATTGTGTGTCTACCCTATTGGCGCCGTGTGACGCTGTTCAACGACGCCTAGGGCCGTACGCTAAGGGATGCAGACATGGGTTGTTATATGAAGTACGCTTGTTATGATCCACTCTGATTCTGTACATTTTTGCAGATACACTCTGTACAATTTTTGGACAGATTCTTGATGAACGATCAACTACAGTTTCAAATCATTTCCACTGTGCTTGTATTCAGTAACTTTGTGTGTCTCTGACTATGTCTTATACATTTGTGGTCAGATTAAGTTTGTAATTTACTTTATAGAACATAAATATTGATGTATTACTGCATCATATGTTAGTAGTGAAGGGCTCTACTTAGCTGCTCATGGCAGTAGATAATTTTCATTACACATCGCAGCACTTACATATGCTGTACACTTCTTGTATTATTTTATTTGGTTTACAGCTACAATTTCTTTCAGCTAATGCTGTACCTTGTCAGAGTCACCAACTTACATCCAAACGTCACTACCATGATACAGAGAAAATTGATTTTTTCTAGTTGCTTCAATAATAAGTTTTATTTTGTGTGTTAACAGCTTCACTTTCTCCGCATTGTTTATCATTTCTGCCACAAATCTTATTACGTGGTATCACTACTTGTGCTCAGTGTACATAACATCATACACTAACACTTATGAGAAATTTTTTCTTAATTCCTTTGCATGAGATCAATTATTTATGTACTTTGCTGTACTTAGCAGAATTTGGATGCCTGACTCTGGAAGCAGCGTATACTAATAACAAGTGAGCATCTGAAAGTGGGATACTTTGTAGTTTCTAGATCAGTTAAATGAAAGTGAAAATATATATGCATGTTTCGAGGTATCATAATAAGTTTGAACAGTGATCTGTGTTCAAGTAATGTAAAAAATGCATCGCTAGTTTTGTGTGTGAATAATTGTAGTAACTAACGACATTTCGGTGGACAACTTTTTTGTTGCTCGATGTTGTCGCTATGTTGGACCTTTTCTGATCCTTTAAGAGGAATATAAAATTAACTTAGGGAGTGATAATATTATTACTTTTTCATTTATATTCCTGTAACACTGATGTATATGCTTATTTCTAGTCTTTTGTAGAGCCTGTATTACTACAAATGTTATCTGCATTATTACGTTCTTTAATGATGTTTTCTGTACCTTTGTAACTGTATTCTCATGACATTAGTAAATAAATGAGAAAATTCAAACATTAATTTGACATATGATGATTAAAGGATACGATCATTATGATGCTATGTGTTACTCGTACTTGACTAGCTTGAAACCAATATTATTTCTGTCGTCACGTAATTGTGACGGATGTGACCTGTAATTGTTGTTCTCCTGGTTTCGCGTCCCGCCATTGTCACTGTCATTTGCGTTGTAAGAATAGCCCTGTCGTGTCCAGTTATTATTGTCGTTGCCAGAATTCTTAACTGTCTGGAGAATTCAGATTGTTCAAAGTGTTTCATCATTATAATTAAGTTATGATGATCTTGTGGAACACTGTGTGCAAAATTTACTTTGGAGTAAAAAATGAAGCCCCTAAGCCTCACTGAGTCTCTAAAATATACGATGTTGACCTTCGTATGCAAGTCAGGTAAATTAAAAATACGGCGAGAATGATTAAACTGAACACACACACACACACAGTTATCTGCAGAAAACTGAAAACTCGACCTTGCAGCCCACTTCTCTAACCTCCACACTGAAAGTTGCAACTGACAGGTCGCTGTTGCAACACATGATGAGAAACAGAAACCAGCAAAACCGTCCACAAATAAGGAGCATTATACAGCACTGTGCCGTAGTCGTGATACTGTTTATGGGTATGGCAAAGAAGGTAACACTGCTCTGAGGAGCACCATTCTCCTGCTCAAAACGATCCAACAGCATGTCACCAACTCACTCGGCCTTAAAAGAGCACTTAGACATGAAGAACCGTACAAATATGGGGAGCTGTCCATGAAAGACCCACTGATGGAGTTATACGAGAATACTGAGTCTCCAAGTAGTGTCATATGCCTTACTGATGTCAAAGAATATACCCAGACAGTGATGTTAACGAAGGAAAGCCTCCCAAAGAGCCGCCTCTAGCAGGGTCAGGTTGTAGACAGTGAACTGAGATCTCCGGAATACACAATGAGAGCGACTAAATGACATTGAAACGAATGTGGTTCGAGTTTTCAGCGAGGTGGCGCAGTGGTAAGCACACTGGACTCGCATTCGGGAGGACGACAGTTCAAACCCGAGTCCGGCATCCTGATTTAGGCTTTCCGTGAGTTCCCTAAATCGCTTCAGGCAAATACCGAGATGGTTCTACAAAAGGGCACGGTCGACTTCCTTCCCCATCCTTCCCTAATACGATGGGACCAATGACTTCGCTGTTTGGTTCCCTCCCCCAAATCAGCCAATCCTGTTTTACGGTTTTATGATCTGTCCAACTTGTTTCCGCAAGTTTTAAGATGTTATTAATATCTTACAGAGTGCCTGGCTAAGCCATTTTTAGTAAGTAGTGAGCCGACCACATTTCCCTGAGCTTTTATTTGAGCTCTTGTGTGACTGTATTTCAGTTTTAATCCCATGTCCAGCACCTTTCACTCTCCTACGTCGTATTAAAGCCTGTGATATAGACTGACTGTGTGGGTCAACTCGAGTGAGATGGGGGTGAGTGAATGAGTGGCATTTTATGAGTTTCTTCCTCAATGTGTGACAACAATGTTTGATGTTTTATCCGCATTCGTTTCTTTTAATATATGTAAGGGCGCTGATAGCCTCGGTGTTGAGCGTCTGTAAGGTTCAAACACACACAAGCTATGCAACGACTGCGTGTTTTAATGGGAAAAAACCTTGCATGGGACTGGGACGTCCAAGCACAAGCAGAGTTTGAAGGTGTCCAGGCTGTTTTGAAGGTTCCTTTCCTGTCATATCCTGTTTTAAATAGAAAAAAATTGCTCTACGCTTAGACAAGTTTAAAATAAGTCTTGGCACTGAATTTTTCCCACTATTTCAAGTAGATAGGATTATTCCTTTGTGAGCCAGTTGATCACTCGTTGTAAATGCAACTATTTAGGCACTGAGCTAGAAGCTTTGACCGTTGTGCGGGGTTCTGTGAAATTAAGATGTTACTTGTTTGGTCGGGTGACCAAGGTCTATACAGATCGCCAGGCTCCAGGATTTTTGATGAATGCAAGGTTGACTCATGGTCATTAAGCCAGATGGGCGTTATATGTACAAAACTTCAGTTTTATGATTATGTACATTCCTGGTAAAATAACGTTGTTGTAAAGACTCTTTCAAGATGTCCTCTAGGGTTGAATAATGGGACCAAGCTTGATCACAATAAAAATAATTTCAGTGTCATTACGTGTTCCCTTGAGAATATTATGGAAGAGAAAGGTGAAGGTGGAGGGGAGAGATAAGAATAATTTTGCCATAAGGCAGTTTTGTCTGATTTGAGATTTTGCTTAAGAGAAGAGAGACAAATATTTCATACTAGGTTGTCTATATTTCTGACAAATTAGTCAACAAAGCGATTTGACATAATCCCTTGAGTTATGCACACAGACCAACGAAAGCAGTGCCCCACCCCAGAAAATTACTGTCTGTAATTTTCCCATGATATTTAGGAAATTTTGTTATTTTTAAGTTGCTTTAATGAAAATGAACCTTTATTGAAAAAATTACGTAAATGAGCCACTCGTATATAGATGGGAAATAATGTACGCAACAAATGAGATGTAGCATTGTAGTAAATAAATTACAAATTGCATGAACTTTCTAAAAGAATAAAATCAAATCAAAATCTATGTCTTATTGTTTATGGCTCTGTATTTCGGTAAGATGTATAATCAGAACAGATTTTACGTTCCATTTCCTCCGTTTGAGCAAAGCAAACGCATTGATTAAGTAATTGAGATCAAATTTGGGAGTTGCGTCGTATTTTTCCGACAGGATAGTAGAATTTGACAGTCTGAATCACCTATACTCGACATCAGGCAGCTTTTATCATCTTTGATATGCTGTTGAAAAGGTGCTGCTGTTACTACAACTGTCATAATTACCCTCAAAGTTACTTTTGTTTAGATAAGCATCTTGTAACCCATACTACGGAAAAAAGCTTCAAAATATCCAAATTGGAAGATGTATCAGCGCTGTTCGTAATGTCTTGCTGCTGGCGTTTGAAAGCAGCTAATTCGTTACCTAGTTTAGGTGTATCGATATTTTTCCCATGTTTAGCATTAAAATCTGCTGTATGTTTTTCAGAAGGAGATACAACGTTCTCATTTAACAATATGTTTTGTAGCAACTAAGTAATTTATTGACTGTTTAGCTAGCCAGGAATTGCTTCATAAAATTACATACTTGCCACTCATTAAACCTGATAACTAAGCAAAATTGTAGAGGTTTCGTCTAATTTTTGCTGTGTGTTATAGATATTTTAGACTTACGAAAACTGAAACACCTGGCTTTTCTGTGAAACTGTCTTGAAAGTGCTACTGCATTGGGCTGTATTATTACTGTAGCTACGTGCGTTACTGTCAGGCGGTCTCTAAAGCAGTTGGTACCCATATCAGACACCGAAGAATCGGCAAACATTTGTTCGCCACGTCTCCTTTGCCCTACCACGCCACACTCTGCCTGCTGCTGCCATTTAGCAGTGCTACTCAGCTGCTGCTGGAGTACGAGTTATTCTTTGAGTTTTACTGTCCTTCTTAATACATGTAGATAAACCGAATATCACGCAGTTTGGGACCACACTATCTGATGGGTTGGTAAAATTCCACCTTGGAAACCATACTGTTTGTAACGGGAAACATACTGACGCATTCTGTTGACACTAGACGTCACAGGAAAGTCGTGATGGGCAGCATTTTTTTTTTTCGGGCTAAATCCAGCTACACATTTCAAAAAAGAAATTGAAAATACCTGCTTAAACACCAGAGAAAGTGCATCTGACGACCCGTATGAGGCACACTATGTGCTGTTGCTGTGTGTGTGTGTGTGTGTGTGTGTGTGTGTGTGTGTGTGTGTCTGTGTGTGTGTTGTGTGTGTACAAACATTTACAGAAGCTGATATGTAGAATATTGTCATTGTCTGATTTAAATTTAATCTTAGAATTTGTGTGTATATTGTTGTGTGTATGTATTATGTAATTAATTTCAGCCATAAGCATAAACGAATCACTTTGTCAATCTCACGCATTAATTTAAAATTTTGTTCAGTGTATGAATGTGTCAACTATCGAAGACAGTTACCTTCTTTTAATGACAGACAACTCAATTTGAACCAATTAATTTTCTTTAACTTTACACCATAACTAAGGTTTTTCACTGTCTTATCATCGTCATGTAGATCATTCTTAGTCAAGAAGTGAGACACATTGCTTCTTTTTGTCTAATACAAACTATGAATGCTTTGCCAAGATGTCTCTTGAACATTATGTGAAAGTCATCACGTATATAATTTGCAAACTCAGTGGATTAACACTGTGTAATATCAAACCGAAAGGCTCTCCATCATGTTATCCAGACTTAACTCATTTACAAAACAATTATTTTAACTAGTTGTTGCATTAATAGATAGATTTTTGTTTTACAAATATGGTAAGCTATCTTTTACGAGGGAACAATTGAAAGGAATGGGGGAAAGAAATACAGTAGAAGAAGAATGGGTAGCTCTGAGGGATGAAGTAGTGAAGGCAGCAGAGGATCAAGTAGGTAAAAAGACGAGGGCTAATAGAAATCCTTGGGTAACAGAAGAAATATTGAATTTAATTGATGAAAGGAGAAAATATAAAAGTGCAGTAAATGAAGTAGGCAAAAAGGAATACAAACGTCTCAAAAATGAGATCGACAGGAAGTGCAAAATGGCTAAGCAGGGATGGCTAGAGGACAAATGTAAGGATGTAGAGGCTTATCTCACTAGGGGTAAGATACATACTGCCTACAGGAAAATTAAAGAGACCTTTGGAGATAAGAGATCCACTTGTATGAAAATCAAGAGCTCAGATGGAAACCCAGTTCTAAGCAAAGAAGGGAAAGCAGAAAGGTGGAAGGAGTATATAGAGGGTCTATACAAGGGCGATGCACTTGAGGACAATATTATGGAAATGGAAGAGGATGTAGATGAAGATGAAATGGGAGATACGATACTGCGTGAAGAGTTTGACAGAGCACTGAAGGACCTGAGTCGAAACAAGGCCCCCGGAGTAGACAACATTCCATTGGAACTACTGACGGCCTTGGGAGAGGCAGTCCTGACAAAACTCTACCATCTGGTGAGCAAGATGTATGAAACAGGCGAAATACCCTCAGACTTCAAGAAGAATATAATAATTCCAATCCCAAAGAAAGCAGGTGTTGACAGATGTGAAAATTACCGAACAATCAGTTTAATAAGCCACAGCTGCAAAGTACTGACACGAATTCTTTACAGACGAATGGAAAAACTAGTAGAAGCTGACCTCGGGGAAGATCAGTTTGGATTCCGTAGAAATACTGGAACACGTGAGGCAATACTGACCTTACGACTTATCTTAGAAGAAAGATTAAGGAAAGGCAAACCTACGTTTCTACCATTTGTAGACTTAGAGAAAGCTTTTGACAATGTTGACTGGAATACTCTCTTTCAAATTCTAAAGGTGGCAGGGGTAAAATACAGGGAGCGAAAGGCTATTTACAACTTGTACAGAAACCAGATGGCAGTTATAAGAGTTGAGGGACATCAAAGGGAAGCAGTGGTTGGGAAGGGAGTAAGACAGGGTTGTAGCCTCTCCCCGATGTTATTCAATATCTATATTGAGCAAGCAGTAAAGGAAAGAAAAGAAAAAATTTGGAGTAGGTATTAAAATCCATGGAGAAGAAATAAAAACTTTGAGGTTCGCCGACGACATTGTAATTCTGTCAGAGACAGCAAAGGACTTGGAAGAGCAGTTGAACGGAATGGATGGTGTCTTGAAGGGAGGATATAAGATGAACACCAACAAAAGCAAAACGAGGATAATGGAATGTAGTCGAGTTAAGTCGGGTGATGCTGAGGGTATTAGATTAGGAAATTAGACACTTAAAGTAGTAAAGGAGTTTTGCTATTTGGGGAGCAAAATAACTGATGATGGTCGAAGTAGAGAGGATATAAAATGTAGACTGGCAATGGCAAGGAAAGCGTTTCTGAATAAGAGAAATTTGTTAACATCGAGTATAGATTTAAGTGTCAGGAAGTTATTTCTGAAAGTATTTGTATGGAGTGTAGCCATGTATGGAAGTGAAACATGGACGGTAAATAGTTTGGACAAGAAGAGAATAGAAGCTTTTGAAATGTGGTGCTACAGAAGAATGCTGAAGATTAGATGAGTAGATCACATAACTAATGAGGAAGTATTGAATAGGATTGGGGAGAAGAGAAGTTTGTGGTACAACTTGACCAGAAGAAGGGATCGGTTGGTAGGACATGTTCTGAGGCATCAAGGGATCACCAATTTAGTATTTGAGGGCAGCGTGGAGGGTAAAAATCATAGGGGGAGACCAAGAGATGAATACACTAAGCAGATTCAGAAGGATGTAGGTTGCAGTAGGTACTGGGAGATGAAGAAGCTTGCACAGGATAGAGTAGCATGGAGAGCTGCATCAAACCAGTCTCAGGACTGAAGACCACAACAACAACAACAACATCTTTTACAACTATTAATGTCCATTTCAGTACATCCATTGCAGATGACGAACTGCGACTATTATTTGAATTGGTGATTTATGTGGTAATAAATATGCACTGGTCGTTTTTTATTTGTTTTTTGTTTTTTTGGTAGGATTTATCTAACCATGAACATGTTTACGAGCCACTGCAGGCTCGTCATCAGATGGAGGAGTTACAAGAACAACAGCTCCATCTGATGATTAGCTTGCAATGGCTCGAAAATATGCTTATGGTTGAATAAATCGTACCAAAAAACTAAAAAAGCAACTGGTTGCATATTTATTACCAGCTAAATCTCCACTGTAACTTCCTCTAGCATTTACGGTGCTGGACTTTTAGACAGCTGCCATTTCCTGTCGACTGGCTAAAATATTAGGCTTTTTTGGAGCTGCAATTCGTGTGTACAAATATGTAGTTGGAATTTCAAATACATGTTTAGATTTATTAAATTTTCTACTTTTAATGTACATATTTTGGTATTGCTACTATTAAATCTTGAGGTCACAAATGAAACTTCAATTTAACAGTAATCATCGCAGAAAAAATTTGAAAAGGAATTCCAGTATTCAAATTCGTGAGCAAACATGTGATATTTCTGTTTATATTTCTATTAAAGCAAATTCACGTCTAAATAAACACACAAAATACAGGTTCGAAACAAGATTTAGAATTCATAGTGGAGTACAGTGTGATATAGGAATATGGAGAGATACACAGTCTAACATTATATCCACTCGATTCTTATGCTCAGATTCATTTTCTGATGAACCTGCGTATAAGTTCTTCATGATAACACAATCTGTGAAAACAATAAACCTATTCAGTAACTTTTCTTCAAAAAAGTCTAGAATTACTACAATTTTCAGATGACGATTAATTTGAGTCTTCATCAAATACTTCGTTTTCATCATCTGCAGACTTGTCAAGCCATGTTTTCCGAAAGTTTCCCCTCTTCACTGCACATTTTTGACTCAAGATCAACATAAAAGTACACAAAATGCACGAAACAGAGACAACTCAAGCGTCACCTAATGCGTAGAAAGCAACAGAACGTAACAAAGGTTTCAAAAACGATTAATTTTTCAAGTGATACCGCTACTGTCATCTAGCTGTCACGGCAGAAACAACGATGTCTGCAGACCTCACAGATGATTCTCAGAGCTACAAAAATACATTCGACGCCATGCGAAATCACTGTAGCTGGTGTGACGTAATATTACACCCGTCGCGCATTCCCATTTCCCGCAAGCGCTGTAATATTACGTCAACAGCACAGAAAGTGCTAGCTGTCTCCTCCAACTGTTCCAGTTGACAAGGAGGGGATGATGAAAGTTGCCAATTCATTACCACTTCCCAGTTTCGGCACACAATTTTTGCTTTTCTCAAATCGCAAGTTTATCTTCCCTGTGCTTTGCATGTTTGTCCTGCGATTACTTGAAACATACTCTTTGAGAGGTCGCTGTGTGACTCCTCTGATGCTTTTCGTATCTATGGAGCCTTGTTGAACCCTCATCAAATGAGAATGCTTCAAGAGTTTGGAACATAAGGAGGTATAGTTTCGAAGGAGTTACCACCATACTGCGTCTGAAATCTATTTCCGGCATTCGATTTGGCACGTGGTCTGCTCTGTTCTGCTCCCTGGTTTGTCTAATGTCGATATGAGCTGGTAAGGAGTTTCTCCAGTGTTGAAGGTAATGGGTGAGATGTCTAACAATACATGCCCTAGTGTCTAACAGGTGATGTGTAGGTTATTTCGGTCGTACTTTATAAATATCTGCACAGTTGTCTTGTCATCAGTCCGTGTATAGAACTTGTGATGGTATCCTTACACATGGTGAAAGGAAGATAGAGTTCGCTCACTTTTCGTCAAATGCAAGCCGATCATAGTTTCGATAAATATCTTTTCAATCCATTCTGTTCTACAACAGCTCTCCTCGCTAGAAGTTGTGTACTGAGAATGTGGAATTTTGTTACTGTGTCCAAGAAATTTACATGTATTGGGAAACCATTTGGGTTTTGTGAATGTCTGCACTGTTTTGAGAACTATATATATATATATATATATATATATATATATATATATATATATATATATATATATATGTTTGCACTTCTCTTAATATTAATACTCGGTAATAATACTCTCTGCCGTGGCAATCATATTATTGCAGAGATGCTTTGCATGCAGGATTTGAATTTCTGGTGCGTTTCTTGTCATGACTATTCCTGCCTCTGCCCCTTGCCACCCCAGCTATTGTCTAGTTCCATTCGAGCTGTAAATACTTTATTTTACTGGCGAATATTGACACTGTTTTTTGATATTGCGTATTAAACCACTGAGGCGGGTAGCAACTGAAATATTATATTTTTATTGGTCGGCCATCCTTTTTGCGGGAGCTACGGTAACAATAGATATACAAAACGGACTACGCAGAAACACACATACATATAAACAAAGCAATAAGAGACGAAGAACAATGGGCTCAGCTAAATGCATTGAGAAACAGTATTTCAAAAACAACACATGAAGAGTACCTGCAAACACGACATAACAAACATTCCTATATGCAGGGTAACAACAATTACCAGAGGGTGGCCAGCGACACTCACAGTTACAGTGAAAACGTTTGCACTGAAGAGTAACAGAAGGAGGAAGACAAGATGTAACAGTAAATAAGCGTAAGGTGCTGGAGATCTAGCCAAGAAAGCGTGAAATGTTGTACACGGATGAGCACTTAAAGGCTACTGTATAGGAATAGAAATACTATTTCTCTGCTACTAATCAAACTTTTTTTGTGACTGGTGCTCAACAGCTCGAAGAAACCATTCCGATGTATTCACGCCAGTCACAGTCGGCGATGGCACTAACAGATCTCTTCTCTTTCTTATCATCTTTTTACCTTCTTCTTAAAACAAGAAAGTTTTATTTATATTTCAGCTTTCCATTTTTGTTATTTTAAAAAAGCATTATTCTTTGACAAATGCAGTAGATAAAAACCAAACAAAACTAAATAAAACTACAAAAGAGATGACAAACGGAAACCGTAAGATGTACGCCCTGTTTTAAAACATTGGGTAACAGGTCTTTAATTTTGCAGTAAATAAATAAGTCTCTTCAGCGGTTCCTAATTTTTCCCATGTTTTAGAGCCCAGATGTCAAGAGCTTAGCAAGGAAAATTGTAGCGTAGTATCTATGATGTATTGCTTTATTTAATACCGACTATGACGGAAGTGTTTGCCCTTTGCTAAACTCATCAGTTTCAATTACGTAGTTGCGTTTGCACTTGTGATTTACCAGAAATTATTATCTTATTTTTATCGTGGGTATTTGAAACTTTCAGTTACCCATTGGCCAAACAAACGATTAATTTGCTAGTGGCAACTCAATGAGAGGACACTGTAAGTTGTAATATTGAAGTTGAGATATAATAGCCTTATAAATTCAAAAATATTTTGTAATTACAAATATGCATTATCTTTCTGTTTAACGCTATAAATAAAGACACAATTGAGGACAACAGCTCAGAATCGACTATAAATAACCAGGAGGAGGATAAAACTAAATTACAACAAGAAAAAAGAACTTCCACTGTTATAGCCGAAATCCAAGGGAGGAAGGATTTACACATTCTCATTCTATCTATGCTTGCTGCCGAGCTGCTCTCCTTGTAATCTACCTCTTTTTCTTTTGTCTTCATTCCATACCTACATGGGATTGGCATGGTTATTATCAGATTTGGTATTGTTGATGTTAGAAGATGGTCGGATGCCCTTCCTGCTGTCAGTTGTTCTCTTTGTATTCGTTCAAAATAATTCAGTCTGTAGAGTTAGATATTTTGCAGCAATACATTTCTCGTTACAAGAGAATTTTAGGTGTGCAAGGCGTTGGATTTTGTGAGTAAGTCAAGAAATATGTACGGACACTGTTAGACTGTCTTCCTGTGAGCCTTACTACGACGCGTACATTGTTGTTATCTGGAATATAAACAGTTTGCTGATTTATTAATTATCTGCATGTTGCATATGAATTTGCATATTTGGCTCCTTTCACCGGGCGAAATCATGACAGAAGAGGAACAGGAACAGGCAGACAGAGCCAATGCTTCTGCACCCGCGCCCCCGCTTAATCCCCTCCGCTGTCATACCGTACGAGTCGGCAACAATTAAATTACCAAACTACGCAAGCTTTTAGTCACACGTCCATTGTTTCAGTTTAGCTTTCTTTTTACTTGTACACAGTTGAACGTGTGTACAACGTGTAGCGTGTAACGTGTTGTGCGCCATGCTGCCCGAAAAATGAAACGTCGTTTCATATATAGCTGACCATCCTGGAACATATACATACGACGGAATTCTTTTATACTGTCGAGTTTGCGAGAAAAACTTTTCGTGCAAAACAAAACTGTAAATAGACCAGCACACCAAGACAAGTCTTCATATCGCAGGAATGCAGAAAAAGGGCCACGTCAACAACTTCTGACAACAGCAAGTTGCAGTAGCAGGGATTTGTCGAGATGTAACTAAAAAAGTTGGTTTAACATGGATCTATGTGAATCATTCATTGCAAGGAACATTCCTCTTCACAGACATACAAACCCTATCCTCAAAGGCTTCCAGCGCAAAACTTGCTTAAATCAAAATATACAGGTGAACCAATATAGAGTAAAAATTACATACCGAGAATTTACGTAAATGTTCTGGAAGAGAGACCAATGAACTCAAGGACAGCATTATCTGGATTTCAGCAGACGAAACTACAGACACCTGTGGCCGTTACATTGCAAATTTAATTGTTGATGCTTTAAAAGAAGAGCCTTCTTCTTTCAATAGCGGCCTGCAAAGAACTTCAAAAAGTAAATCATTCTACGATAGCCAGATTTGTGAATGAGGGTATAAGAAAAATATTTCCAGAATCTTCTGCAGATGAAAAGGGTGTCCGTGTTTATTTCAGATGCTACTCCCTATATGATCAAAGCAGGAAAAAGACTACGAGTATTTTATCCCAATTTGATTCACGTGACTGCTTTCTCGTGGAGTACATCGGCTTGCGGAAGAAGCTGTGAATGTAAATAAACAGATTTTGTCCACAAAGAAAGTGTTTCTAAAGGCTCCTACTCGTATCAACTACCTACAAAGAAAAACTACCAACGTGCCTTTACCTCCAGAACCAGTGGTAACTCGTTCGGGTACGTGGGTCGAGGCTGTGGTGTTTCACAATGAACACTTCGAGGCCGTTAGAGGGGTAGTAAACGACTTTGAGAGTGCAGAGGGTTTGGCAGTTTGCCAGTGCGAGGAAGCTTTTAACGATTCCGGTATTAAAAAAGACATTGCTGTGATTGGCACTAATTTTTCCCACATACCTGCAAGTATTAAAAATCTTGAAACTCGAGGTTTGGCGTTGAATGACTCTATTCAGTTAATGAATAAAATTATTCTAGAGAACTCCTCATTGTCGGAGGTATCCCAAGAAAACTTAAAGAAAAGTTTGAAAACATTTGAGACAATAACCCAGGCACTGAACCCTTATGCCAACTTGATAGTTTTATTAATTGGACAGGTGACCTTTTACCAGAAACAATAAGTGCCAACATAGCACCCAAATTCAAATACTGCCCAGTTACCTCAGTTGATGCAGAACGATCCTTTTCTGCTTATAAAAATGCTTTGCGTGATAGAAGACAAATCTTACTACCGAACATTTGGTACAGCACTTGGTCGTTTATGTTTACAATAGTAGAAAAATGTAACATAAATTGTAAAAATGGCTCTGAGCACTATGGGACTCAACTGCTGTGGTCATCAGTCCCCTAGAACTTAGAACTACTTAAACCTAACTAACCTACGGACATCACACACACCCATTCCCGAGGCAGGATTCGAACCTGCGACCGTATCAGCAGCGCGGCTCCGGACTGGAACGCCTAGAATCGCACGGCCACCGCGGCCGGCCATAAATTGTAAATGATGCTTTGGAACAATAGTATTAATTAAAAGTTAATGCTGTTCAAAAAATTCGTGATTGTATGTTGTTTTTTTTTTTTTAAATAAAACATTACGGAGTTTCTGAGCGTGGCCCCCTGCGTGCGATATATCTCGAAGTTGGTCCTGTACATATCGATTGTTTCGCTGCTTTTCACGCGCATCGCATCCGCTTGTTACCGACAATAATAGCAAACAAAGAACAGTTCTTGAAACACGGTATACGTCCCCATTTTGCAAATTCTTAGAAAATAATCCCAGAAAGGCCCCCTTCCTAACCTCTACCAGAAAGTATCCAGAAAATGATATCAGCGTTCTAAATGTAATGATTTTTCGCGTGACCGATGCTGTTCCTCGTAAATTAATATTCACAGGCTTGATTTGAGATATAATACAAGCAGTAACTACCATGCTGTTTTATTATTTGATCTTGCGTATTTTGACACTTTTCATGCATTTTAAGCATTTTTCATACATATTTTAAGGTTTTTATGAGGGGAAGAAATGGAGTGGCAATAGTGGTCAGAGAGGGTCTGCAGGAGGAGGTGGAAGGTATCAATGATCGAATGTTAAAAGCAAGAGTACGAGTGAAAGGAAAAAGCATTGAAATCATCCAAGCATATGCCCCACAGGTGGGGTGTACAAAAAAAGAGAGGGAGGAATTTGAAGATGACATGCAAAAGCAGCTAAATGGAGGTAATCAGATTATAATAGGGGACCTCAATGCACATGTTGGCACAGACAGGAAAGGATTCGAGGAGATAATGGGACCAGAGGGTTGGGGTAACCGAAATAGAGAAGGAAAATTGTTGCTGGAATTCTGCAAGAGGAATGGGCTGGCGATCGCAAATTCCTGGTACAAGAAGAGAAGTAGCCACAAAGTAACTTGGTACAGTGGAGACTGGTCCCAAACTTCAGTAGTAGACTATGTACTAGTGGATAGGCAGATGATGAGCAGCCTCACAGATGTTAAGGTCATTCCATCTGAGGCCTTAGACAGTGACCATCGGCTGTTGGTAGCCACCCTGAGAGAGAAAAAAGATGGGAGGGCAACAGACATACAGGAGAAAAGGTTGAAGACATGGATGCTGAAGGAGGATGAACGGAGGACCCAGTACCAGACACTGATCAGGAAGAAGCTGCCAAAGGAAGATCAGAGAACAGTGGAAGAAGAATGGGGAGATTTTAAGAGGGCTCTAGTTGAGGCAGCTGAGACTGTGTGCGGAAGAACTAGCACAAAGAGGAGAAGTAAGGAAACCCCATGGTGGAACAACATATGTAAAGAGGCAGTATTTCGAAAGAACGAAGCCTTCAGAGAATGGTTCCAGACCCGAACAGAGGAAGCTAGGGTAAAATATAAGGAAAGCAAGAAAGCGGCACAGACCGTAGTAAGGGCGGAGAAGAAGAAGTGGATAGAAAAATGGACAAGAATGTTAGAAGAGGACAGTGAAGGGAACAAAAAAGTACTTTACACCATGGTAAGAAATAAGAGGAACGACAGAAGCGAGTGCCTGAGGATCATGGATAATAATGGAAGAGTTGTGGAGGAAATGCATGAGCTCAAAAAGATTTGGAAGGAGTACTTTGAAGATCTGTTGAATGCCGTCAAGCGGGTAACTAACAGCGATGGAGAGCCTAAGGCAGCAGACTATTATAATAGTGGGGAAATTGATGATCTAACTTGGAATGAAGTGGAAGAAGCCATAAAGAGGATAAAAGGGGGCAAGGCACCAGGTTGGGACGAAGTAACATTGGATATGATACGAGCAGCAGGAGAAGTAGGAACCCAGTGGCTATACAGAGTGTTGAGGGTGGTGTGGAAGGAGAACAGAATTCCTGAGGATTGGAAGAAAGGAATTATAGTCCCGATCTTCAAGAAAGGGGATAAAAGGAGATGTGAGAACTACAGAGGAATCACCCTGCTATGCCACTGTGGAAAAATCTATGAAAAGATCCTGGAGAAGAGAATAAGAAGCAGTATTGAAAGTAGACTGCAAGAGGAGCAGTATGGTTTCAGACCGGGAAGATCAACAACGGACCTCATATTTGCGGTAAGGCAACTGCAGGAAAGGCACTATGAGTACGGGAAGGACTTAATCATGGCCTTTTTAGATATTGAGAAGGCGTATGACAGTATCTATAGGGACAAGCTCTGGGATGTGCTGAACGCAAAAGGGATAGATGAAGAGATAACACGAAAAGTCAGAAAAATGTATGAGGGAAGTGAGAGTTGTGTGAAAGTGGTGAGGGAACGTACTGCATGGTTCAAGCTGGAAAATGGGCTGCGACAGGGAAGTGCACTTTCGCCTTTATTGTTTATTATTGTTATGGATGAAATCCTACAGCAAGTAACAGATGCAATTGGAGATCATAAAATGAAAGCAGTGCTTTTTGCCGATGACCTGATGTTATGGGGAAATTGCGAGAAGGAGGTGCAAGAGCAGTTAGATGTATGGGAGGCAACGGCAGCACAATATGGAATGCAATTCTCTGCAAAGAAAAGTGAAATAATTGTCACAACAAGGAAGAAGAATAGGCCAAATGTGGATATAACTTGTGGAGGGGAAAAACTACAAGTGGTAGAGAACTTCAAGTACCTGGGAAGCATGATTGAAAGTAAGGGGGGAAGCGCAATGGAAATAAATGAAAGGTGCAGAAAAGCAGGGCAGTTCTTCAAATGCATTAGGGGGCTTATTTGGAGCAAGGAGGTGCCACAGAAATCCAAGGGAATTATATACCGAACCTACTTTGTTCCCATATTGGCATACGGAAGTGAGACATGGGTAATGCACAAAAGCGACAAAAGTAGAATACAAGCTAGTGAAATGAAGTTCCAGAGGAGCAGGTTGAGTGTAACAAGACGAGACAGATTGCGAAATGTGTGTGTGAGGGAAAGACTAAAGGAGGAACCAGTACAGGACAGGATAGAAAAATCAAGACTGCAGTGGTATGGACACATGAAGAGAATGGATGAGGGAAGAATTCTAAAGAGGATGTTTGATCTGCAACTGGAGGGGAAGAGGCCCAGGGGAAGACCGAGAGATGGGTGAAGGGAGTGAAGGAATGTGTGACGAGAAGAGGAGAGAACTGGACGACGGTGGAAGAGGGGGAATGGTGGAAAGACAGAACACGATGGAGAGGCTTGTGTTCCCGACAGACCCAGCCAGTGGCTGGAAACTGTCCAAGATGATGATGATGATGATTTTAAGGTTTTTATGATGCATATAATCCGGTCTCTATAATTATTGTTCTATACGGGGTAGTAAGAAACAGTCTGAGAAACTAGTAAGTATGTTGCAGGGGAAGTTGGCTAAGAAAAGGTTTTTAAGAAAAAAATTCGATCGATACTTTGCGCGGTTTCTGAGATATTTAGCATTTAAGTTAAACAATGAGATCGTTGCGTGCGCAAATTCAAGACGCCCACCAGATACAATTAGTGCTAGTTTTTCTCATGGCGCACGAGACTGTTCAGTGTTTGGCTCGGGTTCGACCCTTATTACCGTCCCACGTCCAGTTTTTGCACCTCTCTCTTGTTTGGTTTTAGGAAATCAAACGAAGAACACGTTTGGCGACATCATCTTTGGTGGGCCAGTTGAATTTGAGTGCGCCATGGCCAGAGTGGCTAACTTCAGTGTCAATTAATTCGGAAATGGCGCAGCGTGTCGAACTTCTTTTGTTAACAATTATGTCTCGGCACAACCTATCCTGCAACCCCCTTACGAAGGTTTTGGTACTGTTTCTAACGATCCGGCATTACGAACGTCAATATTTCAGATCTATATCGTAATTTTTTTATAATATACTAACTAGTACGAGGGTCGTTCAATAAGTAATGTCTCACATTTTTTTAAAAAGTCATTAATATACATAGACAAACGATCTTGTTGGTGCTTCACATCTAGCGTTTGTTCTGTGCGCAGGTGAAGTGTCGAACCGTTCTGCCAGATGGCAGAGCCGTAGAACAGCATCAAAAGAGCGTCTACATATGACTCACTTTACAAGCAGCGTGCTGTTATTGAATTCTTGTGTGCAGAAAAAGTAGTCGTGGTGAACATCCATAAAGATTTGTGTGCAGTGTATGGTGATGTTGCAGTTGACAGGAGTACAGCTGGGCGATGGGTAAAGATAATTACAGCCTCCGGAAATGCAGAAACACAGCTCCATGATCAGCCACGTTCGGGACGTCCTGTCACAGTCACTGCTCCAGACAAGCTGAATCGTGCGGATGCCATTATTCGTGTCGACCGGTGCATCACAACTCGACAATTGGTTCTACAGTTGTCGGTCAGCATTGGGTGTGCGTCTGTAATGATCGAGACTCTCGGATATTCAAAGAGGTGCTCACGACGGGTAACACGAATGATCACAACGGACTACAAGATTCAAAGAAAGGCCATTTTATCTGAATTGTTGGAGCGTTTTGAGACTGATGGAGAGGCCTTTCTGTCTCGGACCTTTACAGGGGACGAAAGCTGAGTGCACCTCTTTGCGCCATAAACAGACAGGTAGTCCATGGAGTGGCATCATTCTCATTCACTACAAAGAAAGAATTTCAAGACAACCCCCTCTGCCGGAAAAGTCATGGTGACAGTCTTCTGGAATTGTGATGGCGTAATTCTCGTGGATGTGATGCCAAGAGAGTCAACCATCAATTCAGAGCCATACGTGAAGACTCTGAATAAACTGAGGAACCGTTTCCGACGTGTTCGATCGGACAAGAACCCAGCAGAAGTTTTGCTGCAACATGTTAATGTACGCCCACACACAAGTCTGAGAACCCGAGAATACGTCGCCGTTTGGGTTGTGCATCATTGCCTCATCCACCCTACAGTCCAGACCTGGCACTCTCGGACTTTCATTTCTTTGGGCCGCTTGAAGCTTCTCTACGGGGACACACTTTGAAGATGACAAGAGTGTCAGTCATGCAGTGAAAACATTGCTACGCCTACGAGACAAGAGCTTTCACCTGCAGGGAATACATGCTCTTCGGCAACGTTGGCGTACGACCATACAACGTGATGGAGACTGCATAGGAAAATAGGACATGGACAAGACATGTTGAAGTATATTGTCACCAAATTCTGACTGTTAACAATAAATATATCCTGAGAACATAAATGTCGGGCATTACTTGTTGAACGACCCTCGTAGATAGCCAAACAATCAAAGCTGGATCCCATAAACAATAATGACGTAAATATTTACACTTTACTAATTTCATTAATTTTACTTAAGAAACAGCGTTTACGCATGAGATTTGTCTGAAATTATTATCTCAAATAGTTGCTATCTTCCTTTTTTGCGAATATTTTAACCTTTCAGACAGCCTAGATGCCATGTAAAAGCATTACTTAACAAATGATATACCGGGTGATCAAAAAATCAGTATAACTTTGAAAACTTAATAAACCACGGAATAATGTAGATAGAGAGATAAAAATTGACACACATGCTTGGAATGACATGGGGTTTTATTAGAACCAAAAAAAAAGTATTGCTATGCTAGACGCGTGAAAGATCTCTTGCGCGCGTCTTTTGGTGATAATCGTGCGTTCAGCCGCCACTTTCGTCATGCTTGGCCTCCCAGGTCCCCAGACCTCAGTCTTTGCGATTATTGGCTATGGGGTTACCTAAAGTCGCAAGTGTATCGTGATCGACCGACATCTCTAGGGATGCTGAAAGTCAACATCCGACGCCAATGCTTCACCATAACTTCGGACATTCCTTACAGTGCTGTTCACAACATTATTCCTCGTCTACAGCTGTTGTTGAGGAATGATTGTGGACATATTTAGCATTTCCTGTAAAGAATATCATCTTTGCTTTGTCTTACTTTGTTATGCCAATGATTGCTATTCTGATCAGATGAAGCGCCATCTGTCGGACATTTTTTGAACTTTTGTATTTTTTGGTTCTAATAAAACCCCATGTCATTCCAAGCAAGTGTGTCAATTTGTACCTTTCTATCTACATTATTCCGTGATTTATTCAGTTTTCAAATTTATACTGGCTTTTTGATCACCCGGTATTTACAAAACTGTTACATTATCCTCCGACAAGTTGTCTATACCGGGGTGATGAGACCACAAAAATTTGCGAATCTCGATCGATTCACGTGTCCTATCAATGTGTTGCAAGATACAACTACTTAACTCTGAGGTCGATAAATGCTGCTGTAAAAAGGGGGAATGTGTACTTCGTTAACGCTGGCCAACAAGCGTCCCTGTGTCCTGCACTTAACGTAGAAGGGAGAAGCTCAGGGGGTGTTGCGACGTTGACCCACAGACAACTCCCCGCCGCTGCACGACCTGCGTTTCGCGGCAGCCGCACGAGACGGCGGCTCCCCAGATTCACCGCGGCAACAGTCCCGCCTGCTGGCGCGAGGCCTACATACTTATTTATACGCTCGGCCGCTGACGTATTAATCACCGCACATAATCGCCTACCGTGCGACCGCCTCGCCGCGCCCGTTTAGTAACTATAAAAACAAACAAACACCGCCCATCTGTCAACCGCTGGAACAACTGCGCCGACTATTAAGAAATGAAAAGCAAAGAGGAGCGGGTAGATCTTGGCTCTGAGGACGATTAACCTACACCACTTAACTATTCGTCCACTGCGAGGAACCAAGACAATTTAGACGCCGTCTCAAGTTAATAGCTGACATAAGCTGCGTGACTGGAATCTTGCGAAGCAATAGCTACAGATTTTTCCGAACTTTTTTTTGTCAGTGGAAACCGATCCAGTATCAGCGTTTTGGCGCGGGAACGTCGCTCGTCGATAGAACTTCCTTGCGTGAAAAAAAAATCTGATTTGAATCGCTAATACTTTCGAGGCCAATAATGCATAAACAATGGTTGAGCCACAACGGATAGATCATGTATGTACGTGTTTGTTTTGCCAGTGACGTCATCGCACCGGCGTAGGTGCATGAGTGTGATTGTTACAAAGTACTTTGTGTAAAGCCATAAATTATTGCTGTATCATGGAAACGCGTTCAGCGAGGACATTGATTAGGGAGTGATCGTTGAAGGTGTACAGTACCGCCCGACATTGAAAATAGGCGCAACATACTTCATTATTCTTGTCTGAACAACATATTTTTTGTAAAAACAACTCAATTTCAATTAATACAGCGAAGCCGGATACCAGTGAGGGAAAGAATGACAATTTATTTATTTAATTGATCACATGTGCACTCCCACAAAATAAATCCCTACATCCAGTTTGGTGAGATCTGTGAAATGAATGAATGTATGGTCGTCTGCTAACCGCAGATAGTGAATGTGAATGTATGATCATCTTTGAGACGATCCTTTGGCACTTTTGGTGGAACCAAAGAGATGAAACTTACCGGAGCTTTGAGCACCTGAAATGTGGCTGACCAATACGGTAGCATGGTCTTCCCACACCTCGACAGAGGTGCGAGATGACCTGAAGAACGGCCATGTTACAGCACTCTGCCGCTGGATCTTGTGCTGTTAAGACCTGTCTTAGGTGTGCTCCGTAAAGACAAAAGAGTGGAGACATGGTATGCATGTGGAATATTTAAGAGTAGTTTGAAATAATAATTTCTCCATTTCAGTAACTTTTGTAGGGAGAATTAAATGTCAGGCAGGTAATACTAATGGGATCGTAGTAATCTTCGGAAGTGACCGACGGTCACAATGAAACCACATGTAGCAATAAGTTGAAATACTTCCGTGAGCTTAAGTTAAGCTGAATTACTAGCGTGTGTACTATAAGTTGAAATATTTAAGATATAGCGTGTGCAGGACTTGAAATTAGAGGCGAGTACTTCCACGTGATGAGTACTGTGTGAGTCTCAATCTGTGTATGAGACAAAGGATGAAGAGAAGTACTCGTCCATGGTATCAGTTGAGGACTCGCGTGTGTGATGAATATGTTCTTGATATTACTTTGCGTGTTATGTTTCCGTGTGACGCTTGATTCAAACTATAATACTCTGAGAGAGAAGCAAGGTGAGTCAGCCGTCTATCCAGCAACGACACTTGGCTTGCATTGCACAGGAAGACGTGCATATATCTCCAGAGCTCATAGTAGGAAAGTAGAATTACGAAGTGGGGCAGTGTCGTGTGAAACTGGGATAAATATTAATTGAAGTGGGAAAGCTGAAAGTGATAATGTTGTGACTATTCCCTGTGTTGTATTTCATGTTGTAGTGTGGTGTATGTCATGTAATTTAAGTATGTGTGGTTTGCATGGGAGAGTAGCAAGGTAGTTTCAGAGGTAGTGGGTTATGCGTGTTCCTTTTGTACCGCTCGGTCTGGAGGAAAGTTTCGTGATGATGGTTGTGAGAGTCGAAGTGTGAGATATAAAAAAAAAGATCCACCATCCTATCCAGAAAGTGCACTGTAGCGTTAAATAATTACGAGACCATAAGGTAGAGAATCACTAATGTTTAGGTTATAGAATTTATCGGAATAAATAAGATAGTGAAAAGAAAAAGATTGGTGGCCTTTCCCTTCGAATTGTATGTTGTCATGATATCCAGAAATTATAATGTGTGCGCCACTCATATTCAGTGCGATGGCCACGTGTTGATAAAAGCTGTTAAATAAAAAAAGAAAATGTGGTATTGCCAGTGCATAGTGAACAGTCAGAGTTCTGTAAATTACTGATAGTCGGGATTGCGTTTCCGTTGCGTATTATTCATATAGGAGGATAATTTGTAACTTAATTGTGAGTACGAGAGTTCATATTACTCGATAAATAAGAATGAATCCACTCGCTTGGCAGACCACTCATCTTGCAGGCCTGACTGCTTGATGCCACAGTATGTGCAAGGCATGTGGGTGCCTCTCATCGTGAAGAGCTTGCGGAGCATTAGTAGGACTCAGAGTGAGATAATTGAGGCATTCGTTAAAATGTAAGTGAAAATCTGTGCCGGCCGAAGTGGCCGAGCGGTTCTAAGCGCTACAGTCTGGAACCGCGCGACCGCTACGGTCGCCGGTTCGAATCCTGCCTCGGGCAGAGGTGTGTGTGATGTCCTTAGGTTGGTTAGGTTTAAGTAGTTCTAAGTTCTAGGTGACTGATGACCAAAGACGTTAAGTCCCATAGTGCTCAGAGCCATTTGAACCATTTGAAAATCTGTACTACGTTGAAAATTACAACATAGTGAAAGTTGTCGTCTCATAAGATTCGTAATATGATCAAAATTATAGAAAACGCAAGTCAGAGGAAAGCTGGCGTCGAAAGAAATCCAACAACCCTAAAAGATAAAATGTTGTTGGGATATTTGGCCGGGAGAGCCTTATTTGGGGTTGTTCTGCCGCCTAGTGCAAGTCTTTCTACTTGACACCACTTCGGACAACGCAACATTCAGTCCGCAGCGGGTAAAAATTTCCGACGCGGGTGGGAATCGAACCCAAGCACTGCGCAGGACGTTCAGTTACGCTGGCTACTCAGCTACGGAACGCAAGGCCTTAAGAGTTCAGCTGAGAGCTGTGGCAGCGTCGAAAATAAAATGAATACATCCTACGCAGTGTGTTATTTTATCCACCACAAACCGCTGATACATACAGGCGATAAGCTTGTGCTGTAACCATAATACCACTCTGTGTGACCATTCTATTAATGTAATTCATAATTATATTACATATTAATACCAAACACCTATCATGACTTTATCTAAACACTTTCAAGATATGTGTACAGCTCGGACCAGAAATCGAAGATTTTTTAATGGGAAGTACTCATTAGCTGACAGTTAATTCTTTCTTATATGATAGGACATTGGAAACTCTTGACTCAGAAAGCTTCCACGAATAAACAAAGAGAGACAGATATTTTACGTTGCAATAGAAGCAGTGGAGAAACATCTCACCAGTGGCAATTTACTTTCGCGAAACTGTAAGACGTCAGAAATAAGTGAAAGGGTATACGTTTTCAGGACTGTTGGCTTTCTAGAGGAACAAAACTGGGAAACGTGGTGGGATTGCCAGGGGGAAGTGAGGGAGATGGAGTGAGAAGGCAAGGCAGGCGGTTTCAGGGTCCCTGCCGCTTGTAAAGTCTCCTGGCAAAAAGAAAAAAATAATTGAACTGGATGATTATAATTTTATTTCTGCATGGACAATGATTCTGTGAACTTTATGTAATAAATATAAACCATTATTTGTCATGTTTTATACTTGTATAGAATTATGTATCGATTTTTTTAAAGATAATATCTGTGTCGGCGAATACTGGAACCACCACAGACGATACTTACTAAATATCAAACAAGTATTGAACCTAGTATAAGTAGTAATGACCGAGCATTAATTTCTCTGTCGTCTTTTGGAGTTACGTGAGTAGGAAGAGCCTGTGACGCTATATTGTATGCTTGTGTAGCATTCTTTTGTCAAGATTGAGAGAAGGACGCCATTAGGCATTGATTTGTAAATGTGCGTAAGAATTTAATCTGTCTAAATGTTTTGAATAGTTACTTAGTGAAAACTTGCATTATGATTTGTAATAAGCTTTCCTGCTATTTTATCACATTCTTTAAGGCATTTTTAGCTATTCAAATATTATTCGTGGTGCAGAGCTGCGCTACGAACGAACGAGCCGCTGCCGCGGCGCATTCTAACTGCATTAAATGAAACTAATCATACCGCAAAGATGCGGACAGGTTTTAGTGAACTAAAATTATTTCTTTCAGGTTTCGGGATTGCAGGGTAGAGCAGCAGATTTTACAGCGTGTTTTACAGGTGGACGCGGTTTGCGGATATTGTTATATTATTAACAGTGCAAAAAGATAATTTACCTTCATGACATAAAAGAAATCTTGCTGTGCGTAATTCTGGTCTGGCAAACATTGTAGTAAAAACATTTTTTCTCTGATAATGGTCTCATGTTCTCGCGTTAGTCGTGGTACTCATTGGTGTTTTAATGTTAACAAAAATCCACGGCAAAATTTTATGTTGAGCAAACATTGCGTACTGTAACATCAGTATTGACAACGAAATAATTTTCAGTAACCATCTGAAAACTGTAAAGTAAGAAAGAGTTGTTGAACTTTATAGCGAGTTACAGTAACGATACAATGTTCCTTTTATAGAATGCCAGATCCAGAATAATAAAAACAAAATATATTTTGTTTTGCTGAAAATTAATGGTGCAAAGAAAGTCACAGCACAGCATCCGTAAAAAGTATTTCAGGGCTCTTTTCGTAGCAACATATTTTATCTCATCCATTTATCAATATACTAGTTGTTACGCGAGCAATAACAAAGAGAGTGAAACGCTACCTTACTTCGGGAAACGCCTATCACAGTTTAGCCCCAGTAAGATTAACTCAGTGGTGTCGCGCTGGTGGTAACTGGACTCCGATTCGGGATGGGTGTGGTTCATATCCCATCGGGTCATACATTATTGGGTTTCTGTGGTTTCCGTAAGTTGCTTAAGGTAAAAGCTTTCGTCAGTTATTATTTCTGATATTCGTATTATCGTTGCTTATTTCCGAAAAATTGTTGCTAATTTGTTCGCAACGGAAAGTTATCTTTTTCCACAGTTTCAAATTTCCTTCATGCAAAGTCCGTCATCGTTACTTCGCACTCACCAACTGCTTTTCCATTTGTCCGTGTCTTCCAGCGCAGTTTGAGTAGTCTCCTTGTGCCAATAATTTTAATTTTTTGCAGAAAGGAACCTGTTATTAGGGTAAGATTCAAAAAGGATTGCAATCTACTGAAAATACGAATAAAACAGTAAAATCAGTATTCAGAGACCAGAAATTATACGACAATCACTAATAAATAAACGAAGAGTTATAAGAATCCGCTTTGCACGAGCCCCAGATTATGTGGGATTGGTTTGCAATGACAGAGTCGAACACATGGCGAGGGAGGCCAGTGTTTCTAGCTCTGTAATGGACACCAGTCTAAGATCCACCGACTTTAAATTCTGAATACATAAAGTGGCCGAGGAAGAAGAGGGAGAGGTCTGGAGCCTTTCAGTCTGACATAGGGGCCAATACTAGGCTGCGATCCAAGCTGTAGTTAGAAGCTTGCCACAGTTTCAAAAATGTTAGGCGAGACGGAAACTGATAAATGCGTACGAACCGTGGTTCAGCTCTTTCCCACTTATCTCGAATAAGCATCAAGGATAATCCTTCCTGCAAATGTTAGAAGAAAGAAAAAGGAGAGCTAAACCGCTTGCTGTTTTCCTGCAATTTCTTCGAAGCACAACAAAACCGCTTCCTACAAAACCTTATGAAAGTGGACATACCCCTTTTAACAAGTGCTCCTGTTTTGCTGCGTCACGAAGGTACTCAAATATATAAAGCCCTTTTTTCCTTTACGCGAGATAGTAATATGTGTGTATGTGAAATCTGATGTTCTTTCTGTGTTTGTACAATCACTCTAATCTTCGGGTCTATGATTTCCACTGTTTGTTGAGTTCTATTTTTCGTCGTTGACTTGTCGAGATTCCTTAGCTACAAATGTTGAAACCATGTGGAAATCGCAAAATAACTTTAAATCAGTGTTCAAACTATTTATATTGTAATTTCGCTGTATATATGATTTTACATATGTACCAAGCTTTTGATATACTGGTTCAATAAATCCAAGCCAAATAATAAAAGAAAGAAAGATACGAAGAAAGCAACAGTCGTTACGTTGGCAGCATTTTATACACACAAATAAGAGGAGAGCCTTTTCTCTGCCTCGTGATGACTGGGTGTTGTGTGATGTCCTTAGGTTAGTTAGGTTTAAGTAGTCCTAAGTTCTAGGGGACTGATGACCATAGATGTTAAGTCCCATAGTGCTCAGAGCCATTCGAACCATTTTTTGAAGAGGAGAGCCATCAAGTGAACGAGCATTGTAGCGACGGAAATTGCTCACATTTCACGTAAGACAAATTTGCACTTCTGGCAAGATCAGTAGTGGTGTATCGCAGCAGTTAGTTAACGAAACATCAGAAGTTCAAAGCCAAATACTGTGACGTGAAAATTTCTCGATGCTTCATAAGTGAAGTGGCAGCGCGATTTCAAACCTATGAGAAGGTGAGAGGTAACGCAGATTTCGTCGGGACAAACAAGCATCAGTAAGTAATTATTTATTCGTGTAAAAACTGTAGCACTAAACAGTCTTCTAATCTATAAGTATCGAATATAAGGAAAATTGGCCTCCAGAACAGACTAGTTCCAGTAGGTGATTAGAGAAATTCTTCAATAAAATATTTTGGCACCACCTACAGTTTCATCTCCAATTTCACTGTTTTCGTCTTAAACACTCTACAGCACAATGTGAAAGTTAAGTTTGTATACAAAATAGTGTTTGCCGCGTTTATCAAAGTATGGCTAAATGGTTCAAATGGCTCTGAGCACTATGGGACTCAACTTCTGAGGTCATTAGTCCCCTAGAACTTAGAACTAGTTAAACCTAACTAACCTAAGGACATCACAAACATCCATGCCCGAGGCAGGATTCGAACCTGCGACCGTAGCGGTCTGGCGGTTCCAGACTGCAGCGCCTTTAACCGCACGGCCACTTCGGCCGGCTATCAAAGTATGTGTGCGCCATAGCAGTGACTGGTGGCGGCGTTCACCGGTGTCCTAGTGGCACATGCTAGACCGTTAGAATCCCCTTAGGACTGAGACGGGCCGCCTAAAGCTGCCAACGCCATTAAAATTGCTGGGACGTTTGGCATGCTCCGCTACCACTCTCATTTTCCGCTTGCATCGATACATTACTATTCCTAAAACTCGAATATAAGCAAAGCCTGTGCCACTACCTCATGCTTCACTGAGATCAGCTGCGGCTTACTTCTTCGGCTGTTTGAGGTGAGGTGCACGTGTCATTCATGCTCTGTTAGCCAGTCTGTCCTTCCTATGTAACTCGCACTTGATTTCGTCAGCAGGCTGTATTGGTTCTAGTTGGTCTTAGTCGATCCTAACATAGTTTCTATTTGTATGTAGATACCGATAATTGTGATCAGTCACTTATGAAATTCTCCTTTATTTATGTTAACTGCTTTTCGACTGCTTGAAGGCTTGTCTTCAGGTGAGACGTGCGGAAGCTTATATATTTTCGTTTTATACACTGAAGTGCCAAAGAAACTGTTATAGGCATGCGTATTCAAATAAAGAGATAGTAAACAGGCATAATACGGCGCTGTGGTCGGTAACGCCTATATATAAAAAAAGACTCTAAGCACTATGGGACTCACCGTCTGAGGTCATCAGTCCCCTAGAATTACAACTACTTATACCTAACTAACCTAAGGACATCACACACATCCATGCTCGAGGCAGGATTCGAACCTGCGACCGTAGCAGCAGCGCGTTTCCGGACTGAAGCGCCTAGAACCGCTCGGCCGTAGCGGCGCCTATGTAAGACAGCACGTGTTTGGCACAGTTGTTAGATCGGTTACTACTGCTACAATGGCAGGTTATCAAGATTTAAGTGAGTCTGAACGTGATGTTATAGTCGGCTCACGAGCGATGGGACACAGCATCTACGAGATAGCGATGAAGTGGGGATTTTCCCGTACGACAATTTCACGAGGGTACCGTGAATATCAGGAATCCAGTAAAACATCAAATCTCCGACATCGCTGCGGCCCGAAAATGATTCTGCAAGAACGGGACCAACGACGACTGAAGAGAATCATTCAACGTCACAGAAGTGCAACCCTTCCGCAAATTGCTGCAGATTTCAGTGCTCGGCCATCGACAAGTGTCAGCGTGCGAACCATTCGACGAAACGTCATCGATACGGTCTTTCGGAGCCGAAGGCTCACTCGTGTAGCCCTTGATGACTGCAAGACACAAAGCTTTGCGCCTCGCCTGGGCCCGTGAATACCGAAATTGGACTGTTCATGACTGGAAACATGTTGCCTGGTCGGACGAGTCTCGTGTCAAACTGTATCGGGCGGGTGGACGCACACGGGCATTGAATCCATGGACGCCGCATGTCAGCAGGGGACTGTTCAAGCTGGTGGAGGCTCTGTAATGGTGTGGGGCGTGTGCAGTTGGAGTGATACGGGACCCCTGAAACGTCTAGATACGACTCTGACAGGTGACAGGTACGTAAGCATCCTGTGTGATCGCCTGCCTTCATTCATGTCCGTTGCGCAATCCGACGTACTTGGGCAATTCCAGCAGGACAATGCGACACCCCACACGTCCAGATTCTCTACAAAGTGGCTCCAGGAACACCCTTCTGAGTTTAAACACTTCCACTGACCACCAAACTCTCCAGACATGAACGTTATTCAGCATATCTGCCTTGCAATGTGTTGTTCAGAAGAGATCTCCACCCCATGTACTCTTACAGATTTATGGACAGCCCTGCAGGATTCATGGAGTCAGATCCCTCCAGCACTACTTCAGACATTAGTCCACGCTACGTCGTGCTGAGGCACTTCTACGTGTTCACAGGGCGCCCTACACGATATTACCCAGGTGTACCAGTTTCTTTGGCTCTTCAGTGCAGTACGACACTGAGCAGTGCAGGTTGCTTCACTCTGACAAAAACATGGGAAACTACTGTATCAACTTGTGTGGAGTATTTCTTACCTTTTAGTCACAGTGAAGCAACTCTGAACAGCCAGCAGCATGTCAAAAACATTAATATGTAAACTTGTACACCCCTGATCTCAAAATGAGCTACAGAAGTCTCGAAAACTAGTTCATGGAAATAAAAAAAAATATAGAAGAAGTGATCGTTCGCAGCTCTCTGTATACACGTCAGTTAATTAATAAGTTCTGCAATATGCGTAATAGATAAGTTTCGTATCTTTAATTTTATGGGTACTTGAGATAAAAAAAATGGCCTCAAACCTTGACCTTAAGGACCTTAAGGAAGCGGTCGGTCGGGTACTTACATTATCTGACTCTTTTGTCAGGTTGTTAAAACAGATATTGTGGTGTCACCGCCAGACACCACACTTGCTAGGTGGTAGCCTTTAAATCGGCCGCGGTTCGGTAGTATACGTCGGACCCGCGTGTCGCCACTATCAGTGATTGCAGACCGAGCGCCGCCACACGGCAGGTCTAGAGAGACTTCCTAGCACTCGCCCCAGTTGTACAGCCGACTTTGCTAGCGATGGTTCACTGAGAAATTACGCTCTCATTTGCCGAGACGATAGTTAGCATAGCCTTCAGCTACGCCATTTGCTACGACCTAGCAAGGCGCCATTATCATTTGCTATTTATCTTGTGATGCATGTACCGTCAGACCGATGTTCACCAGTTATGGATTAAAGTTAAGTATTCCAGAAGCTACGTACTTTTTTTTACTAATCTCAACTCCTTTAACTGTTCCAGACCTCACGCCAGCCTGCGTGAGCTTAAACGCGTGCCTTTCGGCTATCTCATAGTGGCTTGGCTGTCTTGCCAAGTCACAACAGATACCACAACAGATCACTCGTCATAACTCAAACAGGAGACACCAAGCAAAGGGGTTGAGATTACTGTGTGCAACATCGGCAAATAAAAAGTGCAGATATTACTAATTCTAAATAAATCGCTCGCAAGTACTCATCCTTGTGTTCAATGAATCGGACTTTAGAATATATTTACTACTTACCACAGTCAATTGATATATCGTGTGTAATACATTAAAATATGGTTAGTATAATTAATACTTAAGAGTGGTAACAAGTTCGTTAATTCTACGCCAATATGAACTACCTTTCGTGATTACTTCCTCTAACGATTAAAATACGGGGTGGGCCAAATAAAATTGAGGCGCAGAAGAGAGTTGCAGGGTACAAAGGAACGTAGCTGAGGAAAAGAAATACTGTACAAACCTGACTACAGCAGATGCTGAAAGTGAGCACCATTCATCTCTTGGAACTTTTGTGCCCAGGTGAGCAAGCTGTTGAAGGCGAATCGTAGCTGGACTGCTCGAATTGTTGCAGCCTCATCCGAAATGCTCTGCTGCAGTTGTTGAAGACTGTGAAAGTTGTTGGAATACACCTTAGATTTGAGGGCTGCCCACGCGAAGTAATCGCACACTGACAGGTCAGGTGACGAGGATGGCCAGCTAGGACTGCGACCAGACCGACCTCTGCTAACAACGCTGGCGTGAAGATTGTATAAATGTGTTCCAAGATTTGGCCGGCTATATGGGCAGTTGGTCCATCCTGTTAGAAGTAAAGGTAGGTCTTTTCCTCCTCCGCCAACGTTGCCACAAATTCACGTCTAATCGTATCCACTGTCTGGACCACTTTTATTTGCCCCCTCCTGTACAGCACGAATATTTAAAGGACAGTATTTTTCTCTCTGAGGATACCGTGCCGGCCGCGGTGGTCTAGCGGTTCTAGGCGCTCAGTCCGGAGACGCGCGACTGCTACGGTCGCAGGTTCGAATCCTGCCTCGGGCATGGATGTGTGTGATGTCCTTAGGTTAGTTAGGTTTAAGTAGTTCTAAGTTCTAGGGGACTGATGACCATAGATGTTAAGTCCCATAGTGCTCAGAGCCATTTGAACCATTTTGAGGATACCGTTTCAGAAAATAGGAAGATCTATATGTAAATGTGATTGTAGTGCTCGGCAGAAAATTAGTTCATCTCTACTCTATTTATTAGCTTCTGTACCTCCTAACTATTTTACTCCCACGACATTACGGTTAAGATTTGCAGATTTTGAATCATATGCGAAAGTGAAGAGACTTCGAAATTTGGTGAAGAAATATGTTTTAGGAATCCTGTTCATAAAACATGAATTCGTGACTTGAAATTTTAATTTTTTAAGTTTGATATGAATTTTTAACGTGATTTCAAATTTGGGGGACAGTTTAAAAGAACTGGTTATTATGCTCTGAGTGACGACAGGAAATGGAGTTAATGTACAAGATTGTATGTGAAATACTATCAAAGATAACTGACTCCCGTGAACCTATTAGTACTGAATGTAGGTAGGAATACATTTCTCGTACACGAAGGCAGAAGCATACGGTGACAGCCAAGTGGAAATGTTTGCTACTTATACGAGCTTAGTAGTGAATATAAAATCTGCGCTGGCAGGCGTTTAAAGCATTTCGGATAATTTTTAACGTATAGCAGATTTTATAGCATTCCGTTAGTTACGAAACGTACGCGAAGCCGTTGACGTAATTTTCAGAGCCGTCTTTTTCTGTCGTCGTAAAATGTCTGCCGATCACTGCGAAACTCCTTGCAGCAGAAACATCTGGATTTACAGTAAATTTTATGATCTGTTTACTGCAGTCAGGAGGTATAAACTGAAGTCAGCACTTTCCAGAAAAGTGCCCTACAACTGCTTGAGATACACTTACAGAGCTGCTTTTTTGTGTCAGATATTCTCCCTGGAAATAGTTGTTTAGGTTTGTTCCTTTCACCCTGTAACGGCTACAGTCATGCCCCGTGTGTTCTCCAAGTGAAAGAGAAGTGTAGACTGTGAAATCCTCCAGTTTTACTCTGGTCTATGAGTTCTCCAGTGTCAGTGTAGACATTCTATGCCTGATTTTCAAAGGTCTCACAACGATTAGAAAATAAGTTAATAAAAAATTTCGTAGTTAAAACTTCCTAGGTTCCCATCGTGTTCGAGCAAGCGTTTCATCAAACGTCGCTGCCTGGACCTTAGGAAGATACTAATTTAGGAGGTTTAGTCCTTTTTAATGGTCTGAAATTCTACTGCGGATCGTTTCTGTAAAAGAACCGGTAGGTTAGATTCATTTTTCAACATCACTAAAATAAACACCTTCACTGTAATTACATTCATGTAGAATAAAACTGTCCTGGCTGAAGTTTCACTACAAATTCCTTAAAATGTTCGAAAAAGTTTCGATATGTTTTCTGGTACGTTTTCAGGGTTCTTTTCAACATCCTTCAACAAATGACAACACTGTCCCTTCAGTTATTATGATCCGCCACTACAGATCAGAGAGTTTAATTCTGCGCGATGACAGAGGGGAACACATACACGCATTCATGGTGGTAACAATTGCGTCACTAGACGCTGTAGGTCTGCGTCCATAGATGATCGTACCCACTTCGGCGGTAAGTATACTAAAATTGGAACGATGCAGAGAAGATCAACATGGCCTACGACAGGATGAAAAAACACTATAAATAAATACCTCTAAAACGCAGAAAAACAATTTTCACTGTGCACAACACAACTGTCAATGAACTGTATTTTGACCGAGTTTAGAATGATGTTCGTCTGACTTCCTGTACTTGTCCCAATGTTTCTCAGTAACGAAATTTTTTTAAGGTGTCAAAAGTTGAGCGGAGTTATTCCTCCAGCAATATTGGGTCCACCTCTTCTCTTTTCTGAAAAAATTTCTCTTTTTGGTCCTTCTCCATTCTAGGCAGGGGGAATCAGAGTTTGGATTTGATGACTAGAATAAATGTGAAACAGTTGGCGTTCCTGTAAATGGCCGAAGGCTGCCTCACATTCAGCGATGTGGGATCCGAAGCGTTGCTTTGGTGGAAGAGTTAATCCTTTCATCGCCACGGTGCAGCTCACTTTATTCTGTAGTGCCTCACACAGTCATACGAGCGCTTCAAGGTAGTTATGCTGATTGACCATAGTACATTGGGAAACAGTCTAACGTTGTATTATCCCCTACGTTTCCAACAGAACACACCAAAACTGTTTACACGGTTATTCAAAAATGGTTCAAATGGCTCTGAGCACTATGGGACTTAACATCTGCGGTCATCAGTCCCTTAGAACTTAGAACTACTTAAACCTAACTAACCTAAGGACACCACACACATCCATGCCTGAGGCAGGATTCGAACCTGCGACTGTAGCGGTCGCACGGTTCGAGACTGAAGCGCCTAGAATCGCTCTGCCACCGCGGCCGGCCACGGTTATTCTTTCCTTTTTCGGTTCTTCGCTGGCATTGATGTAACTGTGTCCTGATCGCTTCCTCCGTCTACGCACACTTAAACAGAACAAATATTTCCGTTATTAAATTGCCTAACGGGGTGCAGAGCCTGGGGTTACCCTATTATTCCCCCATCTGTGAGAGTGAAAAATCACCGAACGCATATGACAGCGTTTTCAAAAACAAATGAGGCATCCTCATGTTTTATTAACAGAAAATGAATTGTACGGGAAACAAGAACGGTGGGAACTCGTCAACACCATCCCTCCTCCCACAGAAAAGTTGCTCTTGTTACTCCTGACTCTCTTGTCTGTTTCCAGATGTCGCCACATCCTTCTATCCGTGCCCCTAATAATTTTATGAAGGATGGTTTACCTATCGATCTATAGATAACTACCATCCCTCAAAGAACAACTTGATGTGCTCTAAGCGTTATTGTCGATAAGTGGCAAACACATTACAGCAGGCAACTTAAAAGCCATACACGTTGCCTAGGATCCCGGACGCTACTAGGAAGCAACTGCTTCGCACCAGCGAGCATTACAAGTATAGTAGTCACTGGACTGTATGGTCCATTCCACTGAACTGCAGATGTGGGAAGGGCAACTTTCCTGGCGCCTCTGTAAGCAGCCGAAATTCAAGCTTCACCCCAGACTCAGTGATTATACAGACTCATATCATACTTGATTGCATCAGCATTCAAGACTATTTGTTCTATCAAGAACATTATTTTCACCGCATTAGGTTGGTGGATAAGTTGTGCGTTTTTCCTAAGTTTGATAAACGCAATAGAGACTTCAGTGATCGATAGTATATTCTCAGTAACTATTTACAGCAGTATGCCAACGCTGCTGGGGTAATTTTTCGATTCCGCGACTGTGGAGATTATGTGCTTTTAATCCGCACAACACATCGCGCCATGTTCGGAGCGAATTTCATGCAAAAAGGAAGTTCGTTGTAGGTTGTTCGACAGAGAGCGGAAAAGGTTAAAATCTGAGGGCACACGATTAAGTGACTAAGGAGGGTGCTGAATGCCTTCCCAACCAAACTCATGTATAGTGTTTTTTGTTAGTCTAGCAGAATGCGGGCCGGCGTTATCGTGGAATAGCATCGCTTCACGCAGTCTTCCTGCTCGTTGCTCTTGGATAGCGTCTCAAGACGTCTCATTCTTCGACAATAAATGTCAGCAGTGGTGGTTACACCACGAGGAAGCAATTGGTAGAAAACCACACCGTCGCTGGTCCACCCGATGCATAACGTTATCTTCTGTGAATGCGCGCAGATCATTGTGCGGAGATTTGCTGTTCATTTCTGTTCCTTATGGAAGCATAAAGACACTACTTCTAGTTAACAGCTTAGATTAGATTAGATTAATGCTTGTCTCATAGGTCGTGAATACGTGACTTTGTTATGATGTGGAAGGTGTAAGTTTAGTGGAAGGTCTCTTTACATGCTGTAATTCAAGTTTTGTTAGTTGTAAGATCGCTAATTTATACCTAAACATTCATCGATTGAGTAGAAGGAGTTGTCATTCATAAATTGTTTTAATTTGCTTTTAAATTTTGTTCCCTATCTGTCCGATTTTTGATGCTGTTTGGTGAGTGACAAAAGATTTTTGTAGCAGCATAATTTATCCCTTTCTGTGCCAAAGTTAGATTTAACCCAAATTAGTGAAGATAGTAAGCTAATATACTTATATGTCTGCGAGGTGCCTGGGCTAGTAGTGTATTTAACGCAAAATTCTTCTAGAATCTACACATGTAAATGATGCTCTAAGCCCCCCCTATTCTAACTCCGACTTTTGCTGTTGCACAAGGATTAAAAAATATACGCGAACTGACTGTAATCAACCCGGCAAGTGGAGTAGAAAAGAGTTTGGCATCTGCAATAATTTAATTTGATAAATAAGTTATATAAAGGAAAGTTTCATTAACCTAGTGAGAAATGAAAGGGTTGCTCTAGCGATTAACAGAATGAAAGTTCTGTCCAAAATAACAATATGAATTATAATGACTAAACTTAAAATAATAAACGAAACACATGAAACATTTACAATACATCAAATTGGCTCAAATTGGATACTCAAATAAATGCTGTGAAGGTGAAGTGTTCCTAAACTAGATTGTGACATTTATGACGAAGTGGAGCCAATTCCTTGCAACTCAAATCTTAAGAGAAACACACAGCCAACCCAACATTAATTGCTGCGACAGTAGTGAGAACTCAGACAGTGAACACCCAAGACAGTACAAAGTTAGAAAAGACGAACAGGCGCGCTCTGCTGAGCTCTGATTATCACCTAGCAAAATTGCCTGCTTTGCCGGTGCTGTGGACATACATTACCAAGCTGTCTTCTTAACTGCAAAGACACGATCTGGCGTACCGGAGTCGATGGCTGGTTGCTTCGACGTCCCATCGTGGTGATGATTATGTCGCGAGTATAGCCCGAAACAACTTATCATGGTCTGGTTGTTCCAGACTAAAGACTTCCTAGCAATACAAATGCGCCTCTGAGGGAGACGAAGAAGGCTCGCTAAACAATCACTGACGGTACAGTGATTGATTTTAACAAGCAAAGTCACACAGTAACTCTGATACAGTCAACTTTAGCCAAAACTGCTCAAGACAGACAACATAGGCCGCTTGTAGCCAGGACACTCAATTGCCAACTGTACTCGGAAAGTTATGTTGTAGTCGAAACTTCAGCAACTTCGTCAAACAGTTACAATTAAATAAAAGTATATTAGACAGCCAACGGAAGGCAGACTGTCCAGAGCAGCGAGAGCTCAGGCTTGTAACCTACTCCGACGGAAAGGCGAGAGCCGACTCTTGTCAAGAGCACCCATACAAGCCGAACATAGAACATTCCCACCCCCACAACAGTGGCCGTGGTTAAACGTTCCAATCAGCAACTCGAAAACCGGCGGAAAATTCCACTCTATTGCCGAAGCACTACCATTCCACCAATGGAGATTCTTGGCGCCAATTTCTGCGCCGATTTTGCTACGTCACGGAGCTATGCCCTGAGCAAGCCAATCACAGTTACGATTTTGCAGAAAACGCGGGAATTTGCCCACCAAGACTGCCTGGGAACCAAGTCATTCCCATGCCTCGCTGGTAGCCCGCCAGAAAGTGTTTTCGCTAAGTTTCTGTGAAGTAACGGAATCTCTAGCCCAGCCGCTCCTTCAGGCCCCTGCGGGCATGTCTCCGCTGCTCTTATGACAATGTCGGCGTCTGGAAAGCATTCACTCGGCTCCCTCACACCCATCGGATTAACCCTTTCAAGATCAGCTTAGCCCGCCTGTCACCGGACCACCCGGGTGACGAGAGACACTGCGTGGGAAGTCCGCGTGTGTAGGAATAGCAACTTTCCACCGCATGCAATTAGAGAGGAAAATCGTAAGATAGAAATATGAGAGTGGGCTCATGCCACCTCTCATAGCCCCTACGCCATTTTAGATTGTAATTGGTGAGAGGTTGGCTCACTTTGGAGCAAGGTAGTGAGTCAATTGCCCAACAACAATCTTCCAAACTGACTCCACATGCCGCACTCTATAAAAAAAATCACTGCAACTGAAAAATGCAGCTCATAGAGGGAGGATTTTTTATGATGTAGCCAACTTCACCTTCTTAATATGGAACTCTAACACTCACATCACACATCCATACCCAGGGAGCCCCTTCCAAACACCGATTCCCACAGACATTCTCACTCTAAATATGACCCGGGCACGTGAGCCAAATATGGAGCAGTTTATTCTTTACAATCAGAGTTGGAGTGCTCCGCAATTAAATGCCCAAGATGTTACAACAATTTCAATCATTAAACTAACCTGAACTCAATCACACATGATAATATTTAAGTTAACAATCTCTTTGTGAGCTTTCAGAATCTAATTACAACCTCCGATTCATTCTGTCTCCCTGCAGCAAGAATAACCTTTACAAAATGTTCCCTGAACTGATGGTCCATTCACAATGACAGTGGTGGTATCTGCTTCAGTTTTTGGGGACTTCAGGCACACTGTTTGCATACACACAACAAAAATACAGAATACAAAAGAAAAAACATGGTGAAGAGAACAATACAGTAATTTGTAATTTGTGCGCCCTACTCTATCACTTACATAAGAATTACAGTGCAAATTCACAAACACATACAAGGTAAAACATACGTTATAAAAACAACACTATAGAAAGAAATTTAAGAAAAAAAACAAGGTTCATGGGGCATCAAGTTGTGCGTGCACATTGCACAAAGTTCACGACTGTGCTGAGAATGAGGCACTAAATCACATTGTTAGAAATATTCGAAGCACTTCACAAACTCGTTAGTTTCTCTGAGGGTGTTGGTATGTTGAGTCATATGCATTGATGCACGTGGTTCCACGTCTTGAGCATCGGAGGGGGGCTTTTGGGATGGGGCCACAGTACTGACATCACATAGGGCTAAACATCGGGTGTTGTTGCTACGTTGTTGCAACAGCAATAGGGTGTGCTGGAGCACCTGCAGTACTCTGTTGAGATTGCAGCAAGACCCACGCATATGATCACGGCAGTATGGTAGGAAGACATAGTGATAGGCTCTCCTCACGTCGATTAATTGTCTCTGAGGTCTACTAGTTAGGATACATCACTAGTCCAGGTCTCTTCTCTCCCTGGACAGTATTTTACGTTTCCCAATATTGCAGTTCGATGAGGGATGATGGCACGTGGAGTGATTCCACAAGTGTGTGAGGTCATCCAGACAGGATCGAACTAGGAGCGACGATTGCTACAACTGCTTTCTAAGTGGGAGGAGAAGTTATTGTTAGAGTTTGTGGCACGATACTGCTTTGTGTATGCAGATCGGCCAATGCTAGTGAGTTGTAAAAACTCAAACAGGTCTGTCCCGAGGCACATAAGGCGCAGGTTCTGACACCAAATGTGATCTTCTTCACGTACTCACGACAACGTGGTCTGCCGCAGGGAATCCCTCCAAACGGCTGCCGCGTCCGGAGAGCTAGCTGGGTCTTGCGTGCTGGTCGCGTGTCAGTGTCAACGGCCAGCCACACTTTCGCTTCTGGCCCGGCGAGGGCTGTCTGATGCCTAATCCCTCAGGTATACGGTCCGGTGACTGTCAGTTTGTAGGACCGGACGCTGCTGCACCCTTCTCGTCAGGCGTCAGGTGGCGCGCTGACGCTCCCCTTCTTGCAGATAGCGAAGACCTCTTGTTTTTTTATTTTTTTATTTTTTTTATTTTGCTCCGGCTGGCCTCTGCATTGCCACGATTCCCGCCATCTGCACAGTTCTGACAAAAATCTTATGCCTAACTTTTTCCCATGACCTTCTATGTTACAATAAATTTACATAACGATACATTGATGGTCTGTCATTTCAGACACTCTTATTTTAATTTTATAGTTATCAATCTATGGCTATCATTATAACAAGATCTTGGTATATCTAATCTTGGAAATATTTGTGCAGAGATCGATCTCACTACTGTACATGGTGTGTGACGCTATATTGGATGAACAACTAAATGTGCGGGCCCGCACTAATATTAGTATTAATTATATAGATCGACAGTAGACATGCTCAATAATTAACTACCATTTGCCAATGATCTACATTCTAGGTCTTTTGAATAAATTATGTTATTATGAAGGTCGAAGTTTTACTGTGCTATAAAGAACATGCAACTATTGTACGTTCGCTCGCCGGTCGGCCCTCCATCTCGGGTCTGTGATTTGGTGACGTGAAAAATAGCACCCCAACAGGCGCGCGCCAAACATTCCTACTTGTGGTAAAAAAAACCAACAATATTGATCTAGTTATTGTTAAATCCTACAGTTTAACTTATCCTAGTATATAGTACCTTTTTAATTTTTTAATTTTTTTTTTTACCTTATACAATACTCTTACATAATTCCTGTTACGCTGAGATGTCTCGCTACGCGCCGCTATTGACGACGATAGTGATGTGCGCGCCGTACGACACGGCCTCCGAGTTCTCACTACGCCTCACTGAAACTCCAGAGACTGGGTTAGCCATGGCTATACAAGACAATAAATTATAGTTGCAACTTCTTTTTTCTATGTGATGCGGTTTTCGCGACCAAAGCACACCTTTCCAGAGACAATGTAATATGACCAAGCCAGGACTGGTTCCTGTTGGGGATTCCGTCGTCCACCACACACCAGCTACACAGTATGTCACGAAGTATAATTCCTGGGTTATTCATCTGTGACAGTCACAAGCAGCACGCCAAATACCCAACCAACACATTGGCATGGTAGGCTTTATGCCCGCATTTCTACCGTCTAGGGCACCATTAGAGTCAAATGCTCACAGGTTCACCCCGACTTGCAAGACAATGATGCTGACGCATCACTGTAAAAACTATACTGCCCATATTCATCCTCGAAATCACGCAATATACCACAATCTTGCAGTGCACTGACCCGTGCCTGCAAGCATTGGTATGAACGTCTCACGAACTGGTTGTGGCCGCTATGGAGCGTATCACGACTTCTCAGAACGCTTCTAAGAGCACGTTCTTGTATGCGCCCGTTTGTGCGACATTTCCTCACTCATCATTATCCCTCAACATGGACACCAGGCAGGAAAGGACAAAAACATTGCTCATGGAATGGTAGTGCCTCCTACTTCATCGACATTGTAAGTCGCGAACATAAACCAAAAAGGATAGCAGCATTAAATTCTTACGCGAGACAACGCAGCGTGTTAATACTTCAACAGTCATAATCTATTCATGCAACGATTATTGTTCCCCGAAGAAAGGCTCATATATTTGCCTATTCTACTATGTACACCACTTAAACTACTATTATTCCACGAACTTCTCTGTGTGAGAGATGTGGTGGAGTCCTATGGACTAGCACCAATCCCTTGTCAGACTCCCCCTCCTCTGACGTGCATTAGGATTTGCAGGTCTAATTTCAATCTCCTGGTTCTCCTGTTGTCCTTGGTTTCGCTCTCTCCAATTACGTTCGCTTTGCCGTTCGTTATTCCTCCTGTCCCAGATTCCTTGTCTAGATTGACCCTGCTCCCTGACGTTCTGGTTTCTGTGTCTTTGGTTTCCATAACCTTGAATAGCGTAACCTTGGCTTCCGTGACCCTGGTTTCCTAACTGACCAGTGCGATTATGCGATCTGTTGTCGTCTTTCCTTCCTGGCCCGTGGTATTTGTTACTTTGCCCCTTCTTCCTGTCCTCTGCGTCTTGTTTATCAAAGACAACTTCAAGTTCGCGCAATAGACTCTTGAATGCTTATATGTCAGATCCACACTTCCCGACAAGTGTCTGTTGGTACCTAACTGGCAATTTGGAAAAGCAAAATTTAATGATTTCTCCGTTGCTACATGGACTATCTAAAAACTGATTCTTCTTGAGTAAATCATCAAAAAATTTGGTTGCGCTCTTATGCCCGGACACTTCCAGTTCACGACAAAATATTATTTCCTCTTTAATCCTGTCTTGCGTTTCCTTTGACCAGTAGGTCCACAGGAATGCACCAACTAATTCCTGATAAGTCCGACACGTCGCTGTCCCACCCCGCATCTTTTCCGCGGCCTGGCCTTCGATGTGTCCACACATGAATTCTAATTTTGGCTGGGTTGAAGGTAATGAATTTGTAAACTGCATCACCCTGCTCTTCGGATGCATCGACCCTCCATTATATTTGAACTTCTGGAATTTTAGTATCGACAGGAAGTGATTCTGATCAAAATCCTGTCCGATCCTCGCACTGGTGTTGTCACTCGTTTCCGATACTTGCACGTCTGCTGAGTGTCCTGATCTATCTTGCTGATAACTGTGATGTACTACCTCTGTATCACAGTGGAAGTGGCACTCCGAATTCACTCTCCTAAGTGGGCTATAATTATTGGAGCTATTACTAGCAGTTTCTGCGTGTGCATTGTTAGTACCGCACTCTGTCACTGGGCTAGAACACTGCGGGCTTTTCCTCGGAGACACAATTCTGTGTACTCCATCATTGGTATCCGAACGCGCAGGACTCGTGTGCCCGTTTCGCTCTAGTTTTGCTATCCGACTCTCTACTTCTTTCATTCGTTTCGTGATGTTCGTAACCGCAATATTACCTTGAGTCTTTAAGACCGCAAGGGATTTTGAGTGGGCTTGTGTCGCACGTCGCAAGCGCCCTGCGAGTTGAGAAGTTACTTTTACGATTTACATTGCCATTGTTGCTGCCGTTTTGGCTAGGCCAGCTACTTTTTGTGCTATCGTTGACATTTATTTTGCTTCTCCACGTTCTTTCTTTATTGTTAGTAATTCCCCGCGAATTTCCCCTATATGCGAAATTATTGCCTCAGTGTCCTTCTTACGCTGCTCGTCAGCTTCTTCCATCTCCTTCTTACGCTGTTTCTCAGCTTCTTCCTTCTCCTTCTTACGCTGTTTCTCATCTTCTTCCTTCTCCTTCTTACGTTGTTTCTCATCTTCTTCCTTCCCCTTCTTGCGTTGTTCGTCAGCTTCTTCTTTCATTGATCGTAGGAAGCTCAGTATTGGGTTTATGTCATCTTTTTGATCCTCGTCACACATGGGCGATGTAACTCTGGACACCTGGGCGCTAGAGCTCGGACGTGACCGAGCTGGACCCTGTCTGCTCTCTTTCGTTTGACTATAAACTTCTGCTACCGTCTCGACCTGTGTGCCTGTCTCAGTTTCATCCGCAACCTCACTATCATAATCACGGCCGCGACGTTGCTCTAAGATCGCGTCCAAATCACCGTCCTCATCAATGACCCTGTCGTCCTGTCCTGCTAAAAATGTGCCCATCTCATCTCCGAACCTATCCCCGTCAGTAAACTGTCCCTTATCCATTATGGTATCCTGTTTTGTTTTAGCTTCGCTCGATAATAGTCGTGCCTTACTTCTCGTGATCATTCATGAAAAACAAATTTATCTAAAATGCACAATAAAAATAATCTACTCCATATATTTTTCCACATAGACATAAAATTTTAACAACGCCGTTCCAACGCTGTAATTACATGCACTATTTGTTGTGGTACAGAAACAGCACAAAAACCCGACAAAGTGAGATGTGGTACGAACACCAGGTCAAAGAAACACATAAAACAATGAACAAACAAAATAATATACACGCTGAAAACAAAAACTGTAATCATGCGCCGCTACTTAAAACTAATCACGGAACTACAAGAAAAAGAAGTTGGGTATTAATCATTAAAAAAATAGAGAAAAAAATTGAATTTTCCTACTAAGAATACTGTTTGCTTATCAGTGATTCACAGGAAAGATCCGAGGCTAAGGGTCGCCATTTTATGCGAAGTGCCGGGGCTAGTAGTGTATTTAACACTAAATTCTAGAATCTACACATGTAAATGATGCTCTAAGCCCCCCCTATTCTAACTCCGACTTTTGCTGTTGCACAAGGATTAAAAAATATACGCGAACTGACTGTAATCAACCCGGCAAGTGGAGTAGAAAAGAGTTTGGCACCTGCAATAATTTAATTTGATAAATAAGTTATATAAAGGAAAGTTTCATTAACATAGTGAGAAATGAAAGGGTTGCTCTACCAATTAACAGAATGAAAGTTCTGTCCAAAATAACAATATGATTTATTATGACTAAACTTAAAATAATAAACAAAACACATGAAACATTTACAATACATCAAATTGGCTCAAATTGGATACTCAAATAAATGCTGTGAAGGTGAAGTGTTCCTAAACTTCTTAACTGCAAGGACACGATCTGGCATACCGGAGGCGATGGCTGGTTGCTTCGACGTCTCGTCATGGTGATGATTATGTCGCGAGTATAGCCCGAAACAAATTATCATGGTCTGGTTGTTCCAGGCTAAAGACTTCCTAGCAATACAAATGCGCCTCTGAGGGAGATGAAGAAGGCTCGCCACACAATCACTGACAGTACAGTGATTGATTTTAACAAGTGAAGTCACACAGTAACTCCGATACAGTCAACCTTAGCCAAAACTGCTCAAGGCCGCTTGTACACAGAACCCTCAATTGCCAACTGTACTCGGAAAGTTACGTTGAAGTCGAAACTTGAGCAACTTCGTCAAACAGTTACAATTAAATAAAAGTATATTTGACAGCCAACGGAAGGCAGACTGTCCAGAGCAGTGAGAGCTCAGGCTTGTAACCTACTCCGACGGAAAGGCGAGAGCCGAATCTTGTCGAGAGCACCCGTACAAGCCGAATACAGAACATTCCTGCCCCCACAACAGTGGCCGTGGTTAAACGTTCCAATCAGCAACTCGAAAACCGGCGGAAAATTCCACTCTATTGCCGAAGCACTACCATTCCACCAATGGAGATTCTTGGCGCCAATTTCTGCGCCGATTTTGCTACGTCACAGAGCTATGCCCTGAGCAAGCCAATCACAGTTACGATTTTGCAGAAAATGCGGGAATTTGCCTGCCAAGACTGCCTGGGAACCAAGTCATTCCCATGCCTCGCTGGTAGCCCGCCAGAAAGTGTTTTTGCTAAGTTTCTGCAAAGTAACGGAATCTCTAGCCCAGCCGCTCCTTCAGGCCCCTGTGGGCATGTCTCCACCGCTCTTATGACAATGTCGGCGTGTGGAAAGCATTCACTCGGCTCCCTCACACCCGTCGGCTTAACCCTTCCAAGATCAGCAGTGCCCGCCTGTCACTGGACCACCCGGGTGACGAGAGACGCTGCGTGGGAAGTCCGCGTGGTAAGGAATAGCGACTTTTCACCGCATGCAATTAGAAAGGAAGATCGAATTACTCAGACTAAGATAGAAGTATGAGAGGGGGCTCATGCCACCTCTCAACACCACACTGTCGCTGGTCCACCCGATGCATAACATTACCTTTTGTGAATGCGCGCAGATCATTATGGGGAGATTTGCTATTCATTTGTGTTCCTTATGGTAGCATAAAGACACTACTTCTAGTTAACAGCTTAAAATAGATTAGATTAATGCTTGTTTCATAGTTCGTGAATACGTGACTTTGTAATGATGTGGAAGGTGTAAGTTTAGTGGAAGGTGTCTTTACATGCTGTAATTCAAGTTTTGTTAGTTGTAAGATTACTAATTTATACCTAAAAATTCATTGATTGAGTAGAAGGAGTTGTCATTCATAAACTGTTTTAATTTGTTTTTAAATTTTGTTGCCTATCTGTCCGATTTTTGATGCTGTTTGGTGGGTGACAAAAGATTTTTGTAGCAGCACAATTTATCCCTTTCTGTGCCAAAGTTAGATTTAACCCAAAGTAGTGAAGATAGTAAGCTAATATACTTACATGTTTATCGCTAAAATTTGCAATAATCCTTATAGATGAATTCAGACGTTTTTGCAGATCATCAGTGCATTTCTTCCAATTCAATCCTTCATCAATACATGCACCCACAAATTTGAAATATGCTGCCTTAGCTACAGACTTCCATTAAAACTCTGTTAATGGTGTTGTGTCATTTACTGCACTAAACTGTATATAGGCCTACTGTGTTTTATCAAAATGTAACGGGAGTCCATTTGCAGTGAACCATTTAATAATTTGGTGAAAGATATTATTTACAATTTCCTTCAACAAATTCTTGTTTGTTGGGTGTGATTACTATACCTGTATCATCAGCAAAAAGAACTAGCTTCGCATCTTCCTGCATATAGAGTGACAAGTCATTAATATAAATTAAGGACACTAAGGGACCCAAGACTGAACCTTGTGGAACCCCATCCTTGATATATCCCCATTAATTTTAGATGAATTTATTTTTCCAATGTCATGGTTACATACAGTAAAGTTTTCATTTTTCTTTGGTACCCTGATTGAAAAAGGAATTTAGTTTAGGCTTTCAGTCGTGTGTCTATGTGAACCAAGACATACATGCATTCTGTCGGTATTCACACTCATGTTAATACTGAAAGCTCTTTCATTTGATAACAAATCAGTCTGATCTTCGACACCTTCATTTTATGTATCCGGTAAAGTGATCTAATTTTGTTCTTAGTTTGAATTTCCATGTTGCTCGATGGCCTCCAGAGTAAGTCAGCTTAGTCTGTTAAAGGAGCAGTTTTTTTTTTCGACTCAACCATGTGCTTCTGTAAGATTAAGGTTTGAAACAGGCCACACTACGATTCCCTGTCCTGCTTACCTGTACCTCTACTCACAAATAATTTTGGACATTCTACACCATTACGAGTATTATTACCTATATTGTGTGACGTTCATCATTTTCAGGAAAGTCATCGTACAGGAAAATGCAGCATCGCAGCCAGCACACGCTACAGATCAGCTCTCAACAAATACACGTATAAAAATTCGTTTTGTATTCACAGATTATGTTTCGGGTACTGCTGTAATGCTCAGAGTTGTTACAACATATGCAAACTGCGGAAACATGTGCATATTACAGACAATTTCTTATGTCATTTCAATTAAATTAGGAGTTCAAAATCTGTCCACTTCCTAGTACACTTTTTTTACGGGGAAAAATAATCAATATTCCTTCTGATACTCAAGAGTCTGATTGTGACCCAGCGACATGGCACACTGTCATCCATAAAACTTCGTCGTTGTTTTGGAAGGTGAAGTCCGTGAATGGCTGCAAATGCCCTCCAAGTAACCGAACATAACCGTTTCCAGTCAATGATCGGTTCAGTTGGACCATTCCATGTAAACACCGCCCACACCATTATGGAGTTATGGAGCCACCACCAGTTTGCACAATGGGCTGTTGACAACTTGGGCCACGGCTTCGTGGGATCTGCCCCATACTCGAACCTTACCATCAGCTCTTACCGTCTGAAATCGGAACTCATGTGACCAGGCCATGGGTTTCCATTCGTCTAGAGCCCAACCGATGTGGTCACGAGCTCAGGACAGGCGCTGCAGGCGATGTGGTGCTGTTAGCAAAGGCACTCGCGTCGGTCGTCTTCTGCCGTAGCCCAGTAACTCCAAATTTCGCAGGACTGTCCTGACGGATACGTTCGTCGTTCGTCCCACGTTGACTTCTGCGGTTATTTCACACAGTGTTACTTGTTTGTCAGCACTGACAACTCTACGCAGAAGCAGCTGCTGTCGGCCATGAAGTGATGGCCATCGACCATTGCGTTGTCTGCAGTGAGAGGTAATACCTGAAATTTGGTATTCTCGGCACACTCTTGACATTGTAGATCTCGGAATATCGAATTCCCTAACAATTTTCGAAATGAAATGTTCTATGCATCTGCTTCCAACTACCATTCCAGGTTCAAAGGCCGTTAATTCCCGTCGTGCGGCCATAATCACGACGGAAAACTTTTGACGTCATTACAAATGATAGCTGCACCGATGCATCGCCCTTTTATACCCAGAGTACGCGTTACTAGCGCCATTTGTACAGGGCTACTACAAATGATTGAAGCGATTTCATAAATTCACTGTAGCTCCATTCATTGACATATGGTCACGACACACTACAGATACGTAGAAAAACTCATAAAGTTTTGTTCGGCTGAAGCCGCACTTCAGGTTTCTGCCGCCAGAGCGCTCGAGAGCGCAGTGAGACAAAATGGCGACAGGAGACGAGAAAGCGTATGTCGGGCTTGAAATGCACTCACATCAGTCAGTCATAACAGTGCAACGACACTTCAGGACGAAGTTCAACAAAGATCCACCAACTGCTAACTCCATTCGGCGATGGTATGCGCAGTTTAAAGCTTCTGGATGCCTCTGTAAGGGGAAATCAACGGGTCGGCCTGCAGTGAGCAAAGAAACGGTTGAACGCGTGCGGGCAAGTTTCACGCGTAGCCCGCGGAAGTCGACGAATAAAGCAAGCAGGGAGCTAAACGTACCACAGCCGACGGTTTGGAAAATCTTACGGAAAAGGCTAAAGCAGAAGCCTTACCGTTTCGAACTCATTGATGGGGACATGCTGCGCCGAGTGTGAGAGGAACTTGATTATCGGCTTGATGTCTGCCGAATCACTAAAGGGGCACATATCGAACAATTGTGAATGCCTAAAAAACTTTTTGAGTTTTTTGTATGTGTGTCCAATGCATTGTGAAAATATCTCAAATAATAAAGTTATTGTAGAGCTGTGAAATCGCTTCAATCATTTGTAATAACCCTGTATATGTGCTCATGTATATGTGCATCCCATGATCTCAATGTACATACATTTTCATAATACGTACGGACTTTCTAATGAAATACCTGTCGGAGGCCAGCACAGTTGTCGGACGAATCTCGGAATATCATAGACGTTCTCGATCGCTACGAATGGCAGCCGATGGGTGTCTGGAGATGTAGAGCTCAGTGTTTGACGTTTAACACTTTCGTCACCAAAGGCTAGACACCTCTGTTCAGAGAAAAGATTCAAGAACTTCATCACTTCTACACATACAGGGTGGTCCATTGATAGTGACCGGGCCAAACATCTCACGAAATAAGCATCAAACGAAAAAACTACGAAGAACGAAACTCGTCTAACTTGAAGGGGAAACCAGATGGCGCTATGGTTGGCACGCTAGATGGCGATGCCATAGGTCAAACGGATATCAATTGCGTTTTTTAAATAGGAATCCCCATTTTTATTACATATTCGTGTAGTACGTAAAGAAATATGAATGTTTTAGTTGGGCCACTTTTTTCGCTTTGTGATAGATGGCGCTGTAGTAGTCACAAACGTATAAGTACGTGGTATCACGTAACATTCCGCCAGTGCGGACGCTATTTGCTTCGTGATACATTACCGGTGTTAAAATGGACCGTTTACCAATTGCGGTAAAGGTCGATATCGTGTTCGTGTATGGCTATTGTGATCAAAATGCCCAACGGGCGTGTGCTATGTATGCTGCTCAGTAACCAGGACGACATCATCCAAGTGTCCGGACCGTTCGTCGGATAGTTACGTTATTTAAGGAAACAGGAAGTGTTCAACCACATGTGAAACGTCAACCACGACCGGCAACAAATGATGATGCCCAAGTAGGTGTTTTAGCTGCTGTCGCGGCTAATCCGTACATCAGTAGCAGGCAAATTGCGCGAGAATCGGGAATCTCAAAAACGTCGGTGTTGAGAATGCTACATCAACATCGATTGCACCCGTACCATATTTCTATGCACCAGGAATTGCATGGTGACGACTTTGAACGTCGTGTACAGTTCTGCCAGTGGGCAGTGGGCACAAGAGACATTACGGGACAATGACAGATTTTTTGCACGTGTTCTATTCAGCGACGAAGCGTCATTCGCCAACAGCCCTAACGTAAACCGGCATAATATGCACTATTGGGCAACGGAAAATCCACGATGGCTGCGACAAGTTGAACATCAGCGACCTTGGCGGGTTAATGTATGGTGTGACATTATGGGAGAAAGGATAATTGGCCCCATTTTATCGATGGCAGTCGAAATGGTGCAATGTATGCTCATTTCCTTCGTAATGTTCTATCGATGTTACTACTAGATGTTTCACTGCATGCCAGAATGGCGATTTACTTCCAACATGATGGATGTCCGGAACATAGATCGCTTGCCGTTGAAGCGGTATTGAATAGCATATATCATGACAGGTGAATTGGTCGTCGAAGCACCATGACATGGGCCGCACGTTCACCGGATCTGACGTCCCCAGGATTTCTATCTGTGGGGAAAGTTGAAGGATATTTGCTATCGTGATCCACCGACAACGCCTGACGACATGCGTCAGCGCATTGTAAATGCATGTGCGAACATTACGGAAGACGAACTACTCGCTGTTGAGAGGAATGTCGTTACACGTATTGCCAAATGCATTGAGGTTGACGGACATCATTTCGAGCATTTATTGCATTAATGTGGTATTTACAGGTAATTACGCTGTAACAGTATGCGTTCTCAAAAACGATAAGTTCACAAAGGTGCATGTATCACAGTGGAACAACCGAAATAAAATGTTCAAACGTACCTACCCTCTCTATTTTAATTTAAAAAACCTACCTGTTACCAACTGTTCGTCTAAAATTGTGAGCCATATGTTTGTGTCTAATACAGCGCCATCTGTCACAAAGCGAAAAAAGTGGTCTTTGCGTACTACACGAATATGTAATAAAAAATTGGGATTCCTATTTTTAAAAAACGCAGTTGATATCCGTTTGACCTCTGGCAACGCCATCTAGCGGGCTAACCATAGCGGTATCTGGTTTCCCCCTTCAAGCTAGGCAAGTGTCATTCGTTGTTGTTTTTTCGTTTGACGATTATTTCGTGAGATATTTGGCCCGACCACGATCAATGGACCATCCTGGATACACCGTGAAATGGGTGGTGAATGGTATTTCTTACTGAATCATGAACTGCTCAAATAAGTGTTCACCACCTGAGTGTCGGCTTAGAGTCAAGAGGAGAAAGAAATGAGAGAAGAAGCCTTTTGAAATTAAAAAAAATTAAAATAAAAAACTAAAAAAATTTACCTTGAAATAACGACATAAGACCAACCAAAATAACAACTTTCTGTTCAAAAGTTCTCATCTTCGTGTATACGTGAAATATGCTGTTGGGTGACATTCAGTATCGTGTCGCTAGACCCTGCGCCTCGTAACATTCTTGGAAACTTCTTGGAATGCTGCCCACACTATTGTCAAGACGTTGCTACTCAAGTCACACGCTTCACTGTAACCTTTCGGATCTCATGCAGACTTGTCAGGACGACTTGCTGAAAGTTTTAGCTGGTCCCAGTCATATTCAGTACACAGCACAATTTGTAGTCAGAGCAGTAACAGGCTGAATATATCAGTTTGAAAAGGTGAGACCTCTTTAGCTGTAAGTCCTTTATTTATAGGCACGAACGATTTAGCAGCAGTTTCACTGCATCATCAGTTGTAATTTGTACAAACTTATAGACTAAAACTCGTGCAAGGCAAGAAAACATAACTAAAATGAAAAGATATACGGCATGGATATATTCACTGAATCAAGTCATGTTCCAATAGAGAAAAGAGACTGCAACTCTGCCTCGGTTCACTTCATGTCAGTTTTTGAATTTGAATTTGAATAACTGGGTTTCAGCAGTAAGTTTTCCAATCCATCCTAACTAAATGGGCAACCGCGAGCTGCTTAATTTTACATAGTCCCAGAGATTACCATATACCGCCTGTTTTGATCACTATTCAAGTATACGGGTCCCGTTACTCATTACGAGTGGAATTTATTTGTATTGTTAAGAATTTCTTCTTGTTAGCTTTCACTCTTTTGCTGTTTCATGTTTGATATCCGCTACTGAGAGAAAAATTGCTGACTATGAACGCTGGATCATCCTATTCTCTTTTCTGTATCGGAACTTGGCTTGATTCTATGAGTGGATTCATTTCGTGTATCTTCTCATTTTAGTTATGTTTTCATGCTCTACGTGAGTTTCTGTCCATCATTTTGTGCAAATTGCATCTGATGATGCATCTAAAATGCGGCCCTCGTAAATAAAAGACTTGCAGCTCTTACCTTTTCAAAATGTTCAGTAGGGTTCATGTCAGCAGACGTTGTAGTCCAGCCCATTCCGTTGGGTTTTCCGTGCATCTACGGGCAGTAGTCACAAAGGTGGGAGCTATATGGAGGGCTTCAATAGTGGTACAAGTCCACGTTTGCCCATTCTGAGATACAGAGTCCTAAAGTTAAATGAGCGCTGAAAACTCTGCAGTTGATATACCAGAAATATTCTTGCTAGAGTTGAACCATTCTTTATCTTTGTTTGGGCCATTAATGTTAGAAGCATTATAGAGAGAAAAGTGGAAGTAATGGACTTGTACGACTGTTGAAATAAGCCCTTCATATGGTCGTGCTTCATCTCGAAAGACAAACTCATTGCCAAAATGTTAGCTGTAGGACTGGGAAATCAGTGAGGGCAACCTTTCCCTATAATATACGGTCATCAAATTATAGCATAATAGCAATGGGACGGGGCAGACATCCGTACATGAGAGCATTTCACGGCTTGGCTGAGGCATCCCACCGATCAACGCCAGAGACTACACGCCCGGGACATAAGTTGACACTTAGCCCCCTCCACGTCTTCTGAGACGATCACAGGGTCCCAGAAAAAACCTGCAATCGTGAATGAAGAGTACCGGATACTACAGATCCAGGTTCCATTCCAGGTTCTGTGCGCATCACGTTCCTGGGGTGTTTGCGCTGTAGTTCATAATGGAGTCCTAAAGGCCAAACTGAGCGTGTGGACCAAGTTGTCCTCGTCTGGGACAACCAAATCCTCCCAGTTGCCTCCTATAAATCAGCGCGCATTTGTGTTACTACACTCCTGGAAATTGAAATAAGAACACCGTGAATTCATTGTCCCAGGAAGGGGAAACTTTATTGACACATTCCTGGTGTCAGATACATCACATGATCACACTGACAGAACCACAGGCACATAGACACAAGCAACAGAGCATGCACAATGTCGGCACTAGTACAGTGTATATCCACCTTTCGCAGCAATTCAGGCTGCTATTTTCCCATGGAGACGATCGTAGAGATGCTGGATGTAGTCCTGTGGAACGGCTTGCCATGCCATTTCCACCTGGCGCCTCAGTTGGACCAGCGTTCGTGCTGGACGTGCAGACCGCGTGAGACGACGCTTCATCCAGTCCCAAACATGCTCAATGGGGGACAGATCCGGAGATCTTGCTGGCCAGGGTAGTTGACTTACACTTTCTAGAGCATGTTGGGTGGCACGGGATACATGCGGACGTGCATTGTCCTGTTGGAACAGCAAGTTCCCTTGCCGGTCTAGGAATGGTAGAACGATGGGTTCGATGACGGTTTGGATGTACCGTGCACTATTCAGTGTCCTCTCGACGATCACCAGTGGTGTACGGCCAGTGTAGGAGATCGCACCCCACACCATGATGCCGGGTGTTGGCCCTGTGTGCCTCGGTCATATGCAGTCCTGATTGTGGCGCTCACCTGCACGGCGCCAAACACGCATACGACTATCATTGGCACCAAGGCAGAAGCGACTCTCATCGCTGAAGACGACACGTCTCCATTCGTCCCTCCATTCACGCCTGTCGCGACACCACTGGAGGCGGGCTGCACGATGTTGGGGCGTGAGCGAAAGACGGCCTAACGGTGTGCGGGACCGTAGCCCAGCTTCATGGAGACGGTTGCGAATGGTCCTCGCCGATACCCCAGGAGCAACAGTGTCCCTAATTTGCTGGGAAGTGGCGGTGCGGTCCCCTACGGCACTGCGTAGGATCCTACGGTCTTGGCGTGCATACGTGCGTCGCTGCGGTCCGGTCCCAGGTCGACGGGCACGTGCACCTTCCGCCGACCACTGGCGACAACATCGATGTACTGTGGAGACCTCACGCCCCACGTGTTGAGCAATTCGGCGGTACGTCCACCCGGCCTCCCGCATGCCCACTATACGCCCTCGCTCAAAGTCCGTCAACTGCACATACGGTTCACGTCCACGCTGTCGCGGCATGCTACCAGTGTTAAAGACTGCGATGGAGCTCCGTATGCCACGGCAAACTGGCTGACACTGACGGCGGCGGTGCACAAATGCTGCGCAGCTAGCGCCATTCGACGGCCAACACCGCGGTTCCTGGTGTGTCCGCTGTGCCGTGCGTGTGATCATTGCTTGTACAGCCCTCTCGCAGTGTCCGGAGCAAGTATGGTGGGTCTGACACACAGGTGTCAATGTGTTCTTTTTTCCATTTCCGGGAGTGTATTTGCGCGGGATCACTACGAGCCATAAATTTTAGGTGTTGTCGATTGTGCGTGCCTACTATGATGAAGATGTCCTATGTCTTGTTATTCATAATTAGAGCTGAATGTTTGCATGACGTCACTGTGATATACACTATGTGTTCAAAAGTATCCAGACAGCCCCAAAAACATACATTTTTCATATTAGTTGCATTATGCTACTACCTACTGCCAGATCCTCCATATCAGCGACCTCAGTAGTCATTAGACATCGTGAGAGAGCAGAATGGGGCGCTCCACGGAACTCACGGACTTTGAACGTGGTCAGGTGATTGGTTGTCACTTGCGTCATACGTCTGTGCGCGAGATTTCCACACTCCTAAACATTCCTAGGTCCACCGCTTCTGATGTGATAGTGAAGTGGAAACGTGAAGGGATACGTACAGCACAAAAGCGTACAGGCCGACCTCATCTGTTGACTGATGAAGACCGCCGACAGTTGAAGAGCGTCGTAATGTGTAACAGGCATACATCTATCCAGACAGGAATTCCAAACTGCGTCAGGATCCACTGCAAGTACTACGACAGTTAGGCGGAAGGTGAGAAAACTTGGATTTCATGGTCGAGCGGCTGCTCATAAGCCACACATCACGCCGATAAATGCCAAACGACGCCTCGCTTGGTGTAAGGAGCGTAAACATTGGACGACTGAACAGTGGAAAAACGATGTGTGGCGAGACGAATCACGGTACACAATGTGGCGATCCGATGGCAGGGTCTGGGTATAGCAAATGCCGATGAAGGTCACCTACCAGCGTGTGTAGTGCCAACAGTAAAATTCGGAGGCGGTGGTGTTATGGTGTGGTCATATTTTTCATTGAGGGGCTTGCACCCCTTGTTGTTTTGCGTGGCACTATCACAGCACAGGCCTACATTGGTGTTTTATGAACCGTCTTGCTTTCCACTGTTGAAGAGCAATTCGGGCATGGCGATTGCATCTTTCAACACGATCGAACACCTGTTCATAATGCACGGCCTGTGGCGGAGTGGTTACACGACAATAATATCCCTGTAATGGACTGGCCTGTACAGAGTACTGACCTGAAGCCTACAGAACACCTTTGGGATGTCTTGGAACGCCGACTTCGTGCCACGCCTCACCGACCGACATCGATACCTCTCCTCAGTGCAGCACTCCGTGAAGAATGGGCTGCCATTCCCCAAAATCCTTCCAGCACCTGACTGAACGTATGCCTGCGAGAGTGGAGGCTGTCATCAAGGCTAATGCTGAATTCCAGCATTACCGATGGAGGGCGCCACGAACTTGTAAATCATTTTCAGCAAGATGTCCGGATACTTTTGACCACATAGTGTAAGCCAATTCCCGGGCAGCTTCCCGTGCTTAAACCCTTCTTACCGTTAAGTGACAACGCTGTAAATAACCCATCAGGGCACGATGACAGACTGAAGAATATAAACAAGCGGTTTAAGCCCATTCACGATTGTGAACACACTGGAAGGCTTGTTCACCCTTGTGAGAAATTTTATTTTACCCGCATGTCTTTACGGGACTGAGACGAAGAGGGCTGAAGCGTATTCGTAGTTTCTGCCCGGAAAGAGGGTTCATGATCTTATCTGGTGACGCTCTGAGGAGGTGTACGGCTTCTTATAGCGAGACAAGACTGTGATCATTCAGACTTCCCTTCTTTGCACACTCTCGATGTCCACTATTAGCCTGACCAAGTACGTGCCCATACGCTTGACCATTATTTGAGTATGGGTCACTGCACTGCAGGATATTCTTCATACATACTCAACGGATAAAATCCCCAGTACATCAGGTGCACACTAGTTGCAAAGACAGAAAAAAAATGTGTCATTCTGCTGGGTACGAGGACAGGTGAGAATTCGTTGGCCTACACAAGGAAGCACGTACTCTCCCGAACGTAATAAAATGTGCTGTTGCTCTGCGTGTCGTGATGTCATTGCTGAGAAAGTCCTTGGAAAGAAGAGTGGCTGGGCGTGATAGACAACAACCTGGGATTAAAAAGAGGGACTGTAAGCCCGTTGCGCACGTCCTTTGGGCCAGTAGCAAGTGATGAAGTCTGCTTAACGCGTCTTCGAATAGGGCGCAGCCTCCTCATTCAGACATGATGAATTGCTCGTTTGTGATGTATGTGGCTTCCTCATTACAGTTCTCCACGCATTAACTGAGTGTAGTTCATATAATGACGAGAAGGCGGGAGTCGGTTTATTAGCAGACTTCCCATCTATTTCAAGATGTGATGGGATGAATATGCCACGTGTTCTACGATTTTGTCATTTGTCTGACCATCTGTCTAAGCAGTTAAACAGAATATTTTAGTATGTGTAGAGAATGGTTGGCTCATCCAGGTACAACTTTAGTGATCAACCAGCTATCTATTCTGAGCTTGCTGCTCTGTGAATTTTCTGGCCTTGTAACGATACATGTGTTTTAATAGTCCGTTTTGAACTGCTCTTCACCATTTTACCTTAAAGACTGACTCTGTATGCCAATACGAGAAAGACTACGAGAGAGAGAGAAAATTATCTTATGTAGCTTTTTCGCATGTCTGCATCTTAAGCACTTATTGTAAGCACGCTATTAACCACGATGTTGAACGCTCTAAACAAGTAACAAAAATAAAGGAAGGGCTGATCAAATGTTTCGTATCCTGTTCTTCCTATAATGTGTTAGACAAAGCAAGAAAGCAACAAGAAATCTCCGTTCGCAACTGCTTTTTTTTCCATCACATCTGGCTATCGAAAATCTGTAAGTTCTTGGTACTTCTACATCCTTTCATACAATTCACAAACGCCTATAAAATGTATTTAACACCCAAGACAGCTCGTTTAATGCGATCGTAATACGTTCTTCGCTGCAGTCAATACTACACAAAACGAAGATGTAAACAGACAGATGTAAGTTGTTAATTTTCGAACTTAGATTGTGTCTGAGGAGTTAGTGTGCTACAGATACTCTGAAATAACAGATTGGCCCCAAAGACTTTTAGTAGAAATATTACCTCTCCGTGCAGCCTGAGTAATTACTGGTCAGACGTAACGGTTCATTTGCAATTAGCGGTTGAAGTAAAAGCTAACAAGCGTCGTGCGAGGCTCTTCAAACGCATCGCAGTCGGACAGACGCTCGAGTGGCCCCAGCAGCCACTGCGATGCGATTTGAGGCGAACCGCGTGAGTGGTTACCCTTGCGGCTTTCACACTTCGGCGTTGACAGATCCGCATCTGGATCCGAGCCAGACGCCGGACTCCTTGGAATGCTGTTCTGCAGTTTATGACCTCTCAGTTTCTGCACCAAGTTCGAACATCAATTTCCGCTGGCAATGTCCTTCATAACGCGGGACCGCATCATGAAACGGCTCACGTTTATGGTCGCCGCTTAGTGAAATACGAGTCGACCTCAAAGAAACTCTGCGAGTTATACTGTGTGCCGCCGTTTGTGAGAACACAGTGCTGTTCAGTCGCGTAGTATTGTCGCACAAGTACTCTTGTGTTGCCGCTACAGCGGACGGCTGCAGTAACAATCACTTTGCAGTGCCGTACAGTGAAATTTTGTTACTCTAAAGGTGAGCGCCTTCGGTATTTCAGCTCTGCACCGTAATATGCAAAGATAAATATGTTCATAAAGAGTGGAAACTTTATGCTTTCAACTTACTAAGCAGGCACATTTAGTACGACGCTTCACATGCAGGTATTTATACTTAGGAACTAAGGCATACATGTGACGAAGACGAGTCGTAGTTAAACGTACTTTTCACGGGAAGTGAAACATCATTTGTTCAAGCAACAAAAATATTCAGCTTCACACAGACTTTATTTACGTTCACTGTGCGTTTAGATGGTCATACCATTACCATCAATTCGAAATCCGTCTGATGATAACACAGCCACAAAAAAATGCATACCAGACGTAAATAAATTGCGGCTTACAAAGAACATTGTTGCTATTTGTGTATTGCACTCGGTCTCAGCACAGAACGTAGGATTTTCTGGTTACATCGGTTTTGTTAATATGCCCAATTATCGGCAGAGAGATAGTGAGGTACGGCCGAAAATCATTTACATTTGTTCTCAGAAAAAATCAGGAAATGAAGTTCGCTCTCAAATTACGTCAGTATACGTGCGGAAGGAAATAATTCGGTGTCGATGTTATCGTCTTCTGTAACGATTTACGCACAATTCATTGCCCGACTGACACACGAGCCTACTGTAGAGCAAGGTGCAGTGTAGCATAAGGAAATTTTAATCCCAAGTCACAACGGTAGATTCAGACAGTGGCTTCTAGAGAATGCTACTAAAGCTAGCATTTTAGTGTTTCAATCAGAACGATAATTAGAGAGAAAACCTTCGCTGTCTGTTTCACGCTAGTGAGCAGTTTCGTTCGCCTCATACTCGTATTCAACTGTCAGTAGAACATCTGCGCTTTTGTTTTGTTACTTCTTGAATAATTTTCCCTTTTGTAACGTCTCCGGCATGTGCTAACAGACAGTGGATGTAGTGTGAACTTGGTGTTTATGGTAAACAATATACTGATATTTATTTGACTGAGAGATGTAAAGTGAAAGAAATTATGTCTGTTGTACAGAAAAAGGATTGTTTTATAAAGCGGTTGTATTTAACCTTAATGTGCACAGTCACTTCGTTTGTTTGTTGCGTATAAACTGTTCTAAAGGAAAACGGAACACCACAGAGGAAGTCGGAATATTCGAAACTTGAGATTTTCCCGGTGTACTGACACTGTTTTTTAACAGGCGCGATATTTTACTTGAGCACAAAATATGTCTGATAGGTTCAAAATGGTTCAAATGGCTCTGAGCACTATGGGACTTAGAATCTGAGGTCATCAGTCCCCTAGAACTTAGAACTACTTAAACCTAACTAACCTAAGGACATCACACACATCCATGGCCGAGGCAGGATTCGGACCTGCGACCGAAGCGGTCGCACGGTTCCAGACTGTAGCGCCTAGAACAGCTGGGCCACTCTGGCCGGCGTCTGGTAGGCGCCAGAAGCATGGTCACGGAAAGAAGAAGAACTTAACAGATTCAGCGCCTAACATTAGTTATGTACTCGCAGAATTGGAAAATCGTCTCAGTGTAGAATTTAGTGCACGTACGAGACGACTCGGGATCTCGTCCATAAGCAACATCCAGTGAAAATCACTAATAACTTACGACCTTACCTTTCTTATTTGGTCTCCTTTCGTCTAGCGCTGGAGTAGCTCTTGATTCAGCAGGGATTCTATGACAATGAGTTAACCACAGCGCAGTAGAATTCATGTTGAGTTATGAAGCATAGGCGGTGACAAACGTAACCAGTATGATAATACATACATAGTGAGGAAAAACTACTTCTACGTACTTCGAGAAATAGCATATCATAGAAAAAGAAAATACCTCAGTTTATAAAAGTATTCTCTGGAAACATTGTGATATATCTACATTTCTTGGAAGTGAGTGACGTCTGAAAGATAAGCTTTGCTAGTTCTCATTGCTTAACTACGTACTTTAGCCGTTGCTATTTTTACTGTTTAGGAGTACAGGGACTAGATAAAAAAGTATGGAAACATTGCGAGAAATGCTAGCTCGAACGTAAATATGGATTTTAGCCAAGCCAGCAGGCTGCGTTGTTGCATGTGACCACGAATGGCACATATGCAATGTCTTCAGTATGTTGCAAGCGTCAATCGTGTTCAGAACAGTGTTCCGTGTAGTTATCACTGCATTATGTCGGAACTAAGTGAATTCGTATGAAACTGTTGGTACTCGTACGATGGGTGTTTCCATAACCAAGATAGTCGAAGTGTTTGGTGTTTCAAGAGGCACAGTATCGACGATGGAGACGAAAGCGTGTGTTGAGTAATCGTGACAGACGGCCACTGGAGAGGTTTCTGACGAAACATAAGAGGACGACAGGGCAGAACTGAATGTCGCACTCGCGGACCCCATCAGCACCAAAACAACACGAAGGTACCTCCATAAACAGGATACTGTAGGGCCAACACGAATTCCGAAACCACTCACCAATAATGCAAATGCCCGTAACGGGATAGCGTGATGCCGACGCTATAAAACCTGGGCTATAAAGGAATGGAACGACATCGTTTGGTTGAGTAAGTCTTGCTTCACACAATTTGGAACTTCTGGCCGAGTTTGCGTCCCAAGAACGAAACATGGCGGTGCTTCAGTGATGGTTTGGCCAGCCATATCGTAGTATTCCATTGTCCCCATGGTTACTCTGCAAGATAGCGTTACTGCACGGCTTTATACGACCATTTTGTCTTATAGAGTCCATCCCGAGGTACAATGTTTGTTTCTCACTGGTGAGGACGTGTTCCAACCCGACACTACACCAGTTCACACAACTCGTATCGTCCAGAATTAGTTTTGTGAACACGAGGATGAATTGTCGTATCTCCCATGGCCACCACAATCACCATCTCCCAAGTCCGCCCCGATAGCTGAGTGTTCAGCGTGACAGACTGTCAATCCTAAGGGCCCGGGTTCGATTCCCGGCTGGGTCGGAGATTTTCTCCGCTCAGGGACTGGGTGTTGTGTTGTCCTAATCATCATCATTTCATTCCCATCGACGCGCAGGTCCCCGAAGTGGCGTCAAATCGAAAGACCTGCACCAGGCGAACGGTCTACCCGACGGGAGGCCCTAGCCACACGACATTTCCATTTATACCATCTCCCAACAGTATTGAGCCATTACAGTCTACTTTGGAAAGAATTATGTGTGATCGCTAGCTCCAACATCGTTACCTAAACTTGCCGCTATTTTTCAGGAAGAACAGTATAAGACTCTCTTGAACACCATACAGGACCGGTATTTATCCATTCCAAGACAACTGCGAACTGCTTTGAGTTCCAACGATTTTCCTACACCTTATTAGGCACGGTAATGCGTTGTATTTTTGGTGTTTGCATGTATTTGATCACCTCGCCGTACATCTTGCCTTCTGAGAGCAATGTTTTGTGGCTACTGCCAATGTCACCACTGCATTGTATATTGCTGGAAATGGCCAATTTGGACCTCGTCTGTGGTGTTGTACGAGGCAACACAAGCGATAAGCGGGAAATCCAGGTTCAAGTCCCGGTCGGGCACCAATTTTCATTGTCGTCATTCCATTCCACAGCTGATGGTTGTCCTGTGTAATACAAGTGAAGTCTGAAAAATACACCAAGAGAACTTGTCCTCTATATCTACAGCCTGCAACTGCTGTGAAGTAGATGCCAGAGGACACTCCCCGTCTGCCACTTATAAGTGCCTCCTGACGCAGCATTCGCGTGTGGAGCACGGGAAGTGTCAGTTGCTTAAATGTCTCTGTGCGCGTCCAATTACTCAAACAACTGAAAGAAAACAGGCCTCGGTCAATATTTTTAACGAATTAACCGGGTTTCAACACTGCTAGGAGTGTCTTCTTCAGAATTTAAATCAAAGAATGGTCACAGAATTTTGACTAAAAACGTATGATACAGAGTATAAGTACAGAATCATCATGAAAGACTGGCAGTACTTAAATGTCATTTATAAAATAATAAATATGCCAAAAGGGCATTAGTCACAAAGATAATGAAGATAAAAAAATTGTGATGGCGAGCCACTAAGGGCTGCTCGTTACTTGCGCGCTCACAGGCTGAGGTGCCCGCGTTGACAGATGCGGCCAGGTTGAACCCTCCCCTTAGAAAAATTTATGAATGATTGTGCTGATAAACCCCTTACGTTATTTGATTTTCAAACAGCTGAGCACAACTGAACGTACTCAGACATTTCTCTCTTTACTTATTCTGATCATCACTAAACTGACACACAATATTTTTAGCGCTACGCAATCTGACTTTCAATAATCCCTACAAAAGAATGGCCCTGACTAACATTAACCTATACCTTTCATGAATCACTTACCTCACAAAAATCTTCGTTACTCAAACTACTGTAATACAGCGTGCGACAAATACTACCAGTTAAATAAAAGATTCTAACTTCTGAAGGCACTAACTACTAATAGGCATAGTTAGCAAAGATTTTGATAGAGAACAAACAATGTATTTACCTTAATAGCGTTCAAAGGTCATAATATACATATATATATCACTTCATGACATCCAGTCTTACAAATTTACTGTCTCTGATGGACACACGTCGAGATCGTCCGCTCTCAAAATTCTGCCATCTCTCTCCCCACATCCACCACTGCTGGCGGACGGCCTTTGTTGCCGAGCGGTTCTAGGCGCTGCAGTCCGGAACCGCGCTGCTGCTACGATCGCAGGTTCGAATCCTGCCTCGGGCATGGATGTGTGTGATGTCCTTAGGTTAGTTAGGTTTAAGTAGTTCTAAGTTATAGGGGACTGATGACCTCAGATGTTAAGTCCCATAGTGCTCAGAGCCATTTGAACCACTGCTGGCGGCTCACCTCCAATAGTCCAGTCAAATTGCAGATATACCTTGCAAAAGCTGGGGTAGAAGAGTTTATTTTTTCAATTCAGTCATATAGTTGGAAAGATTAGAAAACCGAGTTTTGTCAACAAAATTTCTCTTGGGAAAACTTTCTGCAGTCAAAAAACTTGGAAAATTTCGGTCATTTCTCAGTTTTTTCAAAATATCTCAGTTTCATTTGCTCCTACCGCTTTAACGTCTATTTTCTTTTTTAAAGAACACAAAATTCTCTACAAATTTGATTCTTGCCATTTTTTTCTACTCCCAATATCTAAGGCGCTACAGCGCCTAAAAAAATGCCAATTTTTCAAATTTTGAGCATAGTGGCGAGATACCTTATTTTTGAACACTATTTTTTCTGTTTCTGTTTATGTAGTATAAATACATTATACATCATGTTATATGTTGGAATTTACCACCTCACTTTCAGGTATTCAATTTCTCTGTATGCAACATGAGGATTGCTGGGCACCCAACTATTGTGATTCTTACATCACTACCTCAAGTTCACTATGGGGCACCTCAGTACTGTTATTTGTAAAACTATAAATATAAAAATACATCATTAAGACACACACACACACACACACACAAAACAATTTGTCTCAGGAAACTGAACAATTATTAGCTGCAATAGGCAACCTAATTAGGTAGGTAATTATTCTTGTGTATAAGAGCCACACAGTTGACATTGAAAATAAGTGGCTTTATTACAATTAAAATGCATTGTCAGTTACTAAAAAATGTTGACAGTTCTGGGTGTGCAATACTTGTAATATCGCACTTTAGCGCACTTGAGACAGATATGAGCATTACTTCCACCGTTTTGATGGGCCAGGTTCCTCAGTATCACCAGAAATACCTTGAGTTACGGATTCAGGGTCTGTACCTAGAGTTGATCCCAGATTGACCTCTTCTTTAAACAGCGAGTCAGTCTCAGCAAGTTCGTTGATTTCGTCAGCGGTTTCCTCAACATCCTCCATAACATCTTCTTCACTGTCTTCATATAAAATTTTTGGCACGTTTTCACAGTTGACCCCAATACATTTCTTACAAATTGAAGAACATTTCAAACCCATTTTTCTGCAGGAGCACGCTCCGCCACAGTTCAGCTTGCATGAGCATGAAACAATGTGAAGAAGTGCTTCAGGTGCTGGATCTTGGCTTATTACAACGGGTATTGGACCGTGGTCACTGTGATTCCAGCCTCATTTCTCAGAAGGTTTCCAGTTTCTCATCCAACTTTGGACTTGTTGGTAAGTCCGCAACGAATGATGTGCAGCATCTTGTGTAGGTGTCAACCGTGCAAGATTCAGTTTGCTTTTTGTGGCAGACTTGGCGAATAGCTGTTACCGCAAATGGCCTAGTGTGTGGGAACTGCTGACACCTCCACTATACAATGCGATAGTAACCTGTTCTCCTGCTGTTATTATTTCTACACGGGTAGCATGTGGTTTATTGAACGTGCAAAGGGCTGAGGTTAGGTGTTCATTTTTCGCAACAATATTGCAGCATTTAATTTATCCTTGACCAAAAAAAGCGGATGTTGTATCACATCCGCTAAAGGCGTAAGTGAACAGAATATATTCACTGTCAAACTTGTAAGCTGCAGTGGAAAACCACTTGTCTTCTGCATTTCTTCTTCCTGGTTTTAAGAAAAATAAGTTTTCAATGCCTTGCCCCAAACCGGTCATGAGCACAAGCAGGTCAACATCTCCTACAATGACAACACTTCCAAAATCTTTGGTTATTGAAATGTCAGATGTTACAATCATGACGTCAGCATCTTCTTGCGCCTGGAGCAATTCAATGCTACACTCCAGAAATTCCTTTTTCAGAAGTGTGATCAAACGCATCTTGTTTCGTTCGTTGTACAAGAACTTGTCCTGAGGGACTTTGTTCACCATCTCTGATTTAACCACAACGTCAACCGAAGAATGTTTTTTGGACCTACGAATCCTCTCAGCACTCCTTGTGCTACATTTGTCTTCCTCACATGGATACCCATCAAATACAATAGCAAATTGAGATCCAAAATGACGTTGCAGGTAAGAAACATAGCTTTGGGCTATTGACTTGAAGCAAAGTCCAAGTCACTTTGTGGATAAGGTACCCTCCATCAATGACAAAAAATTTACTCGGTCCACCTGACTTCACATCTTCCACTGGAACGAAGGCCAAAGAATAAATACGCTTTTGTCCGCTAATGAACAATTCCTACATACTTTATCTTATAATTGATCATTAACGTCAATCAACTGTAGAAAATGTACGGCACCTGCACGAAATCTTATTACGTATTGTAACACAAATAAACTTCACGCAATCCGACGTGAATGTTCGTAGTTACTGAATATGACGCTGTTTGTCCTGGCCCTGCAGCAGAGTGAGATGGTAAATTCCAATGAATAACATGATGAGTAATATGTTTATACTACACAAATAGAAACTGAAATAACAGTGTTCAAAAATTAGGTAATTTGCCACTTTGCTCGAAATTTGAAAAAAATTGTATTTTTTGAGGTGCTGTAGCGCCTTAGATACTGGGAGTAGAAAAAAATGATAAAAATTAAATTTGTAGAGAATTTTGTGTTCTTTAAAAAAGAAAATAGACGTCAATGCGATAGGAGCAAATGAAACTGAGATATTTTGAAAAAACTGAAAAAAGTCCGAAATTTTCGAAGTTTTTTGACTGCAGAAAGTTTTCCCAAGAGAAATTTTGTTGGAAAAACTTCGTTTTCTAACCTTTCCAACAATATGAACGAGTTAAAAAAATAAAATTTCCTACCCCACCTTTTGCAAGGAACAGGCTTTTTTTCTGACAGTTACACTGGACTACAACTGCGCAACGCTACGCGCTGTTCACATCCAACTGCCCAACACTACAATAGCGAATATTCCAACAATGCCAACCAGCCACAGACCGCACACAGCACAGCCAGTGATTTTCATACAGAGCGCTACGTGGCGTTACCAACATAAAAACCTAAACAGCCTGCTTACAAGGTGAACATGGCACTGCAACGGAAGCGCCATCTAGTAGCCGTAGATACAATTAGGCTATTTCACATTGATATATAGGCACAAATTGTTATAAATGAACAATATTTGGTACATAATGGAAAGCAATGTTTGTTTGATAGTAGCGTACAACATAACATTTTGTCTACATCAAAGCTTATAACAGTAAGATAAAACATGAAAACATCATTATGAAAATGTAGATAGGACTGAATGACAACTCGTAGAAAGCAATATTGACGTGAAATAGAGCCAAGGAACATTTTATAATTAGAAAACATAAGACTACCTTTGAAGGAAAAGAACATTTCGGCAACCTCCACAAGGAGACCCGAAGTCAGATATCGAGTAACGGCTTTATACTGTTGAAAAAATTTATAATCATTCCTGCCTATATTTCAATGTGAAGTAGCCTAATTGTATCTACGGCTACTAGATGGCGCGCTCGTTTCAGTGCCATGTTCACCTGGCCGCATCTGTCAACGCGGGCACCTCAGTCCGTCTGCAGCCTGTAACCGCGCTAGTAACGAGCAGTCCTTAGTGGCTCGCCATCACAATTTTGTATGTTAAATATCTTTGTGACTAATGCCCTTTTGGCATATTTATTATCTTATAAATGACATATAAGTACTGCCAGTCTCTCACGATGATTCTGTACTTATACTCTATATCATACTTTTTTAGTCATAATTCTGTGACCATGTTATAGACCATTCTTTGATTTAAATTCAGAAGAAGACACTGCTAGCAGTGTTGAAACCCGGTTAATTCGTTAAAATAGTGACCGAGGGCTGTTTTCTTTCAATTGTGACTATTCACGGCCTCTGAACGTGCAACCATGTACAAAATTTTGCAATTACTCAAACATTTCCTCGTGGGCCGTCGGGTAAGTTGGCAGGGGATAGTAGTCCATTCTTACATTCTTCATTTAGTACTGGTTCTTGACACTTTTCAAAGAGGCCGTAACGGGATACTTCCAGTTTATCGTCAAGCGTGTCCGAGTGCGTTCCTTCAGCATCTGCTTGACGCTCCTCCATGGGTCAAACGAACCTGTGGCCATACACGTCGCCCTTCTTCGTGCACGTTCAACATCCCCTGATAGTCTTATTTAACATGTGTCCCAAACGCTTGAGCAGCATTCTAGGATGAGTCGCACTAGTGTCTTGCCAGCAATTTCCTTTGTAGACTCGTTACATTTTCCCACCATCCTGCGTGCACACATTTCGATACAATCAACACGAAAACGTGGTTAAAAACAGTTTTCGGACCTAGGTTTTCGAAGCGAATTTATCTGACACGCTTGACTTTGCTCGTACATGAAGGAAACACCGGAAGTAAACTTACACATGCAAATAATCGCGTGGAAGCCACGGAGTTTGCATTTACCTAGTTTCGTGTCGCCTTCTACTACAGTGTGGCGAAGATGAACTCTATCGTCCTAGATTATCACACTAACAACAAACAAAGCACGTCTTCACACGAGGCGGATAACAATGGAATCTGCGACATTTGCTGCGATGGAAAGCCGATTCCCAATTTAAGAGTTGTCGAGGTCTTCATTTTCACATGCCATCAGCCTGGTTCGTAATCGGGTATGTAATTCTATGTTTCAATTTGTGTACATTAAATTTTCATTATTGTTCTCCTGTGCGTTTTATGTCACTCCTCTACAGGCACTGTTGTACATACTATTAGTTATATTGCGTTTGTCATTTTGAGTTTTTCTTTTATCCTAAGTGCGTCTGCCTGTATGCTTCACTTCTCACATGTTGTCTGCAACTTCGTTCTTCAGCTATTGTTGTACTTATTGTACGATGTATGCTGTTTGCCCTTTCATGTTTTGTCTTTTTGCCATAATGTTGCTGTGTAGTGCTGTTTGTAGTTCTGCTTCAATGTCATTGTCATCACTGCCGCCGGCTGTCTGGCGTCTGCCTGATTGCGCTTTTATTTTAAGAGTCTGTTTGTATGCTAACTTCGTAATTTTGTGCTATTCTGCTTTTTTGCGATTATGTTTCTTTGGCACTTTATAACCGTTGTTGGCTGTACGGTCCTTCTAACCCAAACCAAAAACAAAGAAATTAAAAAAAAGCGACTCCTACGCAAGTCGCTGTCACAGTGAGTGGAGGCAACTGTACGCATTTTTCAATTCGATAAGGAAATACTACAAGGAATATGGTTCCAGGCAACACGCTACTGCCCTCTGCAGGAACAGCTTTCGAGAGTTGAACGAAAGGTGGCTCAGACGGGGAGGACGCCATTATCATCACATCTGGATGCTCCCTGTCGAACCGTGTAAAGAATATGGTGCACACCCAGCTTTTGGAGACAGTGGAAGTTCTAGTGGCTCGCATTTCAACGGCTACCACAATTGCCAATCAAAAGCTGATATACTCTCTTCTTAGCGAGCAAAGCACTGCAGTAGAAAACACTAAGATATAATTATCGGAAGTTATGTTTCACTGTTTGCTTCTTCTTGGATGAAGTAGAAGATTCCACTGACTACTTTCTTGTATAAAGTAGTTTTTTTTTTTCATGCACTGTATCATCGCGGACAAAACGAAGACCGTATTTTTGTGAGAGCTTGTCATACTTCTCATCCATTAGTATCCAAACAACTTTCTGCTCTGTAGTTAATAAATTTGTTCAAAAATGGTTCAAATGGCTCTGAGCATTATGGGACTTAACATCTAAGGTCATCAGACCCCTAGAACTTAGAACTACTTAAACCTAACTACCCTAAGGACATCACACACATCCATGCCCGAGGCAGGATTCGAACCTGCGACCGTAGCGGTCGCGCGGTTCTAGACTGAAATGCCTAGAACCGCTCGGCCACACCGGCCGCCAGTAAATTTGTAATGACCATAGCAGTTGGTGATCATTACATGTTTTTCATACCACGGAAGTACATTTCCACTTTACGTTCAGACAGGAGAAACGATTATTCAGCATTGACACATATTTTAACTGCTTTGCTGCATTTTAAGGTAAGTGTACAAAAAAAGAAGCCCTTCAGCTGCAGTTAACGACATGCGAGGTGGTGTCTTCCACATCTCTTAAAGTATTAGCAGCTGTGGCAGCACATTGCAGAGCATATTTAACTGGGTCATTTGTCAGTGAATTGAGAGGTCCATCCAGTATTTTCGATCTTCAGATTCATTTGTGTTTGAATAATACTGAAGACAACAGTAATTAAATGCGTTAATGGTTAGGAACTATTATTAGAGTTCTTGTTCTGAGGGAAAGTATTTTATGATCTTGCAGTTGCATACAAATGAAACTGCACGAATATTTAAAAATAATTCAAAAATGCGCAACGATAGACACTTTCAGTTGTACTAAATATCAGGA